>NC_044385.1:97270809-98610809 GCF_006542625.1 Nomascus leucogenys
GTAATCTTAGCACTTTGGGATGCTGAGGTGGGTGGATTGCCTGAGCCCAGGAGTTCGAGACCAGCCTAGCCTACATGGTGAAACCCATCTCTACTAAAAATGCAAGAAGGAGCCAGTGTGGTGGTGTGCGCTTGAAGTCCCAGCTATTCAGGAGGCTGAGGCCCAAGGATCACTTGAACCTGGGAGGTGGAGGTTGAAGTGAGCCATGATTGTGCCACTGCACTCCAGCCTGGGCGACAAAGCAATACTTTGTCACCAAAAAAAAAAAAAGAAAGAAAAAGTTTCAATTTGGGGTAAATTCTCACTCAAATAGACATAGTAAAAAATACATATAACCTTCCTCTGTAGATCACTTCCATACTAGACTATGCAAAATATCAACTGGAAACAAGCAAAACTGAAAGAAATCCATGGGTTAAGCAATAAGCTAGTAAATTGCAGGAAAAAAAAAAAACTAGAGATAACCAATTCATTAAGCCAAATAATAAGTTATAAGGGAATTTATGATGATTAATAAATAAATCATTAAATGAAGCAAATTTCAGTGTGAAACTAATAAGTGAGTCTACTAGTAATTTGTTCTCTACCTCACGTTTAATGCTCTAAAAATATTATCTATTTGCACAACTATATAAAAACAATCTCTTAAACAGTGAGGAAGTGAGTCATTCCACACCTACTGTATTAAGAAAATAAAGCAGATTAAGTGGAATAATAGTTTTTTTTAACGAGGAAAAGGCATTTCATCTGATCACAAGTAAAACTACTATAATGTGTAAATTTATAGCATTTACAAGACTACTCTTGTCTCTTTGACATACAGTGCATGAAAATCATCAGTAGATATTAACGTGATTCAGTTTTCTAAGTATACAAAAAAGTTACTAAAATCTAAACATAGAAAAGATGTACTGGAGATATAATTGAGAAACCATTGAGGTTGTCACCACTAATAAATGACTCTATTTTTAAATATAATATTCATATTGGTTATATGATAAATTCCTGGGAAATGTAACTTTTATGTAAAACTGCAGTAATTTACTTTACAAGTGGCATGTGTGAGTAGTTCAAAGACAGAATTCCTACCCATCAGAGGGAATCTCGTTTGATTTCTAACCCACTCTCTTGTAGCCTATTCACATCTAATACCCACTATCACCTGTGATTTACACAGCCACACATATTTGTTATCCTCAATATATTTATTGAATGAATTCAAGGTTCATTGAAATTGTATTAAATAAATGAAGATTATTTTTAATACAATCATTGACACAAAATAACTGATTAATGTAGTTAATTTAGCAATTTTTTCTTCCAAAACTGTGCACATTACATTCTAGCTATATGTAATCAAAGTGCTCTCTACAATATTATAATTTCAAATTTCCTATTTGGGGTCAAATGTAAATCATGATAACTGTGGTATTATGAATTGTAAATAGATAATATTCTAATTCAGAGGTTTAAAGCATGTATATTTTCCAATTTATGTAATCAAACCACTTGCTCATTAGCTAATTTGATAGTAGTAATGGTTTCCATTGGATATTTATATGCATCAAACACTCCAGACATATATTATCTCACTTAACTCTGAAAAGAAATTTATCGTACCCACTAATGCCAGACCCTGTGCTAAGTATACAAAGAAGGTGAGAAGACATAGCTCCTGCCCTGAAGAAGTTTGGGCTGAACACTAGTGGATAGGAAGGCATACATATCCCATGTAAGGAAAGAAACAGAAGTCATGTAGGAAAGGACAGAGGATGTTTGAGAAACTTGAAAGTTCAGTGTGACATGATGGTCATCAAAGTGCTTGGGTAAAAAGTAAATAAATATTATAGTCTATATTTTATACCAATTGCCCATCATTTACAGGGCTGTTATGAATATCTTACAGTAAGTATTTTCTTCAATTGTCATTGAAACATTATTACAAGCTCTGCTCCTAGAAATAATTCATAAAATAACAAAACCAGTGTCTTAAGCAAGCTGAGCTATGGCTTTGCATATGAAATCTGCTATCTACTTAAGAAAGAGCTCTGGGATCCAAAGAAAGTTGTTGTTGTCCAGTGTTATAATTACAGAACTAAAAGTGATGGCACTAAATTCAACACTTATTTTCGAGGCGTGGAAACTGAGGAGGAAAATTACATAGGTAGGTAATAGAATATTTTATAGGCGACTTCGAGATGTGCCAACAAAAATATATTTAGATGGTATAAGTGAAAGAGAAGCTGTGTGTTAGAGAATTTTACAAGTGAAAATACTCATGGCCCTATAATATGTGTTAACATTATCAAAATATAGAAAATTTTAAAGAAAAAAAGGCTTTTAGTCTATGCAATTCTATATAGACACAGGAGATACTAACAGGCTCCCATATAGTTGTTGTATGTAATATTTAGTATTGATTAATTTGAATAAGATCTATTTAGAATTTAAAAGAAAAAAGCCATTTGTGTACTTATAATTTAATTTTTTATTGATACATAATAGATGTATATATTTTGGGGGTACATGCAATAGTTTAAGACATTTACATAATTTTTAAAGACCAAATCAGTAGAATTCGGATATTCATCACCCTAAATATTTGTCTTTTCTTTATGCTAGAAATATTTGAAATTATCCTCTTCTAGGTATTTTGAAATATACAATAGATTGCTGTAAACTATAGTCACCCTATTGATTTATTGAACATTATGTCTTATTTCATCTATCTAACTGTGTATTTGGACCCATTAATCCTCTCTCCTCCCCATTGTTCTAAACAGCCTCTGGAAACCAGCAATCTAACTATGTTCATGAGATCCGCTTTTGTAGTTCCGAAATATGTGAGAACATGTACTAATTGTCTTTCTGTGCTTGGCTTATCTCACGTAACACAATGACCTGTAGTTCCATTCATGTTGCTGCATTTTTGAAGACTCAATCTTGATTTAAGTTGGGATTTTTAAACAATGAGAAATGCACAAATAAAAATATATTTCAAAAATTATTTCCAAAAACTTGAAAACAGTGATACATAATGATTTTCTTTCAAAAGGGCTTTGTATGAAAATGGCCCATAAGGTTGGATGCTAAGACTAAAATATAAAGAGACAAAAAGCCAAATAGGGCCAGTTTTCTAACTACTTTATTGCCTTTAGTGCCCTGTCCTTCGCTTTAGATTACCAACATGAAAAGTTTTTATACAAAAATGTTGAACATTGGAAATCTTGAGCACTCCCTACCAAGCAGAATATGACACAAAAGAAGTGCTTTATGGCCTGAAGCAAACCCCCTGGATTTCCTGCCTCCCTCAGATTAGTCCTGCTTCTAAAATGCTGGTCTCCTGAAGTTGTCACCAGTGAAAGAAAGTTTTCTTATTTCTTATGAAAATAAATGAAGAGAAAAAGCCTTATCTGTAGGAGAAATTACATATTAAGAAAAAAAGCTGTATAATTTTAACGAGGAAAGGGGGAGACAGAGAAAGAGAGCGATTGATTTGCATTTCATTTGTTTTCATTCACATATCTAGCTTTCAGTAAATATTTACTCATTGATTACATCACATTGGACTACTTAATCCAAGACCAAAATACAATAACACAAATTAGGTATGCAACAGTTAGTCCCAACTATAAATGCTTAAGTTTTCTATAATTGGAAGAAGTTAACATTACAGGCTTATCTCCATTATATGTATAACTTTTGATCAATCAAAAATTAGGTAAATTGTATAATAACAGAAATGTTCATATTGAGTTACAGGCAAGGTAAGAAGTATGCTCCAAAATTTGTTGAAAGTGGCAGCAATTTAAGAAAAGCCAAAACAAATTATGCATGAGAGAGCAACACTGTAAACTAGTATCAGTGGACAGATGTGTGGAGGATAAACAGAGAGATCTAGCATCAAGAAACAGTGAGCCTATTTATATACCACAAATGTCAATTATTACAGCCTATTCCACTATATTTAGAGTGAAGGAAAAGATCAGCAATGTTTTAAAACACAGAAAGCTCTTGAGAACTCCAGATGTTTGGAAAAGCTGAAAGACAGTATTCATGCATATATATACATAGATGTGAACCGACATATAGATTCAAGTCTAAAACTTTTTGTTTTATGGATATATATATAACATTTTGTTTTTGTATTTTATATTTTTATATTTTTGTATTTTATATTGTTATATATATATAACATTTGTTTTTGTATTATATATATATTGTATATATATATATGCATATATATGTGCCTCAATTATACTCTCCCTAAGCTCAAAACCTTATGTGAGCATTCTTTATTTTTAAAATGGAATGAATTTACTCAATAGTTAAAACCACTGGTCCTTCAACTAATGGTGACTTAATTTTTTGGGCTAATAGAATGGAGCCCATAGCTATTTAATATTAAGAAGAACATAAAATGTTTAAGTTACTGATGCTTAAGATTTCAGACCACAGTGATTCTCAGAATACAAATAAATTTTGGCATCTATTTTTGGAATCACTGTTTTCTAAAGAAGTAATTGTCTTTTGAATAATTTACTTGGCAGGCAGCAAATTACATATAGGTTCAAGCCTAAAATGAAACAAACATACAATTAATTTCTCCACCAATATCTGTCTCTAAATGAAGTTACCTGTTTGATATAGATATGAGCTGTAGGAAAGTTACAGGGATATTATGAGGCCCAAGATAAATGTTGTCATGAAAGAAAATAATTTTTAATTTAGTAGTCTCTATCAATCTAGAAAGCCTATGAATATTTACTATTAATTCACTATGCTAAAAAACTAGGTAAAAAAAAGGTACACACAAGAGAAAAGCATCACATAACAAAACGCTTACTAGAATAGTATCAGAATCTTTAAAAATTTTGAGATTACATATACACATTTGAAATCAATGATACTTTCACATTTCTAGGGAGAATCTTAAAAATTTATTTGTCACTATAAAATTTATGTCAAAATATTGGGAAACTGTTGGGCTATGGTCAAGGACTTTGTTCCTACAGCAAAACAATTTAGAAAACCTTGATGTAAGTACCATTAGTGATATAGTAAGTTTTTATGTATATTCATGGTCGGAATGTTCTAATGTGTTTCATATAAATGTGCTTTCTGAAGGTCAGAAAATTCCACCTTTAGCCTTGCTATTAATCCTTAAAGCATGTGATCTCCACAGTTGTTTTAACTCTTGTCTGTCTCTTAGAATCTTCTAGTAATTCAGCCCAGATCAGTATGCACTCAAAGACTGCCTAGTCTGTTTAAAGCAAATGTAGTACACAGATGACTCCCAAGCAGCTTACATTCTAGTAGTGGAAGAACAGCAATGAAGAAATAACTTACAAATAACAAAGCAAATACTTTAAAACATGCCTAGATCATCAACCTACTATATTATTTCATAAAATGCTCCATGATGGCAAAATTATAATAATAATAAAGTAGAGAGATTGAAATCTTGACATATGAAAAAGGAATAGTTATGAAAAATATAGGTCAATTCAAAGGATAACATTGCACAAAGCTCTCCACCAAAAATTCTAGTGAGATTTGTTATTCCAGTTCTAGTACTGGTCATTCCTTTCGTATTTTTCTCTTCACTACCACCTCTGTACTTGTATATTTCTCTTAGCCCTTCTCCACCGTGGTGCTGCAAGAGAATTTAGCTCTAATATCCTGACATTCATTGCATAACATAAATTAACTTCCTTCTTATGCATCCCAAGTTAAACTTGGTAAATAGTATGTAAGGGAAAATTGAGAAAAGAGTGACTCAAATAATTTTCTGTAGGGCTTTATTCTTTTGCTCAACCCTAGTGGAGAATGATTGTGACACCCACACATTTAATTATTATATTTAAATATCATTACTTAAAACTTGAGTCTTCGATGAAACTTTGTTTTACCACTATACTAATTTTTCTTTTCTTTTTTTTTTTTTTGACATGGATTCTCACTCTGTCACCCAGGCTGCAGTGCAGTGGTGCGATCTTGGCTCACTGCAACCTCCGCCTCCAGGGTTCAAGCAATTCTTCTGCCTCAGCCTCCCCAGTAGCTGGGACTACAGGTGCACACCATCACACACATCTAATTTTTGTATTTTTAGTAGAGACGGAGTTTCACCATGTTGGTCAGGCTGGTCTTGACTCCTGACCTCATGATCTGCCCGCCTCAGCCTCCCAAAGTGCTGGGATTACAGGTGTGAGCCGGTACACCCAGCCCCACTATACTAATTTTTACAATATTGCTATGCATGGGTTTTTGATTAAATATCAAAAGTATAGGTCAAAATAAATATGATGTATAATATACATGACATTCTGCTTTATTGTTAATGAAGAGGTTGTGAAAAAAATATGTTAAAAATTTAGAGACCATCTGACCTAGTCGTGCACTGCATTAGAATACTTAATATAAATAACACTTGATATCAAGTTTCACAACAAATAATGTAAAAATTTTATTAATGTCTCTATTTCTCAATTATGCCTAGATGTTAACATGCTAGTACCTAGATTATTGTTTTCTCACTGACATTCCATAGCTCAAATAATCTAATTTGTAGAAATAGACTCCTTCTCCCCAAGGGATTTAGCAGAGCTGTTTTTATGCTGAAAGGGGAATGTTTTATGTAAGCATTTTTACTTTTTTGTGAGTAGTCTTTTTGGTGGGAAGAAGGTACCCCTTCTTAACTTAATCTCCCTCCATGCATTTATTCCTGTTCAGTTATTTAAATACCCAATTTTGTTTCCTTTCCTTGTTGACAGCTGATTAATTGGGCCGCTTTTATGTTTTCCAAAGAAATAACCCTTATTCACAACACTGCTTATTTGATGGCTTTGTCAAAAAAAGATAAGCAAATTATCCTATCTATGGATTTATAAAGTTTGAAAATATTAAGTTAAAATAAAAAATAGGTGGGAAGATTCTTATATCCACAATTTAACACTTACAATTTGAAAATATGTATTTGCATCTCCAAGAATAAATTTCTAATATGCTGACTAAAATAATATTTTAATTTTTTCATGGAATTATCAAATAGGGCATGAAAATACACATTTTTGCCTGTGGCAAATGGGTTTGATTGACATTAACAAAATATAAGAAACTTTTTTAGCTATGTAGAACCTGAGCTTTCTTGGTATATTTCGAAACAACTACTAGTACATTGACATATAAAATATATTTCTGTTTCCTTATTGGTCTGTAAGCTGTTTTTTTAATTCAAAAGAAGACAGAATAATCCTTTCTACATTGTTATTGCTCTATCATGCTAAGTAAAATGACAGTGACCCTGAAGATATTGAAAAAGTCAAATAGCAGACCCTTTAGGAACTGAGAGATAACAATTGGGACTTTTTTTTTTTTTAAATGTACTGGTAACTAAATTGTAACTTACCTGTTGTGTAAGAGAAGTGCAGCAGGTCTTCATACCTCTTTCTTGTTGAATAGCTTTAATTTGTACTTAATATTGTGGATTTTAAAAACATTTATATGCTTTTCTTTACATAATGTAGAGATAGACTTCATTGTGTGATTAAAATCTAGTTCTAAAATCTATTGAATCGGGAAAAACAAGGAATACATAATCATACATTACCTTTTTCAATATGCATCCTTTTTGACTCATGTCCCATGTCATGACCAGCCAAATCTCCCTCCTTGGGCCCAGGAAGTACATTTGGTGATAAGCCCATCAGCATCTGGTTCATGGACAACCCATTCTGATGGACCGCTATTATAGCCGAAAAGAAAACAAACAAAACAAAACACAAAAACACCATAACACACAAGGTTCCAATAAGTCAATTAAACTCTCTTGGACTCAATAGTAACTATAATATTAATATAATGGTCTAACTTTAAATTTATAATCTATCCCTAAAAACACTGTGATAACTGATAAACATGATAATTTGTCAGAATATGCAAAAAATATTGAAAATGACATCACCTCACTTTATTTTTATTTTGCATAAAACATGATTTTTATCTGGAAAATATAAATTTTTAAAATATAAGAATAATATAGTAGAAATTGCCATTTGGCAAACACCATTTATAATAATTGTTTCAGGGATCAAGGGATAATTCTAAAACTAGTGAGTGGAAGTTTGGTAAAGAACAGAATATTTGCATAGCCTTAAGATATTTTTCTCACCAGACACTCACTATCTACAAAGGTAAACAACAACAACAACAAGTAATATTGCAATAGAGAAACCTGGTAGTCACCACCTTAAGAAAGTGATAAAGTTATTGCTGATATTGTAGAAATGTGTGTCTCCCGAAATGATTCACTAAGAAGGACACACTACCATAGCTGTGTGATTCCCACCAAACATCCATAACCTAAGTCTAATCAAAAGGAAACATTAAAAATTCCAAACTGAGGGACATTCTACAAAATAAATGGCCTGTACTCAAAAAAAAAAAAAAAAGTTACTGAAAGACAAAATGGACTAAGGAACTGTTCCAGATTAAAGAATACTAAGAGAATATGACAAGTAATTGTAGTGTGTGATCACAGATTGGCTTTTGTAGCTAGAAAAAAAAAAATCTTGCTTTAAAAAATATTGGTGGGAAAATCAGTGCAATTTAAATAAAAACTGCAGTTCAAATTTTAGTACTATAATAATGTTATTTTACTGATTTTGATCATTTTTCTCTTATGTAAAATAATGTTCTTGTTTGCAGAAGATAAACGATGATGAATTTGAGGTAAAGTTGTATTAAATCTATGATAGAAGCACTAGGTGACATTATGCCTTTATTGAGATATCACTTTTAGAGACCTTGATTGGTTGACTGATGAGGTAAATCAGGAAGACAAACACATAAGAATGATTTGTATTATATTTGAAAATTTTCTTAGTCTACAATTACTTTAAAGTAATATGTTACATATATGTACATATATATGTATGTGTGTGGATGTGGATCTATTTCCATTTCAACAATTACGGTATCCCAGGCATACAAAAATGTCTCCTTTGTTTCTATCAAAAATTTAAAAAGAATATTACCATTAATAAAATAACATGAATGTATAACAAAACTTGTTCAAATCTTCCCCAATCTGTCCGTCATTTCCATTTTATTCCAAAATTTTTTCTTCTCTAGGACAGCACCTTTCCAATGATAATATCTTATAATGAAACCAATATTTATCATTAAATTTCTGATTCTAGTGTCAACATACCATAAAAATATATAGTAAATATTTTATTTGAAGACTTTTAAAATTGTGTATAAAGTTATAAAATTAAGGAAATACATTTCAGGCAGGCCAAAGCAAGTATATATATTTAGTATTATGTTGAACTATATAATTGCCAATAATTAACTATCTTTTATTTGTAATTATTTACATAGTATTCAACTTAATCTTTAAATTATCCACTTCAATAGCTCCCAGATCAACAATTTTCACTTTATGCATACATTCCTTTATAACCTATAAAGTGACTTTCTAGAAAATGCTTTCCTATTATGAAAATATTCTCAACAACCAAATAACTTAAATAAACTTTGTATAATTAGAGGAAGTTCATGCTATAAGCGTAATTGCATAAAATAATAGCTAAATTCTGGAAATAAGCAATATATATAGGTTTTATCAAACAAGTTATTCTCTTTTAATATAGTCATTTATCAAAAGAACAATCTGACATTATTATACAAACACAAAAATCACTTGTTAATTGGATGGCATTTTAACTTTATTCTTAATTTTCTTGGCCATAAGTACCAAGATTAAATATTGTGAAAATGTTATAAAATAACATAGAGCCTTACTTTCCAAATTTTAAAAATAACAATATATGGCAATAGTATGCATTATTGATTGTTACTAATTCAAATTCTCAAACTTAGCTAATTTCAAATTATTTAATCCATTGACCACCTGAATGACTTAGAAATGTATGCTTTTTAAATTTATTATTTTGAATTTAACTCATTTCTCTTTGTGGATATCTCCATTAACACAAAGATAAAATTTAAAAGTCAGTGAATTACAAAATGGCAGAGTAGGATTTGAGGAATATGTTGAATAATCCATAAACAGTGTACCAAGACACTAGATATTTGAGAATTGGTCGTGTTTACTTCAGAAACCAACCTAAAAGATTACTTATTTTCTGTTTCATAGCTCAAATCTTTATATGTGGCATCAAAGAGAGGAAATTTATATCAGGACCTGTTAATGTAGTATCATACCTCATGATATTGCAAACTAGGAAACATGATTTTGAGAGATGGCTATTGCTACAGAGTTTCAGAACATGATCCATCTGAGATCTATTTGGAATGAGGGCATGTTGATTAGAAAAGCCAGCTAAACCCTAATAAAGTTTAAAATGGTGACAAGTAGAAGTATGAGACCTACGGATTCTGTCAGAAGAGCTCTCAGTCCGAGCAGGGGAGCTGGACACGCTGCTGCTGCGATGTGATGATGGGTGACTGCCAGGCCTTCTCCCCTCCTCCAGAGAGGGGGCAGGCGAGGGGCTATCGGGAACACGCTCCTGCACCAGCAAGGGAGGGAAGGAGGGTAGAAAAGACATTAAATACAACGGATCTTTATTTAATGAATGTTGGTTTTTCTCAATACAATAAGAAATGTAAAGAGAATAAACACTTTATTTCATCAGCATTTAACTGTACTAAAAGATATGTTTATCTTGAGCAAAGCCAAATAAAGTAGAAAAAGATGGTCTATGAAACTATGGTTCTACAGGTAAGTGTGACTGCAGTAATGGCAAATGTCAATCCACTCTGGAGAAAAAGTAAGCCCTAAGATGACGCTCAAAAATATCCAAATAAGAACCCATTAGACAACAAAGATCTCGGAGAATAAAGAAGGATTATTTATCATTTGGAAGAAATCTTTAAATATATTCCCTTGTTTCCGCAAGTATCTAAAGATCATGTAATAAACACATTATCAACATGACTGACCATAATAATAGTACCAGAGGAGTTTTTAACAGGTATTCCATCCTGGTACTGCTCTGGACATACTCAGTCACATTTTAAGGCATCATGGAAATGGATTATTAATATTGGAATAATTTTCTTTGGTTTAAATAATTCTCAGAGTACCTACCACACCTAGCTTCGATTCAACCAAACAAATGTATTAAGGGCACATTTATGAAATATATATCAATCATGTCCCAGGGAAATTTGGTACTGTGCTTCCTGATACTCTATTTTATGTCAACAGTCTTGTCTCACTCCATACCTCCCGCTCTAAGCTCTGTACATTCTCCATTAGACAAATCTGCAAGTAGATTCTATAAATGTCTCCAATTAGCTATTATAAATGGAATTACAGATTAAGAAAGAAGGTACCCATTGGTGAACATTTTCTACTTTGAGCAGCAAAATATTTATACCCTCAGTTACTAACAGACACAGGCCTTGATGAACTGTCTTTGTAATAATTAATAAATAGTTAAAATCTGGAAGAAAACTACATAAAGTATGTAGATGTATAATGTACTTATAAATAATTAGTACATTATTCCTTATTAGGGAAAAAATATGCAATTACGAAATAGAGAAAAAAAATCTAAAATGTAATTGGCCTGTAGGAGGCTAATATTTCCAAAATGTCAATGTTAACTCAATATGGAAAACAAATAGGAGGTTCCAGGCTTTGTACTGCCAGTGAGAATGATGATCGTGCTCATCTTTGGTCAAAGTGATTCCACTAGCACCGTGATGGTTTGAAATTCTGCTGCACATCAGAATCGCATGTTTTTAAACGTGCTTATGCTTGAGTTTCACTCTCAGAGATTCTGGTTTACTGAGTATTATGGCTTAATTGTGTCCCCCAAAAAGATCGGTTGAAGCCCTAACCTTTGGTCCCTATCAATATGAATGTACTTGAAAACTGAGTCTTTGCAGACATAATTAGTTAAGATGAGAACATACTGGATTAGGGTGGCTTTTAATCCCATGTGATTCATGTCCTTATAAGCAGATGTGAAGATAGAAGGGAAGAATGTCATGTGACCATAGAGGAAGAGATTAAACTTATGCAGCTTCAAGCCAAGGAATGGCAAGGATTGCCAGCCGCTACCAGAAGCTATAGAAAGCGAAGGATTCTACCTAGAATCTCAAAGGGAGCATGGTCCTCATGAACTCCTGATTTTGAACTTCTAGACTCCAATAATGAGAGACAATAAATTTCTGTGGTTTTAAGGTACCCAGTTTCTGGTTCTTTGTTACAGTGGCCCTAGAAATCTAACACACTAGGTCTAAAATGGGACCCAGACTTCAGTATCTTTTTAAAGCTCTCCCTATGATTTTAATATGGAACCAAGATTGAGCTGTACTTTTGTCACACTCTTTTAATTTTGCAATGGTGTACACTGCCAATAAACATCTTCAACAGATATGCTGAGACTTCATTTTGAAGACCATGACAAATAAAATGAAAATAACCAGAAAAAAATAGCCAAGCCCTTTTCCCAAATCCATGTCGTAAAATGGTTTCCTAACATATATTCCATGGAATTAAAAAAAAAAGTGCTATAAGAAACTTCATGACAAAACAATATTGTAAAGGAAAAGAAAAAACGAGGTCAATTAAATTTTAATCTCGAAAGTTGCAATGCGTATTACAATCTTGTCGTAATGATAACTTGTTGAACTTCAAGAGTTTTTAGACAGGACTAATATGTGCTGATAGGCTTCTGTAAAAGACAATAAACTCCCACAGAAGGCAGACATATTGTTAGTATTATACTAAAAAGCATTAACCCTTTACCTTAATTGATCAGAGGTTAACAATTAAGTGCTTTATTTTCTGCAAATAGCAAAATTGATAACGTAGGTAAATGTAAGCAACGCACAATATATTTTCCATCTCAAGTTATGTGGGGTTTCCACTTGAAATACTGCAAATATGCAAATAAGTGGGAGGGAGAGAGAGAGAGAAAGAGACAGAGAGAAGAGATGGGAAGAGGAGAGAGAAAACAAGGGGGGACAAAGACAAACATACATCCCAGATACTAAAATTTAAAACTAACTTGTTCAGAGACATTTATAACATGTATGCATTTGTTACAAGCTAGGATACTACAGAAAGATGGCATCCAACTTTACAGTTTGCAGATTAAGATATTTTGAAATCTTTATCACGGGTAACATGGAAAACGAATATAATATCAGTTATTTTTCCAAACTAACAAAATGAAGCATGTATGCTTCTAAAATGTCTAAGGTAAACAAACGACCAACAGTTTTAAAAGACAAACATGTATATGACTCAAAAGAGCAGAAACTTCACATCTGGATGCCAAAACTTACTTCCTGTCTTCTAATTATAATTACCCTAACCTATAAAGAAGCTTCAAATGGCAATATTCTCATTTCAAATCATTGTAATCACAAATCAAAAGACAATCTTGGCTTGTGTTAGCCACGCCATAATTCAAAAGTTTAGTTGTGTATGGTTTTGAAGTATTTGCACACTTATCATAGAGAATGCATTTATAAGGCTATATGTAGAACTCCTTTATAATTTGTATAAATATATTAAGAAACAATACTGCAGCTAACTGCATACATGTCCAGAGATACACTCTTAAAGTCTAATCTTGATTTCCTGAAATTCTAATAGAAACATAGTTTGTCTAAGCTTTAGAGCTAATTCCTAATACATCTAACTGTTAACACTTGGATTACACAGAAATACATGGTGTGTATTTAAGAAAATGCATTGATATATTTTTGAATAAAGAAAATTTTCTAAATTAACCATTCTATTTTATTCCAAAGGTCACTCACATCAATGCTTATCTATCAATAAATTTTAATATTTTTCTTAATAATTATGTTAATGCATATGTTTGCCTGAACAGACATAAAGTACAGTCTTGAAATAAATCAGTCTCTCTAAAATGATTTTGCAAGTCTGATTTTCCTGTCATAATAGATTTCTTAGTAGTGCTAATGGAAAGCATGAGAATATAATTGTTCTGAGATATTTAACTCATAAAATGCTTAAATATTTAATGCATAAATCTCTGGAAACAATGATTATGCCATTAAAATAATTCCTTGTTTATTTTAACATTTCCCATATAAGTAGAAAAATGCTTTATTAGTCAATGTACTTAAATGTCAAAGTTATCTGTGATCATCCCTTTAATTCATGAATTGTTCAGTTATTCATTTACACATCCAAAATACTCTTAAAAAGACATATTATACTAAGTAAAAATAAATTAGATTGAAATCTTTATGTAAAATGCATTTTAAAAGCATAATTTAAAGCTCAGTAAATATGTATAAGTAAAATTATAGTATTTAATTTACCTTTAACTTAGTTTTTGCTTTAATTGTAGTTTTGTGTTCAAGAACAAAGGATACAAAGACAATAGTTAATACTGTTATTTGAAGAAAATATTTTAATTTATGCAAATTTTTATGATTTAAAAGCTTAACTATTCAGTTGAAACTTTCTATAAATTGAGACACAACATATTCAGTCATTTTACTTAATGTATAATTTCAATCTTTGGAACCTAATGTATTGTTCTTTGAAGAATTCCATTAAAGCAAAATCCATTGAGCAAGTAAGATTTGAATACATTGTTGCACAATAAATTAATTTATTTCAACAGCTTAATTCTTTTATCATATTTATATGCTTGCCTTTCCAGAGTATTCTATAAGATGGAGAATAATGGAGACAATAAAGAATTGCTTAGGAGGGAATCTCATAATTATTACTGAAACAAAATAGATAATGAGTTTTATTCAGACATAGCAAGAAAGAAGCAGTTCAATGTCTATAAGAAAACTATGTAAACTGGATTTATCATTTCATTTGTGTTATACCCTTTAACCTCCAATAAGGGGCTGAAGCAGGACAGAGAGGAAGAATATTTAATTTAATACTTCAACACACTCCTTTATAGTCCTGCATCAACTTCACCAATCAATAAAACACAATCTTTTGCAATGTTTCATCTTTATAAAACTCGCCACAGTAATAAATGAAAATTTAAGAGGAGTACTCTTTCACTGAAAAAAAAAAAAAAAGGTCATACTACTAAACTAATAGTAACAGGAGAACAAAAAAGGAAAAGCTGCATTTTTGCCTCTGGGTAGAAAAAGAAGTATTTGGTGTGTAGGATAATTCAGAATCAAAAATAGAATTCAAAAACAACATACTCAAATTCTAAAATAAAAAGCGTAAAATGTTCAGTACTACACACATGTGATTAAACATTTTAAAAATTGCATTATCTCAGCTGCCCTCTCTCCACCTTAAAAATGTATTATATTTTATCAAATTAAAATATTTTCTTAGGGTAAGCATAATCACAACTCATTTCTCTAAAGGATCATTTCATTTAGCTTTTATTTATTTTGCTCTCCTTTTAATTCTCTTCATTTTTTGTTTTTCAATAGAGATTCCCTAACTGAATAGGATATAGAAGTGGGGAAACAATTTGTAATATTAAATTTTTTGTTGTTGTTTGTTTTTTTGAGTCAGAGTCTTGCTCTGTCACCCAGGCTGGAGTGCAGTGGCACAATCTCGGCTCACTGCAACCTCCACCTCCCCGGTTCAAGCAATTTTCCTGCCTCAGCTTCTGAGTAGCTGGGATTACAGGCGTCTGCCACCACACCCGATTAATTTTTTGTATTTTTAGCAGAGACAGAGTTTCACCACGTTGGTCAGGCTGGTCTAAGTGATCCACCAGCCTAGGCCTCCCAAAGTGCTGGGATTACAGCTGTGAACCACCGCGCCCGGCCTAAATGTTATCTTCATATAACTTTTCATTTATAAAATTGATGAAGTTGACCAGCACTTTATATAACCAAAACTTCTCAGCTTTAAGAAAACTCAGGCTCAAATACATTAGTTCAATGAGTATTTACTGAACACTTACTATGTACCAGGCAGGATCTAGGTTCTAGTTATATAAAATTAAGCAAAACTGACAAAAATTATTGTCCCCGTGGAGCATATATCACACCTGGTAAATGTTGTTAGTGAAATGCAACATCATTGACACTAAGAGTGGTGTTCAAATTCCTTTGCTTTGGAAAAATGTGCAAAGAAGATAAATAGCAGAATTGGAATCCTGTATTCAGAAAAATGCTTAAAAGTACTTTCAAGAGACAGTCAATGATGTTAGCATGCTTACACCTAGTTGAGGACCAGGCAGCCCAAATCAAGATTCCATAGCTGAGGAAGCCCCAAACAATATTTACATAGCTTTTAAAAAAAACTTTGATTATGGAACTCAATAAATACTCAAGTTTTCCAAACATGAAACTGGCAAGGCCCCGTGAAACAACTTAATATAATCTGAAACAACTTAACTTTATTCTCCTGTTGTCTTTTTGAACTCACTCATTGGTGGTAGGGGACTATATTTTTCCCAAGAGTGTATGAAAATTCACGTAGCCTTGTAACTTTTTAGGTTTCTATTTGATAATATAAAGTTACTTTAAGCAGCAAAATAAAATCTTGACTCAGGAATTATAATTCAGCACCATCTGACAATAAATACTGGCGTCTTAATTAAAAGGTAGGACTTCTTCCTTTGCTACAGCCAAGGGATATAGAGGTGGAGGAAGAACAGCAAGGTAAAACAGGTAAGTGCTGATTTGACCAGCACTGCCTTTAACTGGCATCAATCTCTCCTGCATGGTAAATGTTTAAAGTCAATGTTTAACTTAGTAAGGCACAAATATATGTTCTTACAGGCCACCACCACGATGAGCCTCTCATCTGCAGTTCCCTTGATGAGTCTAATTCATCCCGATGTTCCTTTGACCCTTGAGTTTCCTGCATAGTTACATCTGGAGGCTTGGTTCAAGTTGATGTGGGGGTATGACTACTTCATAGATGGTGTTGCAAGCTTCTATAATGAGCGTAATGTCTGCTTGGTTGCCTTTTATGATGCCAGCCACCACTGATGATCATGGCCACAATTCGTCACTTCATTAGGGCTTGTAATTTCCTACACACTTATTTTCTAGAAGGTTTCTATGATCACAAAGTTACCTCATGAATCATTTGGTTATTCTTAGGATCAGTTTTTATGGAAAAGGCAGGAAAAATGCTTGATCCCTTCCATGTATTTATCTTTAAGCCTTTATTGTCCTTTAAAAACATCAGTTCCCCCAAAATTCTCCAAATGTGAACAGTGAGTTCCTTTTTTAGTATTATTATAAAATCATTCATTTAAACATGTGATGTATTTCAAGGCCTGGATGTTTCATTAGTGGTGGTTGTGTGGTAATACTTTCTTTTTTAGGTTAACATCTTTTTTTCATATTTAATATCAATATTCAAATAAACCTAAACAGAACATACTTATTATTTTTTAAAACCAAGTAAAATTAAATAAATTTTTTGTGAAAAAAATTTATGTCTAAAAGCGCTGCATACACTTGGAGATTTTTGTGTTTGTACAAAGAATAAACTATTCTGTAACTAAAAACAAACATGAAGTATATGATGTCACATTGTTCTAAGATTCACTCTACTTTGTGAATTAGGTCACTCTGGTTGTAGTTTTTATAATCTTTTCACATTTTAAACTTCATGCAAGTAACACCTTGTTTCCTAATATAGTATTTTAAAAACTTGCTTTAAAGTATGAGTACAATTATAAATAGCATTTTTCAATGTTTAATTCTTTAAATGAGAATGTCACAAAGCCTCTGTCTCTCTCTCACACACACACAGACACACACAGAGACACAAAACAGATCAGCAAAGAAAATTAACAAATTTAAGTCATATTCCCTATTTTCAGAAAACTGTAATGTGTCAAAAGAAGAAAGATGTGTATCCAACAATGTAGGGTAATTTGAATGTTGTCATATTTCTCAAAAACAATTCTACATTATCTCTGAAGAAAATCTTAAAATGCATTTACAAATCTGCTTTGCATACTATGCACTACAAACCCCAAAAGTCCTTGATTAAAATAAAGCTGTGTATAAAATTTTTATTAGGTAAAATGAGCAGAACAAAAAAAAAGAGAAAGTCAGAGAGACAGAGGTCTCACCATAGAATTCTGACTATATTTCACAAGCTTGACAGGGATTCCCTGCAAAATTCTAGAACTTACTTTTAAACAAATGATTTTGGATACTTGGAGAGAAAACAAAATAGTAATAAGATGAAAATAATGTTGGTATATAAAGACTTCCAAAGATTAAATAAATAGTAATTTAATCATTATGACAACCTAATGGGGTAGTATCGTTTTTACACAAAATACAACTATATTAAATAATTTGTCTATGGTCACACTGGTTGGAGGTGATGAAGTCGAAATGAAAATCCAAGTAGTCTTCTTTCAGAACACATGCCTTAAATCACTAAAATATGCTTCCTTTCTTCCTTTCAATATTACTTCTATTTCATCAAGAACGCTCTTTTCAAAATCTTTATAACATTGTGAATTTATTAAATAAAAACTGAGAAAAATATTGATTCATTCAGGAGAATTTGGGGTTACATAATGAATGATACCTGAGAATCAATTAATAGAACATTTCAACGTATTAGGAATTCTCCAATGACAAGAGAAATTGATCTGTTGATTTATATTGTTTATTTTACTCTGTTGTTTAAGGTAATAAAGGAATACATCCTTTTAAAATTTGGAAATGATACAAAGGTGGCATAAATAGCTAATGTGATAGTCTGGGATGTTAATACTCCAAAGTATCTAAAGACCCTAAATCAATGGAATGGAAACTAAAAAACTTAATGTAGATAAATATAAATTCCTAACACAAATAAAAGATGAAGAAAAACTGGCTTAACAGAATTTTATGTCAGAAAGGCATGAAATGTACTGAGTCAGACATTCAACTACCAAACAAAATCTTAGGAACTATGACTAGATTTATAGATTATTGTCCAAATTGAGGTTGATGTCTAGTGTCTCTTCACTGCACAATTCACTTCTAGAGTATGGTGGGATAGACGGTGACTTCAGTAAAAAGAAGGCAGCCAAAAAGATGAAGAATAGTCAGAACAAATTAGAATAATTGGCCTAGAAAACAGAAACACTATAGGCACTAAAACAGAGGGCTTAAATATTGAAACGGCTAGAACCTAGAAGAATTAGTAGACATTTTTCTTCCAATAAAATATAACAAATTTAAGGTAGAAGCTATTGAGATGCAAATTTTAATTTGATTAATGAATATACTTCTCACTCTTAAATCTGCTGAAAACAGATTAGGCATCCTACAAAGGCTTAGATATATGAAAATGAATAAGAAGGATGTGAGAATTATTTCTCCGTTATGGGGGAAGCTGAATTACATAACATCTCAAGTCTAAGTTGCTTTATGTTCTATGAATGCTAAACAGAAAAAGTATATGGGCATCACTGACACGTAAGAAATTAATACAGGTACAGTTTATAATTCTTTAATATATCCCTAC
The DNA here is from genome assembly GCF_006542625.1 of Nomascus leucogenys. NCBI lineage: Eukaryota > Metazoa > Chordata > Mammalia > Primates > Hylobatidae > Nomascus > Nomascus leucogenys. The sequence goes on from NC_044385.1 coordinate 97,290,266, forward strand.
AGATATTTAGGGAGAGACAGAGGGGAGAGGAAATTGTGCATATATCCACACAACTAGGAATTTTAATTAGAATTATTATTGTCTAAAGAGTATATGTCAATTTCCTCCTCAAAATAATCTTGATTATACTCAATACAACCAGCCATAGAAAGTCTAAGTTCAAGACTTTAGCAGACTATCTCATGAACGCTTGCACGTAAAGCAAATAACAATGCCGTAGTGGGAAAATCTTCATCTATCTAGTTCTCTTTTCCTCAGTGCATTTAATTCTTTCAACCCTAAATTCTCAATTATTTTAATTTTTTTTTTCTGCTTGGCTCTATTGTGTTTGAGAGTTTAGTTTGAACTGCTTCAGTTTTCCATAGCCTGAGATTCATGTGGGTTTGGGATAATCAGAGGTCTAACACAGGTATTGAATTAATTAATTCAATTAATTAATTGAATTAATTGATTAATTAATTCAATTAATTGAATTAATTAATTAATTAAAAACTTTTTTGGTAAAAGGCCAAATAGCAAGTATTTTAGTCCACTCTGTCTTTGTATGTGAAAATAGCCATAGACATTACATAAATTTAGATGTGGCTCTGTCCCCAGAAAAAACTTTATTTACCAACACTACATTTTGAATTTCATATAATTCTCATGTGTCATGAAATATTTTTCTTTTTATTTTTTTCCAACCATTTAAAAATGCAAAACCATTCTTAACTCACAGGCCATAAAAACCAGCAGCAGAATAGATTTCACCCAACGTTGGCAGCTTGGGGATTCAGGCCCTGCTCCATTTCATGTACTTGCATTGATATGTTAATGAAAAAACTTTTGGAGCTCCTTAACTTCGTAGAAACAGCTAAACAAAGAATATTTTTAAAATATGTAACTCTGAAAGCTATATTTTTGCTTCTCTTTTGTCCTACAAATTCTTATTGCCATTTGTATTTAGGTTGAGTTTTAATTTTAAGTCTTGTCATTACTCTTAAAAAATGTAAACGGTATATTCCAGCATTTAGAACATCTCTCAAAGTTCTATTTTCTCTTTAAAGGCTATTTCTCCAGTTGTTTTATAATTCCGTCATACAGGCTCAATCTTCTATGATATTTAACACTTCACTTGCAACAGACTTTCACACTTATTAATAGAATCTTCCCAGGCAAACCAATGTGTAGTCCCTATTCTAGTTACCCACATGTGTCCAATACTGTTAAAGGTGACATAGGAATCAGCTGTTTTCTTTGAGGAAAACAAAAACTTCCCCCAAACTAAACTTAATTAACATCTATTAAGTGAGTTTACTAAACTCTTCTTGTTCTATACAGTCAACCAATATATACATTTAGACAGGTTGATTTGTTAACTTCTTCTCTCTAATACTTAGAACTTCTTGGAGGACCCATTCCTCACCCTTATTCTCTGAGGACACTCACTTGATTTTTATCAGGTTATGTGGATGTCTTTAAGTGTCTAAAACTGTTAGAATCGTCTCATGCCTTTCTTAAAATGTGTTTACTTTCAATAATCTTTACCTGTCAGTATCAAATTCGAAGCTATACAAATGGCCTGTCTCACAAAATAAGGGCACCATGATAAAAAATGGGCCTTTCGGCCCTTCCACAACAGCCAATTGAACTTCACTTTGATGTTGGCAATAAAAACTATCAGATTTTACTTTCTGTAATCATTCTCAATTAGAGCCATTGTTCCCTATTTGGCTGCTACTATTACCATTTACATCAACACTTTCAAAATCCACAACTCCCTTTAATCGGCATGTAACCAAGTTTCTGAAAATATTTGCAACAACAGAAGAAGTGAGATATCTCTATGACTTAGTAGGTGTTGGCACATATCTTAAAACAGAAAGCGACCTCACTTTCTTCTCTTTTTGTGTATTTTCTTCCTTTCTCCATATATCCCCCTCCTTTCCATTCCTAAACTTAATCTAGGAAAACACAGGAATGTTTCTGACTTCCCAATCATTGAGTCCTGAATTATTTTCTATAGACTTCTTCCAGAGGAAACTCAACTTCTTCCTCCTACTTATCTAAACTTTGTGACAACCAAGGATGTATTAAAAGGAGATCCCCTAAGTATTCTAATTAACAAGGAGCACAACTATTTTTTAAAATATGTGTATATTGCAAAATAAAATAAATCAAGTATCCTGATATAAATAAAGGCTTTTGGATGCAGGAATATGTAAGCCATCCCTCATGCAAATATTAGCTACAGGTCATAACTTAGACACTTAGACACCCATTATGACTTTAAACTGCTAAAATCTGCTCTTCTATAATATGTTTGCCTTATTTATTAATGTAAATCTTACCTAAATGAGAGATTTTAGTTACCAGTTTTGAAAGTAAAAATTACATAATTAATACTATGAGATGATTCTTTATGGTAATAACGACCAGATTTTTTTAATGAGAATAATCACATCGTATACATTAATACTTAGTACCTTGTAACATTTGCTTAAAGTAGCCATTGACTACAATGATAGGAAGACTGAAATGGGTTTTTCCCTCAGCCAAACTCCACGTCTAGATAACTTTAATGAGTGAGAAAATCAGAGTGCTTAATTCTCAATAATACCTATTACCTAACATCATCATAAATTAAACAAGACGGTGATATCTTGCTTATTGAATAATCTGATAACAATATCCCTCTTAGAGAAGGGTTTTCAAAGGTCTTTTTATCAGTTCCTTGGCTGATAACAATGTGGCACTCACTGGTGCTCTCTGAGGTGGCAATCTTTGAGTAGTTGATCCGCGTCTTCTGTGAGACTTTTGGTTATTTTTTCCTCTGGTATTGATACTACAGAAAATAACCGAAGCATCTGGGACACATCTTTGTTTTTAGAGCCATTAATATAAGAAAAATTCCTATTTGCATATTACTCCACATTGTATGTAAGTAGTAACAGGGCCTTTTTTTTTTTTTTTTTTTTTTGAGACGGAGTCTCACTCTGTCGCCCAGGCTGCAGTGCAGTGGCGCCATCTCGGCTCACTGCAAGCTCCACCTCCTGGGTTCACGCCATTCTCCTGCCTCAACCTCCCGAGTAGCTGGGACTACAGGTGCCCGCCACCACGCCCGGCAAATTTTTTGTATTTTTAGTAGGTACGTGGTTTCCCCATGTTAGCCAGGATGGTCTCGATCTTCTGAACTTTTGATCCGAACAGGGCCATTTATATAAGATGTGCTCCAGAGGCTACCCTAAATTTAAGTGTATTGTATTCAGAAAAATGGGATAATTGTAATGTCAAATAATGATCATGCAGCATAAAATATCTTGTACTTAGTTTAAAAATTAATAATCTATTCTTAATTTTTTGTTATTTCTTACTCCTTAGCCAATCAGACAATGCAGTTAAAATATTTTAAGTACACATTTTAAAATAATATGAAAGTAAAAGATATTTACATATATAACACATACGATACACACACATACACACACAGATACACAGGGATAGAGGAGACGGAATTGTGTATATATGCACATATGAAGTTTATATTACAATAATGTTACCTTTAATTTAGTGTATTTTTGAATTTATGGAAACTTCCAATTTTATTACTTCATTTAGTTTTTACAACATAATCCACACTGGATTATGTCTTTATTAGATATTTACTAGAATCAGGAAGATTGAATAACATGTCTAAGGTGACAGAGCTAGGAAGTGGCAAAATTTATCCTTTCTAGTCTTCTGATTCTCCACACATCAATGCTCATAACACCACACACACATACACACAACTACCTATGTAAGAACACACACAATTTGAACTGTAACATTTAATGTCGTATGTTTTTCTCTATCTTAATAGATATATAGAGAATTTAAAGCAACCCTAGCCTGCCTAAGTAATGTGCCCCTGGGGCCATTTGCTACAAGTGATTTTTTTTTAATAGTCTATTTACTATCACTTAGCTTTTTAGAGTTCAAATGTACTTATGGAATAAGAAAAATGGATTAAGGGATGGTGGCTTAAGATGAACATGCCAAAATAGTTGTATAAAAAAAGAATTACCTTAATAACTGATGTCTCAACTCTGGATGGGGGACTCTGAACTTGTGCTGCTGCTGCCATATTTGCAATGGTGCTGAGGTGGTTCATCTGGCTCATTGCCATGGTGACAGATGCTGGAGGTAGGCTGACAGGAATTAGAGGGTGGGGCATCATCATAAAAGGAAGTTCCAGTCCTATAAAAAATGCACATATATCATCATTGCTCTGGAGGACATAAATCATTAAAAATTGAAACATTCAAAAGTTTTCTAATAATGGTAGTCAAAGAAAAAATATTTTTCCTCTTTGTATGCAAAAATTTCACTCACTACTCAGGGAAACTAGGCTTACAGCTATCTGGTTCTGTGCCATGGTTTATCATTTCCTAACTTTTCCTGTGTTTAATACAAATGGTCAATTCTTTGCTATATTATTCCTATAATCAGTCTGAATCTTCCTTAAAATACTAGGGTTTTCTTTAACTTATCCCAATTAGTTATGTAAATATAGTATATCTCTTTATTATGTCCTATTTTGACAACTGATAATTACAATTTAAAAAACTACGATTTTTAATGCTAAAAAATGCCATCGTACCATTTGGCAGAAGGTGACTCTGCTGAAGATGGTTGAGAGGATGACTAAGTGGAAGGCTACGTGCTCCAGGCATGCGGGGGTGGGTTACAGAGGCCTGAGGTCCCTGGGATGGGGAAGAGGGCAGTGTTTCCTTATCCCAGGAACCATCACTGCTGCCTGTGGGGAATGAATATAAATTACTTGGATATAATATTATTCTAAATCTTCCAATGACTAATTTAAAATGATGTTTTAAAAAAATATATCACGTTTGGAGTTGGAAAACTGATTTCTAGGGAAATAAGCCGAGGTAAGAAATTTCCCCTAAGCTGCACGTTCTTTTTGATTTTCTATTTCTTATATAGGATCTCAAAATTAAAATATATATATATATTTCTGCAACATTTAACCTAGTGGTGGAGTCTAATACTGTTTGGCTATCCAGCTTAATATGAAATGGTCTCTATTAACCAGATAATTAATTACTCCTTGGAACTGAAACACACTAATATTTATAGAATGCAAAGTTATCCTTGTAGTAAATGACATCCTAGCCATCAAATAAAGTGCCTAACTTCATTACACAGAAAATCCAAAAATTGGAGCCATTAAATGTCCAGCTTGGTTTGACATTGTACAGAGAACACAAAAGATCACTCTATAGAATATAATGCCAAAGCAAAAATTAAATATGCATGCATGTGTGTGTGAATAAATACATCACTTGTTTTCAAATAAAGAGAAACATACATTATGTCTCCATGTCAATGCCACTCAACTGAGGGCTTGCATTTCAATATTGGTGGCAATGCCTTAGATTTAAAAAGATCATGAAATACCTTATTAGAATACTCCTTGGAAGGTGTTAATAAATCATTTCAATTTAGATGTGCTCCCAAATTAAATTAATTTAACATTAATTTATTCCTTAACTGAATCTGTTGAAAATACAAACTATCCACTTAGAGGAAATTTCTGTAATATCCCTATCAGCTCATGATTTTCTTATTTCTTAAAAAAAGAAACCATATTTTCATATAATATGCATAGAAACAGCAAAGTTGGTAAAACTCCAATTTAATGCTTTAGCTCTGCTAAAAGCCTCATTGTAAAATCTCTACGACATAGTTTTTAATGAAGAATACTTAGTTACTGCCATGATTTTTTTCCATTTACTTCATGAAGACAGTTAAGGTTCAATATAAATTCAAACTCATTAGCTCAATACTGTCTGGATCTTAGAGTAAATTGTTCAGAAGTGGGTAATGAAAACTCAATTCAAATTCTTCAGCAATCAAACAAAGCAATTTTATTAAACAATGAAAAGAATCAATTAAAATGGATATCTTTATTATCTTTATTATTTTACAAGAAACCATGACAGCTTTTGGCTTAAAAAAAAGTTTATAGCTTCATACAGAAACGACTTACATAAAAGAAATTTCTCCAGCTTGCTCCTACACTGTGATATAAAAGTTCTTTTCATATTCACAAATTTATACACCTTATTTCTGTTCTCATAACTTTTTTGACACTTATCCCAAGGTACTAGTCAAACATGCAAGAACTATAAATAGATGAATTTTTCAAATGTATGATTTCAAGAGATTATTATTATAACACATTTTAAACATCTGCTCTTTACATTGCCTTTATCAAAGTACATGCAATTTTTTATTATAGACTTAATTCACAAAGTCTATGGGATTTGATTTGGTCAAATGTTATGATTCAGCATTGATTTTACCTTGTATGTTATCAGTTAAAACTGACTATCAGGATATAGAAATCATGCTTTGGAATAAATATTATTTTAATATAGAAATTGCACTGGAAACTTAGAAATAATAAGTAATTTTTTCTATATTTTATACTTCATTTAAAATCTTCAACAAATGTAACGATTACATTTTCATAGTAGATTGCATATTTGAAGATAATTAACTAAAATATGGAGTGGAAAAATATACATTCATTGTTTTGGATTCAGTTTGAGCTGCATTTACAGCTATAATCTACTTTTGTTTTTCTGTTCACTTAAACTAATTTCCTCTTTTATTGAAGTCCTATTGCCAGGATAAACAAATAAATGGGAAATAGTTATTTCTGCAAATATATTTAAATTTCACTCATATCAGTAGAGATGCACAATAACTCTATTTTTCACATTATTAAGGTGTAAAATATTATCTTAAAATTCTGATTAAATTACTCTGAAAACAGACTACAGATAAAACACTACCCATTTTCACATCTGTTTTTGCGTCACAGATATCAGTCCCTTGTGCACAGGTAAATATCAAGCATTCATATGTGAATTTTCCCTAGTAAGTTTCTAATACTATATTAGATTTTCTCACTACTTAGAATGCTTCTAGCCATCTCCACCAATCATCATTTGTTAAATACTTATGATGTTAGCTCATTTGGGTAATAAATAGAGCAAACAATTAAGAAACTAAGTCTGATGAAAAATATACAATATATAACCAAGTCAGCTGTAAGTGATTTTTGCATTATTTATAACATCCTTTTCCTCTATTAGCATGAATAAATAAGAATTGAAAATAGGCCACTTCAGAACAAGACATGCCCATAGTTATTAAGTGCATATTTTCACCATTTTATTTTAAGCCAATATATAGCACGATATAAACCAGTATATATGCACTATGCTTACACACAAACATATATACACACATAAATACCTTTAAAATTCATATTTACTACTAAGACTGCAAGAAACAGCAGCAGATTCAATATATAAGAAATTTCTAACATTTGGCAGGGGAAGATAGAAACAGAAAAAACTGACTTACTGCTATTAAGAATATACTAATAACTGCATATGTAAGTATATGGAATTTATATATAAAGAGTGACTGTGTGTGTTTAGATTTTCTTTTATGTAAAAGATGGAACAAGCAAGGTTATTTCAAGATTTAGTGTAACTGAAATTCAAATATGTAAGGACTAGGTGTGGGAGGTCCTCTCCCCGCTTAGTCCCTCCCCATTCCAACATTAAAACAAAGCTTCTGAAAAATAAGTTTGATGCAATGTCTTAGTCTTCATGGGCTCAGACTATTTTCCTTGGCTCACCCTCACTTGATATTTTTATTGCATTTTGTGATACATCTTTTAAGATGGACCAGGTTTTAAATGCAGAAATATATCCCTAAATTGTGAAAGCCATCCCTACTCTAAGGGTACCAGGTTATTGAATAGTCAGAAATGATGGGTTACAAATATAAAATGGTTTTCGTTTTCCTCTAATTACTGCCTTCAAAAAAGCTTTGTCAAGGTTCCCTATTCTGTCCCATAAGAGCCTTGAGCAGATTTTGAGTATAATAAATCCATTCTAGTTAACTGTCATCTCTGCTTCCCCATCCCCACTAGCATTAGCCATTTCTACAGTCTAGGTATCTGCAAGACAGAGGCTAGCTCAGCTTTTCAACCATCCTATCTTCCTCCTCTCCTTCTTCTGGGTAATAAGATAAACGTCTCTTGCTTAAATGGTTCCTGCTTAAATTTCCCCTGCACTGCAACTTCTGTGGCTACTCCTTTAGGCCATTGACATCTTCCAAGTGGTAGAGACCTAAATCTAAACATTTCCATGGTGGTAATGTCTTATCCTTCAAGGGAATCCTCACTGAGGAACTTCCTAACTGCACAAGTTCCTCACAGTAGAATCTCCTCCAGCTTCATGATTGTCTAAGCTCCTTAAACTCCCACTGCTTCTTGAAACTAAGGCCCTCCTCCTGGTGTAAGTCCTCTTGTTCTGATGTCCACTTTCTCCAGCCTGCTCCCTTCTCCTCAGTTTTTTACCACCACCTCCAACTCCTGCTCCCAATCAGCAGTTCACACTTAAGCAGAAATCCAGCTACCAAATGAGGTGGAAACATCCACAATCCTTGAGTAATTCTCTTGGAATTTTCCTCCCTTGACCTTCTCAGTGAGGAAGCATGCTCAAAAAGAAATTACTAAACCACAGCCATACCTGTCAGTTGCTGTCCTTTCACTAGAATGATCTCTTCAAATCCCATCTTATAAATGAATGTTCATAAATGAGTGTGGTCCATTCTTATAAAGGAAGAAGGTGGTTGTTCATGGAGTCTGGAGTGATAGTTAAGACAGCAATGCTGATTCAGTTGCTATTAATAAGTACCAATTGTTTTTTACTTTCTTTAAAATGAGGGGTACCTGACACCATTTGTTCTTGATGGAGACCACAGGAAAAAATTGTATTTAATATCCTGTTACATAAACATACACAAGAAAATGAACAACAAATACAGCTATATTATAAATCAAATTTTAGTAACTGGCTCTTGTGAATAAACTGAAATAAAGGGAAAGAATAAAGAGAAATAAAGGGGAGCACAATTTTTAGGTAGGAAAGGGAATGAAAAATGTTTTGGAGAAAGATATTCTTAGTTTCTCTTTACTAAAAACACAATAACAATTTTGGGTGTGTGTATGCACAGCACCAATTATAGTCTTAGTCCAAATAATTATATATATTCATTTGTTCATTTCACTCCTAAATGTATCCAACGAGAAACAGGTTCCCAAAGAGAAGTCCACAGTATTTCTATGCATTTTAGATAGAAAACACATAAAATAATCAAACACTAAAGTGATCTGTAAAATATAAATGCCTTTTAAATTACTATGCATTAAAATGGTAAAAGTATATTTAACTACTGTATTACTATCATTTATACCTAGGTGACATGTAACTATTTGTTAAGATTTTCCCACAGGCTGACCCTGATAAAGAAGGCAAATCTCAAAGGGACTAACGGTCACACCACTGCTTACTGAGTGACACTGATAGATTGTGACGGGAACCTGACATTGTCAAGATTCGTTTACAATGAAAATGACGGCAAGAGCAGGCATTTACTCCATACCATTGGAGACCACTTAGAAAGACGTCAACTCCATCTTAACAACGAAAACAAAGCTTTAAATAAAAGTAAATACTAGTTACAGGTGCTACAGATGTTCAGCTGTTACTTCAGAGGTAGGTGAGGGAACAAACAAGTTAGTATCTTTTAGTGGATTAAGTTCACTCTATTAAAAAAATTCTATAAAATGTCAGCAGTAATTCAACTATTTTGCATGAGTTGCGGAAACAGTCCTTTCATGAAAGTTATTGTAATATAGTCTTTAAATATTCTTTTGAATAACTATCTAATCCCAGTTGATCTACTTTAGGATATAAAAACACTGAAATCTCCTGATGCTTTGGTTTGACTTTATCACACTACTAAAATGAGAAAAGAAGAAATCTTCTAGGGATATAATTAATTAGGCACACAGTTTAAAATGTTCCTGTTTTAAGTGTGGTGGTTTAGCAAAGAAAATGCCACAAGTGCCTCCTAACTGGTATTGCAGAATAATGTCCGCAGAGTAGGTCAGCACATGTATCATGTTTGATTTGGAGGTTCTGGGAAAAAAAAGAACTGGTTGTCTTTAATGTAACCAATTCTGCTTGGCTTAATATTCTTACATCAATTTATTTTTTTCTTGAGAGAAAAATAATGTTGTTATAAATTCTAACTGCCCCATTACCTATAAATATATCATTTAGGAAAATATGTTACTTTCCCATAAATAATTAGATATTTTTTCTTTAGTTACCTGTCACTAACTAAATCTTACCCTGTGTTACTTGAACGTCAGATATAGTTAATTAGGAATGTGAAACTCTTGCCATACCAGGGGACTTTTATCTTACCTATGATGTTTTCTTTTGAATGCAGAGCTGTTTTAATATATTTTATTTTATATGCATTGTTTATAACATAATACTGATGTTATTAGTGTTCTTGTGACTCATCAAAACTTTGTTAATTCTAAATTTCTTCACCTACTTAAGATGTTGGTATTGCCCTATATACTTCACAGTGGTGCTGAAAGTAACAGTAAGTGAAGTTGTACAAAGCACACACAAATTAATGGAAATTAGAACTGCTTATTTTTAAATTTTGGCTGAATATTCTTTACTATGGCCAATGATTATTGAACTAAAGAGAATGGGAAACAAACCGTAAAATCAGATCTGATATCCAAGTGACTAATGTAAGATGAAATGATACTTAATGAACAGGCAGACATTACTAAAAACAATGGCTTCTTTATCCTGAGAAACTTTGGATAATTATGAAAAACAAAAATAGCATTAGGAAACTTAAAATAGACAATAGTTTCAATTTTAAATAGCTTTCATTTTGGGATTCATACAATTTATTTAAATAAATTTCTATATATAAATAACAATGCTTCATGTATTTTTCCTTATGTCGTAGTAAATTTCAGAAAGTTTTGATGCAACTCAAACTAAAAGAAGTAGGGTCATAACTATAAAGATAAAAGGTAAAGTACTATATGTGCAGAAGAGAGAGAATTATATCAGAAAACACTGGTTTTTTGATGCCGTTGTTGTCTTTGGACTCATTAGCACCGTGCTCTAAGTGTTAACCAGGGAAAATAGAACCACACACCAAAATAAAACAAACAAATGCAGACTGGGTAAATGGTTACATAGATTTTTGTATAAGAAAAAATTAGTAGCCGGATTGATTTGTATTGACTACATATTTGGGTGTCTTGTAAATACAGACTATAAGCTGATTGTAAGCAAGAGCCAAATGTTGCTAGTCAGTGGAAATGAGACTGAAAAAAATTGGTTAATTTCTACAACTTAAGTATAATTTGATTACAGATAAAGGACAATGTAGAAATGACCACACAAGGTTCATACACACTTTGCTATCTAAAACTTATTCATACAGTTCTTCAAAATAAACAGTTTGGTATGAAGTATCTATGTTAATTTTGCTTTACATCTTTTAGCCTTTCTTATTGCCAATGTTAATGAATTTCTACTTTTTCTAACTTTACCTCATCAAATTATTCTTGTATTAGGCAAACCAATGAACTAGAAATTCTTTCTCTAAGGATATTGTAATTTCCCTATAGATTTATAATCACATTAAATAAAATGATGGGTTATATTTTATATATTGTTAGTGGGGTAATCAATGTCAAGGTATATATTATTAATGTTTTTATGCTCATGTGCAAATGTTGCCCATGGCAAGTTGAAATAAGTTTTAATTTTCATGATTTTATACAATGTTATCAGTTTTCAATTATTTGTGTTGAAATTGAAAACTTTTCTTCCCACTTGAGGAAAATTGCTACTGAATTTTCCAAAAAGCACAAAACCTTCATAAGTGAGATGGTATGCTTTGGCAATTGTCTTGATATTTCTCATATGTATGGATTTAAGTATTAATTTATCTCCTTTCTAAACCTGGTTAGCATCAAAGAAGGACATCACCAGTGAGTTTTTTAAGCCAGGAACTTAGGAATCCACTTTATCTTCTCATCTCTTACTGTGCACCATCAGCGCCCAACTCCTTTTTCATGTCCTATTGATTTCATCTCTATTATTCACCTCTATTTTGTCTGTTTTTATCTCAGCTGCTGTAATCAAATTTAAGACAACTATTTTTAATTACAAATCTTACACTGTCACTCCCCTGATTAGGGGTCTTCATTTTTTTCCCATAGTTATTAAGAAAAATATTTTAAAAGTTTGTCTTAATGTAAGTTCCATGTGGTCAAGCCTGTGTCTTTTTTTTTTTTTTTCTCATCATTGTATCCACAGACATATATAAGGTAAGACTAACTTTCAATCAGTTTTTGAGCTGAGAGCTTCAAATCCAGAGCAATTCTCACATTTACATCTGGTAAACCTCATTGTGGCAATAAAAGTGTTCAGATATAGCCTTTGTTATGGAGCAGCTTATGATATGCAGGAGAGGCACACACACATATAATAACGTGTATTTGCCTAATTATTATTGTTATTATTATTTTTTATACAGAATCTCACTGTCACCAAGGCTGGAGAGCAGTGGTGCAATCTCAGCTCACTGCAACCTCCGCCTCCCGGGTTCAAGCGATTCTTCTGCCCAGCCTCCGGAGTAGCGAGACTACAGCACACGCCACTATGCCCTGCTAATTTTTGTATTTTAGTAGAGACAGGGTTTCACAATGCCAGGCTGGTCTCAAAGTCCTGACCTCGTGATCCGCCACCTCGCCCTCCCAAAGTGCTGGGATTATGGGCGTGAGCCACCGCGCCCGGCCCTAATTATTATTCTTAACTGTAATTAAGGATAGAGAAGATAAAGAATTGGTAATATGTTTAACATTTTGGAAATAAGCTTAGTGGAACTTAGTAGCTGTTTAGATATAAATGGAGATTAAGTGAGTAAAATATGAAAGATGAATTCAGCATCTAGATTAACAATTGTTGTATTGTATAGTGGCATAATTAAGGAAGCAATGATGATGATGACAGTATCTAGTACGTATGATGTACTTAGAATGTGTTGGGCATTTTATTAAGCTTTTACATGCATTATCCTAATTCTGAATTCACAATCCAAGCTTTTTATCATCCATATAAAGAAGATCAGATTTTACAATGAATAAAATTCAGTTCAATATTGGACTGGTTGAATATGAAGTGTTTCGGTAATAGTCACGCAGAGATTGACAACAGGGAATTATAAATATGGGACTGAAACTTGGAAGAAAAGGAGATGCCTAGTGAGGAAGATTTGGAAGCCATTAATTTGTACATAGTAGATTAAGCCATGAGGCTTTAAGCAGGTATGGAAAGAATAAAAGTATTGCTACCAAACGTGTATTTCTACTATAAACCATAGAATAAGTCTCAAATAAACCACATTGCATAATGTTTTAATCCTGAAGAGCTGAGCAAGAATAAGCAAATATTGGTATGTGACTCCTATAGTTTAATACAAGTTACACGGATTATAATAAATTCTTAGCACAAATGGTTGTATTCATGCATTTTTATAATATTCAACTTTCTCCACTTCTAAGCTAAAATATTCTTTTTAATAAGATAATCAATATGAATACATGAATGCCTGACATATCTTAGGCTCTCAATTAATAACGAATGAGTGCACATTATGATTGAATTTAAAGATTTAACAATCCTAACTACTATTTAAGGTAGACAGCCTAAAGAAAGACAAAACCAAATAGACACAACTAAGAATAATTTCAAAATGTGCCATTAGTCCAACTTGTAATATGATAATCAGTTAGGATATCCAGTAATTACGAAGTTCATCTTAAAAACATGGAGATGGCTGCCTTTAAATTGAGGTACTGCATATAACAGAAAAGAATTCAGCATATTTGAAGGACCATTGAAATAATATTATATTATAGGGTAGATTACATGCAGATGGCAGACTTGTTGAAAGCTACTGTTTATATGAAACCAAATCATTCTGACCACAGCTTGTATTATACATAGTGAAGACATTCTATTCAAAGCACTTTTCATCAGTTTTTCATGGGCATTCAGAGGAGGTTTTCAAGGTCAAAAGGACCAATAAAATTTTGGCTGCTGGCAATGGAAAGAATACTTAGGATCAGCAGCAATACAGATAATTTTATTTTTACCTTTATACTCCAATTTAGGGAAAATATAAGCACTCATTTTTATCCCAAGAATAAATGGTTATAAAACTCTTCTGTAGATTGCCGTGACAATGAGAGTTAGAATAAGAAAGAGGGTTAAAAACTATGTTTCTAAATAATGATTTATTTTCTCAAAATATCAATCTTCATAGGCAAATATAAAATAAAATTTAAACATTTTTATTCTTTTTATTTTAAAAATTATCTAATTTAATTATTGTAACCATAATGTGACCAACGAAGAATATAAGGTGGTATGAACCTATGTAAAGTTACACAATGATTCAATGTCTGACCCGAGTGCTAAACACAGGTTTAAGTTTAGAAAAGACAACAACTCAGGATGGCATTTAGCTAAATCAGTCACATTCATTTTTGTTTCTTTTTCGCAAAAATTTTTCCCAACATCAATATTAAGAAGGTACATGCCTTGGTAAAAAATAAATAATGAATGATGAAATATGGCATCTTTTCTAAAATGGTCAAAGAAATAGGATTTTTTGAAATCCTCAACTTACAAAAATAACATGTATTCAAATTATCGTTATCTAGAAATAACAGTAATAAAGCTACTGAATTTTAAATACTTTCGGTGTGAGAGAAATCTACCTATTAAAAATAATTATCTCCATGGTCAGGCACAGTGGCTCACATTTGTAATCCCAGCACTTTGGGAGGCTGAGGTGGGCAGATCACCTGAACTCAGGAGTTCAAGCCCAGCCTGGGCAACATGGGGAAACCCCGCCTCTACAAAAAATACAAAAATTAGCCGGACATGGTGGCATGCATCTGTAGTCCCAGCTACTCGGGAGGCTGAAGCAGGAGGGTTGCTTGAGCCTGGGAGGCAGAGGTTGCAGTGAACCATGACCATGCCGCTGCATTCCAGCCTGGGTGATGGAGCAAGACCCTGTCTCAAATAATAATAAGAATCATCATCATCCAGGGGGCCCTTAATTAACAATGAATCGTTATCTGATTCTAAAAAATATTCTCCATTGTAAAATACTCACTGTATTCTGTTATTTTCTTTGTAATCCCAAACTGTCTTAAATAATTTTAATATTTCCTCCAATGTTAAAATATTGCACCCTTCCTACTTTTTGCCTGTTCTACCACACACATTCTCTCACATCATTACATCAGAGAATATTAAGATCATCATATACAGATGCTCTCATTTAGATAAGCCTGGCGTAAGAGTTGAGGTCGCCTGGGTAAATGCACCTTGTTAAACTTACAGCAAATGTTGATCTTAATTAAAATAATTTATATGAAACAACTACTTAAGACTTCAGCTACTAGACTAAAACAAAATTTTTCAAAACAAATTAAATACCTAAGAACTTCCTTTAGTTAAAATGATCTGTAGAAAAACTGTTTTCTTCTTGGATTTTGAAATTTTGCTCTGTGAGCTTCCTATGAAGAGTTGCTTTTCAGAAAGAAACATCTGGAGTGTCCTTTACGCTTAGCGTAAGTACCTTTAAACCATTTCACAGGAAACATAATTGTGTTATGGACATACCAATAAACGATAATGGAAAGACGACTTGTCTTTTAATGCTTGTGTGTGCAAATTACTATGATGGGTGTTTTAAATATATTTATCCATTTTAAATCTAATTAACTCACAAAAGTATTAAGACTTTAAGAATAGAACATGGCTTAATTTTTGAACTGTGTCAAATCTCTACTGAACTGTAAAAATATTTTTTGAAAATCATTTAATTATGTGTGCTTATTCAGGTTAATATTAATATAATTTTAAATTTTAGATGAGAAATAAGGTGGCTTTGAAAAACAATTTATGTTCTTATTTATCCCAAAATTAAGTTAACCCTGCATATTGGAAATCTTAGGGAGGCAAGACAACAGAAACGATCAGACTAAGATTATTATCAGTCATATGAACTAGCAAACAAGGAAATAGAGCAGAAAACATAATTTAAAAATATATATATATATCCAGAATGTTACGGTGTACAGGCCAAGGAGCAAGAAATTGTATTTAAACTTTGTAATACAACCTACAATTTATTTTTCTGTATATATTTGAATCATAGAATATTAGAGAACAAAATAGACATTGAAATCATTTGTTCCCTCATTTTTTTTAGCATATACCGAACATCTATTTTGTGCCAGGCACTGTTGTAAGTACTGGGGAGATAGCAATGGGCAAAGCAGATGAAACTTTATATCCTCATGGAGTTTATATTCAAACTACAGGGAGGTTGAAAAAATAATAAGCAAATAAAAAAAGTAATATTATATACCAATTATGGAAGGATGAAAAAGAATTTTCTCATATGCATGTGTGTGTTTGAGCACATGTAAGCATGTGTGTTGGAAAAAAATATATTTTTAAATGATGCAATAAGGTAAGACTTTGCTGAGGATGGCACCATAAAGTCTAATACCCTCATTTTACAGCAAAGGAAGCTGAGGTTCAGAGTGATTAAATTAAGTGCTTAAGGTCCCACAGCCTTTTAGAAAAAGAGCTGAATTTGGAACATGTTTGCATGACTTTTGGCCCCATATCCTCTCTATGGCACAACAACACACACCCAGTTCAGAGAATTGCCTGGGCCATGCAGTGAGGTGAAGACATACATAAATGGTGTGTCTGGATGACAGCTGGGTACCTCAATTGACTAGAGGAGAGAACACATATTAGGAAAGTCTGAGAAGTCAGAAGGAATTAGGTAGGCTAGGACCAGATTATGAAAGTTCTCAGATGTCAGGATGATGAGTTTGGTCATCATCTTAGGCAGAGGAGAGATATGATTAAAGTGATGTATCAGATAGTCAGAAGGAGGAGAAGGAACTTATCATCAGGAATAATCATCCTGAGTTCTGTCATCCACCACATTGACATTGATATGACCAGGGCAGGATTCCTGAATCTCGTATTTCATGCCACTGGAAAATTGATAAAATAGAAAAAAAAATCTTGTGTTCTCTATCACTAGAGTTTTCTAAGAAGATGACTGAAGAACAAACTGGTTTTCAGAGCCAGCCATGACAAAACAATTATGTTGGGTGAGGACAAGTGGTTACTGTATACTCTACTCCATATCTAAACCTACTGGCTGTAGTTCCCTTTATACTGCAGTTAATTATTTTTAATTAAGAAAAAACTATCTGTATCATGTTTGGAAGGCTTCACATACAGGGATATAATTTACCCTTTCTTGACAGGGGGTACCAGCTCACCAATAACTGAGTCAACAATGTGGAGTTCTTATTAGAAAAGCAAGAGGATACTTGGTAGATTCAGGGTTAACAGAGAGCTTTTAGACCCTCCCTGAGTGACACAGTTGGAGATGCTAAAAAGGGAATATTCCTCCCAAATTCAGGATTAAATAATAAGGTTTATGAAATGTAACAAGGTTTCTTCAATCTTTTTAAAGAAAAATTAAATCTTGGGAATATGCTTTAATACTGCAATTTCTATTTGGTGCAAAGCGTACATTACATGGCACTTCAAATAACTGTTATTAAACAGAATATTATACACATCAGCAGATAGGAAAACAGTGTGTAATACTCTGACATTGAAAAATATGCACCAGTAAAAAGAAACACCCCAGACTTACTATCCATTTTTCTCACTATTTATTACTATTCTTCACTGTTCACAATTCTTATATTCACCAGCGTTCTTCAATACTGACCTCTCAAAAATGACAATATATAATATATCATGTAGGCAATAATTTCCAAAAGATACCACAATAATTTATATCTAATACTATAGGGAATTGCACACCTAAAAATATATACATGCAGAAAGTACTTATTATCTTCAGCCTGAAAAAATCAAATAGCATGATGAGCCTTCATTCTGCCCAGGAAGAGTTTTCTCTTCCTCATCAAAGCCATCAAATCATCATATTATTATAGGTTTCTCACATGTAAAATAATACCCAATGTGATTATTTTCATTTGTATGAGTTGTCCCTTCACATTATATCACTTACTTTAATGATTTTTGTTTTCATAGCCCAAAGTTTTTTGGTTACATTTCTATTTTTATCTGGAGAGCTTAAAACCTGGTACAATTTAACATGCTAAAATACAGTTTCAAGCAGCTCGCTATGCGCAGACTGCTTTTAAAAATTCAAAAAAGCCCCAATAGCAAATGTCATTTCTTTCCATAGTTACAAAATGCAAACTCCAAGTGTTTTATCCTAATGAATAAATGAGTTTGTCCTTTATGTATAAAATATAGTTTGTGTTTGTTGCACAAGTTTTTAATAATAGATGAATTTTAGGTTTGCTCCAACGTATTCAATAAAGTGTGATTAATTTGGTTTTTCAAAAATGCAAACTAGACATTACTATATTACTTTGCAAAATGCACAGCTTGCAACATTATTGTCTCAGTGGGATCTTAAATTGAATTGTAAAATGTGTCTTATTTCCAGTTTGATTTATGTAAGAGATAGCAGTGGATAATGCCCCTTTCGAAGTTTCACTGCTTTGTGTGAACAAACAGCAGAAAACTAAAATTCATGATATAGTTTGTTAAAACCTCAAACAAACTTATGCGTTATACAATATTTGACTGAAATCAAAACTTATGATGGACTTGGAATACCACATCTTCAGTGAAACAACTTTTTGAAGTTTCTTATTATGATGGATTATGCAACACATTTTTGACATTTTCTGTGATTTTTTTATGATATTTCAAGTAATTACCAAATCATGTTTTTCTCTAAAAAAGCTTTCCTGTGCCCTGAGAATTAATCTATGATACCATTTAACTTGGCTTTTTGAAGTAAATATCACCAGATAAAAGCCAGCTGGATCTGAATAATAGGATACTTGAATGAATGTATTAGTGTTTGAAAAAGAGAGTACAAATCTTCTAAAAAGATTAATTTCCATAAAAAAGATAGCTCCCAGATCTACAAAAGAATAAATTCAAAAACATAATAAACTCTCAGAAAGAAAGGTAGATTAAAGTAAAAGCTGCAGCACCTTGTTACTGCAGCTGTTGTGTAGCAATGATTCTGTATCAGTTATATTTGGTTGGTCCTGTAGGGCTCTTCAAAGCTTTGTGTGAAAAGCCTGAATGTGGAATACATGTGACACTGTAAGTAATAACTTTAGCGATTAATTTTGATGGAACACCACATTTATTCTGATCTTACTCTCAATATTTACAGTTTGAGAGAAGCTACAAAGGTTTAGATGGGAACGGATGAATCTACTAACAATGCTTTTTTTCCTCCTTTATTTATTAAAGATGTGGATATGAATTTTTCTTTGTCATGAAAATACCGCAGCTTTATCACAGGACATAGTTGCTGACATCATCATGTAAAAAGACTTGAGTTGGCCAATGGACTTTATTTTCAATATCCTGTTTCAAAATATGTCCTCTAAAAAGGCCAGGAATTCTGTTCACACAACTTCTCTACTTTAGTTTGTGCAATTACTAATAAAAACAAAGTTTGGCCACACATAAACTCCTCTGGGAGGTAAAAAGTACCCTTTCATTTTAAATAATTCTTATGTTATTATTATCTTGAATACAAAACCAAAAGCAAATATGGAAATAACTTGATATTTTAACTTTGATTAAATCCTCAAAAATGCAAATCTACCTAAAGCATTCACATAAGAATATCATATTAGACAATTTTGAATGCAATATAAAGTACAGTAAAACAAGAAACAGACAAATGATAGTCTATTGTAATTCTGAAGTCATTTTTTCAGAAACAATTTTTTGTAAAAAACAATATAAAATAACAAACAAAAAGTGAAATTACGAACCAATTCTTACAATAGAAACACTAATTGATTAAATGAGATTAGTAAATCACTTTGTCAATCACATTTTGACAATAATTTTACTGTGTGAAGATAAATAAATGGCTATTTTCCTCCCTTTCTTTAATTTTTCTATAGTCATCTGCCAAAAGCAATCCATAAATGAAATGTAACCTAGTAACTGCAAATGTGTTTATTTAAATGGAGCAAGTTGTTTAAATATAGTGAGATGTTTAAATATTAAGTCAATGTCCATCATAATAAAGACATAAAAGACATATAACCATTATTAGCAAAATATCACTCCCTATGAAATGCGATAGTGTTTACCAAAAAAATAAAATAAAAAGGAAGGCTGCCTTATCTGCACTCATATGAACCACTAACTGGTTATGACAATTTTTAATAGTAACTCAAAAATTTCTTTATCATACTTCTTCAAGAAAGCTGCTTTTAGTTAAAACATAAAAATGGTACTTACAAGGTTTCTGCAAACATAACTGCCATTCCATTAAGGAAATGGTGCAGCAAACAGTAAATAGTGGCCTCAAGGGAAATGTAAGTATTGATTTTATTACACTGTTGGTTGGTTTGTATTTGAAATTGTCAACTCTAATTTCGAACTATGCTTTAAGTATCGCTTAAACTGCTTAAGAAAAGGAGAAATATTAATTGAAAAATAGTGATAATTATTATTTTTGTAGTTTTAAATACCACAGAGATTATTTCTTTTCAGTTTTTGGTAGCCCGTATTTTTAAACTACAAAATTTTATTTTGATAAAGATAGTAAATAAATGATGATCTCATTTTCATTAAGTCAAATTATATACTCATTTTATAGACCGTAAGTCAGTATTTTACTCTAGGAGTGAAGCTAGTCAGTATTAAAAATGTGAACATGGTTACACAACTCCTTAATTCAGTTTGGGAATATAGCTTTAAATTCATTGATATTGACGTTTTGATTCACCTAAAAAGACCTGATATGAGTATAATACTAATTATAAATCTAGAAATTTCATCATATTGAAATAAACTTCAACCCCTTGCCTCATTAAGCATAAATCATCAAATACTGAAAAAAGAACAAAATTTGCTAACTTAATATAATTGATGTTTTATATTATCATCATTATCACTGATTTTCCTTTTTTACATTTCAGTAAATGACAGCACATTCCTGCTAAAAGTATAATTAATAACACAGATCATTTTCTTAAACCATGCCAGAGAGCAATTCTGTTTAATATGTACATTTTCAACTATACCTACGGGGCTGTAAATATAGTCAGTGTTAAACTTCTACAATTAACTAAAAGAAGTGTTTATGCTACACATAAATCTTAGAAATGTCCTCTATGGAAATCTAAAGAGGTGAAAATTAATATAAAGAAAATATTATGGCTGTTCTTCAGATAAAAAACATAAAGTATTCTTGGGTTCACAAGCCACACAGTGCACTATAAACATCTCATATCAGTAAGAAAAAGAAAACCTGTTATACATACTCACAAAATATCATTAATATAATTAAGCCAAGTCTCTATATCATGAATCTAAGAAGAGGGTCAAAGGAAAACCATTCTTATGGTTTACCACAAAAGTCCTACTTATATTGTGTTTTAAATTATTTGGAGAGTACGCATATCTTAATAAAGGAAAGCCTTGCTTTGACAAGGTAGATGGGAATTCTTTGCATATTCAACATGTGTTTACGGAACCAAATTTCTCAATTCCGAAGAAATAAAATTTGATGGATAAATACACAATCTGGCCTCACCGGTTGTACTACAGGCTTGAATTTCAGATCTGCCATTTGTTATACAGTTTGAATGAAAGTTGTGAAGGATACATTTTCATATTCACTTTGGAATTAGCCATAGACTAGAAAGCCTTACACAGAGATGTCCCTTACGAAATGTTAGTTGAATGAATGGGATGCATAAAAAAAGTTTAGTAAAGATGCCTGCTGAGACTGACATTTTAATTATAAGAATGGGGGAAAAATAGGATATTATCTAACAATAATTTAAAAATCAACAGAGATTTGGAAAATAACTTTTAGTTCATCTTCATTGTCAGCCTTCCTGAGAGCATCATATTGCTTACAAAGCCATCTACAATTTCCCAGTTTTTCTTTTCTTTTTCTATCTCTGTCTATGTCTCTGTCTCTCTCTCTCTCTCTCTCTTTTTTTTTTTTTTTTTTTTTTTTTTTTTGAGATAGAGTCTGGCTGTCAACCAGGCGGGAGTGCAGTGGCGCCATCTCAGGTCACTGCAGCCGCTGCCTCCCAGGTTCAAGCTATTCTCCCTCCTCAACCTCCCAAGTAGCTGGGATTACAGCCATGTGCCACCGTTCCCAGCTAATTTTTGTATTTTTAGTAGAAATGATGTTTCTCCATGTTGGCCAGGCAGGTCTCAAACTCCTGATCTCAAGTGATCCACCTGCCTTGGCTTCCCAACGTGCTGGGATTACAGGCATGAGCCGTTGCGCCTGGCCTCAATTTCCCAGTTTTTCATTTGAGACTATTTTATTCTCCTTTACACTACTTCCACTGACTATAAGCAATTTTAAAGAAAACTCTAGAGTACAACTTACTGTAAATACATGAAGATTTCTAATATAGATTGTAAAAAATCATGAGCTTTTTTATAATCCATAGATTTACATATCAGCGATTTTCAAACATCTTGGTTTCAGGACTTCTTTATACACATGGATTATAAATAGTTACCATATTAGAAAGGAAAAACTGTTAAAAAATCTTAAATATATATGCATGTATTTCCAAAAATATAGTAAGAAGCAAAACATTTTGTTTTACACTTTTGCAAAACTCTTTACTAAATGGCTTGAAAGAAGTCACTTAGATCTTGACATCCACTTCTGCATTCACCCTGTCGTGATGAAATGAGTCATGTAGCCTCTGAAAAACAACTATATACTCATGAGCGAATGACAGTTTAAGAGAAGTAAATAATATTTTAGTATTATTATGAAATGAGATGTGACTTCTTGGACTCCCTGGAAGTATTTTGGGAACCCTCCCTTCCAAGGGACCTGGAACCACACTTTAAGAAATACTGTAGTATCTGATGACATTTTAAGGTATTTTGAACATCCAGGTTACATTAATTTACTAAATCAAATACTGCCCTAGTATGACTTCAGAAAATAAGAACAAGATTATAAAAGTTACTCTAACGTTTCTTACACAAAGCCATTGTATTACTGCCATGCCAAACAACAGAATCCAAAAAAAAGCTAGTTAAAAAAAAAGGGAGCTTTTTCTCTAGAGTTAATTTTACCTCACAGGGAATAACTACGTATTATTCATTGTGAGGTAGCAGACAAAGTACAGAAATTAGTAAAAGTTAGGTGTGGCTGTCCATATTACCTTTGCAGTCTTAAGAATTCTGTGTAATACAGCAATAATCAAAGAGAAGTGCCACATTATCAAATAGATTAGATGATGAGTATAAACAAAGCACCTGCTATATAAATGGCATGAGGAGGAGGGAGAAGTACTTTGAAAATGTTAAACAGGAGAATTAGGGGCTGAGTGCCATGGCTCATGCCTGTAATCTCAATATTTTTGGAGGCGAAGGTGGGAGAATCACTTAAGCCCAGGAGTTCAAGACCAGCCTGGGCAATCAAAAATAATTAAAACTGCTAGCTGGGCATGGTAACATCCACCTGTGGTCCCAGCTACTCGAGGTGTTGAGGTGGGAGGATCATTTGAGCCCAGGAGGTCGAGGTTGCGTTGAGTCATAACCATGCCACTGCTCTCTAGCCTGGGGGACATAGCAAGACTCTATCTCAAAAAAAAAAAAAAAAAAAAAAAGAAAAGAAAACGAAAAAAAGGAGAATTTACCATGCCAATTTAGAATTTATAATAATTATAGAAAGGAAATTATGACCATTCTTCACAAATATTATGATTTGAGGGGAGCAGATTTCAATACCGAAAAACAGCTAATACAGTATGAGCATTACAAGTAAAAGGGAATACAATTTGAAACTGATATTAAAATTGATAAATTATGGAAATCCAAGTAGAATGCGACAATCTCAATTTTCACAAGAGAAAAAGCAATCTTCCTCCAATAGTTTCCTTAAATTTCTTAAAGGTAAAGGATTCATCTTCAGTCTTTGAATTGCCTAGACTTAACCCAGTATGGTCCAGAGTAGGCATTCAGTAAACTGGCATTCCAAATAAGGGTAATAAATCATAATTAACATTTACATAACGGTTTCAATTTTAGGAAAATATGAGAATGTAAAAGCACATGTAATTGTTAGGCAGCTGCCTCAGAGTACGGATTTTCACACAAGAATAAAAGTAGTGCATAAGAGCACCTCACCACAGAAAAATAGGAAGAATTAGAGAGTTTTAAATAGAATGCTAGATTGACTAAAGCCAAGAATTGAGCTGGGACAATGTAAAAGGCACTGGGGATTTATTTTTAATTTTATTATTTTTAAGTTAGCAGTTAACAAGAAAGAGAGGAACACCCTTTTATTGAAGATGGTATAAATGTTCAAGCCAATGTTTTGTGACTGCTTGTCTTATAATCTGGAGATATTAATACTCTGAAAATGATGTTCCAATTGTCTAGATTCTAGAAAGTTAATCAGATCTTTTATGTTCTAACATTTTATGATCATCTGAAAGCTTTTACAGACAATGGATCTAAATTATCTATTATATTAATGATTGAAAGAATAGATGCCAACCCATTTCCAGATGACTTAGCTAATATGTTTTAATTGGTAAATGAAAGCCACACATTCTGGGTAATCAATAATACTCCCAGTGGCATTTTTATTTCTATCAAAATTTCATTTCTAGTTTCCCAGATGTATTCAAAGCAAGCATGAAAATTTAATTTTTAGACTGCAAAATGTCAAATGAATGTTATCCATTTTAAAATTCAAGAAAATGCTGTTGAGTGGGAATATGCAGAAGAAAAAGAAAATAGCAAGATTATGTATGCTTTGAGCTAAAAGTATTCATAATCCTTAACTTAAGGGATTTTAAAGGTCAATAACAATGGAACATTCCCATTTTTCATCATCATTTCCCATGAGGAAGTAAGTAAAATATCTTGAGTGACTATTAATAACTATGAAAAAGAATGAAGAAGTAAAGTTTTGGGTCATATTGAATTTGACTAACATTTTCTGAAAATTTAAAATTCTAAATGTTACTAAAGAAATAAAATCTTAAATATTTCAATCAATTAGTTGATTATGATAAGTATAGGTTAACAATATAATTTCCAATTAAAAACCTATATTGACCATTTAAAAAACTAGCTAAAAGATATTAACATAATATAGAAAAACATAAAATGTGTATTTTCATAACACGGTGTTTTAAATAGAATCTAATTAGTAAAGACATAAACATTGAACTTATTTTCAAATGCTGTGTACTAAAATAATCTACTTGAATATGGACATCTCTAATATAAAAAAATTTTAGAAAATCTTGGGATTCTATCTGTAAATATATTACTAAGGTATTTTTAAAAGGAAATTGTGTAAAATATATGCTTTAGGTAACAAATCTAGGAATATATCATTAATTCTTAATGTTTAAAGAAAGTTATTTAATTTACAAAATAATCACTCTCAAAATGCATTCATTTATAATTGCACGCTCAGAGATTTAGAGAGATATAACTACCTACTAAGGAAACACCATTTTACTTTTATAGATATTTTATTACATCAATGGAAATTTCTCTCTATCCTTCTATGACTAAACTCATAAGCTATAACATAAAAATTACTGTCAACAATGTAGACCAGCCATAAAATTCAATTAAAAATCCCTACATTTTAAGCAGTTATAGCAACATAATGTGTAAACATGAGCTGAAGTGATGTGTAGCTCCTAGAGCATGTCACATTTAGAAAATAAATGTTTTAACTGTTTCATCATCACTTTTTCAGTGCAAAGATTTTTGAGGACTTTTTTTCTCCTTAGGTCTTTCTGGAAACATTAATGCTTTTGTTAAATATCAACAAATTGGCCCCTAGTTCTCTTGGTTGAATCTGTTTTGCAGTATTATTTTTTCATATGTTTTTGTGCCTCGAAACATATGTCTCTTAATTCATTCTTTCAACAAATACTAGTTGTAGGCACTGTTCTATTTACTAGGATTAGCAATGAGCAAAGTGGACAACAAAGTCCCAGGCCTCACAAGGCTGACATTCTAGTAATTATATACTAGTTAAAATACATGACATATCAGATTGTGTTAAGGGCTATGGAGAAAAATAAAACAGGGAAGGAGGATAGGGAGTATCTACATATTGAGGAGACAGGTTGCAATCTAAAATAGGGTTATGTATAAACATCCTTAATAAGGAGGTAGCATTCAAAGGAGGTGAGAGAACAAGGTATCTGGATGAAGAGGATCTCAAGAAGATGGCTGGACAATGCATAGACTCTAAGGCAGATGCATTCCTGGGATATTAGAGAAATGTTAAGGAGGCCTGTTTGGCTGGAGGTGAGTTTTGGTGAGAGACAAAGGAAAGGGAATCAGAGTAGAGAAGAATCCAGGAGCCCAATCATGGAAGGGATTGTACGTTATTGGAAGGACTTGTATTATTTCACTGATTATGAAATAGGAAGCCTTGGGATAGTTATAGGCAGAGAAACAACCTGATTTGACATTTGTATTAACTAGACTACTCTTGCTACCATCAAAAAGAAGGGAGGAAGCTTGGAATTGAGTTCTGAGACTTTCACGATAATTCCAGCAGGTGATAATGGAGAAGGAAAGAAGTAGGTGGATCTGTGGATATATTAGATGTATAATGTATAACACAGGGAAGAATCAGAGATGGTTGCATGGTTTTAGGCATGAACAAGTGTCTTAGTTTGTTCAGGCTGCAATAAAAAAAAATTCCCAAAGACTTGTTGGCTTAAACAACAAATATAGATTTTTCACAATTCTGGAGGCTGGAAGTCTGACATTACAGTGCCAGTATGTCAGGTTCTAAGAGGAAACTCTTCTGAGTTGCTGACTGCAAACATCTCCTTGTATCCTGTCTGCCCACTCCTTAGGAAGCACAAACCCCATTCATTAGGACTCTACCCTCATAACCTTATTACTTCCCAAAGTCCCCACCTCTAAATACAATCACATTGAGATTAAGGTTTCAGCATGAATCCTGCAGGGACACAAACATGCAGTTTGTAAGTAGAAAAATGAAGTTACCAATAACTGATATGAGAAAAATGAAGAATTAACAGATTTGGGGTAAGAGGTCCAAGAACTTATTTTTTTTTAGAGATTTTAAAGTGATGTCCCATACTAAACTCCTACTTGAATCACCATTTTGAAGGGTAGGGTCCACAGGCAGGGACGCTAACATTCACATATATGTATTTTTTTTTATTTCTGGAAGAATAAAATGGATAAGTAGATGGTCTCAAATTATGAACTTATTTCATACTTCATTTTTTAGGTTTTCACTGGAAATAGTATATCTTGAAAATATAAAATAGCTTACTTAGTATTCCTTTGTTTTCAGGATTCTTATTCATTAACTGTTTATTCATTTAACTCATTTACTGAGTAACCACTGCATGCCGTGTGAGTCACTACTCCAAATACTGGAAAATACAGAGACAACATGATTCTGCCCTCAAAGTGCTAATAGCCTACTGGAGAGGAAAAGATACCATGGCATTTATACACTTTGGGGATTTTGGAAGCAAAGTAGACATGTCTGGTTTATATGCACTGTGTTCATACATATGGTTTAATGCATTGTACTTGTAATAACTGTGCTAGAAATATATGTGACTTATAGAAAGCATATAAACAAAGAGGTGGATAATATAAGGAAGACTATTACTGTTTTATGAAAATTCAAGACAATGTCATCACAAAGCCTAACCCTCAGATAGTTAAATTATCTCACCATGTTGTATTAGGGCTACGTCTTCATTTACTACTTTATAGGTATGAACAAAGCACTATAGGTCAAGTGTGTACTCATGCAAGTGCGGAAGGTCTCCACAGAAAACGGAACACTGGAAATGTAGGTTAATGAGGGGAAAATTACATTTTTGGCAGACAAACAGCAATTTGAATTTATAGAAGCATAAATCATACATTCAAAATTTGTGGGCAAATAGGTATATAGCTAGGACTTTCAAGGAGAGGTTGAAGACTTGGAGGGGGCATAAAATGAGGGTGCAACAAACAGCCTAAGATGATACAGGTGGCCGATATATATTGCAGGTAAATTTAATATTAATTTCCATTCCAAAAGATTTAATTAAATGTAAGTCTAAATCAAGCTGAAAGAAAACTGGTATTTGAAGCGATAAATGTCACTCAAGCCAGTCACTTCAAATTTATTCAATGATATACTTCTAAGAATTGGTATAATAAGCTATGATTTTTGTGATGTAGCGTGAAATGAGGGTTTTTCTGAGCTAGAACCTCATGACATTTATTTGAGGTCAAATTGTCTATTATAAAATAACACTAGGTCACTCTAAGAGTAGATTTTAAGTGTTCTTACCACAAGAAAATGTTAAACATGTGAATTAATGCATATGTAAACTGGCTTAACTTGGCCATTGCACAACGTACACATATTTTAACACATCATGCTATACACAATAAGTATACACAATTTTTGTTAATTTAAAAATAATAGAAATGAAAAACAAAACAGCTGTACATGTGTTTTTACACAGTAGTGTTATACAGTACCTACCATTTGGCCCAAGGGCTTAAATGCACACAATTTATTTCCCAGTAAAGACAAACATTGTTGGAAAAGTCCTCTACCGAAACCCCTTCTCTACCTCCCTCAGTGTGATTTCGGTATGGGGCTCTCATCAGTGCACCCTGGGGTTGTCTCCAGACTCTGGCATCCAATCAGAATTCAAATCAGTGGCCTCGAGGAATTGATCTGGTCTCTCAGTGCCTCAGTTCCCTACTAGGTCAAAAGATGGTCATCACTGTCCCTACCTTCCTGTTACACTGTGTTGAGTCACACAAGTAAAATACAGCATCTTGTCCCTAGTAAGTGCTCAAAAAATTGGAGGCCCTATTATTAACAACAGGATAATTGTTTTGTTGAAAGAAAGGCAGGCCAGGCACGGTGATTCATGCCTGTAGTCCCAGCACTTTGGAAGGCTGAGGTGGGCATATCACTTGAGCCCAGGAGTTCCAGAGTAGCCTGGGCAACATGGTGAAACCACGTTTCTACCAAAAAGAAAAAAAAATATGGGAGGCTGAGGTGGGAGGATTGCTTGAGCCTGGGAGGCAGAGGTTACAGTGAGCCCAGAGGGCTCCTCTCCACTCCA
Source organism: Nomascus leucogenys (assembly GCF_006542625.1). NCBI lineage: Eukaryota > Metazoa > Chordata > Mammalia > Primates > Hylobatidae > Nomascus > Nomascus leucogenys. The sequence continues at coordinate 97,319,535 of NC_044385.1, forward strand.
GTCTGGGCAACAGAGCAAGATCCTGTCAAAAAAAAAAAAAGGTAGAAATAAGATAGGAAAAAAAGAGAAATAAAATTAAACCCTTTATATTAAGATGCACTAGCTATAATTTTGTTTCATTGGACCACAGTAATGGGACCTGGAAAACCCTAAAACTGAAGACACAGTATGAATATTTTGATAAATGTTGCAATTTAAAATTTATTGATGCTTTTTTTTTGAGATGGAGTCTAGCTCTGTTGCCCAGGCTGGAGTGCAGTGGCTCAGTCTCAGCTCACTGCCACCTCTGCCTCACAGGTTCACACGATTCTCCTGCCTCAGCCTCCTGAGTAGCTGGGATTCCAGGCGTGCGCCACCACTCCTGGCTAATTTTTGTATTTTTAGTAGAGACGGGGTTTCACCATGTTGGTCAGGCTGGTCTCGAACTCCTGACCCTGTGATCCACCTGCCTCGGCCTCCCAAAGTGCTGGGATTACAGGCGTAAGCCACTGTGCCCGGCCTGATGCTTATTTTTTTATTCTATACACTCTTTTGTGATGTACAAAATGTATATAAACCACTCATGATTTACATCATAAATTTTCCCCTAAAATAATGCTCCACTGGGCCATGATTGAGTTGCCAGTCCTCAAAAGCCTATTTAAACCACTCTGTATTTGAAAATTTATATTTGCAGCCCTCTTTCAAATTGAACTATCATTTATCACATATTTAAAATAGAAAACCTATTTAATAGTTCTGCTTGCAAGTCAACAGACTCTCCCTCGGCAATGGTGAAAATTATGTGGGAAAGATACTCTTGGGCACCAGAAATCTGGTAATTTTCCACATTTGTAAAGGAGCATAATCTTAGCAAAAATTTACCCTAGTTATTTTTATATTTTGTTTATTCTCTAATCAGGGTCAGCTCTAACTTTTTTAAAGTGTCTAGGTCTTAGAGTTCTTATATTTGGATAAATCTCTTATTTATATAAGGATATAGCTCTGAACACGCCATTCTTCTAAACCACAAAACTTTACTATAAAAACTAAAGATAAAATAAGTCAAAGCATGTTAAATTATTATAATTTTAAGCCTCATGCTGATGATATAAATAAAAAGACATCTGAGCATTCATCTAAAAAATGAGTTTTAACAGAATGATGGGACTGCACTAGTCACATGTTTTAAATAATCTAATACTACTTCAGAAAAAATTGCTGAAATTCTCTGACCCAAATTAAAGGCAAGCATGTAGCTAAATCAAATGAATTAGGGGTAAAATTTCATTAAATGTAATGTAATTCAGGTATTAAAGAGGTTTATGAATTATAAAACCTGAATAATGGAAATGCTGTTAAACAATTCCTGGGCTTTTAGGGGAAGAAAAATGGCATCCTCTTCCCTTGTCCTGAACAGAACCAATAGGCAAAAGTTTTGTATCTAATTTACTTATATGCCATCTTTAGGGTTTTAAGAGAGACACTCAAAGCTATATTGTGCACTTCTTGAATTGGAACTGTAGAGCAGGAAAAGTCAATTAATACACATCTCTCCACCTGTATCTTGTTACATATGCACATAATAAAATTGAGTTTAATTCCCCTGAATGATAAACCTCCTTACTTTCTGTATTTACATTATTTTGAATCAGTAACCTTATTAACATGGGAAATGGTCAATAATCCTCTCATTGATTTCATACTGATTATGCTAATGTTAATTTTTTTTACATGTATATAAAAAGACTTTCCTTTTTGTATTACCTCTTCATACACACAAACACATTTCTACATACACACACACACACACACACATGCACACACATAAGATAATTTAGAGGACACAGATATAATGTGAGATGCCTCTGAATAATGAAGATACAAAATATCTGATATAAGAAAGCAGAATAAATATCTTTACCATAATTTTCAGACTTAGTATCAAATCATGGTCCCTGGAATAGGGACAAAAAAAATCATATGGCAATATCTCAATGTCTTGATCAGTTATTTGAAACTCACAGAAGGAGGAACTATAACTGTTTATCACCAAATACAACTAAAATATTCAGATATGCTTGATCAATATAACCAATAGGAAAGACACTCTGATGTAGAAAGATCATAGATTTAGAAATCAAAATTAGTAGATGAAAATCCTTCTAGACACTAGCTTTCCCAAGGCAAGATAACTTTCAAGTTCTTGGGTCCTTTCTTCAAAATACTGCAAAGCATAAACAAAAGTTATATTCATTCAGAAATAATGGCCACATAAGTACGCCAGCACTACTGGCTGGACTAAAACTTGGAATAAAAAGTTTTTCTAGTTTTTCACACTATATATGCCCAAATCCTGAGATATATAGGTGGATATATTTAACTAAATAAAGTCTTTCCGTATAATTTGATTTACCTGTTCTTATAACTACAATGATTATATATTTTATCATTATAATATATGTCATGTGCATATATACAAGTATACATGAATATTTATATAATTATAAAACAAGGATCCAGGAAATCATTTTATATATAAAATAGCCAGAAAATGAGCACAGTAAAAATCAAGGATCCACTACAGTTTTCTTCAAACACCTAAAGGACTCTAACATTGTGAATGGCTATTATGTATAATTTACATAAATTCTTTCTAACAGTCAAAGTTATCCACAGATGAATTGGTATAATGGACATGAGATAACTAATGGTTTTCAAGTTTATATTTTAAAAAAGTATATCAAGAGGACTCAATCAATCATGAAAAGGTAATTAGACTAGAATTAAGTAATTCTCAAGACTGACTTTTCATTAGAATCGCCTGAAGCAAAAAAAAAAAAAAAATTCAATACATTGCCCTCACCCTTAGAGATTATAATTTTGTTGGTTCAGTGTAATCCAGTTATTTTTTTTTAATCTCTCCAGAAGATTCTAAGAACTAGTTCAATCATATGGTCTCTTTCAACTCAGGTTCCATAATTCCAGAAAAAAATGCCATTTAAATATTCATATCTGTGCCAAAGTAGGATTTGCTTTTTATTCTCTATCTATCCAACAAAGATAAAAGAAAACCAGATAATTAATAGGTGAATAACACAGTGTTCTTTAGTGGCACTTGTCTTCTGGAAATGGTTTATTTACATGTGTCCTTGCACCTCTTCAATCTCTTTCTCCGCCTGAAGCAAGCTGGACAAGAACATCTGGAGTTCGCAGGAATATGGCAAAATCTCCCAGATATTATCGGTGGGATTAATATATTTAAACTTGCTATCTATATGAAAAATATACTCTTATATTACAGAAATATTTTGTCCCTTTTTCTTCAATAGGAAAACATGTAGTGGAAAAAATATTTTTTATAATATTTATGCAACTGTCTTCAATGCATCACTACATAGTAATTTATGACTTTTTCTTGCTTTCTGTTCTTTTATTTGCCTTGTATTGTTCTAGTTAATATGAATTTTATGCTTCAGATATAGAGTGAAGTAGGATACATTTCTGTATTCTTACTTATTCCGTGCTATTGGAGGAACACCTGTAGGAACAAAATCTCCGCCTGTCTTTTTTCTAAACAAAACAAAAACAAAAACTTATACTTTGTTTTAAAGATTTCTGAGGACTTTTTTTCTGATTGAAATAAAGTGAATGTCAGTACTCTATTATCAGGTCAAAATGTTTTACAGCTTGTAGTCTAAAAGTAAAAGATGAGAATAATTACATTTCACATCTATGAAACTAATGTAATCACTAATCATATAGCGTATTTTCAAATAGTACAATAACTCATGTTATGGGTTGCCAGAATATGCTATTTCAACATTTAACTCTTGTACATATTTTATATATATTATGCAATATTCTTTTTGTAATTTGTGTAATGCTAAACAATGAGGCATGAGTGAGCCAGATATTTTCATACAGTAAACAGTTACAAATTTAATAAACATTCAATAGTATGCACTGAATATCCTTGGCTCATGCAAATATATTGACTAATTGTTAATTGAAGGCACAGTAAAATCAGAATATCAGGCTATGGATACCTGACTAGCTGGCTACATTGAGCTAATTTGACTCTATAAATATGGCACTATCAAAAATATGTTTTATATTCTGGAAAGCAACACAAAATTTCCTGTATCTTTTCAACATTTCCTTTGATAATTAAATTTTATTTTGTGTATCCAAGCATGCATAGTTCTTAAAGTGTTTTCTACGTAAATATAAAATAAACTACATCATTGCAAGTCACTAAACTATTTAGTCAAATAGAAAACATTGTTAGAAGGAAAATCTGTGTGTGTTTTCTTTAATTGCAAAGACCATATCTAATTTTAACTGCCTCCTTTTTTTCTTAATAATGAGTTGACCTTCTATTCTCCGTAACCCTTTTTTATCAAAGCCATCTACACCCACTTTGCCTTCTGTTTCTCTAATCTGCAATTATTTATGTTTTCTTCATGCTGCTTTGTCCGCCATGGGAGCAAAATTGTATTTGGTGAAATATAGAGCTAATTATACCATGAACCCAGCAACAAAAAGACAGAGCAGATGTTACTTCAGACGTGCTAAAAGTCCTCATGCTTAATGTGCATCTAGTAAAACACTGAGCAGAGTCGTCAAAAACAATATCTAATCAAGGCTGTTTTAGACATGCAAATCTTTTTAACACCAGAGTTAAATGGAGAAATTCTGTCAATAATATTTTCAGTACTCACCATGTGTATGCCAGAATAATTATATTAGGTAGTGATTTCTAATTAATATAATAAATGTGTGAGTCCACATCGTTACTATCCCAGGGGGAGAGAAATCTAGGGAGGCAGAAATGGAGATCATATGCTGTGAGTTAATAATACAATACACAATGTTTTCATTGAGAATGTGTTTCTGTGATGCCAAAATAAGCTACTTGAATATTTCTAACTAGTAAAATACATTTTATTCAATTATGTTGCTTTCTTTTTATTCACAGAGAACCACTTAACTACTTAATTGGCTATTGAAGTAACAAAATTAAGATCAGTTCTCTGTTTAATAATTTTCATCTACAATTTGGTAGTGACATACAGAATGTAACAGTCACCACAATCGTTGCTTTTTTCTTTGTTTTGCAAAAATTGAATTTTTTTGACATATTGGATTGAAATTAATATTACTTTTCATGAAGAAACTGGTTTCCCCCATTAGGACATGTATACCAATGGTGGATTACTCCAGGAAAAATACCAAAATGCTTCTCATGCTGTGTACAGACTAAAAACAATTGCAACTACCCTAGTTTAAAGTCACTGTAAGAGGGCAGTATTTTAATGACATACTTTCTACTCAAAGAAGTGTGCCCACACCACAGGTTGTAAAGCCCCTTCTGAGATCTAAAACTTAGTGTATTCAGTACACCAAACCTCCCTCCTGCTGAGTGTTAAATGTGTGCATTGAGTGGCTGGGCTGTGCATCACTTTCAGTGTTTATTTTAGGAAAATAAACCACTTCTCTGCAGAGTTGTGATAGCATAGCCAAAAAATTCCATCATATTCAGAGGTGTATAATTTGTTCTCTTTTCTGTGTCACATGAAACGATAAAATAGTGTCTAGTTTATACAAATAATCAATTTTAAAATATTATATGTTGGCTAGTTTTAAATGGGATAGATAGTCCAACAAATAATATTTTATATAAATTACCTATCAAGAAAAATAGATATATATGTGGGATACATTACATTAGTTGAAAATTTATGCTTTAATTAACCTAAATTTTGTATGTGATACATATATTATGCTCCAGGTAAATAAAATTATGAACATTACAAGTTATTGTTTCTTTATTGTAAAGGAGAATAAAGGCCTATTTGTATTTTCAAAAGGGAATGTGAGGGTAACTTTGATAATACTGAAGTTTTCATCAATGCTGAATATAACTGTTGTGAAGATATATCTAGTTAATCTCTTCTAGTTTATGCCATTATGTCACATTGTGGGGGGCTTGATGGGATACATTCACAAAATTTGACTTATACAATGAATGCATTTTTTCAAAACTCTACGAATAAAGTTTACCGATGTCATATTTAATGAATAATAAAATGCAATATAAAAATCACTTCATGTAATTTAACAAACTTCAATGATTATTGATATTTTTAAATCCTATTTTCCAATTGGTTAATTTTTCATTTACCTCATACTTTAAAATGTGCTTTAAAACCTAAGCACATATTTACTGTAAAAATACTTATTGAATCAAGAAACATCAAATCAAGTGATTAAGTAAAAATGAACTAAATATCCTAACAGATAAATAAAAACAGACAAGCTAAATTTTTCAACTTTCCACAGTGGAACTTCACTACTTAGATATTCAATAGACCAACAGAAGAACCACTCCAGATGGACGACTGATAATAACTCATCCAATACCATTACCATGCACTCAGAAGAATGGACAATTTCTCATGAAACCAAACCGTTAAATGTTACTTTTCCAAGTGTAGAAATTACGGCTTTATAAGCTTCCAATACTATGGTCTTTTTAGGAATTAAAACTAATGAAGGTGACATAACTGAAACAAAAATATAAAAACGTATTTTAACTGAGCTCAACTCTCAGAATCTAAATGGAAGTTATCTCAGCCAATAGACGAACAGAGTAAAACTAGACACCTTAGAGAACCCAGGTGTTACATGGCAATGGAGCTATTTCTCATTTATCTCCTCCTACATCAAAAGCATTATCTTATCATCTCTAACATCATATTCTGCTAATAAATCAAAACAAAGGGACTTTCAAAGGATCTCTTTTGCATATCAGTAATTTAATGAAAATAGCAAACAGGGAACTAAAATGCCTCCTTTGGTCTCATTTAGTTTACATGTAAACCGAACCACTTCTCTTGGTCTCAGTTGTTTTTATTCCCCCATTGGCAAAGTGGTCTATAAATGTATACATGCATAAGCAATATTTATGCAAAATGGCTTGAATTTCAAAATCACTACAGATGTAGTTCACTTTAAGAAAATGCATTATATTAAAATATTTTCTAAGTAGTGGATTCACTTAAAACTTGATTAGATAAAACTCCTGATTTACATAAAACATTTCAGGAAAAATCCATAAAGATGACTATGCCTGTATACTAAAAGAATCTAATGTTTTACATGTTTAATATATTTAGTTCACTGAATCAATAATTACATTTTTTAAATATTAAACTTATACTACTCAACATATTCTTCATATCGGGAATATATTCTTAGCTTGAACGATACAACTAAGGTATTGTAATATGATATTATATTTTAAAGAAACAAATGAAATAGCAAGACGTTCTTATTAATATCAAAAGATATATTTGAGTATGAGCAACTTCTACTTATGAAATCACAATAGGATCACTTGGTTTAGTGTGAATAATACACCAAGTTTTAATGAAATAAAATTTAAATAACATAATGAATGAATATATTAAATATGATAAAATAATGCTTCACAGTGTGAATATTTATAATTGATTACTTTTCATATAATAAAACATGTATGTTTATATCGTTTTTAAGCTTTTATCAAAGAATGTTTTCAACAAAAACATTGGCTTACAGCAATTCATTAAAAGAGAAATATTTTATGACATTGTGAAAAATGATTCTCCCTCTTCAATAAATCTTACTTTTATTATCAAAATAAAAATATTATAATGTCCTTTTTCTTTCCCCATGCAGACTCTAGAAAATATGAATTTACAACCATAGAGAAGTGAAGACAGTCTCCCAGATTCTCACCCCATGTATTTGAAAGTGATTGTTGAACATTGCTGATGAAGACAAAACACTATGTAATAAACTGAATAATAACTTAGACTCTGTAGGGACTGTGGATGACTTCATTGTGTTTGGTGGCACTTTGCAGCTATCATGTGTTGAACTGGCAGAGTGACTCAACCTATCTCACTGAATCTACACTGTTGTGATTCAGTGATCAACAATGGTGTTTCAAATTGGCACTCACTTCTTTTGCTAATTTACTAGAGTACTATTTTTCTGCTAGTACTGTAATAAATGATATTCTATGACTAGACTTGCAATAATGTTTAATACATCACATTCATTATGCTGCTTAACTATATATTGAATGTATACACACATCTATATCTATTTACAAATATTTTATATATAGAGAGAGGAGAAACAGAATAAAATTGAATGTAAACAAGATTTTGTTTAAGCTGTCCATTTTAACACCCTGTATATTATGTTTCTTACATGATAAGAATTCTTTCTAAATCAGTTTGATAATTGTCAGTTCAATGAATTCACATTTACGAAAAAAATTGGTAGATGTCCATTTTAAATTATTCTCAGGAAATAAAGAATCTACAATAGAACTATTTTCAAGGATTTCAGAATCTAAAATAGAAGTATTAAATGATTACTGGTATGACAGATATAAAAAATCTTCCTGATAGTTTGAATACAAAGGTATCAGGAGGTAGAATGAGTGTTGAATTTATGTTGTGGAAAATTGGTCCCAAGTTGGTTTTCCACTTCATCAGAAAGCACTTTTCTCTTGTATGCAAACAGTTAATGAAGCATGCCAACACTGAATTGTTTTAACTAGTGTGAGAAATACTTCACCTTTTTCCTCTCTATTTCTTTTGGGAAGTTTTAATATGAACATAGTGAGACACCCTAAATGTTAGATCCGTAACAGGTAGAATGAGGGAATAAAATAGCTATTCATGATTTAAATATTTTCATTTTCATTTATGAATTATTCTCTAGTGAAAGGTAGCAAAAGATCCATCAATTCTGCTGCACTGTAATAAATGTATGATGAGAATGATCTAGTCATTACATTTTCATCCAGAAGCCTACCTTTAGTTTGAGCATTTTGAAGTAGTGAGCCTTTTGATTTAGTTTTTAAAGCCTCTGGCAGGTGGCAAAATTTTGTTCCAACAACACTCATGTGATTGGGAACAAAGGAATTCTTTCAAAAGGTTTGTGGTTTTACCTTTATACCACTTTCAAAGAAAATGGGATGATCATTTCTTTCATATTAAAATTAAAATAAACATAAGGGACACGAAAAACTACACATTACAGGAAATAATTGCACTTTTAAAAAGAGCTTTTCATAGATTTATTCAGGCTATATTTTATACTTGTAATAACAAGGTGTTCACCTGCATAACTTTTTACAATATGATAATTTACTCCTTACATTGCATTTCTTCTATTTGAAATTTAAAAATTCCTGTTTTAAATTCATGTATACAGGCTTATTATTGTTTTGTATAAAACATTGTACCTTATATGCTATGATCTCAATAAAGACAGTTAGATTGTACAGGTACTAAGCCATGTAACAATTCTAAAATGTTTTTTTCAAAGTAACTCAAGGAAATGCATTTCTGATATCGCTGTTACATGGAAAAAAGTAAGTCTTTTAAAAATACTGTGTTAAATAGGCATGACTTTCAAAGCCAAGTGTACCTCTAATCATCAGCAAATGTGAATAAGATTTGTCTCTTAGGATCTTATTTGTGTTTTATTTATTTTTTTCCCCTTAAAGACCAGTGTGATAGTAGTCTTTGTGTTTTAATACCACCAGGAAAAATTCTCTTGATGAAAGTGACGACTAAGTTATGGTAAACTTATTTCACTGAGCATATACAAAGATTATCATCAGTAACAGCACATATGTTCCTGTTTCTGGGCTGGGACTTTGCGGAGTGTTTAAAACATGATAAATTGAAAGACACCAACAAAATTCAGACTGCCTGTCAGCTGTATCAGTTTCAAAGGAACAGTGTCATAAAAAATAAAAGTTTTTAAACAATGAGAAATTTTGAAAGTAACTGCATTTATTCCCTCAGTTTAGGAATGAAGATACTAATGCCCAGAACACTTAAGCGATAAGTATTAATTCACAATCAGGATACTCTATAATAATTTCCATATTAATGAGAAAGATGTAGATTATGAATTAGGCATATTTGTAATAGAGATTACAGTGTGTGTATATATATAAAATGGGTAAGATACACATCCTCATGAATTTATCCTTAAGAGAGATAATGCTGAATTTGTAAGTGAATCTCTTGCAAAACATTTTTATATACACATCAGAAAAATATTTTTCCTGAACAATATGTATACTATCATGGATATAGATTTAAATCATGTGGGTAATAATAACAACTAGCATACATATAAACAAATCCACTTACAAAAGACTAATACACATTAAAATTCATTTCTTCTATCAAAACTATTAATAAGATGTTATTATGTCCATCATGTACCCATTACAAAAGAGAAAATGAATATGTTGGTTTGTTAAGAACATAAGTAGTGTATAAAAGGGCATGGATAAAAACTCTGAGCTTCCGACCTTACTAGACTATCATACCAATAGTCTGGTGAAGCTTTCACTCCATACTAGACTTTTAGACAGCATTTATTACCATATGGCTACTAGAAATTCTTAAAAATAAACTTTACTCTCAAGTCCTCAAATATAAATAGATTAACATATCATTCTCTGAATGTCTCAACTTATTTCAACAGTGAATAATATTCCAAATTAGGAATATGGTATATCTGTTCACTTATAATTAATCCTAAAACTAAATTATTCTAGAGTTAATAAGGACTGAAGTATAATGATACTTCAAAAGAAAAAATGCATGGGCTTGACTATGGCAAATTCATTGTGTTTTTTATAATAATTATTTCATGCTCTGTGCCAATAGGAGCTTTTGCAAACTTTACATGCACTGGCCATAACGAATTTCCTGAGTATATACTATAGAATACATGGGGATAGTTTGAGGATATAAAGATAATTGTATCTCTCCTTATGAAGACATTGCGTAACTGAGGAAGATAAAACAGGAACTCTACCCAACATGCAAATGGACAAGAGATACATGAATTGATATTTTTGGTTTGTTTACTTTCTTTTGCTTTGTTCTAAGCCATGAAAGGAGAAAAGTAATAATCCTTCCTTTAAAGCAAGTATAATTTTATAATAAATATATCAAGCAACATCAGCAATAGTATAAAATTTATTCTAAACCACCAATAAATATGATAGATTAATATGAAGTTTATTATTATGTGCCTAGTTCTAGAGAACTATGGAGACTAAAGAATATACATAGAAAAAAAAATCCACATCATCCGTATCTCTAGTCCAGAAAACAGATCTTTCTCTTTTTGTCACCATACGGTCACCGCTGCAATTTATTTTAGTTCATACATATAAACACACAAACATCCGTGTGTGTTTCACAATGATATGTGGATAAGAATATTAAGAATATATGTTGATGTTTTCCTGGTGCTGTGTACATACTATAAATAGGAAACCATGCTTCTTTAGTCTAGATTGAAGACTGAATGAATCAGACTTATGAAATATTAGTTATTTGTTTTAGTAAACACAACTAGTTAAAAAGTTAAAACCCTTAGAAGTTGACTTTTTTTTTTTTTCTTTGAGACGGAGTTTTGCTCTTGTTGCCCAGGCGCGATCTTGGCTCACTACAACCTCCACTCCCCAGGTTCAAGTGATTCTCCTGCCTCAGCCTCCTGAGTAGCTGGGATTACAGGTGCTCACCAACACGCCTGGCTAACTTTGTATATTTTTAGCAGAGATGAGATTTCACCATGTTGGCCACGCTGGTCTCAAACTCCAGACCTCAGGTGATCCACCCGCCTCAGCCTCCCAAAGTGCTGGGATTACAGGCGTGAGCCACTGCGCCCAGCCAGAAGTTGACTTTTTATCTTGATAAATATAAAAAATTTTATTATTAAAAACTCATTCTGGATAGTAGTCAGTAAAAAAAGGAAACATTCTCATTTTTAAAAATATACTTACAGAAACCCTCAAAGGACATCATATATCAGGGAGAAATGAGACATAGTCTTTATAAATTTGAAATGAAGAACCTAATATTCAACTTTGTTCTAAAGTATGGCCAATTCATTAAGATAAGATACAAAACTATAAAATAAAAGTAAGACGCAAACTACACTGCTAGAAAACAAAAAAGTGTTCTTGTTTGCAATGGATGCGGTCATCTTCCTAGAATTTCCAAGTGGGAAAGATGATGCTGGACAAGATAATTAGGTTCTATTAACCACTAAATAGAACTAGAAGATAATATCTATCTGATCTGATATTAAATGAGAACTGGACATTAAAACAGGGATATCTGTATGTTTTGTAGAGCATTGTACAAAAATGTTTATATTCGCTTTACTGAACAGAATTCTACTGTCATACAGAATATGAAAGTTACGATGGTCGTGACTATTCCATTCAAAGTGATGATTCTACCCCTCGTTCAAGTAAAGAAGTGGGAAAATCTAGTTTTTGTTTTGTTTTGTTTTTAGTGATTTCCTACTATTATATATGAGAACAAACTACAAAGCATCTCATAATTGCCAAGCATAAATCTTAAAGAGAGAGCATCTGTATAAATCACAGAGACATACATATGCACATACATATGCACTGGCGAAGATTCAATACATTAACATAACACAAAAATATATCATATGAGCATAATAATAATTTCACCAGAATTTTTCCATTTTCTACATTGATTAGAAATATTCTGAAGTTTTTTGTTGTTTGACATCTCTTTAAGCTTGGTGTTTAGGGTGCAAAGAGTTTACTAACCCTTAGTAAACAAGAAGAAAAAGGATCTTAAAATATCTCTCAACTGTTCCTAGAACTTCTGGTGTTAAATCTACCTAGATAAAGCATATTAAGAAGTGTCTCATGCAGAGAAATCTTTGGAGAAGTTTTTAATTCTGAAATATTTTATACGGACTAATGTATTCTTCTGATCATTTGTTTTACCTAAAATAGGAGAGCAATCTAACCTGATAATCACTCTTGTCTCTCTCTCTGACATTTGAGCCCCATACACACAAAGCAAATCATAGTCAGAATGAGATTATGATGCAATGATCTTGTTGTGAACGTTGCATTATGGCTCAGGCAGCGTATAAGCGGTCCCTCGGCACTTGTGCTTACAGCAATTTGAATTTCTCTGGTAGCTCAGTATGATTTATGGCATATTTCAGACTTTCTCTTCATCAAGGGAGAACACTGTCAAGTTCATGAGAGTTTTGAAAGTAAGATAAAGAAGGGAAAGGAAAGCATTTGGAATAAACAGGAATTTGCGGTTTGTTATAATTTTAGATTTTAAAACTGAATTGGTTGCAAAATTATCTTTGACAGTTGTATTCAATATCATCTTGTGTACTGAATAAAAAAACAATGGTGTTTACTAATGAATCGTCCATGGACTTATTCAGCCTTCAATTCACATGCAAAACACCTGTTTGAAGAATAAGTGTTAAGGCTTTAGTATTAATAGCGGAATAGATCTTCAGGAGGGATTCATGTAAAATTCTGCTGTTTATCTTTTTTGAAACTCCTGTTCTGGCAAACAGGTGGTTTCTTATACCTGCCGTATTTCATTTCCTCATGCACAGCTGTGTTAGAAAATGTTTGATTTTATGAACCACATGCCAGACTTGGCAATATTTTTATAATGGGCAGGAAAAAGCAAATTGTATTGCTTCATTTATTTTTTCTATACCAGCAATGTAAATTTTCAGATTTAATATTACATGCTTTTTTCATAGTCAACTTTTGTAATATAAGCAGCTATTTTTCCAGAAATATGGACAATGGTATGAATTCATCTCGAAATTCACATGCAAAATAAAACACTGCTGATGAAAGCTTTTTTTTTTGCCTCCTTTTTATTATTATTCATAAAATTCCCTAGGTATGCATGGTGTTTTATAGAGCATATAAAAAGATAAGGTCCCTGCCACAAAGGGTTTATAGTATAATCCAAGGAACATACTATGTAAAACAGCTCAGATACAGAGAATACATATTATTTGAAGGACAATCATATGAGGATGAATAAAAAGGTATTAAACAAGGATGTAACATCACAAAAGATATTTTTGTTGTTATAATTTTAGGGGAATTTGTTGGGCAAGGGTAAGAATACGGAAAGTGATACATAATAAAGTTGATACGATACCGATCCAAATTTTATTTTACATTCTCCATAGTGTTATGAGTTATGGCCACAGAAATCTCAATGCTGTATATACATTATGCTCCTGAAATGCTATAGCAGAATCCTTTCTCCTCACTCCTTAATATGGAGGTTAATTTGAGTGACTTAAAGATACCAATTCCTTATGTTATATTATATTATACAAAATATAACTACATAAACTGAGAACTTTCAATTCCAAACTGCTGTAATCAACCAAATTAATACAATAAGACACAAAAAGTTTACCTTATGTCATCAAGGTCAACAAGATGGATGCTGGCAAAACTAAACTAGAACTCAAATTTCTAGATTTCTAATATAATGTTCTTAAAAAATAGATTAAACCTTATTTTCCCTATCTAATAACCTGGAGTAAACACCAAAGTGGGAGTCCAAACGGTAGACCCTGCCTTCCTTACATGACCTTAAAAGTCACATGATGTCAAGCAAAAACGATCTTCTCTGGGATTCAAGTTACTCATCTGTAAAATGGAAATGCCAACAATATTAACGTTTTATGTTCCAGATTAGATGAAAAGAATAAGTAAATGTAGACATGCATTGTACAAGAAAATGAGATTATTACACCTTACATAGTAAAACTCAAGAATGCTGACAATGAGCAAAATGCAACTTAAAATGAAGGAAATATTCTATTGGAAAAGCATCTAGAGGAATTCCATGAATAAGAGAGCCTGTAGTAACAAAAATAATGTATAGAAAAGCATTCCTGCCTAGTGAGTACTCATTCATTAAGCATTCATTCAGGACTATTTGTTGAATAAACAGGTACTGGCAGTACATGCCAGTCAATGTGGCCAGGCCTGCCCTGCCCTCAGCAAGCTGATGGTCTCATGAAGGACAATGGTCATGAAGAAAACAGGCTTGCAAATAAAGATGTTATTATAAATTGTGCAAAGTGCAACAGAAAGAACAGGGTGATATAGGATGCAGCAGACTTGAAGAACTGATTTTAACTTTAGCGTCCGAGGAAAGACACTTAAGCAGAGACTGGAAAATGAGTAGGAATTCCAAAATTCAAGAACAAAGAGAACAGAGATCCACTGGCCAGTTTTTAAGAACATCTGCGGAAAGAAAGGACGTAGTCTGTTTGAGAAACTGGAGAAATGCCAGTGTGGCAGGAAGAATGAAAAGGGGAAGAATAACCCAAGAGTTTTGAGAGAGGAGGTGAGGTACATTCCGCATTATGCAGGGTCTTTGCAGGCTATGTTAAGGAAGTTGAATTTTATTATCAGTGCAATGAAAAGCCATTGAAAGACTTTTTAAAAGGAAACCTTATGAATGAATTTATGGCTCATAATCATCACTGTAGCTGTTGCAAGGCGAGAGGATTTAAAAAGACAAAGAGTGAAAACAGGAAGTCTGGTTAAGGTTACTGCAGTAGCCAACGTGGGGAGTGCTGATAATTTGAGTTACCACATTGGCAATGGATGCAGTGCAAAGAGGAATTTGAATCCTAGATAAGGTTTGGAGGAAGAATAAATAGATTACACATGTTAAGGATGAAACCTAATTTTCTAGATTGACTGTCTGAGGTTGTTGTGGGCTTTTGTTGTTGTTTCTGAGAGAGGGTCTCCCTCTGTCACCCAGGCTGGAGTGCAGTGGTGTGATTATGGCTCAGTGCTGCAGCCTTGACCTCCTGGGCTCATGCAATTCTATCTCGACCTCCGGAGTTGCTGGGACCACAGGTGTGTCCCACCATGCCCAGCTAATTTTTGTATTTTTTGTAGAGATGGGATTTCACCATGTTGCCCAGGCTGGGCTCCTGCCTTGGCTTCCAAAAAGTACTGGGATTACAGACATGAGCCACCATGCCCAGCCTCTGAGTTTGTTTGTTTATATTTTTGTTTGTTTTCTTAAAGATTGCTATGTACTGAGCTTAAGGAAGACTGACCAAAGTCAGAGTCCATGCAGAGGCATAAGATCGTATTTATTTATAATCCATTTTGCCTGGAACTATATGAAGGTTCTTGTTATGCATCTTTTAATGAACAGAATGGTTTAAATAATCATGGAGGGGAGAGTATATTACAACTAACTATAAAATTTAACCATTGGACTGCATAATTTTATGCAGAATGAAAACGAGGAGAATTCCATTGGTTTTGTCAATCCACAGTTCATGGGTGGTTGACCTGCTTTCATACACATTAATCCGATAAATATTATTATTCTGCAAGAGTAGTTTCAAGAGAATGGATGTAGGAATGGATAACACAGAAACTATTTAAAGAATTCTGAGAAATAGCTTAACTTGATATAATGTCCAAGAAATTATGCACATGGAGGAAAAAAAAACTAAATTTCAGTTACTATTAAACACACACATATGATGGGGAAAAGTGACACCAAGGCTAAGGATAAACATTAAAACATCATTAATATAAAAATGCCAAAACTAGGGCAGCTCATGCCTGGCAATGGTTTGTGCCAGCAATCCTAGCACTTTGGGAGGCCAAGGCAGGAGGATCACTTGAGCCCAGGGGTCCCAGATCAGCCTGGGGAACATAGTGAGACTCCGTCTCTACAAAAAATAAAAGCATTAGCCAGGTGTGATGGTGCATGCCTGTAGTCCCAGCTACTCTGGAGGCTAAGGCAGGAGGATTGCTTGAGCTCAGCAGGTCAACGTTGCAGTGAACCGTGATTGCACCATTGCACTCCAGCCTGGGTGACAAACTAAAACCCTGTCTCAAAAAAAAAAAGCCACAAATGTAACAAAATCCTCTCCAAATACAAGAAATCATTTGAATCTATCAATTTTTTTTAAAAAAAGATAACTAAGTCTTCTGAAGATAATGTATAAGTAAGGTATCTATTTGTTTCTAACTAAAATCACGTAACATAAATCATAAAAGTAAATGTAAAAATTTCCATATTTATATCCTAGGAAATAATCAAAATTTATATTTTAAGATTATCCCATGTTCATGGTAAACCTAAAGAAGCTGTAAAACTTAAACTATAAAAGCTTATGTTCTATTGTTGTAGGCCTACATGTAAAGAAGTCGTTATTTAATTTTAAAGTATAAATAAAATACAACTTCTATTTAAAAGTGTCAAACTTCTTTTCAATTTATAAGTATAGAAATAATTTAAACCATTTTTAGGCATTATTTTATCTATCAATACTAATTAACACAGTCTTAATCTGGCTAATGTTAATGACCACTGTTCTTCCGTAAATCCCAGTTAAACCAAGCTTATTAAGGGCTAATTAAAGGAAGTCTTATGTGCACTGAATAAAGTAATGTCTGTGTTTAGAACTGGAGTACATATTTTGTCTGATAACATAAAATGAGACAAAACTTTTCAATTAAAAGTTTACTGGCTGATAATTGATTTATTTTTAAAAATATGCAAATGAAATAACGGACAACTTTCCTCTTCCTGTGGGCCCGTACTTTTTAAAAAGTGTAGCAATGCAATCTGAATCTTGTAGCATATTTCCTGAGCTTGACACAGGCTCAGAGACTGCAGCAAATAATCCATAAGACACTCTTTGGATAAATATCCAGTCATGATCAACTAATGAAGATCTTGGATAAGAAATGAATGTTGAGGGCACATAGAGGAGGCAATATTCTTTATGATTTGAACTAACGTTGAGACTCTGGGAATAGTGGAAAGTCTTAGCTTTTTAGAAGATATCTGTGAATGTTCATGTGTGTGTATGTACACCTTTATTATTTTACTTCTATTACCTACTTAAAAAATTTTAGAATAGTGCTTGCAGTGTATCAAGCAGTGTTCAGAGAACTAATTTAATCCAAATAATCCCCAAAGAGCCCTATGTAATATTTTAAATTGTTATACCTATTATACAGATGAGGAAACTGAGATTCATAGAGGCTAAGTAAGGAGACAAAAATGTCCTAACAATGACAAAAACAAACAAACAAAAAAGTCATGTTTTACACCAAAACCACATGGCACCAGATTTTGTATTTTTAATGCTGAACCACAAAGGTTCTGCTGTTTCCCAATTTTCACTTCCATGTTTTGGCTCTCTCTCTCCTCCCCCTTACTTCCAAAGATTCCTTTGGGGAGACCAGAGGTAGATATTACAGAGTATTAACAAACTGGAGCTGTGTGAGGATGAACAGAAAAGGAAATGATGCATGCATGAACAGCTGGAGGCATGAAGGACAGGTATGCATGCATCTTGGAATTTTAGGTCAAACCTGTCTATACTGGAACAGTATTGTAGCCTAAGAAATGAAAATTATGTCCAATTGCATTATGTGCAGGAGTTTTTGCTTATTTTGTTTTTCTCTAAATGAGAAAAGAAGGTCAGATGTGGTGGCTCATGTCAGTAATGCCAACGATTTGGGAGGCCAAGATGGGAGGATTGTTTGAGGCCAGGAGTTCCAGGCTAACCTGGGCAACAATGTCTCTACAAGAAAAAGAAAAATAGCCAGGTGTGGTGGCATATACCTGTAGTCTTAGTTACTTGGGAGGCTGAGGCAGGAGGATCATGTGAGCCCAGGGGTTGAGGCTGCAGTGAACTATGGTTCCTGCCACTGCACTCCAGCCTGGATGACAGAGTGAGACCCTGTCTCTAAAATGAACAAATGAGAAAAGAATAGGGCATTGGATTCAGAATAGTGTAAAAGTGGGAATATCTATATATATATATGGAGAGAGAGAGAGAGAGAGAGAGAAAGAGAGAGAATTATGACATTTAAATATTTTTTTCTAATGCAGTTTCAGGGTTCAATTTTTTTTTTTTTTTTTTTTTCGAGATGGAGTTTCGCTCTTGTTGCCCAGGCTGGAGTGCAATGGCGGGATTTTGGCTCACTGCAACCTCCGCCTCCCAGGTTCAAGTGATTCTCCTGCCTCAGCCTCCCGAGTAGCTGGGATTACAGGTGCCCACCACCACGCCCGGCTTTATTAGAGACAGGGTTTCACCATGTTGGCCAGGCTGGTCTCAAACTCCAGACCTCAGGTGATCTACCTGCCTCGGCTTCCCAAAGTGCTGGGATTACAGGCATGAGCCACTGCGCCTGGCAGGGTCAAATTTTTTTACAAAACATGTGAATTTGGTATTGAGGGACATTTGCATGCAGACCTATTTCTTAGAACTCATGCTGGATTATAGATTGTTTTGACAAATTAGGGAATACTGTCTACTGGATGACTTCCTTACCTGTTTTTACCAATTTATTTCTTTTTTATTCATTGTTTTTATCACCTTTATTTCTCAACATTCATGATTTATAGCCAACTAATCGGAATTCCTGGTTATTGACTAAATGTAATACTGCCTGCATTGCATGAGTTTATGATACAGAAATTTCAAACCACAAATCACTCCAGATTCCTGGAGGAATAAGTAGATGTTATACAATTATGCTACAGTCTTCATCTCAAAAAAGAAATGCTTATGAATAAGTGATTCATTCTGGCTGATCATGCTTTGAAATATCACATTATTGCCCTGAATCACACCTGTGAAAACGCAAATAGGCTAACCAAAGACCTGGAAGAATAAAATAGTTAAACAACATTTACAACTACTTTACGACCTCTTTCAAAGAAACACCACATTACAAAATTAATATTAGAAAGTAGAGATCTAAATAAAGCTTGTATATTCATTTTCTGTGTAAATTGATCTCTTTTCACTCACGGACGTAGGCCTGGCATCAATCATGGGGCTCTATATTCAAAAGCAATCAATTAAAAAAAGTACAGGAACTGACAAACAACTAGTCAACAGAATCATTTTTTAAAAAAATACTTAGCAGTAGCCTTTTAAAATAATTTCTGCGTTCAATGTTACCTGTTTTGGTCTGTTAAATAAAATGGATATCATATCCATTAACGTTTTAGCTGGCTGTGGAAGTTTTTCACACCTACAGTCAACCGTAAGTGACTATGATATTAATATATCTAAAATGCATCCTCTTTTTGTCAGCTTTACTAAACAAGGTTTGGAAGGCCAATAGATTAAAAAAGAAGGAGGAAATAAAATATGTAATTTCACAAAATATAAAGATATACCCTTTGTTCATCCATAACTTTCTTGTTCAGAATTTTTCCCTGGTTGGAAAAAGGGAAGCCATTTCTTATATTGAAGTGATCATTTTGAGAATTTATGTCTTTAAAAAGATAACATCTGTGGGGGGGGGTTCAATATCAACATGGATTAAGCCAATTATAGGACACATCTTTCTTAGTTGATAGAAAAACTCAGAAACTGCTGAGTTATGCTTTGTGGTAAACATTTTGGAACGTTGCCAAAGCTGTTATAAACATTTCTGAGCTCACTTTTCCAGGGAACTCTTTTAAAAATCAATTAGAAGTTAAAGTCTTTCAATGCTAGTGTTTTAAAATGTCAGGCTTGTATTACTTTTTTCCTTGTTGTGCGTCAATGGCAATATTTCAAAACCTGCATATTAAATTGATTATATTCTATAATTAAGCTATTAAACGAAATAGAATGTGCAAGTGTACTAAAATCCACACTAGAGCAAAATTAGTTGTTTTTTTTTTAAGAAAAATAAACCCAATTACATAAAAACTGGGGAAGGCACAAGGTAAAAATAATGTATAAATGACTGCTCAGCTTTTATTTTAAAAGTATACTCAAGTATAATTATTGATTTTAAAAAATACTTTTTAACATTACAGGTCAATGGGTTAAAATAATAAATGCTTTATTGATGATCCCTGAGTCAGGAATTTTAGAAAGTATTCTAGGGAAAATGGCAGAGGATCAATTATGTGTCTAAATTTACAAAACCAAGGTCTATTCAATAATTTACTGCACTTAAGATTACAAAGTATTTATATTTAAAATACATAAGATGAATGCACATGAATACCTTATATGCATTTTTTTGCATAGGTGTGAATACATACTTAAATGTTTTTTAGAAAGGCTATATTGTCAAAACTTTTAAAGGTAGTGCCGAAAACATTTTATGCACTAAAAATAATCTAATTCTGTTTTTTATATATATAATATATATATAAAATATATATATATAAAATATATAAATATATATAATATATATAAATATATAATACATAATATATAAAAAATATAAAAATATATTATATATATAAATATATAATATATATAAAATACATATAAATATATAATATATATAAAATATATATAAATATATAATATATATAAAATATATATAAATATATAATATATATAAAATATATATAAATATATAATATATATAAAATATATATAAATATATAATATATATAAAATATATATAAATATATAATATATATATAAAATACATATTATATATATAAAACATATATATATGGTGATACATAAATTTATATATTTTAGAAAAAGTAAGATTTAAATCTGTAACTATAAAAAAGTATGCTCCCTTACTCAACAAATGAAGCACAAATGTACTGTGGAGAGCAAAGGATTAAAATTCCTCATGTATGTGTAACAAACACATTGATATTAATTGGTTTGTCCTTTCAAGTTGTGTTTATCTCTTCATTTCCATCAGTTTCAAAGGTCACTCTGTTCCATTTATAAATCCAATATGACAGAGATTAGTAAAAGCAAAAAGCAACAACTAAATGAGTACATCATCATGCAATCACACATCTCACAATTCATTTATCCAATTAATAAAAAATACCATCAAATGCTTCATGGTGGGTTTTTTCAAAGCATCAAATGGTTCATGTCAAGATAACTTAATCATCAACATTTAGGTTCAACAGCACAGTAAATGTAGAGAAATTGAAATTGTACTTCACTGAAAAGACAGTAAATATATCTATATTTTCCCAAAATAAAATAATTAAGAAAACAGATTACAAAAAATGAATATATTCAGTAAATTCAGTTTATATTTGTATTAAGTTAATGAGAGATTCTTGGAAGCTGAAATGTAGGAGGGATTCAATTGTGTGGGGTTTGTGTATGAGTGTCTAGCTAAGTTCATTGCTAAGGTCATATATTATCAAGTAAAGGATTCTAAACGATAGAAAACAGTGCCAATATGTACTAATAGAAATAAGAAATTGTATAATATTGATACTCATTTTGATACATGTATTTTAATATATTCTAGACAATAGCTTTTTTTCTTGATATAGACATAGGTTTGGACAGTGGCAGGTATATGAAAGTACAAGAAGAAACTAAACATGTGCCTGTGTGTGTTTTTAAAACTGGTAACTCTAGGAGGCTGAGATTCAGATTGCTAAAGAAAATAATTTACAAACCAATTTGACCACCTTGATAAGATTTTTAACTTTAATATTTTTATGTAAAGTGAATATCAGACATATTATCTGATAGACCCATTGTTTTAATAAGGCCCTTTCCAAAAATATAGATAGGATATGCAAATGTGAAGCATGAGCGAGCAAAAACAGAAAGATACAAGCAAAAGCAAGATAATCTAGAAGTCCTTGTGACACAAGTTCAGCACTTAAATTATAGAGATGAAGAAACACTAAACTATTTCCCAAAAGCAGACTAAAACACATAGAACTGATTAACAGATTATTTATAAATAATAAAGACTATTTCTCCCAAAGACAAACATGAGTAAAATGAAAACTATTGAAATTGATTCTGAAAATCTATCTCTTTTTTCCCTCAGCTGTATTATATGGATCTGTCTCCTGAATATAATAGGGTCATAGAATCTGAAGGCAGAAGAATATTTCTAAGGCCACTGGATTTTCAAGTAGGCTTGTCACTCAGATGGCATACTGCCTGAGTATACATTATTAATCAGCACATTATGTTAAATAATGTCATAACACTTTTACATTTATTAATTTACATATACTTACATAATTTTGTGTGTTGAGTGCGATGTTCTGAACTTCAGCTATCATTTTAAGTTAAATATACTTTCTGAAAAAATCTAAGTAAAGATGTAAATATTAAATGTTTTAAGAGGATGATGATGTCTTTCCCAGATACCTTAAAATGTAACATCTTCCAGTATGAAACATATATTTTCTCCAAAGATCATAATCTATACTGATGTAGAGGTAAAATCATAGATGAATTATTTATTTTTTTTTGTTTTACTTAGAAAAGTGAAACATTTTCCTGAGAATTCCTGAAATGCTGCAATTATAGATGAACTCAATTGATAAAAAGACTTAAATATGTGCCATAAAGCCATGCACGAGGTAGATAAAAATGCAAAGTTCACATTTTCTTATAATTTTTTTAACTTTTAAACACACATATGTTATCTATGTGCATATATATGTTGTATATATTACATATATAATGTATATAACTGGACACACAAACACACACACACACTTCTTCTTTGTCGCTATGCAGCTATTATTCCCAGCCTACAAATGACCCCAAGGAGGTAAGTACACTACACTTTTTGGCCGAACAATTTATCAACAGCTTGAAGTGACAGGAATGGTGATTCAATCCTGCATCCCCACATATCAGATATAGGCCACATTCTTTAGTCTGCAGAACCAGAAAGGGAAAAAGTCCCTGTCGCATTTGCCCTTTCATAGAGATGGAAATATTATTAGAAAGGACATAAACAGACTAATTAAATCACAGCAGTATGGCTGGGATGACAGCTGGTACAGCGTGTGACTGAGAAGATCCATATCTGTGAGCAGGAGGTACTTCACTTCCAATCCATTCGCTATTAGGTGCTTTCAAGCTTGCTGTGCAGACATTAAATAATAACATATCATTTCCAAGACTAAAACGATGTAAAGAAATAAAAAAGGCTTTCTAACCAAGCAATCTTTTGTGCAACATAGAAAAAAAATCATTTACCACTCAGTTCTGCTTTTGAGATAAAGATGTAATAATGCCATTACCTTTCATCAGCAGGATCCTTGAAAATCAACACTCTTTGCTTATCATGCTGTGAAATACAAATAGAGCTAAAGGCATGGTCTGGGAGGCACTGCTGCAGCGATATTAACTAACAGATCTGCCCTTTGTGAAGGAAACCGTATCCGTTTCATTAGTGCAGACTCTAATTCAAAACTGTTGAAAATGAACTGCACATACTGTTTTAATAACAACATTCCTAATCATTATCAAACTGGTAATTCTCTCAGCACTGAATGTAAGGGTCTGTGTTTCCATTATGACCTGCTGTTAAAGAAAACCATATTTAAATCCTCCATTCTTTCCTATCTTCCAAATTATCTGGGTTCATTTAGGGGGGATGGGGCATAAAGAGCATGCAAAACTATGTGTGCTACATTATTTCACCTTCAGTGAATTGACAGTTTTAGACATTTATGTCAACTACTATATTATTTATTTATTATCGCTTAGTTTCACTATTTTATATTAGATTTGACATGTCATGATTCATACAAATGGTTTTGTATAATTTGGGAATATTTGTACAATTGAGAGATGAATCACAGTCACGTGAATGTGAAATACTAGGTCTGGTGACAGGTGCATTGGGCTCAGAGTTACAAGCTTGTGTGCACACATTCAAAACAATATTGGACCACAAACACCCTAGTAAAATCTCTAAACATATATTTTTAATATCAAGACATTATGAGATATTTAAAAATATGTATTAGCAAACATTATATTTTATAAAACACAAAGTTAAATATTTATTTTAATCCCTCATCATAAATCATATGAAGTTCAAATATAAAACAATTGAGTATCATATTAATGAAGAAAATAGGAGTTGTCTGATCTTAAACAAATTGAATATGACCTGGGGTTAGTTTATACTGAAATATTTGATTTCTTTTTACTTTCTTTATAAACTTCACATAAACAGTATAGCATGTTTTTGTAGGTTGATAATGACCATTTCCAGGACTTTTCTTGATAAAAACATATTCATCCTCCTGGAATGTAATGGAGTCTACCACATAACATATTCATTAGGATACATCCTATATACATCCTTATATTTTATAATTACATGAGGATATAGTGTCAAATATAATCATTTAACTTATATTTCTTAATATGATATGCTTGAATTAACAGGTTTACTCCATTATATAGTCATTAGTTAGAATTAGCAATGTTGAAATCAAAACAAAAACATTGCATAATATTTTTGAATTATATTCTCCAACTGTCCATATAAGTAAAAAAAGTTTTCATGAAGTGGAACAGACATCACATTAAAAAATAAAAATATTATCTGCCTTCTGCTTATCTGCATCAAAAATACATTTAATAGTTCATATAGGAAACTAGTACATGTTATAAATCATGCTCGAATGATTTTATTACATATAGAAATGGATTTAAGAATATGTGTTCAAATATTTCAAAGTGAAAAATGATTTTTTTAATATAAAAATGTATTTTTCCACAGTCACCTGTTGCCATCATTAATGTTTCTATTCCTTTACATGAACAATAAAGGTCAAAAACAAATTATGAGAGAAAATGCAGAATAATGCTATCCAATTTCTAGAAAATAATGAAAAAGAGCTTCATAAAATGATCAGTTATTAATATACTCATATGCCATTTTAAAATAATCTAACTTAAGCTATATTTGTTTTTGATATTCATAATTTTTCCACAATAACATAGCAATGTTAACTCTTGTTTAGCCCCTTCCAAACTCTAATGAAAAGGATACATAGTACCAAGGTAGAAAAAGTGGTATCATCCTTTTTTTATATTCAAAATAAATATTGTCAACACTTACCCATCATATAATGCTTGCATGATATGTAAATAGATGTTATAGTATATTTAAGGATGCCTTGTTTTGGAACATGTGGTTACTTCTGATTTTTTATTTTAAAAATTACTGTCAAAAATATCTTTATGCCCTTTATCTTTTACTGAGGTTTCAAAAATCAAAGAATTTTAGAGCCAACAGAGAAATTAGGCAGAAATTCCTTATTTATTAAATAAAAAAGATGAGCAGTTAAGTGACTTACCTAAGTAGCTAAGTTATTTATTAACTACATTATTACTGGAAGCTAAATCTTCTGACTTATTTTGCTCTCTGCTGTCCTACCTGAGTTTGTGGCTGTGTCTAGAAGGACTTACTTGGTCACACAATAACATATTCATATTTTACACAATGATGTTTTGATAATCTTGTATTATATTAGCCATTTATCCTTTAGATTTTCACATTAGACTCTAATTCAAAGCTGTTGAAAATGAAGTGCACATACTGTTTTAATAACAATATTCCTAATCATTATCAAACTGGTAATTCTCTATCTTGTTTAAAATACATAATGAAGAAAAATTGCCATAAATAGTAAATATTTAAAAATGCATTTAAATTGATGGAATAGTAGCTTAGTACATTTTTTTGTCTTTTATTATTGGGGTAAGCAATTTTGTGTAAAAATTTCAGGATATGAAGATATCTTTTGCATAGGGGATGATATTAACCATATGGCCTATTCCCAATCAATTGAATTACAAACCATGGCGGTTCCTATACTTTTAAGAGATGCTTATGTGGTCTTCCATTAAAATATCCACTAATGGGACATTTGTGAAAAGATTTATATTTGAACATGCTTTCTTGACCATATGTGAAGCTACAGAGAGCAAATTCATTAATTTAAACTACTTATATATTAATTGACAGCTATCAGTTCTGAAATATTTCTCATTCCATGTGTCAGAATCTTTCTGAACTTTTAGAGTAGTCTTGTATATGTTTCCATGTTTATAAGACTGGCTGTTAATACTGTTAGGTTTTACTCATCAGGCAGGAAGAAAGACCTTAAAAATCATTGTTAGGCAGAAAAACATTCTAGTTACCAAAACAAACAAACAAAAAAACTTTCTACATTTAATCTGTTAAACAATAGCGAATTTCTTGTGAATCAGTGATACTGTAATTGAACTGGAGACATTTTTAGAGCAAGCTTGCTTTGGCTTTTTCACCCTCCGATTTGGAATCTGCTCACAGTACTGCCAGCTTAACCAAAAAGGATTAACTCTCATATCCAACTGAGAACACAGATAATTCTCAGTAATTGGTAAAAAATGAAGATGAATGGGGCTGAGAGATAAGGAGCAATTAGCTCATCAGCAGTTACAGCTGTGCACTCAATCCGGATCCATCTCTTGAGTCTCGGCCCCTTTTAAAGAACCTAAGCAGAATAAGCATAGGACACCCCCTCCCTGAAAAAATTGCTATACCTGCCCATCATTTCTCTAGTCTTCCATTTTATTTCCTTACTATACAAAGACACCTGTCATAGCATGCTATGTAAATTACTACCTCTCTCAGGACCTATGTCTAAAGCCAATCTTCTTTTTAAACTTTTTTTTTTATAACAGAAACCAAATGACTACTGTAGACACTCTTAAATTCCCTGTCAATCGTTTCATTATAGCAGCATCATCTGTTTGAAAATATAAGCAATTCCCTCATCTAATTATAGGAAGGATTTGAGGTTCATTAACATTGCCAAGGCAGAGAATCCAATGTGCAATTGCAGAGCTCTGCTTGGTGGCCTGCGTTCTCAGTTTCCTTTTATTTGCTTTCTCAAGGTCTCCAAGACTTTTTCCTGAAATCATAAAATTAATCTTTTCCTTCCAAATAGACACACGTGTTAGAAGAAAGGAAATGACTCCAGCATAAACTATTTTGTTTCTACAGGAATGGTTAAAATTAAAAAAAAAGATAAGAGTAGGGTGAGCTGAAGAAGATAATTTTATCTCTTTATCTGCCTGGCTTTTTTTCCCTTCATATATTTGTTTTGTTTTATCAGTTGAGGAACAGAAGAAGTAAGGAGTGATAAATATCCTTGAAGATGACGGCTTTATTCTCAAACTCAAGTCCTTATTTTTACTTGAAACTTCTACATTCTTGTAACGATTACAAGTTTGAGAAAATGAAAAACGATCATATGTTTTGAGCATGTGAAATGTGTTCAGGTTTGTTGATCAGGGCATTAGCGTACCCTTGCCTATGTTCCACAATGTTCAGAAAGAGAAAATACTAAAGTCTTACAAATACTTCCCTTCCTTAAAGAAATTACAGCAGTTAGAAGGTTATGACTATGGTTTAAACAATGAGATTTTCTTGGGACATCTGTTTTGAGATTACATTTTGAATAGATATGAACTCATTTCCTACTAAGCAAGCAATCTACTATTGTTGATAGCTGTTTACCAGTTCTATGAGTCAGATATTAGCTAGTGGCAAAGGTCCCTCTTAAATCCTCCAAGTATTTTTTAAACTGTATATATAGTGTTTTCCTTAAATAAAATGTTAAGAGAAGTAAAAATGCAGTCTTTTCCTGCCTCTTAGTAAATTATACCCCACAAAATGTTGCACTTCGGAATAATATTTAATGTATTTATCTTTAAAGAGTTATTTCCTTTGTTGTCATTAAGCAAGGGAGTAAGATACTAGGTTTAGCAAGTATTTAAATAACATAGAAACTATTAAGAGATGCTCACTATGTCAATATTTATATACTATTTAAAAACTAGAAGTAAAATTAAGTTTCCTTTATTTAGATTAAACTGATTGTGATTAATTCAGTATCCTCAAAAGTGTGCATAATGCCAAAAAAAAGGATAAACAGATTAAAACATAGCTATAGACACTATCAAATTGACCTTGGGTTCACCGGTTTTAAATTCTGCCTTTGCAGTATCCCAGTCCCAATTTCCAAGGAGCATTTTTTAAGCTGGTTATGTAGATCAGTCCTTAAAGCAAAAAAATAGCAATTTATCTGGCCTGTATGTTGTGGATAGTGTTGCCACTGAAAAGAATCCGGGACATTTTTCCTTCTTATCTGCAATGTAGCTCATATCAGCCAACCTGTCACAAGATAGTACTTGATATAAACAAGAGATTGCAAAGACATCTCAGTAATCAATATCAGGATGGCTACAGTATGGAAACCCCAACCAGTGCATATCATTTGTCTCAGCATCTATTTCTATGGTCAAATGAAGCATTAATTCAAATCATAAATCTATGGTGATTTAAATCTGGGAATGAGCACCTGCCTGCTTTAATGATTTATTTTGTACATTTCAGTAAGCAGGAGATTTGTCCATATGAACTGACAGGTCACCTTCAGATGCCAAGAGCAGACTGTTTATCACCATGCAGACTAGCATCTCATCTTAGCAAGTAAATATTAAACTAAAAGAATCCAATTGATTGTGGATGAGGGAGAATGGCGACATGGCCATATATTTTACTCAGTGTGCTGATGCCTCACTCGGATCTATCCTCAGGTGCTCACTTCTTCCTAAAGTGATCATTCTGTTGGAAAGATATGAGTTCAAGGTTATCATGTAAAATTGGGATATAAAATAATTATTCACCATTGTCAAAGCTTTCTTTAAACATCTTTTTCTGGCTAATTTCTAAGGTTCCTATTATGAACCGGGAAGGGCTGTGTGATACAAAATTATCCTGTCGTCTTACCCAGCAAATCAAACCAAACAAAGCAAAAACATAATCTGCTATCTGGGGCTGTAAGGATTCATTTACAATCAAGGAAAAAAACAATGCTCCTATAAAAAAAAAAAAAAAAAGCCCAAAATGTTTAACAGAACTTATGAGCTAGATGAGTGCAGGAGAAAACAAGAGCCTTAAATTGTCTTCAAAAATGTCACCGGATTTGGGCAAGACTGAGAAGCAACAATACATCATTTAAGTAGCACCCCTCTGAAGGGTTTCACTACTTCAAAGAGTCAACAGTTGATAGATTCACGAGAGCAGTCTGTATTCTAAAATATAGGCCTTGGAGATTCTTGGAATTCCTTCTAGAATTCATGTGCTTCAGTACGGCTTCCTAACCACTTCATGGTAATTGGTTCTCCTGGAGGATTCAGCACATCCTGTTATGACTGCCTGCTTACCTACGTATCTCATCCATAGACTGTATGCCCCTGAGTTCTGGGCCTGTGTTGTGATTATTTTCGTATTCCTAGAATGAGCTAATACTGAATGTCCTACAAAATCTAAAAGATGTAACAGCTGCCCTGAAATCTCCTCACAGGCCTGCAGCTTAGCAAATAATAGCTACCAGAGAGAATAGAAAAGCAAGCAGTTGATGGTGGTAAAAAAGGAAGAAGGTGATTTCCAGGAGGACAGATTTGAAGAAATAGTAATAATAATAGCAAAAGCAATCCCCAATCTACCAACCTGACTGATGACCAAACCACTTGATAAGCAGACATTGTAATAAATAATGTGACAAGTATTTTAATTCTCATGATATAGATACTATTATTTATGTCATTCTTCAGATATGGAGTTTTGGGCTCAGAAAGTTTACATACTTTACAAAGTGACAGAGCAAGTCATTACTGAACACTTACCAAGAGGCAGGCATTGTCCTCAGAACCAGAGAAGATTGTGGCCATTAAAGCTGCAATTCAGGAATCGCTTTGATCTTTGATGCAGCTCAACCCCCACCTTCACCATTGCTTTGTACCTCCCCCACTACCACATCCCTCCCCAAATCACTTTCCTTGATCTGTAGTTATATACGTGGGGTGAAGGTGTTTGGGAAGCATATTATAAGTTGGAAATTCTTAGAGGACAGCAGCATGTGAGAATAGGATGAAAATTACAATGATAACATCTTTCTGCCCAAATCAGCTACAGATATCTAATATAAATGACCTGAATGCCTAAGGGACTAGCAGCAACACCGATACTATGTTAACACAATCTCAAACTATTAAGAGTTTCTAGGAAAATTCAAGTAAATTTCTGCTCCTGGTTCATTTTGGCGTTGGATGGGGGTGTCAAAACTAAAAAGCAGTAACATCTATCAACTGCATACCTTAATGAAAAAAAAGTCATTTATTCCAACTAAAATACAAAAGAAAATTCAAATTGTTTGTTTTTTAAGCCATTGTGATAGCCTATGTACCAAAATAATTAAAGTAAGCTACAATTTGGTTAGTAGGCAAATATTGTCATGTACTATCAAATATGAAAAATATGTTGATGCTTAATTATGAACCATGTTCTCTTTATCTTATGCCTGTTGATTTCTCCAAAGCCAACTTCTGCTCTGGAAAATTCAAACAGAGATACCATGTTTTAATTAATGTATTTTGCTTTAAATGTTGTGAAATTGCCTATTTTAAGAATCCCTTCTCATAAAACCAACTCTTAAAACAGCCTGCATGAACAGCCTCCTTTTCTAAAATTTTGAAAACAATCCAGATTGTTTTGTAATAATAGATAAAATGTATAAGTGGCTAATTACTTGTTTTAAAAAGTGTCCAACAGTGCCCCATTTTATCAGTCTAGTAAAAGGCTTTTACTTTAAAGTAATAGTTCTAAAAACAGAATTATAATTCTTGCGTTTTGCTTCAATTCTGTTTTAATTTTTAGATGTCTAAATATATGTGTGTAAACCATGACCGAAACAATCCTCATCCCTCCCTGTCTTCCCTCCAGGAGCGTTACAAACATAAGCACAGATATTATCCTTAGTCCTCTGCAGTTGTAGGCCCATCTCTTTTGGCTCTCTTCCATGTCTTTTCATCCTTCTAGGAACTTGCACTCACACCTACTCTCCATTCAAATCCACTACTGCTGGTCCTTTGCAATTTCTCTTACGTAGTTCTGCTGAAAAGATGCATTTTTCCCTTTTTTACATTACAAAAGCTGCCTTTTAGCATCACTGAAACAGTATTTTGTGTTTTGTCTATATATTTTACTCTTAATATTCATGTCTCTGTATGTTTCCAGATAGCTCTTGTGAAAATGATTGTTACTAAAATCCACAGTATTCCTTTATATACCCTTAACTATGTCTTAATGGGTTGAAAGTAGAGAGCTGACAATTAACTTAAGAAATAATCTATGAAAATGCTGCATGGAAAAGAGAATTTAATTGAATGGCCGTGAGTTATTAGGGTCTTCATGAATATACATTGGCTATAGTAATTATATTTTGAGCATGGTCACTGCATTTTAAAGAGAAACAATACAAGTGCAATAGCAGAAAAAAATGTTTTGCCCCACAACATCCAGATACTAAGGATTTCATTAATACAAAAATTAACCCATATTCGAAGTTGTGTTTGACAAAATGGATTACCCAAATGGATAGTTGGCACAGGTAAAACTGTTCCTTTTGGTTTGACAGTGACAGTTAACTTTTCATCTTTCTCCATATGGTAGGAAAGAAAAAAAATCAAGAAAATTAAAGTCGTATTTTTTAAATGAGAGACATTGATAACCGTTATCTATAGAAAGAATTAATCATCAACATAATCTGTATTCTGGGCAGCATATGAAAGGGCTAAGTTTATATGTTTTGCTGCCAATGGTGGTAAGTTTCTTACTTGATATCAAATGGATTAAAAGAATAAAAAAGTAAAGTCTAGGGTTTCCTTTGTACATATTTCTCTGTCACCTTAGCTACTCTCAATGTTTTAGAATTCTCTTGATTAAACTTTGTATTACAAAAGATGTTAGCTGAATGTTTTTAGAAGTTGCAGACATAAAGTTGATCCTATAATTAAAAATAATGTTGCTAATTATTCCTTTAGAATGAACAATTATCATTAGTTTTTAGAGAGGCAAGATGGTATCCTCAAACATACAGTGTTTTCAAGCTAAAAGTGCCAACTTTTTGAATGAGTAGCCAACAGTTTTGTTCTGGAAAAGCAAGTACTGCAATTCGGTAGCAAAGTGATCACAATAAGTTCCAGTGAACATAAAACTTACCGACACTTGAATTCATGTCCCCGTTTTCAGAGTCTGCTCCATGTTGGTTATTATTGGCATGATAGTTGCTCATGGCTTCTAATTTGATTTTTTTCACCTTCATTGCTTCGGCAATAGCTGCATTGGTAGCAGCAGCAGCTGCTGCAGCTGCTGCTGTCAGACCTTAAAAGAATAAATTAAAAATGAGGTAATTCAAATTCTGATTTTTCATTTAATAGTTCCTGTACTTGCTATAACAAACACACAAACATTTATCAGAGTATCTGATTCCTTTATGCAACACTTTGATAACTTATACTCATTCCCAACTAGACAATGAAACAACATTGATATAAGGGGGAGATTGATTGCTACAGTCCAAAATTAAATATTAACAGAAACACAATTCACAGGTAGAAGGCTAATAGTGGAAATGCAGCCACAGTTATCTCTCAAAGAAACTAATCTACCCATCTAAATATGTCCTTTCCTGCTTAAAATCCCCTGTAGCTGCCTACATGGAAGGAAAAATCTCAACTGTTAACTGAATCCACCAGGCCTTTCACAAAGGAGTGTAAACCTACTTCCTCACCCAGTTTCTTCATTGTCATCCACACCCTAGCTATATCACACATGTCACCATTACCCATACATGACCTGCCTCTTCAAGCCTGTGCTTTCACACATGCCATTCCCTTTTGCCTGGAACCTTCTTGCCCTATGATAGACATTTCTTTGACTTTTCATCCTCCTGAAAAAAGTTACTCATTAGAAGTCTTCCCATTCTGTGGCCCCCAGTTGCCTGGATGCCTGGTCTGTTCTTCTCCCCCTGGCCCGTGTTTATACCTGTGCTGCTGTTATAGGACATGCCACTCTGCACTGGAATGGTCTGTTAGGACACTTGTTTTCCTCACTAGATCGTGAACTACTCAATGGCAGGAACCGTGTGTTGCTACACAGCTTGGTATTCCCAGCGTTCAAGGTGTTCAAAAATAAAATATAATGAAAGCTAACACTTAGCTTCTAGTTATGAAATTTAGGTGCTGATTTAAGTAACATAAAAGTAGCTTAATCATCTTAATAACCCTCTGTGATTGATCACTATTATCCTTACTTTACAGATTGGAAAACCATGGCACAGGATTTGAATCAGCACACTCTGGCCTCAGAGTTGACGCTTTTAACCACTATGCCAAGGAAATTTGTCCAGAATAGTTCATCTTCATCCATCCAGAGAACAGGGGGTGGGGCAGACATTAAAGTAGAAATAGAGTGTGAGCTGGGTGCCGTAGCACATGCCTATAATCCCAGCACTTTGGGAGGCAGAGATAGGTGGATCCCTTGAGCCCAGGAGTTTGAGACAAGCCTGGGCAACAGGATAAAACCGCCTCTCTACAAAAAATACAAAAAGTAGCTAGGCATGCTGGCCTGTGCCTGTAGTTCCAGCTACTCAGGAGGCTGAGGTGAGAGAATCAATTGAGCCTGGGAGGTTGAGGCTGCAGTAAGCTGTGAGCACACTTGGGTGACAGAGTGAGACTCTGTCCCAAAAAAAGAAAAGAAAGAAAGGAAGAGAAAAGAAAAGGAAACAAAAGAAAAAGACAAAAAGAACAAAAAGAAAAGAAACAGAGTTTGAGACAAGATCTTGGAAGATCAGAATGAAGACCATGCTGTTCTGACTTGATATATTTATATAGAGAGATAATAAGCAGAGGTTTTTGAGCAGGGGAGTGGTTTGTCTTGCTTAAATATGTGAACTTTTGCCAAGTCAGTTCACTTCAGGCTGACGTCCCTCATCTGCAAAATGACAGACACTGGAATGTATAAATGATCTCTCCTCATTCTAAAACCTTAAGTCTATGAGAAGATAAATATCCCCATCCCCACCCATATTTTTTTTACTGTGGCTGCTTTAGTATTTTTGACTACAGTGCTCCAGCCATTTGAATTTATCTGTGTGATTTATTTCCACTCCCAGCTGGTGGATTAGAGCCTGAGCACCGCTCTCCTCCTTTTCCTCCCCGCTAATCACCACTTCTAGTTATTCTAGCAAATAAGTTACTGCCCAAGGAATTATAAGGAAGTATTTTTCCATGAAAATCTCTGCTGGTTTTTTAGAGGTTAGAAGAAGACTTCACCTTTCCTTCAGATCAGACCAAAGAGGCCCTGAGAACTTTCACCCCAACGCAACAAGACCTTCAGATTGGGTCTTTACATGAAAAACTGATAATCACCCCTTAAAAGGCACTAATCTAAACTCAAAGAATCCATCTGGGTTTGATCTGAACATTCATTGCCTTTTAAGTCGCAACTTGAACTGATTCTCTCATCTTCCTATGATTGAATTTTCTCCCCAATTACTCATTTCCTTCAAAGATGTTTCAGAAAATTTTCTTTCCTGTTCTCTTAAAAGTCTCTTTGTGTTTTCCAGCAAATCTTTCTTCCTCAATTTTGTTTTGTCACCAATGTGAACATCCCATTTTTCCTTGGTTACCTGATGTTGACCCATCTCCAATTTATGACTTCAAAGGTCTTTGTCTTGGATTTGTGCTGCAGGGAAAACTTGTTCACAGTGTTCAAATAATAAAGGTAAACTTACAACTCACTATTATCAGAGAGATCCAAATCAAATTAAGTACCAGGAACCATGACTATGCATGATATGGCCTTGGACCAACCATCCAATTTTCTTGAATATAATTTTCTTCACCTGTGAAACCATTCTAATCTCCAAGAAAAAATGTAAGGATAAATAAGACAAACTATGTGAGGACTGCCACATCATGTTTAGTAAAAACTAGGCATGCTATTGATTCCAGTTTGTTAAAAAGAAAGGCTTGGCCTCGCTATAATTTCTGCAGAGTATCTGTGGCCTGACACAGCCCTCTCAGCTAGAATAATCACATTTGTCCTTAGGTGACTGGATTAGCCCTTGACTTTTAAAAATATTCTTTATGATTTTATTATTTAGCTGATTTATTTATAGTACTCCTTTATTTTTCTATGACAGCTTTTCCCAGTTTTACATTTCTAATACAAAGTCCAAAAGATATATATGTGTCACTGACACACACACACACACACAAACACATTTTTACATGCTGTAACTTAACTACAATCCTTTTTAATATTCTACTTTTAGCCCAGTTTTATGAAAGCAGAAAGAAAGCTATGACATATGCAATAATTGCTGATTTTAGTTTCAGTAACTCACCTGGCTGTTTGATGGGTTCTCAATTTTAATTATTTAGTATCTTTCCAATTCAATTAATTTTCTCCATTCCCACTGCCCCTCCCCACCAGTACAAGTTCCCATCTTTTCTTTCTTAGAGTCCTGCTTAATATAACAGCTTCCACGTCCCCCATCTCCAATCTCTTACTATCCATGTTATAGTCGGCCAAACCTCATGAAAGTGAAGATTTTTTCTTTTTTTTCCCCTTTTTTTTTTTTGAGACAGAGTCTCCTTCTGTCACCTAGGCTGGAGTGCAATGGTGTGATCTCTGCTCACTCCAACCTCCGCCTCCAGGGTTCAAGCTCTTCTTCTGTCTCAGCCTCCTGAGTAGCTGGGATTACATGCACCTATCACCATGCCTAGCTAATTTTTGTATTTTTTGTAGAGACGGGGTTTCACCATGTTGGCCAGGCTGGTCTCGAATTCCTAACCTCAAGTGATCCACCTGCCTTGGCTTCCCGAAGAGCTGGGATTATAGGCGTGAGCCACGGCACCTGGCCTGAAATTGAGGATTTGAATATACATTCATGCTTGCTCTCAGGATCCAGTCCAGTGCTTCTCATGGCTGTCAGCGCCCTTTATTCTCAGTTCCCTGCCTATCTGTATGTATCCCCCAGTCCTCCAGAACACCCTTGCTCTCTGTGCTCCAGGTACATAGGCCTTCTTTCCTTTTCACTAGCAAACGACTTCATTCCTTCTTTTAAGTCAGTCTTTGCATATTCTGTTCTCACTTTCCAGAAAAGCCCTTTATGCCCTGGCCACGAACTTGCCTATGCCTTCTTCATGTCATCACTTAATATATTATGTGCTCAGAGCTGGAGGCTCAGGTTCCTGACTCTTCACTATCTACCTAGGAAAGAACTCTCAACATCTCAAGAATTAGCTCATGGCTTACTCTTTTAAAGAGCTGTACCTGCCTTTCCCCAATCTACCCCACTTGCTTGTGTTTGCATCACCCCTGCTGTATGTGAGTTTGCCATCCCTAGCTGTGCATCGGAGTCACCCATGGAGTTTTAAACTATGCAAATAGCTCAGCCCTACCATCTGAAATTCTGAATCATCAGGTCTGGCTTGAGGCCTCTACAACTGTATATTTTTGGTTAATCTTACTATTCTACAGGTCATTTTAATAAGCAATTCCAGTAGAGAAAAACAGTCTCTTAAACTCTTTATTGCTCTTTTTTGGGGGCTGGGGCCAAGGAGGGTAGGATTAGGATTCTGACCTCTAACTAGGTCATAGCACCAAAAGGGCAGAAATACTTTCTTAGTATATATATCCCAAACATCTGCTGCAATGCTTGGCACATATTGTCACTGAATGAACAAATGCTTATCAAATTAGATTACATGGAAAGCCACAGGAGAAACATGGTCATTATTTTGGCAATGTCAATGGAAAGTAATTTAAAACATTATTGTTATGTTACAATAAGTGTGTATGTACTAAGAATAACAAATCTCATTAATTTAATATAAAGCATGACTCTCCAAAGGTATGTCTTGCCTAGGGCTGGAGAGGATCACAAAAGATTCACCACCCTCAACCCACTCTGTATTTATTGCACTTCCTGTTGGCCTTGCAATGGTCCTTTCAAATCCCTGATGTAATTCTCAAATCCCTTCCAATTTCCTGTCTCTAAAAACCTAGCTTACAATCTATACACTAGCCTTAAATAGAGGTCCCATTGTATGTTGTTCCCAAAGCTGCCTTAAAAACATAAAAAAATTCATGTAATAAATTCACAAAATAACTTAAGTCTTTGGTCTACACTAACTAGAGAATATAAATTATAACAACATTTCTATGTAATCAAGAATTGTCCACTGGTGTAAACACTGGCAACCCACAACATTTGCCACACCCTTTTCCTTCCTTTCCTCACTTATCATAGATCTGCTCCCCTGTCTTCAGATTCAGGGAAATTTTTGCTACCCTCCCCGCTCTTCCATATCCCACTTTGAATTGTCTTATACTACAAATTACCACTGCTTTTACATTTTTCTTTTCTTTTCTTTTTTGAGGGAGTCTCGCTCTGTCACCCAGGCTGGAGTGCAGTGGTGGGATCTCGGCTCACTGCAACCTCCACCTTCCGGGTTCAAGCAATTCTCCTGCCTCAGCCTCCTGAGTAGCTGGGATTATAGGCATCCACCACCATGTCTGCCTAATTTTTTGGGTATTTTTAGTAGAGATGGGGTTTCACCATGTTGGACAGGCTGGTCTTGAAACCCTGATCTCTGGTGATCCACCCGTCTCAGCTTCCCAAAGTGCAGGGATTACAGGCATGAGCCACTGTGCCCACCCTGCTTTTACATTTTTTCATTCAAGCAACCCATTTCTCCCTTAGAACTAGGCAATCAGCTGCTGTGCATGATAAAGACAGAAGTGATGTTCCCCAAGCCCATATCCACAGAATATTTCTGAAATGGACTAAGGAATCTGTGGTTTTGCATAAAAACACATTGCATAAAAGTATCTCCTACACCAAGACAAAAATGTACTGAACTGAGAAGTCAAAGGAAGTCTAAATTTTATTTTAAAAGATTCTAAATCTAATTTTATCATCAGAAATGGAGAAACTTTAACGCATATTTAAAGTTCATTTTCCAGATGTTTTTAGGAGGTTGAGATCCTAGGCAATGAATCCTGTGAGCACAAGTTAAACTACTTTGATTAGCTAGAGATGCTTTATAATTCCTTCATCACTTTCCAAAAAAGGAATGAGGACTTTAAAAACCTTTTCTAACAGAACAAAACAACACAAACTAAAAAAAAAAAAAAATCATTTTCCACTGAGTAAAAATGGATTGAGAAAAGTTTACCTTAAGGAAAAAAAAAAAAGTTTTCCTTCAGTGGAAAGATAATAAGTCATATATTGTGTTCTCTCTTCTAGGCCTCCAATTGGTCTTCAGGAAAAGAACTGTATATCAAACTTAGGTTAATACACTACCTGCCTTATGTGATGCAATGTATTTAGATTTCTTTTTCTTTCCTATTGAATCTTGACAAACTATCACTTGCAAATTTAAAAGAATGAGTAAATTTTTACACAGAACTTAGAAACATGGCTTGTCATATTACTATCTGAATTATGATGAAAACTTATGCTTGCTTCTTCAGAGTAAATTATAGATTTTTTTAAAAATGGGCTATTGTTAAAAATTTTTATCTTTGCTAGTCAATTTCTTTTATTTTATTCTCACTTTTTTATATTCCACTAAAGTATTTTAAGATTCCTGCTAAATTAGTGACCAGTATAGAAGTTATTTGTAGTCTAGACTCACTCTCTTATAAGAAGGATGTATAATACAGTGGTCGGGGGGAGAAAGACACCCCAAAGAGCCATGCAAACTTTGGACAAGATGCATCAAACTTATCTGGGATGGCGCAGCGAGTTATATAATGTCCCATGCTTCAACATTTTCATCTCTAAATGGAGGGATAACAATTCTGACCTCACAGGTGTGTTGTGAAGAATGAAGGTGAAATAACGTGCAATAGCCTGGGCACACATCAAGCCCTCCCCCTCCATAAATGCTCATTGATACTGTGAAGTAACTCATACGAGCCATCATGTCTCTATGTTTAGTTTTGCCTTTGTTCAATTACAAAAGTGCAAATAGGACAGAAAGTACCTAACAGCATAAGGTGAGAATTTAGCCATTTGGCAAACGGATATCTAAAAATCAGGTTTCCATCAAATCACTGGATTTGGCTCTCTACATTGATCAGATTTATCATAAAATCACTAAAACTTCACTCCATGCTGTATTAATACAAAGCCTTCACTAGTTTACATTCTACATTCTAAAACCAACCCATGGATTTATCTTTGGAAGAGACGCAGGCATTTTTACTAGTTAGAGTATTCTTTCCCTTTTTAAAGATAGTGTTTTTCTTCTGCTTTCAACCTTTATTAAAACGGCCTTTAAATTCTTCAAATGCCATTATACAATCCTGATCACTCTCTTTAAAAAATGGAAAACTATCTCCATTTTATTTATATCAAATAAGTTAGTACCCTTACTTATAAATAGAAGATTACAACTGTAGATTATAGATATCAATAAAAGAGACATATTGCTGTCAAATTCTTTCTCTGATCTGTTTGTTTGCTCATTAACTTGAAAGGTCCAATCTTTGATCTTTGGTTTCAAAGACATCAAGATGACTTCCAAATGTTTGATATATTGTCTACTTTTACATTGCATTCCATATAAAATGCATTTCCTCAAATTAAATAGTTAAATGAAATGGGTTATATCCAAGAGATGTTACGTATTCAAACTTTCCATATGATAGACTCGTTATTAGTTTGTGTTAGTTTGCTCACATTTAAACAAAACCATTTTAAACATGCAGTAGATTATAGCCAATGGTAGTTATTATTAATATTCTGGAATTGATAAGTTATTTATGTCTGGCATTCTTCCTACTGATTATTCAGAGAGACAGGCGGCTTATAAATATCTCATCACTCCACCGTCACAGAAATTTCATCGACAGTGCTCATGCACAGCTATTAGCAATATGAATCTAACCATTACAAGAAGGAGGAAAATCGAACATGTGGCATTAATACGCAGTCCTGGTTCCTAACCATCTGATAGGCAGATGGTGTGAAGCGGATTCTCCAGCTGAAATGAAGGGGCACATCATTTAAAACCTTGTTTGCATTCTAACTGATATCAGTGCCATATTGATATACATGATACATCATGGCAGTATTTGAACAATCTAGTTTGTTTCAGTCATAAATGTTTACAGCCTTGTTTTTTTAATCTTATAAGCATGTTCAGAAGAGTGTATTTTTAATTTATGAAACCTATTGTTTACTTCTGTTGAACTAGAAGATTAGTGGAAAGCAGGAATATTAAATTATTTCAACCAGAGCAATATAACCAAGACAGATGAATAAAGTGGGTTTCTATTTTCAATAAGGATGTTAGCAAAAGAATTTTAAAATTAGCTCAGGCATTTTGTGCATTAAATACACTTATTCATTTAAACCTTTCAGCTATTTTTCCCCAAGTGGCATACAGAGAAACTTAATGCTTTACACAGTCATTCATTTAAAACTCTCACTGTGTGCAATTAATCTTGTCCAACAATTCAATTCAGAACGTAAAACATCAAAAAGCATAGTTCAATTCAACAGTCATTACTGTGAAGTAATCTTTCTGCTCCTGACAGTTCCTATAGACTCTTTGCAAAACTCTGTTGAAGGTGCATTGTAAGCTCCACATGGGTTTGAATTACAACTCAATTGAAATCACTCCAAGTCTTAGAAGAACTCTTGGCTCAGTATAACAATTTGAAAACACCAGTACCTTTTTTCGCCTTGTTTTCTTCCTATCCCTATTTAAATACCAGCTGTCAGAAACTGACACTAACTTTCAGTTATTTTATTTCTCAATGCTTTCTAAATAAAATTGTGATTGAAACATGCATGTCTTCACTCTTGAATGATTAAATAACCAGAATGATAAGCAGATGGAATAAAAAACTTAATTGCAAATCTCGTTAGACTGAAGATTTTGAGTGTGAACTTTTCTCTTAATGTCCATTAGACTGACTTTTCTTGGCCTTTGAAACACATTTGTATTCTGCAGAGAAAAAGAAAAATCGATCCTTGAGGCCATTAATGGAAACACTCCCTATACCAGTTTTGAGTCTTTCAACTGATTGAATTAGATTTTTTAAATGTTTGTACTAACAACAACAACAAAATC
Source organism: Nomascus leucogenys (assembly GCF_006542625.1). Lineage (NCBI taxonomy): Eukaryota > Metazoa > Chordata > Mammalia > Primates > Hylobatidae > Nomascus > Nomascus leucogenys. Next base: position 97,361,229 of record NC_044385.1, read on the forward strand.
CCACTAATTTGGAGATATTACAGTAAAAGACGTAGTTATAATATGAATAATGACTTATAAATCAAATAGACATCAGATTTAGCATTCTTTTTCTGGATGGCTTAAAATCCCAATTTCTCAGATTGAAGAGGTTATAGAAGTGAAATCAGAAAGAAGGAACACCATGGGGAAGTCATCTGGCCATATCAATCACTGAGGAACTTCTATGAAAGCTTTTGAAAAACTCACCTTCTGATCACTAGCCCAGAATCAGGCTGAAACGTAATCAATAAAAACTTTTAAATTACTATAATTTGGTTTAAAATCAAATGTTACCTAATTTATAAAAAGTTGAACTTGGCACTATGAGGTCTTAAATATGTAACTTTTACTTCACCTTTAACATTACTACCTTTAGAAAAATATTTCTAAACAACCTCTTGGGGTCTTAAACTTATAAAACTTTGGGACTAGAAAGACTTTACCTAATGTAACCCTTTTATTTTACTGATGATTAAATTTAGGGGCAATGAGGTTAATCATTTCTATAAAGTCACACCATTAAATAATCACAGAGTAATCCCAATTCTCCTTACTCCCAGTTCAGCACTGACCACACAGACTCTATGAGTAAATATAAAAAGAGCTCCTGAAGGAAGCACTAAACATGGAAAAGAACAACCGGTACCAGCCACTGCAAAAACATGCCAAATTGTAAAGACCATCGAGACTAGGAAGAAACTATAGCAACTAACGAGCAAAATAACCAACTAACATCATAATGACAGGATCAGATTCACACATAACAATATTAATGTTAAATGTAAATGGGCTAAGTGCTCCAGTTAAAAGACACAGACTGGCAAACTGGATAAGGAGTCAGGACCCATCAGTGTGCTGTATTCAGGAAACCCATCTCATGTGCAGAGACACACATAGACTCAAAATAAAGGGATGGAGGAAGATCTATCAAGCAAATGGAAAACAAAAAAAGGCAGGGGTTGCAATCCTAGTCTCTGATAAAATAGACTTTAAACCAACAAAGATCAAAAGAGACAAAGAAGGCCATTACATAATGGTAAAGGGATCAATTCAACAAGAAGAGCTAACTATCCTAAATACATATGCACCCAACACAGGAGCACCCAGATTCATAAAGCAAGTCCTGAGTGACCTACAAAGGGACTTAAACTCCCACACAATAATAATGGGAGATTTTAACACCCCACTGTCAGCATTAGACAGATCAACGAGACAGAAAGTTAACAAGGATATCCAGGAATTGAACTCAGCTCTACATAAAGTGGACCTAATAGACATCTACAGAACTCTCCACCCCAGGTCAACAGAATATACATTTTTTTCAGCACCACACCACACCTATTCCAAAATTGACCACATAGTTGGAAGTAAAGCTCTCCTCAGCAAATGTAAAAGAACAGAAATTATAACAAACTGTCTCTCAGACCACAGTGCAATCAAACTAGAACTCAGGATTAAGAAACTCACTCAAAACCGCTCAACTACATGGAAACTGAACAACCTGCTCCTGAATGACTATTGGGTACATAATGAAATGAAGGCAGAAATAAAGATGTTCTTTGAAACCAACGAGAACAAAGACACAACATACCAGAATCTCTGGGACACATTCAAAGCAGTGTGTAGAGGGAAATTTATAGCACTAAATGTCCACAAGAGAAAGCAGGAAAGATCCAAAATTGACTCCCTAACATCACAATTAAAAGAACTAGAAAAGCAAGAGCAAACACATTCAAAAGCTAGCAGAAGGCTAGAAATAACTAAAATCAGAGCAGAACTGAAGGAAATAGAGACACAAAAACCCTTCAAAAAATTAATGAATCCAGGAGCTGGTTTTTTGAAAAGATCAACAAAATTGATGGACCGCTAGCAAGACTAATAAAGAAGAAAAGAGAGAAGAATCAAATAGATGCAATAAAAAACAAAAAAGGGGATATCACCACCGATCCCACAGAAATACAATCTACCATCAGAGAATACTACAAACACCTCTATGCAAATAAACTAGAAAATCTAGAAGAAATGGATAAATTCCTCGACAAATACACCCTCCCAAGACTAAACCAGGAAGAAGTTGAATCTCTGAATAGACCAATAACAGGTTCTGAAATTGTGGCAATAATCAATAGCTTACCAACCAAAAAGAGTCCAGGACCTGATGGATTCACAGCTGAATTCTACCAGAGGTACAAGGAGGAATGGTACCATTCCTTCTGAAACTATTCCAATCGATAGAAAAAGAGGGAATCCTCCCTAACACATTTTATGAAGCCAGCATCGTCCTGATACCAAAACCTGGCAGAGACATAACCAAAAAAGAGAATTTCAGACCAATATCCTTGATGAACATTGATGCAAAAATCCTCAATAAAATACTGGCAAACCGAATCCAGCAGCACATCAAAAAGCTTATCCACCATGATCAAGTGGGCTTCATCCCTGGGATGCAAGGCTGGTTCAACATACGCAAATCAATAAATGTAATCCAGCATATAAACAGAACCAAAGACAAAAACCACATGATTATCTCAATAGATGCAGAAAAGGCCTTTGACAAAATTCAACAACCCTTCATGCTAAAAACTCTCAATAAATTAGGTATTGATGGGACGTATCTCAAAATAATAAGAGCTATCTACGACAAACCCACAGCCAATATCATACTGAATGGGCAAAAACTGGAAGCATTCCCTCTGAAAACTGGCACAAGACAGGGATGCCCTCTCTCACCGCTCCTATTCAACATAGTGCTGGAAGTTCTGGCCAGAGCAATCAGGCAGGAGAAGGAAATAAAAGGTATTCAATTAGGAAAAGAGGAAGTCAAATTGTCCCTGTTTGCAGATGACATGATTGTATATCTAGAAAACCCCATTGTCTCAGCCCAAAATCTCCTTAAGCTGATTAGCAACTTCAGCGAAGTCTCAGGATACAAAATTAATGTACAAAAATCACAAGCATTCTTGTACACCAATAACAGACAAACAGAGAGCCAAATCATTAGTGAACTCCCATTCACAATTGCTTCAAAGAGAATAAAATACCTAGGAATCCAACTTACAAGGGATGTGAAGGACCTCTTCAAGGAGAACTACAAACCACTGCTCAATGAAATAAAAGAGGATACAAACAAATGGAAGAACATTCCATGCTCATGGGTTGGAAGAATCAATATCGTGAAAATGGCCATACTGCCCAAGGTAATTTATAGATTCAATGCCATCCCCATCAAGCTACCAATGACTTTCTTCACAGAATTGGAAAAAACTACTTTAAAGTTCATATGGAACCAAAAAAGAGCCCCATCGCCAAGTCAATCCTAAGCCAAAAGAACAAAGCTGGAGGCATCACGCTACCTGACTTTAAACTATACTACAAGGCTACAGTAACCAAAACAGCATGGTACTGGTACCACAACAGAGACATAGATCAATGGAACAGAACAGAGCCCTCAGAAATGATGCCGCATAGCTACAACTATCTGATCTTTGACAAACCTGACAAAAACAAGAAATGGGGAAAGGATTCCCTATTTAATAAATGGTACTGGGAAAACTGGCTAGCCATATGTAGAAAGCTGCAACTGGATCCCTTCCTTACACCTTATACAAAAATTAATTCAAGATGGATTAAAGACTTATATGTTAGACCTAAAACCATTAAAATCCTACAAGAAAACCTAGGCAATACCATTCAGGACATAGGCGTGGGCAAGGACTTCATGTCTAAAACACCAAAAGCAATGGCAACAAAAGCCAAAATCGACAAATGGGATCTCATTAAACTAAAGAGCTTCTGCACAGCAAAAGAAACTATCATCAGAATGAACAGGCAACCTACAGAATGGGAGAAAATTTTTGCAACCTACTCATCTGACAAAGGGCTAATATCCAGAATCTACAATGAACTCAAACAAATTTACAAGAAAAAAACAAACAACCCCATCAAAAAGTGGGCAGAGGACATGAACAGACACTTCTCAAAAGAAGACATTTATGCAGCCAGAAAACACATGAAGAAATGCTCATCATCACTGGCCATCAGAGAAATGCAAATCAAAACCACAGTGAGATACCATCTCACACCAGTTAGAATGGCCATCATTAAAAAATCAGGAAACAACAGGTGCTGGAGAGGACGTGGAGAAATAGGAACACTTTTACACTGTTGGTGGGACTGTAAACTAGTTCAACCATTGTGGAAGTCAGTGTGGCGATTCCTCAGGGATCTCGAACTAGAAATACCATTTGACCCAGCCATCCCATTACTGGGTATATACCCAAAGGACTATAAATCATGCTGCTATAAAGACACATGCACACGTATGTTTATTGCGCACTATTCACAATAGCAAAGAGTTGGAACCAACCCAAATGTCCAACAACGATAGACTGGATTAAGAAAATGTGGCACATATACACCATGGAATACTATGCAGCCATAAAAAATGATGAGTTCGTGTCCTTTGTAGGGACATGGATGAAACTGGAAAACATCATTCTCAGTAAACTATCGCAAGGACAAAAAACCAAACACCGCATGTTCTCTCTCATAGGTGGGAATTGAACAATGAGAACTCATGGACACAGGAAGGGGAACATCACACTCCGGGGACTGTTGTGGGGTGGGGGGAGGGGGGAGGGACAGCATTAGGAGATACACCTAATGCTAAATGACGAGTTAATGGGTGCAGGAAATCAACATGGCATATGGATACATATGTAACAAACCTGCACATTGTGCACATGTACCCTAAAACCCTAAAGTATAATAAAAAAAATAAAATAAAATAAAATAAAAAAAAAAGAAAAGTACAGAAGACAGTAAACTATGGAGTCTTTGAAACAGATGACCCCCCCCCTTTGCTCTAGTAGCTTATGGATTGTATAGAAAGTTGAAGTTATAGACACTCAGGTGTGTCACAAATACACCAATATAAATTGACTCCACTTAGAAATCTGATCTAAATGTTTGTGTTTCAGTTTTATAGAATTTAGAGTATACCTGCCACAGAAACAATGGCCATTGAACTTTATGCACAAAACTTTTAACCTATACTATTGGTGAAATACAATATAATTTGTGCCTGAATCCTATATATTACATAGGGCACAACAAGGAAGAAAAAAAAAAGAAGAGTAAATAAATTATTATTCTCTGCATATCTTGAATATAAAACAAATTCTAACCAGAAACAAATTGAACTAGACATGCCTTGACTCTAATTTTCTTTTAAGCACCCCTCTCATTATATCTTTTTCAATTATTTAATAAACTAGGCATTAGATAACTTCATGTTGGTCTAAGGCCCAATACTTCTTACTACTCACAGAACCCATCACACAAAATTACTTAGTGAATTGACTCCACGCAGGTAGCTCTAAGTAGCATGAGAGTGAAAGTGTGTGATATTCTAAAAGGATGTTTTTGTTTTGTTAAGAGGCTTCTTGTTAATGTACTGGTGATAGTTCAGGCAATATAATAAGTGAAAAGAGGAAAAGATACGATAATTGTAATTTCCTGCGAAAGAATAACCTCATTGGCATTTCAGTCTAAGTATAATCTCCTCAAATGTTCTACTTTTCTCAATATCATGTAAATCCTTGTCTAAATCCATTTCTACCTCAATGTCTCAGTTGTTTTTTTCTTTTTCCAGATTTCAAGTACCACATGGGGTCTGTCCATATGTAGTTTATTGTTGAGGACAGAAAATCACAAAAAAAATCAAAAGAGGTGGCTATTTTTACATGTAAGTCTTGTTTGGGATAAGCCATCCAATTAAATAAAAATAGCTGGAAAATACGTGGCCACAAAAGTCTTCTGATACAGTAAATAAATGTTTTTCAAGGAAAAGACTCACGCAAGAAATTTATTCATATATACATATATATGTATGAATATATGTACACATACATGTATGTACACACACATAGAATAAAGAATACACACACACAGAGTATTCTTTCTAAGTGGAGGTCAAAGTCTGAGTGGGCTAGGAACAATATACATGCAGAGTCACTGGTTAACAATAGGAACAGAGAAACCAGTGGTTGAGGCATTATATTTTTTACTTCTTTGTCATTAGGTCTAGCATTTGTAACAACGTCTCATTTAAGCTCCATCATCAACCTACAAGGTAAGTGTTTTCCTCATTTGGTTACAAAGAAAATGTGAATAGTGAGAGGCGAATTGTAGTGCTTTCAAAAGTAGATTTGTGTTTGCAGTTTTAAAGTTGGACTATGGAAAAAACAATCCTAGTTAATTTAGAAAAACACATAGTGCCATGTGATAAGGAAGATTCAAATGAAATATGAGTTGTGGTCCATAGTCTCAAATGGTTGTCATCTCCTAGAGGGTGGGATGTTAAAGAGAATGAAGCTCTTATCTTGGCACAATTTCATAATCATGGTCAAGTTACTTAATTCTTTGAGTGTGACTTAGACAAATTACTTAGTCTGATTATCAGGAGACTTTACACCTTATTGTTCAAAAAATAAATGGTGTTTAGGTTTGAGTGTATTTCTTTTATAAGGTTTGATTATTATATTCAACCCATCTCACCTAGGAACAGAGCAATTTTATATCAAGAAGAATTACCGATGGGTAGTATTATATTATTCACTTCTATTTTTGCTGCAAAAAAATTATTCCAACAGAAAGAAATGTTTAGTTACTAACATGCCAAGAAATGTGAACTTTTTGTGTATTCTGACAGGAACTTTTACTTTGTTTCAAAACATCTGTAAGTCATAGTAAATCTTCAATTTTCCTAATATCTCTTCATTTTAGACGCAATGTCTGTAGTTATACTGATCCAGTGACTTCTCTTGACCTAATTTATACTGTACCATGAGATTCTATTAAAAGAAACTAAATCACTGCAGTAGATTTATTCACTTTAAATAATTTAAGCTAATTGAAAAAGAACCAAACTAAAACTAAAACACTTCTCTCAAGCATTCAACTTCTGCATGTCAATTAGTAATTTAAATAACCAGCTAATCACAAAAGCCTCGTGAGAAACACAGACCTGTGCTATGTATACATCTCTACCTCCACTGAGCTGAGGATACAAGTAAACATCAATTCGGAGTCTACAAGTATGTATATCTCTTCTGTAGTAATTAGGTAATTCCAATAAAATGTTTTCATTGATGGATTTGAAATTCTTTTTAACTTTTCCAAAAAATTTTCAAAAGAACATAGAAAAATAGAAATATCTGAACATTTCACATCTAGTCACTCTTTTTTGTCAATGAGTTATGACAGTTCAAATTTATAAGGTGACTTAAAACAAAATTTAAAACACTGCTGTTATCTACAAAGATTAATACATCATAATAACCAGACTGAACTCCCATGGATTGGTTTAAAAATTACAAACTCAGGCCGGGCGCAGTGGCTCACGGCTGTAATCCCAGCGCTTTGGGAGGCTGAGGCGAGCAGATCACTTGAGGTCAGGGGTTCGAGACCAGCCTGGCCAACACAGTGAAACCCACCTCTACTGAAAAAGACTACACAAAAATTAGCCAGACATAGTGACATGTGCCTGTAATCCCAGCTACTCGGGAGGCTGAGGCAGGAGAATGGCGTGAACCCGGGAGAAGATGGTTGCAGTGAGCAGAGATCAAGCCACTGCACTCCAGCCTGGGTGACAGAGCGAGACTCCGTCTCAAAAAAAAAAAAAATTACAAATTCAGTTTAATATTATTATATTTTATTATTGTTACTTTTCTTCTTCTTAAGATGAAGTTATTAAATATCATTTTGATTTATGCAATGTTCACAGTGGCACATAATGTGATTAGAAATTACAATATTCTAATTGTCCCATCCTTTGGAACTCCATTTGTAAAATCAATGGCCATTTTTCTCACGCATTTATTTGATTTTATAATTCAGCCATTTGTAATACCTGGAATATGTGGCATAATGACATGTATGACAGTCCTACAAAGAGTTTCAAAAGCTTTTTGCAATACTCTTACCATACATCTTTCTTATGAGAATTAGAAAATTCAAACATAACTTTATCTTGGAGGTAAAGCCCTTTGAAATATTGCTAAAGTGCATACTGAATAAAGACAACACACTTAAGCGGACTTTCTCCCCTTTAAACAGCATTCATCTTTTCAAAAGCAATAGATTCTCAGTCCACACGGAGTCTGTTGCATTATTCATTTCATGTGCAACCTCATGCTGGACCATAAATTGTTACTTTATCTAATCAAAGGAGACTTAACTCTACAGAAGGTCAAAGGTTTAATTTTGTGAAGTATTATCTTACGCTATGAGTTTAACCGAAAAATAGAAGAAGAAAAACAGCCAAGAAACTGGTAATAAATGAACCTTTATTGCCTCAGGCATTGGCCTAGTTAATAAACTTTCATTGAAGGTTTCTTTCAACTGTTACGGACAATGAGAGGAAAAAAATCTTAAATTACAGCCATGTGTGACTTTTAAAGCAGTCATTCTTTTTTATCTCAACCTTCCTAGCTCAGGGAAAGAAGAAAAAAAAAAGACAAAGAGAGATTGTCTTCGATCTCTTAACCAAAAATGTATGTTTCTAAACAGATGAAAAAGTACAGATAAACTTTTCTAAAACCAGAGGTCAGCTTTGAACAATATTAAAAAAATGCTTTCTTTAGGTGTTGAATCTTAGAAAACAATCTCTCTAGCTCAATGTAAAACTACAAAAGGGAGGAGGGGGACATGTTTTCTTCCCAAAAAGCCTAAATCTTAAATTGTAGTCTCCTGCTTAGCACAACATAATGCCTTATAATCTTGTCATTATTGCACAAAGTCAACTGTAGTTTTGATATTAATTAAATGTATTGTAAATAAAACAGTATCTATGTATTATCTGACCTGTTTTAATGCAGAAATCCTTCCTCTATCATCAGAAATGCTAGTAGCAGAATAATTAATTGATATACAATTAAAACTTTTGAGAGGAACAATTTTATCTTCTTAGCTGATATTCTCAACTAACAATGGTCTATGTGTAGTTTTTATATCAGTATTTTCTAGAGAAGTAAACGAACTGAGTTCTTCTCAACTATATCCACTTTTTCAGCTGGCACTGTGTTGAGGATGAAAGTTATCACAGCCTCAATTCCACTTCCACGCCACAGTATAAATAAGGTAGATCCTCCTGTCACCAACAGAGTTCATATAAACTGTGAGACAAGGAAGAAGCAATGTTTTGCATCATACCTCAGATCCTCCACAAGAAAAGGGAAAAGATAGCTGGCTCTGTACTCCTAACGGGACCCTCTCTGCCAGGTTCTATCCGTAAATCACAATGCTCTCAGCAGGGCACCCAACCCTATTCCACCTAGCAGCATTTGGACAGAACTGGGGCTCTACTTCATTCCAGGGACATGTCCCCAGGATGCTATCTTGGCCACCTTTGAATCTGAACATGATGGCTGCTTACACCAGCAGCACCAGGTGAAAGCAAGACCAGGCTCCCTACTAAGAAATGCACTCTGCACAGCTGGAAGGCAATGAGTTCTTCTAGGGTCAAGGATGGAGCAGGTTTATAGCAGCAGCTCTGCTTCTTTTCTGTATTTGCCAAGAATAGTAAAGGAGACTTCTGAGAAGGGACCATCTAACCTGAATCATGAATGGAAAAAAAAATCAAGTTTTATTCATAGAATATTAAGGATACAAACACGGTGTTTCTAAAAATGTGGTTAAACCTAGATATCAGAATCCAAAGCAAGTTGGAATAATTGGTTTTCGTTAAATTAGTAGAGGGTTTTTAGAATCAATGAGCAGGTTTGGTTTTATGCAAGAAACCATCAAGTGCTACTCCAAGTTTAGGAAGGGAAGCATTGTCAGAAGAGCAATTGATAAACATGATTCTCCCCCTCTTTACTTACTGCATAATTTTTACACATGCATATAACTGAGGAGTTTAAGAAGAAAAAGGTGAAGAAAAATGCAGAAATATCCACTACTTTCCAGAACAAAACACTATAGTTTAGAATGTACATAAGTGAATGACAAGTTGCATGTATGTGCATAAACGATTTAGTAATAGCAAGAGTGGTCATGGTTTATAATTTCAATCATCTCATTTATTGTTCTTTAAGAGAAAAAGCCTGAGGTACATTTAGAAGGTGATCTCAAGGTCAGAGAAGCATGGGAGAGTAACAAAAGCAGGTATCTCAAGTCTAATTCTTTGTTCCATTAATCAGATTTTTATGGGCTTGGGAAAGTTGTGCTACAGTACACAGGGAGGATAAGAATAAGGAAAGATCAAGGGAATTCAAAGGATTTATTAGAAGTGCAGACAGTAACTCCGACTAGTGTTTTTGCTAGATAGACACAATTAATTAATTGTAACATTGTGAAACTAAAATGCTGAAAGAACGTGCTCATGCCTGCAATGCAGTAATGTAGCAAATACTTATAATCTTTCAACCACCAGGAGCTTTTGTTGGTTTTTTAACCTAATCCACAGCTTGACATAGATCCTAGGGTAATAGAACACAGTTCTTTGATTGAAATAATATCTAAACATTGCTGCACTAGCCTGGTGGCCTAATAAGTCTGTGTTTCTGAAACTTGAGAAATTTCAAGTTTGGAAACCAATTGAGAGACTGAGCTCTGGCTTGAAAAGTCCTTCAAGAAATTGCCTTTGAGACTGGAATATACCCTTTCCTGTTTAACAGGACCAAAAGAGATATAAAACTTCTGCAGTTGGCCAGGTGCGGTGGCTCACGCCTGTAATCTTAGGACTTTGGGAGTCCAAGGCAGGCAGATCACGAAGTCAAGAGTTCCAGACCAGCCTGGCCAATATGGTAAAAACCCCGTCTCTAGTAAAAATACAAAAATTAGCCGGACATGGTGGCGGGTGCCTGTAATCCCAGCTACTCGGGAGGCTGAGGCAGGAGAATCGCTTGAACCCGGGAGGCGAAGGTTGCAGTGAGCTGAGACCGTGCCATTGCACTCCAGCCCGGGCAACCAGAGCAAAACTCCGTCTCAAAAAAACAAACAACAACAACAAAAAAAACAAAACAAAACAAGAAAACAACCCTTCTGCAATCGTTTTCCTTTTAAACAGTGATACAGTCAAAGCAAATTGTTTTCTTCAGCCACTCAAAAGTTACAAATAAGGAAAAAGTACAGTGTTGATAATTGCAGAGTCTAATACATGTCATAACAACATGAAGAATTTCAGAAGTGATCCATTAGCCCAACTTTCTACATTTGAATGTAAAAATGTGAACACTATCTACAAGTTTACTCATTGTTACAGAGAAAGTTGATCCATCTATTTGATCATGTTTAATCACATGAAAAACTTTAATTTGTTCAAAAACACACTAAATATATCTAAAAAGTAATTCTTATATACCATTTAGTGGAAAATAGAAAACCCTCTGTACTTACTTTGTTTTGTTCAAGGTACCTCAATTTGTGATAATTATAAGAATGCCAGATTTGAGCATTTTAGTGAGTGTGGAATCATTTATAAGTCTGCATTTGCAGCAATAAATACACTCTGATTAAACTCTGAAAGACAATTGCAATAAAATATCCATTTAATTGTGGGTTATGCTGAATTTCAAAAAACAAAGAAAAGTATGCCATTACTATTTACCAATACTCAGGTGTCTTGTAAAAATTACTAAGCAAAAATGGATGAATAGAGAAAACAGAAAGGCAGGGGTAGCATTATGTATACCCGAGGCTATAGGCGAACTATGATCGTACATTTAGACAACAGACTTATAATATTTAAATAACGAAAATGATTTTTACTTAGCATCTGTCATCTGACACTATCAAATCACTTTATAACTGTTAATAAAAATGATACTTGGATGACAACTGAGATTCTGAACACTGTCACAAATGTGAAGTCTTGGCATATTTTATCACTACCTTGTAAAGCATGAGCTGTGAAGCTGGAAGGGAAGTAGACAGCAAGTAAGAAAATCCTCAAATTAAATAATAAAGATATTAGTTTGAAAACATACCAGTCCCTGTACAAAGAGTTTTCGCAAGCACAATTATGGTTAGTTAAATCAGGAAATCAATGATGTCTAGAACCCAATTTTTTTTCCATATTTCGTTTCTGCTATCTGTTGGTAGATAACCCTCATATTAAAAAGTATTAAAAAGTTAGCTATAGCAATTCCAGTAATCCAACTAAAAAAGAATTAGCTGATTATGCTATATGTTTCTTTTTAGTCCTTGAAGAAATCGTTCCCACAGGACATCTAAAAGCCTCTAACTGGCCAAACTGTATCATCTGATCATGCCCAAGCAATCACAGGCAAAGAGAACAGGGCCACCGTGACTCACAACTGGGATAGAACATGGGGCTGAGACCTCCTAAGTGCATGACTGGAGAAACAATGGGAATGTCTGAATCAGGTTAGGATTCTGTTAGAAAAGAAGGGGTGATGGGTTATTATTGTGGAGCAACTAAAAAAGCCTGTGACAAAAGCTTTTTGGAGAATATTAAAGAAAATAGCTACCAGCTTCAAAAAGAAGCCCACTTACTTTGCTATTTCCAATATTCCAATATTTGTAATCTTTCCCAAGCATGCTCAACAGTTAACCTGCAACTCCTAGTTTCAGAGGATAATATCATTGTTGTTCTCAAGACACTACTTTATTCTCATAATCAAAGTCTTGGTCCCTGGACAGAAAAGTTTCATAAAATTACATAGTGAATTTGATTTTTATATTTAGAGTTATCAGGAACAGAAACATGAAATAGCACCCAATTGCTTTGAGTTTCCTTTCCTGTCTCTAGCTGGAGAGATATAAACAATAAGATGATATGTCTACAGAACACAAAGATGGTATCCTTCATTTAATTACTATACAATCAAATATATGACAATAAAATGTGGACACCAAAAAACTGGTCATCTTTGAGCTATATCAAATAGACACTTGAACTTTTCCAGTAACAGTGGGGTGGCTAAAATTGGTGGTAACATTTTCTCAATGCTTTGATACAGTACTAGAATCATTAACCTCATGTTCTTCATTCTTAATGGTGCAGACCAGTTTAGAAAAACATGAAACAGCAACTGCAGAGCTCAAGAGAGGAAAGGAGAAGAGAGAAAGAGGGGGCTGGGGTGAAAGGGAGGGAGATAACAATAGCTTTAAGAGTACATGTGTTTATGGCCAAGTTAGTGCCGTTTTCTCCTCTTAATGTCCATCTTTGATACCATTAACAGGAAAAAAAATAATCAATTAAAAGTTTAAAAATTGTGAGCAATAGCAGGCATATGGTATAGGACAAAGAATATCGGTTTTGAAGACTAAGATCTGTGTTCCAATGCCCTCTCAGTCATTAGATAGATGGCTTCTGTTTGTAAGATCTAATCTGTTTTTACCACAGTTAACTATTTTGCAGCATTAAAAATCAGGATCCCGTTGCTTAGGTCTCACAGAATTGATGAGAACATTAGATGCCATAGGATGCATAAAAGGTATGGTATAGAGGTGTTCAATGACGACAGTTTCCTTCCTATAATCTCACCATAGCAGTCCCTTTCCTGCCATTTATGCATTAGTAGCCTCACTATTGAAGGAGATGCCACTACTTGTTCAGGACAGATGGTAGGGTCAAGGCCATGGCAATACTCCCATAAATCTGCCCCTTCAACTTTATTTCTCAGGATCAATAATGGAACTTGCTAGGTAAATATGTTCCTTATAAGAAATTTTGTTTTGTAAGTATAGTCATGCACTGCATAATGATGTTTCTATCAACAACAGACCACATATACAACAGTGGTCCCATAAGATTATAATATTGCTGAAAAATCCTTATTACACAAATACCATTGTGTTATTATTTCCTCACAATAGTTCAGTAATGTGCTGTATAGGTTTGTAGCCTAGGAGCAATCAGCCATACGTATAGCATAGGTATGTAGTAAGCTATACCACCTAGGTTTGTGTAAGTACGCTCAATGATGCGCACACAAGGTGAAATCACCTAAAAACACATTTCTCAGAATGTATCCTCGTCATTAAGGGACACATGAATGTACATGAATGGATGAACTCTGTACCACATTTTAAAATTGTATAAAATTTGGATCTACAACTTACTAAAGGACCTTAGAAAAGTCACTTAACTGCCCTGGAAATGGGGCTGACAAAAACTACATGTTGTAGCGGATATAAAAATTAAATGAGGGAGTACACATAATGAACTTCAACTGTGTAAGGTAGAACATAAGCAATCCATATATGTAGGCTATTGTCAGTGTCCTTTGACATCAAAAGACACTAATTTCCATAACAAACACCATATAGAAACTAATTTTGAGATGTTGCAAGCTAAATTTTAAGTCATGTTGTAATGAAATGGAAAATAAACAAACATTGCAAAAACCACAAAAAGATCCACATTATCATTACATTACCTATTTTCATAATACACATCTTGACTTTAAGGATATTTTATTACTAGAAATATATCGTGGTAAAATCACACTGAAAAAGAGATACAGTTAAATGGATATGAGCAACACGGATCTCACAAAAATTCTAAGTTTAGACTTTAAATATATAGTCACTAAATTATCCAATACAAACATAAGAATTGGTGCTATCTTGGAATTCATCTTCTTTCATCTCAGACTCACATTATGAGCAGAGGCCAGAAGCAAGCTAGAATCCCCATCTTTCCCCTGGAAGGCCAAGCACTTTGACCTTTATTAAAAGCTACCCCACCATACACACAAAGTCTCTTTAAACACATATTGGAGCCCCTAAATATACTCACTCTTTATAATATATTTACTGTTTGTTCACATTGAAATATCCAAGAGTAGTGGAGAATAAATAAAAGGAGATTCAAATAGCTAATAAATACCATGTGTATTTCCCCCATATTCTGTAAGAACAAATCAATCAATACACATCAAGAGCACATCAGCAATGTTTCCTCTACCATTACATTGGTTTCTTGGTCAATGGCTAGTTTTGTTACACAGACAATTTCTAGTTGTCAAGTAATCCAGTACATAAGCAGTACTTGGTATATTACAGCAGCAAGAAGTATTTCTATTCTCAGAAAAACATAATTTGTTTTCCATTTCCTTACACTGCTTACTCTCAATATCAACATTCAATTACATATCCATAAATATAACTTACTGAATAAAAGTTAAAAGATTTAATTTTTAAATTCCAGCTGTGCTTCAAATTAAATAATATTGTAATAGATAATAAGATATTTAGATTTTCAGAGTATGTGGTAAATAGACCCATTTAAGCACTTCTATACAAGAAACATTTTCTCTCTCTGTGAGGTAATAGAAGACCAAAACAACTTTTAAAACAGAAAATCAGGGATTTGTAGAATTCTAAGAGACTCAAAACTCTATTTTCCTGAATTCTAATTATTATCAAGGCATTCGGATAAAAGTTGACAACTACATATGATCTTTCAACACCTACATTTATTCACATAATCACTAAAATTGACAGTGCATCTTCATCATAATAAATATGTAAGAATTACTTGATGTTAACAATTTTATGACAAATTATTTTAATTCAAGTTTGAAGCTCCACTTGTAAGATAAATACAAACAAAACCAGCCTTGACATTCAGTTATGAAAAGTAATTCATTATGTATGAAGTAAAATTTGCCATCAAATACTTAAGCATCTTATTACTTTTTATTGCTAGTAAAAATTTGCAAAGGTCATTTGAACTTAGTGTTATATAAGCTATTTAGCATTTATTCTAAGAGCAAAATATAGTTTTGGTAATCATTGTACTAAAAGACATACAATCACTATAGCACAGAAGAAAAATGCAAAATATAGTGAAAACATGGCCACTCAAATATTTGTTGATATCATCATGGAACTATGGTCATAGGTCTTTCAAAAGTGCATGAGGGCAGGGCACAGTGGCTCCTGCCTGTAATCCCAGCACTTTGGGAACCTGAGGTCAGTGGATTGCTTGAGCCCTGGGGATCAAGTTTGCAGTGAGGTATATTTTGCACCACTGCACTCCAGCCTGGGCAATAGAGTGAGACCCTGTCTCACAAAAAAAAAAAAGAAAGAAGAAAGAAGAAGAAGAAGAAAGAAAGAAAGAAAGAAAGAAAGAAAGAAAGAAAGAAAGAAAGAAAGAAAGAAAGAAAACAAGACAAAAAGTTTATGAGTAGGTTCTAACTCTGGGGGTTCAAGATCAGTCTGGACAACATGGCGAAATCCTGTCTTTACTAAAAACACAAAAATTAGCCTGGTGTGGTGGCACACGCCTGTAGTCCCAGCTACTTGGGATACTGAGGTGGGAGAATCACTTGAGGCCGGGAAGTGAGATAAGAGTGCATGTATATGTATGTATATGTATATGTATATGTATATGTATATGTATATATGTGTGTATATGCATGAAATGTATGCATCATAAGATTCTGAATATATTATGAAACTATTTGGAATAAATTTTAGGAAACTGCAAGCTGTATTTGTACTAGTATCTCACACATATACACATATATACAGATATGTGTTCGGAAAGATTATATCTATAATGTATGTTTACGAGACAGGCAGCATGTCTTATTCAATACTTTATTCCAGCTCCTAGAGATATTCTTGCTAAATACTAGACTTTTAGTAAATTAATGAACCCTTCATGAGTGTTTCTCTGAATTCCTGAGGAACTACTTAATTGGCATTTGTCATGCTAGATCATATTCCTATTTGTTTCATATGACATAGGTACCTAATAAATGCACATGCTTATAAAGATTACATAAGAGATCACTGATTGGTCTTTAGAACCAGCAATGCACCAAGCCACACGAATGGAACAGTGAGGCTGCCTCCTCATCTTCTAGATGATTAGAAAACAAGGCTAAATGCTAGTATAGATTTCAGCACTCTAACAAATCGTTACTGTCCCTTTTTCTTCCCTCTCCCCATGGCAGATTGTATTCTTTTTCTACTTCACAAAATTAAGTCATTCCATTCCTCTGCTTGCACATTTTTGGCATTACCCATTGCCTAGAACTCAAGATTCAAACACCTTATCTATAGCAATGCTTAGGCTTTCATAATCTGTCCCTCACCTACCTTTCCAGATACATCACTGACCAGTCACTGCACTCATTCCACTTTCTATTCTATTTAAAACTCCGAAGAACTATCCCTCATCTCAGCATCTGATTCCTTCACTGTTCTCTTTGCCAAGAATCTTTCCCCTCCCTGCTATGCATAGTTTAAACACCATCACAAATTATCACCTTAGGAAGTGATAATCAATTATTATTAATTCACCAAAGCAGAGTTGATTATGTCTTCCTCTCCCTCACCTTCTAAATTTTGCGGAAATCTCAACTATAGCTATACTGAATTATATTGTTATCATTTGTTTACCAGTTTGTCCAATTACACTATGAGCTCCTTGAAAGTAGAGGCCATAATTCATTAAGTTTTCTTTTTGCTCTCTTGTGCCCTCCATAGCATAAACGTTAAGTTTTTGAATAAATAAATGGCAACACTACAAGAAATGAAATCTAGAAAATGTAGAAAAGTGGACTGCGATGACAAGTACAGAACATAATTAAAGAAGATCATTTAAAGAGCCAACAATTTATCCAAATTTGAGTCCTCCTAACTCAAGATAAATGAGACCTCATCTTTCTACATATTGCAAGTCCAGATTCGTAAGCTTAAGCTAAAACACACATTTGGTTAAACTGTATGAAATTGCTGATATTTGACTAATTTTGACCTACAAAGTGATCATTTAATATGGTTCAACTTAATTTCTATTATCTGATGATAAAACTCACCCCCATTACCCAAATCTTCTGGAGAAAGCAGCACAATAAACCCCGCCCCTAATCCATGCTCAAAAGAAACACACTCTTCCAAATTTACTCACAAGAAGAAACACTCATTCCAGTGCCAACAAACATCAACTGGTTCTAAAGTCAACACATTTACCAAAGAACTAAAAGTAAACTCTACCAAAAGAACAATGAAACAACCTAAGCCTGAGTTAAGTATGACTGTCAGTCAATTCAGCTCCAGCGCTGCTCCCTGATCTGTCATTTCCTCTTATCTCAGAAGCCTCTTTGAATTTTCAGACTAAGAGCAAAGGCAGACGCTGCCCTACGCATGTCTCTAAGGCTTTTACCTACCGTAATTGTTACACCTGACACCTGTGGTTATCACACCTGCTAGGACAGCATTCCCTTGTTAAAGCTTTTCCTTACAGTGCTTTTCCTTCCTGATGTACCAAAAATATTAGAATATTTTGGCTGCAAAACAAAGCCTATGTTTGAATCTCTCCCTTTATATATAAACTTGGTATTTATCTACCTATAGATACCAAGAGATTACTGTCTTGAAAAATAAACATATTTCTGAAGTATTCACTATCATCTATTCTAAATTCTATTTTCTTTATTTTTTAATGCCAGAACTGACTGATTACAGTAACTTCAGAAAATATGAAAAGAATCACTGACTATACTTAGCAATACTGTGACATATATTTGACATTCTCTAGAGTACATCTTAAATGTTCTCATCAGAAAAAAAAGAAAGAATAGAACCACTATTTATATTTGCACTGTGTGCTCAAAACGATAGTCAGCATTCTGTTAATAATTGTACTACATGTATAGTATGTATGGGTGTGTGTATAAACACAAGCACACACTATTTTAAATGAGGAGAATGATGTGCAAAGGGATAGGTAACCATCTAAAATTAGACAACTAATAGGCCGGGCACAGTAGCTCATGCTTATAATTCCAGCACTTTGGGAGGCTGAGGCAGGAAGATCACCTGAGGTTAGGAGTTTGAGACCAGCCTGGCTAACACGGTGAAACCTGGTCTTTACTAAAAATACAAAAATAAGCCGGGTATGGTGGAGCACACCTGTAATCCTAGCAACTCGGGAGGCTGAGGCAGGAGAATCGCTTGAACCCAGGAGATGGAGGTTGCAGTGAGCCAAGACTGCACCACCACACTCCAGCCTGGGCAACAGAGTAAGACTATGTCTCAAAATAAAATAAAATAAAATAAAATAAAATAAAATAAAATAAAATAAAAACTAATAAATGGGGCAGTCAGGTCAAACCAGATGTGTCTAACTCCAAAATTTACACTCTTAACTACTGTACTATAAGTGGGCCTCAATAAACTGAAAAACTGACCCACATGTCCAAGTGTAATATGCGAGTACATGGAAATGTGTTGGCACTTGAGTTTTCATAAGCATTACAGTTCACAAACGTTACATTCAACTCAACTTCAAAGCCTAAAATGCCAATATTTTGGCCATTATGTCACCAAATGGTACCAAATACATATACAGTGATTATATGACAGATGGCTTTGATAAACAAAAATAATTCTAACAGAATAAAAAATGATAAAATGTTTATTTGGTACAGAGATAGGTGGGGAATGAAGAAAGGCAGGCTTAAAGGAAAAGTTGGAGGTTTATCTTTCATTAAAGAACATCTCTTACTTTGCACGTTGTACAGACTTCTGATTCTTCCCTAATCTACATGTCAGCATCAAGTTTTTTGTGATGTGTAACCTCTAACATAGTTTAGTCAACTTCAGAGAAAAGCTGAAGATGTAAAACTAGAAAATTTCCAGATTGCTCATTTGAAATCATTGAAAGCAAGTTGTTTCAACTTTCTGCAAGAAACCTTCCCTGATGGCTACAGCTGTGATGATTAGAACTTCAGAACTTCTCAGCCCTCAATGACTGCCCCACTCATTTGATACACATATCATAATGCTATGCCATGCTATTACGTTATTTTTACTGTTAATTACTCTGTGTGTAGGATTTTCTCCCAATCACTTGAATACAGAAATCAAGACATCACTTAGAAAAACCTTCATGAAAGCATAGTAGGCTGACATTGGTGATGCCTCTTTTTTTTTTTTTGAAACAGAGTTTTACTCTTTTTGTCCAGGTTTGAGTGCAATGTAGGGATCTCAGCTCACTGCAACTTCTGTCTCCCAGGTTCAAGCAATTCTCCTGCCTCAGCCTCCCGAGTAGCTGGGATTACAGGTGCCTGCCACCACGTCTGACTAATTCTGTATTTTTCAGGAGAGACGAGGTTTCTCCATGTTGGTCAGGCTGGTCTCGAACTCCCGACCTCAGGTGATCTGCCCACCTCTGCCTCCCTAAGTGCTGGGATTACAGATGTGAGCCACGGAGGCTGGCTGCCTCTTTCTTAATGAAAGCAAACAAAATAAAAATTAAAATGAAAAATCTTAGAAATGACACTTAAATCCTTCAGTGTTCTGAATACTGTCCTAAATCAGAATACTATTTCACTTTTTCCCATCTTTCTTTTTCATTTGCTTTAATTTGCTGGCGTTTTAATTTTGTTCATATTCCCAAGAAAACTTTATTTACAAAATGTCAACATGGTCTAAATTAATCTGCCAAAGAAGAAAAAGTTATTAAAGGGAAATTCTGGAACAGTCATATTTTTTATGAGGGATATAAAGAAGAAAGTAATTTTTAATTGGCCAATAATTTAATAAGCTTGACACTTGCGTGACACACTTCAAAGGTTATCATTAGCAAGTTTTTGAAAGTAAGTTATTTGGGATTTTGGGTATTGGGCTTTATTTAGAAGCACACTGGTCTTGCGTCTTTTTTCTCCTTATTTAATTCAGTCCAGTTCCACAAGATATTTAGCCATTGTTTTACATTGATAAACTACTTCAGATGATCCTTAAGTGTGATTTTGCTTGCCTGTGTCATTACTTGGGCATTTTCTGTTCATCCTGTATTCTTCCTCACCATATGCCCAAATTATACTTATGTTCAGTCCAAACTGTGAGTATCAGATCAAGTAACTCTCTCAGCTTCTATTTATTTATTTTTTAAATTTAATCATTGGCCTAACACTTTTCTTCTGCCTACTGAATAGGGCATCTGGTTAAACTTCTATTTGTCAGTATATAGCTCCTTAACCCTGGGAAAACAGCTAACTAAACTGCATTTTATGGCCACCAGTCTAAGTCTAGGCTACATTTTCTGTTTGATTTATCTTACCCAAAATTGGAACACATTTTGTTGATCCTTCTCTAACCATGCTTGTTGTCTTTTCTTTCCAACATTTTTACTACTTTATTTCTTCTTCCTAAATATTTTTCTTAAATTATGTTAGTTCCTTTACATAGGCTGTCATCCTATCTCTATAAAGCTGACAAATTAGCTTTCTCTAACAAAATCAAAACATTGTTATGTCTCCAAACATTTTTGAATAGTCAGTCTACACCATGGGAAAGAAGATGAGTTTTCGAGTCAGAATACATATATTCTGACAATAATATATATATTTTGACTTGAAAAGTGTGTGTAGATAGGTACATATATACATGCATACATACATATATACATACATACTGACTTGAAAATTATAGATAGACAGATAGATAGATAGGTAGATATAGATAGATACTGACTTGAAAACTCATCTTCTTTACCTTGAGTACAGATTGACTGTTCTTCCTTCATATGAACATATGTATGTGTACGTGTATGTGTATATATATACACACATATATATACATACACATGTATGTGTGTGCATATACATATCAAACAACTGTCTCCACTGCTTCTTAGTTATGAATTATTTATCAAGTCAACTAACCAACCTGAGACTTAGAGTCCTCATTTTATTAATGGAGCTAATTGCATGCACTGTATAGGATCTTGTGGAAAGTAAACGACAGTACATAAAATGTCTCCTAGTGTGGTGCGTTGTACATGGTTGACATTCAAAAATGCTTCCTAGGCTGGGTACAGTGGCTCATTTCTGTAATCCCAGCATTTTGGGAGGCCAGAGTGGGAGGATCACTTGTGCCCTAGGAGTTCTAGACCAGCCTAAACACAGTGTGACCTTATCTCTATAAAAAAATTTAAAAATTAGCTGGGCATGGTGGCATATGCCTATAGTTCCAGCTACTTGGGAGGCTGAGGTGGGAGGATTGCTAGAGCCCAAAAGGTCAGGAGGTTGAGGTCACACTGAGCCAGTGATCACACCACTGCACTCCAGCCTAGGTGACAGATTGAGACCTGTCTCGAAAAAAAAAAGTTTAAGTATTCTTTTATTCTTTTTTTTTTTCTTTTATTCTTACTCCAGCCTGGGTGACAGATTGAGACCCTGTCTTAAAAAAAAAAGGTTTCTTTTTATTCTTTTTCACAATTTCCTCTGGTGCTCATTTGACTTTCTAGTGGAGACCCACATATACATACACAGTACAAAATGTTGTGAATGTACCAAATCTCAAAATGATTAACATAGAAACACGCCTCATGAGTAGAATCTACTTTCTCTTTTTTATGTCTGAGTAATTCTATTTTTTTATTTTTTATTTTTTCAGAGATGGGGTCTCACTACGTTGCCTGGGCTTGTCTTGAACGCAGCTCAGGCAATCCTTCCACCTTTGCCTCCCAGAGTGCTGGGATTACGGGCGTGAGCCACCATGTCCCTGAATTTACTTTCAAAAGTATACTCACGAACTTAAATAATTCAACACAAAATCAAAAATGCACTTTGATATCCAGTTTTAAAAGGAGAAGAAAAACTAACTTCTATTAAATACCTTAGCACTAAAATGAAACTGTTCAGTGACTCAAAATAAATATTTCTGAACCATAACTCTGTAGTCTTAAATATAGTATATCTATGATATGTGACTAAAAGGCATAATGTTTGAAAATATCATATCACAATAATTATGGTGATTCCCCAATCAAAGTAATAAAACTGAATTACATAAATTCATTCTTAGGGATATATATTTACTGTTTCATGGCACATTATGCATTATATATTTCTTAGACTCAAAATTGATGGCCAGGCACTGTGGCTCATGCCTGTAATCCCAGCACTTTGGGAAGCTGAGGCGGGTGGATCACCTGAGTTCAGGAGTTCAAGACTAGCCTGGCCAACATGGTGAAACCCCATCTCTACTAAAAATACAAAAAATTAGCTGGCATGGTGGTGGGTGCCTGCGATCCCAAGTACTTGGCAGGCTGAGGCAAGAAAATCTCTTGAACTCGGGAGGCTGAGGTTGCATTAAGCTGAGATCATGCCACTGCCCTCCAGCCTGGACAATAAGAGCGAAACTCCATCTCAGAAAAATAGTAATAAAAAAAATCACTATATCCATGTAATGTATACCAAAACGTATTACTTATTTTAATCTCCTTCACTTGGCCTAACTATTCTCACCTTGTAGGAAATATTAGCTATAATATATTCCATTGTGATTATTTAAAAGTCTAAAACCTACAACACTGTATTCCAAAAACTAGAAACTGTGATTTGAGGAAGAGATCTTGCTGGAATATTTTTATTTTGCAAAGAACTAATACCAGAAATGTGTACATAGTTTCAAAGATTTGAAGTCTCTAAAAATGTCCCTGTGAAATAAACACACATATACTTCCTTGATAATTGTACACATTTTGATTTTTAAAAACATTTTTTTCAAATTCAGAACATATTTCTTCACTTTGTTTTTCTTAGGAGAAAAATCTGAATATTAGCCCAATTTTTAGGTTAGGGTGTTAAAAATCTCAGAAAAGTTTATTCACACCTCTGAGACTATAAGAAATGCCTTTTAACCAGAACATAAGATTTTTAGAACCATACTAGAAGTCACTACCTCTTTGTATAATCAAAAATAGAAAACAAAGTATGCATTTAGAACTTAACCATGAGACATAAATTAATTTACGTAATGAATACTGAAAGGAAGAAGGTAGGAAGGAAGGAAGTTTCTGTATATCACTTCTAAAAAATGGAATACAAAGAGCGTCATAATCATGTTTTTGACTCTTACTGGGGAGGTGACTCACAAATTTACAAGCAGATATTGTTACATTAAAGCAATTTCAATGCTCTAATAGAAGGTTATGTATTTGCAATGGAAAGTTACTTGAATTTCACACTATAGAGCTGTTAGTGGTAAGTAATTATACCACTGTATTTCCAGTGATGAAGTCCCATCTCTGTGCTCGTTCCCTTCCCAGTGGAAAATATCTTATGAAGCAAAGGGTGGCTAAGGGATTCAAGAGGAGGAAAACACATACCATAAAATATAATTAAGAATTGTGGAGGCTGCATATGACAAGAATAACCATAAAAAACAGATACAAACCAGCTGGCTGTTAACAACTTCTGAGTTATAAAAATCTTAAACCTGCTGTAAAGCACTCAATTCGATTTACATAACCACAGAGCTGACATTCCTTTTAGGCTCCTCTGTTGGGGATTTTTTTTTTTTTTTTGACATGTTTTAAGGCAACATAAAAAGCAACTGTGAAAAGAAGACATGTATCATCTTACACAGGAATTTATTCCTGCTTTTTAAGACTGGACTTTCAAACTTTAATTTGAACCTCTTCCCTTGAAGTGGAAAATATCTTTAATGGACATTGGCGGTCTGATTTTACAGCATTAGTTTTTAGATGTTCATGTTTCTAACAACACTGAGGCTTTCTCTGTGTGTTATGTGTTGTGTGTATTTGAGTCACTGGCATTATACAATTTCAATTCAGTGGTACCCATTCAAGAACCAATATCCATGGTCTATAAGAAGAGAATAATATTTTGGTCAACCATGACTGAAACAACTATAATTTCTTAGGAACCTAATGATGCAAACAGCATTCTACAAAACTAACATAGCTTGCTGTAGGGAATTAAAAATAAACAAAATAAAATAAAATCAATTGTACATTGAGTGAAGTTTTGATGTATAAGTGCTGGCAGCCGAAATTGCCCTGAGCACAAAATGAGCATTCCCGTTTGATAATTTGCTTGATTCACTATGTTGCTACATGCAGGGCATTTTATGCCTGACTTATATTAAATCCAGTCACCTGCTTAATGTTAGAAGGGTCATAATTATATACAAGGGTTTTGAACATATAGCATGTCAATATTTCAGATCTGGCATATAAAATATGTATATCCATTTTCAAGTTTAACAATTTTAAAATATGTTTGGTAATAACTTTAGGGTTATAATAAAACACAAAATCATTCTATTTTCACCAAGAATAAAGTAAGCAAATGTATTGGGGTTATGAGACAACCATAGTCCCATATATTGGGACGAGCAGAGGCATGGAGTTATGAATTCAAATTCTCTGCCATTATCTGGCTGATTTTGAGCAGCAAACCCTAGTCTTAATTTCTCATGGTACTGCATGTACCACAGAAAGTTGTTGGGAGATGATATAGTATATGGATTCTTAAAATATGTTAGGATTTTAAATAAATCTCTAAAATATTTTTATGTAATGTGTAAGCTGCCTTTTGTTATGTTAGATTATGTTAGGAATTATAGTTAACTCCTTCAGTTCTTTAGTCTGTGTAATTATTTAAAACAGAAATTACTATTAATAAAAAGAGAGAAATCAGTCTAGCTGTTATAGAAGAAATAATGAGTTTCTTTTTAGTCACTGACAAGTTTAAAATGACATCAAATGTCCAATATCTAGTGATAGACGTAAAACTCTTTAGAGAGTATTATGGATAAAGTGATGAAAATAATAAAAAAAAGGACATGAGATTGTTCTATAACATTGTTATAGAAAAAGATTGTTATACAACAATCTCATGTCCTAGACAGGGGAAAAGCAAAAAGAAGTTTTCAAATATCTTTATAAGATTTTCCATGTTGTTTATTACAAAGAATAACAGTAATACTAGCTGCTTAAACCCACATGCACACACACACACACACACACACACACACACACATATATATGACTCATAGGAACAATTTTAATTTTGTTACTTTGTTTTATCTTGAGTAAATATGAACTTAATCACTAGAAAATATCTTAGCACATAGTAAAATTAATTTCCTGAGATATTTTCAATTTAATTTTTATTAGGTAAAATATAAGGATTTTATTTTTTGTCACTTAAGTCTGTCAAAGGACAAATTAAAGTAGCAGGAAAAAAGAAAGAATATGATTTACTATGTTCTGGGATATTACAACATTTTCTATACAATAGAATAATTAATGGAAGACTATCAATATAGACCACTATGTATATGATTAGATTAATACATCTAAATATGATATAATCAAATGTGTGTATTTTATATTTCAAACACTTAACTCAAAAATTATATTTTTTCCATATAATCCTGAAAAGGAGGATACATTTCCTAGATTATATGTCCCCAAAATAAAATATCAAATGAAAATCTTCCAGAAAAAAAGATCCCTTGAAATTAAGTTTATTTCTGTTTCATAGGCAGATTGAATCTTAGAATTAATAATAATAATTATAACATTATCCTAAATGTAAAACATCCCTGTACAACACACCTGGGAGAGAGTAGTCAAAGCATTTCTAATGAGATTTCCATGCAATATGCTCCACACAGTTTCTCGGTGGGCTCATATTTGAACCATTTTTTCTCCCATGAGTGACAGTCACTTGTTCAGTCCTGCCTTCTGGAACAATGGAGAATTAATCTGTAACCTCTGTAACTATATCCAAAGACAGTGATAATGTCCCTACTCAGAGCCCCCATTCTTCTCTAAATATTCTCATTTCCTTCAACCAATGTTAATGTAATAACTTCCAGTTGTGATTACCCAATTTGGACAATGTTTTCTATCATGACCTCTCAAGACGTAACAACCACAAATGGACACAATACTGTTGATATCATCTAAGCAAACAAGGCTGCTGCCAAAACAAAGCAATATGTAGAGTTTGTCAGCAGCCACACAGCATCAAATTTAAAATAGACTTCAATGAATCACCATGTTGACAATGGTACACAGAGGTTTTGTTCCCAGATGTAAAAATCTTACTTAGGTTGAAAACATCAAATACTATTGTTGAAAGGGTTCAGAATGAAATAAATTGATGAATACATGATTTTTTAAAAATCACGATCAAAATATAATAACCATAAATGAGCCCAATGCTGCCAATAAACGTACAAGACTGCCACATCGTGATTCAGGAAACAGGCTTGGCAGTTATGTTAACAGTCTTGACCAAGAAAAATCGGTGCCAACATTTACTCATCTGTAAAATGGAAACCGTAATAACTACCCACAGATATTTTATCAGTATTAAATGAGCTAATATATGTAAAAGGAGTTAGTAACTGAAATATGATAAATCCCAATAGATGGTAACAATTACTAATACTCTAATGATCTAAAAATTACATATTCATTAATCAGTCAGTGATTGCCTTGAATCTTCAAACAGCCACATCACATGCTTTATAATACCATAAAACTCATATATTTTTCCACAAAAAAAATTGCTATCAGATTTAATTTTCATACTTGTGTTGTACAAATGAAGTTTTGAGTTGAATCATACTCTTTTTAAGCCAATATAAAAATGCCACTTTCCACTATAATGAGAATAATTATTCCTTTAACCCCTAGTTTTCTCTTCCTCTTTGAAAAAAATTATAGTGCTGTTATGTAACTCTCTTGGTATTGCTACTTTGTACCTTCAATTATAGATTACTGAGTGGCAATGTCATTCATCTTTGCA
Source organism: Nomascus leucogenys (assembly GCF_006542625.1). NCBI lineage: Eukaryota > Metazoa > Chordata > Mammalia > Primates > Hylobatidae > Nomascus > Nomascus leucogenys. The sequence goes on from NC_044385.1 coordinate 97,388,816, forward strand.
ACTCATCATAAATATTTGTTGAACAAATAAAGGAACATTTCTAAAGTGTGCATTTCACAAATAAATTTTGAAATAGTTATGAGTATATTGTATGATATCTAATATTCATTTCAGATTTTCTGCAACATTAAGATATTCTATTTAATGACTATAAATATTTTACTTATTTGGAAATAAAGGGTGTGTGTGATTGTGTATATGATTGTGTGTGTGTGTGTGTAACTTCTCCAACTGAGAATAAAATGTATCAAAAGTAGATGGAGGAGTTAAACAGCAGAACAACAGAGACAATAATTCAATAACATTCATCAGTTATCTTTGTTACTTTGTTTCTTTCATCAGAACTTAGCCTCTGCTAAACACAGGTTTCATAACTTTGCCATTTTAAATGTTTTAAATAAAACAGAAGAGAAAAAAATGCAAAGAGAGGAGAAAGCAAAAAGCTAGATTGAAAAGACAGATACATGCTTTCTGGTCAAGGCATTGTTGGAGAAAAGATTCAAGGGTTGACAGCTAAACAATGTGCTACTGGAGCACTGAAATGTAGAGAAATTCACGCTCAGAAATTTAAAGGAATTGCCAACATTTGCTTACTAGCCACAAATATTTAGTGGTTAACGTTAATCAACCTTACAGGGACCCAAATCCCCGTAAGAAAGAGCCCAGTTTTATAGATTCCCAACTATTAGCTTATCTAACTCCGCTGGGTTTCAGAATGAATATAGATAAGAAATAGAGATTCTGGAGACTCCAGTTCTTCAATTGATTTAAAAAACCAATTCACCAGGTATTTGCCCATAGTTGATATAATTCACACGGCTGTCTCAAATAATATGGCCATGTAGATTTCCAGAGTTCAATATGTAAAGTTCATTAATACCCACATAATTTTTCATTTAAAACAGATTTAAGTGAATCACCTGTTGGAAACAGTACATCGAGGTTTTATTCCCAGATGTAAAATCTTAGTTAGGTTGCAAATACCCAATGGTATTGTAAAAAAAAGTCTCCAGTGTGAAGTAGATTGGTGAATACACGTCAAAAAAAATCATGATCAAACCTGGCATTTTTGTTGACAGACTTTGTAGTGAGGCCAAAGGTGTAATTAGGCCAGAAAATTACTTTCTCACCACTAGAATTGTTCCCTTCAGGTCTTGAGTTATCAGTCCAGAAAATTTCATTAAACACTAAATTCACTTTAAGACAACTGTCAAAATTAAGCAGAGGTGAGTCAAGTCAAGGTCCTAATATTCAAATCTCTCATTTGGATTTTGAGATTCAATACAAAATAAAAATGCTGTAGGTTCATTTTTCTATCAAGACTAAACTTTTTGTGAATTTAAGAAACAACCTGTTCTTTTGGAAAACAGGATAAAGCAGAATAACTAAATATATGTAGAATTTGAGATGCTTACTAGTCATAAATGGTTGAAACAATCTCTATTCCCTGTTCAAGAAGATCTTGGTGTGAAAACGATAAAAACATAAAAGTATCCACAATTGTTATAGATGCAATGCAAGGGGGGGAATGATACTAATGACAGAATTGTGAATTTACCGTATTTGCTTTAAAATGATGGGAGTTGGCTATAGCATATTTATAAATAACTGGTTTACCACATTTTGAAAAATGGAAAGAAACAGGACATTTTCGTACATTCATAGATTGTTGAACAAGAACTCAGTGTTAATAAACAAAAAGGAAATATATGTTATACAACATGGTAGGATTATGAGTGATGCCTTTGTATTTTCCAAAATGTTGTAATAATAACTTACAAATTGAATATTTGAAAAATATCTTCAACTACTTTTGCTAATTATATCAAACAGTTTAGTGTCTAATATAGTATCATGAAAAGTATGACCATAATTTCTGGAGCCAAAGAGCCTATGCTGAACTTTCCTTGGATGCCAGTTGTGACATTGTTTTAAACAGGTGCTTTATCAATTGCACAAATAAATAATAACACAGAGATTTACTACTAATGAGCAATAGGGTAAATGAAGACTATAAGAGTGAGTTATTAATAAAAGTTAAGAAATTATTTTTTCAATTATTTAGGGGAATGTAGCATGCTTGGGACTTACAGCTAACACTACAATGTGTTGAACTATTTATAACGTTCAGAAATAACTCTAATAGCATAAAACATTTGTCAGTCTATTAGTACTGCATTATTTAGCAAACAAAGTGCAATGTAAAAGAAAAAAAGTTTAGTAGACTTTTCCACACTCAATAAAGTGATAGCTAAGTTAGAACTAAAATCCAAACATAATGGAATATTAATGAATCAATTATGTGGAAATATAATTTTTAACATCTCTCAATCTATCATTTTGCTACCCCTATATACTCTACCTCCAAATCATGAGACTGAACATCTCAACACTTTAAAATGTAACTGTAAAATATATAAATCTTCAAAATGTAACTATTTTAAAACAGTTCTTAAACTTTCCACCAGTATTATGAGAGAAATAAAACACTATCAAGGAGATATTATGGTGTAAACTAGTGACTAAAATGCCTACTACATAATAATTTAACTTACATGTCCAATACATGCAGTGGTGCTGTAAGAAGTTTCTGAAATTAGGATTAAGCATGTTAATGAAAATCTGAGGTGTTCTTTTAAAATTTGACCCTGTCCTTTAAAAAGTTCATCTATCAATTTTTTATCAATGAAAAATTCAATTAATCTTGTTTCAATTCTGATCAAGATATGAATGTTACCTAAAGAGATTAATGGATTCCTTGGAAATAGCATAAGTGACAGTGAAAACAAGATCTATAATTATTTATCCCTGAATTCAATCCCCAATTGGGCCCTTCATTTCCATTTGAGCAGACTATTTAAATTTTGTGTACCTTAATATTCATCTGTTAAATGAGACAAACAACACCTCCTTCATAAATTGACATGAGAAATAAATGAAATGATATATTAGCTATTAGCAAAGTTCCTACCATGTAGTAGTTAGTTATTAATTGTTTGCAGTGCCTTTTGTTTTAACCAATTTATTATATTTACTAATTGAATCATATTTAATTTAACAACATTTTGGCCAGAAACTATGCTAGCAATTGAAGATGCAGTGGTAAAAAATTATGCATAGACATAAATATTGATTGTATATATAAAAGTAGTTGGAATTTTAAAATTAAATGCACATGTAACTGACAAGTTGTTTTTACTTCTATTGATTATATCCTATGTACAAAGTCTTAATAAATATGCATTATAAATGCAAGAATATCTATAAAAGGACGTGAGAAGTACTATGTAGATAAGCTCAAGCAATTATTTGGAAGCAAATTTCAAATATTTTTCATTTGCCAAAATATTCTTTATTGTGGTTTGTATCTGCAATTTGGCCATGGCTATTCTAACACATATGGTGAGAATTATAAATTTAAATTAGCCTTTTAAAAATTATTTCTAAAAAGTAATGTTCTCTTTGAATATACTAATTGGGTTTCCAACTATGCTACTTATGAAATGCTAAATTTGTGCATTTTATTAGATTTATTATAAAAACAAATCAGTTGAACACGTAATAATCAGTAATGAAAAGATGACATAAAAATATGTCCAAAGAATAAAGAACCCTGCATGCTAGTTGATATGACATTTTAGGAACAAAAAGTGATATTAAGTAAAAAATGACCAAGTGTGGTGGCTCACGCCTGTAATCCCAGCACTTTGGGAGGCCAAGGCGGGTGGGTCACCTGAGGTCAGGAGTTCGAGACCAGCCTGGCCAACACAGTGAAACTCTGTTTTTACTAAAAATACAAAAAATTGGCTGGGTGTGGTGGTGCGCACCTGTAATCTCAGCTACTTGGGAGGCAGGAGAATTGCTTGAATCTGGGAGGCAGAGGTTGCAGTGAGCAGAGATCATGCCATTGCACTCCAGCTTGGGGAACAAGAGCAAAACTCTATCTCAAAAAATAAATAAATAAATAAAAATAAAAAAATGAAGCAGCTGCATATGTCAAATTTTATGTTCAGTTTTTTTTCATATAGAGTAGGAATATGTACTCATGAAGGACTATAACAAGGAATTTTCAAGAATATTTTTTAAAGAGAAACTGAGAAAAAAACAGCAGCACAGTCAATTCTTTACATGACTAAGATCTCACTTTAAATCTCTCTGAATCTCTTACAGATAAAAGAAACATGGCCAGATAATGGTAGTCCATGACACATGTGTTTAATTATAATCCTGAAATTTAAGATATTAGTGCATAGAAACTCCAGAAGCAATAGATTATCTGGAATTCAGGCCAAAATCAACAGTGGTCTAGGCAGAATTTGCTGGACAGACAGTCAGCATATTAAAGGTAAAATGAAGATTGCTGTTGAGATGATGGGATGATACACTAATGGGAGTGATAATGCTGACAGTTTTTATGATCAATTTTAAAAAATCAAAGGAAGCAAACCACTCCATTTCATTAAAATAATGGCATTGGTATTTGGAGGAAGTACATATTTCTAAAATGTCTATATTCCAATAGTTCTCTCTCATTGATACATATAGTATTTTATTATAGATGATTGATGTGGAACTCACTGTAATTTCAAAAATTCATAGAATATTATTATGTCATGAAATCCATGCAGAGAAAGCAATTGCCGTTATAAATCAAAACGACAACTCATATGGACAGGTCATATGGTAACAGGTTCTCCTTGGAATAGTATCCTTAAATTTAATTTATTCAATAAGTTACTCAAAGGTTAGGTATGATGAGATGAATTTCATGCTCAAATAACTTCAAAATATCATTATATGGTAACATTAAGAGATTAATTTTCTTGGAATTTAGACATACTTGCATTTATATTCATTTGAATCAACATGGTTCCATGGAATCCTACTTAAACATTTTCTCCATAATTTTATTCCCTAAAAGAATTTTATTAAGCAATATAAGATAATAGATAATACAAAGGGCATTTACTGCTTTAATAGATAAATGAAGGTATCCAAATAGAAGAATACATTTTAAAAACTTTCACAATGTTACATTTTCAAATTTAGAAAATAGATGTTTTAATAGGAAAACGAATAGGTCCAAAACTTGACTTTTAAGGAATAATGCTTTACTTGGGGAACTAAACATTTTGTTGCCTTTAATATTAAATATTTTACATGTTTAAAGATAATCTTGATAATATAGCATGACATTTATAAATCAAACCCAAAATAATAACTTATATTTGCATAGTCCTTTGGAATAAACAAAGAGTGTTACATCCCCTTTAATCCTTAAACACTCAACACTCTTTCCTAAAATTATATCCTTACATCCCAGGAAGTAAGCTCAAATAATTAAAAATATACATATTTAGAAAAATAGTCTCTCCAAAATTATTGCATTTCTGAAATGAAAACTAATGGAAATATGTTTTATCTGAATAGAATGATATTCAATCAAAAAGTGATGTCGGATGTATTCCAGTAAGTTAAATATGAATCACAAAATTCTATATATAATGGACAAAAACAAATCAATGACATGAGAAGAGAATTGTATCAGGGAAAAAATATTTTATTCGATCTAATTGAAAAATACAAAACAAAATTTTTTTAATAAAAATAAAGAAATGGGCCCAATGCATTGGCTCACACCTGTAATCCCAACACTTCAAGAGGCTGAGGCAGGCAGATCGCTTGAGGTCAAGAGGTCGAGACCAGGCTGACCAACATGGTGAAACCCTGTCTCTACTAAAAATACAAAAATTAGCAGGGCATGGTGGTGGGCGCCTGTAATCCCAGCTACTCCAGAGGCTGAGGCAGGAGAATTGCTTGAACCCAGGAGGCAGAGGTTGCAGTGGGCCGAGATCGCACCACTGCCCTCCAGCCTGTGCAACAAGAACAAAACTCTGTCTCAAAAAAAAAAAAAAAGAAACAAGAAATGATTAAACCTGATGCCATAAATATGGGAAAGAACCCATAATTCCCAGAATTGATATATTCAAACATTCAAACAGAGAGATCTGGTATTCCATGTGAAATAAAGCAAATTACCTGTTTTAAAAATCATCATCATAAAACTCCGAATCGGATGGCATCTTGCTATGTCACACTTTGCAAAGTGTTTTGTGATCACATTAGCTCGGGGGTACCCAAACTCCAGGCCACAGACCAGTATGGGTCCTTGACCTGTTAGGACCTGGGCCACACAGCAGGAGCTGAGTGGCAGGTGAGTGAGCCAAGCTTCATCTGTATCTGAAGCCGCTCCCCATTGTTTGCATTAGCGCCTGAGCTCCATCTCCTGTCAGATCAGTGAGGACATTAGAGTCTCATAGGAGCAGGAACTCTATTGTAAACTGCACATGCGAGAGATCTAGTTTGTGTGTTCCTTATGAGAATCTAATGCCTGATGATCTGTCACTGTCTCCCATCACCTGCAGATGGTGTGGTGAGTTGTATTATTTCATTATATATTACAATGTAATAATAATAGAAATAAAGTGCACAATAAATATAATGTGCTTGAATCATCCCAAAACCATACTCCCCACCCACCCCCATCAGTGGAAAAAATGTCTGCCACAAAACCAGTCCCTGGTGCCAAAAAGGTTGGGGACCGCTGCATTTGCTTACTATGTTCTTCACAAAGTCCTATCGAGTAAGAAATAAGGCAGAACTTATGATGGTGGTCTTTACATGATAAAGTAGGTATTTCAGAAGGCAGCTCGATGTAGGAATATAATCAATAAACTGGGATCATAAACCTAAATTGACTAGAACATAATAGGTATCAATTCCTACCTGTAATGGCTGCACAAGTGAGGGCAGGTAGTGTTACTCAATGTCACACAGCTAGCAAGCGATGAGGAAGAGAATAAAGGCCAGACCTTTTAGTTTCTAAGTTAGGAGCCAACTCACAATACCATTTTGTTTGAAAAATAAATGTCTTTTAAAGAAAAGAGTCATAGCCTAACCCACTCATTGTATCCTAAAATTGGCCAAAAAAAAAAAAAAAACAAATCCATGGTATTCATTTTCTAGGAATTAGGTCTGTGGCAACTTTAATTAATGTGAAATGGCACAAAAGATCTTCAAATAGTTTAGTCTACTGTATATATCTTCAGCCATATATCAACACGTGAACATGATAAAAAGCTCTCCCATTAATTATACTGACTACTTCCTTAATGAAGTGCAAAAATGTTTGCGTAATCTGATTCAATTTATCGAATTAGGTTACAGTTTTATCATTTTGAAAATCAGCTTCATTGTTTACTTTACAATATGTCAATTCATTTCCAGCAATTAAATAGCTCAGCATACAGCCATAATCAATTGAAAGCAATCTACATTTTTAAGGTCTACTACCATTTGTATTGTGCATATTTCTGAAAGCAATATGCGATAGTTTGAACATATATTGTAACAGTAGCAATGACATTTTATATCCCTAAAACTTATTTTGTCCACAAGTCTATAAAGAGAGTTCAGTGTCATTAAGTACCTAAAAAGTAAACATTTCATAACCAAATTTCAGTGTTATGAAATAACACTATTAGCAAAACCTATAGAGTATATGTGAATATGAATAGCTTGACAAACTAAGACTTCCTATACCTAAACTATACATTTTGAAAGTTATTAATTTTATTTTTAAATCCAATGGATTTGATTTGAGCAAAGAAAGTTAGCAATGGTATTGAATAACACTGGGATCAGCCTGTTTAATTACAATAATATTTTACCTTTGTCTAGCTTCATCACTTGCAAGATGTTACTATAAATTGTGTCATTTGCATGACAATTAGAGAAGCATAATTTTGATATAATAAAAAGATTACTTTTACAGGTGAAAGAAATGAAGAATCAAAAAAATTTGAATGGCTCAATTATTATATATTTTAAAAGCCATGTGCCTGGAAGATTCCTATGAATTTTGGCGATTGGCTTCTCTCTTGGGACTTTACTTTTTAAATCGGAAAGTCAAATCAAAATAATTCTAAGCAAAGTTCAAGGTCTTTCATTTAAATATCTTTAGAGTTAATGTCATTGTGTTATCATTTCTGATGATGTTTACTGTTTAAAATAACATAGCATATTCATCCTTATTCCAAACCCTATCACAACTTTAAATATTTCTTTATATTATATTCAATAATTGCCATTTCCTCCTATTGACTAATTTTACAGCTATGGAACCCTTTAGGGTTTCTCATGAAAGAAAGGGAGAGAGAACAAAAGAAAAAAGATATGTAAAAATCTCTTTCAACTGGAAAAAAAAAAAAGTATCTGTTAGCTTTACCATAGTCACAGTTTTATTCAGAAGCTAACTATCCCATCCATAAAAAGCAGTGTAGCAAGTATGATTGCTTAAGAATATAAAGCATGCATCTCAAAAGTAATTTTAAGTTACCATACAAAAAAGTAGGAATGAATATATGAATGGGTACCTTTTAACTAGAAAGACACCATGTCAAGTTTGAGAGAAAAAATAAAAGTAAAATAAAATAGAATCCACGTATTTCATAATTAGAAAGGAACAAGGTGGTCTTCCCCAGCCTACCTCCCTCTCAATGTAAAATTGCCTTCAAATTTAACTAACAACAGTAATTCTAAAGTGGGAAAATTTACAGCTGATGGTTAGGGAGGGAGAATAAGTTTTCAAAAAAATTGTATTGTTTTGTAACATAAACAATATAGCCTATTAAATAAATTGAATAGAAAAACCGTGGCTAACAACTTTTCATCCCAGTTTTCTCTTGAACTTTTCTGTCAGAAGGAAAATTTGAGGTTTTATTAGTAATACATTCCACTTTATGACAGTTCTCCACACAGCAAGGCTCTTTCTTATGGAAGCCAATGCAGACTTCTCTGCAATTTATTCTATCAGTCAGATTTCTGTCCTCAGAAGTGCACAATATGATTCTATTGTATCATCCACTTTCAGATTATCTGTAAGTCTTCTTAAGACTAAACATCACCATCATTTCCAAATTGCTATCAGCATGACTGTTCTCTTAATGCTCACAAGTTTGTCAATGTCTTACTAAAAATTGTGGTGCCATGACTGAACATAATATTCCAGATGCCATCCGAAGTGTAGAGCAAAATAGTACTGTTGTTTCCATTTATCTGGACTTTATATTTCTATCTATTAAGCTGAGGTTTATATTAGCACTTTCCACAGTTGTACCATAATGTTCATTTATATGGTTACGGAGCCAAATGAAATTCTTCATCATTTTTCATGCAGAATATGTTTAAATCAGGTCTTAAATTAATGAATAAGTAGGGTAATAAATGTTTCAGGACACAAATTGCAAGATTTTATAAACACTATGATCTTTCCGGCTTTTTCCAGCTTCTCTAGAAATGTTGTTCCTGACAACCCTTTCATAGCAATTTTACATCTTTACAAAGGACAGAGTAAAGTTCTGAAACTTATCCCCAAAAAGTATGGAGAAAATAAAAAGAAGTTCCAGCATTTTTTGGTTAAATCTTTAATAACTAACCTACAGCACATCATTAAGGGAAGGAGTTGAAGCTTTGAGGTTAGCTTCAGAGAGGAAAGCCTATCAAAGAGAGAGGCCAAAATAAATAAATAAGTGAAATAAAAATAAAAAAAGTTTATCTTGTTTTGCACTAAAATAAACAATATTTGTATTTCTCGCATTTCTTGGTTAGGAAGGGACGTAAGATAGCAGTTGCACCTCCTACTGGTTAAAAAATTATAGCGAGCAATAAAAGACGTGGCACATCCATGATGTAACCAAGGGATTAGAACACTAAGAATTTCATAAATAAATGAATATCTGCAAAGCTACAAAGCTCCAGGTAATCTATACAATATCCACTGTCATAATCAAAAGTTGACTCTGAAAGTCTGATTTGCTTTTCTTAATGTAAGTAAACTTCTCTTGTCGAAGGAGGCATCACATTACTAAAAGGAAGCAAGTAATACCTTGCAGTTAGTCAATTAAGGACATTAGCAACTTCATTATGGGAAATCTATTGAGAGAGAAGTGTAAGCAGATTGTAATTCTTAGTACAGACCAGTGTAGGAAAAGAGACTACAGAACTCAATAGAAACTTGGAAGAGAGAAATAAATTAGGGAAGAAAGTATGGTAATTTTCTTCTAAATTAAGTAGATGAGAGGACTGTCCAGAAGTCTAGTAATATGTGGCTATTTAATTAAGTCTAAAAATAACAGATCATTGTTCTAAGAGATAAGAGAGAAGTGATTTTTATGAATATCTATGCTAGTAACAGACCCATGGCATATTGCGATTTAACAGAAGTACTCTGTTATAACATGTTACATAGGAAAAAAGAAGTAAATATATTTTTTATGTAGTTCATCATAACAAGAGCTATATTTACATTCGGTTAAGAAATATATTTTATTTATATGTATTAAATTAATTATATATCAAGATACTGGAGGTACAATGAAAATTCTAATCTTTAAGGATTATATAATATAGTACAAATGTAGTTATATATACCTGTATATGCAGGAATTGTAAAGAGTAATATGTTCCCATGGACACGGGGTGGGTGGGGGACACCACACACCAGTGCCTGTCGGGGGGTGTGGGGCTGGGGGAGAGAATGCATTAGGAGAAATACCTAATGTAGATGACAGGTTAATGGGTGCAGCAAACCACCATGGCACGTGTATACCTATGTAACAAACCTGCACGTTCTGCACATGTACACCAGAACTTAAAGTATAATAATAAAGAGTAATATGTTCCATGCTACTATGTTATTTCTATCAATATCACTTCTCTAGAGCATCAATTTAGAGATTTAAATTCCATCAATTGATGATTATGCTTAAATGTAACCATCATAACCTATAAACAAACAAATAATGCCTTCCATATACTTAGTATACTTCCATTAGGCTCTACAGGCTGCATCTTTAATCTGGAGCCTAACTGTGCTTAATGGGATTTTAGAAGCTACATTAACACACCAGTGTTTAAATTTGTAATTGTAAGGCATAATAATTTCTCTCAGAAATCCTTTACTAAACATTTATTAGCCATATTCATTGAACAAATATTTAGTTTGAATATCTGCTCTGTGCCAGGCAATATTCTACACACCAGCGATACCAAAGTGAATAAAATAGGCCAAAATCTTCTGTGTGCATGTCTACTGTACCCCACTTGGACTTCTCATAATACTTAGCCTAGTGACTTGCTGAATGTGGTAGGCTGCCCATGGCCTCCAAAATTAAGCCCATGTCCTAATCCAGGAAATGTGTGAATGCTACTTTATATTAAAAAAAAATTCTTTGTAGATGTGATTATGTTAAGGATCTTAAGATAGGAGATTATCCTATATTATCTAATGTAGCCTAAATACAATCACAAGTGTCCTTAAAAGAGAGTCAGAGGGAGATTTTACACACACACACACACACACGCACACACACACACACACACACACGAAGCAATATTACCACAGAGTCAGAAATTGGAGCCAGGCAGCCACAAAACCAAGAAATGCCTGCAGCTCCCAGAAGCTCAAAGAGGAAAGGACTGGATTCTCCCCTAGAGCCTCCAGAGGGGGTACCCTGCTGACACCATGATTTCAGCCCAATGATGCTGATTTTGGACTTGCAACCTCCAGAACTCTGAGAGTATAAATTGTGGTTTTGTCACTAAGCTTGTGGTAATTTGTTATGGCAGGCACAGGAAACTAATAGAGTGATCCATTCAAGTTTGAAAACTAAATAAATTGCATCATGAAGTCTAAAGTTTATGTGGGCCTTACAAAAAGGAAAAAAAAAGAAGACATACTTTTTAATTTTTCTCTTCAAGAAAAATACAAAGGGAACATGTATTAAGTAGTTATAGGTTAAATGTGCTATCCTCAACAAAATGTCTAGTTATCAAACCTCTCAAATATTTCCTAGATATATAAATATATGAAAACACATACAAACATATTGCATAAAAATCAACTGTTTAAATAGTTAATATGAGATTTATTCTTTGGGTAAGGCATACAGTAGATTGTTATGTTTAATTTATTAGTGAAGACAATCCAACCATTTGTGGCTGTTTTACTTGTGCATTTTTCTGTTCTCCTTACTTGTGAGTATCCCAGTGAAATACAGAGCATTTATTATAATAAACTTCTCAACATACAAGGCACAATTTTTTGTTGTTGTTGAGATGGAGTGTTGTTCTCTTGTACAGGCTTGAGTGCAATGGTGTGATCTCGGCTCACTGTAACCTCCGCTTTCCAGGTTCAGGCGATTCTCCTGCCTCAGCCTCCCGAGTAGCTGGAATTACAGGCACCTGCCACCACGCCCAGCTAATTTTTGTATTTTTAGTAGAGATGGGGTTTCACCATGTTGGCCAGGCTGGTCTCGAACTCCTGACCTCAGGTGATCCACCCGCCTCTGCCTCCCAAAGTTCTGGGATTACAGACATGAGCCACGTGCCCAGCCTAGGCACAGTTTTACATTGTAAATTTTCTCCTGAAAAGTTGAAATGTTTAATGCATTTAAACTATTACAAATTCTAATATTACAAAAGAGGTAGTTTAGATATTGTTGCTGTTTACTATTTAGTAGAAAAAAAGAACATTAAATTTGAAATAGGTTTATGAGTTCACCACATGAGAATATTTTTCTCTAAACTTTTTTAAAGATAAGAATGTTTCAATCGGATTAATTCTAGATTAATATTGCCCCGGTCCAGTATTTTTTCCAAAATGATAAATTTGCAAGTTATAAATTCTTACCTTTTAAGCATAAGGTATGTGTATACAATTGCTTTCTTTACCCTGAATACGTACCTTGTGAATACAAGATCACAGTGAGAGAAAAGAAATATCCAAGAGACAAAACTAGAAATCATTCATTCATTTAATTTGAGTGTATTTTTAAGAAGATATTAAATAATTTTTATATGTCAAAGGCAAATACTGAGGACTCAATTAATTCTTAGTATTTTTATGAAAATTGTATTTCAAAATTAATTTGCTTACTGACTTAAAGATGAAATCAGAAAGTTGGCAAATACACTATCCAAATTGCATTCCTGGACAAGAGGGGAGTATTTTGAATTCCTAAATAACCCCTTTCTTAATTTTAAATAGACATCATCTTATAAAAAGTATGAATGTTATTGGAAGTCTGTTGCTAGGATGAATTATTTCAAACTGGTAGTTATTATCAAAAATGATTTATGACAAGTGCTCAGTCAAAATAAATTTAGTGACCACAGCAGGAGGTACTGCCTTGTGTGACTCTACAAAGAACTTTCTTTCTTTCATTAACTTCAACTTCTGGTTGCTATGGCATCCGGTGACAACCATAACATTTTTGAAATTATCACCATCTGCCCACGCCCCTTCTAAGGTTACACACAAGCCCACTCAAGCAGCCAAAATAACACATAAAAATTCCACAAGCAATCTCAAAGTTTGTTGTTTTGTTTTGTATTTGTTTTTGTTTTTGTTTTTGTTTCAAGTATAGATACCTAAATACTTAATATTAAGACTGGGAAAATACATTTTTTTTAAAAAAAAAAAAGTCTTTCTTTCCTAAGAAAACAAATGCATCCAGGGAAAACTATTATTTAACTCCAATGTTCAATTCTTGAAAAGAAACAATAAAAGAATGATTAGGACTGAATCAATAGGTGTTTTTGTTTGTTTTTTTGTTTTGTTTTGTTTTGTTTTTGAGACAGAGTCTCACTCTGTCGTCAGGCTGGAGTGCAGTGGCGCGATCTCAGCTCACTGCAAACTTTGCCTCCCGAGTTCAAGCCATTCTCCTGCCTCAGCATCCCAAGTAGTTGGGATTACAGGTGCCCACCACTACGTCCAGCTAATTTTTGTATTTTTAGTAGAGACGGGGTTTCACCATGTTGGCCCGGATGGTCTCGATCTCTTGACTTCATGATCTGCCTGCCTCAGCCTCCCAAAGTGCTGGGATTACAGGCATGAGCCACCGCCCCCCAGCCGATCAATAGGTATTTATAAATTTGTCTAAATTAATCCATTTTCTTTTCACATGACAAAGTTAGGCAACCTTGAAGATACATTTACATCTTTTTAACATTTTCAAATGTTACTTCTCAGAATACAAAAGTACATAAATAAAAGTCCTGCAAATTAAAAAGTCTATATAATCATATTTAGTCATATTCCCCAAATACACTAAAGCATTCAGTAGACTGTTCTGAGAGAAAGATGTTATATACTTCTTGAGAATTATAAAATGTATTTAGGATCATTAGATTTCCAGTTAATGTTTTAAGACAGTAAAGATATGTTTCCCAGTATATGAAGACATTACTCTGTATTCCCTAAAATCTAAACCTCTGCATCTAGAAAAATTTTACATAAAAAGAGAAATCATACTGAATACATGAAGGTAACGCCATTCATATGCAATAGTCAAACTTCTGGCAACCTAAAATCTTTGGACTAATGTTTAAAAGTTGAAAGTAAGCAAAATAGCAGTGAGCTGGCTCACACACCCTGTTCTAAAGCAATTTGCTGAGGTCTACAGGACACTAAACTAACTCCCTCCCTGCCTCCCTGCCTCCCTGCCTCCTTTCCTTCCTTCCTTCTTTCCTTCCTTCCTTCTTTCCTTCCTTCCTTCCTCCCTCCCTCCCTTCCTTCCTTCCTTCTTCTTTTATTCTTCCTTTCTCTCTCTTTCCTTCTCTCTTTTTTTTCTTTCAGACAGGGTCTCTTTCTGTTGCCCAGGCTTGAATGCAGTGGTACAATCATAGCTCAGTACAAACCTGGATCTCTCAGGCTCAAGTGATCCTCCTGCCTCAACCACCCCAGTAGCTGGGACTACAGGCACAGGCCACCACACCCAGCTAAATTGTTTTGATTTTTGGTAGAGACTAAACCTTGCTATGTTGCCCAGGCTGGTCTGGAACTCCCAGCTTCAAGCAATCCTCCTGCCTCAGCCTCTCCAAGTGCTGGGATTGTAGGCCTGAACCCCGGGCCCAGCCTAACATCCCCTTTCTAATCCAGCTTATGCTCCTAATGAGCCTCCATTTCCTCATTCTTCTTTAGAACATGGCTGCTTAAGGTCTTTTCCCAGTATAATGCTTAGCTTGACAGAAGTCCTGGTTTCTGGGTTCAAAACATACAGGAAAGAACAAAAGTAGAATGTCTGAGAAGGCACAGTGATTGAAATACAGAAAATGATCGTACTTTAAAAATGGAAGACCAAATTTAAAGTATCTTCGGTGTCTGTTCACCAAGCCGAGAAATGCATAATATATTTCAGAAAGAGTTCTTTTAAAAAATAATTTAATATTTTGAGTTGGGACTTTGGAATACGACCTTCCTTTATTTAGAAACGCCACTTACGTACCCCAAAGTTACATGATGGTGTTAATTATGTGAGGTGTTGCTATTTACATTTTGATGGTATCATCTTATTTTATCATTACTTTGGTAATAAAGTATGTATCATCTTCATCTTAAAAGATTAAATATGGGCAGACAAATATTCCCTATTATAATATGAATACAATCTAGAATACATTTTTTCTCTTATAACTGTGAGTAAGTAACAATTCAGAGTCAACACAAGTTTACTAAATACAGAAAAAATGATTATTAAAATGGTTATTTAAAAAAAAAACCTCAGAAACATGGTTCATTGAGAGGTTAATTATGTCACAAAGACTCTGAGGTCATTTTTATTTCACACTTGAGTCTTTCAGCTATAAAACATGAAAAGTTGGCCAGGCGCAGTGGCTCACGCCTGTAATCCCAGCACTTTGGGAGGCCAAGGCAGATGGATCATGAGGTCAGGAGATCAAGACCATCCTGGCCAACATGGTGAAACCCCGTCTCTACTAAAATACAAAAAATATTCGGGCATGGTGGCACATGCCTGTAGTCCCAGCTACTCCAGAGGCTGAGGCAGCCAAGATCGTGCCACTGCACTCCAGCCTGGTGACAGAGCGAGACTCCATCTCAAAAAAAAAAAAAAAAAGAAAAGAGAAGTTAAGATTTTCATAGTAGTATAAAAGATTTTCCTATGTCATTCCCAAGTCCCAAATTTTCTAAGCAGAAATCTTTATCATTCAGTTAAACATAAATGAGCAAGGATTAACAAAGTACTACCTATTTGATTTTTCCAAATCTTAAATTGGAATTAAAATATCAGGCAGTAGGTTTCAGTTACTTGAAAGACATGACTAAACAAATTAAAATGATGATAGTCGCCTTGAAATTGGGCAATTTTCAGCTATTGATTTCATTTTTCTATATCTCAATTTTTCATGCACACAATTAGTATAAAAATATTTTCACCGAATTTTCTTTTTTTTTTTTTTTTTTTTTTGAGGCGGAGTCTCGCTCTGTCACCCAGGCTGGAGTGCAGTGGCACGATCTCGGCTCACTGCAAGCTCCGCCTCCCGGGTTCACGCCATTCTCCTGCCACAGCCTCTCCGAGTAGCTGGGACTACAGGCGCCCGCCACCACGCCTGGCTAATTTTTTTTTGGTATTTTTAGTAGAGACGGGGTTTCACCGTGGTCTCGATCTCCTGACCTCGTGATCTGCCTGCCTCGGCCTCCCAAAGTGCTGGGATTACAAGCGTGAGCCACCGCGCCCGGCCGGAATTTTCAATTATTTACTATTAAAAACCTTTTGTGGCTGGGTATGGTGGCTCACGCCCGTAATCCAAGAACTTTGGAAGGTCAGGGCAGATGGGTCACTTGAGTCCAAGAGTTCAAGACCAGACAGGGCAACATGAAGAAACCCCATCTCTAGAAAAAAAATACAAAAATTAGCCAGGCATGGTGGCCTGTGCCTGTAGTTCTAGCTACTCAGAAGGCTGAGGTGGGAGGATCTCTTGAGCTCAGGAGGTCCAGGCTACAGTGAGCCACGACTGAGCCACTGCATTACAGCCCAGGTAATAGAGGGAGACTCTTTGTCTTAAAAACAAAAATTAAAATTATTGGGGCCTTGCTGAAAAAAATATTAAATATATAAAATGAACAAATAGCTGAAATAGCTACAAATTAAACTCAATGATTTTTGTTAAATATCCACAAAGGTGAATGAACTGTTTAGACATTACCGCAAAAATAAAGATGAATTAGAGACAGTCATTGATGTCAAGAAACTTCCACCCAAATATGACATATGAAATAAGATTACTCCATGATTATATTAGAGCACACAAGAAGACAAATGTTACAAAGAAAAATAAAATACTGATACAGGAATTTAGAGAAAAAAGAAAAACTCTCTTCTCATCTTGCCTGATTACCTTTATTGTATCAGCTGTATTATAATACATGACATTTATATGTGCATATGTTTATTTCCTTGATATACATATGATAAAGAAAAAACATTAATATAAATATTATATATTACATAATAATGTCAGCAATATTTTAATTTGCTCATGGATCTGGCTCATTTCCTGATGAAACAATAAAGATGGGCAAACATATGTTTATTTAAATAAAATAATTAATGAATGCCATTCAGGTGGTAGAAATCAAATGAATTAATTTTGCTCCAGTGCATTATGAAATTTCTTTATGGTATGGAGCTTATGAAGTCAAGACTATTCTTTTACTTATACATTTTCAAAATTCTAGAAATAAACATCCTTCAAATGGGTTCTAATAGAAACATATTAGTTTGCGAAAAATTACAAGACATTTCTATTCAATATAGTTACTGTCTTTTGTTTGGATGCATGTCTATCAATTTCTGGAATGCTAAACAAGCTTAAAATCCAAAGACCTGGGTTTGAATAATCACTGACAGCTACAGCTGAGTGACCTTGAGAAAGTCACTGATTTTCTCTGAACTTTGATTCCTTAATAAGAAAATAGGAATAATAATTTGATGTTTGATATTTGTGGTAGGATTAATTAAAATAACTTCTAGCACTGTGCTCAGTTCAGCTCTTATTTTATTTTAAATAAAGAAAAGATGGCAATCATAATGCAGTTTTGAAATAAATTATCTCAGTAACATTATCTTAGTGTGCACAAAATATAATTGATGTGTGTAAATATCAATGTCACCACAGATATATATAAAAGCTATGACATTGGCTGATTTTTAATATTTTTTGGCATAAGTGAGTAGCAGTCTTACCTGTTGGTGGAATGATCCCAGGAGACATGAGACCAGGGACAGAATGTGGCATGATGTGAGAGTTCTCTGGGGAGGTGATACTTTGAGTCCTCTTAGGAGGCCTTCCAGGTCTAGAACTGAAACAAACAAAAAATTTTTACAATTAAGCTGTTGTCTTACACATCATTTCAAAGTTGTTTCAAGTGGTAACATGGACTGTAAATAAATTTGTTTCAAGGACGGTTGCTTTTGCAGTTAGATGTAATAGACTTCCATCACTAATTAGATTACATGCTGAATTCATTTTCCTCATTGAAGATCAGCCACTCCTGATGCATAATTCATAGCCTGCACCTCGTTACCTGCTTCTTCATATTAATATCTATACACAGTTTGAATTGCCTCGTTTGCATATGCTAAAGTTCTGCATGCAGCCTTCAGCACGAAAATTATGCACTAACTTGTAATAATTATTACAGTCAGCCTGCTATTGATTTATGAGACTTTTAAAAACCAAATATGTGTAGTACTTGTAATGAATGATATTTTAAGGTTCTTCAGGAAATTAAAAGGCAATGGCTGCCTAAGGAAATGTTCTGCTTGTTTGATTTAATACTACAGTTAGCTGGGAGGTGGAATGAAAGAGTGATTCAGACCTATAGCACATTTTTCGATGATATGTTTTATTACTTCGCACTGCTAGCCTGATATCTAGATGATAAATGACAATACATATCTAATGTGTGAAAAGGTCTTGCAATTTCTTTATTTTTTGTCATTTAAAAGATAAGTCAAGTTATCATTTAACCCTTATTCTATTTAGGTGAACATCCCCCACTAAGTTCCCTTACTTTTAATATACTAAAATATACTTGAAAGGCTTAGGATTATTTGTAGGATATCATTAAGGAACTGCCAGTGTAGCATCTCATATGTACCTTTAGGATAAATAAAAATACTTTGTGTTTTAGACAGTACTGTACATTACATGCCCATTGCACAGGATTAATTATTACAATTATAAGCAGAGGTAGAGACAGTTATTTGCAATCATTAATGGAAAACAACCTAAAGTATATAATATTACAATTTTTGAAAACAAAGTTTTAGCATTGTGTTTCCACTTTTTGCCTCTGTATCATAAATGTGCTTTATGAAATGCTCTCCCATCATTTATTTGGCCAAAATGTGCCTAGATATTTCAACACTAACAGATATAGCCTCATAAATAAGCATTTTCATGTTTTGCCTTGGCTGAGATCCCTAGACTGATCAGAAGATTCAAAGACCTTATCTATTTAATTTAGGTAGGTAATGTGTATGGTCATTGAGCAAATAATTATTAAGTACCTGCTGTTTTCAAAGAGGTGCACTATGGAGGCTAATTTAGGAGAATGGGTTCTTAGACTTCAGAAATTTCTATTCTTGCCAAAGGGGAAGAATCTGGTGCATAAACAACTATGATGCAAATTGTAAAGTGCTAAATCCCATAAGAAAGTTGCAATCTGAATACTAATTGAAAGTTAGGATGGATGATGATACTACCATGTCATGGGAAGGAAGAAGGCAGCAGGAACATTAGAAGAGAATTCTAAAGAAGAGTTAAGCATGGAGAAGAAAAGAATAAAAGAAAATTACACTCCAGTGAGAATGTGAGAAAGAAATGAAACCATGAAAAATGTATGGATATACAGGATTGTTTCAAATGAGCTGAAACAAGTCAAATAGAAGAGCAGCAGTGATTGAAACTGTCAGTTATTGCCTAGGGCTAGATCCTGGAGGATGTTGGAAAAAGAGCAAGACTGCTTGCTTGTCTTTCTGTTTTGTTAACCAATAGGGATATTGTCATGCTTATTGTTCTTGAAGTATCTCTCAAGCTACTTCCTCTTATTATTACTTTCTTATGATTACTCCTCATTCTCAGTTGGCTTTTTAACTCTTGTTACTTGTCTGTGGTCAATCAACAGCCCTCTGATAGTATCCATTTTCCTTGAGTGATCTCTTCTATTAGCATCACTTAGATGCTAAGGGCTAAGGGCTAAATATATATCTACAGCCCATATCTTTCTCCTGGGATTCAGACAGATTAATGCTTATGTGCTGGAAATCTCTGCTTGGATGTTCTATAATAATCTAAGACTCAGCTTGTCTAAATCTGAACTCAGCATCTATCCCATTAAAACCTATTTTGCTTTCCCCTGGTTCAGCGAAATGGAATCTAACTGACTAAGCCAAAAATCCAGGAGTCACTTGTGTCTTTTCCTTCTTTTGTATACTCAACTATTATCTTTCTGAGGATATCTTTCTAATCTATTTTCTCTTCTATGTCCCCACTCCTACCTTCCAGATCAATCCCTCCTTTCTTGATACATGGTTATAGCTTTCCAAACTCTTCCAAGACACACATTCAATTTTGTCCCACTCCAGAGTCTAGAGTCCAGAGTCTAAACAACTCTCCATGCTAATTCCAGAAGGATTTTTATAAAATGCAAATTTGACCTTGCTTTCCATTTGCTTAAAGATATTAGTGATTCCCTACTGGATTCACAATCCTTGAAATGGCATCAAAGCCATTTCAATATTTGATCCCTGACGGCTTTTCCAATTTCAACACTTTATTCCTACATTCATAGCTTATATTTGGCCCTACTCAGTTTCCTAACAGTTTCCTGAGTGGCTCTGGTCTCCTATTACACTGTCTTTAAAGATGCTGCCTCCTTTGCCATCAAAGCCCTTTTCTATGCCAACCCATCCGCACTCCTGTTTTATCTGACTAAACCTGCCTAAACTTTAATCATCTTTCCTACCAACCACTTCTAGTTAGTATTTTTTCTGTGCTCTATGATAGAGCATGGGGAACCTATAATTCTTCCTGCACTGATTGCAATAATTGGATTATTTGCTTATCGCCCAAGGCTACTTGACAGAAATTGCACAAAATATATCTGTGTGTCCTTAAAATGTAGCTCAGTGCCTGGTTCACTCTATATAGTAAAATAATAAAAATAACAATAATAACCCTATTTGTAGAGCCATTTCTCCCAAATCCCTCAAGTATACTACCTTATCAATTCCAGGGTCATAAAGCTTCCAAGAAATGAAAAGTAAGGCACAGAATGAGTTTGAAACTCTAAGTCTAAACGTAATGCTAAATATACTTCTCAAGCCCAGAGAAAATAGAATAGAGGGTTTGTGAAATCTCAAGCAAGATGCTGCAGAAAAAGTGGGAAAGAACAAGGAAGTTAAAAGATTTGAAATGTATAATAGCCCTTTAACTTGTTTTGATTTTAAAGAAAATCAAACTTCTTAGGAGTACTTTATTATTCTGGCCACAGGAATTGTCCCCACAGCCCTCACTCTGGAAACAGAAGTGAGGCTACTAAGTAGGAACACTTTAATTCATGCTGTGATTAGAATAGACCTGGTGGGCTCCTTTCACCACAGATATCTCCTGCCCAATCTATCACATTGCCTCAAATTCCACCAATAGAGATTTATTGCTTTCAGTCTTTAAGCTTTAAGTTCTTTTAAAACCTTTCATTAAAATGCAAATACTCTTGGTGGTGGTAACACCCTAAAGCCATCAGCTAACACCCTACTGGGGATTACTTTCAATTAGGTGAGAGCAAGCTCTTGGGATACCTTTGCGAAGAATGAAAGGGACTGAAAGAAAACACTAGTGGGGACAAATAAATCACTTACTGTTTTGCCTAAGAACAGGACAACAACTATGAACCTCTCATTGGAGTTATTCCCAACTTCTTGGCTGAGGAGAAGTTGGAAAATTTATTTATTAACAAGACTTCCCTCTATCCCTTCATGACCTACAGTTAGGTTCCCTTATTGACAGGCTTGATATTTTATCCTTATGCAATCCTGGTCATTAACTCCTAAGGGATTTGAATATTCAGGGAAGATAACTGTAAAATAATTGAATATTTAAATTTCTTTCAAAGACATTTTAGGGAACCTCCAAGAGAACATGAGTAATACTCTAGCCAAAATCACAGATTTTATTGCCTGGATTGATCCAGCTGTGATACTGGCTCTTCCAATTTACTAGAAGGTATAGACTTGACCAAGCTACCTAACTTCTCAGAAAACTTGATTAAATCAGGATTTCTTTAAGAAGTGTTTTGTATGCTTTGTTAGAAATAAGTTATTCTTAAAAAGAAAATACTTAGAAAAACAAAAACTTAACTGAAAAGAGGAAGCGAAACAATGAAAAAAGCATTTTCTTCTGGAATGTTCAATTGTCTCAATAGTAGCCACTATCAACCCATCATTTTCTATAAGAGCGACCCATTTCTATCCCAGAGGATTAGAGCAAGTTGAATTCTCCTAGCTCTAATCAAACGGAAGACCTCACTTAAATAATTACACTTAATAGCTTGAATAAAATCACAATTTATGATTTTGGTAATTGTTTTTGCCAGCTTCAGGGATTAGCCTTAGTACAGGCTTTAGTATTTTCAAACATCTGCATTAAAAGAGGAAAGCAATAGCTTAGAGATGTCCACATCCACATTTAATATCCCAAACACTAGGGAATTCACCCAAGCACACTTTCTCCTGCAGTTCTAAATAAAAAGCTTTCCCACCCACTCCCATTCCCAACTCGCCACACACAGACAGATCGCCAGGGGGGTCTTCTTTCCTTAGTTTATAACACTAAATCAATCTCATGCTAATTTCAGTCTCTCTCCTACAACTGTATAAAGTTTACTAACTTTTGCAGGTCCATTTCTTGTTTTTATTTAAGGTGAAGTCAAAATTGAACTTAACAAAAGTGATAGTAATTAATAAGAAGCTTAGTGCAAAAGAGCAAGAGATGTTAGAGTACTTTATAGAATTTTCAATACCCAATCTTCTTTGTGGACATCATCTTTTGTTAATCTCTTCAGTAGTTTTTGAGAAATTAAGCTCAATTCTCTTTCTAAGAGTTGGGGCAGAGAAACAAATAAAATTCAGAAAAAAACAAAAACTGTGGTGTCTACACATTGGAAAATGTGAAAGTAGCTGCCCAGCAAAAATTTTAAGTACAAATCCTACCTGCCTGGAGAAAGGAAAGAAAAGTTCCACTCAACCATTCATTCATTCATTCATTCATTCATTTATTCAAGAGAAAAGAGCTACTGTATATAAGCACAGGGCTAGACATTAGGGTTTCAATAATAAAGACAAGCCCTTCTAGAATAAGGAAAATAAAATTAAATAATCTGTGGGGTAAGTGCAGCAGAAGGATACATGGCAGCAAATGAGCACTGAGATTAATCCTGGGACACAAACAAGCATTTATGAGTGAAAGCAACTTACTCTGCTGATCTGCAAGAGTTCATTTGCCCTCTCCAATCTATTTACCCAAGGAAAGTTCCAACTCTGTGGTTATATTCTGCATATTTTTTTCTAGGAAACTGCTTCTACAAAACCAAGAGGTTTGTAAACTTTATATATGTATGTATGTTTATATTATACATTTTATATATATACACATATAAATAATTTATTTCTGACAGGAAAGTTACAATTTGTTTAATGATTTGCATAGCCACTTGAACATTATGGAATCATGAAGAGTCATGTTTATAAGTTTATGGTAACATACAGGAATGCTTACGTTCTAAGTAACATGAAAAAGCAAGATACAAACCTGCAGATATGGACATATCAGAGCACATGAGAGAGAGAAATCAAGCAAAGGAAGCAATAAATACACAGAAAAAAAGACTGAAAGGAAATATGCTAAAATATTGAATGCTTATCTTTGAATCTCTGAATGGAGAGCTACTTCTTTTACATATGAAGATTTTCGTTTCTCTGTCATAAACATACATTATGTTTAAAATATAAAAACAAACTTGTTTGTTTTTTGACACAAGGTCTTACTCTTTTGCTCAGGTTGGAGTGCTGTGATGTGATCACAGCTCACTGCATCCTCGACCTCCTTGGGCTCAGGTGATCCTCCCCGCTCAGCCTCCTGAGTACCTGGGCCTACAGGCACACACCACTATGCCTAGCTGATTTTTGTACTTTTTGTAAAGAGTGAGTTTCACCATATTGCCCAGGCTGGTCTCGAATTCCTGGGCTCAAGCTATCCACCCGCTTCAGCCTCCCAAAGCATTGGAATTACAGTGTGAGCCACCGCACCCCAGCATAAAACAAACTTTTAAAACTAATTTGACTTCAACAACTTGGATCATATTTTTCAGAGACTTCGTTGCGGACAAATCATGACCCTGGCTAAACTTTATTAGTGCCTGAAGTTTGCCTCTATCTCATATCATTAACCACATATAATTGTCCTTTTAATCTTTCCTTTCCATTCGAGTTCTAAAATATCTGCTAAAAAGCAGATGATTATAAACAAAAATGTTATCCTTGTGAGAACTACAAACTATGAAAAGTACAAATAATCATTGACATCGTCTAGATTAAATAAACCTCAGGAAATAGACCCATCAACACAAAAGGATATAAAGGACTTCCTAAGATTAATGTATGTATATCAATATTTTACCAAAAGAAGCGGCTGATTTGGAATCCTCAGTTTATCAATGCATAGTTTTCCCTTAGAAAGATGTTGTTAACTTGTTAGTTGAACTTTTTCTTTTTTCAGTTTCCTGAGAGGCAACAATCCAAATAATCCAGAAGCTATATGATTAACATTATTTTCCCTTCTAATGCAAATTTCTTCCTATTGCTGGTAAAGCTTTGAGGGATACACTTTTTAAAATGGTGACTAATGTGAACATGTTTTCATTCTCACATTCCACATTTGCTTGGACTTTTAGTGTTCTCTGTGTAGTTGTGTGTCCCAGTCATGTGCACTTCTCAGTACAAACAGACTATGAACTAATGCATCAAACAGATTACTTTCCCACACTCACCAAAATACAGAGGTCCATGGGGCACACGCTTACAAATATCACCAGTGGACACCTAGAGAGCACTTTCAGCTTATTGGCTCACAAGCAGAAAAGCACTCTCTCAACTATTTACATGGCAGGTAATTCAGTACACCAAATGAACAAATAACATACACAAATATGCAAAATACAAATGTTCCATGGGGAAAAAGTTAAAGTATATTTTAATTAAAAGTTTCTGTGTTCAAATTAAACTACTAAGCATACATATGTTTTGTGGAAGAACTTGACAGATTCCTGAAGTTTTCAATATTTTTGTTTACTGGGGCAAGTTATCAGAGTTTTCACTATATTAATATGCATTACATATCTCCAAGAATGGGGTAACATAGGCATTTACTAAACTTAGTTCACCATGAAACCTGCCATTTCCAGTGAGTTTGTTTGTTTGTTTGTTGTTTGTTTAAAGACTTGTGCTCTAAACAAATGTGATATAATCAATGGTATGATTTACACTTGAATTATGAAAATTCCTCATCTCTCAACAGTACCAAATCATGTTCTATATGTCATAGGGCACATGAGAATTATTCCTCAAAAGTTAGGAAAACAGCAATTCACATATTCCACCGGATGCCAGAATGGGGGGCTTTACCCTTACATCACACCAGTATGTCCGGATTATTTTGGTTACCGTTATCTGTTAATATTACTGCATATATATTTGACCAAATTCTGTAGTTAAAGTTGAATACTGAGCAATGTAAGAAATAATTGAGTCAAAGGGAAAGGTTTACAAAGCAGGTGATCATCTAACTTGAAACATTTTACTCTCTAGCAGAAGAAATGCAAGAGCTCATCATTACCAAAAAAATTAATATCAGTAAACTAAAAGCATCATTAACAAAAAATAAACAGAAGTTAAAATTAGCTACTCTGGTGAGGATAAATTATTGTGTCCTCTGACCTCAAAAGTCACACTGTATACAACTAAAATAGTACAAGAAATTTATTTAATATAAAACCTGTTTAAAAAGCCAGAGACAAAATATCTGAAGTCTCCAGCTCAGTTGGAGCTACTACATACTGAATAAGGAATTACCCCAAAGAAAGAATTAAAACATATTGGAATGTAACTAAGCCACTCTTAAGCATTTGTATATTAAGTGTTAACAATTAATGACAGCCTAAAATACTAAAGAGAGTTCCTGTCATAGGTAGTTGGGATAATCTCGCCCTCGCCCCTAAAGCTTCTAAGTCCTCTTCCCCTTTTTTTAGAATATACATAAGGTCTAAGTTAAGAAGATATTTAAAATCCATTATGTATATTAGTTATACTAATCTTAGAATATATTAATTATTATATTAAACTTAGTTTAAGATATGTTAACTTAATGAATATATTTTTGGAGCTTAACCTTTATCAGATCAGGGAGATGGATATATTCTTGCCTCAACTGGAATTCTTTACATCAATGGTAAATGTCCCTTTATAAAGTTAATCAAGTCACTTACCACTTGATAAGTAAATGCATCAGATTACTTTCCCACACTCACAAAAATACAGAGGAATATTTTGTGAGACTGAAATGCTTTTCAATGCAACTTAAAGTTTTAAAGAGACATACAATTTAATACTATTTATGTTTACCTTTCTGTAGCATACATTATACATCTACATATATGATTTCTCCCAGAGTTCATACCATTTGCAAATTTCATTTAGTGGCATGTTTGTCTAGAAAGCTAAATATTTTTAATCTTTTAATCACCTTACAGTTTTCCTTTCTTCCCATAAGTCTTCCAGGCCACAGATGATTCTACCCACAACACCTTTCTTTTACAATTATGTGCAAAAGCTTACTAGAATCCCCTAAAGAACAAATTCTGAAATAATTAGAAACAATTGTAAGTGGCCTTCTTAAAGTTTGGGAAAACGTTAATACTATATTGGATTCTTTCTCAAAGGCTCCTGTCATACCTCATAACAATATTCTACAACATTTAAATTTAATATTAAACCATATTCCAAGCCCGGGTGCAGTGGCTCACACCTATAATCTCAGCACTTTGGGAAGCCAAGGCAGGAGGATTGCTTGAGCCCAGGAGTTCAAGACCAGCCTGGACAACATGGCGAGATCCCATCTCTACAAACAATTTAAAAATTAGCTGGGCATGGTGGTGCATGCCTGTAGTCCCAGCTAGTCAAGAGGCTGAGGCAAGAGGATCCCTTGAGCCCAGGAATTTGAGGTGGCACAGAGCTGTGATCAAACCACTGCACTCCAGCCTGGATGACTAAGTGAGACCCCATGTAATATCTAAACTAATCTTTTACACCAACTATGAACTCCATAATCACAAATAAAAATGTTTTCCTTTTGTAATTTTTCAATTTACATTTCAAATGACAAGATATTCACAGCAATTACTATTGGCTATATTTTGTTTGAGCCAAAAGCAATGCATTCAGTCTTTTATTTCAATGGCATATGCCAAGAATCTGTTCATAAACTTGCAGTGGAAATGGTCGACCATCATTCTGTTTCTTCAGGTTATCGTTAATTTGGTCCCAATATGAACCCATGGCTCCTATCTCAAAATAATATCCAACTTTCATTTGTAGGAGATGCCATTTCCAACACTCTAAAGGCCCCTTTTCCAAATGCTTTTGTTTTATTTTTGAATAGTAGATAAAATAACGAAATAATTGCAATTATATTATCTACTGCCAGAGATTGTGCTAAATTCACTATGTGATCTAACTCTTTTAATACATTGACAAACTTTTGAGATAAGTACTATTATAATCCTTATTTTTTTGATGAGACATTGAGACACCAGAAAGTAAAAGTAAAATGACTTACCTAATCTCACACATATTAAAAGTAATGGAGTCAGGTTGTGAACCATGGCAATCTGGCTTCAGATGCCAAGCCCTGAGCACCGTGTTATACTGCCATTGTAGCAGATTTGCATGTTAATGTAGTCAACAAACATTAATTGAACATGTCCTTGTGCCTGACCTTCTAATATGTGGGGGAAATAACAATAACATACTATACCTTCCCTCAAGTAGCTCATGGTCTATTTTGGGAATCAGTATATAGAGAATTACACTAAACCGTGTTAAATACTGTAGTAAATGTTGCCTTGCATGGTTGTTGGGACAAAGTCATGGGGGTGCTTCAGGAAAGATGAGGTGTGAGCAAGCAAGAATTTGTCAACTGAAGGAGAGGAGGGGGTGCTAAGTAACAAAACAGCCATAGAGGCATAGCCCCCCATTACACACACACACACACACACACACACATACACTTCTGTAATGAAGCCTGAAGTACTCAAACTTGAGTACTTATCACATCTAATATTAGTATTAAAAGGTCATTTATTAAAGAAAACACTTCATAAAGTATTAAATAAAATACAATTAATGTAAATCATATTAACAGCAATGTTTGGTGCTTAATTGGGTCAAAGGGAAAGGTTTACAAAGCAGGTAGTCATCTAACTTGAAACATTTTTCATTTCCCTGTCCTTAGCATGGTTAGTCTCACACAGTCCAGCACATAATTATTCTCTAATAGTTTTATACGTCAAATCTTCTCTGTCTATACTGTCTGCATATTTCTGACTTTGAGAAATGTGTTAGATATATGATGGTGGGCACTGATTTTTGGTCAAACATCTTTAGGATATCATGATTTGTTCACCTATTTTCTTTCTTTCTTTCTTTCCTTTCCTTCTTTCTTTCCTTTCTTTTCTTTTCTTTCTTTCTTTTTTTTTTTTTTTGATGGAGTCTCGCTCTGTCACCCAAGCTGGGTGAAGTGGTGCAATCTTGGCTCACTGCAACCTCTGCCTCCTAGGTTCAAGCGATTCTTCTGCCTCAGCTTCCCAAGTAGCTGGGACTACAGGCGTGCTAATTTTTGTATTTTTAGTAAAGATGGGGTTTCACCATATTGGCCAGGCTGGTCTCGAACTTCTGACCTCTTGATCCACCCATCTCAGCCTCCCAAAGTGCTGGGATTACAGGCGGGGGCCACCGCACCTGGCCCGTTCACCTATTTTAAATGTATTTTCTTATGATGCCTTATTTAAGAAGAATTTAAATAGAACACAATTTGGTGTTATATTAATAACTATATAGACAAAATCTGAATCTAACCAAAAATGAATCCATCTCCCCTTCAATACTTTACTGTAACAGGGATTCGTATTCATAAGATGGAAATTCATTACTCAACTGAGTTTTATTTCACTTTCCTGTAATCACTTATTATCTTAATCAAAATTATTGCCATATTTCTGATATAAGAAGGAAATATTTTGTAAAGAAATTATAGCAAGCCAGCAATAAGAAGGAAAAAACTACAGCAAGTGTGCATAAATATTTATACAATAAAGCAGCCATAACGATAAATTACTGGTAAAGTAACTAAGTCTACATACACACTACACACACACACACACACACACACACGTACATTCAACAATCTGGTATGATAATACCCTCTTATCCATGGTTTTGCTTTTCAAGTTCAGTTACCAGTGATCAACTGCTGTCTTAAAATAAGTATGGTACAAGAAGAAACTCTGAATGAGAGAAAGAGAGGCCACATTCATATAAGTTTTATTATAGTGTATGGTTATACTTGTTCTATTTTATTTTTGTTGTTCATCTCTTACTATGTCTACTTTATAAATTAAACTTTATCCTAGGTAGACATGGGTGTATATAAAAAAATAACAGCATATATAAGGTTAGGTACTATCACACTTGCAGGCAACCATGGGGGGTCTTGGAACATATCCCCCATGGGTAAAGGGGATTACTGTATAAGCATCTTCACATATAAATCACAAAAGTAGAAAAATAGTTATGTTTGTATTAAATGATTGCTCCTTAGAGATGTAGTCTCAAATGAGGGTAAAAAAACCTATTAAATCAGAACTCAGACAATCTTGTCTTCCCACTTATGAATTCACAGGCAAGATGGCTGACGCAACCTAAAATGCATGTTTTCACCCTTCACCGACAAGTTATTTGTATGCTACCTCTGGAGAAAATGTACATAACTAATTTGTTTGAGAAACCTGTAAACACACACACACACACACACACACATGCACACACACATCTGCCATTCCCCTCCACTGTGTAATGCATGGGGAGCTGTCAAGAAACGTAATCTTGAAGCACAAATTCAGACACCAATTCCAGAATTCAGAGACCTCCTGACAACTTTTTGATGCCCCCGTGAGGATTCTAGGCCTATAAACTAATGAAAGGGTGATGTTAAGATAGACAAAGGCTGTTTCCAGCCTGCAGAGATTTAATAACATGCTTAATTCGTTACCTGACATAGATGATACCTATGCACCAAACATTGCTGTTAATATGATTTACATTAATTGAATTTTATTTAATTCTTGATGAAGCGTTTTCTTTAATAAATGACCTTTTAATACTAATGTTCGATGTTATAAGAAATTAAGATATAAACTACCAGAACCACAGAGTTGGAGAGGTCATTGGCACTTCTCCTTTCAAGCTTGAATAGACAATGTTTTATCATGGAATTTTTTTCTCCTGGAATACTAGGCTGAGGCTGCTTTTAAAATCTTGATCATTATCCTAATTCCCATGTTCCCTTATTTATTTATAGCTGAATCATATTTTAAAATACTAAAAACATATTGCCTTCAAAGTGTTGTTTAAACTGGCTAAAGCATAATAGCTCACATTTAGAAATGACATAATGTATGCACCAGAATTCTTTTGAGCACTTTATGTGTATTATTTCACTTAATTCAAGAAACTTCTGGGATGGAAATATTATTTCCATTTTATAAGTATGGAAACTGAGGCAAAGATACATTGAAGCATAGAATTATGGAGAATAAAAGTATAAGTTTTCTTATTATTTCAAATTGAAAAAAAATTGTTTCTTGATTAAATCTGTACCTAACATTACATTAGAGAGAAGTCCAGAAAAGACAACAGCTATGACATTTTGATTTCTTAAAACAGAAGACAGAATTCCATATTTCAGTCAATTTTTAATTTCATTGCTTGTTAGAGGATTTTCTAATATTTAAAACACGGCTGCAGTCTTGGTAAAACTCCCCTTACAGTCCAGGACCTTAGATCTGATGACTCACTTCAAATGTGTCCTCTCTTTCCAACGTTATTAGTGCACAGACCTGTGTTAGGTGACCCCGGCATGCAAAGGCCTATTCTAGATACCACGGCAGAAACAAGACAGCAAAATATAACCCTCTCTCCAAAAGTTGTCTTCTTATTGTTAGACTACATAGCTATGACACTAAGCTTTAAGTGACTTTAGAAAGAGAAAGGAAAAAGAGAAGAAACTCTCAGAAAACCTAAAGACACAAAAGGCATTTAAGATGAGTCTTCACGCATGAGTATTATTTTAACTAACAGAAAGTGAGAAGAATGCATTGAAGATCTTCAAATAATAACTGAATTTACTATGTAATTAACATTATGCTGAACACTTTGATGCACATTATATAATTTAATCTCCACAATAACTCTGTGATGTAACTATCATCATTATGCCCATTTTAGAGATGAATGGAATGGTTCCTGACGAGGGAATAAGTAACTTGAATAAATCACAGACTGCTAAAGAAGTAGGACCAGGCCTGTCTGTGCAAAAGTCCATGCTAAATTGCCATGCTAATCATAAAAACGTTTCTGCCTTAAGTAATTTACATCAGAAGTAAATAGCCATATCTAGATAATTTTTCAAATTCACTTTTTTTTTTTGAGACAGAATTTCACTCTTGTTGCCTAGGCTGGAGTGCAATGGCACAATCTTGGCTCACTGCAACCTCCGCCTCCCAGGTTCAAGTGATTCTCCTGCCTCAGCCTCCCGAGTAGC
Organism: Nomascus leucogenys; assembly: GCF_006542625.1. Classification (NCBI taxonomy): domain Eukaryota; kingdom Metazoa; phylum Chordata; class Mammalia; order Primates; family Hylobatidae; genus Nomascus; species Nomascus leucogenys. The sequence continues at coordinate 97,420,673 of NC_044385.1, forward strand.
TGGGATTACAGGCATGCACCACTACGCCCGACTAATTTTGTGTTTTTAGTAGAGACGGGGATTCACCATGTTGCTCAGGCCGATCTCGAACTCCTAACCACAGGTGATCTGCCCACCTCAGCCTCCCAAAGTGCTGGGATTACAGGCATGAGCCACCACGCTCGACCTGAAATTCACTTTTAAGACTGCATTTCTATTCCACAACTCTGAATATATTTTCTATTTAAAAATATATGTATTATCTCTGAAAAGAATTGAATGTTCCTGTCGCCACACCTTTGCAGTTGCTGTTGCTGCTGCTTAGAACGCTCTTCAGTCAAACATCCCCATGTCTCACCTTCCCTAACCACTATGCAAAGTGCACTGGGTCCACTTAATAGTTCCCTTCTCCCACCTCACTGTGTTTCTATCTTAAGTGTTGTTCAGAAATACTATATAGCTACTTGTTCATTGGTGACTATCTGTCTTGCGTATTTCATGAGGGCAGAGATTTTGAATGTTTTGTTCACCGGAATATCCCCATTTTAGAGGAGCAATGTTTGGCACAAAGTAGGGACTCGATAAATATTTATTAAATGAAAAAAATGAATGACTGGGTGAAGGAAGGAATGGATACACACTGCTGATCTATGCCCATCTGAATCAACATTGTCTTAGTAGTTATTTAAAGAGCTGAAAGGCTGGTACTTGACTTGTCAGAGTGTTGTGTATGGCGCCAACTTGATAATGATGATAAAGCGAAGGCTTTTGAGTTATTTCCTTCTTTGCATTACCCTGTCTCCAACTGAATATTCTGGATTTGTCTTAGCTCTTCAAAACGATGTGGTTGGAAACAGAATCATTCATAAATTTTTCAACTTATGGCAATCTATAGAGCTTGAAATTATCAACCAAAGTATTCTATGCCCAAATATGTAAATTTTTAAACATGGCTTACAAATCTAGACACATGTACTTAAATTTTAATTTACACTTTTACAATAAAGTGTTCATTTTTAATTATATTATTTAATCCAGGATTCTAGATTATCAAAAATAAACTACCTTTAAACTAAAATAGCACATTTTGTACTCAGAGATTCTTTCTTACACATTCATGGTAATATACGAAAGTCCTAAAATACTGCATTTAATACCATTGGAAGGCTATATTAATTTTAAAAATGGTGCCAAAATTTGCTAGCTATTTGAAAGGTTGAAAAGAGCCTGATTTTATGCGTTTTAAAAAGGAGATTACAAATTACAAATGAGTAAAAAAATCTGTATTTGGAATAATACTTTATAAGCATGACATTAATGCCAGAAAGTACTGAGTAAATGATTGATAGAATTATACACATACAAATTAAAAACATTTTTAAGAAAATTAATGTTGAAATAAAGCAACAAAAGAGAAAAATGTGTATGTAAAAGATGGATAATTATTGCAGGAAATTGCTTAAACCCGGGAGGTGGAAGTTGCAGTGAGTCGCGCCACTGCACTCCAGCCTGGGTGACTGAGCGGGACGTCTTAAAAATAGATAAATAAATAATAAAACAAATGAAAAATCCAATAATAAATGACAAATGCATATGAATAGAAAAATAATACAGATATGTAATCAGTTAATAAGCATTAAAAGATTTACAATTTCACTAGCACATAAGGAATTAAAAATCAAATCAAATATAAAATATCACACTTTGGCCATCACTCTGGCAAAGCGAAAACATACTCATACTACACTGGTAGAATATAATATTTCTCAAAGAACATTTAACCCTCTGTATTGAAATTTAAAATATGAATACTACTTAAACCAACACTTTTATATTGATAATCTAAAAATTCATCCTGAAGAAATAATGAGAGAGAGAGAGAGAGAGACATAGAGAATATGCAAAAATAAAACCCTAAAGGCTCATATAATTGTGTCGGGTTGAATAAATTACGGTGTATACTAGACTGAAACTATAGTAGGTCATTAAAATATATATTATAGAAAGCTAGATTTTAAAAATACAAAAACCTGTCCATTGTAGATTTTTATGTGTTACAACAGGTTAGACAACAGTATGATCACATTTTATATAGACTATCAGTATTTTCCTCTTGTGGATTCGGTTATATGTTATTAAATCTTTACTTTCTTACTAGTTTTTAAAATTCTTTAAATATTTGGTACTGAACAAGATTTTGTGTTCTATTTATTTATTTTTAAATCAGAAAAACACGGAAGGTACTAGGGGATCCAGGGGTAGATTTAGTGCCATTAAAAAAATTATTTTTCACACACCAGGGAAAACTAAAACATTTAATACTCTGAAAATGTTGGACAGAAGTAAACTGTGTATGTACAGAAGACCTTTATTTTAGAAGTGCATGTATAAAGAAAAAATAAATAATTAGAAATCCATTCTAAACTGACTGAATATAAGGATTGTAACAGGTAGATTTTATTCACAATTATATATAACTTGGCTATTTGTCTTTCACAAACTAAAATACTTTGGGGCAAATTCAGCTTTCAAAAGTCCTGTATACCAAGGGGAGCTACAATTGCAAGAAAGTATTTTTACCAGAAAATATTATGTCAAAAACTTTTTAAAGGAAAAAAGATAAAAACGAATATAGACATGAGGATTGCTAACTACATTTTAAAAGCTCTCCTCTTTACTTACACTTCAAAGCAGTCAACTTTAAAATTGTGTTTCAGGCCGGGCGCGGTGGCTCATGCTTGTAATCCCAGCACTTTGGGAGGCCGAGGTGGGCGGATCACGAGATCAGGAGATAGAGACCACGGTGAAACCCCGTCTCTACTGAAAATACAAAAAATTAGCCGGGCGTGGTGGCGGGCGCCTGTAGTCCCAGCTACTCGGAGAGGCTGAGGCAGGAGAATGGCGTGAACCCGGGAGGCGGAGCTTGCAGTGAGCCGAGATCGCGCCACTGCACTCCAGCCTGTCACGCGAGACTCCGTCTCAAAAATAAATAAATAAATAAAATAAAATTGTATTTCATTTTTTGGTAACATTTAGCCTGACTTTTTCAAAAACTAGCTTTTCCTTCTTTAGGCTTCAACAATGAATTTTATTCAATCTCAAGGCCTCCCTGGCTGAATGACAAAGAGTAGTATATCTTCCTAGAAGACATGGCCTCTTTGGAGTAAAAGCACTATACTCTTTTATTGGGTTCATCGATAGGATTTATTCTACCTTGAATGGGTGGTGTGTGGTGAGTAGTTTATGAACAAAACCCTCCTGGTATATAAACTGTCAATCTGAACAGGATGAAAAAAGAATGGAGAATCTTGCTGGATATGATGTTATTGCATCAATCCAAATAATTTATCTTGTTTTCAATCTTCACACAAAACTTTTCATAGGGTTTGAAGAAATATTTGAAGGGATGCCTTGAGTGTGCGTATTGGTCTTATTTATAGAAACGCATAACTAACAAAGAAATATCAAAACTTGTATCAGCTTTTCCAACTATATTTTATAGCCAATTATATGAAATTGCTATAGTCTCACTTTATGTCAAAATGGATATTTTTACTTTCATTTAAAAAAATGTTAAAAGCAATGCTCCTGTTCTTATTTAACTATATTTCTGAATCTGAATTGCTTAAAACAGTTACATGTTTTAATTTTACCACTTTTTTTGTTGTTGTTTTCTAGTCACTGTTTGCTTGAGCACCTAGAGTAATTCATTCTGAAAGTCTGTGAAAAGTGTGTGTGCGTGTATGCATGTGCACACACACATACACACACACACGAGACACACAGAGTTTGGACACATGTTGGCATCCTCCATATGTGCTGAAGTCAATGGAGCTAGCAAATGCATTGAGAACAGGAAATAAGAAAAGGCAAAGAAAAAAATTGATCTTAGCAAAAACTGGGAGCCACCCCTGCTGTTAAGAGAGCAAGCTGGCCAGGCAGGGTGGCTCATGCCTATTATCCCAGCACTTTGGGAGTCCGAGGTGGGCGGATCACGAGGTCAGGAGTTCGAGACCAGCCTGACTAACATGGTGAAACCCCGTCTCTACTAAAAACACAAAAATTAGCCGGGGGTGATGATGCGCAGCTGTAATCTCAGCTACTCAAGAGGCTGAGGCAGGAGAATCACATGAACCTGGGAGGCAGAGGTTGCAGTAAGCAGAGATCGCACCACTGCACTCCATCCTGGGTGACAGAGCAAGACTGCAAGACTCCATCTCAAAAAAAAAAAAAAAGAGAGAGAGAGAGCAAGCTTAGTTAGAAATAAGCAATCCTAATGAACATAGTTACATTTGAGGACTTGCCATAGGTTAAGTTAAATCACTGTGACTACCTGGACAGCCCTGAATGCACAGATATAGTAATACTCTAATATGGCAAGAAAGAAGATGTTCTTACCTCCCATGGAGTTAGGGTATACAACAAAATCTTTATATTTGAAAACAAAATTAATACAAGTTGATGTTTCCAAACTTTCCACATCCCTGATTCTATCTGAGCTTTTAATTGGTTATGAGAAGTTCAAAGTAAATTAGCCTTTAATAAGTTAAATGTAAAATCCATGGATTTCTAAATTTTAACTTTAGTGAAGTATTTTCTAGGAACCTTTCCCCAATTATAGAATAAAAAACACAAAACCAGCACTTGACTTTTTTAAAATTTAAAGTCTGACTTGCTAATAAAATTTTATCAATCCTTCCTGATCTTAAAGCACAAGTAGATATTTATAATTTGCATGCATACATCAGAAATAAGGCAGATGCAAAAGGTTATTAACTGATATGCAAGCAAGGACAGCATTTACTTAACAAAAACACAGATTCATTTAAATCTATTTTTATAAATGCTTATATATGTACTAAGCTATTTGAAGTCAATAAATATAAATGGTTATCAAATTACTACATAATCAAGACATTTGCTTAGGTAAGTGTATATTTAAATCTGAGATTTCATAATTCAATATGATATGTGACAGTTATAATTAATACATATAACTTCAGATGCAATTGTTTTCCAAAAATTGTAGTACTTTAGTAACCGTGTTTTTTCCTATAATGAATGATGCATATAACTCTGTATCTTATTACAAAATATTTTCTATTTGATGATTCCTTCTTCAGATATATAAGTGAAAATCACCTAAACATCAAAGATGCAATCCAGAAAAATCAAATAAAAAAGGAAATGGGAGATAGTGACAGAACAAAAGGAGGATTGATAGGAGGTAGTTAAGGAAGTAACTAGGGTTTGGAGATGAAATCTAAAATGCACACTAAAATGATGGACTAAAACTAAAATACAGATAGAGTTTCTGGAGGTAGAAAGATGAAAATAAAAATCAGAAAGTATCCTGTGTGAGATGATAAAATGTGGGTAAGTAAACAGAAAAGTAAATTAATTCAGAGTAATAAAAAATTCAGATTTCATGATGAGGTGTGAAGGTTTGTTCAATTCCGTACTATATTACAGTGTTTGATTATATAGTTGTTTTTCAGCATGGGAGCCTAAACTTCTAGTCCAGTGCTTTCTTGTAACACTAAAATAAAGTTTTCTATTTGAAAATTAAGTGCCATGATACCAACTCCACATGCCTGCGTGTGCATGGAAAAGCTTCAGTTTCTGTTATCTGTCTTCTCTTTTTCCCCTTCTTCTTATCCAAAAAAAAAAAAAAAGTATTTAACACATATATAAAACGATGCAAAATCTAAGTTTTTCCATTCTATTCTAACATTCCAGTTTTAAAAGTTATGCAAGTCACAAGAAATGTATACACCAAGCTCAAATTATTCACATCTAAAGACGTGAAATATATGAATTAAGTTCTCAACTTCAAAATGACCCTAAATTGCATATCATTTTTATATAAACTTCCCCTTTAACTTACTAAATTAAACTGAAAATCATACAGCATATTTAAATCTAGATTTCTTATGAAACAATTTCCAAAGTTTGCCGCCAGTGAATTATTCCCTTGATTAGCTTGAAGTACTTTGGAACAGGGAAGAAAGAAAGTAATTCTGGGCTTGTATAAACATCTACCTTCAGTGAGCTTAACAAGCAAACATTAACAAATGCTTTGCATCTTATTTATTTACAACAGTCCTATAAAACAATAAACTTCTGAAAGCAATTACTTTAAATTTACTTTTCCTCTACACTGAAGCAGAAAATATTGTCACGGAAAAGGTTGCATTGAACTTGTATAATAACAGAGATTTATTGAGACAAGGAACAATGCTGATTAAAAAAAAGAAAAGCATTGAAATATACCCTAACATCTTTCCTGAAACACATGATAATAATTATCTTAGGAAAAGGTGGTACTGACAACAGCATAAATGATGCTGCCAAATCGAGAGTTAATTTTATTTTAAAGGATTAAACCATAAATTACTTCTTTAAAATTAGTGAGAAAAAAAATAGATCTCTTCTAAAGTCAATTTAATCAATTCACAAGAATTTTGCACAAGAGAAAAAATTATTAGACCATAACATTCCAAGAGGTTATATGAGAATCATATTAAAGAGACTTGCCACTCTTATTCAGGAACTACTTAGGAATATATATGACTGGATTTTCAAATATCTGTTTAACAACTTATAGTCTAACATATTTATTGCCATCTCAACCTAGATTGTAAAGCAGTAGTTGGTTAGGATTTAATCATTTTTAAAATGTTCTCTTTTTAAAAATTTACTTCTAAATAAGGACTAATTTTCTTAGTTGTGTGTCATATAGTATCTTAGCAGAGTCAAAAGATAATGGGCATTTAATAAATTCATGTTGACTAATAAGTGCCATGTATTGTTCACAATTAGCTATTCCCTCCCTGACCTTGCCCTGCTTTCACATAGGCAGAATGAGAGTAACACTTTTCTTCATTATAGAAGGTTTTCTTCCTTTTTAAATTTGGGCTTGGCTATGGGACTTGCTGTGGCCAATGACATGTGAGCAGATGTGACATATACCGTCACTGGGAAGAAGTCTGACAGGGACCAACATAGATCTGTCCCTTCCTGAGCCTCTGTTGTCTTCTATGAGAGCGCATGGATGAACAGACCATAGCAGAGCTCAGCAGAGTGGTCCCTGATCAGCAGTCCTCAAATAAAAAGAAATGGTTGTTGTCATAAGCCAGTGAGATGCTGGTATTGTTTGTTGCTGCAGGTAAAGCTGACTGCACGAGATGCGTCATAAATAACATAATTATTTTTTGTGATACTTAAAATGAAGAGCATGTGTATGCTAGAGCTCAACTGCAGATAGAATGCATCAGAAGTAAACAACCTTTATGTGAAAAGAAACTCAAAGATTTCAACATCTATGAGGAGGGTAAGGAACCTGCATAGGACTAAGAGTAGACCCCTAATCACAGCAAATCTGCTCCTTCAAGCTAATTCTGCATTCACCCTTAGGGTGAAAAGAGGAGAGAAAGCTGGATTTTAAATGATGGTACCAGCTATGTGAAGTCTACATGTTAAGACAGATATATTGATAAACACTGACTTACTAAATATTGTACCTGATTATTAACAAATAATCCAAGACCATCTGACCAGGTATGGAGGAGAAGATGAATACAGGCCTAAAATGAAGTTATTACAATGTGAAAAAATTTTACTGAGTTCAAAATAGAGTGATAAAAATTCACTTTCGAACTACTTAATGATGACATTTCATCTCTTCAAATAAGGAAGTGTAGAGACAAACAGATTTTAATTTAAAAATACAGTATATTTAAGTATGCTTCTTTGCTTCAAAAATCAATGCAGTCCTTTCTTCTGGACCCGCCATCTTCCAGTAATTCATCAAAATGAGAAAAACAAAAGGAAAGAAGAGAGGCACCTGATATATGTTCTCTAGGCCTTTGAGACAACATAGAGTTGATCCTTTGGCCACGAATATGCAAATCTATAAGAACGGTGATATTGTAGACATCAAGAGAATGGGTACTGTTCAAAAAGGAGTGCTCCACAGGTGTTACCATGGCAAAACTGGAAGAGTCTACCATGTTCCCCAGCATGCTGTTGGCATTGTTTCAAACAAGTTAAGGGCAAGCTTCTTCTTACCAAGAGAATTAATGTGCGTATTGAGTATATGAAGAACTCTAAGAGCTGAGATAGCTTCCTGAAATGCGTGAAGGAAAATGATCAGTAACAGAAGGAAGCCAAGGAGAAGCGTACCTGGGTGCAACTGAAGCACCAGCCTGCTCCACCCAGAGAAGCACACTTTGTGAGAACCCATGGCAGAGAGCCTGAGCTGCTGGAACTTCTTCCCTGTGGATTCATGGCTTAAAAGGTATTAAAAAAATAAAAGTAAAAGATCTCTGGACTGTGAAAATGTTTCTCTTTATTGAGTAAAAGTATGGCGTCCCTTCCCCCCAAGAAATATTTAAAGCAAATTTTAATTGTGTCCTAATTTATTGTGTAACGTCTTTATTATTTGAACAATGTTATTTTTTACTGAAAGATATGAGGTGGCTTATTGTGCAACAAATTGCTCAATTGGCTAGAAATCGGCCAGATATTATTTATGAAATATTTGTACTGGTTTGAAGGTAGGTCCTCTAAATCATTTTGGAAGAAATAAAATAATTTAAAAAAATACAATAATAAAATCAATTCAGTAATTTCTCTGATACATTTTGATTAAAAGACTATTAATTTACATTCATATTTTTATGGTAGTGATGTTGAAACTAGCACTAAGCTATATTTCCTAGCACATATATAAAGAGTGATCCATCATGTTTGGAGATAATGCTGTTCAAGGTATAAGGTGTAGGACAGGACCAAAATTATCAAACAGCTAAGGAGTACAGAGTGAATATTGTCAAGGTAGACTGTCATAAATCTTGGACGTGGTTTTCCTCTAGTAATAATATTTTGTGTTAAGATTTTTATCTTTATTTATTCAATGACTCTGGGTTGGGAAAAAGAATAAAGTCCACAACCAGAAACTAGAAAATGCCCTAGAGCACTATTTAGGGACCAAAATGTTGTTGGCTACAACTCTCAGCACATTGGGCTTCACTTGAAGAAACTAACCTATCTGCAAATGAGCACTTGCTTATAAGTAGATAAGGACTGCTGAAGCGTATGGAAGACAGTGGTTTAACATCATTTAGAACTCATCATTAAAAAATCATTAAACATCATTAAAAATGAATTTATTCAAAAAATGTTTTATGGATTTGAATTCTTCATTGAATTCACACAGCTCAAGCCTATCAATGAATGTATGTATAGGCAGATAGGCAATTTGTTAGCTACCAAAGAAACTCCTCCAATCCTTCCACAGCAAAAACTTGGGAAAAGTTATTTTCTGATGTTAAAGAGCCAAAAGACTTCGGAATTACCACTTAGATCTCTATATGAAAAGTCTTTTTTTTTTTAGAATCAAGCAAATCAAGTCTTATCTCTTTTTTTTTTTTTTTTTTTTTGAGACGGAGTCTTGCTCTCTCCCCCAGGCTGGAGTGCAGTGGCGCGATCTCGGCTCACTGCAAGCTCCGCCTCCCGGGTTCACGCCATTCTCCTGCCTCAGCCTCCTGAGTAGCTGGGACTACAGGCACCTGCCACCGCACCCGGCTAATTTTTTGTATTTTTTTAGTAGAGACGGGGTTTCACCGTGTTAGCCAGGATGGTCTCGATCTCCTGACCTTGTGATCCGCCCACCTCGGCCTCCCAAAGTGCTGGGATTACAGGCTTGAGCCACCGCGCCCGGCCGTCCTATCTCTTTTGAGCATGTCATGAAGTCTCCATTAAAACAATTAGTAATTATCATATGGTTCATACAAATTCAGTAAGTGTGCTTCTCTATTCATATCTCCTTTTCCCCTTTCTCCATAGCACACTTGTTCAACAACTAATCTTCAATTTATATCCTTTTTCTTTTGTACCCTTGTACAATAGCATATATTTATTTATTTTTCTTGTTAGAAACTATCAGATATTTTTTCTTATCAATTAAGAAATCTAGTGATCATAGCCTTGTCATCATAAATATTCTCTACCTTTACCACCAGCTTCAAGTCATGTAAAAATTCAATCAGAATAGGATATTTTCTAATGCGAATGTTACAGAACTCACACTTGATCTTAGCCAAAAGGCCGAGAAGCAATGAATGTTACAGAACTCACAATAGAACCCTATATCGTCTAAGAGTTTTTAAGTGGCATTTTATTATGTGCAACTTCCTTGAAATTCTAAAAAGAATCAGGACAACAAAAGGGGTAAAAACTTATATTATTAATTATATTATTAATCCTTTTGTTAATTAAAACTTATTATTAGCCTTTCATCCATTTAAGAACTCAGTATTAATTGAAATCTATTGGATAGCATATTTATATTTTTTACAATAACTGAGATGCATTTTTAATAACAGCCTCCTTAACTGAAATCCCAACAAAGATAGCATATTTGCAAATATTCATATTTGAAATAATCAAAACAGTAAGACATAATTTCCCAGTTTGTTTGCTATTTATTTTTAATTATCTGAAATTTAGCAAAAACATGTGATGTGATTACTTGGACATATTCCATCCTTTTCAAGCACTGGCTTGATACAAAAATAAAATTGATTTCTTCACAAATATGAACTATAATGTTTTCTTGATAATTTCACTCACCCAGATTCTTTCAGAATAATTCTATTTGCTTGTGGTAATTTTTTTCACTACACAATTTTATTCTATATCTATTTTTCGGACCAAAGTATGCATTCTTATTTGAAGTATTATATAAAGTTGAAAAACGTTAAAAAGCATTAATTCTCATATTAAAGTCAACTTAATACTATATGTCCTAGAATTATTCTTTGAACTCTATTGCCAGCTGAATTCTGACATTTATAATGAATCTACCTCAGTACAGTAAGAGTTTACAGTGGCTATTTAAACTGTTTTAAAGACCTTATTGATAAACTATGATTTTCATTTTAATATATCTAAAAACTTTATTTCCCAAATCATTTGATATTAAAGTCTTTGATAAATACACATTTGAATGTTTTTATTTCCCATAATCATCTTCACATTTAATTTAATACATTTAGTGAGTATCTCTTCGTGTGAGGAAATTGACTAGGTCAAAGAACTTGAAAGAACATTAAGACAGGTCTGTCCCCTCATGGAACTTGCAAGCTCTTGGGGTGACAGGCACATACATACACATGCAGTAAGCATGCTGTGTAAATGCAACATAATAAAGATGTGAACTACATGCTATGGGAGCATTTCTTGAGGAGGTCTCAGCAGGGCATGCAACCTGTGCAGTTGCACAAGTCACGTGCTTGGAAGAGTTTCTTCTGCTGGATTTAATGCTCTGCTGTCAGCATCTTGAATTCTTACCATTTTAAAATAAGGGACCCTACATTTGTATTTTGCACTGGGCTTGTCCTGAAAGTGAGCCTGTGTACATGACACCCAGATGCAGATGGTGGGCTTTGGGGAAGGAGTAGCCCTGAGCTTCCCCGAATACTTGGGTCGTGAAAGTGAACTGGAATTTGGCAAGGGGAAAGAAAGTAAGGAGAGGCAAATAATCCCGGAGAACAGAAGTAAAACAAAGGCATGACATAATATTTGCTTAAACATAATAATTAGGCTCTTACATCTAGAGAAGATGAAATTAAGGAAGGATAATTTGTAATCAGATTTCCAAGGGCCTTAAAAGCCTACCTAGATTTTATTTGTAAGAAAAGTAATAACTTTAAGCAAGGAAATGGAATGAAATGTAAATTGGTGTAAACATAAAGTTGGAGAAAAAGACTAGAGGGTGGCATCTTTAATAGAAGATAATGGCAGAAATCTAGAGTTAAAAATAACAGGCTGTAGGAGAACAATGAAAGGGAGGATGAAGAGATGGGTAAGCGAGACATACTCAAGGGCACATAGTGTTTCAAAAACACCTCTCACTATTTGGCTTTTATCCTTGAAAGAGAGCTCATAAGAAAGTTTCACCAGGCCCACTGAAGTGGAAAATAACAATATACTTGGTGAGTAATCTAAACTCTTTTTTTCCAAAGGCTAGTAATCACCTATAAATTAAAATGAAGCACTTAAGTTTTATAGCAAAAAACAAACTGGTGATTTTCACTAAAACAAAAAATAAAAAAAAGTAAAAACAAAATAAAAACCCTGATTAAGGGTGCATTTGAAATACATAGTCTCTTCTGCATGGCTTATTCCTGTGCCTCGATCTGTAACAACAAAGCAATCAACAAACAAACCATACAGTCAAATTAAAGGCTGGTATTAAAAATAAGCTTGACTTGATTGAATCAAAGCAGTTCATTTATTAAGTTTTTCACTTCTCAACTTAATTCCTTCAAAACAGGAATATGACCATATTAACTGAATACATTATTCTTTTAAAGAGAAGATTCTCTGAAATCAATATAATTTCATCTTTTCAAATACAGATCTGGAGAAAGAGATTGCATGTTTTATTTTGGGCTAAAATGCCTAGTTGAAAATTATTTAATAAAACATTTGAATAGAAGTTTTCTGGTGTTTCCCATATCATACTGCTACCCTTTCTTGTATCCAATCTCATCAATACCATTTATGAAGCTGAAGAATATATTAACATATGATATATTATGAAGAATATATCTAAGTGTAATAACTGCAAAAAATCTTCGTTGAAGATTTAAATAGCCTACAGTGATTCTTATAATGTAATATGGTTTGCAAAACATTCAAATAAGCAAGCTAATATCTTCCAAGTATTGTTTGTTACCAACTTTTCTACATCAAATTCTTCTCTAAATGTTCTTAAAGTGTTGCTTATGATTATATGATTATTACTTTGTCAATAAGCTTTCTCAGGGTTTCCAAGTTTTTTTTTTTTTTTTTTTTTTGAGACGGAGTCTCGCTCTATAGCCTAGGCTGGAGTGCATTGGCGCGATCTCGGCTCACTGCAAGCTCCGCCTCCCGGGTTCACGCCATTCTCCTGCCTCAGCTCCCGGAGTAGCTGGGACTACAGGCGCTCGCCACCATGCCCGACTAATTTTTTTGTATTTTTAGTAGAGATGGGGTTTCACCGTGTTAGCCAGGATGGTCTCGATCCCCTGACCTCGTGATCCGCCCGCCTCGGCCTCCCAAAGTGCTGGGATTACAGGCGTGAGCCACCGCGCCTGGCCGTATTTTTTAAATGATTTAACTTCTTCATAGCCAAACTTAACTTATATATGTACTTTTTTAAAATATCAATTCATCACTGAAATATATGAAATTTTCCCTTGATTAATAAAACGCGTTATATATACAGTAGTCCCCTATTATCCATGGTTTTGCTCTTGGCAGTTTCAATTACCCCTGTCAACTACAGTCCAAAAACATTAAACAGAAACTTCCAGAAATAAGCATGTCACAGTTTTAAATCGTGTGCCATTCTGAATACTGTGATAAAATCTTGTGCTGTCCTGCTTTGTCCCACCGAGACGTGAATTGTCCATTTTCCAGAGTATACAGGCCGTGTATATCCACTCTTCAGTTACTTAGTAACTAACTCTTGTGGTTACCAGATGAACTGTGGCAGTATCGCAGTGCTTGTGTTCAAGTAATCCTTATTTTATTTAATAGTGGTCTGAAAAGGCCAGAGTAGTGATGCTGGCATATTGGTATAATTGCTCTATTTCATTATCAGTCAATGCTAATCTCTTCCTTTGCCTAATTTATAAGTTAAATTTTATTATAAGTATGCACATATAGAAAAAAGCATAGTATATAGAGAGTTGGGTACTGTCCGCCATTGCAGGAATCCACTGAAGGTCTGGAAATGTATGCCCTGCAGATAAGGGAACATTACTGTATAAATAAATAAATACACACACACACACATATATATTTGACAGGGTTTTGCTCTGCCAAAAAGAGCAAAGTGCAGTGGTGGAGTGGCATGATCACGGCTCACTACAGCCTCGAATTTCTGGGCTCAATCGATCCTTCCACCTTAACCTCCCTAATAGCTGAGACTACAAGTTTGCACCACCACGCCTGGCTAATTTTTGTATTTTTTTGTAAAGACGGGGTTTCACCCTGTTGTTTAGGCTTACACATATATTTTTTGTAATTTTATGAATATCTTGCATCTAAATGTGATTATAAGTAGTCTACTTATTGGGAATAGAGTCTAGAACTTTATTTGTCTGAAGAGGGATTGAAAAGAAAGAAAAAGACAATTCCTGACTTCAAAATATCATAAGGCTTGACTTTGAAATAATGCTGTGTAAATAAATTAATAAATTGATTTTTATAAAGAAAATTACATTGCCCTTCAGATTCCATCTCAAGGACTTTTCATCTTTGCCAAATTTTAAAGAAAAGGTGCCGTGCAAATTGGAACATTGAGAGGGGTGGGGAGAGGATCATTGAAAGCCCCAAAGATTAATGAGAACTAGAATTTTATGGGGCCTGAAAGTGAGTTTCAAATATGAGGGTTTTGTGTGTGTGTGTGTGTGTGTGTGTGTGTGTGATGAACAGGAGGAGAGTGTTACAAGAAAAACAGGATGGAAAAGTGAACAAGAGCTATATCATAAAGGATCTTGTAAGCCACACTAAGGAGTTTAGATTTTTGAACTGCTTCTATTTGAAAGACATTGAAAGATTAAAAGACACAATAAGGTTTGAGTAAGTATCATTTTGGAGGTGGCCAGGTAGGAGAACACATGACCGCCTGCCTAAAAATCTTCTAACATTTCCTTTCTTCCCTCTTTATTAAAAAATTCTTACATAAAATAGCAGAAGAAATGAATTCAGTGGAACATCTGCAAAGCAAAGAAATTTACTTAAAAATTGTATTAGGGCTTGATAGTCTTTGAGGAATTCCCTTTTGGAAGACACTTCGAAGTTGACTTCTGGGGTAAATTTTAGAAAAATTAAATATTACTTAACCAATTCATATTAGAGCTGTTTAGTTCACTGGGGCATGAATGGATCAAACAATACCCTAGTCAGTTTTCTATATAAAAGTAAATAATTATGTCTCTTTATTGTTGGAAGAAATGGTTCTAAGTAGAAAGAAAACAGGATTGCAAAGCTATTGAAGTTAAGCAATACACATTCAGGTCATACACTAGGCTGGATCCTTGAAAAATGCATGAAATTTATTTCTAACACTTCATGCACTGGGAAAATCTGGCCAATAATAAATTCAGAATACACAGTAATAAAGAGCATGAAAATAACATTAAAAATAAGTATCAACACTTAAACTGCAACAGGAGGGATATAGATGAGATATGAAAAAATAGTTCTTCCTCTCATTAGAGCAGTTAAACATTAGAATAGGTTATCAGGGAAGGTCTCCACAGACTCTTCTCTTGAAGGTTTTTAACATCTAAGAGACAGCCATTTATCTTGAATAGTTGAGGTAAGTCCTGTCTGCAGGCAGGTGAAGGACTAGATGACCTCTGAATTCATAAGTCATAAGCTACTTTTTACCTGCTGCCTGATTTGGTTACTCAAGCAGTCCTTTTTATTCAGAAGTGATCATCAGCAATGTTAAACATTCTACACATTAAATATTTCCCATTTTAACATGAGTAAACCACATTGAAAAGGTGTGGATGACAGATTAAAATAATCATTTGTAATCAAACCAGAATTAATTTTTTTAAAAAATCTATCCTTCACATGTTAAAAGAATAAGCAATATGGGGACCATTTAAAATTTTGCCATTTCAGTGTGATAATGGAAATAGGTATTTATGATAAGACTACCACGAATGTTATTTTTGATTACTATAAATGATATGATAAAAGTCACATGAGGAATGTTTTCGATACTTGCTACATTGTCTGACTCATTTAAATAGATACTTAAATACCTCCCTTTTCTTTTATTACACTCTATCTAGAACATGAGAAAGTTCAGTTCTATGCTTGACACAGGTGACTTCAAGGAAAATAAATTATGTAACCAAAACAGCAAAGGATCAATAAAGAAATGAGCGTATAACCATAGCTTATGTCGTTCCAAAGAGTAACAAAGATTCATCTGTTATCTTGGTGCTATGTAATCCCCCCTTCACTTCTCATCTCTGGCACTGGAATGCATGACAAATAAAAAATGATACAGGATTTTTAGTATAATAATAGAAATTCTAAAATGACCATAATGTCTTTACTGAAGAAATATCTAATGTAGATTTCTTTTAATTCATTTGAATATATATTCTTAAATCATATTTTTTTCAGAAATTAAATCTTTTTTTCTTAGAACTTCAATCTGAAAACCTTTTTTGAGTATCAATTCATATTAAAAATAAAATGTGGACAAAAATTAAATTGAAATCTCAGGCAATGATTATGTCTGGGGTATATAGACAACACGCATATTATAGGTAACATTAATATTTTTAAAATAAGCATAGCTTCAGCTATACTGCTTTAGCTGTAAGATTTTATAGGCTCAGAGGACAAAATGTGAAATAAACTACATTGCATTGACCTTCCTCAGAACGAACACTTGGCAAATGTTTTTAGAACAAAAATTTCTGCAAGTTTAGGTTATAGTCTAAACTTCAGGATTTTAAATTGGTTTGAATTTTTAGCTGTATTCAAAAGACACTTAGAAGTTGTCCCAAGTAAGGACATGCTGGCCTATTACATATCACAACTTCTTGCCATTTAAGGTAAACAAAAAAATTTTTTAATGAAAATGTTGCTTTAGTTTACATTTCCCCCCTTTAATTTAAAATAGATACTTATTTCAACCTATTTAGTCAGCGTTAAATTATTTTTAATAAACTATTCCCTTTACCCCCCAAAAAATCAATAAACAAACTTTTCATATTTCACTAAGGGAAAATTTAAATAACATTTAAAATGAAATTAAACTAAACACTTACAGCAATGACTCTGGCAGTCACTGAATATGTTTGAGGATTGCCTACAAGTGATAATAGAGTATACTTTGGCTTCTATTCCTTTATAGATTATTGTAAGTTTTAATTTTCTCTGATGCAATGTTTAATTGACAAAAACAAAAAGAAGCCAGTAATGGGCCCATGGCAGCAAGGGGTCACAAGCCCCAGATTTCTTCTTTTCTTCTTCTTTTTTTTTTCCTTTCTGTTTTGTAACCATGGTAAAACAATAGAAGTGAACTTTCCCTGAACTTTTCTCTTTAAAGCCCTGGGTCCACGTTGACCTAGCAGGGCAGGCTGGAACCTGATACTATCAACCCAAGGGCTGCTAAAGCAATCAGGTTCAACAACAACCATATATGTTCCCTAATGTCACTTTGCCACAAAGCCAAGGCAAAAGCAAGCTATTTCTAGTAAAGAATTTATTTCTATTGTTTCGGAGATTAATTCAATGGTCTAAACGTGCATAAAACATGGACTAAATGGTAGACTACAGAAATATATTATTGTTCTCTTATAATTACATCACTACCAAAGTTTATTTGCAGATAAGGCCTAATCCCACAAAAAAAAAAAAGCTTCTGGATGCATTATTAAAAAACATGACTTAAATCATTATAGATTTAGATAATCTTACATTTAACTTAGTCATTTTATTAAATTCTCATGGTGATCTGTCTTAAAAGGTAACACTGTACGAAATTTTGTGTATATTCTTCTACAGGCAATAAAGGTATGAAGACACAATTGATTAAAGATACAAATTAAAATATTTGTTATTCTGCAACTGCAGCATGATAAACAATGTATTAGATAAATTGTAGTAGCATCATTCCCATCTCATTCAATAAGAGTTGTATTAGATTTTTGTTTTAAATCCAGTTTTCAAGAATTTGTAATACTACAAGCAAAATTTTAAAAGAGAATGATCACATTCAGAAAAATTAAACAAATATAATTTCTAATAATCATAAATAAGTATTATAGAAGTAGCTCAGATTCAGCCTTTTTACAACTTCTTATGTTCAACTACAATATCAAGAAAAAATTAATAAAGATAAAATAATGGTAAGGAAAAGTTATTCTATCATTACTTGAAGATCTCTCAGAATGTCTCTACAGATACTTGAATATCATATATTTATCACATTTTAAGTATTATTAATTACTTCAAAATGTCAACTGTGCATAAGTAGATGCTCAACTATATCATATCTTCCTGAATATTATTTCATATGGGCTATTTTATGGTACACTTTCATAGAAACAGTTTCAGTGGTTCCAATAGGAGAGTTGGATCATGTGGATAAGATTTTTGTTATGGCAACACTAGGCCTCAACGTACCAATAAGAAGAAATTAGAATTTTGCCCCTCATATAAAAAGGAGTTCAAAATATTAACTGAATGAAGAAATGGGGACAATTAAAAAAAAAAAACAGGACATGGGCCATTGTATCAATAGCTGTCCTTAAAATAATAGATTTCCAGAATTACAAAATAATAAGAATCCTTTTTGAAAAGTACCATGTTTATAGCGACAACTTGTTCATACTTTAACTTGAGTAAGTTAGTTATTAACTGAAATTCATTTTTGTAGGTGTAGGTTTACACTGGTGTATGTTTACATATGGTATTATACACATTTGAGAAATGGGAGGACTAAACAAAAAATATAAGAGATCTGTCGAATTTTATTACATTTACTAAAGATTCCTTATGAAAATATAGGATTAATATTTTTATCCCGTTCTTGAACTGACTTTCCAAGTAGTAATATAAAAAATATTACTGAAAGTGCAGGTTAAATGCTAATTTGACTTTAAAGAAACCTATCAATGTTTAGAATATTTAGGGCATCAATAAAGGAGATTTTTTAAAAATGTATTTTAAAATAGAAAGGATGGAAAGAAGATCATGAAGCGAAGAAATAAAATAGGCAGAGAAAGTATTGGTCTACCCTTTCAACTCTTGATAGTGGCTTCACTGAATCTCTTTTTTCCAAGTTTGAGAACAAGGAGTTAAGGTTGTGACTTTACTGAGAAAAAAGGGAAAGCTAACATATACAGAACATCTACTAACAGGTAAGTAAAATGTCTATCTCATTTAAATTCCAACAACCGTTTTAGGCAGATATTATTATCTCCATCTCTCAGATGAGGAA
The DNA here is from genome assembly GCF_006542625.1 of Nomascus leucogenys. Classification (NCBI taxonomy): domain Eukaryota; kingdom Metazoa; phylum Chordata; class Mammalia; order Primates; family Hylobatidae; genus Nomascus; species Nomascus leucogenys. The sequence goes on from NC_044385.1 coordinate 97,439,688, forward strand.
ATTTGAGCTGACTGGCCCAACAGCATGACTCATAAATTTTAGATCTTTATGTCAGAACCATGTATCTCTGACTTCAAAGCCTGTACTTATTCCATTATACCATGGTGCCTCTGAATAGTAGAGACAAAAGGTCACTTTGCCATGGATCAAAAGACAGAAGCTGTCACTTATTAGATGTGTGACCTTGACAGTCACTTAACCTTTTGGAATCCACATCTTCCCTTCCCTAACACCCTCAAGAAGTGCTATAGCCAATAAAACTTAAAAACCTGAAATAAAATAGTCAAAGAAGCTAATATTAGCATAGAGCATTTAATAAGAAGAATGTGAACACTGAGCACAAAGGAAAAACATGGCTGCGTGTATGCTGCTGTGTTCAGGGTACGTTCTTCCAACCTAAGAAGGCAGTTTCCTATATTTGTGCCATTATCTTAATCTCATTTCTATCTCAATGTCACTATTCTTCCTCCTGCCCTGCCTGATTTCTCTGAGTAAAAGTATTATACAGAAATTTTAACAGCTGTTGATATCTATTAAAATAGCTAATTTCAATAGCTGTCTATTGGTGAACACAGAGTATATTAATGCAGAGTATTTCCAATGAGAACGAGATATGTCTTTTATGTAAATAAAAAGACAACTTCCAGTCTCGGGGGACAATTAATGGGCTCTGAAAAATAATTTTCTTTGGTTGTTTCTCCTAAAAAAAAATAACAAAAACTCTAGAGACTGAAAAATTAATACCCCTCAAATAATTTCAGATCAGCTTAGAAATCAAATTAATGTTTAGCTTATCAATTATTAAAACAAACATCTGGGAATACAGAAATAATGTTTTCCTTTTTCTCTTGAGTTTGAAATCTATCTTTCTAGAGGTGTAAGTGATATCTGAACATTTCACAAGTGCCTCAAATTCAACATGTCTGATGTAAACTTCTTATCTTCTACCTTAAACCTGCACCTCATTACCTATTGCATTGCATATCTCAGAAAATAAACCACCATCCATCCAATCCCCAAAACCAGAGCTCAGAGAGTCTTCCCAATCCTTCCCTCTTTTTCAATGTACTTTCCATTTCTTAGCTTAATAATCATCACCTTCTATTGATTCTGCCTATGATACATCTTTCAACTCACTCTCTTCTTTATTCACATTGCTCCTGCCTTCTCTCAGGTCCTCCTGTGTTCCTGTAGTGTTTGATACTGACCTAAGTGTTCTATATAGAAATAACATTATAGCACATTCAGTGCCTTCTGCAAATCTAAATATTCACCAAATTTCTTACCATAGCATACAAGACTCTTCAAAATCTAGAACCTCAATTCCTTTTGGGTATAATTTCAAATAACTTTCCTACCCTCACTCTGTAGTTGGAACCTAATTATTTTCACATATTCATGCTTTACAGATCTAATCCTTCTTCCTGAAATGCCCGTTCCTTCAGTTGTACATGTGAGAAGCCCTACACCAATTCTCACCAACTTCTTCCCTCATCTTCCCAAGTGCTCACCAGTTGCCTTTTACTTCTATTGTATCATGGAATACCATAGTATCATATTAGTCTCTCTATTAACACAATAATTCATGTATTACTTTAGTCTGCCAACAAAGCCTTTAAATGCAGCAACTATGTTCTATATATTCCTCTTTTGCCAGAATTCAATGGTCTGGTAATAAGGATAAAAGTATTACTGTTTGCTGGATGAATCAGCTGAAGAAGAAACAAATGAATTATTTTTTTAATTTAATTTATTTTTATTTTACTTTAAGTTCTGGGATATATGTGCAGGTTTGTTACATAGGTATACATGTGCCATGGTGGTTTGCTGCAACTGTCAACCTGTCATCCAGGTTTTAAGCCTTGCATGCATTAGGTAATTAACTATTTTTTTAAAGTATACATCATGCATGTAATTAACAGAAAATATTACTTTACAGGAATAGCCTTTCCAAAAAATTTCTGTCCCTCATTAAATTAAGAGACCTAATGCTAAGGATTCATCCAAAGATGATTTTATATTCATTTTTACTGAATAATCAATTATGTGCACACCTACAAAATTCAAAATATAAAATAAACTAAAGCAAAATAATACGCAATTTTATGTGCTACAAAAAATTTTAGTTTAAAAATTATTTGAAATGTCAGTCAAATAATACAGAATATTAAGTCATCATTGCCCTTTAAAATTCTTTCAACAAGAAATGCCTAATTGTACTTTCACTTTATCTCACTGTACCAGTAAGTAAATAAATTAACAAAATAGCTTTTATCACACAGAATAACCTTTTAACTGAGGGATTATCTCTGGTTTATTTTTCATTTCTTTCACTGCAGATAGCAGTTCATGCCTCATTGATTAGTTTGCTAAGGTGGTGACCAGAAATGAAAACACTGCAAGGACCCGTGTGTGTAATCACTCACACACACACACATACACACACACACACACACACACACACATTAATTCTATGCCTCTATGCCCGCTTAGATTTGTTTCTTATTTACACATTTTTATGTTTTTTTCATTAAATTGCGTTTCCATTAATAATTTAAATTGTCCATTTTATAACTCTCAGGGAGAGGAAAATATAAAGTCGATGGAAAAAAAATCTAGTTTTCTTCAGATTCCTGCTACTTAGGAATATAATGATGGCCTATATCTTGATGTATGCCATTGAATATGCCAGCCACATTTGAGACTTGCCATATTCATCATAAGCTCATCAGTCAGATCTTTAGATCTAACATCCCTTTTGTTTTTTCAGTCAAAACCAATATGGAATTAGTAGTCCAAAAAAACTTTTAAATTAAAAAAAAACACACAGAAATCAAGTACAGTAATATTAATAAGTGTTCATTAGAGTAACCAGAACCGATGAGAGCATGTCACTCTCATTTGGTCTTTTGCTACCCAAAGACTCTGTAGAATCATGTGTCCCAATGTTTAAAAAGATCATGGATCACCTAGAAAGCCCCAGAAAAGAACAACCATGTGGTTGAAGGATTTGAAAGTCCAGAACAAATGAAGAACGAAAGAGAGCATATGGTCTCACATGGAAAAGATGAGAACAAAATCGGAAACTTAAAATATTGAATAAAAGCTAACCAAATACAAGACAGACTAAATTCATTCCTTTCACTTCTGAACTCAATAATAGATTATTTTTGCCAAACAGAAGAAAGGGCATAACAGTCAGACTTAAAAAAAGCTCTCTTCTGGCTGGGCACACTGGCTCACACGTGTAATCCCAGAACTTTGGGAGGCCCAGGCAGGAGGATCTCTTGAGCTCAGGAGTTCAAGACCAGTCTGGGCAATGTAGTGAGACCTCATTTCCACTAAAAATTCAAACAAAATTAGCTGGGCATGGTGGTGCACCTATAGTCCCAGCTACTCGGGACGAGGATTACTTGTGTCAGGGAGATCCAGAATGCAGTGAGCTATGATCGCACCACTGCACACCATCCCGGATGACAGAGCAAGACCATGTCTCAAAAAAAAAAAAAAAAAAAAGAAATCTCTTTCTCTGAGATCTTTCTCCCTTCAATGGTCAGGTAGAGCTAGATAACTTACTCAGTATATCAAGATGTTGTAAAATTGACATTGGCATTTGTTACAGGCTTTAGCTCACCCACTGCTGAGGCCTCTTTATCTTCTAAAACTGTGTTATTCCCTTCTCTGTAATCTCTATCACCAAGTATAGTTGATTATGTATTCAAACATATTGTTTCTTTTCCATTTGTTTGCTATTTCATTAATTAGGTGCATATTTCCTTGGGATCTTATGTTATCCTGATAACTGGCTGCTCTATCAACATTCCCATTTATAAACCATCCTACCCACTGCTTTTAGAATAAAAATTATTAGGCAAGAAGATTTTTAGGTAATAGCCAAAGCAAGCTTTAGGGAAATTATAATCTGGCAATCTTCATGTCTCTACTGTTAGTGGAGCTTTCTTTTCTGTTGGCATTCTTACTCCTCCCATTGACATTTAAACCCATCACCCCAGACATCTACGCATCTTAGTATTTTGCTTTCGACAGTCAACTAAACCCTGCAAGGATTTAATTGATAATTAAAGTTAAAAGCTTAAATTATGAGTATTTGCATTTAAAAGAGGCTCCTTCTTCTGTGTGAATGCAACCTCTGGTGCTATTTCTTAAGTACAAAAGTAAATGAGCCTTTGTAGGCCACCTTTGAAAGGTTGTCTTTGACCCAAAATAGAATGGCTTATTTAATCATAGGATTTTCTGCTCAAGGAACAACACAGATCCCATGTCTTACTGTAGCATGTACCAAGCCTCTTCTTTTGGTCTTCCAGCCTCTTTACAAACTTAACACCTCACATTCTCACCAATTTGACTACATTTCAGTTCATATTACAATTTCATGCAATGCAAAGAATAGACATAGATTTTTTCCTAGAAGTCACAGTACACTTTCTATACTATGCTCACTATCTGTGTGTATCATGCTATTACCTATATTTTCCTTTTGGGTAAAGAAGAAGAGTATCACTTCTCTTTCCATCAAAAACAGATTTTAAAAGTGGCCTTGGGAGGATTTCCTGAGCCAAGGAGTTCAATCTCAGCCTTGGTGACATACTGAAACCCCATCACTACAAAAAATTTAAAAATCAGCCTGGCTTGGTGGCATGAACCTGTAGTCCCAGCTACTCTGGAAGCTCAGGTGGAAAGATCACTTGAGCACAGGAGGTTGAGGCTGCACTGAGCTGTGATCACACCACTGCACTCCAGCCTGGGCCACAGAGTGACACTCTGTCAAATAAATAAATAAAAATAAAAAGTGACCTCCCCAGGAAGCCTTATTGAAATATATTAACTGTTTCTACTTTTAGTTCTTTATTTGTCTTTTTTGTTGATTCATTTGTTCAATATTTATTGAGAGTTTATTATGTACTGGGGAAGAATCTAGGTGAAGAAAGATAACACGTAATAGAAGAATAAACTACTAAAATGCTGTCTTTAAATTACTTGTACACAGAAGACTTCTCTAAGAAGACTTGAATATCAAGAAGTTAGCAGCTATGGATGGGTGAAGCTATGGGAAAATCAGCAGAAAATGTCCCAGCAAATGGACTAGTGAGTGCAAAAGGCCTAAGTCTGATCAGGAAAGCAAAGGAAAGCTAGCATGGCTTATTTCAGCATGTGAGGGGGAGAAAAGAAAGAATGGACTCCAGGAGGCTGGCAGACATTTGGACTTCACTGACATATTAATACTATTTATTTGTATGTTCTCTTACTAAGTTTTAAATCTTTTCCTGTTCACAGCACATTTTTGCATTCCCCAAATAAATTTTCTCTCTCAGGCAAGAGACACACCTTGCTACCCTATTGTCAGCCATAACGTCTAGTTCAAGACTCAGCTCATAATCATGTCTAACAAATGTGTTTGACTAACTAAATTAAAATGTAATATAAATGAAAACCATTCATTTAAAATTCCAAAGCACTCCATGGTGTTTAAATTTTCAGATTCCATAAAGAATACTATCAGTATTTTAATGAAATATGAATCCTTTGCCTGCTAACATGTAAAGATAGCACTGCAGCTAAAAGTGCATTATATAAATGTCTACTTTAGTCCTTCTTTGTCAATGCTTTGCTATCCATATAAAAGATCCAGATCAATATAAAGGTAATAACATGATACATGATAGCAGACAGTTATGTTCTCTAAACTTTACTTATCAATTCTAAGATGTCTTTATCAAAAAGTTTATTTTCTTGCAGTAGTTACTTTATATCAAGCAGTCTCTCGCACTTGTCAGATTATTCGTACACCCAGATAAATGTCCCTGTCATCACATACTGAAAAGAAAATGTGAATCTGCATTATAAAATGCATTTCTCTCTTACTTGATGATCCACAGCTATTTCCTGTTAAAAATACTGTAGAACAAACAACAATAATAATATTGGTTGGAAAAAATAGGGAAACATTACCTATGGATATTTAAGAAACAAAGCCAACACTAATCCTTTATTTGAAGAAAGTAAAAATCTATATCCAAACATGATTTCCCTATACATAGTGTCAATGTTCAGATATTGAGCCTGATGCCCTCATAATACATCTGCCTAACACCACAGTAAATTTTTTCATTGTTTTTTCCCAACCAGGATGACAACCACCTAACCTACATAATATTAAGCAGACATTTAGTTCCACTGATGTGAACAGCCAAGAGATTAATGCTGACAGAGCTAAATTACACAAGAGTCAAGAGATGTGATCCAACAATACAATTATAATTATCACTAGGGGAGGTAAGAGATGAACATATTTTCATCTACTAAGAGCTCTGAATTAAAGGGCCAAACACTTAAATGCCACTTTTACTCATTTGGTAACTAGGGGTAGTCCAAATTCTGTAATTATCTGACTTTGCATGCATTAAAAGCAGCTTGGTTTTAGAGGCTTCTGATAGCAATGTCACAATTAACAGTCTATGTTTCATTTTCAGCCACTATTTCAAAAGAACTAAAATAATCACCAAGTCATATGAATAATAAAAAAGAACTAGTCTTCATTTTCTTCTCATTTTGTTTCAGTAATTTGCTGTGCAATGAATTATCTTTCAACTTAGATTTTTATTTATTTTGTGCGATATCATAAAATAATTAAGAAATCCTCATAGCATTTTTTCTTCCTTAAAAGTATGTTGGAAAAAAAGAAATATGATATCCATTTAAAAAATAAGATTTTAGATGAAAGTTCTTAACAATATGTTAAAGCACTTTACTTCTTGAGTGGTACATTATAGACACTTGAAGTTATGAATATACACCTGAAGCTGTAATAATCCTTTTGAGTAGTGTATCTATTAGAATGATATTTATTATAAGGATAGAATTAGAATTATGCTCTTAGGCAATTATAAGTCTATACCATTAAGTTATTTTTCCTCCAGTATATGAATCATTACTTTGAATAATTTATATATTAGAAAGTAATATTCCTTAGCAGTATACAACCAGCATATGCCATTTGCTATAAATGAGTTTCTGTATTATAAACAGGTAATACAATCAGGATGAAAGTGAGGAAACCATCTTCCTTTTGGTTTTCCTTAGTAAGTTTTGTTTTTTTACTAACTCCCTCCATATTGACGTTTGTTGATTTCCTATGAGATTTTCTACCTTTTGAGAGAAAATACCAACTTGCTTCTTTTCTTTTTTTAGAAAAAATAATAAATAATTCACAGAACAACATTCCCTTCTATTGACTACGAGGTGGAATATAACAAGTCCTTCCTATGTGAAACTGCCAGTTGCAGCTACTCATGACTAAATCATACCGAACACCAAAGAAAGCAGTGGTTGGTTACTTCATAGCTTTCTGGACAGAACTTGAAAATTGGGAGGTGGATACTTCAGGATAATAATACTTGAAAACTATCATCATAGTGAGCTTGGCTTATATCAGTGTAAAAATCTGTATGCATTTAAAATAATCCCCAAACAGATATATATCATTTTCTCATTTATTATTTCATCTCGCTAGAAACAATAGTTCTAAATATGTTGATAAAGTACTGAAAAGCCAGACACACAGTATCATTCAGTTTCAAAAGTTGAGGAAAGAGCTTTGGATTTGGGGTCAGAAGGTACAGATTTCAGTTTTTACTTGCATGACCTTCAACTTTCTGGGTTCAATGTCTACATCACTGCTATGGGGCTTCAATATACTATTCGTGGCTTTCTCACAAACTACGATGGAGCTGGGGGTGTAGCCAAGGAGAGGAGGAGGATTCTTATCACCTCCTCCCTCAATGCTTAGGAGCAGGGGCTAGGGTTAGAATATCTCTGTTATTTGGAGACTTTGCAAAGGAATGACTCAGTACCATCTATATTCAAAAGAGCAGAATGTGCTGAGTTCCAGGTTTCTTTTCATCTTTTTCATGGATTGTTGTGTCAAAACCAGAAACAGTTGTACATTTCTCTATCCCAAATAAAATAAAAGCTATTAAAATGTGTCTAGGTCTGGCATAGCAGCTTGTACCTGTAATCCCAGCACTTTGGGAGGTTGAGGCAAAAGGATTGCTTGAGTCCAGGAGTTTGAGAACCAGCCTGGGTAAACCGGGCCGACCTTGTCTCTACACAAAATTAAAAAAAAAAAAAAAAAAAAAAAATTAGCCCAGCATGGTAGCACATGCCTGTAGCCCCAGCTACTCAGGAGCCTGAGGTGGGAGGATCACTTGATCCCAGAAGGTTGAGGCTGCAGTGAACCCTGATCACACCATTGCATTCCATCCTGGGCAGTAGAGTGAGATCCTATCTAAAAAATAAAATAAAATGTGTCTTAGTTAACATGGTTAACATGGTTCCCCAGATATTTGGCATTATGTTTTAAGATATTTTATAACTTCAGACTGCACAAATAAATAGGTACCTGAACAGTAATATTAAAAACCTCTTTTGATGTTGACTTGCATTTGACGCAATAGAATCTGTTTTTAGTAAGGTGGTTTTTAAAAAATTTATGTTCTAATCCCACATCATCAATCCTCTTCTGTTTCTTAACAAATTAAATGATAAATTATTGTTTTGCTTTTTTGTTTTGTTTTGTTTTCTTTTCTTTTTTGAGACAGAGTCTCGCTGCCTTTTCCAGTCTGAAGTGCAGTGGTGCTGTCTTGGCTTACTGCAGCTTCTGCCTTCTGGGCTCTAGTGATCCGCCCACCTCAGCCTCTTCAGTAGCTTGGATTACAGGCAAGTGCCACCATACCAAGCTAATTTTTGTCTTTTCAGTAGAATCGGGGTTCCACCATGTTGCCCAGGTTGGTCTCAAACTCCTGGCCTCAAGTGATCTGTCCACCTCAGCCTCCCAAAGTGCTGGGATTACAGGCCTGAACCACTGCACCCGGCCTGTTTTGCATTTTTGTTTTCACTTTCCTTTCAGACTATTTTGATAGGAATCAACAATTCTTAGATTAGTCTGAAAAGCCCTCTCAGTATTGAAATTTTGTAGGCATTCACTTAAACCTAAGATAAGTAGAAAAATAAATTCGTATCTAATGGAAACTAGTTGCAACTTATTCATTTTCAAAATAAAGGCAACAAATATGAAAAAACATCTATCATCAAAAACTTCTAAGGGGTTTATGGTTGTATTTATCCTGTTTAGCTCAAGTGAGAAGTAATTTTACATTTGAAAACTTTCATCAAAACTGTATTGAAGACAGTTTTCTATACTTGGATAATTCCATTTGGTGACTCCCAACTAGGCAAAACTTTTTGCCCTTTAGCAAATATAATTTACTGAATGAACAAATAAAATTAAATTTATAATAACTAAAAAACAATATATTCAATGCATGCCAATTTAAATCTTAAATTACTCCAACTGACCAACAGAAATCCTGAGATCATCAACATTTGCATAAAACCTGCTCTATAACTTGTTCAAAATAACTTGGAAACACTCTTGATATGATACAACTATACCATATACTTCCATTTCTGATTTTTTTTATACACAGCAAAGAAGATGGGTTATTTCCAAGTCAATTGAATAAAGTATTACTTATATCAAAAAATACATAGAAAATGTATCTTAGTTATGATATAAAAAGAAAGAATCTACGTTATGCCTAGAGTTCTAAAAAGATAAAAATTGTAAAGGAACTTGCAAGTAAGTTTCTTTATGATTTATGTCCATTTGTATTTTTTTAAGCTCCAATTAGCTCCAATAAAGACTATTTTAGAGGAATAAAAACATTCAAATATTTGGCAGTCTCAAACACTCGTCTTAGAAATTTTTCTTCATGGATGAAGCTTTATGTTATAATGAATGTCAATCACAACTAACTATAACTTTTGGATTTGCAAAGGAACAGGCAATTCTCTCTAACACTCCATTTGCAAGTGCAAAACATCAAAATGGGATACTACAATTGGCAAAAAATGGACTTTACATGTGGATTATAGCATATCTTAGTGAAATTGAAACTGTAAAAATAAATTTAAAAGAAAACTTGAAAATAATGGTTTTGAACATAAAGTTAGTACAACAAAAAAGACTTGAAAAAGTTTTAGCAAACCAAGTCTCATCAAAGCAATATGAATGTTAGCATCAAAAAACCATGTTTCTCAAAAGGCACCTTTCTTGACAAAGCTTTAACTGTTTTGAGCAATGTAGCCTTTAAGAAAATGAAGCTACGGATTCAGCTGAGTTTCAAAAAAGAAGACAAAAGAGAGAGAAAGTAAATAGAAATTAACCAAAATACCAAATTCGACTTCTAAAACTCCTCTCAAAAGCTATCATTTCATTCAAGTGTTAGTCCTTTCTCTGAGTGCATTGTGGTATCTAACATTTAATATTAAAGTAAAATGCCCTAGGGAAGGAGTGGTACCAGGAAGAGTAAAGTTGATGAAACTATATAAAATGTAAACTTTAAAGCTAGCTAAATCTTGATTTTTTCCTAAATATCTTAAAATTTGTTTTGTCTAGAATTATATTGCCATTTTATGTAGCACATATAAATTTCACTTTTGATTAGTAGATGTTCTTTACATAAACACATTAAAAATATAATTGATAATATCTATTAGAGAAATAAGCTCCTTAATTCACAATATTTGGGAGGGCAATCATCACTGAAAATAAAACAAAAATGCAGGATATTTTGCTTGGATATTGCTCTGAAAATAAATAATACAGTATTAAAAAAATACGAGTGGAAGATTTAAGGAAAGCATGCTTACACATGATTGATCTCTTAGAAAGCTGCATGGTTTATAAAGGCACTGGATTACATGGGGCTTTTTTGGTTTCAAATAGATACATTTTGCTCCACAAAGTTATGTATTTGCTATTATCTTTTGCATTATAGTTTGTCTTTCTGGATAACAAATCCCCTTGGAGAACCTGTTGAAAGTTACAGACCCCTTTAATCATTAATGAACACATAGTGATCTACCTAAAATTGTGCATGCAATTTCAATTGAGGTCCTTACAGATGCTTCCCCCTCAGAATCTCAGCTATGGACCAAGACTCTGCCTGGTATGTTTTAAACCTCTATTCTTCTCAATGCATTATACACTTGTACTACTACAGGGAGTTGAGGCGAATAAACTACATGTTGAAGCCCTATAAGTTTGTTTCATTAATAGGGGAAAATGTGAAATTTCCTATTTATATGCACATAGGCACTAGTATCATTACTGAGAGAAAAAGCAAAAGAATACTTCTATGTCTGAGATTTAAAACTGATTTAGTTGAAAAAACTGATGAGTATTAAAAAAAGTAAACTCAGCGTGACTTAACAAGAAAACGCTTTAAATGTAAGAAATAATTGTTTGGATATCTAAACATCCAAATCACGTGTGCATTTTAATCCTAAATTAAACAAATTCTAAGTAAAAAAGTATATGCCTAACAGAAAAATAAAGTGATTTTTTTGTCATCCAATAAATAGGCAATGAAAAATCTATATTTAAATTCAAGGTACTAAAGTGAATTAAAGAGGTAACTATTCCACAGGAGTATACATCATTTCAGTTTAATTTTAGTATACAAGTCTCCTTATTAAATATCATGTATAAAATAGTCTTATTTATCATCTTATCTCATTAAGTATTATCTAGAGAGGCAATTTTGAAAAAGAAAACAATGATTAGGAAGACTTTATTTTATTCTAATTATATTTGATACTTTAAATGTTTATCTATCAAATATATCTCTTATTAAACAATTCTTTAGCTCTGGTATATTTTTTAGTAAAGTTTTAATAACTTTCTTGGAATTAAAAATAGCATATGATATCAGAGACCAACAATAAAAGTAATCAAATTTAGAGAAATGTTTAGAAAATAAATAGATCTATACATATTTTGTTAAAGAACAATCAATTGATCTGCTGTTTTCTATGTAAAATGAAACAATGCTTATTATTAAAATATAGGCTGAATTCTTTGCCTGATTTTCTGCTTTTGTAAAATGCATTGCTTGAGAAACAAGTCTTCAAAAAACAAGGCCTAAAAAAATCTACTACTCAGGGTGCCTTTGAGGATATTTAATTAAAATCTAATCCTGCATTCATTAAGGCTCACATAAATTAAGCTGTCATTCATAAGATTTATGGATTCTCATTTGCATATTGCATACAATTCATCAATTACTCAAGTATGAAAGGAGCACATTTCCCTTGGAGCTGCCTGCTACCCTGCCAACATTTGAAATGAGGGAAAGAGCAAGACTGTCAGGCATTCACACAAACTTTCTTCCAAATGTCTGCTCCTTGATTAATCTAATTTTCTAGATCTTCCCTACAAGATACACCAACAGCCCTGGTGCACATTTCTATTATTTCGCCTGTCTTCATCACCAAAATCTTCCAGTCTTTGAATACTTCTTCATGTCTGAGTGATTATTATTTATTTGCTAATAATATGGCATTGATGATATTTCCCTATTCAAATGTGTTTGATATGTACAAAGATGTAGGTTACAGGTTTGTTGATTTTTAATGTTAATTATTTGCTATCAACAATCAGCCAATAAAGAGCTGAAAATAAGGACATGGAAAAGGAAGAGGGTGTTGCTGTGGAATGTAGTTGGCACAAAAGCCTAGTTTCAGAGACTGTTAGCATTTCAGAAGAACCTGAAACAAAGCCCTTTAGTAAATCATTGATTCTATATTTAATATAAAAAATGGAGTTCACTCAATTAGCTGCAAGTATATGCTACTGCACTTTTTGCAGTTCTAAGCAAAGTAGTAAGTAACCCAAATTAGTTTGTTTTCACTGTGCATAAAGCATACTGTGTTAATTCACTTGTCTTCTCTGGGGAGTAGATCTTAATTTCAGTGGCACAAGTTGGAAGTAACAGACCCTTCTAGACCACACTCTGGAAACCTTCCAACAGGAATGTGATCAGGTGCGGAATTTAATGCAAAACACTCCTTATGTCCAGGATTTCTACAATTAAAATATATGAATGTATCAGCACTCTCAAAAATCTCTGCTCCTGAAAACATGCTGTCAATTAAATGTCAATTAAATAGAAAAACAGGAAAAACTACCTTTCAAAATCATTAGTTTTCTATGAAGTGCATATACTTCAGTATAAAAAGAAAGCATTTTATTCAATTTAAATATTTAGGAAATTCATTTGGTAACATGAGGGATTTTATTTTACTGCATGATACTTGCCAAAACTATGATCATATCTATTTGGAAACACCCATTTAGAACCCAAAATTAGAATTTCCCAAATTAAAACCTTAACATCTCAGGTTAAGTGTTAAATTACAAGAGATACCTCTTGGTTGATATCGCTCTCAAAGAGCCTAAGGAAATGAGTAAATGACTCTAAGGACTATACTAGCATAATCATAAATATTTTCACTTTACAAAAACTGTGCCTCTAAAGAGAAAAAAATTGTATTCAGCAATAAAAATAATTTCCATGAATCTCTCACAAATACATTTAACATAGGAGAAATAAATGACTCTATAAATTTAATCAGAAGGATGAAATCATTAGCATGCCCAATTTATAAAATGACTTTCAAAACTGAAAGCAAACAACAGATAAGCTCATGCTTTTTATTCATTCAAGTGGGATGGTTCTTCGTAATTTTCAGAGATCCATGCCTGAGACACTACTGAGTGTATTGTCTGTCTTTTAACTCTTGCATTCTCTGCATTTCAGTTTTCTCAGCATGAGCTGTCTACTTTATTCTATCCAAGTAATGTGTAATAGAAAAAGAATTGACCTATTCTATAATAATAATGCTTATTTTATTTCTTCAATACAAACCACCTGTTTGGGTTTTGTTTGGTTTTTGAGGTTTTTTTAACTATGTAAATTAAATATGATAATCAGCTTCCTTACTCAGTTTAATAGACAGTGAATGGAAACCATATGGAAAACTTTATTTTTTTTTATTTAGTTCATCCTACAAAAGAATTTACCCCAGATTAATGAAGAAATCCCAAGTAAGAGAACACAAAAACATCTAAGAGTGATGGACAATAGTGAGGAGAGCTTCACCAGATCACCTGGGGCACTTCATTTAAATTGAAGATTTTGCATTAAACATTTGTACAGATTAAGTGAACTTGTTTCATGTCCAAGAGTGCACATTTATTTTGAATAAATTATTCCCAAAATGAATTTGCTTTCTTTTTATTTTTCATAGCCCCTTTAGATTAATAATCAGATCTAAAATGGCATTTCTGAATACAATCTATCTAGTCCACACATATGAGAGAATATTCTGATAGATTTTAAGAGATACTTATTTCAAAAGTCACACACAAATGAATACATAAAAGGACACCACTCCTCTGTAGGAAAAGTAAATGTGTTAAGGAAAGCATCAACACGGCAATGACCTTGACAAGAATCTTGGGTTATGGTAGTCTATCACTAGTAATCAGGATTGATATCCATAAAATGAAGCTATCACAAAATCACTCTCTTGCTAGCATACTGCTATGTATGTTACATCCCTTAATATTGTTAAATGTTAGTCAGGTCCTGTGGAATCTATGCATAACAATGACAAACACAATGACAGACCCACGGAATGAAACTTGTTTAGAATCAGTTTAAAATAAAATATGCATATGTGAATTCAATTGTTAGTGTATTGTTGAGGTTTTCAGACTCTCCAGAGGAAGAATATTAGGTAATTAGAATTACTCAATGTACACCCAAAATAATAAAACTTCTCAAAATTGTTTACAAGGCCATAAAGCAGAATAAGCCAAGCCTGATGGGTACCTGGGTAACAGAAACATTCACTACCAATCTACCTTTATTTTAAAATCCTCTGATTTACCAATGTGTCCTAAATGCAATAATATGGAATGAACATTTATTGCGGCTCCGCTCAAAAATCATCTTAACAAGTTATTCTGTATATATGTACCATGTCTATAAAGAAACTTAAGATTAAAGACATTTTTTCATGCTACAATAAAAGTTGATCAGTTTTTCTAATCTTATAACTAGAAAAATAAAGCAACAAAGGTGAAAACAACTTCCAAGAAAGGCAGAAGTCATTACCTGGGGCTACCAGCCTATTCTATTCTGTACAAACCCGTTCTCCAAGAGCAATCAAGTATTTAAACTATTTATACATTTCTTTTTCCTAGGTTAAAAGCTAAGAATAGAGAAGCAATAAAAAGTTGTGTAAAATGTATGTTTTCAATCACATGAAGGACAAGTCTACTCATTCTGAATGTATTTGAAATAAGCATATGAGTCATGCATGCAAAGTCAAAAAATCAATCAAGAAATGTTTACTTTTATTGCATAATGTTGTCTAATTTTAATTTCTTTCTTTATATATTGTGAGCATGTATGTATGAGTATTTGCACACACACACACATATATGTATACGTGTGTACAGATATACACAAACACACACTCTTCATTATTTGGCATTTACAGACACACAAACACCTAAAGCATTATGTACTTTGTTGTGCACCTGAGAACTTACTTAACAGAAAGCAAATTTTATTTTACATTCAGCCATTAAGATTTGTTGTCTTATTATTTTTATTAGTTATAATTGTCATGTAAAATAGCTACAATTATACAAATCAGTATTTTTTTTTTTGAATGTGATGATTTTAAGCAATTCTAAGGGCTACATTTTCTGAATTTCAGAATGTAGTTGTGTCCTTTTGAGAATCTTAAGGCATTCAAAACATATCAGGAACCTAAAATTGTATATTTTAATTTATATTTTTTCAAACGGAATACAGTTACGACAATTAACTATTACCCACTTAATTGTAGTTTATCTACCTTACATAAAGATGGTGAGAATGAACACTTTTGCAATAATCTGAAGCGTCTAAAGTAGTTGAACTCCACGAGGAAAGCTCTGTCTGTAATATTCTTCAAGAGCCAGTCGTGTTATTAAACAGATAAGCCTGGGTTAAAAATACAACAGCACAAGATTCTAATGTTGAGTCCGTTACTAGAATGCAATGTGATTTTAAGCAAGCCACTTAACTTCTCTTTTTCTTGGTTTCTTGATCTTTTTTTTTTTTTTTTTTGAGACGGAGTCTCGCTGTCGCCCAGGCTGGAGTGCAGTGGCAGGATCTCGGCTCACTGCAAGCTCTGCCTCCCGGGTTCACGCCATTCTCCTGCCTCGGCCTCCCGAGTAGCTGGGACTACAGGCGCCCACCACACACCCGGCTAACGTTTTGTATTTTTAGTAGAGACAGGGTTTCACCATGTTAGCCAGGATGGTCTCAATCTCCTGACCTCGTGCTCCACCCACCTCGGCCTCCCAAAGTGCTGGGATTACAGGCGTGAGCCACCGCGCCCGGCCTGTTTCTTGATGTTCTTTAGAAACGGTGTTATGGAATATTCTTTTTACCTAAATTCCCATGGTTGTAATATTAACACTCAAATCGTAGACTAGACTCTGCTGTCAGAATTGCTTGAGGTTAAAATATTGTGAAGTTTTGAGAATGGATGCTCAATCCAACTGGATCCAATTGTGAAAGAAACTTAGATCTGAATTCCCAAATATTCTGTCTCTATAGAGAAAAGTTCATGTCTTACATTCTTCAGTAGTTATTTTAAGGATCCGATGGAATAACTAATTTTAACTCTTATAGTTCCAAGGGTTCTTCTGAGATCATTTCAATACTCTTTTGCTTCATTATGCTGTCTCTTCAAACTCATAACTGAGCTTGAGAGTAGTCAACTAAAATCTTCAAATAATTTCTGTATGTGAACTGCTAAGTACACCATTTTGAACCCTTTCAATGAAGATCATACATTGACCTTTATAAAACTTACATTAACTATATTTGATCTATCATTCCAGCCTGCCAATATTTGGGGGATCTTGATTCCATCATTATCTATAGCTCCATCTAGGCTCAAGAATACGAAAAGACCACTTATTTTTTTCCTTGAATTTTTCATGAAATCTATAATCTCTACTTCAAAAGCTCTATCCAATCTATCTCTTCCTTCATTACCTCTTCTACTGTCCTAGTTCAGCGGTTAGTTTAATTACCTCTCCTTTTTGCTTAAAAATCACCAACTGGGCCAGGTGCAGTGGCTCACACCTGTAATCCTAGCACTTTGGGAGGCCGAGGCAGGTGAATCTCCTGAGCTCAGGAGTTCGAGACCAGCCTGGCCAACATGATGAAACCCTATCTGTATTAAAAATACAAAAATTAGCTGGGTGTGGTGGTGGGCACCTGTAGTCCCAGCTACTTGGGAGGCTGAGAGAGGAGAATCACTTGAACCCAGGAGGTGGAGGTTGCAGTGAGCTGAGACCACGCCACTACACTCCAGCCTGTGCGACAAGAGCGAGACTCCTTCTAAAAAAAAAAAAATATATATCACCAGTTGGGTCCCTCTTCTCTAGAGCAGAGGTCAGCAAATAATAGGCCAAATCTTGCCTACCTTTATTTGTAAATACAGTTTTATTGGAATGCTGCCACACCCATTTGTTTATTTATTACCTATGGCTGATTTCACACTGTAACGGCAAAGTTGAATAGTTGCAACAGCGACCACAAGGCTGACAAAGCCTACAGATATTTACTATCTGGCCGTCTGTAGAAACACTTTGTCAATCACTCCTCTATAGGGTATTTCCAAACCTCTTAGCATGACACTGGAATGTTTTTATGGTCTGATTCCAAACTCTCATTCTAACATCTTCTACCATCAATTCCTTCTCTTGGTTCCCCATGATCTTTCCTATCTGCCTATACTTACTCATATCATTTTCTCTGTCTGGAATGCCTTTCCCCAATTTCACTTCCAAACAACCAAACCTTAACCATATACCAAGGTCCTTTTAAAAAAAATGGTATTCATAAATGGTGAAAAACAATATATCATAAGTGCTCATGTTTTATTCTAATTTTAAATTATTACTACTATTTGGGGTTTTTTGGTTATTGTTTTTTGAGACGGAGTCTCATTCTGACACCAAGATTATAGTACAGTGGCACAATCTCGACTCACTGCAACCTCTGTCTCCCAGGCTCAGGCTATCCTTCCACCAATGCCTCTTGAGTAGCTGGGACTACAGGTGTGCACCACTACGCCTGGCCAAGTTTTTTGTTTGCTTGTTTGTTTGTTTGTGTTTTGTAGAGATAAGGTCTCACTATATTGCCCAAGCTGATCTTGAAGTCCTGGGTTCAAGCAATCTGCCTATCTCAGCCTTCCAAACTGCCGGGATTACAGGTGTGACCAACACACCTGGCCTATTACTGCTATTTGATATATTTATTCTTTGGACCCACTTTGATAACTTCAGCACTGCACTAATATATATTAAGAATTGTTAAAAGTATTCGTCTGCCAGTGGTTTAGACAGCAGACAGGAGCAAGGACTCCTTAAATATAAAAATATGATGTAATTGTCAATCAGATTATCCCAGTGAGTTGGTGACTTCCTAAAAGTAAGCTAGTGATTTTGCAGTTTCACATCATAGGGTGCCATTTTATTAATAACAGTAGCATTTTACGTAATGGTTCACTTGTCATCATAAATAATTCATATTATTCTCTTAAAATCAATGTTATATGTAATTTTGGTTCATAAAAATTATTTCCTATAAGCCAAACCAAAGCACAGTCAGTGGCCAACATGGTGAGACCCCTCTCTACTAAAAATACAAAAATTAGCCAGGCGTGGTGGCCCATACCTGTAGTCCGAGCTACTCGGGAGGCTGATGCAGGAGAAGCACTCGAACCTGGGGATCGGAGGTTGCACTGAGCCGAGATTGCACCACTGCACTCCAGCCTGAGCAGCAGAGCAACACTCCATTTCAAAAAATAAAATACAATAAAAACATACTTGAATATATATATAAACACACACACACACAGGATATATATATATGGGATATATGTATATGGGATATACATATATATGGGATATATGTATATGGGATATACATATGTATATATGGGATATATGTATATGGGATATACATATGTATATATGGGATTATATATATCCCTTCCTACTGGACAAACACATTGCTTAGATGGGTTAAGATTCTTCACCAAACATTTGTCTTATTCTAGAAGTAATTTAGAAATTAAGGGAAAGAGTCCAATTATCTTTACTTCCCATAAGGTAATCCATTTCAAAATTTTACCTGTTTTATTATAATTAATCTATTTTTATAACACAACAGAATAGAAATTTGTTTTAGATAATGATAAGAATTTTAGCCAGATTGTGGCAGTCAGTAAAATCAAAGTCACCCTGCATGGCATTTTTGGCAGCTGCAAATGATTGCTGGCTATTTCACACCTCACTTTTTCTTAAAAGGTCATATAAAATGCATTAAAAATCTATCTCCGTGATACTAGCCACCAAAATATACTGAGCTGTGTACAGAGAGTATGGAAAATGCCGGCAGAGTGGTAGAGGTATGCATGGATTTTCTAGACATCAACCCCAAGCAGTAGGAAAGAGTTTTGAAGCACCAGAGTCTATGAAAATAGCTTTTGTTCAAAGCGACCAAAGAGTAATAATTATTGAAAACAAATCTCAAAGTTAAGAGGACACATATAGTCTAGGCTGTTTGTGATTCACCTTAGAATAGATTACCATGATGTGCCATCACATATCAGATTCATTCAAAAATTTATTAAGGACTTTTTAAGTATACTGCAGCATACCCTCACTGAAGTACTAAAGCATAATGACAAAGGCCTTGAACACATGGGCAATTTTATTGATAAAACCAAAAAGACACCTGATAAAGCATAGTAACAGCTTAAGGAAAAAAGTAAGTATCTTAAAAAGGAATACAGATTTTAAAATATATATATAAATATAAAAGCGTATGATTGCTGAAAGACAAATGGAATGGGGCCCGATATACTTGCAAGGGTTGGATAGCAGAAGTGAAAAAGTGAAAGCATTCTAATATATTCAAAGTGCACTGCTATTTTTTTTCCCGTAAGAAAGAGGAAGTCGAATCAATATGAATGCTTACCCTTTTATTCAATAGTTAACCCTGAAGTATAAAAACAATAGATAATCACAGCAATAGGATTAGAGCAGTAACTGTGTTTTCTTAATCGATCTGATGTATATGAGTACATGCATCTATTTGATAAATAGTTATGGAACTTTCGTAATCTATAATGTATTAAATACCATGTGCTCAGCTCTGTAGTAAACAAAGGAATCAGACACGGATCCTGTCTTCTTAGAGAGTAAACAGAATATAAAACATCTTTATGGAAAACCATAACACCATATACAATCTGATAAACGACACTTTAAAAGTTGAAGATTATAGATGTGGTGGCTCATGCCTATAATCCCAGCACTTTGGCAGGCTGAGGTGCGTGGATGACTAGAGGTCAGGAGTTTGAGCCCAGCCTGGCCAATATGGTGAAACCCCGTCTCTACTAAAAATACAAAAATTAGCCAGGTATAGTGGCGGGCGCCTGTAATCCCAGCTACTTGGGAGGCTGAGGCAGGAGAATCGCTTGAACCCGAGAGGCAGAGGTTGCAGTGAGCTAAGATCGCGCCTTTGCACTCCAGCCTGGGTGACAGAACAAGACTCCTTCTCAAAAAAAAAAAAAAGTTGAAGGGAAAAAGCTATGGGAGTTCAGAAGAGAGAACTAGGCATGGTGCGAAACCATCAAGATGGTTTCGGAGCAGGTAGCCTTTGAGGGAGCTCTGGAACATAAATGGAACTTGGAATTCGAGACCTGGGGTAAGGGAAGGAGGGATTTGGCAGAAAAAGTACCCTCCCCACATAGGGACAAACAACAGCCAAAGCACTAAAGCCACAGAACATACAATATTTATGAAAAACAGCAGTAGTTTAGTTGATGAAGGCATCTTTTAAACGCGGAAGAATGCAATCAATCTGGAAATAGTTTGGGAACAATAATAAGCCTTAAATTTTAAAAAGTTAGATTGACTTATTTTATAATCAATCAGTAACTACTGAACGTTTTTGGAGGAGAGGGTTCTTTTTGCTGTTGTTGTACAGTTTGGCTTCAAACATAAATGGAAAGTCTGTGGGCAAGGAAATCATTTAGAAGATTCATTTGTCCTAAAGTTTATCATGTCCCAAACTACATCAGCAATATTATAAACTAGAGGCAATAGGAGTGGTGAAGTTGAGAGAAAATGAAGTTATAATCAACAATGTTTAATAGCTTATAAAATGCAAGGATTCAGGGAACAAAGTCTCTATTAAAAATGACTGAAAATATGAAAGCCTGGTTAGCTGAAACAAAAGAGATCCCACTGGAAACAAGATGAGTAGCGCTGAAAGTGAAGATAAGCTCAGTTTTTAATATATTTTGGTGGTGGTGGAATTTATATGTGAAGTTCTTCAGTAATGGGACAAGTACTAGTAGTTCCGAGGAGAAAAACGGACGTATATTTGGAAGTCGTCTGCATGGAAGTAATCATTCAAAGCACGAGTTATTTGATATTTTAAGAAAGAGGACCTCAAGTATTCTTGCATATTTGCAGGATTTGATAAATTTTCATTAGTAAGAGTAGCTCCCCATGGAAGTGATTCTTAAATAGGAGTTCCCTCCACCAATAGAGAGTAGCAAATCTCAGTCTTGAGAAATATAGGTAAAACGAGGTGTACTGGGCAGGGTGAGTGAGGAGAGAGGGGAATTTTGTCCCATACTTTTTCCAATACTCGATAAACAATTCCATGGTGAAAAAGATACATTTACAATATTAATTGAGAAATAAAATTCAGGGAAAAAGAGACCAGGATGGAAACAAGCAAAATGAAAATTTAAAAGACAGAAAACTGGCTGGGCGAGGTGGCTCAAGCCTATAATCCCAGCACCTTGGGAGGCCAAGGCGGGAGGATCATGAGGTCAGGAGTTCAAGACTGGCCTGACCAATATGGTGAAACCCCGTCTCTACTGAAAATACACAAATTAGCCAGGCGTGGTGGTGCCTGCCTGTAATCCCAGCTACTCAGGAGGCTGAGGCAGGAGAGTTACTTGAACCGGGGAGGTGGAGGTTGCAATGAGCCAAGATCCTGCCATTGCACTCCAGCCTGGGCAACAGAGCAAGACTCTGTCTCAAAAAAAAGAAAAGAAAAGAAAAGAAAACTATCAAATGCTCAAGAAAAAAACAGAAAGGAAAAGAGAATAAGGACTGAGATGATCTGGCAATGAAGAAGTTGCAGGTTACTTTAATGGAGAATTGAGAGAGTTAATAAATTTTTATGGAAGACAATGTACAAGAAGTTGTAGTCTACGTCGGACACGGGAAGAAACGCAAATCAACAACTATTATAAGAAATTGGCAGCCGGGCATGGTAGCTCACTCCTGTAATCCCAGCACTTTGGGAGGCCAAGGCGGGTGGATCACCTGAGGTTAGGGGTTCGAGACCAGCCTGGCCAACATGGTGAAACCCCGTCTCTACTAAAAATACAAAAATTAGCTGCCATAGTGGTGAGTGCCTGTAATCCTAGCTATGTGGGAAGCTGAGGCAGGAGAATCTCTTGAACCTAGGAGGTGGAGGTTGCAGTGAGCCAAGATCGAGCCATTGCACTCCAGCCTGGGCGACAAGAGTGAAACTATGTCTCAATTAAAAAAAGAGAAAAAAAAGAAATTGGCCAGTGAAAAGAAGTGATAGAATCATGGCTCGAGGCACTAACAGTATTTAAGGAAGATGAGCTTGTGTCTAGAATAGCACTGTTCAATAGAAGTATAATGAAAACCCCATATACAATTTTAAGTATTTTAGTCACTATCTTTAAAAAATTGAAATTAAAGAGGTGAAAGTAATTTATTGATATATTTTACTTAATGTATTCAAGTTATTATGTTTCAATAAGTAACCCATATGAAAATTATTGAGAAATTTTACATTCTTTTTTCCTATTATCTTATTGAAAGTTGTCAAGTACTTTACACTTAAAGACTATGTCAATTTGGACCATCTACCTTTCAGGTGCTCAAGAGTCACAGGTGGGTAGCAGCCACTGTCCTGGACAAGACAGCTCTAGAAATAGAGCTAGGATCCTGGAGTGGTTTTTGCAGCTGTTAATTGACTGCTAACTTTGGTTAGCTGGCCAGTAAGAAGTGGTATGCATGTATTTATTTTCTCTATTTTTTATCATCAAGTACAAATAGAAAAATATGAAGGCATTTGAATTAAGAATCATAGAATGCTGTTAGAAATTTTCTTTGTAACTAAGCAAGAATAATTCTTTGAAATGGGAATTTAAACTAAAACACTTTGACACTAATAACGTGAGCTTTTAAAGACACACTGTAAAAGTTAAAAGTAGAAAACATTTCCAGGATTTCTAAAGTAAAAGACACAATATAAACACAGGACTAAAATTGGTTTAAGAATTTCAAAACCATTCCTCATGAAATCATAATTATATCAACTTGTACAAATAAAAGGTCAAGAACTTTCCAAATAATTGCATCCAGACATTGTCTCATTAACTAGAATCCCACACGCAAAAGTAGTTCAACAACTATTGGATTTATCCTTTGCTCACTCTATTTTCTCAAGACTGATGAAGACAACTAAATCACACATCTGGCATATCTTCTTCAAGCTATTTTCTACTACCTACATCAAATAAAATGAATTCCAAATACTTCACTCTTTACCAGTCAATTAAAGAAGAATTCACTCTAAAACAAAACAAAACAAAATTACATGATTTCAATAACTCTTTCCTTTAACAAGTATTTTTCTTTAAAATGTATGTCTCTATTTTTATTGACAATTTGAAACTAACTAAACATGTAGCACAGGGAATTAAAAGACATCTTAGAAAGCAGATAATGTTTTAAATTTAAAGATCACATAGAAATCAAACCTTGGCCTACGTTCTTTAAAACTCCTCAGTAATATATTGATTTATTTATATTTCAGGTGATTGTGCTTAGAAGAAAAAAATTGTTTATGTTAAGACAGCTCACACTGGAGGATCAACTATCAGAGTTAAAGCATAAGGTAAAGGTAGCAACAGTCATAAAGCTGAATAAGATATAATTGCATGTGCTACTGCCTGGGGTGTGGGTGTATTTAATATCTCACAGCAGTTACTTCCCAGTACATAATGTATTGTTTTAAAGTGAAAAGTTAAAAGAATCACTTTATTTTGAACATATTATCACATGATGATATGATGTATAATATGTTGTCATTTTTCATACTGAAAACATAGATTATAACATAGATTTGAATACTCTCCTCAACATTTTTAAAAAATTATGTTAAAATGGAAGCCATCTACCTACCTTTTGGCCTTGACACTTTATTTTGGCCTTGACAAATAAAGCAAAGACTTTTTACTTCGTATCACTAAAGATAACACGAAATGGCCCACATTAGCACAGTAGCAATATGCTCTTGAGATAAAACAGTAAATTATTAGTTTTCTAAAGAAAAACTAGTAGTAATTGTTATAACTCTCCTCTTGACTCTACAATGCTGTTTTTATCTTTCCATTTTCTTAGAAGTAACTTGCTATGTACATATCATCTTCCCACCCAAGTTCAAACAGTTTCTTGAAATGTTACTCACGGCGTATTTGGCAAAATTTCCATTGAAAAGTACCAAGCACATGGAAGTCATTCAATAATTGACTTTTTAATTTTGATTATTGGGAAAAGAGAAGAAAAGAAAAATGCCCACAAGGAAATGCCTTATCAGATACTGCTAAGTAAGGACAGGCTGGCATAAAAACATTGATCAAACAAGAACTTTGTTCATCTCATTGTTTTTCCAGGAATGGAGCTTAACTCTACTTCATTATGGTTAAGGGGAAGTATTAAAAAGAAAAAGAGATTGGGACATTTTATTAGGGGAAAATCCTACAATCCACTTCTTTATTTTATTTAGTATTGTATTTTTATTTTTCTGTTGAAGACAACAAAATATTCCCTCAAAATGCTTGATAAAATTAATGATCCCTCTGATGTCTAAGAGAGATTATTTTTTATGCTAAATTTGAAACGTAATTTAATTCTTATTAACTTATCTAAATCTACAAAATAAACTTGTTAAACAAATATAATAGATAAAGATATAAAATAAATAATTTTTCTTCCCAAATCTTTTTAATTCAATTGGAGTGATTTTTCTCTCCTTATTTTTTAGGCTATTCTGGCACATAAGGACAAAAGAAGCCACTTAGTCAAAGATAAAACAGAAAATAACCCCATCTTTCAGAATACCTATGTATAGTCCCTGAAAACAACACCTGCGCATAGTCACTTAAAGCAGAAAAAAAAAAGAGATAATACAGCCTGATATGGTTCGGCTGTGCCCCCTCCCAAATCTCAACTTGAATTGTATCTCCCACAATTCCCACATGTTGTGGGAAGGATGCAGGGGGAGGTAACGGAATCATGGGGGCCAATCTTTCCCGTGCTATTCTTAATGATAATGAATAAGTCTCACAGAATCTGATAGGTTTATCAGGGGTTTCCACTTTTGCTTATTCCTCATTTTCTCTTGCCGCTGCCATGTAAAAAGTACTTTTCGCCTTCTGCCATGATTCTGAGGTCTACTCAGGTATGTGGAACTGTAAGTCCAATTAAATCTCTTTTTCTTCCCAGTGTCAGGTATGTCTTTGTCAACAGCATGCAAACAGACTAATGCATAGCCCCACAGATTAGTTGGAACCCAAGTTTTTACTGATATGCTATGGAAATTTAATTTGCTACTAATTTTCCTCAGTTAAACTTCTAAATATCAATGGTCATTACCAGTTTTTTATTCTTCTTGTCCCTCCAAATATCATACTAATGTTGAAATTATAACATGTAAAATGTTCTAACCACTATCAAGCAAAAATTTGATTAGTATAGTTAAATATGAGACATTCCTAAAATTTATTCATATTTACTCCATTGGGAAAAAAAGGAAGAAAAATGCAAAGAAACGTTTTATTTGTAGTTTTCTCAGCAAAATAGAAGTGTTAATGGAAAATAAAGATATTTTTTACTATTAGTAAAGGGATTTCTGCTGTCTGCAGAATTGCAGCCTCTTCTAAATTTCACCTTGGGAATATTTCAACATCATCTTCTTCATCTTATACATTTTTTTTTCTAAGACACTGGAAACATTTCAATCTTCCTTTTTACCTCAAGGATTTCCCAAAAGTCAGTTTGCAAAGGGATCAGTATAGACAACTTAAATAAGCAAAATCTGCCTTTATTTTTCTCTTGTTCCTACTCAGCATCTCCTCTCTAAAGATAGTCTAATAATTTTTATTCCATGTGCTATTTCTCTGTAGAAATTTATGAATCTTGTGGTAAAGTTTCTCCTCTAAAGTCACATAACATATGTGAGGGCTAAAACACTGACTTCTTGATTGGACAACTTTTTGAATTAAATAACCATTACTGAAGTCCTGGTATTTACACAGTGATATAATGGACATAGTAAAATGAGTTTCCAATTGCATAGAGACCAAGACATACATATCCAGAAGACAGAAGTTAAGCAAGACTACATAATACACTTAACTCACTGCCAAAATTATTGGCAAACTTGTCATGTGAATGCCAAAAGAAGGACAGATCACTAAAGGGAGGAATAATCAGGGAATACATTTTTCGTGAACCCCAAAACAGAACGCACTCTAGATATGTGGAACAGAGTGAGGGGGAAAGCCATGGCAGAAGACCCCAATAAAGTTGATACATGGAAATAGAATCCTAATAGTATATTTGAGAAATAGTGACAAGACGGCATGGTCTGTCTGAAGTCAAGGGTTGCTGTTTCTAAACAGCAGAATCAGGATTGCTGATTATTAAAGACAAGGAGCCAGACACTTTGCTAAAGGTTTTGCTTTTTCACACAGTCCTTACAACTCTATGAGGTAGATACATCCTTTCTCAGAGATAAGAAAATGAAGAGGGTTTCAGTATCTTGCTAAAGTCTCTTGAACTGATAAATGGCAAAGGCCAGGAATGAATCTGATTTGGAGAATATCCTATGCCAGGTAAGAGATGTGGGACTTAATTCTTTAGACAATTTGTGTTTCCTAAATGCCTTTAAACAGATTTTATGGCTTTATAAATATTAGTGTTTCAGGAAGATTGATATGAATGTTTGAAAAAATGTTTTCTAATTTGTTCATGTTAGCAAAAGAGAAAATTATATTTTAAAGGAACTTTTCATGTCTTTTTCAAATAAAATGACTGAATCCCTTTGCAGAAATATTTCTTTCCATGTCATCTCAGCTTCTCCTAATTATGTTGAAAGTCGACTGACTTATAGAAAGATTTTTTCAGGTTGATAAAAGCCCCCAACCCTGGAAAGTAAAAACGAAAATATAACAAAGAAACGAAATTCCTTTTTTGGTTCTCATGCCCAAACCTCAACACCACAGAGGGCAGATAAGGTAATAAGGAAATTTTACTGTCCTGACTTCTGTTGAAGGTGTCATTTTACTAAAAGCATTGCACTTAATAAATTGATTTGTTGCAATTACAGATACCTCCCTAAATGGTAGAAAAAGCAACAAAGAAAGGTTGAACCATTTGATGATTTGGAAATAATAATCAATGGATAAACTGACTACCTCATAACATATTTTAATTCAGCAATGAAGCAGAAATATAGCTCATGAATTTTAGAAGGTTGCAAGAAAAGAAGTGCAGTGTCCCAAATAAGGCACTTAGAATTCTCACCATCTTCTGCATTGGTTAGCTTATGCCTGATACAGTTTAAGAAAGACACACACAAACTAGAAAGCAACCAGAGGTAAAATCTGAAAGCTGTAGCTGAGGAAGCACTAAAGGTGTGGTGATATCCTGCCTGGAGGACGGTAGAGCCAGAAGTATCTATCCTATCTTCAAGTGTCTGAAGAATTGTGATGCAGTAGAGGAATTAGTGTGGCCTATCCACATAGGAACCAGGAACAAACAGACACTTCTTACTTCCACAAGAAGGCAAAAACTCTTACAATTAGTGTAGACAAAAACAGTAAGACCCTGCTGCTAAGAATATGCAATCACATATTTAACAACTATCCTGGAAGAATATTATACATGGGTGCCCACTTTGGTTGGCATTTAAACATTTCTATGAAAACTATAAATCAAATTTTATATAATTTTATGAGAATCCATACAAAAAGGAAAGGAACTTCTATAATTGTTTTAAATTCATGAAACATCATAGGTTAAAAGTGTATATATGCTTTAGCAAACTCTAGAATTTTTCTTTAACCTTCTACCAGTTTTGTCTTGGGAGTCAAACATGAATTCTACATAAGCAACCTAGCAAGGTTTGGTTGAAAAGAATACTAGATTTAGAATCAGAAGTTTTGTGGTTTTTTATTTATTCTTTTACGTTTTGCAAATTCATATCTCGGAATATTATTTCTCATATATAAAGTGGCAATAATATCATCTGCCTTATAGATTCTGTGAAAATCAAATGAAATCACATTTATACAATCAGGTTGTAGACGATGTGACACTGAATATTATAAAGGGTTGTTTTCATTCCTTTTTTTTGTTTCAAAATAAGTCTCTCTGTCTACTATTTCTTTCCACAAATCTCTTAGTTATTAAAGAATTCATCTGTCCCCACTTTAGTTTTCCCCTTCTTTTCTCTTAAAGTTCTACCACAGGTTCATTATCATGAGAACATACGTAATAGGCACACAAATATCTTTGAAAAAATGAATGCTCTGCAGTAATGGCATCTCCAAAAGATAATTATCATCCAAACTTTAGTATGCATGTCAGATTTGACCTCACAGTATCAAAGGGAATAAAAGCAATAATTTCTTGCTACTTGGTGAATACGCAAATTGCATTATACTATCATAATATATAAATTCTAATGGATGTCTAAATCGCAATGGCATGGCACAGAAGGCTAGATGATACATAGCTTCACAGATTTCAGGTTTCCACCAACTAAGCTGTATCATCAAAATTTGACATCGAGATTAAGAAATAATTCAATGTGAATCTTCCTGGAGAAACAGTCACCAAACAAGAACATCATGTAACTGCTTTGTATAACTGTGCAATTCTGCCCAAAAGACAATGTTACAAAGTGAGTGGTGCTTTACACATCACCAACTGGAGTGAGACTACACTGAGAACTGCCATTATGCAAACAAAACAGTGTACCCGATCCCAATAAAACTGCAGGGCATTTCCAGGGAAAAGAGACGGGTTACCATGTTCCGCCACTACACCTCAAAACATTAGAGTGATCTATACTTACTAAGACGTACGACAATATTTTTTAAAAGTAATTGTTAC
This sequence comes from Nomascus leucogenys, assembly GCF_006542625.1. Classification (NCBI taxonomy): domain Eukaryota; kingdom Metazoa; phylum Chordata; class Mammalia; order Primates; family Hylobatidae; genus Nomascus; species Nomascus leucogenys. The sequence continues at coordinate 97,468,942 of NC_044385.1, forward strand.
ATCATAATAAACAACATAATGCGGCCGGGTGCAGTGACCCAAGCCTGAAATCCCAGCACTTTCGGAGGCTGACGCGGGTGGATCACGAGGTCAAGAGATTGAGACCATCCTGGCCAACATGGTGAAAACCCCTCTCTACTAAAAATACAACAATCAGCTGGGCGTGGTGGCGCACGCCTGTAATCCCAGCTACTTGGGAGGCTGAGACAGAAGAATTACTTGAACCCGGGAGGCAGAGGTTGCAGTGAGCCAAGATTGCACCACTGCACTCAAGCCTGATGACAGAGCAAGACCCTGTTTCAAATAAAATAAAATAAAATAAAATAAAATAAAATAAAATAAATAAAATAAAATAAAATAAAATAAGATAAAATAAAAACAACATCATGTACAAGAAAGATTCTTCCAAAATATACATGAATGAAGAGGAAACCCATAGATAGGAATGGAAGAAAATGTTAAAATTAAACTCTTCCCTTTATAGATGACAAAGTGGAAGCTTAGAGTTTAAGAATACAAAAATCAATCACATTTGGAGTTCAGATTTGGTCACTGATGAAAAGTAAACTCACTTAACTGCAATATGTTTTTTAAATGTGGCACTAAAAAAGGCATAATAATTTTAATGAGATGAAATCAACTACAAAAATTCCCAGGTCACTGGGAATTCCTCACCACTAAAGTCTTGTTTGGAATCCTCTTATACCCCCAGAGCACCAGCAACCTATTCCTTGCTGTGCTCAGTGTTAGCATCTCTGATAAAAGAAATGGTGTAAACAAACAAGCAAACAAACAAACAAAAAACCTCCACAGTATCTGCAGGCTACCTGTGTTATCTAATCAAGCTTATGAGCTACTGGTGCCAGCCTTCACTGGTTGCTCATGTAAGGTTAGAGAAGTTTCTGGGTTCCTTCCCAGAAGTGGCTAGGACTCCTCTGATGTCTTCACTAAGTATAAGTCAAAGCTATGTCGACTTAGTGAATGTACTTATTTTAATATATTTTAAGATATACTAAAAATACAATGTGGTAAATATTTCCTGCCAAAAATATTCAGCTTGATAGAGTACACATTTCTGTATTAACACATATGTATATGTATTAACACAATATCTAACACGTAACACTGTAGTAACACATATGTATATGTATTGACACATAATAGCTACATCTATCAACAACTATTTTTGCATTTATGTATTTATATATTGTATTTATAGATACAAATAGTTGTATGATATACAATATATATTTTCTGCAAAAGGAACGGTAATTTTTATAGGAAAAATTACCTACAATTCAAAATTGTTCACAATAATGAGAGTTAATACTAGATCATGTAATTTTGTCCACACACTGTACGGAATTAATAAGAAAGAATAATTAAAATCAATCATCCCAGGCCTGGCATGGTGGCCCATGCCTGTAATCCTGGCACTTTGGGAGGCCAAGGCACGTGGATCACCTGAGGTCAGAAGTTCGAGACCAGCCTGGCCAACATGGTGAAACCCTGTCTCTACTAAAAAAATTTAAAAATTAGCTGGGTGAGGTGGTGCATTTCTAGCAGTCCCAGCTACTAGGAAGGCTGAGGCAGGAGAATTGTTTGAACCTAGGAGGCAGAGGTTGCAGTGAGCAGAGATCGCACCATTGCACTCCAGCCTGGGTGACAGAGTGAGACTCCATCTCAAAAAAAAAAAAAAAAAAAAGAAAAAAGAAAATCAGGCATCCCAGCTAAAAATGCATTCATGTCATGCCCAGGCTGGCTTCCATACAAGGATGCTCTAGGAGATTCTGTGAATTTCCTCACTACATGTTTGTTTTAGATAAATTTGGGAGCTACATTTACCTTGAGAGTGTCTCTACTGGGTCCATGAGAGGAAACAGGGAAATCTGAGTTCTGCCATCCTAGCCTCCTTTCTCTGGGAATTTTTAATGAATTGTGTCCTAATGGGTCCCTGTATAGCACTGTAGCAGCTTTCTCAGGACCAATAGGTAGGACTTCAGAGACCACCCTGGTCCATTCTCACATTCCTGAGGTGCAGGAAGGTCTTGCCCAGTTTGTGCATGAACTTAACAGGCAAATAAACCATCTAATCTGGTGAAAAGCAAAAAGCAATATGGAGAGACCTTTGGGGGACAGCATGGTGACTTCCAACTATAAAAAGATTAAGTACAGTTAGAATACTTTTCCCATCCAAAGTAAACTTCAAATTTATTACTTACTGGCCAGCTTTACAAATGCATTCACACAGATTAACATGTGTGAACATGTTCTGTTAATAATGGAATCTGAAAAAAAAAAAAAAAAAAAAAAAAAAAAAAAGGAGGAAGCTCCAAACAATGTTGAGGGGGGAAAAGCAAAGTGAAGCAGGGTAACATTGTCACTGCTCAGCAAAAAGTGGTAGGGGACATTATCTAAGATAAAGAAAGTAACATGGAATACAACTTTGAGACCATACACTTCAGTTCATAAGGCCAAAAGCTGATCACAGGGAGCGGCAGCTAAAGAGATCTTAGAGATAAAAAAGTGCTTGGAAATCATTTTACAGATGGAAAAAAACAAGCTCAAGCCCTTAGTTTTTAAAAAGAGAAATCAATTTAAGGGAACCCAGTGGAGGGTCTGCTTGCCTCGCTAGAATGATATTCCTGTTGCTTATTTTCCATCATCCCCAGAACATCCTTTGCCCTCGAGCTCACTCTGGGGGCACCATTGAATAAAGGTCAACAGGTCCCTCTTGGTCTACTACTATAGAGCAATCCTCATTCCCAGGACCTTGAGGTGTCTCTACCCTGTATAAGCTAACTGGAAGTCTGCTTTTCATATTTTCAAAGAACAGTGCCTGTTTCTTAGCTCAGATAATAATGTAAGGATTTCAAAAACAAAAACATATGGGACATTTTCTTAATTAATATATCATCTTTCATAACATGATTAGATTTTACCAATTTTTCTCTATGTTACCTGAAATATAAAAAAAAATTCTTTCTCTTTCTCTCTCTTTCTTTCTTTCTTTCTTTCTTTCTTTTCTTTCTCTCTTACTTTTTTCCTTTTATTTCTTTCTTTCAGATGGAATCTCACTCTGTCCCCCAGGCTGGAGTACAGCGGCGTGATCTCAGCTCACTCTCACCTCCGCCTTCCAGGTTCAAGCGATCTGGGCCTTAGCCGCCCGAGTCACTGGGATTACAGGTGCCTGCCACCATGCCCAGCTAATTTTGTATTTTCAGTAGAGACAGGATTTCAGCATGTTGACCAGGCTGGTCTCGAACTCCTCATCTCAAGTGATCCACTGCCTCGGCCTCCCAAAGTGCTGGGATTACAGACGTAAGCCACCTTGCCTGGCCCTATTTTCTATTTTTGTCTGTTCACCAATCCAAAATCCAAGCACTTTGTGTGTAAATTATGAAGATTTCAATTTGCCTAAAAATATCCAATGACTGATTTCTATTTAATGTATAATTTGAGAACACACTAGATTTTTTCTGGTGGGGGGCATTTGTTAATAAAAAGTTGAACATATCAGATAAAACCTGGGTTGATACACCACATGAATGATGGGTAATGCTGCAAATCCCAGCTCAGCACAGTGCTTGGCACACAGTCAGTACTCAGTAAACATAAACAATTATTATTACTAATATTTGGACAAATTTACCTTATTCAACCTCTTTCAAATGAGAAAATTACAGGCATTTCCTTAAGTGCACAATTAAGGAATCATCCCTCAGATCTAAAACATGATGCACTAAAGAAATGTTAATATTGTAGAGAGGAACAACACTTGGGAAACTGTTAGTCATTTATACCATTCTGTGAACCCGACTAAGGAACAGGAGTTCCGTAAGCGTCATCTCCAAGCTTCACAACAACTCCATGCTATAGGCATTATTGTCTCCATTTTGAAAACAAGCATCATGAGGGTGAGAGGTAAGAGCTAGGTAAGCAGAGAGCTGAGGATCCAGAGAGGAATGATTGAAGAAAGGGGACCACCAGTTGTGAAAGCCAAGTTAAAGACAAAAATAAACAAACACCTGTCCTCATCGCAAACTTTTATGCTTTCAAGCAACTATTTATGGAAGCACCTACTATGTGCCAGGCACTCTGTCGGGAATAAATATCATGCAGAGTTCAAAAATTCTGTCACATTCAGTCTTAACAGCTTGCTTTCTCGCATGCTCTTTCTCTGCCTGGAACACCCTCCTTTCCCCTGCTTCTCCTCCCCACTCTACTATACCCATGTTTAGAGTCTACACTTTAACATCATCTCCTCTAGAAAACTTCCCTTGAAATACCTGAGCTTCTTGAAATACACTCTCTTTGCATGCCAATAGCAACCACTTACCCTACCATGCAATAATTGCTTCTTTTGGATTGTTTCCTAATCCTTGGACTAAGAAACTGTACCTTACACTGCCGCAAAAATGCCACATCTGTGTTTATTTAATTAATAAATTCACATAGCAAATGAATGAATGAAAACAGAATTAAGGATCTAACAAAAAGAATGAGAAAAGTTAGCATTTCAAGTAAATGTACCTTTTAATAACAATCTAATGTACAATTTCATTTAACATGTGTCTTAGCTAGAGTATAAGAATAATTGTTTAATATTGCTTTAAAGTGCAAATTGTTTATTTAGAATTCAATAAATAAATGCTGAACTATGAAATGAAAGTGTTGTTTAATTGTCCTCACTACCATGCATGGCTTTTTGATATTTTTAGTAATTAGCAAAATAGAAATTGACTTTAAAACCAAGAATAAAAGAAATATCATGAATAAATGTTATCTAATATTTCTACACTGCTTACTTTTAATGATTCAATCATTACAATAAGAAAACAGCAATATGTAGTTCACATAATTAGCTCTTGTAATAATTAGGGGAAGGGGTGGGAGACATCAATGAAACACACACATTGTTGTCCAAGTTACACCAGAAATTCTTGATGACTAACATTAATTGAGAAAAGATGGCTAAAAAAAAATAAATCCTATGTGAAACATTAAACAAAGTTATCTGATGTTTATGTTTTTCTGCTTTAATAATTAATGGAATGTAAATAGTCAGGAGAGGCTTCAGTTTTGCATTGTAACTAACCAGCATTATAAATGGCAGTCAGATGTTTACATAATACCCAGAACCCTTCTGTATGGAAGGAGGTTACAAATCTGCCCCTTTTCCCTGTTCAAAGTCAAAAATAATGGTGCCTGATCCCCAGAGCATTCACTGCAAGAACTGTTTGCATATTCAGTTATTGTTTCTGCTGCGTCAGTCATCTGTTGAAGTTCACTCTAATGTGGCCCTGATCAATTCTGCCAGCTGTGCTTAAGTGCTGTTTACTATAATAACATCACACTGCATTCTTATTTGGCAACAACAGCTATGACAGCACCTAAATGCACTGAGAAGCCAAGATTTTTATCATGTACACAGATCAAATTGAAACTGTTTACAGAGGACAGTGATGTTCTATTTCTGTCCATTCTAGTGAATACCAATAGCACAATAATGGCTTTGCAAAATTCTGCCCTTTCTAATAATTGAAGACATTGTTGACCTAAATTCTTAATGGGATACAGAAATTATTTTATAATTATATCTTACATGTTGATTCACCAGAAATAAACCCTCACCTCTAGCATGTCCTGATGTAAGATGTAGTATGAGTAAACTAACTAAAATGAAAATATATTCTGAAAAATATCTAGCAGGAATAAGAGTAAATATGAAAGTAAAAAGTAAAAAAACTAACAATTTTAAATAATAGAAAAATATGTCAACAAAATATTATATTATATGGTTTTCTCACCTCTTAAAATAATATGCTTCATCTCATATTAAGCAATAATGTAAACTAAGCCAAATATATCACTGAAATGAGAACTTTGTATTTCTACAAAAACTTATACACTCCTTGTGATCAATATTTGTTACTGCTTTGCTACTTATTTAAAACTTTTATGTGTGAATTCTACTATTATGTATCATCAAATATATGGCATTGTTTATTGAAATTTTAAAAAATCTCTCTTGATTCTGTGACTCACTTAGTATTTCCTTTATAGTAAGTGTGATGTAAACAAATATACTGACTAACAAAAGAATAGAAAAGTCACTGAAATGCCATCTTCTCAGAGGTTTTAATCCTCCTGAAGCAACAGCAAATAAGTGGACATTTTTAAGATTAGCATAGAAAACATACGGATAACTCAATATAAATGCATGTCATAGCTCATAAATGTTCTGAAAGCTCCTTCTGAGCTATTACAGTGCATGCTGTGAATGTGTATTAACAATAGTGCACAGTCGTACGTTAAATACATCATATATCTGCATATTTAGTTCTATTCAACTGCCGATGTTAAAAATATACTTTCTCCAAAGAACTATAGTCTTGGTTTCTAGTAGCCATAATTTTTACATTAGTGTCTATCAAAATAGTAACCTAGTTTGATATTATTCAACTTTTAAAATTGCATTTAAACTCCTACAAACCAGGAAATTGTCTCTCTTTCTCTGTCTGTCTCTCTTCCTCTCTCTCTCTCTCTCTGTTGCTCAGTTACTTAGCTATAGCTGAAATTTTTATTATTTGGAATTTCAGGAACTCATCTTCCTAAAGATTAACAACACTTTATACACTTTATTTAACACTCTTTAGTAGATAATAATTATTTCCCCCAAACAAAATCTGTCATTTCTGATTCTTTAAGAAAACATGACATTCTACTAAAATCATCAGGTTGCCAGCAAGAATCCAAAACAAAAATAATTCATTCAAACTCCTTAATCTAGTCATTGAAGATTGACAGTATCTTTTTATATTTTTGAAAGCTCTTTTAACATTAACTGATATTTTAGTGTGTGAAGAAACTAAAGCTTTCTACATATAAAACTTCATCTTTTGCCTTCTCATCACCGTCAGATGAAAGCATAAGGGACTTGAAGCCACAGTTCAGATATACTAGTCCCACAGAAATGAGCCCAATATATCAGCATCAGGACAGGCAGCAGGTGTGAGCAGTGACTAGAAAAGAGCAACGATACACAAGGAAAGCAAGCCAGAGAAGAGTTAAACCTAACCTATTAATACCACTATGCATGGGATAATAGAAAGGCCTTCTTGTTACTAAAGGCGAAGCTATCCTGGCTGGAAAAATAAGCGAACCACTGCAAATATTGTAGTGACTGTCCTGTGAATGGATTGCCACACCAAATGACAGAACTCTCTCCATTCCACTTTCCAATAACTTCAAGGCACTAGGGATGTGACAGCATGATGAATACCACAACAGACAGCTCCAATATGGTACCATTTTACCAGATCAATATCTCGCTGCAATATAAGAAAAAAGGAGCTGATATTAGTCTACACAGTGTATTACAGATGAGGTACATTTCTTCTTACTGCACTCATGCTGAACCAAAGCAATAATTCATAGATTCCTTAAAAGGTTCGTGCACCATCACATGCAAAAAAAGGCTAATCCGTATTTCAACATCTGCTTGAAGATGTAATCACTTAAAGAAGTAAGTATGCAAGTTTTTTAAATGCCTTTTTCATTTATCGCTTACCAAGATATATAAATAATGAAGTTAGTATATCCAGGTCTGAAAAAGTACAAACATTCATAGACTGCCTTGCTGACACTGTTCCAGTAATAGTATGAAGAAAATTGCCCTCAATATTTCACTACCAGCCTACCTAACTTGCTTTGCAAGTGGAAGAGCACTTTAGAACTTTCCACATTTTGAGTGTGTGAAATATAATCAATTCTCAATTATCTGCAATGGTTTATTCTTTTTTGGATTATTCCATATTTCCTTTTTAAAACCAAAGTCACTGTGATCAGCTACCCCTAAAGCTGCCAAGAGCTGTAACCTACTATACAAGAAATATTAGTTGCCACGTGTACAAATCATACAAAAGTAATACAGAATAATTCTCCTGCCATAGTCAAAGTATAAATGGTCAAATGTTTTGTTGTTTCAAAATATTCTAATTGGTTCAGGCCACAGATGCAAAGAGAAACCAAAATAACATACTAAATCAGAAGCAGCTTAATTCTGACTTAATGTGACTCATGATTATCTTTTTTAATGTACTCTATACATCATCCACTGGAGTATTACTTTTATTTTCCTCCATTTTCTCTTTTTTTCATATCCTGTTTCAGCAAAATAAATACATATGTCCTCAAGCAAAGTTCCAGACTGTTCTATTAGTGCTTTAAAATGGAGGAATTCACAGCTAGCTCACCTGGTTAGTGCTTCCTCTCTGATCGTGCCCATTTCCCTTCTGGCACCGCCCATGGCTCTTGATATAGATACTCCCAATTAATATCTCTAAAAATATGAGACATGCTTCCTGGCTCCTGTCCAACTACAAATAATAATTTACCTTTCCTTGCCCCCTTTCATGCTATGCAATCAAGTATCTGTACTATGGTATGTGCCGTCTTTAGAAGATATGGGAGTTGATACTTTGCAAGGGGATGATGACTCTCAGTATTTTCCTAGCTGCTGCCAACCTGAACTATGAAGTAGGTCAGCACTAAGAGTTTTGTTTTACAGATCAGGAAAATGAGGTTTATGGAGGTTAAATGGCTTAGCCCGTTGACCCAACAGCTGTCAGAATTTAGTAACCATTCTCTGGGCCAGTGATTTCCAGCCCAGATTTTGTAATACCCCAGGGTGTCTCACATTTCCTAAAGTATTTCATGAAATTCTCAAAAAACATTCCATTAAAGATAAATGTAGACCAAATTATATCTTTTAGACATGACCAGGAAAAAAAAAAGTCACAAATATATCGCACAACTCTGCAAAACGTAAAAAAAACGCCACTATCTGGTGATACACTGCATTGCAGGAGAGTCTAATAAAAAACAAAGAGGTAGAATAATAAGGTTAAGTATGTTATGAATCATTAAATATCCTTTTTTTCCTTGGGTCACATCACTTTTAATATCATTCTATTTTTATCTAGGAGATGGGCAAAAAGACCAGGGCTGGGGGGAAATCATCATAAACTACTTTATCTCTTCATCTTCTCTTTGAAAATTAACAAGAAAAATCATTAACTTTCTCTATGAGTTTTGTTTTACCATCTTCAGGGTAGATTCTACATACTAAGATGTTGCCTGGAAACACTCCACTTGGCTAATACTGAATAGCAGTGTTCAACAGAGTTGCCAATAATATCTCCCCACCTTTAGTAGCTTTAACTTTTTAGAGCAGATCCCAATCAAGTATAGCAAAACAAGAAAAACCTGTTTATGGAAATTTTATTAACATATCACACATGAGTTGAGGAAAAAAAGATATTTTGGACATTAAAACTGTGATACAAGGCTGTTACACAGGTAGATATTTAAACATGGACCCCAATCAGAAAAACAATGGTGATGAAAAGCTATTTTCACAGAACTCTCTTTCAAGTTTAAATTGTGACATCAGTGGGCCAGACGAAACTGGTATTAAGTTTATTGCTCTGACCAAAACTAGTTAAATCTCTTCTTTCTGCAGTCAATGTCCCAAGGTCCCAAGATTATTGTTAGAGCTAGGAAGTCTTAAGTTAGGTCTAATTTGTCTTGTTTTGCAAATGGCACCCCTGAAATTCAGACAGTACCAGGGCTACTAAGTAGCAGAACCTAGTCTGAAAGGTATGTATCCTAACTTTTAATTCAGTACATTAAGAGGAATTTATGTAGCTATCAATTTCTTCACATATATCTTTAAGAACATGGGATACTACTTTCCCCAAATTACTATCTAAGAATAGAGACAGACTTGTATAATGTTTTCAAACTAAATCAAGTCTGTCCCTTGCCTACTCTCTTCCTTTCACATGAATTTCAAAAGTGTTTCTTTTAATCACGGCATTAGCAACAAACATATGGAAACCACTACTTTTAAACTTATGATACTATACCAAAATAATAGAGAATATTCATTATAGACCATTAATTTATTGGCTGAGACAGTATGGAAAAAAATACTAAAAAATGTTAAATATTAAAGTAATGGCTAGAAAATTTAAATTATTTAATTTCAAAGACTGAAATGCGTAAACTAAAGACTTTTATTTTTTTTTACTTTTAAGATGAAGTCTCACTCTGTCGCCCAGACCGGAGTGCGGTAGCCCAATTTCGGCTCACTGCAACCTCCGCTTCCCAGGTTCAAGCGCTTCTCCTGCCTCAGTCTTCCGAGTAGCTGGGACTACAGGCACATGCCACCACGCTTGGCTAATTTTTTTTTCTTTTTTTTGTATTTTTAGTAGAGACGGGGTTTCACAGTGTTAGCCAGGATGGTCTTGATCTCCTGACCTTGTGATCTGTCCGCCTTGGCCTCCCAAAGTGCTGGGATTACCTAGGTGTGAGCCACCGCACCCGGTCAAGACATTTAAAAGTATACTTAGACCCTATCCACCAGGAATTCATTTTTATTTCCTAGAAATCCAGGGTTCAGAGAATTGAACATCCACCCTCATTTATCCTTTTAAAACTTATAATTCAACATTCTCAGAATATTGAAAGGACTTATATTATGGTTTAGGGTTTGTTTTCAAAACAATGAAGAAAAACATATTATTTTAAAAGATGCTGTGTTGAGTGGCAGCTATGTCCTGGACACTGTATTGGCAATCACAGAAATAAAGGTCAAGATAGATAGGGCAGGATTCCTCTAACTGGATGAACTCACGGTCTAATGAGGAAGACTGATATAAAATGATATAATTATAATACAAAACAATAGTAGAAATATAAATTCAGATTTTTAGAAGCAAAATATATTTAGTAGCAACATTTGAAATCCATACTCAATTTTCTAAAGGAAAAATCATAACTCTCAGAGTATATTTAGAAAGTTTGCTTTAAATCAAGCAGGATTGAATATCTGATTATCATAGAGACGTCAAGTTGGGATGTATGCTTGCCTCGATGTTGTTCACTTGTGAGAATGACATAGTGAATGTAAAGGATCAGGAGAAACAATGGCTCACATAACAAATTTGTAACAAAAAACTCATATACTGCGACTGTTTGATTTTTTGTTAAGTACAATTCAATGCATAAAACATGAGGAATATGTATTAAAAGTTCCCATAAAAATGTAACACACGTTTGAAGATTTTTGAAAGGGCTTGTTATTGACATAAAGCAAAAATAGTTTATTTAGCTTGAATAATTAATATTATGCCTCAGTAACTCATAATAAACATGCATTCAATTAAATGTTAAAATATCACTTAAATCAATACATAGTAATTCAAGACTTGGGATCAAAAGAAAAATTAAGAAAAGCTGTTTTAATACCCTAAATGCCATAAGCACTAGAACAAGAGCAATATAAGGAAATAATTTGATTTTTTAAAGGCATTTTCTTTGGAGCTTTAGTAAAATAAATGGACCAGTGGCCAAATGGCTCTGTAGAGTCTTTGCTGTCTAACCTGAACAAATCACTTAACCTCTGTAGGGACCATTTTTCCTAATCACAGAAATGGGTGTAATAATGCCAATCTCACCAGTCTGTTGTTGAAAAGCCAAGAGAATTTTTAAAGGTACTTTTTTTTTTTTTTTTTTTTTTTGGTGACAGAGTCTTGCTCTGTCACCCAGGCTGGAGTACAATGGTGCAATCTTGGCTCACTGTAATCTCTGCCTCCCAGGTTCAAGCAATGCTCCAGCCTCAACCTCCTGAGTAGCTGGGATTACAGGCACCTGCCATAATGCCCAGCTAATTTTTGTATTTTTGTAGAGATGGAGCTTCACCATGTTGGCCAGGCTGGTCTTGAACTCCTGACCTCAGGTGATCTGCCCGCCTTGGCCTCCCAACATGCTGGGATTACAGGTGTGAGCCACCACGCCTGGCCTTAAAGGTACTTTGAAAGTAGCAATCCAGTTGTTGATAATCACAATGGCATTTCTGTATCATCATGCTTTTCAGGGTTGAATCACTGAAGTGCCTTTAGGAAGATGCAATCTCAAGATTTTTTAAATTATGGACTTAATTTACAAAATATACATAAACATAATTACAAACCTCTCTATGATTAAAACAAAAATGATGAATATTGTATTCAGAACCAATATGATAATTTCAAATATTTTTAAATTGACCACTGAAGACTTGATTACCTGACAACAGTATAGAGACTTAGGGCTGTGAACATAGTCTCTCCATGGCCATTGCTCAAAGTTCATTAAACACCGTTTGAGGTCATAGGTAACATTTGTCCAGAGAAATTGTCAGGATTTTTTTAGAGACAAATAAATCCTCAGTGGGTATCAGTTGTGATGTGCGCATTTAAAACAGATTGACAGAGCAGAAACAGATTTTTATGTAAAAGACTGACAAAATTAATATGTTTAAGCTACTGATCCTATAAAAAGAGATCCCTGGAAAACACCTCTAGGTGTCTAAAGAAATACAGGGAGTGAGCACCTGGAAACAAAACAAGTTTTCTTCAATGTAAATAAATGTTTTATACATATAAAAGGTCTTCAATGTGATCAAGAAAGTGTAAGTTCAAGTGATGACAGATTGCTAAGAAATGTAGTGCAACAGCTAGCAAGGCATCCAGATCCTCAAATATTTTTTTATGGAGGAATACTCTAAAATGTGCCTATATAATTATTTAAGAATAGCTTGAAATACCTTGAAATGCACCACTTAATCAAAATACAGCATCTCCTTTCCCTGAGGATGATACATCTGAACACAAATATGTATCTAAATGCTTAATGGGTCTGCCGAAGGAAGTTAACAACAAATAAATGAAAACAAGTACATATAAATATCTGGTATATTAAAAGATGACTGAGTGGCATATAATTTCTACGGGTAATTCCATGCCCATGTTGAAGTTTACATTAGTACACTGTTAAGGCCTGCTTTGAAGAAAGTTATTACGTACCTTTTAGACTGCAAACCAGTAAACTCCCCCTCCCTCACATTATGTTGTTGCTAGTCTTTGTCTTTTTTTTTCCTGTGGTCCTGTTTAAATTCTCACCTTGCTCTGCCCTTGTCATCAAGTCGTTCAAGCACAAAGCAGGGAGCATGGGGAGTGTTTACTCATTTCCCAAGTCCATTATCTTACACATTAATCACTGGTCTGGAACTTTTGGACAATGCTGAATCTGTTACCTTTTTTTCCCCTTTCTGGCTGCTTTTATTTGAGAGTCTGACAGTTCACCAGTTTTAAGCTGCACTAAGACTTGATGACCTTTTCATCTGATTAACTATTTTTGTCCCTAAAAAAAAAAAAGATATGCATTTATAGTCCAGTGAAACCATCGTGACCTTAAATGTGGAAGATGAAGCCTTTATTTTTTCTTCATGGAAAGACAGCCTAAGGGAGTGAAATATTTTAAATATTGGTTTATAAAAAAGAGTGTCTTTTTTGGGATTAAGTTCATTCCCCCCAACCCCCACGCTGCCCTCACTATTATTAAGTGTCATTTTCAAAACAAAACATTAGTGAGAAATTCCAGTTAACTTTGGAAAGCAAATATTTTTAAATATTAAAGTAAACAATTTTTTAACTCTAATATCTTCATGGTTCTTGCATAATATGAAGGACTGTTCTGGGAATTTAAAGTTTAGCTTCAATAATGATTACTAAACCAAGAGAAATAGATGTAAAAAAGCAGGACAGCTGGAGGCTCTTGAACTATAGTTGTCAAAAGATTTGTTTGTGAAACATGCATTTTATTGCCTTGTATGCATGTTATAATGAGGCATGGACAACTGCAACATTACACTTAATGATTGCATTTCTTGTTTCAGCCAGTTTCCTTGTCCTCTTGCAATTAACGTTTTCCCAGATCACCCAAGGCTACTTTGTCAGGGAGAAAAAAAAAATCTGAAATTCACATAAATGAGCAATGTCAATAGTTTAGAAAGAGTTTACTTAGAGAACAAAGGGCCCTTATGAGGCACTAGTGAGAAGAAATGGGGAAAAAATGAGTCCTCACAATGTAAGCCTTTTCTTAAAGCGACTTGTTATCAAGCAGTTCGGGATAGTCCCTCAAATCTGCATTAAAATGCATTTCATTCCATTGACTCATTTGCATTAATTTCTCCCATTATATCTGAAAATGGCTGAATGTCTACCCAACACAATGCCACAGCCTATCACAGGCTACCATGGCGGCCCCAGGTGCCAATTTACTCCTCTTAGTTCTTTTCATTCTGTTTGCTGATTCTGACAACTGGAGTTCTCCTCTCAGTCCAAGGGACTTTTCAATTGGATTTGCTCGTGGTGACAAAATTGTTGCTTTGCTGAGAGGAGGGGGTTCTTTGATTGAGCGTCTATCATGCTGCCATGGGAAAGCGAGAGGCGAATGATTCTCAGTGGCTTCTGATTTCCAGTATTTGTTCAGCATTAGGCCCACTTATCTCCAGAAGAAAAAGCAACATGTAGAAAGAAAGTGACAGGCAGAAACACACTCACTTGCTCGTTCATTCTCACTGCGCTCTGTATTCAAACAAGGGGGACCTATTACACTGAAAGCTCCAGATCAGCCTCACTCAATTATCACAGTTAATCCTTATAGCTCTATAAAGTAAATATTTCATTACAATTTCAAATAAACAGTCACCCAATCTAATGAAGCAAGAACTCAAAGTGGCAATGTCATAGAACTCGTTACCGTCATCAAAGGAAAGGACACAGCCTTGTCTACTAATAATGAAAAAATAGATACTGGCATATTTATGAACTCAAGGGTGTTGTAGTGGTGAAGATTTCTTTTTCAGTGCCATTGACCAATTTATCTTTCCAAATACAATTCAATTATCAAAATTCTATGCGTCTTTTTTCTCTCTCTCTTTATTTCTCTTAGTTTTTCACCCCAGTCTCTTCATGGGGATCATCACCTTCACTACACATCATCCACACACTTAGCACATTCCACTATAACTTTTCTTTTTCATAAACATCAGAGAATTCTGATATGCCATTTTGAATTCAGGAAATTTACAGAATATAAAGTGATCATTTTCATAATCCATTGTCTCTATCATCAATGTTATCTTAAATCCTTCATCTTGCATGTCCTTATATCTCCTATCTACTGCTCTTTTACTCTGGGGCAAGAACATCTAAAAATAACTCTCATTTCACCAAATTTTAATAATTTGAAAAAAAAAAAAAGCTTGAATTGAATAAAGATAAGTAGATTAAGTCCTTAATCAAATGTTGAATTACCTCTATGCTATTCTAACTCTCATTTTAATCCTAATCTTTAGTCTCTCAGGAAATCGTTTTTCTTAAATTATTATTTTATCCTTCTTATTAAATATCCTGGTAATAGTCATTATATTTTCACACTTTGTAATTCGCTCTATAGGACAGAGGGTACAATGTGTATAATAGCACCATTTTGCCTGTACTTACAAGTGCTGACTCAAAAGGGAGTCCATGTTATGCAATAAGACAAAATTTCCTATAGGAAGATTGTAACTATAAACTTCTTCTCCTTTCCTCTCAATTTTACAATACTATATTGTCCTGTCCTATAATTATCATCAAGTAGGAAGCGAGATGAATTGTTTTAGTGAGGAATATTTGCATTTTTCCCTTTCTTATGGGATTCTTAAACACTTATTAGCTTCAAAAATATCATCTGAAACACAGACTTCTCAAACATTAATGTGCATACAAATCATCTGGGGTTGGGCAGGCGGGGAGCTTGTTAAATGCAGGTTTTGATCCAGTAGGTTTGAAGTGGGGCCTGGATGCTAACATTTTTAAGTCACTGGTGATGCTGATTCTGCTGGTCCTGGGGCCATACTTTGACAAGCAAGGACTTAAACTATTGCATGGTATTTATAATTTGTATAATAAAATCAGGAGTAGGGGATCCTTAGATTATTATCAAGATAAAGCCATATGTGATATTGTCAACACTATTTTATTAATTTCATTAATAAATATATCTAAAACATGGGTGATTTAATAGATATTATTTATATTAATAAACTATCAAAAATATGAATGATTTAACTAGGAGTGTTACTAGCAATACTGATAATAATATTGATAATTGAGTGCCTGCTATGTATACTTAATTATTAACTAATTTTTTTCCTCACTACGACCTCAAAGGTCTGTATTATTATGTTAGTTGCATTAATTATACAGACCAGAAAACTAAGACTCAGTGAGGTAAAATAACTGGTCCAAGGTAGGGGCTGGAACTTGAGTCAAGTATTGTCTACAAATGCACTATAAGTTCAATATCACTTAAATCAACTTACTCCCCCATGCCAAGCCCATATCGTTGGATCACAGTCTATGACAACACATTCATTCACCCAACATGTTTTAATGAAGGCCTACAGGTCTTAGTCCCTTTTCTGGGGACCAGGACATTTAGGTGTGAAAAGACAAGCAAAGTTCCTGCCACGTTGGATTTACTCTACAACTGAACAAATGAGTGAGCAAGAAAATGTCACATATGAGTAAGAAATATGAAGAAAATGATGAGTATGATGTAGTAAAAAATTATTTAAGAATGTACATCTAGGCCCGGTGTGGTGGCTTACGCCTGTAATCCCAGCACTTTGGGAGGCCAGGGCAAGCAGATCACTTGAGGTCAGGAGTTTGAGACCAGCCTGACCAACATGGAGAAACCCCGTCTCTATTAAAAACACAAAATTTACCCGGGCATGGTGAGGCATGCCTGTAATCCCAGCTACTCGGGAAGCTGAGGCAAGAGAATTGCTTGAACCCAGGAGGCGGAGATTGCAGTGAGCTGAGATTATGCTATTGCACTCCAGCCTTGGGCAACAAGAGTGAAACTCTGTCTCAAAAAAAAAAAAAAAAAAAAAAAGAATGTACATCTAAGTGGTAGATATACCTTCAAAATTTACCTTCAAATTTAAAATTTGGTACTATTAATATTGGGCCAATTTAATAATGTAATTTTTTCTCAGTCATTCCAAGTCATGTAAAAGTGCACATAAACATGTGACTTATCACTGGCGTATAAAACGGTTTGCACCACAGATATGGAAAGACAAGTTTAAATGCCACCATATATTGGAATAATCCCCCATATATGTTGCTTTGACTGGTATCTTAACACTCTTTGAAATCAGTGTCATAATCTTCATCCTCAACATTCACATGTATATATCACCTTATTTAGTTGCCAGTTTTGTTTGAAGCATCTTAACATATATTAACTCACTGACTTATTATGACTGCTTTATTAAGTAAGTATTATATGTTTGTATTCATTTTGCAGATTATAAAACTGAAGCATGGAGCCATGAAGTAATAAATTCAGGTTTATATCATTGGTTAAGTATCAAAGTCAATTTTGAAGTCCAGGCAGTTGGGTTCCAAAGTCTGTGCTCTTGAACAATTTGCTACACTGACTCTCATTTTGACTTATAAGATATTACAGGTGTTGTTATAGATTATTTCCAAGATCTCTTTCTGATCACAAATGCTAAAACCCCATGATAATTACTTAAAATATAAAAGCTAAGAGATCAGGTTGTGTTTCAGCCTGTTTGGTTGGAATAGTTTATGTGTTTAATATCTTATCAAAGCTATTCCCTGATTTTTTTTTGTTTTTTTTTTTTGAGACGGTATCTTGCTGTATTGCCCAGGCTGAACTCAAATTCCTGGTCTCAAGTGATCCTCTCACCTCAGCCTCCCAAGTAGCTAAGACTATAGGTGCGCATTACTGCACCTGGCTTTCTAATCTTAATGTGAGACTCTGCATTCCTCCATTTATATTCCTTTTTACAGAAGATTTCACTTACAATTAGTAAACCTTTTAATTGATCATTAAAATTAAAGTAGCAAAAATATCATTTATAAAGGCACATGCTCAGCAGAAAACATTGGTCAAAATAATTAACACGTTTGCAGATTTAATGCAACTGTCAGACCTGTTATACAAACTCATCTTTTAATAACATCCAGGAGCAAAATGCCCACCTTTGCCATGTTGCAAAACATTTTATTCATTTATCTGTATTTTTTAGGAACATTTGTTGAATATCAACTTGTGCACAACAATCTTGGGTACCAGGATATACATATAAATGGCTGTAGAGCAAATATCAGGGTTTATGACACTAAAGTATGGGTGATATAAGAATACCATTATCACTATAAATAATAATCTTAATAATTATTTGCCTTTATGTGCACTTCATTTTTAACTAATATTATTCTTACCGCAACATTTAAGGTCTCTAGCTCTATCTTATGCTATATTAATTATAGGGATTGAAAAACTTTCACACAATCATACTCAAAGAACTACAATACAGTTAACAGGGTGTAGTGGCATGTGCCTATAGCCCCAGCTACTTGGGAAGCTGAGACAGGAGGATTCCTTGAGGAATTCAAGGCTGCAATGAGCGTTGATAGTGCCTGTGAACAGCCACTACATTCCAGCCTAGGCAACGAAGTGAGAGCCCATATTAAAAAATTTAAATTATGATTAAAAAATTTAAAAGAATTATAATACATTTAATTATATAAAACTATAAATGTTATAAATGAGATAAAGTATTCAAGAAAGGCACAAAGAAAGGAAAACACAAACAGCCCACAAAATTTCTAAACTAAAAATAAGTAGAAGCAGTGATGAAGTCTCAGAACGTTGTTTGTCTTGGGATGTAGTTCACTAGGGTATAAGTCCCGTAAGTTTTCACTCCCCATGTCTAATAATTGCTTGGCCTACTGCTGTGCTCAAAGTACATGCTCAATAAATATATGCACAATGCAAAAAGCTCTCATTTTACTTCTTTACTTTTACAATCTGAAGGTATACCAATGTGGTAAATATCTGATGACATACCCATTAGGAGAACTCTTCTGCAGATTAATTTCTTAGGCATCTTGACAACTGTTTACATCTTGAAATATACGATTGGTCTTTGGACTTTGGACTTTAAAACAATGTAATTTATTGTCTTTTTACATTTTAACCATGCTTCCCTTTTTTCAAAGACTCCTCTCCACTCTTTCCTAAAAGTAGATATTACTCAAGATTTTATCTTTAGCTCTTCCTTGTCTCTCAAAATCCTCATACCCAGAAAGTTCCATTCATTCCAATTTCCAGTCTTCAAGTGAGTTAAGCAGTGGTCCCCACTGATACCAATACAGTCTACTAACTCTGGATACCAGCCCCTGATTATTCTACAGTTATCACAAGTGCAACATTTCCATGCATTTGTCATCTTTTTCCTCATTCTGTATTCCCTTCCTGCTGCACCATCCATCAAATCACACAAACCAGGCATTTGGAAGACATTAACTTATGATTTCACCTGTTCCATCTATCCTTTCCTACCCACAAGCTTCTAATCTGTGACTAAATTCCATGGGTTCCACCCCTTGAGGCACTGTCATGTCCATCTGCTTTTCCCCATTTCTGTGGTCACTGTTTCAGTAAAGGCTCTTTTTATTTTCCACAGGGACTGTTATAATAATTTTCTAACTAGCCTTCTTGCCTCCATTTGTAGTACACTTTCCAATTTGTCCCACAGTGGGATGCTAGAGTCTTACTTACACTACGCAAATTTTGTTATGTAATGTATTGTCTTAAAAATCTTCCACATTTCCTCATTCTTTTCAAGATAAAAATCTAACACAAGAATAAATGAGAGCCATTATTATCTGGTTCCTGCCCATTTCTCCAGCCATCTTTAAACAGTAATAATGATGGTTATCATTGTATGTGCCAAGCACTGTTGAAATGTCTTCATAAACTATTTTATTTACTCTTTCTAGCAATCCTAGGAAGTGAGATTTAAGATCCCCAGTTTTATAAGTAATGTTTCCATAACAACTAACATCTACAGTCACGGAATAAGAAAATGACCAAGCCAGGATGTGAAACAGGTTCGGTCTAAATCTAATGCTCTTGCTCAAAAGGGTTATTATTATTATTATTATTATTTATTCATTTATTTATTTATTTATTTTGAGACGGAGCCTTGCTCTGTCACCCAGGCTGGAGTGCAGTGGCGCCATCTCTGCTCACTGCAAGCTCCGCCTCCCGGGTTCACACCATTCTCCTGCCTCAGCCTCCCGAGTAGCTGGGACAACAGGCACCCGCCACCACGCCCGGCTAATTTTTTTGTATTTTTAGTAGAGACGGGTTTCACTGTGTTAACCAGGATGGTCTCGATCTCCTGACCTCGTGATCCACCTGCCTCAGCCTTCCAAACTGCTGGGATTACAGGCGTGAGCAACCACTCCTGGCCTCAAAAGGATTATTTACTATTTCCCCTAAATTTCCTACTCACCTCTCCTTCTCATCCTCCATCTGTACCCTCTTCTCTTCAGGTTGTCACCTGTAGCCTGTAAGTACATTAGAATCTATAATCACTTGCGGAGATGTTTAAAATTCCAATGGCCTGGCTTCATTCAGCTCTTGAGATTCTTAAGGTGAAGCCTGTGCATCAGAATTTTTTTAAAGCAACCCAGTTTTTTCTAAGGTGTAGCCAGGTTTGGGACCTACTGCCTAGAAAAACTAAATTATATATAGTTGTACCAAACATAATGTAACCTCCATTAGCCCTGATCCCAGTGATTGTAACTATTTCTCCCCATATAATTGTCTGTACGGAATGTTTGGGCTTCCCACAGGTTCATGGCTCCCTTCAATTTACAATTGACATGACTGGCAGTCAGTAGACTGTCAACAATAACTTGCCAAAATAAATAATTGAATAAGACTTGTTGATTGCTCTTATAAGTACTTTGTAGGAATTATCAATGTAAGCACTGAAAATTAGTATCTTTAAGTTCCTTAAATTTCTCAGGGCAAAGGGAGGAATTAAAGCACTGAAGAGAACAATTTCAATGCATGAAATTATTTACACACAAAATGTGTCAGTTTCCTCCTGAGAAAAGGCTTTTTAATAAAAAAAGCTCTCACTTAATGAAAGGCCAAAAAAGTTTTTTTTTCCCCAAAGTTTTAAACTCATTAGCATCTTGCAAATATATGTGAAAAATTATAGTCTAGATAAAGATAACAAAGACAACAGAGAGGTCTTGTTTTCCTAGTTAACACCCTCCTTCCCTCAGAAAAAGGAGACTTTAAAAGCTACATCTTTATGCAACTGCCATTTTTTCCCCAGGGACAGAGTACATTTTCCTCATAATTAATTACTTAGTCATTGGCAAATTAAAACATCATATCACTTTGCAATTAATATATATTTAACACTGTTTATCAATAAAGTTAATATTAATTATTAATACAATGATTTAAGTTTCTACTATCATTTAAGTTATTCATATAATTTTTGAGAAAATACTTTACAGGTTTCTTCCATGAGGTTTTATTAAAACTGTTCTAAGAATCTAAAAATCTTGCGTCTCTGCTATTATGTGAAAAATCTAAGTTATAGTATTTCAAGGGGCGATTTGGTGGGGGGATAAAATATCTAAGAATATAAAGAGAATCTGAATGACCACATAATAAAAATTAATCATGGTGAATTGCTTTGGGGAGAATCATACACTTGACCCATATTGAAGACTGAAATATTAATCCATTTCTATGACAGAGATCAAGCTTCACAGTAGCTTTTTATCCTCCTCATAATAGAAGCAACAGTTGTAAACCATAATGTTATAGTTCAAACAATGCCCCCCCAAGACTTCAAATTTATTATAGCATTCATCTCCAAGACAAAAGACCTGGTGTAGGAAAAAAGCTCTTTTTAGCAAAAAGCATGGTTGTTATTTATGGCTCAGATGCAAAGAATGAGTTTGGGGAATTTATCAGAGATGAAGGTATGAAATGTTTTAGCTTGTTCTTCCCTCTCTAATCCATAAACCATTTTCTCAGCCACCCAAGTGAATTCTAATGGAACAGAAATGATGAAATAATATTTTCCTAGCCCTTTAACACTTTTCCTTCTGTATAAGTTTCAGTGGGATGAGAAGAATATGTTTTATAATATAATTAACAATATTATAAGTAGCAACGAAGCAATATTTTAAAATAAGATATAATTTAGCTCTATAGGCAAAGTTTAGCATTTTTAAAAAGTTTAATTTTTACGTATTGAATTCTGGAATTTCCTATTATTAGTAGTATTAAGAGTACTATGGGCTATCATATAATTAGAATTTCAGAATGTTAAGTATATTCTCATTAAAATCATTTAAAGAATATAAGCCCCATTATTGCCTCTCCAATCCCAGCGATTCAATCACGTTACTTGACCTCTTTCTTTTAATATTCTTCACCATTAACTCTACCTTCATCGTCACTCTCCTTGAATAAGACATGCCATAATCAAAACAAAGATGACTCATAGATTACGTACTTTCCATCCTCACTTTTTGCAACAAGTATAAGGCCACAGAAAGATGTCTATTTCTCTAATGACTAGGCCAGGGAGAAAGCTTACTGCAGGTAGGAAGGTTTAGGATGTGCCAAGATGTGATGAAAGTTCATGCTTTATTCTTACAGATTGCCTTTCTTTTGTTTCCTCTCTGGCCTATGTCAGAAGGGTGCTTTCTTATGATGAAAACATATTCAACAAATGTGATTGGAAAAAAGTATGAAACGTATTAATATTTGCTCTCAAATAAATAAGATGTTTTTAAAAGTGTTGCAGTTACAGTTCTACAACCCTGAGCACAATGTGAGCTACATGGATGACATATTTTTTCTTCTCTAATTCAAAAGACAGGTAATTTTAGAACAAAATAAGGCAGCTCAAATAAATACAGAATAATCTTTAAGCTGGAAAACTTTTCTGGCATTGTTTGATAGATGTTATACTAGATCTACTGTTTGCCAAATTCCATTTAAATTGCTTAAACAGCTCTAGGAAAATGTGGACTCTATCTGTACAATTTTTAACATCATAATTTGCAGAATTAAAAACAATCCACCACTGAGTTATTTGACGTCACACATTTTGACTGCACATTTTCTGAGCCTTGGAGCTTTTTTCCTCTTAGTTGTGATACTATAATTCCTTTGCTACAATTTTCATCTGTATTACACTACTTTATCTTGACATAGAAATAAAAGTTAATTAGTTTCTGTGACAACCTGTGCATTAAACATTGCAGTTCTCTCAGATTTGTAAATACATCCCAACTTAGTATTCAGAATGCAACTTGTATAAGCATTCAGTACAAATAGTGTGAGTTTGTTTGCAGTTAAGATAGAATAGCAACTTGAGCCAGATGACATGATTCATTTGAGTATACAGCATCTGTGAAAGATGTCCTAAATTTGACATCTATGTACCACATACTCATTATATTTAAAGCTACAAATGCCTTTATAATTTTTTTCTTAACCACTTTAAAGTTTCCATATAAAAACTCTACACTAAAAATCTTCTAGGTTTATTCTAACAAAGTGCCAAAAATAGACCCTTCCATTTAGCCTATGAAGTGTTGCATTCTCTCTAAAATAGTAGTTTTCAAACTTTTGTGTGCAATAGAAACACCTGTGGAACTTCATTAAAAAGAGGAATTTCCAGTTCCTGCTCCTAGAGTGAGAAATTAAGTATATCTAGGGTGAGACCAATAAATCTACATTGTTATCAAGCACCGTGGTTGAGTATAATGTGCACTTTGTGAGGGTCACTTTTCTGAAAAATAGTAGATTGTATATCAGACAGTTTTTAACCAAATGTAGTAAAAGATACTTTTAAATCATCAAGTTATCAGCATACCAACATTTTAAAACCATTGTGAAAAAGTACTCCTTATTCTATACTGAGAGTATAAAAATCACAGTTCTCACAGCATTCGTTATTCTAATTTTAACTTTTTAGAACAATAAATGATAATCTTCATAAAGAAATCCTCCAGAAGACCAAATATATCAGTTATTGGTTGAAATTAGTAATATGTGACATGATCTTATGCATAAAAACCTTTCACAAGAAGCAGATGATTTACATGAATTAAAAAAAGAGGCTAAATTTTACTATCCACTATTTTCTACAGACAATATTCTTTCTCCCTCATGGCAAAGGCAAGCTCTAATACATTATGCTTTGGGATTCTCATCAGAAACCTATAAACAATGTATAACTTAAAAATGTCCTTCAGTGTATTAGAATGCTTTTAGTACAGCTTTAAAATTTTAAATCAATTCTGTCATTCACTCAATATTATTTATCTTCAATTTCTCCATCTTTTAAATGTCACTGTGTCATATTAAGTAATAAAAAGTTTAAAAGATCATAACCTGAACTTGGCAGATATGCACTTTCATTACAAGGCCTGAAATCCTTGCCTTCGTACGTTTTCTCTACCAGAGTCTTACTTCTTGTTTTCATTTTTGAATGCAATGAAATCTTCACACTCACTGAACAGTCTAAAGTATCTACAATGTTATTTTAAACCAATTCTAATAGTAAGTTAATGGTATTTAAAATATTTGGCTCTTAATCAGACTATTTTGTCACCTCTTTTAAAAATTATCCTATTATACAATATCAGCTGAAATTATCCATCATTCTGCTAGTCTTAAATCATGCTTTAATTCTATCAATTATATTATTCACATGCCCCATAATCCAGTAACATTTCACTTTCTTCAATCTGAAGCTCAAGAAGGAAGGAACGCATTTAAAGATTAATTTTTATGTATGCTCTTGTAACAAATTAAAACTAAGTGACATAATAGGCTTTATTATAAGAAAATTATCTACACCAAAATGTGCTTTGGTAGTAAATGTAATTTTTTTTCTCAGAATGTCCCCCTAAAGTAGGTGTTGTTTTCATTAAGTTTTTTTGCCTTTTAAAGGGCATAAGAAACTGAATTAACTAAATCTAATAAATTCCATGTAAGTATTAAGTAACTCAGAACTCAAAGACTTATGGCAACAAAACTATGTACAGAATAGCCAGGTGCCTCTTTCCCTCCAGTGTAATACTGATCTTTCCTTGACTACATGGTTTTTGCTGTGACACCACTCTCATTAGATTGGAATTTGTGTTAACTTCCCTGTACTAGGACTTACTAATAGGATTGCTAGCAATTATTATACTGAAATGAAATCAGCACAAACTATTAGATCTGTTTAAACAAGTTAAAAATAAACCTTGATTAAATGTTCTTTCATAAGAAGCTGCTCATTAGGGCTACATGGCCTTCAGAAAAATTGGTGTTTCATTAACATCAAAGAATGTACTCAGTTTAAACTCCCTAGCCTAAAAAGTTACATAGAAAATAAAGTTTTAAAAATATTTTAGATAATGAAATTTTAGGAAAGATCTTCCTTATAGCTCTTGGTTTAGTCAATAGAAAGAAATATACTATTAAGAATGAGGAGTATTAATAATGGAATTATGAAGAAGAACACCACCAGCAAATGCAAAAAGAAGCAAAACAATAGATAAATAAATAAATAAATCTTTGCCAGAATGATCAAATGACAGATTTCTTCTAAGCTGAGATACAAGTCGGCCATGAAATTGTTGAATTAAAAAGTCACTTGGTATTTAAATGCAAATCAGTATGTCAATTTAAGTATCCCTGCATCCATTTTTGCAACTAATCAGTAACTTTTGAACCCAAAGTAGAACTTACAGAACTCTAGAAAGGGCAAGTATCCCATTCTAGAAAGTAGAAACAACATTTTTCTTGTTACAAAGAATCAATGAACTGTTATGATCTGACTTGGTGGAAATTATTCTGTTGTGATAGATAACCTAACATAATTAAGATATAGTGTTGGTAAATGTTGAACATTTTTATGGGCTACAAACTCATAGAAAGTATTTGAGTACAATTCTTATTTTTCATCTTCTTATATCCATATCATTACACACACACACACACACTCTTTATCTCACTAAGAAAAGGTAAATATTACTTGTATAAAGGTAAATGTTAGTTACATAAAGGTGGGTACCATTTATGGTTGAAGATGAGTAAAGGATGAAAAAAAAAAAACCACTATAATTAGAAGCCCAAGAGAATCATCAAACATTGAAATTCACAATAACATGTTATCTAAAGTTAATGGCAAGTTGATCTATTTAAAGATTACAATTTACTATCCTTAAAAGGGTTTTAAAATAAAATAATTCATTTTCTGAACTGTACATGTATTATTCTAAACAAACCAAGCAGTAATTACTACTGTAATTTAATCTCTTCATATAGACTGATATCCTCTACAGTATACTTGCCCCTTGCCTACACAGTAATATGAATATGTTCTGATGTTTAAAAGGAATAAACCTTCTAGTTTGAGTAATTAATATTCCTTGATTAAACATACTAAGGAATAGACAATGGGTTCTTTATGAATCTGTGAGCATGCCTAAAAGCAACAAAATCACACTTTTGTTAAAGCATTTGTGTGTATTTTGCACAATTTTTAAAAGTTTAACCTCTGTAGATCAATGTGCTTCCTTAAAAGACTTTAATAAATTAAAGTGCAGAGAGCTTTTTTTCACCAGGCAGAAAAAGCTGATGAGACAGGTTTAGTTTAATCTCAGGCAATAGAAGTCATTAACCATTCTCTCAGGGATTAAAATATAGCTTGCCCTTTTCTTCTCTCACTTATCATTAGCATCACTTTAATCTCCTAGCGTTTCACACTGCTATTTTAATCATTACTTACTGCCTTTTGACAAGTGCAGAACATGCTTTTTCTCATTGAGGCAATATCCTGGTTTTAGCTGACAAATGTAGGACATAATGTAAAAATATCAAAGTGACATCTCTTAAACACACCTTCATCATAAAAACTCTAAAGTTACAATATTCCTTTGTCTAGTATTTCCATGAAAATTATCATTTGAAAGGTTTATATCTTAAATAAAGAAAAAAGTTTCTTCCAAATACAACAAAAACTAGTTTAGAGAAACAGTATGCTGAATAAATGAGATCTAAAAATATGCACATACATGTTATTCTTACTCTCTAAAATTTATACTCATGAACGACCAAGTGTTTACAAAAGCAGAAAGTTGTTTCAATATAACTATCATAACAAAATATGCTATATTGAAATGCCCACCCAATTACCATTTAATGCTTTATAATCATACTACCTAGTACATATATCCTAGGTTGAACAACGTGCTGCAATGATTATCCCTAATTCTATTATTTTAAAATACATACCACACCTCTGCTGATGGATAGATACTATGTAATCCTCGCGGAAAATTTAGGTAGAAATAACAATAGTTACAACCATATTCATATGTAACATCTGAAAACCTATTAAGAGTGTTACTACTGAACTTTCTGCTACATTTTCAAAATTGCTAGTTTAGATAAAAGAAAAACCATATGATGTTTGTTAGTGTTCTTTTATCTAATGACATTTAGTTTAATTTACAGAATCTCTTTAATCTAATCTGCCTAAACCTGAAGTGGATAACAAATTTGGCATAAGTCTCTTGAGATCTGTGAATGTAAGTTTTATATTGTCTTTAGGTATAAATATTAGAAGTATGAGAATATATTCTAGCATTAATACTGTGTTCTATTTTAACTCAAAACTAAACCAATGAAATGTTTGGTAATTATAAAACCTGACTTTTAAAACTAAAGCACCAATTTTTGGTAACGATCACTCACACTTGGCCCCAAGCCTTTTAATCTAGTCCATCTGTAATGATCTCATAGTACTTTCAACCATTATTTAACTGTTAGAAGAAAAAATATGTCGCACTATATGTTTCGACAATAAAATCCCTTCTTAAGCTTCACAAAGCAGAACAATTCATTATTTGATCTCTTTCCAGGTTCAAAGTCTGTCTTATTACAGTACTTCAAAGAAATATGTAATCAAAGACAAACAGCTGTGAAAACAATCTTTTATTACTTTATTATCATTGAGAATATATCTTTGGAGTAAACCAGTGGAAATAGCGTACAAATAATCTTCATAAAGGTTGTTGTTTTGCATTTGTTCACAAACTATGCATGTTTATCTTTAAGGCTTTAATTTTACTTTCTATAAATAGAATAATGGCACAGGCCAGTCACTCTATTGCCTGTTTAAAAAAAAAAAAAAAGAACAATAGCAACACCACCACAAACAAGTTAGCTGCTCCAACGTCAAAGAAATGTTTTTAATAAACAAATTTTCAAAATGATATTCAGTGATGTGACTCCCTGGGTTAACATTGCCCTGAAGTGAAATTATTTTTTTCTGGTGTTCATATTAATCAGAGTTGCAGAATTAGTCAACTACAAATTGGTATACCCAACTAGAATGCATACATCTAAAGTTCCACTGACTATTCTGAAAACAGATGCAAAAGCAAGCAATTCGCTTCTAAGGTAGAAGCTACATTGCCAAAATTATCTTCATATTTTACACATCACATAATAATCTGGTCATGTCTATATTTCTCAGTATGGAGGGTTTCTGTTACCAACATGCAAATAGACTGGACAACATAACATAGTGTTCTTTAAATGGGAATGACTCTCTTCACCTGCAGGCTCGTGAGACACTCTGTAGGTTTCAAGGTAGAAGTGATGAAGTCCTGCCATCCCACTGTAGTAGAAAACATGTGGAGGCAGAAGGAAGAAACATCTCCTGAGTGCATATTATATGGTAGAAACCGTATAATTTAGTTATGATACCAACCCTTTGAGGAAGTCATTATTTATAATCCATGCTTTATAGATGTGGAAATGGATTTTAAAAGTTTAGTAACTTTTGACTCGTTCTTGGGTTAATCAGACTCCAAAGTCAGTGTGCTCATTGTATTAGATCAGAATGCTGTCCATTCTAGAACACACTTTCTAGGTACATGTCCTCAAAAGGCACTATATTCTCTAACAAATGCAACTCTTCTTCAGAAAACCATAAGGCATTATGGTAGACAGGGACAAAACAGGTCACTGTCATTTTCTATGAAACTAAATTGATGATTCATCAACACAGGCCATTGTTAGAAAGATCATTGTTCCTAGGTCTTCACAAGCATATCGCTAGGCCAAAAGTGATGTGAAATTGGTGCCATCTTGCTTACCAAAAGATATGACTGAAAGGTGCTACAAGAATGCTCCCCCAGCAGGGCGTAGTGGTTCATCCCTATAATCCCAGCACTTTGAGAGATGGAGGAAGGAGGATCGCTTGAGGCCAGAAGTTCGAGACCAGCCTGGGCAACAGAGCAAGACTCCATCTCAATAAAAGCTTTTTTTTTTCTTTTTCAATAGCTAGGTGCTCACCTGTAATCCTACCTACTCAGGAGGCTGAGGCAGGAGGATTATTTAAGCCCAGGAGCTTGAGGCTACAGTGAGCCACAAATGCATGCCACTGAACTCCAGCCTGGGCAACAGGGCAAGTCTCTTCAAGAAAAACAATTGCCACCTCAAATTGACAAACTGAAGAAGGCAGACAGATAACAATTATTGTGGTGCCATGGCCATGTAGACAAACCAGGTAATTAAGGCTGTGATATAAATTTTTAAAAGATAATGGTATGTCCATTTCACTTTCTACTGTCAGTACAATCGCAAAATGATTTAATATCTTTGTATTGGTTTTAAAGTTTTGTCTCTAAAAATAAACATAGATACATATATAAACAAATATATATTCACACAAAGATATATACATTAGCTATTATATGTTCTTATGTATTTATATGTAACATTGTCTTAGTTGTAAAATGTGAAGTCTAAACTGAATATGGTTGTCACAGACATTCCTTTATATTATTAAGATTATTTGAAGGCCACTGACAGAGGAAGGAAAAAATAACACAATGATAGGCAGTAAACAGAACTCAATTTAAATTTTTTGTTATTGCCAGTAAACATAACTGAAAACTCTAACATCATATTGGTATGAACATTAGTATTTTCAATTTTAAGTAATACATTAAAAAATTCCTAGAGACTCTTTGCCAGCCAAGTGTAGGGATAATGGAGAAAATGGAATTGCTTATTTGAAGTTATGATCCTTCACTTCATAGCACAACTTGGTTCAGTTTTACTGGTTACTAAATAAGCAGTATAAGAATTAAAAATGAATTTAAGGCATGACTCAATTTCCATAAAAGTTAATTTCCTGACTTTTCAGTTTGATTGCATCAAAAGTTATTCAGTAAAAGGGCGCAAAACAAAGCCAGTCACTCCAGCTTTGGAATAATTAAGCAGTAATTTGACCAAACATTTCCTTCCTTCCTGGGTATTTCTCAAAGTCACTATTACACTATAAACTTTAGCAGAACCATTTTTAATGGGCACAATCTATAAGGGAAATAGTCCATAGTAAAATGTTTCACAACCAAGGTTGGCAACACCATTATGAAGTCACTTTTTACTGCTATTTTTAGGATGTATTCAAGATGAACTTTTGATCTGCAGGTTTTTAGAAAGGTCAGATTATAGAAGTGAGAGTTACCATGGCTAATTTTTACATGTAACCCCTATATATAATTGAGTTTATTAATTTTGGAAATACCTAAAGAAAAGTTAAATAAATACTATGGTATTATAACTTTAGATGTTATTTTAATGCAATATTTTCTTAATATATTGATTAATAAAGAATTAGATCAGTTAATGCTAATTCATTGTTTCCATTTTGGATGATGCTATAATAAGCAATAAAAAAGGAGAAATAACCGTCTTAATTCTTAAGAGTCCCTGGATCATTTGCTTTCATTGAAAAGGTATCATTCATAAAGTCATGTGAAATAATCTTATACAGCTGCTTTTTCACTTTTTGAGGGTACCTTCTTACGTATCGTTTCATTTCATACTGAATAAAATGTATATTTAAATTTTACTTACCCAGATAGAAAAACTAGCATCTTTTCTATACCCCAAATAAACCCTGCTGTTGCTTTTACTTTGTCACTCACTGGTAATTTTTTTCTTTGTCTTTATCTTTTACCTTCAGTAAGTGACTTCTCATCTGACTTGATCTCTACAACTTGTTCTTCCTTCATCACTCCCCACCCAGACCCTGTCCCAGAAGTTTCAGAAGCCTCTTGACCTCCAATGCGAACATCTGATAAGCATCCTCAAAGCACTCTAGGCCAATTCATAGTTTTCTATCTTATCCCAAATTGTGCTATCTATTCTTTCAGCTTCCTTTAATTCCTGTTATCAAATATATTTCACTGTTTTGCCCCCATGGTTTACAACAATCACCCTCTTGTTGTTTTCAGATGAGTTCCTTAAAATGGTAAAGGGGAGCTCAGGAAACATTTCCACCTTCTTCTTGTTGTCAGTACAGTGTAGCCTTAAAGAGACAGGAACTTCAGAGTCAGACAGTCCTGGCTCTTAGCTTGTCTCCAACAAACTGTTTTGTAACTTGAACAGTAAGTCTCAGTTTCCTCATGAGTTAAATGGGAATAATGATATCTACATCATAGGGTTATTATAAGCATTAAGTAGACAAAATTTTCAAAAATTTTATGGTACATCGTTGATGCTAATCAAACTTAATATCACTTCCCCTCTTCTAGAAACTCATGTATAAATAAAAAAGAACTGCTCTCAACTGCAATATCCTAGCTTGCTTTTAACAATCTATGTGATTTTACATGTAATTATATTGGCAGAGTGACTGCATCTATATTATGTCCACCATTTTAAAACACAAAACAACTAATCCAAACACCAAACTTGTAGATTGGAGCTGTATTTTTTCTTAAGTTTTTGTTTTGTTTTGTCTAGTTTGGATTTCTACTGGACAACGAATAGAAGACTTGCTAACCTTTGTCAGACATTTAATTTTAAGTATTTATGTGTAATATTCCCACTATTCTCAACATTCATATTCAGTATATATGAATTATTAAATCAGTAAATTATAAGGCCAGGTGTGGTGGCTCACGCCTGTAATCCCAGCACTTTGGGAGGCCAATGAAGGTGGATTGCTTGAACCCAGAAGTTTGAGACCAGCCTGGGTAACACGGTAAAGCCTCATCTCTACAAAAAGTACAAAAATTAGCTGGTAATAAGGGGGTGTGCCTAGAGTCCCAGCTACTTGGGAGGCTGAGGTAGGAGGATGGCTTGGGCCCAGGAGGTGGAGGTTGCAGTGAGCCAAGATTGCACCACTGCACTCCAGCTTAGGCGACAGAGTGAGACCCTCTCTATAATAAATAAATAAATAAATACAACTATAAAACTTCAGAATTGAAGTGGACCTTATAAATAAGCTAGTTATTTCTCTCAATTTACAAAAGACAATGCATTGCTCCAAGAGATTAGACAACTCAGTCAGTGATACTCAGAATCAGTAGTAGAAGCCAGATTTCTGACAATTAAGTCACTCACTAATTTCTTGATACTTTAATTTTTACATAATTCAAATGCAATTAATATTTTGAGATATATATTTTACTGATCTTTGTCTTTAACATTAGAGTAAATGTTAAAGGAATAAACTCCCTGATTTCTGTTTTCAAACTTCCCTTCAGTGACCAATGAGAGCACTCAATAGTTTTAAAATTAACTTTCTGTGGATTATAGCTTTATAATGTTGAACAAATGCCCCTAATTTTCGGAGAAATTTAAGTTGAAAAATCTAGTAAAAGAATCTTAATTTTCAAAAGGCATAACTATTGTTTTCTTTGTAATAGTTTATAAAAAAATTCTTATAATAAAAGTAAAGAAATGTAAACTGCAACTTTCCTCTGCTAACAATATGTAGAAATCATGTTTTATGCATAGCTCTTGAAACACATAGTAAGCTCCTTTCAGAATTTCATATATTTATCATTTCTTTAAGAATAACATTTCCAAAAAATAGAACTTGGAAACAATAAATTTGTTCTGGTATAGTTTATAGAATTGTTACCCTAGGAGAAACACTGGTCTAACATGGCATTTGTTTATCAAATGATCACTAAAGGCAGACACCAGGAAGCTGCAGCTTTACGTGATATTTTCATTGTAACCATTCATATACACAGATTTAGAAAAGAAAGTTGCTCCCCTTTTTTAGCAAGATTTGAATGGCATTTTACAAGACTTAGCTTTGATATCTTTTCTTCTGTCATACCTAAGTCAAACTTTCTTACAGTGTGGATATAGTGAAAAGATAAGAATTTAACAAAAACAAAGGGCTAAATATTTATATATATATATATATATCAAGCAAAGGTAACAGAAAACGTTTTAAGGGTTTGATTTTGGATTTTAGAACAAAACTTGACTTCATTCACACCCAGATATCTGAGAAAGAACAGCTATACACTTTTAACATCACAATTTAGAAAACAGAATGCAGAAAGTGGCAACGCAAAATATACTTTGAGTAAGACACATTAATTTCTCTGGACCTCCAACTTTTTGCTTGTAAAAAGTACTTACTTTACTGAGTCATTGCATAAAATAAGTGACTTAATGCTTGCAGAGCGCTTTGCATACAACCTAAACCATATTGGAAGCTCAAGTGTTAAAACAATAACCACACCAAACAAAAATAGTTCTATTTCATGGAGTGATGGAGGTATGTGCTACCTCTCCACCTCTCCTTTCCCCTCTATTCCCAGATCTCTTCTTTGAGAGCTTCAAAATTCAACAAAAAAGTTTCCCTGTCTCTTTCCTTCCCATCCCTGGCCGCCTCTACTCAACTGCATCCACCTATTTTATGTTTCTACTTGTGCAAATCTCAAGTTTTGGACTCACCACAGAGAATTATGCAGACTTATTTCTCTTTCCTACTAAATTGTGAGCTGAGAACAAAAACTCTTTGTTAAATCTCTGGAAACCTCTTCTCTATATTAGTGCCTGGCATACTGTGGGTGTTTCAAAAACATCCTATGAATGAATGAATGAATGAATGAATGAATGAAAATAATAAGGATCAAATGGGATATTACATATAAAAAGGCTGTGTAAACCATAAAACATTACTGGGGGATAAGGGTCAGGTAAAGATCAATAGAGATTTAAAAAGAACTGTGACCAGAATAGGAATTACATCAGCAAGGGAAAGAACGGGAAAGGCTTCCAGAAAAAAGGAAAAGCATACACAAAGACTGAAAAGTTAGAAAGAGCTTGGCAAGTTGAAGGAACTGAGGAAGGTTCAGTGAGGCATTTTAGAGTTTTTTCATTGTGCTATATAAATTTATATGATATTAACATTTTTATGTGATCAATCAAATAATAACTCAACATTATTTTTACATTGACACTATCATTTAAATTTCAGAGGATTCTGAAGCACTTTATGTATATTTAGATTAAATATATTATTTTGTTTATCCCTTATAAAACATATCAAATAAAATATGCAGGGCATTACAAATAACACGGTATGAAACAGAGGCTACCACATATTTTTGAAAATTAGCTACAAGTTGATACAATTATCAATGTTGAAAAGCTACTCTTGAACCTGGGAGACGAGACGGAGGTTGCAGTGAGCCAAGACTACGCCACTGCACTGTAGTCTGGGTGACAGAGAGAGACTTCATCTCAAAAAAAACCCAGAAATTCTCTTAATGAAAAGAATGTTTCTCTCTCCTCTCTCTTCCTTCACTTAACTTTTACTCTTTCTTTGGTAAAATAAAAAAATGTGCTATAAAAGTGAAATCACTTTCTTTCCTGCCTTTTTAATGTTTTGTTTAACTTTCTTGTTACACTCCCTGAATAGTGAAATATATTTTTAAAATATTGCTAAGAATAGGCCGGTCTCAGTGGCTCATGCCTGCAATCCCAGCACTTTGGGAGGCCAAGGCAAGAGAACTGCCTGAACCTAGGAATTCAAGACCAGCATGGGCAACATAGCGACACCTTATCTCTACAAAAAATAAAAATAAATTAGCTGGGTGTGGTGGCACGTGCCTGTAGTCCCAGCTACTTGGGAAGCTAAGGTGGGAGGATCACTTGAACCCAGGAGGTGGAGGCTGCAGTGAGCTATGGTAGTGCCACTGCACTCCAGCCTGGGTGACAGAGCGAGATTTTGTTACGGTAAGTTTGAAACTTTCACTGTGCCTTCCCTTTGGTTCATTAGGTTATAATAAAGGCCACAAGCTCAACTGCCTCTAGAACCAGGCAGGGAACAAACAAATCGTGTGGGAACCACAGTGAACCTGCACTGTGGACCTGCACAGGTCCACAGAAAGGAAGCAACTGTAACTCACCTCTAGACAACTGTTGCCATGCCAAGACTAGGTCCAGATCTTTTTTATTTTTTTTTTTGAGATGGAGTCTAGCTCTGTCACCCAGGCTGGAGTGCAGTGGCACCATCTTGGCTCACTGCAAGCTCTGCCTCCTGGGTTCACGCCATTCTCCTGCCTCAGCCTCCCAAGTAGCTGAGACTACAGGCGCCCGCCACCACGCCTGGCTAATTTTTTGTATTTTTAGTAGAGACGGGGTTTCACCGTGTTAGCCAGGATGGTCTCGATCTCCTGACCTCGTGATCCGCCCACCTCGGCCTCCCAAAGTGCTGGGATTACAGGCGTGAGCCACCATGCCCGGCCAAGGTCCAGATCTTTAGGATTCTTAGAAGACCTAACAATTATGATTTTTCTTTGGAATTTTCATGGTAAATTTGATGCATAATTCATGTGGTTCAAAGATCACTCTGGACTGAACAAAATGATGTTTCCATGAGATACAAGTTGGCAACCTCAGTTCAGTATAACATTTCCTTATTTCTACACAAAAGGTTTATGAACCTTTACATATGGTTTTAAAATGTTGAATTGGATCAGATCATCCCATCTTCAGAAAGCTTGAATGACGCCACACTGATTACCGCAATAAGTACCGATTTCTCAACTAGACATTGGTTGCCCAGTAAAATATATCTCCAAAGCTGTAACTATCTCATCATCCTACAGACCCTTAAGTTTCAGGCAAAATGGACACATTCCACTCATGCCTCATCCTCCTATTCTGCAAAACCCATTGAACATCATTTCATTAGAAAATAAATGTTTGTGGCTGGGCGTGGTGGCTCACGCTTGCAATCCCAGCACTTTAGGAGGCCAAGGCAGGTGGACCGCTTGAGGTCAGGAGTTCAAGGCCAGCCTGTCCAAAATGGTGAAACCCTGTTTCTATTAAAAATACAAAAAATTAGCTGGGCATGGTGATGCATGCCTGTAGTCCTAGCTACTAAGGAGGCTGAGGCAGAAGAATTGCTTGAACCTTGGAGGCAGAGGTTGCAGTCAGTGCAGACCGTGCCACTGCACTCCAGCCTGTGGACAGCAGGAGACTGTCTCAAATAAATAAATAAATAAATAAATAAATAAATAAAGTAAAAATAAAAATAAAATAAATAAACCAAAAAAGAAATGTTTGTGTTCTTATCCTTCCAGTAGTCCCAGTGCCTAACAATCTGTATTACTGGTAAAGTTTGTTTCAAATATTATCTTGTGTTAAAGTTAATAGTTTCTTTACAAGTCTCCCATAAAAATCACACCATCAGGAACTATCTTAGTCATCAGCATCCATTCATCTGCTTTTTCCCATAGTGCGTACTCTGGCAGGCACTAAACCAGAGTTTTTACCTTCATTTTCATACCTAACAATGCTGAGAAATCAAAAATAAAATATTTATTCATGACAATTATTTGTGCACATTTGAAATCTAGACAGTGTAGTAATAGGTATTATTGCAGGCTAATAAACCAATGAGAGGGCAGGATTTGTTAGCCAAAGTTGAAATTATTTTATCTAATTTCTTCGAAGTAAGAAGACTTCTTCCACCAAAAATATTTTTTAAAAATTCTTCCTCAAAGTCCCTAAAGTCATTATCACAGGAAAGATCAATAATAAGAGACTGGCATTGACAGTGAAAGAGGGAAGGATCAATAATAAGAAACTGGCATTGACAGTGAAAGATAACAACGAAGATAAAGGCATTGCTTCAAAAGACCAGTCAGTGGCTACACAGACAGACGTACACACATTCCTGCACAGAGAAAGGAGTTACGACACTATCACCAGAAAGATTATGACATGTAAGGGATTTGGGGGTCTAACATCAAAACCTAAAGATAGCTGTATTAGATCCATAGTGATGCTTTCATAAAACAATAAAAGGCAACTCAAGATGAACACAATACGGTGAAAACTGGCTAATCACTATCAAGTTCCATTCTCATTCTGAACATAAACTTATAACTAAAGTCTAGGAAAAGGTACTTAATATTCCCACAGAAAAGAAAGAGATGAAATCT
This sequence comes from Nomascus leucogenys, assembly GCF_006542625.1. Classification (NCBI taxonomy): domain Eukaryota; kingdom Metazoa; phylum Chordata; class Mammalia; order Primates; family Hylobatidae; genus Nomascus; species Nomascus leucogenys. Next base: position 97,506,042 of record NC_044385.1, read on the forward strand.
AGTCACTAATATATACAAACAAGATCGAGACCCCCGCTTATGTTTTCCTATCAAAGGACAGGCAGAGGTTCCAAAAATGTAAGATAAAAATAATGTGATAGCAGTAATTATAGGATGATTGAATTAATTTAAGAAATATCTCCTGTACTCTTATGGCTCAGATATTGTGCCAGGGGATCAGAATACAGAGACGATAACTAACGATACCTGCCCCCAAGAGCATAGCCTTTAGTAGGAAAGGCAGAGAAGAAGGAATGGTTACAATAGATTATAAGAAAGACTCTTAAGAGGGGTGATTGAAATTTAAATATCTTTCTATGGTATACTTAACTCTTGCTCAGAGTGACTGGGCAGGGAGAATTTCACAGAGAAAGTGTCACTGGAGCTGGCATTTAAAGAATGAATGGAAAAAAATATAAAATACACAAAATAATTTAGGTTTGATTTAAGGTTTTTTTTTCACTTTTTAAAGAGGTATAAAAATAAAAAACAGGGTAGTATTAACTCTACTTTATTTACTCACTAACATAGGTTGGCTCACATCCTGGGAGATGAAATACATATTCTCCAAGGTTTAAAAAAAAAAACACTAAAGATAACAAAAGTGTTAGCATAAAAGTAAAAACTCATTGAGGACAACTGAGAGGTTGCTACCTTTATGAAATAGGGAGAGTATAGTGAATTTGAATTTTTGTTTTAAAGGTGATGTATACTTTAGCACAATAGTTGGATTTGTAATGGTACCATTACATAATACATAATACATAATGTATTACATACATTACATAATACATAATACATAAATCGATAATTTCAAACAAGTAGGAGTACATTTGCACTGTTTTCCAATCTTTTAGTTTTAAGATGTTTTCTGACTTCTAGAACTTCTATCTGTAGGCAAGATAGTACCTGTTCCATGTAGGCACTCAGTAAACAGTGCTTCAGTAAATGAATTCACAGAAAATGGGTAAGTAATTAAATGTAGTGGTAGAATAAAGCTAGAATAAATATGGTGCTCATGTAAGAAAAAGAAAGTAGAAAATTTTAACGCCAGAGTTTTGTAGAAAATTTCGTTATTTTCGCTCTGAATTGGTATACAACAATGCACAAAAATGGCCTATTTTCCTTTCTGTTCATGTGATTCACACCCACTCACATAAGAAAACAGAGTATGTTTGGCTTCACAAACTGGGGCTTATCTATCACTTTTTACTCCTCTCAAACTATTTCCAATCTTTTGAATTCAATCACCACAATTATACAAATTATCTTAGAAGTCCACTGCCCTCTCCCACCCTTTTCTTTATATATTAGAATTCACCCAGACATGCTCATTAGCCAAGAAAAGTTTTGTCATTATGAAGTACTAGAAACAGAGATAAATCCCCTGCAGATTTTCTGATCCATTTCTTGACCTATTTTAAAAAATAATCAGGTTCCCCAGCCCTCATCATAAAGAATTTCTATCATAATAAAATGTGCTGATAAATAGAATAGCCACTTGCTGAATTATCTAGATCTGTTCTAAGACTTCAGCAATGTATAGATCCTAATTGACTATTCTTTCTCAGTCTATAATAAATAGTGATGATCATTAGAAAAGCGACAGTCTCTAAGAAGTACACATATAAAAATATATAATGGTATTCAGGGAAAATAAAATATGCTAACGGAGTCCTTTGAACTCTCTAAAAATGCAATTTGTTTCTTATTTTCAATTGTGAGAGTTCTAAGATGTAAGAGTATTCCGAACCACAGAATTAATAAGGGTCCAATTAGCTCTTGAATTCGCGAAGTTAAACATATGTACTCCATAAAATTATTAAGAAACCCGGTTGTATCTTTGTCGTCTGCTTCAATTTCATTTTATTTCTCACTAATTAGGAAGAACAAAGTTATATATAAGTGTGTCTCTGTGTGTCACCTGCTAGTTAATCATTCAATGAAAAAAAGTAAATCTTGTTAGCTGTAAATGTGATTGCTGTTAAGATTTAAAAAGCACTATCCTGAAGATAACCCAAAAAGCATGCCGTATTCAAATGTATATTATGCATTTAAGTTAGAGTTTAGAAAGTTCCCTTTGCTAACCAGTTTTAAGATAATAAGGCAAGGCCTAGGCTTCCCGATGCTGTTTTTAATGACAATCATATCTGTCTTATAATGTTAATGTGTTCCTAAAGCCGTGTGTACTCTTGTATCAAGGAGATGTTTTCACTTCATGTGTTGGATCACTGCTTTTCAATATAGCTGAAAAGACTCTGTTGACTGGGCTCAGCTCATTGCACAAAGCCTGAAAGGCCCAATGATTACTAATGGGAGCATATGGTCAGAGCTGAAATCCATAATCCCAATCCCTGGAAAGGTATCTTCACTTTTTCCACCCAGCATCTTTATTCTCTTCACATACTTAACATCCTAACATGTTTTTCTCTCTTGCTCCCTCCTCAACTAACCAATCCCATGCTACTTTCATCTACCTATTTTTGCACTGTCTACTCAACTATGCATCACAAAACCCCACTGCTATTCTTGGACAGGCAGGGTCCTCTCAACTCACTAGCAAACAAGTACCAGAGAGCATACCTTTCAAGGGAGCACCATGAGGGGCAGGCATTGGTGGACAACAGCTTGGAACAAGGCAAATGCGAATAAAAGGAGGCTACAAGAGAAACAGCTCTAACAATGGAAAAAGTTTAAAACGCGGGTAGAGAGCCCAATATAAGATTCAGGAGTAAGCCACAGGAAAAAAAAAAAATAATAAGGCCCTGAAAAATAAAATACATACTTGAATCATCTATTTTAGTCAAAATAGCAAGACATAGTTTTTTAAAAATACAATTAGTTTATGCACATGTGCTTGTAAACATTCATGCCTCAAACAATAAACATGCCTTGTGTATTATAGATCAATATAGCTTCTATATTTAAGACAGTTTGAAATTGTAAGTAGATGCTCTTAATGCCTTGCGTCCCATCAGGATGGAAAACATAGAAAGTGGAAGTTGACATGGTGGCCACAGCTTCATAGCCAGGCAGGTGAAGTATATTTTGTCAGATGAGAAACAAATTAAAACAACATTTATTGCAGATCTAATGATTCAACCCTATTGCTTACGTGTTCTGTAAGTTGTATTAATAATAGAAAGTAAAAAGGTTAATAAAATTAGATCTTTACAACCTATCTGAAAATGGCACACATTTCAATATTTAATATTAGCTCCGGAAATAGCCATTTGAATATACATTTTAATCATATAAGAATGGCTAAGAAAGGACACAAATTAACAATATTTTTTGTTTACTGGCTATTATTAAGTCCAATCTTTTTGCCCTGAGGACTGAGCCTCTTCATGATATTTAGAATCCATTATTTCATAAACTGAGTGACATAAAACTTCTATCAGAATTTCAGAGGGGGAAAAAAAAAGCTTTTCTAATGTTTCTTCTTCTTTTTGTTTATTGTGCATGGTAAATTGACAATACTTATTTAAACACTTAAAAAAAAAATCTGATCCTTTTCTTCCTGGACCAAGGAATTTTCTCCGTCACAGAGTAATAGAGCTTGAAAACTTCGGCATCAGCAGGGAAGGCAGGCACTCCTTAGCCAGCCACTGTGAGAGAGAGAAAATGCAATTAAGGCTCCCACCAGGGAGAGAGAACTAAACAAAACCTGCGTCTTCACACAAGAGCCTTTTTCTTCAATGCGAACTACAAGGCCTCAAATCTTGTTGGTGAGATGCTAGCATTTAGGACAACACACTTTCAGATTTTCTCACAGCAGATCAAAGTAAATAATGCAAGGGCAGCAAACAAAAGGGAAAACTCCAGCGTGCTTACATTAAAAAGAGATTACAGGGGACTTACAAGTGATTGAAGGAAGAGATGACATTTTTTAAAACATAAAATCAAGATCTCTAAGTACCGCTGGCAAATAAAGTCTAGTTGTGTTACTTTAGCTAGAGTGACAAGCCACAAGTGACTTATCATCAGCATGAAATTTTTAAAAAGGTAATCTTACTTTATTAGAGTATTTTTTACATCTTTAGTTACACATATTCCTTCTCTTCCCTTCCTAGGTTTTAGGATTTTCACAGCCTAGAATCATGACAACTGATGATGAACCATTAAAGTTATGAGCCTTCGCAAATCATTGCTACAGAATATGCGCAGCATTCTGTGGATTGGAGAGATGTAGCCTCGCTTCGCTTGCCTCTTTCTCCCGAGGACAGTAATCAGTCATAAAAACAGTTCTCCTCCTTCACATCAAGCCAACAGCTGGAAACTCTTCTGCAATGTTAAATTTAGCACGCACCCCTTCCTAGGCACTGAACTTAGTCTTGTGGGTCTGCGCTACAGTCTTAAATGAGTATTCCCGGGCCATAGTTTATCCTTTATTTTTGCGTAACATTCTCATTGACTTTGGTGCAACTCTATAAAGGAAGCAAGGATTGAATATCATCCTTTAATGCCAAATTTACTACAGCTGAACAAAAGGAGCGGAAATCTGGGAGGCTCATGTCAATAAACAAAAGATAAATGTTTAGGAGACTTAATAACTGAAAGGAGCTCAAATAGCACTTTCTTTGGAATTATTTTTAAAAATACAGTGATATAGTAGCATATAGAATTTAGTGACAGTTTAACTGATATTTATACAGTTTGTATAGTATATGTGAATATATAAACACACTATGTGTGTATGTGTATGTGTGGGTGGGTTTTTGTAGTAACTGCTGAGATATTAGGCCACTAGAAATTTCCAGAACAATTCACAGATACAATAAATGCCAGAATCAAATAGACAATGTGGAAGAGAGATGTCAGGTCTTAGAATCCATAGATGTGAGATCTGGTTCAACTTTACCATTTTAACTTTCCTGGGGATCAATCTATGAAACAAAGAGGTGGTTTTAGAGACACTTTAATGTTCTTTCCAATTCATACATTCAGTTAGTCTATAAAGACTCTTATAACCAGCTTCTGGGCCACACCTGTGGCTTTTATATGTGTGTGTATCTGTGTTTATATACACAAATATGCATATACATTTCTGTGTATGTCCATATAGAGACATATATGTTTATACTAACATATATAACTTGAATCAAATAATTTAATATTGTGATAACTTCCAAATTTAGAATCAAATGTGAAGAAATATCTCTGTTCTGTCTGCTATAGCATACTTTACTGCACACACACATATCACTCACACATACCCCTCCCCACACACACCTTCTTCTACCGCTATATTAGTTCATAAAATGTAAAATACATTGTTACTTTTAATTTCTTATGGTTACTTTTGGAGAGATCAAGGACATTTGGGCAGACATGTGTGGCTAATGTATCATAATGAAAATAATGTACCCAAGTTGAACTTCAACCTTTTATCACAGCTCATAATTGGAAAAAATGCATACAAATATGCTGTTGTAATAACTTAAATAGAATCTCTGTTTCCAAACACTTATAAACCCCCATTCTGAAGCATTATTACAATTGATTCTAAATGTTTATATCTCAGCTATACTTTCATTCAACTAAAATGCACTTAGAAAAATTTATTCTCCAGAAATCAAATCAGTGTTGACAAATATGATACCAAGTTCTGTTTTAATTGTAACAATGAAAGAAAATAAATATTATGTGTTACTTATTAAAATTCCTTCTCCAAAAAACCAGACTGGAAAATAGTCTGTATTCAGTTCACAAGATTCCTTTATCTCACATGGATAAAGTAAGCCAAGTCAAATTCTCAGTGCTTTCTATACACATTTAACTCAAAAGTTATTTAATTCTGTTTACTTTGTAAAATATATGATTTTACTCTGTTTAGATCACAGTGCATTTAATTTAGGAAGAAACTAGAAGATTTAATATGAAAACTGGCAAGTGTAAAAGCAGTATTAAACTGTCAATCACAGCTGATATTGCAGAGCTTCATTATTTAACTGAATATGAAGATTAGACACCCTATGTTATGCATATCAATTTAAAATAAGAAATAAATTTAATCTTAAGTTGGAAAAGTGCATAAAGATTTGCTTGAACTGATGGGATCTGATTTATCCCATATAAAGTATTATTTCTGAGTTTATCATATTTGCATGTAAGTCTACATATATAAACACATCAAAAGTTTTAGATTTAAAAAATTTAGGTACTTATGTTGCCTTTCACTATCACCTGTTTCTATAGCTCTAGGAGTACATTATAAATATTAACATTAAATCTACTGGGAAGGCAGCTGTTGCACACTACACACTAAAGGGCATTTTAACCCATTAGTGGGGTTTTCTCTGACAGATAGAAGTATATATGAGTGAGTGATTGTTGTGCAGTAAATCTGGGAAACATATAAATTGCATTTCCTCATGGCATATTGCAACTGAGTTAGAATATTGGACAGACATAAACAATGCAATCAAACCATGCCTTTTACTGAGCTTCTATTTGACTTAGTATTCATCTGTAACAACAACAACAACAAAAATGTGTTTCTCAGGGTCTGTGACAATGCAGGCCATGAGAGATTCAATGTCAGTGCCGGCATACAAATTTATTAGTCTATAAAATTTGACATTCTCTTATTTATTCATAGAAAGGACAAATAAGATATTTTTTCATACTTACCAGAAATATCTGGGAGTGTTTATATGCCGCTCCATCTGGAGGATGCAAATAGTCAGAACTGCTTTACAATTCAGTAGGCAAAAGCCTGCTGAAGGATAACAAATGACTTCATGGTGAAACTGCTATTGAAATTCTTTCAGTATGTGATATTAAAAACAACTGAACAAACAGAGATAAGGGACAAATAGGATTTGAAACAGACATTTTTTTTTTACAGTGCAAAAGAAAAACAAACGAATGCTCTAGTCGAACCTATATATACCTTTTAGTGACTTCACAGCATGGATTTACTTAATGCATGATAGTTTTTAACAGAAGCATCTCTAGAAGTCCCACTAAAACCCAGGAACCAATTCTAAAATGTCTCCTTAGGGTCAAGAATTATAATGTTGATGCTTAAGAAAAACGAGAAGTCAACATGACTCTTTTGATGACTTGACTTAGAGTTTCACTTTTTGGCCTTTGGCATAATGCAGCGATGTGGAGGTTTAATAAATATTTGGTGGTTAAGATGCTGTAGTTTAAAAAGGCCTTCTAAAATTATGTGGTATACAAAGATAAAAGCAAAAATCTAGAGTTAAATATTATGAAAACCAACGTAGTATAATGAAAGCTACCAAAAAGTTTACTTGAAAAATGCATTTCATTTAGGTCAATCTCTCTTACATAGAAGAGGTTCTACAAATGTTGGCTTTGCAAGACAAACTAATGTTGGTAACTTCCAGGTGATCAGGAAAGTCAAAATCTAAGAAACACAAAAAAGCATTACTTTGCAATGATTATTTTTATTTCTTGCTTTGAAGGAAAGATGAAAGGCTATTTAGTTAGGTGTTCTTGTTTTATTCTACAGCTGCATCAAAGCAACTATCTCCAAATTTACAAAACAGTTCATAGAGCCCCCCGGTAATTGAAGTATAGGCTAAATGATCACATCAACAACATATGAACATTAAATCTGCCAAACAAAACTCAAATTATTAGGTCTTCAAATGATCCATTATTTTTCAAGAAATATCCAATAACGAAACAGCTGACTGAAACTCTGACATGACAACGATTTTTAGATACTTCCCAAGATAGCATTTATGTGTATGATGGGCCAAAATTATCAGAAGCATATTATAGTGATCTCCCTTTAGTCAAATCTAGATTCTTTAGGACTAACTCTCTTTACTTACACCTAAAAGCGTGCCATGTGCAACCAGCTGTACTAATATAAACCATTTGCTCTTTTGGACATCTAACAATGATTTACACTAAATGAAGAAATATTATCTTCTGAGGCTAATGCAGAATCATGATTTTCTTGATAATTTATTTTTAAAATAAGAGGGTGAAGCTATTCTTTGTTTGTTTGTTTGTTTGCTTTCTTGAGATGAAGTCTCACTCTGTCCCCCAGGTGGCAGGTGGGAGTGCAGCAGCGCTATCTTGGCTCACTGCAACCTCCGCCTCCGGGTTCAAGTGATTCTCCTGTCTCAGCTTCCCAAGTAGCTGGGATTACAGGCACACACCACCATGCCCAGCTAATTTTTTGTGTAGTTTTAGTAGACATGGGGTTTCATCATGTTGGCCAGAGTGGTCTCGAACTCCTGACCTCAGGTGATCCACCCGCCTTGGCCTCCCAAAGTGCTAGGATTATAGGCTTGAGCCACCGCTCCTTGCCTGAGTGTGGAACTATTCTTAAAAGTACTAACCTTCCAAGTGAATTCACATTTAAATGGGATTATAATATTTTGATGAACAATAAAGTTTCATCAAAACTAGTATATTTTGATGACTGTCCAACTACAACTTAAGTATATAAAGAAGCAGATAGCTCCAATATAGTTTGCTCATTTCACATATTTGATGGTCAATCCAGTCTAGGTTGGTATTATTAAAGTGTAGCTCTAGCTAGCAACCTCTCCACCAAAGCCACCTCAGCAATCCATGGAGAGCTCACCCTCTTTTCCATGGAGGGACACTCTAACTGTATCACTCATTTGGTACGTGATGATGTATGTCTTTGCATTTCCTCTTGAGTTGCTTCCTTTCAATTACTTTTCTTCTTAGCTTCTTATCCTGTAGATCTTGCTTCCTTACCAGATTGTGGTATTGAGACCACTTTAATACTTGTTAACATTTCATATATAACCCAACACAACGCATTTTACTCTAACTTTTCTGCCCAGTAAATTTCTCTGAATAAATGACATATTAAGCTCAACTCTACTTTGCAAAATGTGATGTAGATAGATAGAAATAATTAAGTACAATTTAAAGCAGAACAAACTGTGTATTTAAAGGAAATATGAGTTCTAAAATAAGTGTTTTGAAAGCACACACACACACACACACACCCTTGGAATCCAGACAGTGGGAAAAAAACAAGAGGGATGATTATCAATCAGCCTTTACATTATTCTGAAGATGGTGACTAGCAGTTTCTATTTTCCTCAAAGGCAAAGGATACTTTTAGTTTTGATAATAGACAATAAATTCTGAAAATAATTTTATACAATACAGGGTGAACAAAAAATATTGTCAAATTCACCTTGTAAAAATTTAAAATTGAGATGTTAAATTGAGAGTTCAACCAGGTCAGATGTTTGTATATGATCAACCCGTGGTCACTGTATGTTCAACATCACCCTCTATTAAATGGAAACTGAGCATGCCACTAGAAGGAGGCATATACTCTTAGTGGTGGCTGGCCATCATTCGACTTTATCTAGCCCTAACTTTATTTTGTAGACACTAAGTTCTTTGCTCTCAGTGTTAATATGCCACATTCAATTGGGAGGAAATATTAGTATCTGGTCACTAGAGCTAGGAGCACCTGCATTAATTTTACCTGATTTTTCATGAAAGAGGAGAGGACAGAATGAAAGAAAGAGGTAAGTAGAATACGGTGGACTAATATGAGAGCTGCAAAATACCATATTCCTAAGAATATTATTGTAAAGGTCCTCTCTTTTGGAGCAGCTTTTAACCTGTGTGGTAGCCTCTTCCAACTCAACTAAATTCACTTCTTCAATGGGAGAAGTATCAAACATATTAAGAAAAATACATTTTTAAAGTTTTAACTGAAATAATGACAATCATAACAAAACACTGGTTAACTTGTTCCAAAAGTAGTATATAGTTAAGCAGAAATTGTGAAAAAGAGTAAAACCAGTTAGCAGTTTTACTTAAATGTCCAGAATTCTCAGTTATCTTTAAGTTACATTTTAAGGATGTTAGAACATGTATTTACTGAAGAACTGAACTTCTAATATTTTCAGTCGAAAGCTGTTTAATCAAATCTTTAAGACTCAAGAAAATAGAAGTGGTGGAAGACTCTTCAGCGACTTTCAAAATGGAAGAATCTGAATTAAGTTTCCATTCTAAGACGCCCTTTTCATTTCAATCTCCCTCCTGCCAAGTCTCCAGATTCCTTGCTATAGCTTGAAGACAAAAGGGAAGTAAGTATGTGAACATCTATTTTACTTACTTCTCAACCCAGTGATATCTCTCTATATATTATTTTTTCTTTCATTTTGGAAACAGGGTTTTGCTCTGTTGCTCATGCTGGAGTGCAGTGGTGCAATCTCACTGCAGCCTCCACCTCCTGGTCTCAAGCAATCCTCCCACCACAGCCTCTCGAGTAGCTGGGACTATAGGCGTGTGCCACTTGTCTGGCTAATTTTACTTTTTGTAGAGATGAGGTCTCACTATGCTGCCCAGGCTGGTCTTAAACTACTGGGTTTTAGCGATCCTCCCACCTCAGCCTCCCAAAATGTTGGGATTTACAGGCATGAGCCACCATGCCTAGCCGGTAATCTCTTTTTTAGTGAAAAAAAAAATGAGGTTTAGAAAGTTAAAGTAACTTGACCAAGGTCGTACAGCTAATGAGTAGGAGGGCGAGCTGGAGCTAGAATCCAAATCACAATTCTGGTCTTAAAACCTCCTTATTTCCATTAACAATTTTTTCAATGTTTTTTGAGACTTTATTAGGGGCAGGCATTTTGCTGTGTTTACATGCTATAATTAGGTCCAATAATTATCCATTTTTTTCCTTAAAAAAAAAAGGTTTAAAGTAGTTAAGTTACTTTCCAAGGTCTGAGAATCAGTGGCACAGTCTAGATAATTACCCAGCCTGTCCAAGCCCATGCTCTCCATCGACTCAACTTAGAGATGAGAAAACTGAGTCAATCAGATGTACAATCACATATTCAATAACTCAGATTCCTGTAAACCTTCAAACTCATTTTTCCTGTACCAATCTCCCATATGTATAGTTATGCACAATTCAATACAAAAAGGGCCTTGCCAGGGCAGCACTAACCAAATTCTAGGCAAATTGACATGGTGTCTCCATATCAAATATTCTGTCATGGTTGCATTGGTTTGCTTACCCACTAATCTCCTTTAAAAATAATAATGAGTAACCATTTTATTTATTTATTTATTGGAGATGGAGTCTTGCTTTGTCACCCAGGCTGGAGTGCAATGGTGCAATCTCGGCTCACTGCAACATCCACCTCCTGGGTTCAAGTGATTCTCTTGCCTCATCTCTCATACAGCTGGGATTACAGGTGCGTGCCACCATGCCCGGCTAATTTTTGTAGTTTTAGTAGAGATGGGGTTTCACCATGTTGGCCAGGTTTGTCTCTAAGTCCTGACCTCAAGTGATCTTCCCAACAAGGCCTCCCAAAGTGCTGGGATTATAGGCGTGAGCCACCGCACCGAGCAAGCAACTATTTTTAAAAGGTAAATACAGGCAGAATGCCTTATACTAATTTTTAACTCTCGAATTGACATTCAAGTACAAAATCTTAGTTTCTCATCATTTTAACTGAAAGGTAAAAACAAAAAACTAATGCCCTTTAAAAAGAAACCTTACTTTATAGAATACAAGATCTTATTTCCCAATAATCTTAACCATATCTTAAACCTTGCTAACAAATAATATATATAGAATACAGTATACTCAAACAATAGCCAAAGAATGGTTAAAAGAAAATTTCAATAAACCATTCTTTGAAGTCCTAGTTAATTTTTTATGTTGCTGAGTAACATAAATAAGAGTATAAAATGAGATAATATCACTATGTTCAGCAAAGCCTATTTCTAATTTAGAAGCCCATGTCTAGATTGGCTTCTCCACTTAGGAAGAAAAATGATCAAAGCATTTACAAAATGCTTTTTTTGTTTGTTTTTTTTTAAGCTAAAGACATGACACTAATGGGCCTCAAGTACTTCAAGAATGCTGTAAAGATAGGAGTAAATTCACATTTCTAACTTAAAAATCTCAGTTACTTCTTAATGCTTCTCCCAAACCCCAAACAATTCACCTGCAGAACTTCTTGATATTTCCATAGTGAACCATGTTTACTTTCTGGATTCTTTCCTCTCCTTTGCCTTGTACTTAAACATCATGACCTGGTTCAACTCCCAGCTGCTCCCTAAGGCTCTCCATCTCTTCAAGGGAGGGCTGGTAACTCTTTGTCAATAATCCCACAGCATTCTCATTTTACACTGAAATCATTTATTTGGAGTCAGATTCCTCCAAATCAGGGAAAGAAAACATATCAGGTACCTTTCTATGCACTTAGTATACCGTCTGATATAGGGCAATCAGTGGTCCAGGGGCAGTATGTGCTACTGAGAAAAAGCAAACAAACAAAAAACAAAGCAAATCAGGCTTTGAAATCGGCCAAATATACTTTCCAAGCCGCTTGTATGACATATAACTTTGATCAAGTATTTAATCTCATCTAATTTTAACCTTGCATCTCTAACGTGAGCACTATAATATTTTCCCTGCAATATTGTTAGAAGGAGCAAATTTAAAAAATGCATGTACAGGCCGGGCGCGGTGGCTCACGCCTGTAATCCCAGCACTTTGGGAGGCCGAGGCGGGCGGATCACGAGGTCAGGAGATCGAGACCATCTTGGCTAAGACGGTGAAACCCTGTCTCTAGTAAAAAAAAAAAAAAATACAAAAAATTAGCCAGGCAAGGTGACGGGCGCCTGTAGTCCCAGCTACGCGGGAGGCTGAGGCAGGAGAATGGCGTGAACCTCGGGGGGCGGAGCCTGCAGTGAGCCGAGATCGCGCCACTGCACTCCAGCCTGGGTGAAAGAGCGAGACTCCGTCTCAAAAAAAAAAAAAAAAATGCATGTACATAGCTTGGCATGGTAAGTGGTATGCAGTAGGTGCTTAGGTGATAGATAATTATCAGAATGAATAATGTATAGCAAGAAGAAATTGGGCTAATCTTTATGAAAAATATATCTAAGAGAGCGTTATAAGACACGAACATTCCAAGCAAGGTTGTAGACTTCTGTTTTCCCAAGAGCTTTAAGAAAGAAGCAAGCAACTCTATTTCTGGAATGCCTTGTATTACTAACATGCTTCTTTTAAGAAATCTCTTTTAGATTTCGGATTTTATAACACTCAACTTTACTAATTCTGCAAGTGACTTCAAAATGGCCTCAATTCTTTAGGTATTATTATTTTCTTCATGAAAAAGAAGTTAGAATAATAGTGCTTGTTCTCTTTGTACCAGAATATCATTAAAACTTAAAGTTTCTTTAAAGAAAAATTAAGGGGTCCTTCAGATTTCTTGCAGTTGGATAAAAATAATTAATGGAATTATTCCTTATAGATCAAAACTATAAGCAGATAAACCTATAGCTATTATAAAAACCTTACTTTTCTTCTTTTCAATAACACATATTATATTATACTATCACTTCTACAAATTTGGCTGGTGACAAAGCTTTAAACTATTAACCAAATTTTCAGTATTAGTAATTCCCATTAGAAATGCCATAATGTTTCAGTTTAATGAATGATTTAAGGTTACACATTGTTCCTCCAGAAAGATTTCCAACATCTCCCAAGGCATGTTTATGATAAAAAGTGTCTCACTTAGCCGGTAAGCAAACAAAAAATATTATATTTCAAACTAATTATAAGGCCTATGATTCATTAGGAAATCACATAAAGAAAATCTCATAAAGAAGAAAATCACATAGAGACACATCACACGCTTTGTATAAAAGACAAGTAATATATAGTACTAATTTGTAAACTCGACAGTTCATATAAACATATTCAATTAGAAAATTCACCAGTAAACTTTGCCTTGTAGAAAAATATTTTATTTCCCAAGGACATCTATGGACACTTAGGGTTAGGAGACTGGTTTCTCTTATTGATCCTCTTTGTTAACTATTATCTCTAGTGAAAGAAATAATAAAAATAGAAACCAGCTATTATTTCTCCGTGGTAAGAAAAATTAATATTGTATTTCTTTGTTTTGTTTTTTTCACATATAGAAATTCCAAATACACCTAAGTTAACATAATCCGCTCATATGTGTCAATCGTCCTAATATCATTAATGATAATATTCTCCTTTCTCACTTCGTTAACTCAGGTATGATCATTTTACTAATAATGGTAGAAATCCTTAGTTGCATATTGTAATTTTTGAACCACCTTGTACTTACCTTGTGTTCATTCAAAGCTGCTTTAATATACATGCACTTTAGCTTTTGCTCATTACTTTAAATATTACTAACAAATGTCCCAGTTTCACCCTGAAGGATTTAAAAAAGAAAACGTGGTACTTGCAGACAGTACATTCCATGTGATGTGATAAAAAAAAAAATTAAGCTGAAAATTAGAAAAGTAATCCCAATAAAACTTAAAACAGCTCATGGTAAGATGATACCCTTAAGATAATTCTAGATGCCTTCTATCAAACAGTACATTGACTGAACTAGCTCAGTCCTTAAAGGGTCAAAATTTATTATCATTTCAGTTCATCTAATAAGTAATGTTTTTGCCGAACAAAACCAATTCCCAATAAATTCTCACTGTATTTGTGTGCTATGATTTGATTTAGAGGCCTATGGGGAGACACCATTTGGTAGCACAGGAACACAGAGGGGTAGGTGGTGCTGAGGAGAAGTAGGGCTCATGTGCCAGAAGTGTTATTGTGTCAGGTTGATTTATTGAGTGAGCTTCACTTCACCGAATGTTCTGAGATATTTATTTCCCTAAAGGCTCTGCAAAGATATGAACAGACCCACATCCACAGATGTCATCATTGCTCATTTTACCGAGTCATGAAATTTTCTCAACTGCAATTTGTCCATCTAAAATTGCTGTAACAGAACAATGTCAATAGTAGCACCCTACTCCAGCACCTCCTTCTATATAAGGCTCTGTTGCCAAATTCAGTACTTCTGTGCAACTTCATGGTAATTAAAGTGACAGAACAGTTTCACTGTAATTTCAAAAGAGTTTTCCAGAGACGTTGCTCCGATTTTTAAACTCCACTTTGAGTCCCCAGATGAAATGTAACCGTTTAAGGGGAACCAAGTAGAAATATATAAACACAGAACAACTTAGCCTGGTCAAAATTAAAATAAAAATAGGTATAGAAAAGTAAATTGAGAAAGAAAGCAGAAAGTGTGTCTCCAAATCCAGGGTTTCAAAAATGTCACCTCTCCAAACACCATAAGCAGACTGCAGACTTCAGACTTAAATGACTAAATTTATATATATATATATATATATATCTCCATTGCCTATAATTTTTTTTCAAAAACACTTATGCAAACATATGAAGAAGTACTTAAGGTGCATTCATACACCCAAACATTATGACTTGAGTATTTTCCATAATTTCATCTAAAACCATCTTCAGAACCTAATAGAATTTCAAAGTCTGTGTTAAATAAAAACTGCATGCTTGTGTTGTATGTCAGAATTTTGGAGTTTATTTAAATATGTTAATATTTCTCATTATGCCATTAACAATAACCTTCATCCATTTGTGAAAAACATTTTGCCAAGCATGCACATAAAAAATTAGCAAGTGAAGCAAAATCACCTTAATTTGCTTTGGACCAGCAAATAACCAACTAATTTGCAGAAATCCCTGCCAAGCACTCATATTAAATGCTTCATGCTTATTTTATGACCTCTGCTGCTCTTCTCCTTCCCGGGCCCTGAATCATATGATCATTAACATATTGCAAGGTCTGAAACTCTATTTTTTACATTCTTTAATTAATGCCTGTTTATAGAAGGCCATAGGACTTCAGATCCAGTTAATGAAACTTCGCTCCCCCAGGCCTCTGGAGCCCAATAGAGAGCTCTCTCCTCTGTTGTTTTAGTAGCTTTTTTCCAACTGTTTGTTTATACACACTTAATTGATCTCTTTAGTCCCAGAAGCATTCCAGAGACACAACCTGTTTTGAGGAAGCTAAAGTTTCCCCTCTTCCTTTATAAAGGCCTTGAATGCCCAAGGTTATCAGTTTTAATTTGAAAGTTGAAGATTCAGCTTTATTTACACTGTCTAAAAGTAAAAACTGATACAGGCCCAGAAGTGTTTATTTGTACATTCATATACAGTAAAGGAGATCACAAGTGCATACAGGATATAATTATTTTGATGTAGAACTAAGTAATTACTAAATGCTGGTATGTCTTATTTTATGGCATTGAATAAATGCAGTCTTTATAACAAGTTGAAAATAAAAACAAATCAGGCTGCCAATGCATGAAATTTTCATGGCTCTTCAATTTACATTTTACATATTCCCTATGACAAGAATTTCTATTATGCTATTCTCTTTTTTCTGCTATAATTAAATTAAAAAAGTAATTGGCTGGTGCTGCACACTGCAGCAATGTCTTAATCACATAGACAAACAGTTTTACAATAGCTTACACCATTTGCCACATGGGGCAATGACATTATTGTACCAGACTATAAACCCGAGACAGATAGCACATACCGGCTCTCAACCACTGTGTTGGCAAGAAAAGAACAGTAGGTTCATTCGGCACCCTGATTGGCATTTCTATGATGGAATTCCCGACTAAGTAGAAGTGGCCCAAATCTGGCCATGTGGTTTTGCAAATTGCCAAAATTTGAAGCTATGAATCTACAAATGCATGCTTATGGCCTAGGTACAGAATGTACTTTGGAAGAGCCAAAAGGAAAAAATATGGGTCTGAGTTATAAATGCAGTAGGCATTATGACTACTGGCAATGAGGAATCATTACATCTCCATTTTCAGATGGAAAAAATCTTGATTGTTCATGTGTTTTGTATGTGTGTCTACTCTATTCTTTTTTATTAGTGATCAGTTTATGGATACTTTTTCTATTTATGTTAGAATGAATACTGCACTAGGAGTTATGTGGGGTGGGGACTGAACTCTTTGGTATTTCCAGAAATTTCTCTTTGATGAGATTCATGAGCCTGGGTCTTAATTTTGGCCTTTCCACTGACTCACAGGCTAGCCTTAAGTGAGTTGCTTGAACTCTCCAGGCCTCAGTTTCCTCATCTATGAAAGGCGAAAGTTGGACAAGACTATCTCTAAGGTTCCATTCAGCTCTCAAATACTGTGATTATATACAAATTTAATTCTTTCTAAGAACAACATCTGAGAAAGGAACTAAAATAAGGCAAAGAGGCCTCCAATGGTTGCAAAGAAGCAAAGGGGAATAGAAAGCTGAGAAATCTAATAGCCGGAGCACTAAAAAGAATAAAATAAACACAACTTGACAAACACAAGGGAAAACACAAGAGTCTGGGAAGCAAGTATGGTTTTTAGATCAGCACTCTCTACCGCTCAGTGAAGCCCTGTTTATAAAACATCAAAAGCCAAAAATTTTAAATGAACTTCTTTTTAGATTTTTAAGTGTAGTAATAACATTTGCTCTTTTACAACAGACACCTTCTCTCCCAGCTGCCTATAAAGAAAGTAGGTACAGCATACGAAGAATTATCAGGAGAGATTTTCCTAAAGTTCATAAAACTAAGATGTTCTCTACAACACCTACACTTGATTACTTAACCAGTATTTCAAATCCTCATCTAGCTGAGACCTCTGAAAAATATTAAGATGACTCATTATGATAAAATGTAAGCCTGTTTTCTAGGATGAAATTGCTTTATCCAAACATCTACATGGTATTTTAATAGGATTCAGCGGCTAATTTGAAGTCCTCAGATATCACTCTTTGATCATTTTAATTATTATTAATAATTTAGAAAGTCCCTTTGAAAAAAAATCTCTGCAACAATAAAAAAAAAATACTCTGCTATATCCGAGGAGACATTGCAGATTGCTAATATCCTGTGAACAAATTAGTCTTAAATGGAAGGAAATTATGGAATAAAACAATATAAACAAATAGCAACTATGTATTTTAAAGTAGATAAAATATTTTCAGAAGCCTTTACAGTGTGCATTATACACATGTAACTTACAGATAAGCACACAGCAGTGTTTTCTAGACTTTGGAGAATCCAAGTCCTCCATCCCTAAATTCCTAAGGCTGAACTATTTGCCTTATGTGAAGCAAATTCAGTCCTTCCTGGAAAGGTGCTCAATAGCTGAAAGTCTTCAATCTTCACATAAATAGGGTGCAAATCAAATCTTATGATGGTATATTCAAGCTCTCAGGATCTCTGTTTGCCACCAGAAATGTCAGAGTTTAGTACCTACTAAGCCATAGATTTATGAGGAAATGCTTGTAGATTGACAAGCAATTTTGCAACAAATGCATCTTCAGCGTTAGATTCACAGGAATGCTTAGGACATGCCTAAATGATTTAGTATTTTATAACTCTGCTCAAAAGAACAGTTCATATAAGTCAGTTCTATCTGAAGACTGTCAATCAAGCAGAAACTAAAAGTAATTTTAGAATATCATGATTCATTTACAAAAAAGTTTATCTCTAGAATTCAGGAGTTCACAGTTCCAAGTGATACACTGATGGGCAAAGTTTGAAACGCATTAATTGAAACAAGGCAAATTACTTTCTTATTTAGATATGAAATACAGAGCATTTCTGGTTACTTTTATTTATGAGCTGCCAATATTTGAACATATGCAAAGTCTGAATTGTTTCCCATTTGCCCCAGACTTTAAAACATAATTCCTTTTCTTAACGTGCCACCCTTCAGGGTAAGGAGTTGTAATGAACACCTCCCAGTCACACAGAATTACAATGTTCTTTATCTTGCCCAGTACTGAAAAAAAAAAAAAGAAAACTTCCAAAGGTTTGGAATCCTGAAACCTGTAAACAAAATCTGTGGAGCAGATAAAATTTTAAATGGCACAATGCAATTAAAGCTGAATTCAATTTGAGCGCACCCTGTCCATCTGTCAGAGAGAAACAAAAGCCGAGGAGCTCCATTATTGCTGAATCCCTGCTCTTGTTAATTTGCTTGCTGAGAGATTTCAATTTCTAGGAAGTGCACAAATTAGTGTTCAGTCAGGGCTAGATCCTCAGTAAGTATAAGCAGATGGTGGAAATCAGCCCTAATCAAGTGGCCAGAGCCTTTTTTTTTTCCTGTCTGATTAAAGCATTTTAATCCTTTCAGATTGTCTGCCTTTTTAGCAAATATTCACCATCCTTTATTTTTCTTATATTCCAGGATCGATTTAAATTTAGCCTAGAAACATGAGAGAAAAAATAACTTTGAGAAATAGGGCTATCAGCATCTGAGTCACAAGCAGTGGCCAACTGTGTTTGTGAATCCATTTAATACTTTTTTCTATTATTTGTTAAATAATTGTTTGAATCATTATTAATTCATATGCTAATATAAATAAAGCATATTTAATCTGTTCTGGTGGAATTAAATTACTGAAAGACAAAGAATTAGAAAAATTTTCTGCTTAAAGATGAAAGCTAGCAGAAACAGAGAGCAACCAGAAAACATGGCAAGTATGTGTAAATCTTCCATCCAGGGAAAACAAAATAAAACAAAAATTTTATTCTTTATATTAATATAAACTGAAGAATATAAACAATTTTAGTAAGAGGATATGTTTAAATCAAAACAAAGAAGATCTAATAACTAAAAGAGTTGCAAGCTTTTGTGAATAATGAAAACAAAATTAATTTGCAATAAAAAATATACCATCGTTTTCAGAGTATGAGACAAACACACTCAAAATGTAAAATGACTATAGTGATTATAGATATGCTAAAAGTTTGGTCGTATTAAAAGCTCACACATACACATCTACAAACCAAGGAATATGTGAAGCAAAAATTTAGAAACTTCAGAGAAGCAGTAATAATTGTGATTTAATTGTGTAGGTTTAAGCAAACAGTTGGCAAAAACAAAGTCCTCTGCTTCCAACATTTACCCAGAAAATAAACTTTTCTCATTATATACAAAATGTTTGTCATAATAACTTGTGGGTAAAATTTCAAAGTGTATGAACGTATTAAGGTTAAGCTCTTAAGTCCTATTTTGAAATGTTCCTAAAACAAAGGCACATCAATAAAAAGTATTTATGGGAACAAGATAACAATTTAATATCTGAAAGCATTTTTGAACAAACTAAAACTTTGAGCCCAACATTTGCATGATTTCTGATGTGCTGAAGATGTGTAAGATTCCTGGTAGTGCTTTAACATCCTGTTTGGCAATTTCATTACACAACTAGATTCTTAACAAACACCCTCTCTAACAGTACGATAACATTTTACAAGTAAACCGTTCATGTATATTTTTGATGCATTTAACTAGGATAGTTACTAAAGAATTGAAACTTTCACTTCTTTATTTGAACATTTTAAAACTTATATTTACAAATTTTAAACTGAAGTATATTCTCGTATATATGCGACCAAGCTCAAGCATTTGCCCATGATTGTAAATATGCAAATTTCTCAAGCTTAACAATTGTCACTACTACATATATGAATAAATATTCCTCACATGGACAACTTACCCTTACATTTTGAAGTTTCTACTTAAATTGTAGAATTTCTTTCTACAATTCTAGTAGAATTTCTTTCTACAATTCTAGTAGAATTTCTTTCTACAATTCTAGTAGAATTTCTACTAGAATTTCTACAATTCTAGTAGAAATTCTACTAGAATTTCTACAATTCTAGTAGAAATTCTAGTAGAATTTCTAACTTTCTCATTCGAAAGCAAATTATGAAGAAAAAAATCATGACCCTATTAGACATTTATTTCGTGGAAAAAGCTTTAAGTTTTCTCACCATTTATAAACATGGAATCAGGCTTAAATCAGCTCACAAAGAAATAGTAAGTTTGTATTTCCCTTCTATTCCTCCCGTCTATTCACTATCAATGTAATCTAGCAATGAAAACAGGCTCATATCTCAGCACCTTCTCTTTCCTCTCTTTAAAATCAAGCCTTAAGGCATTGGATCTTGCTAGATTCTTAGACATCTTATAATGTGTTTGTGCCTAGGACTGAGTATTTGAAAATAAATCTCTATGAAACATACTTAGGTACTATGCTGAGAAGGCTACAG
This sequence comes from Nomascus leucogenys, assembly GCF_006542625.1. NCBI lineage: Eukaryota > Metazoa > Chordata > Mammalia > Primates > Hylobatidae > Nomascus > Nomascus leucogenys. Next base: position 97,526,984 of record NC_044385.1, read on the forward strand.
GTGTACAGGAGGAATAGATTGGCTTTTTATTTCCCCTTTAAAAACATATGCTACAAAGCTGGCTGTGGTGGCTCACATAGGTAATCCCAGTACTTTGAGAGGCCAAGGTGGGACAATTGCTTGAGCCCAGGAGTTAGAGACCAACCTGGGCAACGTCGCAAGACTCTATCTCTACAATAAATTTAAAACGTAGCTGGCCATGGTGGCATGCACTTGTAGCTACTTGGGAGGCTAAGGCAGGAGAATTGCTTGAGCCCAGGAAGTCAAGTTTGCAGTGAGCCATGTTCGTACTACTGGACTCCAGCCTGGGCAACACCTTGTCTCAGAGAAGAAATACATATATACATGCTACTATAGGAGACAGTAGCTATGGGAGAATGCACCCAAGACATTTCTCCCCATCGCCTTCCTTCTCTTACCACTGCGCCCAGTTTGATTCTGGCATCAAAACTCTCTCCTGGGCTACTTCATAACCTCCCATTTCATCTCCCTACATCTTTAGAGATTGATTCTCTCATGTCCACTAAATATTTAAGACTTCTTTGCTTATCGTATTTAGGCCCTAGCCAATATTCAAGGCTCTTCTTTCTTGACCCTCTAGCTAAATCTTATTGCTCATTAACTACATAATTGGACCTCTTCTTGCCAAAGCCTTGCATTTGCTCACAAAGTTCCCACCCTCTGGAATGCCATTAGCTCCACCTGTCAAGGTACTACCCAAAGTTTGTCTACATTTCTGTTCCATAAACCTTTCTCTTCCATCATAAACTAGAATTGATCTTTCCCCACTTTTTGCTTCAATATGTTCTTTCAGGGGGTTTAGTCTATCTAAAATCTTTTCAACATCCTGACTTGTATTATTAATTATTTACATACATATTTATATCTTATCTTACCTACCATATGAGAAGTATTTCACGTTTGTTTGTCTTCTCTGCAACACAGAACACAGTATTGTACCCTTCATGTTATGGATCTTCACTATGCAATACAGTAGCCAATAGCTACATGTATCTATTTAAATTAAAATTAAGTAAATTTTAAAATTTAGCTCTTCAGTTATACTTGCCACATTTCAAGGGCTCAACAGTCACACGTCAGTAGCTACTGAAGCAAATGGGGCGTAGAATATTTTTAATTTCAGAGAAAGTTTTGCTATCAGATAGCTAGATTGTAAAGAGTCAATAAGGGTTTGATTTACATTTGTATACAATTATCATCAAAGTACCAGGAGATGACTAGAAAACAAGGAGGGAATCTTGATGGCTACTTTCTTGATGGTTTTGAGGACAACCACCAAAATCTATGAGACACAAATACTCAACTACATTCTCTGGGAGGTTTTGGTTGCCTTAAAAGAGTCAACATTTTCTATTCCCATCATGTTTAAAAATGAACCCAGCTAAGCCAGGAAAATTTTTCGATATTTCATATATAATTAATAGTGGTTAAGGAAATTTGTATGGCAACTGTTTTGCAGAAGCTTTAATTCACACTTTCAATATTTAAAAAGGCTGCTGTCACGGCTGGTAGGAATAAAATTAAACCCACCAGCTGTGGTTTGTTTTTTGAGGAAAACACATAACATTTTATTTTTGCATTGTCTGTCATCCTTGTAAATGTCAGAAATACAGAATTGAAATGCACTGAATCCTCTGGTTTACCATTAGAGTCTTCTGAAAATGCTTAGTATTTTAATTAGACAAATATTTTAGCAATTTTTAGGAGGAGGTTTTATTTTAACAACGATACAAAGCATAGCTTTTATATTTGCTTGGAGAAAGAAATGTGATAATAATATTCATTTGAATTCTTTTTTTTTTTTTTTTTTTTTTTTTTTGAGATGGAGTCTAGCTCTGTCGCCCAGGCTGGAGTGCAGTGAGTGGCACGATCTCAGCTCACTGCCTGCCTCAGCCTCCCGAGTAGCTGGGATTACAGGCTTGCGCCACCACGCCCGGCTAATTTTGTATTTTTAGTAGAGTGGGGTTTCTCCATGTTGGTCAGGCTAGTCTCGAACTCCCGACCTCAGGTGACCTGCCCACCTCGGCCTCCCAAAGTGCTGGGATTATAGGCATGAGCCACCGTACCTAGCCGAATTCTTTATAATTTTTGTATTATTTTCTTTGTGGAATTTTTCATCAAAAGATAATTAAGGACAATTTCCTAAAGAGATATATTCTTCAAATCTTTCATTTATTAAAATTTCAGGCTATTTGAAGAAATATCACTCTAGATTATTTTAAATTTACCAGGTGTTTAGCTATACAAATCAACAGTGTTTTGCTGAGACTTAAGTAGTTTCCATGAGCCATTCGACAATCACACCACAGAATTATAGTTTCTTTTTGATATGTGGCATTAATGTTATATCCTGGGAAAATGGAACTTACTTGTCATAAAATTAACTTAGAATGTGAGAGAACAGAAGCTGACAATTTCTTTTTTTTCCATTATTTTTAACTAGAAAAAATTGTATTCTATTTTTAAATGTTTTTGCCTTATAGGCAGTCAGCCACTGATAATTACCCTAAGCACAAAGACTTGAGTACAAAAATTCAGACATTAAGTACCTATTACTTATCAGTACTTGTTAATGTCATTCTAATCAAAATCAAATTATTTAAATCTAAGCAGTGTTACATATTATGAAGAATTTCCTGAACAGATTTCTCAAAGCTCATCATTATATCACAATACGATTAGTCTACTTTTGGCCTACCTATCGTGAAATATTTTTCACTAACTTATCATGGTATCACTCTACTTCTCTACGCAGCCTAAGATCTCCATGGAGAGTATGATTTATTTAAATTAGATCCAAAGTGATGGAGTTCTTCCAAAATGTCATGACTTTTTCATTAACATACCACAATTAATTTCTTTCATCAACCAATTATGAATCTAAAAATTATAAAATAGAGATGAGTTTACATTGCAATATAGATAATATGGTTAGAACACCATCATAGGCTTCTTGGACACAAGGGAAGTAAATAGGGACAGTGCTTCAACTCCAGGACATAGGTGGGTTCCAGGAATGAGAAGAAAAGCCCAAGAGAGGAACTTCTGGCACTTTTGCAGTTTTGCCCAAGGCAGTTCCTGCTTTTGCAGAACAGAATGAGCAAGTTAAATCAGCATCCTCATATCAGCACAAGTAATATTTGTGCTATATTAACAACTGTCTATTAAAATGGTAGGTTTATGTCCAAATACAAATCCAACATGGCATGTTTATATCCAACACAAAAATATGCCAATAACATTATTTGCCAATATATTTATAGTTCAGTACTGTAGTTTCAGTGAGATTAAAATAAACAGTGGAACCTTGTGTTTGCCAGTTCATTTGCACTTCCCTCGCCTCTGTCATTTTATAACGTTCTGCCAGTATTTATCACAGATTGCAAAAAAAAAAAAAAGAAAAATCCTCAATATGTAAAAATAGCAGCTGCTATTTGCCATTAACAATTGGGCAACTTCATAAATCTTTCCTAACTCAGAAAGAAAACAGAGTGTGTGGTTTAAGATTGGTCCGAGTAAATTTTTATTTTGCTTTAATTCCAAAAAACAAATTAAGTTTTTATTTTAAGCTATTATGCGTTTGCTGAGACATATTTCTGGAAATAGGAATCTAATAATGTATCTTTGGTCACTACATCACATCGATGTTAATATCAACTTTTGGTAATTGATTTCCTAAAAATTGACAGATACAATAAAAATATCTTAAAAAATTAATCCACATGCCAATTTTTATTCCTATCCAAATAATTTAACAATATCTCTCACTTCAAAATCCCAAATATTTCTTGGATTTACCAAATTTTCTATGTCCAATTGACACTGCCTGGGTAAATTAAGTCTAAAAAGTCCTCATTATTTCCAGCCTTCATGATTACAGTTGTCTCTTGATTACTTTTCCTGATGCTAATGCCAACCTTATCAAATAATGTAGTCAGAGTAATTTATTTAGTCTAGAATTACAACTTGAATTATACATCTCCCCTGCTTAGTATCCTTACACGTAAGATTCTTTGTGATCTGACCATTACTCTCTCCTTGACATCACCACCCAACCTGGACCAATGTCTCCACCATACCCACCTACACCAAGCAGATCTTAAATTGCTTTCTTTTATATTTCTATGTCTTTGAAATGCTTTTCTTTCTGGCTTACACAGATATCCCCATAATTTTTGGAATTAATTTAAATTCCATTTCATATTTGTAATGCCTCTTTACTGTGCTTCTTCTCAAAGGTCTCCATGAGATTTTTTTGTTTTCATTATTCCACAAACCTGTTTCTGTGACCTCAACTTTCATTATTGACCAGGATTATCCATTTTATGGTCTCCCTTGATCAAATTAAACATCTGTCTGCAGAATTTCTACTATACTTTTGCTACGGTCCAAGCTCTAAACAAATTTTCTAGTAAGTTTGCAAAGAATTTTCATTATTTTTTATAAACACATAACTAATAAAAAGAGAAATATAAGCATCTTTGGAGGCACTAATGTAATCTATTTCTGCATCCTTCATAGAAGTAATTTTAATATAACATCGTGAGATGTAAAATATCATGTTCCTTGTTCTGTTCAAGGTCATTTGGTCATTGATTTCAAAGAAGTTGATGTTTTAAAGCAGTTTGACATCCTGCTTGTATGTCTTTAGAGAAGTTTAGTCAATACAGTAAGAAGAATCATTAGTTATTCAAGGTAAAACTTTCAAAAAATGCGACTAAGACACTTTGACCTTCTCTGAATCAGGAAATGCTCTGTGCATCTTTATGTTCTTTTAAATATAATTTGTCTAAACTGTCTAAAGTAAATCAAAAACTATCACTCAACCCTCCTAGTAAAAAGGGTACATTTTAATTGCAGAACTTAAAACCTCACAATTAAAAGCTGTGCTGCTACTTAAAGCCAACACAAACACAGGAATGAAAGCTGATGCATACAAATTAGATTTCTTGACATATGTGTAATTCTGAAGGATTCTCTAAAGCATAGACCATTTATATGCTTTAAGTGTTTCAATAGGGGAGGAATAAAATGGATGATTGTTACATTTTTAATAAAGTTTTGTCATTTTGGTTCTTAGTAATAACTTCATGACTATCTAAATCTTTCATCTGAAAAGGTATTTATAACATACCTCAAACAGAAAACAAATATGTGAAAAGAAAATAAAGACAGGGTCTCGCTCTGTTGCCTGGGCTGGAGTGCAGTGGCATGATCACAGCTCACTTCAGCTTCAACTTCCTGGGCTCAGGTGAGCCTCCAGAGTAGCTGGGATTACAGGCATTGCCACTCCACCTGACTAACTTTTTTGTTTTTTGCAGAGGCCGAGTCTCACCATGTTGCCCAGGCTTGTCTCGAACACCTGGGCTCAAGTGATCCTCCCACCTTGGCCTCCCAAAGTACTGAGATTAAAGGTGGGAGCCACCATGCCCAGCCTAGAATCTTTTAATAGTGTTTAAGATGTGCACTTTTGAAATTAAGTTGAAAATGGTGCCATGAATTAATAAGTAAAACTTAAGCAAAAACTCTACCCAACATATAAAGGATATTTTTAAAAATGAATGTAATTGCTGCTAAGCATATAGTAACATCAATTTCTTATTTTTTCCAAAGAAGATTGTGTTGCCTTTTACATGGAACATAGTCTTATTCGATAATAACTTCACGGCAAATGTATGTGCTCAAATGATGTAATTCTTCAATACCAGAACTACTGGGCCTTTTAAGTGTAGAGGTAGAAAGGATGCAATGGATGGAGTAATAATATAATTAAAAATTAACTAATATGAAGGTCTCAGTTCTAAAAGAAGCTAAACAGGTAAAGTTTTAAGCACCACACTTTTAAAGTGTTAATTCCCAAAAGTTCAGAATCCTCAAGAAAAAGAGATTGAGACAGGTGTGGTGAGGGTTAAATATTTTTCTAGTATTCTGGAAAGCCATAGTAGACAATGCTGTGTGTGTGTATGCTGTAGACAGAGAACTGAATCACTGTCCTGAAAGAAAACAACATACAAAAGTGTCGAAAGAGAAAGCTGATTTTGAAGACCAATGTTACCAATTTCACAAATTTTCAGAGGTTAACACTAGTTAATATAATAACAACCACAACTTAGTGACAGACTATTAAATACCAGGCGCTGTACTAGATAATTCAGTTGTTATCCGATTCACAAAAACTTTATCACTTAGAAAGAATTAATCCATTTACAGCTGAGAGATAGGTTAAATAGCATGAATGAGGCCAAGATTTGAATTCAGGTTTATCTAATGCCAAAGCAGTGTCTTTACTATCACACTACACTTTACAAAAAGAGTACATGCAAAGAGATATTTTTGTCATATGGAACTACAATTTGTAAACTTTAACAGGAAGAATGCAACTTAGTGGAATAGTGAATACCTACAACAAATCACTAGATTAGTGGGAGATTTCATTTATTTTAACATGGATTATTTTATGAAAAACTTCATTCCCAAAGAATTCACTAATTAAAGTATAAGTAATAAAATAATTGCCAAGATATACAGTGGACTCAGGTGGCTGAATAGGAAAAGAAAATACTATGAATACTACGAATTTGTGTGTAGAAAAGTCTGTAGAAATGGTAAAGAAAAAATGGATTGATTGCTCTAATCTTTTAGCACAATGATATCTAAAAGCTCATATAGCTTCAACTTCATTATTTTTAACAAAATGCACTACGTTACAGTTACTTGTGGAGTACACAGTACCATAAATAACTTAAATTAAACTACGCTTGTCAAAATAAATGAACAAGTAGGTTTTATGATGCAGTACATTTTATGATGCCCTTGATTCTTTGTGTGTTTTGCTTAGTTGCTAATTCCCCAAATACTGTAATCTGCAATGGCTCTTGTACTCATTAGTATAGATTACCAATGTCCCAGCTCAACAGGAAAATCAGCATAGAGAGGCATTCTACTGAACCAGAACATTTTTTTTCAATAATATACTGTGAATATTTTCTAAATATTGGTTTGAAGAAAATAAGAGAAATAGTTCACTTCCCTTCCATATTAATTCACCAGTTCTATCCCTATCTAAGATATCTGATTATATTTGGCAAGCAAAGGTTCTTATTAATTTATTAATTTTGTCCCAGTGAAATACATCAAAATTTAGATTATAGATTCCTTTGATATTCTTGAATTACATATACAAACATAAAATGTTTTCTTTAAGACTAGTGCTACTGCTCTCCAAGAAGATCTAAGCAAAATTATCACAGGGTGAAATATTAAAATAATTTAAAAGTAGTTATTTAAAAATATAAAATGTCTGTTACAGATTGAATATTTTTAAAATATATTTACATGAAATAAAATACTTTCTGAAATTAGTACAACTTCCAGATGCTAGATATGGCCCATGTGATTTTTCCATCACAATTTATGAACTAACAAAGAATAAAGCTCTCTGAGAGCTGCAACACCTCTACAAACCACTAGTTTGCTACTGGTCTATCATTTAATGATTCAAGCTCTGACATCTTGGAGAGTATCTAACTCAACACGAGGAAACCATGGAGAAACTCTTGGAATAGGTACTAAGTATACTTAGGCTTTGGGTTTCTCAAGCCAGGGATATCCCTCTCATTTTCTACCTTTGCTTTTTCACCTGCCATCTTGGGGCAGAGAGCAAGTAACATGAAGGTAACTGAAGCATCCTTTGGCATAACCCCTTGAACCTCAGTTCCTACTTCTGTAAGGTGGGGTTAATAATATCTACATGTGAGGATAATGTAAGTTAATACCTGTAAGAATATATTGGGAAACTGCTATACCAGCAGTTCATTTTTTAAACTGATTATTGCAAATTCATCTTAAGTATGTATAAGTTAAAGTAGAATGAATTGAAAAACTTTCCTTCTACCTATTTTTATTCTCTAGTATGTTACTTTTTTTCTGTCATGTATTTGAAATCTTTTAAAAACTGACTTACAAATTAAAATGGTCTACAGCTGTTTAAAACTGTGCTCCCACTACTAATTTTAAGGATCACAGTTTACTTCCACATCTTTTATTTTTACTCTGGATTTATAATTTATTAACAGATTTTAATGGATTAAACTCAAAGAATATATGTTTAAATATAGGGCATAAAGCTCTAGTTTTGTACGCATTTTAATAAAAAAAGGTTTCCACTCTGAAGGATATAAACTGAACTGTCCATGATCCTTGGTGTCTACTTGTCTCCCTTACAGAATGTATCAGCACAGTACATTCTGATATGTTATATTTTTATGTCTATTTGTTGTCTACCTTGAAAATCCTAGAACTAGAGGGTGACTCTGCACGTTGTTGTTTTAGTTGTATTTAATCAACTTCTACTCTGAAAAGAATTATATTCTTATCTTGATGAGTTCAGATTAGACACATTACCTTTATCCCAAAATTATATACTATAATCATTATTAGAGGACAGGTCAAAGTGGTTAGAGTCATCAAAATGGCACCATCAGAAACACATCAAAATGGCACCATCAGAAACACATCAAAATGGTACCATCAGAAACACATCAAAATAGTACCAACAGGAAAATTAACAGTTCCCTAAAGTCGATTTCCAATTAACTCCAGCATTTAATATGTATGTCCAATCAACGTGCACTGTACATGTTATTATATGTTACTCAAATATATGCTATTATTTAACTTGAGATTCCTCTTAGAAGAGGCTAACGTTGTGTCCCATGGAAAAAAAAGGAAAAAACCTCAATGCACTTATCCTGACCCCCATGACCAAATTTATAGTTCAAAAATCTACATCTCCTAAACTGTGACTGGTATTTAAATCACAATTCCATATAAGTTTAAGTGCTAAATAACAGCACAGTCAGGCAGCCTCAAATTGCTTGGGTCTGCCCCAAGCCCAGCTTTTTCCAAGATGTGAAAACTCATCACTGCCCTTTCATACCATCACTGCCTAAGTCATTCTTCTTCCAATAGGTTTCATGCATGGCTTATACTAAAATCTTGCCTGATATTCTAGCATCTTAAACATATTAAGAATGGTCTAACAAATATAATGCACCATATTCATTGAAAAATATTAACTGAGTACCTACTACGTTATTTTCTTTCACAGAGAAGAAGAGACTAAATTGAACTTTAAAGTAACACTTTTACTATTTTAGTAGTTATAACTATTACTTACAGAGCTCTCACTAAGAGTCAGACATTTTACCCATAATCATTAAATTATTTAGTATCACAAATTCTTGCAAGTTAGATACTATTCTATGTTTAGAATAAAGAAACAGAGGGCCCTATATGTTGAGTCACTTGCCCAAGTTCTTAGGATGTGATCGACCTAGTGATCAATGCAGGTGAGTCAGACCCAAGAGTTCAGACTCAAGCTGCAGTCCCATAACTCCTCTGACATCTAGATTTGCATTATCAACTCCATCCACAGACACCTACCTATATTTCCATTAATGAGATTGCCTTTCTTCATTCTGAGGGAGGATGTATTCTCCTCCTCCAGCTCAAAGACAGTACAAATGGGAAAATAAAGCAATCATAGCACAGAATAGGTTTAAGAACAAACCTATAATATGATCTCATTTGACTAGTTCTCATGCAAGTCATCTAATAAATAGAATAATGTTCACCTAGGCAAATATATACAATACACAAAAGCACAAGTTCTATGAGGCATGTCATATCAATATTTAAAGGGATTGCCATTTTTCAATAATAATGTAAAGTAACATGGAAAAATCATAATTTTTAGAGTTAGAACAAAATATAAGACATTAGTAGTGACCTCATTTTACAGATCAAGAGAACCAAAGCCTAAAGAGATGAAGATATCTATCCAATGTGAGTTGCCAATCTGGGGGCAAAATGATGGCTTAAATGATGGCGTTAAACCCTCAGCCAAGGAGTGTCTCCACAGTGATGTTGTAGTCTTGTAATAATTATTTGAGGGCAAAGGATAAAATTAATGTAAGTAATCAGATAAATTGATTATGAGCCTGTCAACAAATGTAGTGACTGGCCTTATCTGTTGGCAGAAAGTAAGCTAGATGAACCAAATAAAACTGTAAAAACTTTCCATCGGCAGTTTCATTGTGCTTGTCTAGAAAGTCTGGTTTGTCCAAATGGGCAGTTTTTAAAAATGACCTTTAGTGAATGAAACTTTCTGGTTGCTGCCACAATTTTGTACAAGTTTATAAATTATGCATGTTTCTTAGCTTAGCTATATAACCAACCCAACCTATAAGAATTAAATACATCAATTCACTTAGTATACTTTATAAAAATATACTTAATTCTTCCTTCACATAATTTACTAAAGTAATATGCTGCATGTATACTTGTAACATTGGTATAAAGAGAAAATATTTTAAAAAATCAAGTATCTTATAAAACATTTTTAAATGGGATTCTATTAATAACAGTGGTAAAAACCTGGCACCAAACAAGTTGCAGATAATTTAATACAAATAAAATTTTAAACCATTAAAGGACTGAAATTAGATTGTAATGGACTCTTTGGATTAAATCAATGCAATTACGAATATGATGAAGTATCCAGTTATCTGTTTTCTGAGCCTTTGAAAAGTGGAAATATTAATGGAACTGTACAAGAAATTAGTGTTGACTAGATTAATTGCCATAGCAATTGTCATCTTATAAATATGTTATTTGTGACAGTTATGCATCAGGATAATGCATGTGTTGTCACATTACTTGAATAAATCTTTAAATTCTGAAGAAAGATCATCAAGCTTTTTTTCATTTCCAGCATTATTGCAAACTTAGAACATTTTAGAGAAGGAATTTGAAATTCTGTACTAACATAGCATATGATTTTAAAAGTTTGCCAGCACTTCAACTAATAACTTGGGGGAAATTAAGCAGTAAAAATGCAACCTGAGGAAACCTCAACAGGAATGTAAACTAAACGGGTGGGGAGGTCTGTAGGTGTCAATCAAGAACAAAATGCAACTGTCAAGCTTGCTTTGCTAACAAACTGTCACATCAACAATATGGAGTTAATGACTACAAATTAACTGTATACCAGATGCTTGACACTTTGTTATGACACTTAGCAAGCTAGTTGACATTTGGGGATCAAAGCTTCTTTAATTACACTTTGTATAACATGTGCAACCTTTATGCTAATGTCCAAATATTCCTTGGAGCAAAGCTGCCCAAGTAAAAACCACCACAGACTGTTTTCTAGGTGTGGGTTTGAAAGTATTCATGTTGTTCTTAAAAAAGGGGGTGGGCGGGGGGAGTAGCTGAGCGAGAGCCAGGCATCAAGCACAGTGTTATTCATTATTACCATTGCCTAAAATAACACTGTTTCTTGGTGAAGCACTTTTTCTTACATATAGACCCAGACTGTGAAATAACACATTTTCAAACAAGGTGGTAATAGCATTTAAAGCCATTTATAAAAAGAAAGACAGCTGGGCATTTCAGAATTTAAAATAATTGAAAAAGGTATTGAAGAGTAGAGTGATAAGGAATACATGAACTGTTTTTGGAACACTGATTTGAGTGATTTTTCAAGTCCTTTTTTAGGAAAAGAGTTTAATGATTTCCCAAGTAAATAAAACTCAATAAATGATATAAGCAAAATTTCACATAACAGGTATAATACTGAATACTCAACATGCATAAACTTGAACTATAGACTATGTCAACATAAAAGAAGGTTAACATTTTTGTCAGGTCTTAAGCTCAGATTAACCGAAACTAAGATTGTCTTAAAATTAACAAAATTTTTAAAACAGCTGAACAATCAAAGAGGAAAATACAGTATAATGTAATTGCAACAGGAACACAGTTAGGGGTTTCTTTGGAAATGGCACTATCTTGCTAAAAGTGATAGAGATAAGGAGCTGTTAGATCAAGGGCATGTGACCCTTTATCCTGTTTTTGCCTGGACTCTACTTCTTGGGGAAAGGCAAGATTGTAATATGTGAAGAAAAATAAAGGAGAAGAAATACCATTTGACCCAGCAATCCCATTACTGGGAATACATATAAATCATCCTATTATAAAGACACATGCATGTATATGTTCACTGCAGCACTATTCACAACAGCAAATACATGGAATCAACCTAAATGTCCATTGATGATATACTAGATAAAGAAAATGTGGTATATATATACCATAGAATACTATGCAGCCATAAAAAAGAACAGATCATGTCCTTTGCAGGAGCATGGAAGGAGATGGAGGCCATTATCCTTAGCAAACTCACAAAGGAAAGCCAAATACCGCATGTTCTCACTTATAAGTGAGAGCTAAATAATGAGAACAGATGGACACATAGAGGGAAACAACACACTCAGGCCTTTTAGTGGGTGGAGGGTGGGAGGGGGTAGAGGATCAGGAAGAACAACTAATGGGTACTAGGCCTGATGCCTGGGTGATGAAATAACCTGTACAACAAACCCCCATGACACAAGTTTACCTGTGTAGCAAACCTACACTTGTACCCCTGAATTTAGAATAAAAGTTTTTTAAAAAGAGAAATGGAAGCATATGTCTACAAAAAATTATGAATGAATAAAATAAAATAAAATAAAATAGTTAAAAATAAGAAATATAAAGGAGAAAGGAAATATATAATGTTAGAACTGGAAATGACATTGAAGATCAGATAGTTCAACCTTATCACTCCACTGATTGGACAAACCATGGCCCAGATCAGTGGAACTGTCCAAGTCACAGAGTTATGGATGGCCCATATGCCAGCTCCCAGGACTGTAAGTTGTGTAGAATGCTGTTACAAGTACGACACTCTGGTTCTCTTTGCCATCATTACAGCTCCACACACCAGGATGTCAAGATACAATGTGATCCTGCTAGTTGATGTATCAGTTATTGAATACTTATTGTTCTCGTAGAAAACGGCAAACCCTCCTCTAGGTGTTGGTAGTTCTAGGGACACACCAGGGAACTAGGCCTACACTCAACAATATCTCAACAGCTGGTCCCATGTAGCTAGTGAGCACCTGAAATGTGACTTCTTGAAATGTCTGGATGGCACATGCTATAAGGGTAAATGACACATTGAACTTCAAAGATTTCCTGTGGAAAAGAAAGTAAAACATCTCATTGAATATTTGTTTATATTGACTACATCTTAAGATAATAATATTTTTAAGGTATTAAGGAAATAAAATATATGATTAAAATTAATCTCACCTGTTTCTTTTAACATTCTTAGTGTGGCTACTAAACATTTTCTTTCTTTCTTTCTTTCTTTCTTTTCTTTCTTTCTTTCTTTCTTTCTTTTCTTTCTTTCTTTCTTTCTTTCTTTCTTTCTTTCTTTCTCTTTCTTTCTTTCTCTCTTTCTTTCTTTTTCTTTTTTTTTTTTTTTTTTGAGACAGGGTCTCACTCTGTCACCCAGGCTGGAGTGCACTGGCATGACGTCAGCTCACTGCAACCTCCGCCTCCCAGGTTCAAGCGATTCTCCTCCCTCAGCCTACCAAGTAGCTGGGATTACAGCCGCCCGCCATGATGCCCCACTAATCTTTGTATTTTTGTAGAGATGGGGTTTCACCATGCTGGCCAGACTGGTTTCAAACTCCTGACCTCAAGTGATCCACCCACCTCGGCCTCCCAAATTGCTGGGATTACAAGCGTGAGCCACCGCACCCAGCCATTTTCAAAGTACATTTATGTCTCACACAATATTTCTATTGAACAGTGCCAGAACAGACCAGTGGAGTCCTGCCCTCAAGGAACTAGAATGTTTCGCAATAAGAAACAAGAAAATAAAAGAAATATATGCCATAATCAGGGAAAACATTCTATCAGGGTGGCCTGATAGAAAGTATGTTGGGTACAAGTGTGCTTTCACTAGGTTGTCTGTGAAGGTCACTCTGAAGAGGTAAGGGGAGATTTGCATAACGAAGAAACAGACAAATGAGCTCAGTGAATGCAAGATCAGAGAACAGGTTATTATGGATGCAGCTTGATGGTAGGTGAATTTGGAGAAGACAGTAAAGGACAGTCCATGCAAGGCCTGAAAGTACCAATAAAGAGTTTGGATTTACTTTGGTTGTTGTGAGAAGTCACTGTAGGTTGTTAATTATCATCTCCAGGGCTGTGACCCTTGTCCAAATCACCATCATATCTTGCCTCTTCAAGGCAGCCACTTCCTATTTGGTCATCTTGTCTCTGCTCTTGAACTGCCCAGTCCATCCTCCAGGTTAGGCATGGATCGCAGTTAATATTCACCACTAAATTTCTAAACATATTTTTATCTTCCAATTAGCAAACAAACAAACAAACAAAAAGGTAAAGTAAATACAGGTATTAGTTGAAAGTGAATTCTCCTTTGGAGTGTGGACAATAAAGAAGCTTAATTTTGACTTAGATGCTATTCTGTGTCTATCAATATATAGCAAGTTCCCAAAGCACATTTTCAGTTTAGATTCTCATTCTAGTTTCCTAAATACATCTTTGCTAATCATGAAACTCCCAGGAAGGGACCTGAATCCATCAAGGTCTCTATAGAGAACACAAGCCCCTCAAACGTTATTAATTGAAGAGAGTTAGATGATGTAGGGAGTATCTGCCAAAGTATCAGCAGAATTGAAGTAAACCAATAAAAGAGAAGGTGGCACCCTGGGGCTGCCAGGTGTGGGAGGCCTAAAAGGGAGAGGAGATCAACCAGTTGCTGCAACTGGAACATGGAGCTGAAGCTATAGGAAAGTCTCCCTGCAAGAACTGTGTATTTTGGAAGAGGGATGAAGTCACTGCTCATTAAGGCAGCAGGAAGGAAGGAAGAGAATTAAATGTCCTGACCTCACTCTCCCCTACTTCTCTCCTCCTGATCTCCAGCTGGCACTTTGCATAGAATGAACACATCCAGAAGCTACAGGGTAAGGTAGGCCAATAAGGCAGTCCATAAAAATCTGGCTCCCAGAGAGCAGAGCCAAGGGGCAAAGATGCAGTGTGGATCTGGAAGGGCATATGGAAAATATCCAGCATGGAACTTAAAAGAGTGTCGTTGGAGCCTCTCTCCTTTCATTTTATGTGGTCCTGGTCTGGGATTGACAGTCTGTAGCTGGAAGTCTATTTCATGGTCATGGTATCACATGGTATTTTTTCAGTGGATGTAAGAAAGGATTAGAGGTCATGAATTTCTCTCTACCAATGTTTCCTTCTACCAGCAATAATATAATAAGAATGTACAAACTCCATTCTCCACTACTGACAGAAAAAGAGCAAATTGAAGGGTAAAGGCTCTGTTTCATCATTCATTTAAGGAACATTAATTTCTTCCAAAGAAATTAATTCTTATTCCTAGCACTAAGTATCCACTAGTGAAAAAACAAAGTCCTTGTTGAAAAGAATTCATGCACAAATGAGGAAAAGGCAAAACTAAGAAACCAAGTAAGATCATTTCAGATATTGACAAGGACTCAAACAAAAATATAACATGATGTGACAAAGGGTACTCGGGGAGAAGATGTGGATGACATTAGCCAGAATGGACCAGAAATGGCTCCATTTCATTTAACTGGCACCTAAAAAAAAGGACTGTATTGGGTGCAGTGGCTCACTCCTGTAACCCCAGCACTCTGGGAGGCCGAAGTGGGAGAATCACTTGAGCCCAGGAGTTTGAGACCAGCTTGGGCAACATAGGGAGATCCTGCCTCTACCGAAAAAAAAAAAAAAAAAAAAAGAATAGGGGCCAAAATTAATCACAGAATGATATGAAGGAGCACAGTTTCTATGGAAGAAAGAGAAATACCAGAGAGTCCAGTGCATCTACTGCACTGCCCAAGAGATTGGCTGGGTCTGCCAAGGGGTTTCAAGGAAGTCCAGCCCCTTATCTTAGTATCACCATACCCTTATCCTAGTATCCAAACAAGGAGAGGCATGGTCTTCTGCATCCAAAGACAGTAGCAGCACCCTTCTGCAACCAAGGAGATGTGATTGCTCATGAGATGACTTTTCCAATTCCCAAAGATGCCACAGAGTCTAGCTAAAGCCTTGACCAGGGCTTTGTAGAGTACGATAGGAAGTTTGAATTCTATTCCAAGTGCTAAGGAATGCATTAGAGGTTTTGAAGTTTTAGCTTTTAAGTTTCACATAATATTCTTTGGATAGCTTTGCTTTAGACTAATGCATTAAATCATGAGTTAAAAAAACAGAATTCGGTATATGTCAAATTAAAATATTAATATATATTTTTGGAAATGTAAGTCTAATAAAAAATAATCACAAGAAGAAACAACATACAGTTATAAATCCACACTCTAATGTAGAAAGAGCATTAGAAATCTTTTGTAATAAACCACTTTCCTAGTATGACTTCCATGGAGAAAGGACAGGATTGTCATTCATCTTCTAAAACCTGTTCTACAAAAGTGGAAGGGGAGGTATATTAGACTGGAACAACCAAAACAGAGAACAACATGGGAAGGAGAAAGATATTTCATATTTCTCTTCTTATGACCTCATCACACCCTCAATCATATCTCAAACAAAAACAAAAAACCCAAAGTACAACCTTACCTATCTAATAGCAGAGCTCTAGACAAAAACAGAGGCCAATAAGACAGCTAGCTGCACTGCAAAGTGGTTGCAGCATGAGAAAGCCAGGACTAACTGGAAAAGTTCATAAGTGGATATGGTAGGAGGTATATTCTATAGACTCCTGATTGAAGTATCTGGAATGATAGCCCCATTCAACAGGGCTTACCTACTTCTCCAATTGGTAAACATTGGTTTTAGTAGGTGAATCCTCTTACATAGTGCTTAGTTCCTTTTAACTGACTTAGTGTTAATATTCTTTTCTGCTTTACTAGAATTGAAAAATGACTTACTCTATCCACTTCCACCCATGATCCAACTACTACACAGTTTTCCTCTCCTTTAGGTTTACAAAGCCCCTCCTGTGTGCCTCAGCTCTCTCATCTGCAAATTGGGAGGAGTGCACGATCCTGAGGTCCCTTCTCAGCTTGATTATTCTAAGATTTTAAATATCAAATAGCCTGTTAATTTAAAATTTTCCCCTTAATGTAGGCAACATCTGTTTTCTTCAAAATATTCAGTTTTTAATTTCTACATGGGATGTTCCTATAAGTTAGAAATGCCTAATGCCTACATTAGTTATATTTTTTCTTTATAGATCTATGCATTTAGATGATGAGAGTACCGTTCTAATTTTTAAGTTAAAATAATATACAATTTTCATTTTTGCTCCTGTATGTCATCATCATAAAGCATTTAAGATATTCACAGTCTCTTTAATAACTCCCTGCTGGTAACTATTAAACAATTGCAGTATTATCTACTTCACATTCTTCCTTAAAACTGAAACCAGCAATCCCAGCACTTTGGGAGGCTGAGGCAGGCGGGTCACAAGGTCAAAAGATGGAGACCATCCTGGACAACATGGTGAAACCCCGTCTCTACTAAAAATACAAAAATTATCTGGGGGTGGTGGCGGGTGCCTGTAGTCCCAGCTACTCAGGAGGCTGAGGCAGGAGAATGGCTTGAACCCGAAAGGCAGAGGTTTCAGTGAACCGAGATCGCACCTCTGCACTCCAGCCTGGCAACAGAGCGAGATTCCATTAAAAAAAAAAAAAAAGAAAAGAAAAGAAAAGAAAGAAAAAGAAACTGAAACCAGCAAAATTATATATAAATACATCCCCATAAACCACACACGCACATAAAATTTCAATGAAATCCAGTTCTGAATGTGCTTATGAGTCTTTCAGTGTCATGTATTAAACTATCCCATTTTAAATAAGTTAATAATATAATTGAAAAGGAAATGTGATTTCCACTATATTTGTAATGAACAGAGATACCCAGAAAAGTTCAAAATGAGATATTGCAAAATATTACATGGACTAACACCTGTGCTACCTTTAATATAGTAAAAGCAAAATGAAGTATGTCTTTATTTTCTTAGATTCCTTCCTAATACATTTCTTAAATTAAGCAAAAGTGCAAGATGAGCATTCCTTAGATGCACTTGCTGCTGGGCTCTCATCATTCTTGTGTATGTCATGTATGTTATTATGTTGAACACATTGCATGTTTCCCAAAAGTTGCAATGAATGTGGAAAGGGAATTAACTAAAGCAGACTTTCCTCGATTAGCGTTAATTTTCCTAATACAAAAATTTCTAAAGACAGCTCTATTTTAGTTATGGAAAGCATGTAAAAAGTGGCATATACTCAATCAAACCTGAATTTGAAATTAACCTGTCACTTTAGACACCATAGTTTAAGGGGAAGGTTAAAACATAAGGGTTTTTCAAAATCTCCATGCTAGAACAAGTGGCTAATAGTTCACTGGGACCTTATGTGATACCAAAGGAAAGAGGGAGAGAACTAAAGAAACACAAAACAGAAAACAAAACATCTCTCGCTTTTATTATTAATAATTTAACAGTTCTCCACAATGAAAAAAATCATAATCTGAAAATAACATATTATGAGTAAAGAATAAAGAAAAATGTATTTACATAGATTTGAACGTACGGCTTCACAGCTATTAAAATTCAACAGAAAATGTACCTTTGAGGGGCTATATCCTGAAAAATAACACAGTACCAACACAAAAGTGGTGGCATGCCCTGACTCATTATTTTCTATAAAGATGAGTATGATTAACTGTGTTCATAAATTAAAAAATAAAATATTCAAAAAATTATTTTTTCCTATTCCATGGTTATTCATAATAAACAAAAGCAACCCTTTCATTAAAATGCCCCTTTTGCAAGCTGTAAAGATAAGACAGCAAAATTATTCAATCTTTTGTTTCCGTTAAAAATATCCAGCAATCAGAGTTATTCTACTTATTAAGACAAAGGAAAGGGTCAATGTGTTCAGAGTGGAAATTAAAAGGATTTCATCTCTTAGCTAAACCTCCTGTTTCTAGATGCATGCACATAATGATACTAAAAAATGACAATGGAACTTTAGAGAGCTATCGAGCTATGAAATGAAAGGCCTCATAAAGACAAGTGATTAACTTATTTAAACTTTTTCACTGATGCACTGAGAAATACATTTCCTTTTATTTCTGGTATTACAATCAAAATCATCATATAATGAAGTACTTCTGGATGTTAAACCTGTATCTAAAATACGGAACAGGCGAGAAAGTCATTCAGCATATATCACAGATAGCCAAAGGTAGCATTAAACATAAGGCTAAAAGAAAGCAATTGTAGATAAAATTTATCTGTTTCTTGATTGTTTGAAAAGGCATTTCAAGCCAAGTTATCATAAAGTTGAAAAAAAAACAAAATTATTTCAATGACAACCTAGTTATAAGATAAGCACTGTTAAATGATAAACAATCATATGAAAGTATTTCAAATCAGTAAACAAAAGAAGGCTATTTGTCTTGACGCTTTACTATCTGCAAAAATAATGCATAGTTATTGAAATACACTTCCCCCACTCAAAATACAAGGCTAAGTATTTATGAGAAATTATATCAAACACTTGCCAAATTTTGTTATGTAAATTCTGTTAATTTACTGGATATCAAGGAGAAATAGCTTACTAATGTTTTTCTATATGGAATAGTTCACAATTCTTCAAACCTCTTGCCGCATGCCATGTAATAAAAGAACTAATACAATTATATTATATTCAATTTAAAAAATAATATACAATATGTGTTACCTACGTTGAGACTCTTCAACATAGTTGTCACTTGCTGTCTACAATGAGCCAAGATTTAAACTCTACACATTAATCATTAAATTTGATCTACATAATAACTATGAACATTTTATATTATTATTGTTATTATTATTATTATTTAAAAGATGAGTCAGCTGGGACTCAGTTATATTCAACATCAAATAAATACTCAGAAAATGAAAAAATAAAACAAGGCAACATATGTCCTTAAACATGTTGACAGACTGAAATTAGGGAAGAGATGGAGAGGAACTTTCCCTAATACTCTGAAAAAATGCCCCATTAATTGCTGAATGTTACATAAACATGATAAGTAAGAAAAAGAAACATTCTTGCCACAGTAATATGCATGAGTAATACTCACCCAGCACATGGCGGGGACTCAGTGAGTATGTTCAGAATGAATGAAAAATAAATGAATGAGTGAGTGAGACAGTGAAGGGATGATATTTAATTTTTCCACGGTCTGCAACTAGAGTTTTTCTTTTGGCTAAAACTACAATTCTCTACTTCATTCCTTCTGCTTTCGAAAATAACTCTTTCTAGTCCCCAGGGTATTATTTCAATTACTACTTCATCAAAAGAGTTATTCTCACTCCTTACTACTCCCAGGGAGTAGTTTACACAATGGAGGAATTTGTCCTAAAATATTTGTGTTTTTTCCTCTCATAAAGTCAATAAAGTAGAAGCTCTGTCCAAACACAATCATTGACTTGAGCAATTTAAAGCTGAAGATATTACTATTTATACATTTCATAAACATGGGAATTTTAATACTGTTGCTTAAAATTTATTTTCATAATTGGAAAAAAACATGCCATTAAATTCAAAGAATGTCCCAAATAATGAAGTCTTAAGGAGGCTCCCACAGGAGAAAGAAATGGGAAAATCGTCACTGATTGACTTGGAATGTAAAAGAGCTATTAATTTATTAATTTTCACACATACCAAAATTGATGGATTAAAGGTTTAAACATTTTTAAAATGAAATAATAAAAAAGATGCTCTTGAATGTCTTATATTATGTGCTTCATATTTAGTTTGCTCTTTCATTTACTAATTTAGTCCTCATATTTTACTTAAGAATATTATAAAAAGTAAACTGCACAGGTGATAATTTTGCATTATTTAACTCACTCCCTTATCCAAGCTATTTAATATACTTCCTTTTCACAGCTTTATTGAGAAATAATTCACCTATCACACATTCACTAATTTACAGTATACGATTCAATGATGTTAGTATATTTACAGGGCTATATATTACCAAATCTAATTTTACAATATTTTTGTTCCCCTTAAAAGAAACCCATGCTCATTGAGTGACACTTTCACCCCAATCCCTAGACCTAGGCAACCATTACTTTAGGTGTGAGTAATTTTGCCTATTCTGGTCAATTTCTATAAATGGAATCATGTGGCTCTGGTCTTTTGTGACTGGATTCTTTCACTTAGCACAATGTTTTCAAGGTTCACCTATGTTATACCATGTATCAGCACTTTATTTCTTATTAATACCGAGTAATACACATTGGATAGATAAGCCACATTTTATTTATCTATTCATCAGCTGATCGACATTTGGCTTGTTATCTTGTTTGGGCTATTATGAATAATGGTGCTATGAACACTTGTGTACCAGGTTTTAGGTAGACATATATTTATTCAATATGTTTCTGATTGACACCTAAAAAAGTCTAAAAATAAAGACAACTTGTATTTATATTTCAAGAACATTATTAGAAGCTATAATATTTTGCCTCTGGGAAAGAGCCAATACGTGGAATATATTCCTGAAGCCCCTAGTCTAACATCTGGCAACCATGCCAACAGCTGTATCCATGCACATGTAAAGCTAAAGAGATGGAAAGAATTTACACCCTGAGTCCACTGCCTTTGGCATATCATCCTGATTCCAAATTTTGCATCTTAAAAACTGGAAATTAAAAATGTGTATTTAAATGTCCATTTGACTGCTTCCCATTAAAAGTTAACGTTTTACAGCAACAAAATTGGGTTGCATATAGTATATACATATCAAAATAAAACATATTTGTCAACTTTATCATTTCTTTTCCTAATCCTGATTCTGTATGACATATTGCTTTTTTAGATAAGCACTGAATTTTAGGTTTCTTTTTAATGATTCTAAACTAAATCAGTCCAACAATAAACAAATAAAAGAAACTTTCTTTGATATAAGTCTTTCCCACTTTTCAGGAATTTTCTCCCAGTACTCTACCTCAAAATGTTTGCAGTTTTCCAGGCTACACAAAACCATTTCTTATGAGCAAGTCTGTGCTCATGATGTCTCACGTGGCCAGCTGGTACTTTCTCCCTTTGGTCCTCCTCTAGATGGCATTCCTAGGAACATCTATAACCTGTCTCTTCTCCCATTCCCCTACTTGTCCATGCCATCCCACTGAGGTTTGTTTTGCCACCACCACCCCTGCTGCCATAAGGGCATGTAGTTGTGTATACATAAAGATACAAGTAAAATAAAATATGATTAATTATATATAATGATGCCTATTATATATGTATATGCATACCTACACATATAAAAGGGCATTTAATGTATTTTATTTTACTTACATCTTTATATATGTATATTCCGAAGTAGATCCTTGAGGACTCAGAAACTGCCACTTTCTTAACCATTTTCTCTTCAGCAACCAGAAGAGTGCCTGACCAAGAAAGTACTCACAAACTGTTGACTGCTCAACTGGGGTTAATTGCGTGAATCTTCATTTACTGTTAGTTGGAATAGGGAAGCATCAGTAATCCTGAACCAAAGTCTTCCGAAAGCTTTACAATTACATATGTGCAGGATTTTTCTAACACATTCAAATTCCACTAGGATGATGATTAAGAACATCCAGGAGAGTGGGAGTATTATTATTATCTTGATAGTGGATTCTAACATGCTAGACTCATTTTGATAATCTAAATGTGAAATGATTTTTGATGGAAAATAAAGAAATAGAGTAGAAGAGAAAAAGCTGGCCTTTGCTGCCTTAGAGTCCAAACTCCGGCAAGCAAATCCATTTTTATGCCTCTAAACACAGCTTACTAGTTCCGCCTTACCAATATCTAAGAAGGCAATATTACAATCATTGTTTCCAGGGATGCAGGCGGGGCTGAATCGCCAACCTACTGACTTACAACTCCGTGAACTAGATCACCTCCTGTTATATAATATATTGGCTGCAGAAACTTAAAACTAATTTTTACAACATGGCCTTCATTAATTTGAAGAATATAGCCTTCAATGCCAAGATGGCTAAAAACAAAATAAACGTGCAACCTAATTGGTAAGGCATCTTTGGGTTGCACAGTAAGTTCCAAACTTGAGAAAACATTCATTCAACCAGCAAATGATTCCATAATAGCAGAAGCGCCAGCAGACCCAGAGAATGAGCTGAGAGCAAGGGAGTGAGGACTACATCAAAAGATTGTCAACGTACTACAGAAGAATAAGGTCATTGATAGAACGCTCCTTATTAAGTTTATAAAAACATTGGATTCACCTTCAATGGGACAGTCCCCTTTAAACATTTACAATTTAATTTATGTCACTAATAATAAAACTTCAGACTGTGCATGCCAGTTGAAGAAGTGAGAAAAGAATAGAAGAAAAAGTCATAACTATATAGCTGATTAGGATTTCCCACATTCACGATTTTAAGGCAAAGATTAAACAGCAAATC
Organism: Nomascus leucogenys; assembly: GCF_006542625.1. Classification (NCBI taxonomy): domain Eukaryota; kingdom Metazoa; phylum Chordata; class Mammalia; order Primates; family Hylobatidae; genus Nomascus; species Nomascus leucogenys. The sequence continues at coordinate 97,550,394 of NC_044385.1, forward strand.
CTTCGTTAAGGCAAGTGCTTGGGCTCCTTTTTTGAAAACCAGCGACTGAATTTCAGAGCAACCGCATTGTGTAGTGGACAGTAACAAAGAATAGTGCTATTAATCACATAAAATCATTTCCTATTTACCTGAGGTTATCTGCAAATTTGTAATTCTTCTGATAGCTTTTGATTAACTAAGAAGAGGTTCTGCACCAGAGCTATGTAAATTCAGGTGCTGTGTCAATATCTGCAACACCAATTGATTGCCTTTAATGCTACTAAACAGAAGCCATCCTTCCTCTCCTCTGTGAACAAGATTTATACATAAATTAGCTTGAAATATACTGAAAATGAAATCATATAGGGGCATTTATTTTTTGCATTGTTTTCTGTGCTAAACTCTTCTGAGGAGGACTTGAACTCTGAGATCAGGAAACCACAATCTTTCAAAAGTGTTAAGCTGCGTTACAGGGCAACAGAAACGCTCGGGACAGAGATATAAGATCTGTGTCTGCTTCTCTCTCCACAGCTTACTGTTCTTGACCTTAAGTGAGTTCTTTAACCTCTGTGAAACCTACATTTCCTCATTGGTGAATTAAGCCAGTTACACCTGTACCATCTAAATCCAAATGTAAAGTAGGTTAATAAAAAATAATTTCCTTAAACATCTTTTTAAACTTTTATATTTTCTAAACTATAAACCACGGTTTATGGCACAAAGGCATGTATTCAACCATGAAACATTAGCGTAAGCATAATGTGCCATCTCTAAAGCAAATCATTTTAATAAGACAGACTACTTAAAATGTTCTTTGTTTTTCACAGGTTTCAGGGTAGGCTCAAGGCAAAATTACGAAAAACCCTGAGTTTGTCTTCATTAGTTGGTGCCTCTTTCTTTTTTGATCTTTCTTTTTAGCCTGCTGGTTCCCATCTTTGAGTAACCCACTCTTCCTCACTTCCATCCTGGCTTCTCTGGTCTCTAAGGCCGCGGTCTTTCAGGATCACTTCTGGCGTTCCTTATCCAGACACCACTAAGGCTGTTGCCTTATGCTTATACTGTTGCCATGCTTGTACTCACTAAACCCCCTTTCTACTTTCTTCCTCCTCACTCCCCTCCCACAAAAATTCACTTAAATCCTGTTATCTGAAGACCAGGTGTTTTCTTTTCAATATTGAGTAAAGTTGTCTAATTTGATATTCAGTTCACATTCATGTACTAATGTAAGAAAGTTAAAAGCATTAACCTCTTCAAAAACTTAAATATTTTAGCTTAAATTGTACCTTTTAAATAAAATTTCTTTAGACTAGGGAAGTTTTAATAGTTTGTGTTTCTATTTTATATGCATGCTTTGATCAAGTATAATCTCCATCTACAAATCACATAAGATAAATATGTATTGAAGTCATCATCGGGCTTGGTTTTGTGTGTGTGTTTAAATGTAAGACAAAACATATTGTAGTTTCTAGATGCAAATAAATAAAATCCTGATCTTAGGAAATTATTTTTGAAAAATAGAATAGAATGATTTTAGACTTAATTTTCAAACACAATTAATTTGACATTAGAATAAGTTCATCTAATTTGGATAAATTTGATCTAAAACAAGAAAGTCACTGCAACTAAGTATATACTGGCAATAAAAATTCAACTGTATAAATTTATACAAAATTAAATTTGCTTTATGTACTTATTTCCTCCTAAAACCTAGGCTTTGCCTTCTTTAAATTCTAAACAAGTAATTTTAGGCTGCTCATCCATTATCTCCAAGCATTCTCTTCCTGCACAGGATCCACCATGGTAATAGTTCTTTCATCAAAGCCTAATGGTTTGTTTCAAATAATCAAAGTAGTGTTTATATCACTGTCCTCAGGTGCAACCATTTTGCTTCCCGGAGAGCAGTATGGTACATGCTAATGTCAGAAGTGATAAATCAAAGCAAGTACATTTGTTTGTCTACCTTAACCAGTCTATTCAGCACCACTAACAAAAATACATGTTGGCATTTGCACTTATGTACTTTCTATTTGAGACCATCCAGTAATAAAGATTACCAAGAAAAAAATGCATATGTAAAACAGATGGCTGTGTGCAAGTCTTAGCCTTATGAGAAATTCCAGTGTTAGATGGTGGTTGCTGTGAATTAATTTGTATGCTTTACCTAGGGAGAGTGTAAAAATAGAGGAGTAGTTCCACTATAAATGATCAATGATACGTTTTCTACTTACAGGAAATCAGAATAGCTTACTTTCTTACAATCACCAAATATTTTAAGTAGATATATTCATTTATGTTTCACTATCATAAGTAGTAAAAAAGTTAAGAATAAGAAACACACCTACAACATTAACAGATTCAGAAAAGATCTGAGAGGTTGAAATCAAATGTATCTTATTTATATAGGCAAAATTCTTATGATAGCAATAGGAAACAGAATCAAGTTAGCGTAAATTAGAATAAGAAATTGAGTACTACAGTTCTGGTCATTTGCAGCTTGAATTTGCAGTGACACTCAGAGCTTTTGTTCTTTCAGCCAATGGAAGTTGTAGAAGTCACAAATGTTTTCTATATTCAAAAAATAATAGAACTTGTCTGGATATTGATGATTTCCAGTTTCCAGTTCCTGTCGTAGCACTTTTAGCAGTACTAGAGAAAGTCAAAGGCAAGAGAAACAGTGAAATCTATCTACTCACCTACTTAAGCATATATAAATGAGGAAGAGACAAAGAGAAATTGACAAGTGGAAAATAAACTGAGATGAATTAAAGACCCACTATGTTTAACTGACCAGTCTAATATCCTTCGAGAGCCAGAATTCCCTTTCACATTCATCTCTGCTCAAGAGAGTAAATGAGAGCAAAACCACCAGGTTTGTGACTCCTGAAGGGAAAAGAAGACAGAAGACAAAAACAGCCCTCAAAGTCTATCTTATGCCTAATAAAAAAGGAAGAACTGCAAATCCCATCTTGTTTAGTTTTGGGTTTTGGAACCATAACATAAAATATATTCTTAGCAATAACACCTCACTCTGTTTCTCTCTACTCTAAGTGATGGCTTCTTCACAATCAAATTCAGTCAATATCCCAAGACTGATAGGACTTATCTTGAGATGTCAGCATGGTTCCAGAGGAACAAACCGACAAAGCAAAGGCGATAAGTTAGGGAATAAAATCCATTTAAATGGTAGGATGCCTGATTATGGTCCCAGAAATGTATATAGATCAAATAGTGTTGAAGAAGCTTAAGTACAAATGATAAAATGACTGAATAAAGTTAAAGCCTTTTCACCACCACATGAAGTGCTGCTAGGGCAAATGAAGAGGCATGTGCTATTTTAAAATGTCATCACATTTAGAGTTTTCCTTCAAAATTGTGGCTGCTATTTCCTCAGTAACTCTCAATCTAATTGGAGTAATTTTTTTATTCCTAAGTATTTTGAATATGGAATTGTTAGTTTTTCTCATTTTAAAATGCCCCCTTTAAAATATTTAATATCCACATAGTTTAAGTTAAATAGTATTATATAAAAAGAAACACAGAAACTAATAAATACAAGTTAGTATTGTAAAAAAAAAAATAAGGTCCAAGAACCTGAAAATCTGCTAGTAATTCAATCCAGATTTAATGTTTTGATCTCATACACATTTTTATATAAATGCATGTTGTCTTTCATTAAATCATTCCCCTCTAAAATGAGTCCTAACATAACCTGAGATACATAGGGTGGGCTTTTTTTCTATACTGCTAGATACCCACCAGAGAGTTAATCTTCTGATTCTATGAAAGACCCCCTTCAAATGAACAGCTTAATAATCTATCACCAAATCATGATTAATTTTCTACCACCATGCTGCATACTGGGATTGCTCCCAAATGTTCAGTTTAATTTAAGTACTTTCTGATTCATGAACCGAGGGATAACATACAGCTATAAAAAGGTAATCCAATCCTAACATGGCCTTAACCCCTATAATCTGCACTTCAATAGCAGGGAAACTGTATAGTTTTGAAACTGTAATCAAGAATTTTTTTTGCAAACACACACTGGAGCTGTCCTTTGCTCCCATCTCTTATTAGATTACAATAAAACGACCATGCTCTCTTTATGGTGGGAACAGAGCGACCCTGGGGTGATTTATAATCTTGTGAAACCCTGTCCACACTGCTGACCAGACTTTTTTTTGAGGTCACTATCTGTTTCTTCAACTGATGTCTTCCTGCTGTGACAACACTGTTGGAGAGCTGTCAGCACACAAGAATTTCTCAGGCTAGGTATTGTCTTTGAACGCATTTCTTGTGTTATTTCTATTGAGAAGCATTTGCGTGCTTGGTGTTTAGACAGTAAAGGATCTTTCTAAGATTTTCTCATTAGTCTAAATCCTGACAAAGAGAAGACAACTAAATGGGAATAAATGAAGTGGATCTCTTATTGACAAAAGAAGAGAATATTTATTTCTTCGAAATGTATAACATTGCCATTGAATACAAACAATGAAGCAACAATTCATGGTAAAAATGAGAGTATTGTTCTCCCCAATAGCAAAATAATTTGACTCCAACATGTTAGATATTGTCAAAAGTAAGTATTAGCTAAAATGCATGGGGCCTGCATAAACATAAAAAAATAAGTGTTTTGATTTTTGTTTTTAATGTAAAAAGTAGAAAAAGTTAAACTAAGAAAATGTTTTAATAGTAATTTTTCATAAAATAAGTTGCAATCTCCATTCTTGTCAAAAAATGGCTGTAGATGACTAAAACTTATGTTGAATATTCCCAAATAGAAAATTAAACTTAAAAATCAAGTAGATCATAGCTAGAGTTAGAACTACCTAAATTTATTTTTGTTATTATAGAAGAGGAACTTGTTCAAATGATAGACCTTGATCAATTTAGCTTCTCAAAATAAGACATCTTCTGCTACTGGAAATGTAAAAATGTAAGAGAAGGCATGATGTCCAGCCACCTAGGTTCAATTAAAACAGTTTGTTTCATTTTGTTTATTCTCATTTCAATTGTATTTAAGTTAAATGACCAAGCCAACATTAAATTGCTTTGTTTTGATATATAGATAGCTCCTACTATTCTAAAAAGAGGGGTAATTAATTTATCTCTATTTTTCCTCTTTTTTTGAGAGAAGACAATTAAGTAAAACAATCTGAATTCCGCTCCCTACCTTTTTTATTTTTATTTTTAATGAAATCCATATAACTTCAGAAAGATGCTAACAGGGAAGTTGCCCTCCCTTCAGAATCTTCTTAGACCTATGTGAATAGAACGTTTTGAAAGCTATAAGAAAAGAAGATATTTTGTAAGAGAGAGCCAACACTGATGTAAAAGAATCCTAGTGCATCAGATTCATTTGTAGCACTTGGGCTAGGAGTATCAGGGATGCTCGGTGAGAAATACCTGCCCCAGGACCCACTGAGGGATGGCTTCTATGGTCCAGTGGATGTAGGTCACTTTCACCCTGACACAGAGCTAGGTTATTTAAAGAGGCTCATGAAAGTCTCATAGTTTCATCCTTTTTATTTTGTTTCTCTTTGTTTACAAAGAGAATAAACAAATTTAAACTAAATTTTGTTTGAAAGTGTCCATTAACCTAATTTGTACACATTACTACTTGAAGTATAAGTGGAGAGAATCATGGAAAACAACAATGTTGATAGACTAAAACAGAGATTTATAAACATATTGTGTAGCATGGTAATTTTTTTACAGTGTCCTAATTTCACGTGGGAGTGATAATATTGGAACTTAACTATATTTGAACTTGTATGAACATCACAATTCGGAGCCCACACCAACTATGGGATTTGGCAACAGAGCCTGGGGACTTTATAAGCTTTTTTGATTTATAAGAGTATTCATTCATCTAAACTTTTATAACTAAGAACAGTGAGAGACACCATTTAAAGAGCTTTGACAGTGTCATGCAATTTTGTCTAGGATGGCTTTGTGAAGTTAAAATAAAAAAGTGTCTTAAAATGTTTTAATAGTAATTGATACAATAAATTGTAATCCCTAGTTTTGTCAAAACTACAATTTATTAACGAGCATAAATAAGTAAAACGTAGGTTAATTCTCTCAAATAGCACAAGATATTTAAAAATCAAGTAGACCCTAGCTAGGATTGAAACTAACTGATCCTCATCTTTTTATTCATCAGTATAAGTAAGTTTGAAATGATGAAAAAAATGTTTAACTTTACAAAAGTATGTACACACTGGTAGTCATAACAAATACGTCAAATGTTCCTTTGTTTCCAGGAGGTAACCTACCATTTACCTTCTCTGAGGACTCTTAATAAAATGGACAGAAAAAATCAATTAAAGTAGCCAAATATCCCTTAGGATAAAGTTACTTCAGCAGTCAGTGCACTTCTCAGTAATCTCTTTATCTTGTGCTGAAGTAATACACATTTGTGCCATGTTTTTAAGTACTATATTTTTCATAATGAAGCTATTTAAAACTGAGCAGTGGAAAGAGAATGGGTGCTGATACAGCAAATGTTACGATATAAAAACAGGGTTATGAGGGAAGCACACACCAGAAATGGAAAACGTGATTAGAGGCAAAATGGATGATGCAAAGGTTCTCATATAACACGCCCGTGAAGTAAGACCCCAAATATCTACCTAATCTCCACTATCTAGAGCTATTGTGCCCAAGAGCACCTCTGAAATACTATTATGGGACATTATTTCTGGAATCACTATCTATATAAAAGAAAGTAGTCCCGAGAATGAAGTCAGAACTTGAAGAATTCAGCACATAATTCCACACACTTTTTAACGGCCCTGTTGCCTCGCTGCACCCCTCTGTAGCCTATGTTTGACCCATTCTCTCGTTTTATAAAGGGTGGACCCACCTTAACATGTAAGTGGCATAGAATTTTTTTGATGCACTACTAAAATTGGTTTCGTTTTCCCGTTTCAAAAATTGTGACTTTAATACGATATTGGGAATAATACTCAGTTGCGATCAAAGAAATCGTGCACATTTTTGCATTGGGAATCAGAGAAGCTGCATAATTTTTGGAAGCTGAATAGATACCCACCTATTTGTCGGCATTCTGAAAATCCCAGGCATTGCATTTTTACCTCTGCTTTTTCTACTTCTCCCTTTTCCCACATTTGTCTTTCTCTCAGTGTTTGTCCATGTGCAGGGAGAGAAATTTAGTGTTGAGGCTCAGCCCAGGAATTTGCCAAACAGAAAAGAAGACAGAAAAGCAAGCTTGCTAAAATGTTTCCCATTTCTCCTCAACTCCCCACCAAAATTCATTGTTTTTCCAACATATTTGCTGGTGAAAACTTTGGAAGTGTTGGCTCAGAGAGTCACAATAAGACCAAAATAGACCAAAGGGAGCTGTTTGAAATGGTAACCACCAGTCTGTTAGAAAAGAAACCGGCCTGTTCACTTAATGAATAAAATACCTAGAGCTTGCCAAGGCAAATAAAGGCTTGTTTACTGAGATGTATACAAATACAAGAAACAGAGCAAAAGGACTGGAAGAAGTAAACTAAAGAAAAAATGTTGTATGGAGAAGTCTGAATTAAAATGAGCTCTTAATCAATTTTGCAATCACTGTCATTCATGAGAAACTCTGTGACGCTTATTAAAATGTAAATAAAACAACAAGGGTAAGAACTCTGTTCTCTTGGCCTGCCTCCAAGTAAGGTAATTTTGTTTTGTCTCCTAAAATTATCCCCGAGGTAATAATTATCTCAGACTTTTTAAAAAGTGCTCATCTCTAAGCTGCTGGTGATTGATCCTTTATGTACTGGCGAAAAAAAGCGGCCCTATTGGTCCATGACTGTATATATCCCCATTTGCCCATGATAGTCCTAGTTTATACCTATCGTCCCAACGGAATTTCTAATATTGTCTCTGTTTATTCTCAAGAGTGTCCTAGTTTGGCTAACTAACTTTATGGTTGCCCTATCTATGCCACTCTGAAGGGACGAAAGAAGTGATGAAAGTCAATCTTCCAGCAAACAACAACAAAAAAACACTTTAAATAAGTTTACATTAAAGTTTACACAGACTCATTTTCTAACATTCTCCTAGAAATCTTCTACTATCTCATAAAATCGCAGACATCTGGAAAGTTTCTATTGTATCTAAGATATTTTTACCTCTTAATACAAAACCAAGTGAATGGTAATCACTGCAGGCTATTTACCAACTTGAAAAAATAAAATAGTACACTGATACTCCAGTTAAGAGCAGAATCCTTGAACATAGTTTATCACAGGTACTCAGATTTAGGAACTGGTAATAGTCTTACCTTATCTTGCCCAATAATTGCCCAATAATAAATCTAGCCAAAGAATTCTGAATCACGCATTTTATTCCTTTCACCATATTGAGAAAAAAGGTACCATTATAGAGTATTCTAGATATTTCTCATTAGAGAGAAAGTCTCATTTGGTAGGCTATGAAGAATTCTACATTTTCAAAAAAAGACTAAAATATTAAATAAAAAATTAATGTTTATTGAGTGGTTATTATGTCCCTCACTGTGCTAAGTGCTTAATATGCATAATTTCATTTAATGTCACACAAGATTATTCCACTTTTAGACGAGTAAGCTAAGACTCGTAGACTTTAAATAACGTGCCTACAATCCCCAAGCCAGCAAGTGGCAGAGAAAAGATCTTAAAACCTAGTTTTTATCTGCAGCATAGTTTGTTCTTTTCCCTTAGAATTGCAGGAAAAAAATGTAATATTTTCCTACTTGTAGGTAATGCAAAGCTTTATAGCATTAACTCTGATCCACACTTCCTATTTCCCTCCTCTACTAAGCTAGAAATCAAAGCGAGAGAAAATGCAAAGAGAAATAGGCTCTGTTAAAATGCCTTTGAGCTCTTCATATTGCCTTTAAATATTGATCGAATGTCATTTTCTCAGTGAGGTCGGCCTCATTCTGACCACTTTATTTAAAATTTCACCTATCCCTCTCTTCATGCCCCAAGCTCTCTCACTCTGTCCTATTTTTAACGTAATTTGCTTATTGATTATGTTAATTCTTTATTGCCTCCCTCTCTACCCCTAACCATGAGTGCTAGAATGTAAGCCCTATGAGGGTAGGGATTTTTATCCAAAACACCTAGAAGAAATGCCTGTCATATATTAGGTGCATAACAAATATGCATTGAATAGATAAAATGTGGTTTTCATCACTTTATACACACACACACACACACACACACACATATACACACACACAATTCTGAGGCCTCTTAATTCTAGTAGTAACAGGAGAGAGTAACAATGTGAAATATGAAAGATTAAGGGGGAAATGAAAATGCATTATGCTCTAGTGGCAAATTTAAGGTAATATTGAGTAAATACACTTCCTCATTTGGAATTTATTTTAAGTTAAATCTATGCATGGAGTAGTTTTACACATATGATAATATATAAAAGCATTTATTTTCTTGAAAGCTTTTGGGTAGACCTACTATGAAATGACTGTTGGATTCACCAATTTCAATGGTAGATAAAAGTATCTTATATTTATACATATTCTGTAATAGTATTATTTATTCAATTGTAAAGTAGCATTTCTAAAATATGTTTTTTTTTTTTAACACTCTGCTGAAGTAGTGAGAGTGTAATAGACACCCAAGGTGGAAACTTGGGTAACTGTTACTCCTATTTAACACTGCTTCTCTACTGTAGGTAGAAGGTATAGATAGTCAGCACTGGTAAACCCTGAAAATTAGCACTGCTTATATTCTTTTCAATCAGATCAGAAATGACCTTATTAAAGCAAAGCAATGATGGCAGGCCAAACAGATATGTCAATATGAAAGGTCTAAGAAGTGCCAACCTACAAAAGGCTTGGATAGCTTAAACTTCAAAACCATGTTGATACTGCATTTAATTATTAGTGAAGAGGTGTAAGAGAAATATAAATCCAAAAACTAGAGCAAAACTGGTAGACTCGATTCCTATTGCCCCCCAGTGGGACAATCTTTGCTAATAGATGTTTTAAAATTAATAGATGATTTAAAGTTTGCTGATGTGGAGTATATTGTTTAATATATAAATTCTGCACAATATTAAGGAATTTCATAAATGGAGAAGTTTTAGCAAAAAGCAGTTCAGTGAGAACAACACATTATTCTCCAGTAGATGTAACTGTCATAGCTTTGTACATTGGTTTTGATTATAAGTGTGTTCTCTTATTTAACAAAAATATTTTGGCACATGCAAACTCACCAATTTGGTGAAGAAAAGAATTTTTATTACATACAGACTCCAAGAGTTAAAAATACTACATAGAATTGTTAAGATAAAGATATAGTGAAATCAAATTCTGGTATCAATCCCTTGAAACAATCCTATCACCCAAAGCAATGTGCATGATTGTTTATAAGCCATCTGGTGTGAGAGAGTTGAGTTAAAAAGTAATTTTGAAGCAATTTTAGTTTGTTAGTTGAGAATGACTTGCACTGGATCATGCCCTCTCACTTTCTCAATGGTATCATGATTTTCATTTGTTGTTCCTAATTGTCTGTGTTTATTTTAAAGGCACTATCCTTTGCACTTGTCTTCCCATTAGCATTGGATTGAATCAGCCAGCACACTCTGCAAACTCAATCTGGGGCTGCATTCCATGGAGCCTACCTTTGTGGTTTGCAGCAGCTTTTCTATTAAAAGGTCAGCTTACAGTTTAAGGTGAATTCTGTTAACAGAGCTTTCATTTTTATTCAATGGTATTTTTCAAATTCCGGTACAAAATGTTCCCATCTTTTGACACTAGTTATTATCACAAGCTCAGAATGAAACACAATAAAGGTATTTCTTCGAGTCACAATCATGACTCAGCAGCACAGAAAGACTTGCTCTCTGCAGGTCTCTGTTTGACTTCCATTTAACTTTGAATAATTCATAATGGAAAAATAATATTTGACCTTTGAGAATTATTAAGCATGCTTTTTTCTTTTAAAAGTTAATATGTGGTTTTTCAAAGTTACTTGAATCCAGAAGACAGAGAAAAAAATCAGTGATTTTAATACCATAAAGAAATTATTAAAATGTCAATTCATAGAGTAACTTTGAAATCCATCTAAAAACCTCATTCATTATTTTATGGTTAAAACTCACGGTGGCTTATGCCTGTAATCCCAGCACTTTGGGAGGCCAAGGCGGGTGGATAACGAGGTCAGGAGATCGAGACCATTCTGGCTAACACGGTGAAACCCCGTCTCTACGAAAAATACAAAAAATTAGCCAGGCGTGGTGGCGGGCGCCTGTAGTCCCAGCTACTCGGGAGGCTGAGGCAGGAGAACGGTGTGAACCCAGGAGGTGGAGCTTGCAGTGAGCCAAGATCATGCCACTGCACTCCAGCCTGGGCAACAGAGCAAGACTCCATCTCAAAATAAATAAATAAATAAAAATAAAAATAAAATATAAAAAAGAGTTCACACCAAAATCTAGGGCTTCTGCCCTAACTTTTCCCTTGAGTTCCAAATATATGTTTCTAACATCCCCTGGATAATTCACAAGCATCTAACTCAAAGTCTTCAAAATTGATTGCTTATGTTCACTAAACCTTCTCCTCCTCATGATCTTAGACTTACAATACTGTTCAGCAAAAACTAGAGCGTTAATGTCAACTTACTTCTCTTTCCCCACACATCTCTTTCAAGTCTTTCTATTTTAGTTTACTTTTTCTTTTATGTTTTCCTCCCTATATCCCCACTAAAGCCTTATTTATTTTTTATTTATTTATTTTTATTTTTTTGAGAAAAAGTCTCACTCTGTCACCCAGACTGGAGTGCAGTAGCACGATCTTGGCTCACTGCAACCTCCACCTCCTGGGTTCAAGCAATTCTCATGCCTTGGCCTCCCAAGTAGCTGGAATTACAGGTGCGCACCACCACACCCAGCCAAGTTTTTCTATTTTTAGTAGAGATGGGGTTTCACTGTGTTGGCTAGGCTGGTCTCAAACTCCTGGCCTCAAGTGATCTGTCCACCTCAGCCTCCCAAAGTGCTGGGATTACAGGCATGAGCCACCACACTGGGTCTAAAGCCTTAGTTATTTAAAACTGATTATTAAAATCTCTGGTTAAAAATGCCTTCAATTTGTGTTATCTATCCAAAACACAAATTCAATCATATCATTCCCCTAATTAAAAATCTTCCAATGGAAAAAAAATTTCCCAGTGATTTATTGTTATCTACAATATAAAGTTCAAATTCCTTAATTATATCACAGAGGGCCCTTCCTGAGCTGGCCGGTGCCTGTATTTCAAGAGCAATCTCACAACCCTGATTAATAGATATATCCTAATCTCCAGCCAGGCCAATTTACAATCCATGAAAAATAACATTTTTTTCACATTCTCATTCTAGGCCTTTGCATATTTATGTCTGCTTATTTTGCTTTCATTTCAGAAGATTTAAATTCATTAATGTAGGTATATCCTTTGCCATTGCTACAAAGTTAAGATAAAGAATAATGAAAATTGCAAAATGAATAAAAGAAGTGATAAAATAAAAATAGAGCAAGGCAGTAAAGTATGTAAAAAGAACTTCTAATGGCCACATTAATATCTGAGCAGATAAATTTGATTTCAATTTTTTTATATTCATGTCTTTAAGCTTAGATTTCCAAGATGGATGTGATGTATGGGCTTGGATGAAGAGTTTATCACTTTTCTTTCTTCCTACAAACATTAAAGAACATGTGCAAGGTTGAGATGGGAAACACAAAAAATTCTTAGCCTCTATCTAGATTATGATGATACAGTTGTTTCACCAGCCCAAGGAGGTATTTTACTGTATGTTTTAGAAGAAGCCTAAATAGGGTAACCTTCATGAAGAGGATATTCATTTTCCTGGCAGCTGTATATTTTCTGAAACCTAAAATATGTGGATGCCATGAAATCACAAGATTTCAACTCTAAAATGTTTATAAATATTAAACCACTTTATTTGCTATCTTCTAAACCTGCCTTTCATCTGCTGCAATATTTTCTTCCCAGGGTTTCTAAAGCATTAATATAACATTTAATATGTATATGTGCTGTGAGGCAACTCAAAAGAGAACTTTAAAAAATAATTATGCCTTTTCTCTTTTTTTTTTTTGCTTTCATTGTTATTTTTAATTGACATAATAATTGCACACAGGGAAGGGGGAGTGGGGAGGGAGGAGGTGGCAAGAGGTTGATTAATGGATACTATCTATTTTCTAATAAGGAATAAATTCCTTATTTAATTTTACCTCCTACAAAATCCCAAAGTTTAAGTTCTTTGTCAGAGCCTGGATATGCCCATTTTTCTTGGTTCACTGAAAGGATGCTTGAATAGAAACACTTCTCACCATAAATAAACTGTGAAATGTAGGTGAAAATTAAATTTAGTTACAGCTGCCAGCCTTGAGTCTTTTCTTGATGGTGGTTGTCTCACTCAAACAAGCACAGCTGTTTGTGACACTGGAGATAAACAAATATTACTACCAAGGAGGACCGAACTGCCTAGAAATGGGAAAAAACAATCTACACTTTCTAAGGTCACTGAAGAGCTGCTGCCAGTAAGTTGGTCATTATGACTTTTCTACTATAAGTCCTAATTCTTGACCCTTATTTCCTAAGTATGACCTGGAAAACTGGAAAAATGAAAATGACAAAAGATATTTATTGATTTCCTACTAACTTCTACGTAGTTTACAAGTGCCATCTCATAATTCATAACTCATAATATTCATAGTTCAACCTCCTTTCCCCAAATTTTCATCTTGCTGGTTAGGCATTAGGCTGCCTCACTGACAAATCAGAAAACTGAAGCTCAAATGGGTTACACAACTCATTTTAGGCTGCAAGTATAGTGTAATAAAGAGTGTAGAATTTGGAATCAGAAAGCCTGAGATAACTCATTTAGTATCTGTTTCTTTGGGCAATTTATTTAACTTCTCTGTAATTCAATATCTTCCTCTATAAAATGGATGTAAGACTGCTATGAGGATTAAGTGAGATAAGAAATGCACTCCAATTAGTGCTTGGCATAAGGTAAGTGAACAAAAAATAATACCAATAGCTGAATTAGAGAAAACACTTTATAGTGCAAATTTTATGGTCAGGTGTGGTGGCTCACACCGGTAATCCCAGCACTGGGAGGCCAAAGTGGGTGGGTTGCTTGAGTCCAGAAGTTCAAGACCAGCCTGGGCAAAATGGCAAAAACCTCATTTCTATTTAAAAAAAAAAATTAGCAAGGCATTGTGGTGTGCATCTGTAGTCCCAGCTACTCAGGAGGCTGAGGTGGGAGGATCACCTGAGCCCCAGAAGTTGAGACTGCAGTGAGCTGTGATCAGACCACTGCACTTCAGTCTGGGTGACAGAGCATGACCCAGTCTGAAAAAAATGTTAAAAAGATATTTATAAAGGACTCTCATAGCAGAGTAATGTGACAAGTAGTGGAAAGAATGGCATGAATTCCAAGGAGAGTTGGAAATAAGATGGTAAAGGATTATGGGGAATTGCTAGGGGAGGTTAGAAGGAAATAAAAAAGAAGATATTTAAATACTCACCTATTACTCAAAGTTAAATTTTAAAATACTAAAATATCTCCCGTTACAATTTACTCAGTGAGGTTAACAATAGGCTGAAAATGATTTCACAATCAAAGGATATCTATTCTTCTGACTTGTCAATTGGGTGTCTTGTTAGAGCACTGGCTAACAGGGTGAATGCTCAGATGAGGCATGATTTGTTTAAAGAAAAGCTTCATTTTCAACAACATTTTATAATTTATGGAAGAGACACACTTCTATCATTTAAATATTGAAACTACTGCACTATGAAAAATATGTATGGCTTCTTTTTTGCTGTCCTGCATTATCTGAATGTTATTTTAATTTTTTTTAATATTTAATTTTTATGGGTATATAGTAGGTGTATACATTAGAAGTTTTGATACAAGCATTCAATGTGAAAAAAGCACATCATGGAGAGTGGGGTATCCATCCACTCAAGCATTTATCCTTTGAGTCACAAACTATCCAATTACACTTTTTAAGTTATTTTTAAATGTACTGAATGTTATTTATTTATTTATTCATTTGAGACAGGGTCTTACCCTGTCACCCAGGTTGGAGTGCAGTGGCACAATCATGGCTCACCACAACCTCAACCTCTGGGGTCAACCAATCCTCTCCCCTCAGCCTCTCTAGTAACTGGGACCACAGGTGCATGCCACCATGCCTGGCTAATTTTTTTGTATTTTATAAAAACAGGGCTTCACCATGTTGCTCAGACTGGTCTTGAACTCCAGGGCTCAGTCTGCCCAGCTCAACCTCTCAAAATGCTGGGATTACAGGTGTGAGCCACTGTGCCTAATCATGAATGTTATTTAAAGCATAGTACTGATGCTTCTAGGATTCTATTGGATTTTGAAAAACGATAGTACTCTATGCTCCAAATTTTCCATACTAGACTGAAGTTTACAATTCTTCAAGAGGCTTTTCTTGTTTATTAAACACATACAAGGGAGGCTGAAAGTTCCCTTCAAATATGTTATATACCAAGCCCCAAGTGCAACACTCTTTGATGTACATTGAACCAAAGGAAAGCACACAGCCATGCATTGTATCAGGGTCATTTAAGAGGATATGTTTATGGTGCAGGTTACAGGCAGCTTTGCCCATTGCTTAAACTAGGAACATTTATTCCTTATCAGTATTTAAATGAGCATACTATTTGCAAAGCATCGCAAATTATTGCCCTAGGGAAGTCATAAATGCAAAGAATCAAACTGCATAGGAGAAAAAGGACAAAGCCAGCCCATTAAGACAGAAGTCTCTAGAGGAAATGAAAATGGCACTACTTCCTTCAGCGTACCCTTATTTTCCCACAGAAGGGCCCCTCACCTGAATCTTAGCACTAAAAGTTACAAAAGAAAAAGTAAAGATTGGAGACTTCCAAGAGCATCCATTAATAGAATTTAGAGCTGAGTGATTCTAGTATGCTTAAAATTATGGTTTTAAGGCTCACCTACAGAGGTTTCCATGAATTTACTTAGTTTCACAAAATATTGTTAGTTTGAAATAACATAAGGTTGGGCATAAATAGTACAGGTAATCCTGGACAGGCAAACAAGACAGGGATTGGCAATGAATCCATGCATTTAGCCATCCACCAATAGGTTCAATCATGAGTAGAAGCAAAAAGCATTAGAAACATCAGGATGCAGCCCACTTTTTCAACATACAGTTGATGTAATTCAACAAATCACCATTAAAAAGAGAGGAGTCATTGCTAAATATTTTATAGAAATACTATATGTCCTCTCCTAAATGTGTAAGAAATAATACTTTTTTGTTTTTGATTTATGCAATATATCATTTATACATGATCTTTTGTGATCCAAGACTTTGACATGACATTGATGAGACACTAAACATTAACAGAAAAA
The DNA here is from genome assembly GCF_006542625.1 of Nomascus leucogenys. NCBI lineage: Eukaryota > Metazoa > Chordata > Mammalia > Primates > Hylobatidae > Nomascus > Nomascus leucogenys. The sequence continues at coordinate 97,566,795 of NC_044385.1, forward strand.
CTCACAAAATTTAGCTATACCACGATTAACTCCTTACCTTAATAAGACTTCCATCACTTCCCCCACAAAATAACCTGCTGAAAAACTGTTACTACCCACACTTGATTAAAGAATATGTGGAACAATATTCAGCCATAAAAAAGAATGAAATCCTCTCATTCAAGGCAACATGGATAGAACTGGAGTATATTATGTTAAATGTAGTTAAGACAGAAAAAGAAAGTTAAACACTACACGTTCTCATTTATGTAGAAGCTTCAAAAAGTTGATGTCACAGAAGTAAAAAGTAGAACAGTGAATACTAAAGGCTGGGAAGGGCAGGAGAAAGAAGGGAAGAGGAAGAGATTTGTTAAAGGACACAAAATTACAGCTAAATAAGAGGAGTCAATTCTAGTGTTCTATAGCACTATAGGGTACCTATAGTTAATGATATGTGATATAGTTTCAAAGAGCTAGAAGGAAGATTATTTAATGTTCCCAACACCAAGAAATGATAAATGTTTGAGATGATGGATATGGTAATTACCCTGATCTGATCACATGTATCACATCATTATGTACCCCATAAATATGTGCAATTGTTATATGTCAATTTTCTAAAAATATTATTATAAATAAAGTGAATGAACACAGATGGGCAAGGTTAAGAACTACCCCACTAAGGAATTTGCACATCATGAAAGTGTGCCAATATGATAAACAAGTTATTCATATGGAATATGAGGATGCCAATACCAAACTATAATACTTTTTTGCTGTGAAAAATAAATAATAATAATCTAAAGACATCAAAAAATGGCAAACTAACTGGATGGAAGAACTTATACAAGTGGGTCATTGACATGGGATGATGAAGCTGATTTTAGATTACAGCATGTGAAGAAAAAGTTCCTACGCCCAAACTTGCCATAGTTACATATCAGTTTAAAAGCTGGAAAGAAACTTTATTACAAACTGCCTTCAGTAGGCTTTATTTACTATAAAATAATGTTTAAACCTCAATTATATGCCTGGTTAAGTGGTTTTTAAGCTATTGAAAACAACCTATTTAAATGTATAGGGAATTATAAACAAGCCATAATCAAAATAGCTTACTCTGACAGTATTATCGAGATGGAATTGTGAAATAAGTATGGAGGGTGAACTAGAATTTGTCAAGAAAGGACTGGAATTATACTAGACAATAATCCAGTATCCTTACGTATTACTTTCTCCCCACTGAGGATTACTGATCTAAAGATATAAATTAGATTAATAAATTAACACTACAATTTTAAATTTTATCTTATAAGCAAATTATGACCTTATCTGTACTGTTTGTTGTGTGATAAGAGTCCCTATGATGATAACGAACTCGTTAACATTTTTCAGTCTTTTCCCGCCATCTTGGAGCCTGTCGGGCCTGCTGGGAACAGGACTTCTGTAAGAAAATACATCTGGAAGGCTGTGGTCGAAGGCCTTTTTTTTTGTTTTGCTGGCTGTAAGCGGAGTGGGTCTCCAGAACCAAAGGGAGCTCATTCTTCTCAAAATTGAAGGTGTTTATGCCCAAGAAGAAACTGAATTGTATTTGGGCAAGAGATGTGCTTATGTACACAAAGCGAGAACAGCACAGTGACTCCTGGCAGCAAACCAAACAAATCCAGAGTTATCTGGGGAAGGTTCACTCGGGCGCACAGAAACAGAGGCATGGGTCATGCCAAATTCCGAAGCAATCTTCCTGCTAAGGCCACTGGACACAGAATCCATGTGATGCTGTACCTCTCAAAGATTTAGACTAACGAAAAGGAAATAAATAAAAGTTGATTTGTCAAATCGGCCGGGCGTGGTGGCTCACGCCTGTAACGCCAGCACTTTGGGAAGCTGAGGCGGGTGGAACACTTGAGGTCGGGAGTTCGGAGAGCAGCCTGGCCAACATGGTGAAACCCCGTCTCTACTAAAAATACAAAAATAAGCCCGTCGTGGTGATGCACACCTGTAATCCCAGCTACTCAGGAGGTTGAGGCCCGAGAATCGCTTGAACCCAGGAGGGCGGATCTTGCAGTGAGCCGAGATGGCGCCCCTGCACTCAGCCTGAGCGACAAGGCCAGACTCTTCCATAGGTAGGTAGGTAGGTAGATAGATGATAGATAGATTAGATAGATAGATAGATAGATAGATAGATAGATAGATAGATAGATAGACTTCGGTTAAGCACTATTTGAATAGGACAATATAATAGGAAATAAAATTTTCAGAATGAGATTTCTTGGGTTCTATTACCTCTACTTGTCAGGTACTAGCTGTGAAACCTTAAGCAAGTAAACTAACTGCTCTGATCTTTAGTGCCCTCATCTTTAAAAGTAATAGTTAGAACCTATTTCTGATAGCTGTTACTGGGAGTGAAGGTGACCACGTACTTAAAACATTTAATATAATCCCTATCAAATACTAAACACTAAAAATAGTAGCATGTAATTATCAAACTGCTAATACATATAGTCTTATTTTTGGTCTGACCACTCAATTTAAATGTTTAGATACTTCAAAAATTATGCATTTGGTGACCGTTCATAACTAATCTGATAGACAAAACCTTAATTAATAATAATAAAGGTAAAGATAAAACCTCAGCCCTATAAAATCATATGAGTATATACATATATGAAGTCTATATGTTTATGTTTAAACTACCATTAGCATATGGGAAGCATCCAGGAATTAGACATCTTGTAATATACCTAAGAACTAGTGTTATATATATTTTCGTTTGTTTTTATTTCTATATAAAAATCTAAAATATATGTATTTGCATTCCTATTTTAATTTCTTTGTCATAATCAAAATGCCCCGTAATTATGACTTTCATAAGAACACTTGCAAGTAATTCAATAATATGCAAACAAAATTCTTATAAGTCTATTGCATTTATAATGGGTGCCTACTATGTGCTAGAAAGTATCTGAGGGTTTTACCACAAATAGATACAAAACTACACACCACAATAATCCCAGGGAAGTAACTGTTAGTTACCAGAAACTGAATTCATTCAAGTTATAAAGTCTATTTATGACTTTGAAAAATCGCCATATCATCTTCTATCAGCAAGTAGCTATATAGCTACATTTTAAAATGTTAACAGTAATCAAAAATATTTCACAATTTTTAATACACAAGTGAAAATGCAACAAAAGAATCCACCTGGATTTCTTCTCCTGTGGTGAATTTTAGATATGAGATGCTTTTGTAGCCAAATGCCATGGGGAAAATCAATTAGCTCTGATTTTAACAACTTACTAAATTTCACAATATAATAAGGGAGAAACAAGGTGTATTAACATAAGGCACTGCAATCAATCTACCGACAAAGGAAGAACAATAGTATTCGGATATAGGTAATATTATATTGATGAGTTCACAAAATATTGGACAGGCACCAAGTTTTTGTTAAATGGTTGAATGCCTAGCTCAAATTTATTTTCAAAATGGGAGACTACAGAAAATAATCATTTAGGGGATCTTGAGATGCTTGGTCCCATCTCTCAAAATCACTGTGCTGGGAGACACTTGGTACAGAATAATTATAAATTTTGTATTTAGTTTAAGAAAATTCTGGAGACTTAGCCATCATAGAATGCTCTAGCCTACTTAAAAAGAAATCAAAGATTCAATAATACTCGCTTTAATTTTCTATAGAACCTTCTGTTTTCATAGAGAATTGCATGACAGTTACCACAGATACTGAAGCCATTATCCACCCCCCCAAAAACTGATATTTTTTTACATATGCTATGACTATGTTTGTCTTATCTTGCTTCTCAAAAATTTAACCATGTTAATCTATCATTCAAATTTTCTTTGAAAGTTAATGTTAATAAAATTTTAATAAATGTTATATGTATATAAGGACTTTGTAATTTTTCAGAATTCACAACTTCCTTTAAATTGCTATAGTTTAATTGGTATTTCTTTAGAAAGAAGAGCAAATTGTGAGAGCAAGAACAAAAATAGATTTTTCTTCATGCTTTGTAAGCTCTTCTGGTAAGAGAGTTTTAAAAATTCAGTTGGGAATTCTAAACAGATAACAAATTTTTTTTTTTTTTGGAAACACAGTCTCACTCTGTCACCCAGACTGTAGTGCAGTGGCATTATCACAGCTCACCGCAGAGCCTCGACCTCCAAGGCTCAAGTAATCCTCCTGTCTCAGCCTCCCAAGTAGCCTGGCTAATTAAAAAAAATTTCTTTTGTACAGATAGGGGCGGTTCTCACTATGTTGCCCCATGCTCAAGTGATCCTCCCACCTTGGCCTCCCAAAATGCTGGGATTACAGATGTGAGCTACCTCACCTTGCCCAGATGACAATTCTTGAAACACACCTTACAATTTCTGCAGTAGTTTCAAATAACTAATCGCATTCCTATCTTGACAACCTTCTGAAATAAGGAGAAAAGTTATCTCCATTATTCCCACTATCCAGTATCTCTCACCCAGGCAATTTACATACTTGGAACCTATAATCAATTTTCCTGACTCTTCTTATGACTCTACGGTGTCTATACATTAGTTAATCTAAAATCCAGAGATATGGTGATAATAAAATACTTCTCTTGGATATTAATGGCAATTTCTTTTGAAATAACATAATGATATTTTTGTGGGAAACATTTCCTAAAAATTATACTTGTTGCTAATGCTTTAAAAACTGAGTTTTTGTATATGTATTCAGAATTAAATTTTCTTGCTACCTTAAGTAACAAGTGTGAACTGGAGGAGGCAAAAATATTTCCATTGACAATCATGACTATTTTACACACCAGAGCCATGCCTCTGAGATCCGAAACATTCATTTCAACATTTGACAACATATAACTGTCTCAGTACTGTGAAATCCTGTATAGTTTGCTATGGGCAAGAGAACTGCCGTTACACAAGCCTGTCTTGGTAGAATCTTATTTTAAGACTCTTTAAAGCACTGATTTATGCACAATTGATCTGATCAGCCAAGCAGTCAATGTGATTTATTAGCTAAGATAGCCAAAACCCTTTTTTCTCCTTTTTCATGCAGTAGTAATTCACCTCATTAGAGGTGGAATCATTATAGGAAGTTACTGAGAAATAAGAAGTTGAACCTGCTGGCCTGACTCCTTATTTCTCCTCCATCTATGGATCTACCAAATAGTAATAGCTAGACACTAAGACCAGAGCTGCTGTGCACACATGTGGAAGCCACTGTACTAGCGACGGATGGAGCAGATCAGAGAAGATTCTAATATTCTTCCACTCTGAAACATTTCCAGATATCAAACTCATTCATTTAGCTTCATGAGAAACTCATTCATTTAGTTTCTAGCAGGTATTTTTTTGTTTATTTAACTACAGTAAGACAAATGAGTTGTATTACTTTGTAATTATGGTGCCTAACTAAACATAAGACTAACAATGTGCATAACAAGAGTTGGCAACCTACAGTGTACATCCAGACGTGTGTACACACAAACGTATACATACGCTGACACTCCTAATGTTGCACAAGATCCACTTGAACAGCCCAAACAGGTCCATCTATGGACAAAATATACATTTGAATTTGCCAAGCACTTATATTTCCTATAATATGTTGGGGAAGGATCTACAGCTCTCATAGGTATACGTCAGTACATTTGGTACAAATCTTCCTTCCTCTTGTTAAAGTCTGTCTCCCAGTCAGGATACCCTAAGTCCCTACTGATTACTAGCTACCTCCTTAAAATTTATTAACAAATAGAGAAGGAATGTAACAGCGTAATTTATGTTCATTTCATGAGATAGCTCTACTTTAAAACAGAGTATTACTCAACACCTTCGGGCTCTTCCATGCAATCTTCCACTAGGAGTGCAAGGCCAGGAACCTTAACTTTAGTAGTCCAAACTACGCATTTCCCTTTGACTTGATAGAAGATTCCTCCCTCCCAACACAGTGATTTTGAAAGATGTGACCTGCTAATAGCTTCCTTCTATACCTTATCCCTCTCTGAAAGAATGAACACTTTGCCACTTCCCTGCCCACCTCCGACGCACAACTATAAACTTAATAAGAGACTACTTAATATTCCACTATTAAAAGTTTAAAAACCACACATGATTCAGTACAAAAATGTTGAGGAGTAATACATTAATTCACTATATATGTGCTGTATAAATTGTGAAAAGTTTGGATTTAAAAATTCAGATTTACTTAAGCCCAGTTATATAATTTCCATACAGAAGTACACATGGCCATTGTCTTTGAGTCACTCTGACAAATGACTCCTTTAGAATATGCTGAACGAATGCACAGCTTTTAAGCTGAGCACTATTTCAATAACTTTAAAATGCAACAATGAACAAGACAATTTGTAAAATATGTGAATATTTTTAACTCTTTCAGGAGGTACAGTACAACCTATCCTTATTACCAAATAAGCAATGTCAAATGACCAAAACTTTAGCTATTGTACTAGTTCAAAAGAAATGCAATGTGTGTATGTGCGCATTTGTGCTGTGATATGTACGTCCGTGAGTGTGCTTATGATCACATATTCAAGACCAGAAATCTTTACTGAAAGGATTCCAGGTGAATATTTTTCAGTGTCAGAACATCAGTAAGAGGAAATATAATCTAAGATCTGGAGTTCTTATTCTCATCAGACATTTGCTGTTGACCATATAAACTTTTTCTTTAACCTTCTTCTTAATAGAGATTAATCAAAGGCAAGTAGCTTCTCCTGATTTAGGTTTTTGTTTCAAAACTTTGGTTGGATTATTATTTTAATAATTACCTATTTACTGCTACAGTTAAAACTCCATGTTTAAATACATTTTATAATTTACATGACATTCAGTATAACTAGTAAATAATGATGTTATTGGCCATTTTGATTTATTTATTATGCCCCCTTCTTGAAATAAAACTTTGCCTATATTATTAACGGCTTAGAAGAATAGTTTCTTTTCCTTTAGTTAATTGTATTTATTAGCAGCAGTTTTATAAATAGAATAAGACACTCCAGGGAGAATACTGAGCTGGTATATAGTGGCCTTCTTGTTGTTGAAATCATTCACCCTTTGGACTTGTGAACCACAAGCCCCCATAGCTCAGCAAATCCCAGCATAGCACATGCCAAGTCCCGTCTTACTGCTTTCACAGAGTCCTCACATTCTAACCCCCACCCCAGTATCACTAGATAGCTCAATACTGATGAGCATAGCAACAACTGACATTATAGTCTACGGAATACAGTCCTGCCATCAAGCGCATGTTGTTACTATATAAAGAATACAAATTCATCTGAAACTTGGGACTACTTGGGATGAATTTTTAGTTTGAGACCCCAAAGATTCTTAAAATTGTCTTGTGCATTTTGTTTAAAAATTGATATGTAGTTTAGTCATTCTCAGTGGGCTTCTGCATCCATTCAAACAGTGAGTGCACAATCTCTGCCTAGTTAAACTACACACTTACATGGCAAGAGTACCAATGAGTATGTTTCATCAGACATTCCTGGAAGCTCTCTGGCCAATAGGAGTGGTTTGAAACGGTTTTCTAATCACTGTTGAAATCACTGATAGTACTGTCTGTCCACACTATGACAGACAAAAGCTGAAATGTATTAAACATAGCAATCCATCATCCTGCAGATGGGAAGCAGGAGCCAGCCGAGTTCAGAGGCAGTGACTACCCGCTGCTTAACAAAGGCTGGAGTCCTGACAGTTCAGTCCCTTCCTTGCTCTTCGCGACCACCCCTCCATCTGAGATGAATGAGTGTAATCAATGAGGGAGAAAGCCTGCTGAGGACCTCAAATTCAAACATTGTTACATTTAAAGTGCTGCTTTTTTTTTTTTCCTAATCAGAACTGTTGCTTAAACAGCGTTCTCCAACTACAAGAAGATAGGCATTTAAGTGAATGAATGAACAAATGAACTATAGATTCAAGAAACATATCCTTAGAAAATACTGTCCTGGTATACCATTAAGTTTAGAGAGCTAGCTTTGAAATAAAGCTATGATCCTAATTCAGAGGAAGTTTTTTAAAAAGCCATCCAATTAAGGGTGAGTTTACACTGTTTGGAGCAAAGGAATAGCGATGCTCTCTTTGAATGACCAAGAGATTATTTTTAAATAAGCACCAAATACAGATAAAATGCTATTGGCTAAAGTTCAATTTGTTTTGAATACTTGTTTCTAATAAGGACATATGAGCCACAAAATAGCCAAAGGGAGGGAAAAAACCCTCAACTGCTAACAGCACATTAACAAAGTATAGAAACGAAAGACACTTTTCTTTGGATTTCAGCCTTGTCATTTCCAATTTTCTGCTCCTTGGACATGCTTGTATTCAAATTCTGGAACATCTATTCAGCATATCAATCCTAATTAGACAATCTGGGTCTGGAAAGGATGAGAGCTGGGTCATTTGCATAATTTAATCATAAATACTCAGTGATACATATTTCCAAATGCATTTGTACAATTATCTTTTCATCCTTGGGGCAATGGTATTAATATGATTAGGCAATATTTCTGGAAAAAACAGACAAGTATGCACTCTTTTTAACTGCAGCTTAGGGCGATATGAAAAATTAATTAATTTCTGAAGAAAATCAATTTCTCTATGTGACCACATTAGACATTGCTAAACCAAGACTCAGAAACCTCTCTCAATCACTACATTTTATCAGGCTCTTCTAAATTCTGATTAGTATTTGAACAGTTCAATAGAAAAACTGGTAATGTATCAAAGAGCATCTTAAATTTTGAAGAGATCTTCCTGCCTACTTTCTTTTAGGGCACACCACTCTGCTTTACTTTAATGCATTGTTATTTAACCAGTCAATGAGAAGCCTGTGCTTTTGGTGTGAACTCATCTTGAGTGATCTTTTATTAATGTACATTAACCAATTTCAAGGACAACAGGATAAGGTTACTTTTGAAAGGCTTTCTCAAGAAATGGATTTATATTCATCTAAAATAATCTTAATTCACATGACACTGTTTATTATTAAAAAATTAGATAAACCAAGTCCTCTTAAAATGTACCATTTTCATAAGAAAAACATTATAATATACTTAGTGGAGCTCTAAGAACCCAGGTGGCTAATCTGATTTCTAAAAAAGAGATTCTGCTTTGTATGTTAATTAGCACAAAAGAAAGAAGTCACATTTGTGAGTTTAAATGCACTATTCTTTTCTTTTCAATCAAATGAAAAAGTAGAAATTACTGCATGCAAATATTCAATATTCATTTAATTTGCATAAAGGTGCTTGAACAAATTTTTGATTCTAACAAGCTCATTTTTCATGCGTTTTGTCTTTCATCCTAATCTAGCATCTGTCATTCCTTTTTGAAGTTATTATCGGCCCAATTCCCTCTTGGACATGGTTGCTGGGTGACCGGTATCTTAGCACCCACTTTGACAGGAACAGATGTGAAACTGATCAAGAGATTTCCCAAGGGTACCTGAAATCACAAACAACTTTTGTGAAAAACAAACAGCATTCCTGTCATGGGCCCTTATTTAACCCACTCTCCAAAAAAAAAAAAGAGCAAAAAAGTTTACTCCAGATCAAATATGCCATTTTAATTTTATTTCCTAAACTTGGAGTAAAATACTGTAATTAAATACAATTGTATTATATTTCACAATTTTGAATTTAAGAGATCTGTTCTAAATATCAATAGCTCAAAAATCCAGAGTTTGTTCTGTTTTTGGCTAGATGTTTATAGGCGAATTTCATAGTAAAATGTTTCTATTTCATGCACAATTTCACTAGAGTTTAAAAAAAAAAACAAAGATGGGTTATGATGATAATTTGGATGATAAGCGTATTTAAGAAGATGAAATTTAGTTTGGTGTCTAAAGGCTTCCTATTTTGAGTATCATGTACAATTCTGTGCAGTAATAAGGATTACTCTACTTTTAGAGGATTGCCTACAAAATAAAACTTCCCCTCTCCTTTCATGCATTTTATAGCAAGAGCTTTTAATGTGTCTTTACTTCCAGTTCATGTGGTGTGTAACATCAATCATTATTGGAAAGAGAGCTAGAAAGTGCCTCTGAAAGACCAAAAAGGTCATAGAAACTTCATATCATCACCATTACAAAAGTCAGATTAGGTTGCCTTTTCTGAAACAGATTATTTTTAAGACCAGCACAATGATCTTATGATCTACCTACTTTCCTTCCTTCCATCACAATTAGAGAGAGTGGAGTGCAATAGCCATGTTAAATCACCATGAAACTAGTTGGGGTAAACTTTTAAATGAAATTAGGTATATAATTAAATATTTGTATTTTATAAATATGGCATCAAGTGATACTAGGAAACAGCCAAAGAACTGACATGATTTTTCATCTTCATTCAAATGATAAGTATAAGGCCAAGGCAGAAAAATTGTTAATTTACAATGAAAATAAGTGTTTGTGGGTTTCTTTGTCGCTTAGCAGCCAACAGAAAAAGAATCAACAATGTATGTTTAAAACTCCAAATAGTTTTCCCTAGATGATCATGACTTGTGATAGTAAGGAAAGTGGAATACCTTCCACTGGCAATTTTAATATTTTTCCTCTATTCCAAGAATTGATTTAGTATAATTATTATTAGAGACTTTTATGTTTGGTTCTTATTGGAAATAACCAATAACCACTTATCCAAATGGTTTATTCAACGTCAAGTGAGAAAAGAATAAAAATTCTTTGGAATTCTTTTTAATTTTTAATTTGAAAAGGAATTTGCTCACCTCAATTTCAAAACCCAATGATGGAATTATTTAACCATCGTAATTGTGATAGCATATACATGTGTTGCCTTACCATCTATAAGATGTTTTTGGTGTATATAACATTGAGAGCAAGTCATTCTATATGGAGAGGTAGGTCTTGATTCTGTAATCTAATGGTAGTCATTTAATACTGTCAAACAAGTAGAGATGCTATGACATCCATTTATATCAGTTATCCATTTGCATTTATATGACATAGCATAGTCCAGAAATGAAGGAAACTACTGCACACCTAAATTCTTCTTTATGTGGAACAAATTGTTAACTTCAATTGTCCAACTTAGGCCCATTTCACATAAGTAAAGTGAATCCAGCTAAAATAAAAATATCTTTCAGGCATCCAGTTTATCAGTGACCACCTCCATTTATTATTAGTAGTAGCAAAAGCAGCATTCTGGAAACCCTGTCAGATGGTCCAACTAAAAGCAAAACTGGATACATAACCATTTAAAGTGTGACTCTAAGAAAAATTAAATATATTCCTAGAAAAATCCTTATTCGGAAATGTTATTACAAGAAAAAGATCCTAAAATTTTCTTCTCCTACTTGGACTGACTCATTAGTAAAGAGAAATTGATTAAAAAGTACAAATAATTGTTTTTATATCTAATTAAATTTGTGTTTAAACTCCTTAAATCTAGGATATATACACAAAAAGAAGAATTTTGTTTTAAAAAGTAATATTTTAATAGCATGAGAAAACTTAAATAGCTGCAAAATTTTGATGGCACTTTGGCTTAACTGTGAAATACCACTGATGAATAATATTTTTTTAATTTCCTAAGAATAAAGGCACTAAATATGGTAGCCAAACAGGTGTTAACAGAAAGAAAAATCAAATTTGACCCAGAAGGCTCCAATATTAAGGTTTGAATTGGGATCAGTTCATTCCTTTCCCATGGGGTAACTTGTATAAATGTAATTCTATGGTTTCATAAAAGCAGGTCAAGTTTCTGTCCCTGAGGGTCTTTTGGCAATTTGAAGCATGGACGCACTGTTCCTGGCTACAAGTTCAAATCTGCATGTACCATACTGTCAAAAGTGTGTAAGAAAAAAATCAGTGAACAGCAGACATATATTCGTCTTTGATTATAGTACACACTTATCAGAGCATTCTTAGAGGGTAAGAATAAAGGTGTCAGAGATGACAATCATAAAATATTTTGAAACTATTTTCACTTACTTATACTTTTTCCTACCAGAAGATGCAAAAAGTAATGTGAAATATTTGTATTTATGTAAATATCTAAATGCAAAGATGAACTTCTTACGAAATATTGTGTACAAGGTTTTATATTTTGTACAAAGTTTTTTTAATTCCATAAGCTTTAGATGAAGCAGAAACTTTTAAGTCATCACTGTTTTATAAGCATCTTTCTACGTTGCAAAAAATGTATGCATGCTTGCACTCTTACTGATGACGTAATGACTTGACATAGGCCATGGAATTATTGAGAAAGTAATTGATTTCAATTTAACTGGATCTTTACTAGGTGTTTTCAAAGACAATTATAGTTCACTGCAAGAAGTGGTAATACACATCTCCTTATGTAGACCTGCAGATTAACCCACTGACCTCATTCCTAACTCATCTCATTGATGGCAAAGCTTTTAGAACAGTCTCTTTTCCTTTATGTTATGAAATTGTTTTCCTAACATTTATTCACTGATTCTAAAGGATATGCTTGCTCTAAGTGCAAGAAGCAATGAAATAAACCAATAAAAGAAAGAGAGCAAGGGCATCAAGCACATGTAGTGTCATTTAATAATGTACAGATTCTAATACCCAATCATTTAATATCTATTTTATACAAATAAAATAATTCTGATACATATATTTTTAAACAGAGAATTTAAAGTACATTATCATAAAAAAGGTTTAGAAAAATTAAGCTAAGTTTTTAATCACTGTCCTAGTAACCATATAGCCTTGCATAATTATATCTAAAATATTTAAGTATAAACTACTTCTTTAACTCTAAAATTAATTCTATTTTTTTCTGTTGTAATTCAGTAAAATAGGACCTGTTTATTGATGTATTGTTTCATGTTTTTATGTATTACAAAAAGGTAAAATTAAAGCCAGTTGTATTTTCCTACGTTATTTGTCCTGTGGCCCTGCATCCTACAGGTGTATATGTATGTTTGCATGTGTGTGTGTGAATGTATTCCTACACAACACATATACATGTATGTAAAGGCTTTTCTACCAAATGTATGACAATTTTTTAAAGCATAGAGTACAAATGAGCTAATGCTAATACATATAAAAAATATCCACCACAGGGTTCTCTAAACTACTGATAGAAATTTTACACTTGTTGCACACACAAGAACATCCATCCTCATATAAAATGTGTGACAGGTAATATGAAAAATAAAAGTGTTCCAGGTTATTCTTTTAAAATCAAAAGGCACTATTTAACTGTAAGTGCCTAACTCAAGAAAATAATATCATTTTGAAGAATCAAGTTAAATAAAAATCCTAAATTTGAAACATAAAATAGAAAGTAATACTGTTGAATGCATCAGTATATTTTAGCAGAACTATGATGGGTTCAAAGATTTGTTATACCTTAAGTGATTTACTTTGTTCATACATAAACAATATGTTTTTAAAATATAAGACTATGAATAAAACAGCCCACTTACTGCTGCTACTAATAAAATATCAGGATACGGCTTAAGATTTTAACAAAATACTCCATCTGCCTGATAAGTGAATCTAATACAGTATTTCTTAGTTAACATATTCTAGAGATTTATTTTCATTGCCTTTACTTAAGAAATGACCAGTATCTCTTAGATGGAATTAATAAATATTTACTGCAAATGCTTCTATATGCTTCCATAAAATATCTCCCTTTCAACTAGTACACTTTCTTTCTTAAGATATATTTTGTTTGCCATTGAAGAAAAATAAGGTTATTTTTTCCTATTGTAACTGTAAAGGCAATCTAATTATTTAGAAACATTTGATACCATACAAATTCAAAGATCATTTAACACTGTGACTTTTTAATACTTCATGTTTACCACTCCGTTCATATATGCTAAAGAAACAAAAACATTTCTCAATTATTCGATGTTACCAATCAACATCAACCAATACACTATGTGTCCTATCGCAGTATTTGCTTCATGAAAATCATGCTTTAAAAGTATATCCATATTTTTTTTGTCAAAGATATAGGCTATCTTCAAAATCCACTTCAAGATTCTTAAAAATCTACTTATAGTCAAATCAAAGTATATTTATTTATATTTTTCAAATCATAGAAAATATAATCACCACGTTGTATGACGTTTTCTTCCTATCTAACTGAAATTTTGTAACCTTAGACCAACAGCTCTCCAGTCCCTGGTAACCACCATTCTACTCTCTGCATCTATAAGTTCAACTTTTTTAGATTCCACATGTAAGTGATATCATGCAGTATTTGTCTTTCTGTGCCTGGCTTATTTCACTTTTACTTCCTGCTAGAAAAATGTAATGTATTCCAGGTATTGTATTCAACCTATACAATACATTATTATAGATGCTTCAGTTCAGCACTCTCTCTCTCTGCCTCTCTCTGCCTCTCTGTGCCTCTCTGTCTCTCTCTCTCCCTCTCTCTCTGTATCTCTCTCTCTCTGTGTCTCTCTCTCAGTGTCAATCACTACTCTCCAAAACTTTTTTAAAAAGTAACTGGCTATTCAGTGTGTTGCTGTGCTTGTAGTTTACGACACTTCAATATATTTATAACAACAAAAAAAGACCAATTAAACAATGACATAGTGAGATTTCCAGTTTAATGAGTTGTCTTTGACAACTTCCAACCAAGTCACATACATTTAAATGTGCAGAAGAATCCCAGCTTGAAATCCTGGATCAACTCCAAGCCAATTTGGATCAGAAAGCAAAAGGACCACACCTTTAACACAATGCAGTCATTGGCAAATTTAATGTCCAATTTAGAAAAAATGAAAGATGATTTTTTTTTAAATGGGTGAACTTGAATGCTTTTCTCTTATAAAGGAAATCTATGTCCGAATAAACCAATACATTTTAAATGCATTTGGTTCAAGGTCCTTGACTTTGGATCAAGTGGTGATTTGGGCCATTATATATGATGTGGCATATATTTTTAAATTGGACATTTATCTGCTATTCATTAAATTAATTTAAATTGTATCATTAATTTGAAAAAATGACCTTTTTATTGATTGTCTAATAACTAATTTATAGTGGATCGAAAATTCTTTTCATTGTTATTTGTACACTTATATATAAAGATAATCATTAGCTGCCTAAAACTAGCAACAATGGACACACTCTTAATGGATTCTCAAAAGCCTCCTTAAAATAAATAGATATAACAAATAAAGTAATCCACCAGTTAATCTAATAATAACTAATTAGTGGACCAAATATAAATATCTTATCCTCGGTATTCTTGTTTTCCAAAGCAATAATTTGGTAAATTAACTATGCTATCCTAGTGAAGTCATTCCTGTATGTGACATTTGCTAAAAAGCAAATATCAGCAAATAAAAGTTAGTTACGAGACAGCCACAATAACAAAAATTACTTTTTACTAGAAATATTTTTGGCAGATTGAGAAGGAAACAAGAAATTTGAGCAAAATGTAGGTTTGCACAGAGCCTCTGCTGTGCCTGAGCTGTACATATCTGTGCAAATCAGAGCCTTTGCTATTACACTTATCTGAGCTCCATTAGATGGGCTCTTAATTCATAGTTTTCTTCTTTAAAAATTTAATTATTGAACATAACAAACATAATAGAGAAGGGTCTCCTTAATGCAGTCCCAAAGCCTGAAAATATAAGCGTAGTCTTAGTTAGAATATTCAAACTACATATACTATATAAATATATTAATATACTACATATAATATGTAGTATTTAGACATACATGTGTACACACACACACACACACGCAAGCACATATACATCTCTTAAACTGGCCAATCACAACGCATTACCTCAGTAAGAAAATGGCACATGCTGACATATGCTAAGGTCATTCTATTTTTATAACAATTCAAACATAAAATGATAAAACTTTATCTTAATTACATTTTTAAATACCCAAGCCAATAATATCCATTTTTACATTTCCTGTTATTCTAAAAATATATAACTTAATGTGACTTTCTTTTTTGGAACAAGCTGAAAAGGAAATACTTGAAAGATAAATTCAAACAAAGTTTAACTTTTTAAAAGGACCAAGTAACAAAACCCTTAAAATAAAAATGTTTAAGAAATCCAGATGACTCACCTGTACCTATTTAGAAGGCATAATTCAAATTAATTTCTTCAGACAAGGATTCAAAGGGAGACACTTTACAACCTGTGAGAGTTTAATTTCCTATTATATTTTGCAGTAGTTGTTTTCTATGTTGCTAATACAATGCAATCTAAATGACTATTTTACTTGACTGACAAAAGCAATTGTATGAAGCAGTTTGGTAAAATAACTTGGAAAGATAAAATAATACTAATTGATAGTTAAAGCACAAATTGTTCTTAAAATAACGACTACTTGGTTGCACATTAAGCTAATTTACAAATGCTACTTATATTCTAAAAACAAAACATCAAATGAGAAACAATAAAGCATATTATGTTTTCGTATGCTGGTGAATCACATGTAGTAAATCGCCAAAGACAAGAGTGATTTATGCTAAAATCCTGCCAAGACTTTAGTCAATATAGGGTGTCACATCTCAGGGAGTTGGGGGATGTAGTGAGGCAAAAAGAGGGTGGCTAATATTTGTCCCAGTAATTGACATGAAACTGGAGTGAAATTTAATAGAATAATCCAAAAAAAAGAGCAGATTTGGACTAAAAAAATGAAGATTTTAAAATTATGTGTCAAATGTGAATACCAGAATTTTTCTAGAGGAAAAAAGCCTGTCGTGTAGTTTATTTTATATGATATTTGAAGCTTCACAAAATAAAATATCATATGTGCAAATCAAATTTCTTACATCAGAGCATTAACTAAATGTGGAGTTCAGAAAGTAAAGTATCATCATAACCATGTTCACTTTTGACAAAAATAACTACGATATTACGAGAGACTAACTCTTAGAAAAACAACAAGTTTGAAAGAGATTATCCAAATAACTCAGCAACTTATATCCTGCAGTATGATTGAACAAGGTAAATTCTAGGTTAGAATATTCTTATATTTTATTCATACACTAGTTATTAAAGTGTAATTTGCTAACACTTTTAAAACATACAGAAATAAGTTGTGGAACCAAGAAAACTTTCATATTTAAGCTTTAGTCTTCTAATTATGCCCTATTCTTTTTGAAATGATATAAAATGAGACATTAGGCATTATTGGAAGCATTAATCTACTGTAATAGAAAACTTCAAAAGCAGAGTCTCTCTTCATTTGAAGCAATTCTTTAATTTCTCTGTGCCAAGTATTGTAATTATCTGTTAGAAGTGAATCTATATTTATGTTAAACTTTCTATATCAATGCATAAGTCCGTGTCATTGAAAAGCAGGCAACAGGGCAAATGTTAAATAAATATAGACTGGTTCGGTTTGCCATCTTTATTAAAACTCCTAACCAAAAAACAAAAAAAATAGAGTCAAGAACTGGAAAATGTTTTGTACTTCTTACACTACAATTTCATTCACATATTACTACTGAAACATAAAACTCTTTCAATATTTTGTCCATGGATGATATTTTAAGACAAAAGAATTCTGTTTGTGAATATATGTATGTGCCTATAAAATATATAAGACTAACTGGAATCTACTTAAGTTAAAAACTCCTCAAATCTAGGGTTACTTAGAACCTACATCACGATCTTTCAAACAAGATCGTGAGACAAAATTATCTTCTTACAACAATGAAAGAAATGAATATTTTAGATAACATAATAAAACAGGGTCACTTTTTTAAAACCTGAATTCATGGAAAATTGAATCCTAACCCAAATCTACAAAAAGGGAACTGACTCATACAAACAGAGATTTGACCATGTACATAATTACTTTTCTTTTTTTGTTGTTATTTAATGGTAAGCAGTTAATTAACTGACCTCTGTTGCAACAGCCAAGTTCATGCAACTAATGTTTAGTTTTAAAATAATAATTGGAGGAAGCTGATCAAGGACAGACTTTGTCCTTTGACAACTTTTAAATATATTTCCTTACATTTCTTTCATGTTTTGAGACCTTTTTTTTTTTAGCTTTACTGTCTAGCAGGTGATAGTCTCTTTTTCATCTCCTTGTGGTAATGACAGATGGCTTCAACATTTATTCTAGTTTTCATAGATAGCATACTAATGCAATAGCCCCAAGCAAATTAAATCCACTTAAAGGTTTGCTACTAACTTACTGAGCCACTTTGAGCAAGTTTATGAATCTTACTTTTCTGTAACATCATTTCGGTTCCTCAAAATCCCTGGTATTATTATTCCATGCTATTAAGATATAGATATAGTTTCTGTAAAAAGCTGAGAGTGCTAAGATTTGATGTTTCTCATTTTATATAAATTCTGATATGTGCATGTGTAAATTATATACACACATATATGGGTGTATAGATAGTAATTTTATATAGTTTCCCTTCTTGCTCAGCTTCTCTTATACTCTACATAAATTACTCCCTTAGCCAGTTAAGTAGCTAGAGGAGAAAGAAACCAAAGTGAAATAAATTCATATATCTAGGTGAATAAAAAAGGTTCTTCATAGCAAAGATATAAACTGGACTTGAATGAAAAAAGTAATCATAATTTTATAAATGCTAGATGCAAAACATTTCAAAGCTTTAAAAGGTAAGAAATAAGACAATAATGCTTATAATAATCATTAAAAATAATAATACAAGGTAAACAGTATATTTGGTGAGAGGGAGTTCCATTACAAGTTCTCAACTTCTTCAATCAGTGGCAGAGTTAGGAAAACCAAGGTAGGTATTTGCAACTAAACACCTTCTCAAGTTAATGACTACAATATTGCATGTATTTAAGTTTGAGTAAGCTTTTTTAGTTGATACATGATCAAATTCAATACTAAATCAACAAACTTCCCGCCTTTAACTTAAAAATAACTTGAAATAGGGTTTTAGAGCAACATATGTAATGGCAAATTATTAAGGCCAGGTGATTGAAACATAATTACAGTAATGATGAGATATTTGTGAAGAGATAAACAGTTCCACTGGATTTAACTTATCTTGGCTCTGCAAGTTTAAACTCCAGATCTGTTGTTAACCTCAGGGGGGAAAAAAAAACTTGAAAAATATTTAGTTAATAACTTTAAGAATATTCTCCAACCACATGGTGAGGACTTCAAATCTAGGCAAAAATTCAGGGAATGAATCAAGTTTAACATTGATTATAACATTTATTATAATGCAGTCATTGAAGAAAGTTTTCTCTAGCAATTTTTTGTGTTTACGTGTGTGTATGTGAAATGGCCTTTAATTATCTAGTATCTAGTGTGCTGTAAGAAACACAGAAAGAGGATTCCGAGGAGAGTAGATGTTTGATTACTAAGGAGAAAAAATAGTAGCAATTCACCAATTTACTGGATAGGCAGACAATTTTATAACAATCATATCTGAACTAGCTTCAAATTTGACCTAGCTTTCTGCATAACACCAGAACAATTTTTCTGTCTTGATTCAAATAGTTTTAATACAGATTTGGGGCAAATATTTTATATTCTGCACGACCAAGAACTCCAATTATCTGAGTAAATGACGTTTAGTGATCTTGCTCCCGCAACCCCCACCACCCTCCCCAACTTTACTGCCGCCTGTCCATACTTTTGGGCTCGCGGACATACAGACACACACACACACACACACACACACACACACACACACACACACACACACATTTACCCCAAAATAGTCGAAGGTTCAAAGCCCAAACACACCCATGTCCCATGGAACCAAGAGTACCTAAACACGGAAAAGAATTTCTGGCTAGGTCAGGATAGGACATTTGCTGGACTGGAATTCGAATCTTTTTCGTTTCACAGCCTTCCCGGGCACTAAGCGAGAAGTCTTTCTCCATGGAAAAAAGAGCTAGCGCTTTTTCAACCCAGTATCCTTCTGGTCTCCTTGTTACACTTCCTTTCCACCTAAGTTTCCCTATCTCTGCGGGGGCACACACTAACTCCGCTCCTTCTCTCAATCTTCAAATTTATTTGGAGGGTACCGAAGTTTCCGCGCAAATTTTGCGCGCAGTTCCCACGTGCCCGCTTCAGGTCTTCAACTTTCCCTATTCTCTTTCTCCCTGAATCTCACTCTGAACTTTTGCCTCTGCGCTTCCTTGCAGAGAACCGTGGGGACAAAGCAGAGCTGTGAAAGGGGGTGGAATGATCATCTCTACCCCGAAACTGACAAGTTGCCCCACTCCCGCCCCCTCTCGGTAGATCCTCCCCCGCTGAGCGTTCATTAGCATAAAACTGGTCTGGCTGGGGACCGGTCCCGCCGCCTCCTCCGTGCGCGCGCTTTGCTGGGCTGGGGAAGCCAAGGCACAGAGTATCAGGGCCGCTGAGCATCCCAGTGCAAAGTGTGCACCTGCTCGCTGTTTAAGCTACTAACCTTTAAGAAAAGAAAAGAGAGAGAAAGACAGAAAGAAAACACGCTTTGGACAGACAGAGAGAGAGAGAGAGCTCGAGAGAGAGATCGAGAGAGAGCGCGCTCCGTGGCTTTCCTTCCTAGTCTCTCCAGTTCGGCTTCCATTGCGTCTCTCGGGCAATCGGTCACCTCCCCCTACCGAAGAAAACCTGCTGGTTGCCCTCGCATCTGCTCCGGGGACACTGTACCCCTTTATTTCCTTTGCACACGCACTCGCTCACACGCGGACACACGCACACATGCGCGAACACACAGACCCCTCCCCTCGGCTGGCTTCTCCGCCGGGCTTCGGAGCTCAACTCCCCGGAGCTCATCCCCCGGGATGGACCCGGTCTCTCAACCTTGCGGGTCATTTCCCTCCCGACCTCAAAGTGCCCTCCTCGGGTGCTGGCCCGCTCCCTCGCCTTTCCCAGCGGGCTCCTCACCCGGAGCGCGTCTCCCGGCTCCCCGAGCCCTGTGGAGCAGGTCACGACCTCCCCCCGCCCCCGGGACGCCGCTCGGCGCCACAGATCAGCTCTGTCGGTGCCGGGAGGCTGGCCGTGGAACCCAGGTCCTGGGGAGCGCACGAACGCGGACAGCAGCGCTGAGAGGGGTCTCCAGGCGCCCGCGCGCCCAGGGCAGGGGGCTGTGGCTCCAAGAAAGGCGCCGTCCTCCTCCCTCTCGTCCCCTCCGCCCCGAGGCTCGGCGTTCCCGCGTCCCACAGCAGCCCATCCCCGGGACCCAGAGGGCAAGGGGCGGACCGGGCCGAAGAGCGAGGTCTGGGCAGGGTGAAGTGCCAACTTCTCAGGGGGTCGGGCGCGGCTGGCGAGCCCCGAGCAGGGAGAGGAGAGGGCCGCTCTCGCCGGGTCGCGCGGCTCGCGGGCGCGCAGAGCGAGCGGCGCGGGGAAGGGAGCGAGGGCAGGGCGAGCAGGCGGGTGGGAAGGGGCACGGGCGGCGGGGGCTATCCCCCCCGACTCACCTTGCGTTGGTGCAGTCATTGTAGAGGGTCTCGAAGTCCTTCCTGGAGATGAGTTTGCAGCGATTCACTCCTGGCTGGATGGCGCCCAGTCCCCTCAGGATGCGAACTTGTTCCACATTGCACACCACCGGCGTGATCTCCAGCCGCTTCAGCTTGGTGTAGACCGTGTGCAAGCCCCCCACCAAGTGCTTCAGGAACAGGTCGAAAGCCTGGGGCAGGCAGATCAGCTCGCAGCCCTCCACCGTGAAGGAAGCCACTTTGGCCCCCCTCAGATCCACCATTTTGCACTCATTATTCTGGGGGGTGTTTTCCACTGGGGACGGGGTTGAGTACACGGGTTTCCCGGGGAGGGGGCCGCAGCTGCTGCTGCTACTGCTGCTGCTGCTACTACTGCTGCTGCTGCTGCTGCTGCTACTGCTGCTGCTGCTGCTGCCGGTGCTCGCGTTGATGGGGGTGCTGGAGGCGACGCCGCCGCCAGCGCTGATGCCGCCGCCGCCGCCGCCGCTGCCGTTGCTTGCGGCCGCCAGGCTGGGGTTGCAGTTGCTGCCACCGCCGCCGCCGCCACCGCCGCCTCCGTTGCCGTTGCTGCCGCCGCCGCCTCCGCTGCCGCCGCCGCCGCCGCCGCCGCCGCCGCCGGTAGAGGTGACTGTGGCCGCCGCCGCCGCCGCCGAAGCGATGGGCTCCGGGCGGAACAGAGTTGGCCCAGAGGACGCCGGGGGTCCGATGGAAGGAGCCGGAGACGAAGTCGCCGAAGAGGTGGAGGTGGTGGTGCCAGAGGAGGAAGCAGACGTGGAGATTGGGGGTTGAGGGGGGACCAGCTGGGTCGGAGGGATCAAAGCCGCCGGCACTGCCATGGTCACATATAAGGGGAAACAGACGGAGGAGAAGCGAAGGGAAAAGTTGCCACACACCCCCGGGAGGGTAAGGGGGAAAAAAGGGGGGAGAAGGAGCGAGTGGGGCAACAACAACAACTCCGGGAGAGAACAAGAAGGAGAAAGGGAGAGAAGGGGGAGAAAAGGAGGTGAAGGTAATAAAGAGCGAGCGCAGGAGGGGCGAGCACGAGAGGCGCTCTGGAGAGAAACGCACAAAAGTGTCCCGCAAGTCGAAATGCGAGTCCTCTCCGGGGGCTGGGATCGAGGGCTGGTTTGGGGGGGGCGCGGGGAGGGTCGGCTGTTGTTGTGTGGGTCCCGCTCTAGCACAAAGTTAAGGATGAAGGTGAAAAGGAGGAGGTTTGAAGGACTTGGGCTCTCCCTGGCAAGTACATTGATCAAAGATTGAGAGGGGAATGACAGAGAGAAAATGAGCTGAAAAGTGCAGGCTGCCGGCTGGACGAGTTGTTGTTGTCACACGGTGCAGAGGGGAGGAGCTCCGGAAACTTGAAATACCCTTTGAAGCCGCAAAAACCTCACTCACTAGTATTAACCCAAATTATCCAACCAGGAACTCGGAGGAGAGACTCCGAGAGCGCGAGACACTGGAGAGGGAGCGTGCGAGGAAAGGAGGAGGGGAGGGGGAGGATACGGAAAGAAACTGTGGGAGGGACGGAGAGGAAAAGCCGGGGACACAGAAGTGGCGATCGGAAAAGGAGAGGGAGATCATCTACTTCTCTTCTACTACTACCGTTAGATTGCATGTCTCACATTCCATTTCGTCCGCGGCGACTGGTAATTTTTTCCAAAGCTTCTAAACAATCGCCCGCCAACTTAAAGAGGAGCCTGAGCGCTCCGAGCTCTCCTTCAAGGATTTAGGATCCATCTCCACGCGTTTTGGCAATGAGCTAGAAATGAAAACACAGCCCCCACTTCATGATTATTCAGAAATTATTTTGAGGAAAATTCACATGTAAGCAAAGCGTAATGTCCTTTTGCATCTGATTGTTTTATTTCTCTACTAAATTATTTATTTATATAAAGATTGTGAAAATTCCAGGACAGTTTTCAAGTGGTGAGAAGAAAGTCAGTCCGAAATCGCTTAAGAATAATGGAAAGCTCTGTATTCAATTCCATATTTCCTAATAGGTTGTGGAAAGAAATGCTTGCCTTGATGTGGATGATTTAGAATAACTTCACTGTCGCCCCAAAAGCCAGCCAGAAATACCTGTTAAACCTAGAGATATCAAGGAGATAAGGTATTCTTGAAGATTTAGAAAGTGGAAAAAGGCTTTTCTTACCCAAAACTCTATAATTAATTCACCTGTCTTACACATTAACCAACTATCCTCATGTCCTTTAAGACCCAAGGCCAGTTGCTAATGTGGTTTTTGGACAACACAATAGTTTTTTTTTTTTGTTTTTTTTTTTCATGTTTGAAAAGTGCTGCTGTAGTTTTGGAAAGTCCTTTTCAATTTGTCAGTAAATATATGTTTTGTAAATAATGAGAAGAACAAAAACAAAGCTCACTAGTTGACTCGTAAAGACTTGGTTAGCTGTGCTTAAAACAACATGAGGCTGAGTTTAGACTGACTCTATTCCTCCTTTCCTTCCTCTTTCCTTTTCTTCTCTTTTCTAACTTGTTGCATTGAAGTATTTATTCAAGGATTTTTGACTAACATATGATTTGAATATGGGTCAAATCTATTTGCTGCTCATATCTCCAAGTATCTTCAATAGTTAGCCTTTGAACCGGTCTACACATGTTCAGTAAGTTCATAAGATATGAAGCAATGCTTTAGCACTTGACAGATTTTTAAAATAAACTATTAGCAGCAGGTTCACAGTGTTGGGAAATTTTATAATAAAATTTTCGCCATTCTGGTGTTGAAATGATCACATTTCTCTTTATCATTTTAAGCCTTTGAACTCTGTGAATCGCAGTGTCAAAAAGTGCAGGAACTGTCTGCCGAGAAATAGAAATATGACACTATGGACTAATTAGTGTATGATTATGCTAAAGTTTTTGGGACATAGCAGTTAAATCAGGAGGCTTTCCTGGGAGATAAGAATTCAGAAAATCGATTGTTGCAGAAAAGTCCATAAACTTCTGCAAGGACAACTAAAGTTTACACAGTTGTCTGGCCTGGTTAACCAATGTATTGTAATACATTCAGAAATAATTTTTATTAATGTTTCAGTCTTCAAATTTGTTATCAGGTAAAAGTAGGAATTCAATATATATCACATACATCAAAACACTTCCTTAAGTGTTTTTGCATGTTTTAGAAAACATCACTTTTTAAAGACATGCCAAATTACTATTATAATGAGGGGAGGGGAGGAAGAAACTATTAAGCCCTGAAAAGCTAATTTTATTTTGGAATTCTATGCCTAACTTTAATAAATTTTGATACGGTTTTAAAAGACTAAACTACAGTCTCATTATTTTAAGTTCTAGACCCACAAATGGAAAAATGGGAATTAAATGCCGAACATCTGCCATTACCATTCTCATTTTTTACATTTCCTTAAACTATCACTCATCCAATACCTGCCACATTCGGAAGCTACAGACAGGAGGTAATGATAGTAGCCCAAGCCATAATCCCACCTTGCTTCGAAGCAAACTCCAAATTTTCTACTGCAGGGAAACCTTTGCCTCCGAGCACGTCCTCCACTCAGAAGCAGGGCTGAGAGACATTTGCCCCCACCTGAATAAGAGCTCTCCGGCCTTCCTTCCCCTGACCTCAGGTCTCAAAATCAGTTCAGGGAACCACCACTTATCCCTTCAATCAAACAATAGGATTAGAAAAGGCATATAGCACAAATTAAAATATGTAGGAAATAAAAGCCTTGAAAATTTTGAAGGTTTTATCTCTTTTTTTCTTTCTTTTTTTTTCTTTCTTTCTTTTTGAGAAATGTTGCCAATGAGTAAGGCAAACAGTTATTTAACAACAACAGATAATCAACTTAGAGATTTTGAATTCTCACTCCATTGCATCTTTAGCCTTTAGAGCTTTCGTCTTGCTTGTTTATTGTTTTACATCTCCGCTTGTTTCAGGTCCTCTCCCTCCATCTCATCTTCCCCAACCTTCACTCAATTTGCATAAGCAAAACTCAAAGTACTGTAACTGATATTAGAAAATTCTCCCTGTGTTTTGTGAAGACGTATTGTGCTGAAATCAATACGACTGTTTAAAATTCAAAGACCTGCAAATCGTTCTGTTTGTCCTTTGATAGGGCCTGTGCTGATTAAAATGCTACCAAGAAAGCTTAATTGCTGCACTAATTAAGAAGTCTTTAATTTCTTTCCTAGGATATCGTTTGAAGCTTAGCTTGTACCAGTTCAGGGAAGGTATTTTCTTCCCTCCCTCTGCCCCCTTCTGGCCCCTCCCCTCCCTTTTCCCCGTCCTCCCTTCCCCCACAACCCCCCCACCCCCCGCCCGACAATGAGATCCCTACGAATGGGAACTAACAGAGAGAGTGGTCTCAGGTCTTGCTGTCTATTACTTAACAAAAATCGGCACAGGATGCAGAGTTCAGTGCAGCATGAAATGCAGTTTTGAGAAGAGCTGTAAGGTTGCAAGAGACAGTAAAAAAATACAAAGTAGCTGTTGCAGCTAAAGTCCCGCTGAATACCTGGATGACAACAGGCACTTTAGCCCGAGGATGAGGGCATCCTATTTGGTTAAAAGGGGCAGTGACAGGGAAATGAAACAGGGACACATAAAAACATACTTTCAAAACCTGTGGTTTAAAAAGAAGAATAAATCTGTAGAAAGATGGACATAGAGTTGGGATTTGGTAAGTATCATTTTATTTTATGAGTATGAAAACATGAATTCTATGGGGATTTATTTCTGACCCTTTTTATAACCCAGGGAAACACAGCACTGTATTACATCCATTCCATTCTTATCTATTGACCTATTTTATTCACTGATTTCTCAAGTGGGGAAACTGACTAAATCATTTCACAAAGCTTTCTCTCTAATTAATAGTCATTTTTTAGGTTTATTCATGCTGCATTATAATTCTGGTAAATGACTGCAAAGCAGAAGATTGTAAGAAAGATACAAATATTGACAAAGCCAGGATAAGTCATGTCTTTAAACCTTCAGAGTTTCAATATAATAATTGATATCATTATTTGAAAAAAGGGAAATGCATATTTCATAGCATATAAAAAACTAAAATGATGGAGTAACTTAAAGGCAATATATATCTGAATGTATTTCTTGAATATCTCAAGTTTTCCTAAAAGCTTTGAGTATCCTCTTTTTATAGCATCACTAAGTGAAACGGAAACAATTTGGGCATATGCAGAAATGACAAGAAGAAAAGATTCATTGCAATTTTATTATTTTAATTTTTTCCCAAGTTCTCTTAGAGACATACACAAAAACATACAGATGTATATTCCAGATATAGAATGAATCCCTTTCAGTGGCAGGACAAGGAGATAAAATGCTTAATAGATTCAAAAGGAGATTTACCATTCTGAGCACGACGTCACTCTAATTATGTTTACTCTAATTGAAAGCAAGGTTTTTTGGAATCTGAAATTACTTTCAGATTTTTTTTTAAAATAATGCAAGTAGATCAAATGTTGATCACAAGCATTTCAATCTTCCAAAATGTATTGGAAAATTAAATGAAAAGTGGAGTTTGGTACAAACAATGCCCCAGGGCAAAAAACAACTAACACTAGATTTTCCAGTCCGGCCATAACACAAATCAATTTGAGCACACTTCTATGGCCAGACTGCCAGATTGTTATGACTGCTAATTCACTCAATCAAAGAGTGCATTAGCACACCCGACACAAATAGCTTTAACAATAGAGTGCATTTCTCAACAATTCCAAGATATATCACAAAGGAGAAGTAAAGAGGAAGATCATTTTTACATCTATGTATTTACTAATGGACCTGTTTCCTTAGGAGAAAAAAAAAAGATCAACTTCAAGCATAGGTTTATTAAAGAGCTATCAAAGTTTGGCAAATCTAAAAAGATATCAGGGTACCAGTAGTTCACTGACTTTGTTAAATGTTTCTCAGGAGAGAATCCAAAATTGATGTTTGCACTTCAGTAGTAAATCATTGAAGATAGAGAAATTATGCCAAGTGGCTCTCTCAAGCCTTTTTAACTCAGACACACAACCTCCTCAATCGGCTCAGCAGATAAACCTCAACTACCTTAAGCAAAGACTTCCTTACTTTTACACTTTCAATCTCTGTCTCCCCACTGTTCCTTCCAACTTCTGACTTTTGGTGACTCTTACTTCCATACCTTCCCTCTCTTTTCCACTGCCCTCCTTCTCCTCAAGAACAATATAAGACTTAAGGATGCATTCTCTAATCAAGCACAGAGAGCTTGGTGATGAATTACCCAAAGGTAGGGAGCTGAAGGAGAACAGATTATAACTTGAAGCACTCAAACTTTATATTGCCAACTTTTATTCTTAATAAAGAAGTGGTTAAAATGGTTATAAATAGTTCTGCTCTGCTTTACACCATGGAAATGCATGGACTGTGTATATATGCTTACTGAATGCATTATAATTGTCTATTCACATTCGCCTTTACATAGTTCCCATAGACAAATGGTGCCGTTTGGCACCACTGTTAGTCCCTCCCTAACCCATCCTCATCCCCTTTTCTCCTGGTTCAGATGAAGGTGACATATGGCAAAAAATATTCCACTGGTCATGGGGTATATTCTGAGAAATCTCTAAACTCATATTGAAGAGAGAGGGTAGTGGCAAGAAGAATAGTTACACACTATTCAACCTGGAATTGCTTCTCTCACTTCAAACTGCATCACTTCTATGACACATGGTCAACTTTCCATGATAATGTAGTTATCCTTTTCTATCACTACTTACTTCCAGTTAAGTGTCCTTAATTTCATCTGTAGGTTGGTGTTAAGGGCTGCCCAGCCTACTATTCAATTAAAAAAAAATAAACACATTGAGATCATTGTAGAGTCAGATTGTAAAAGGAAGCAGCAACAAGAATAATATAAATTGAGATTAATTCCCTTCATCTCTTAAATCAGGTCATTGTGAGAGGAATGGTGCAGTCGACTGAAATAAGGTCAAAAAGTCAGACAGATATTTAAATCCCTAGTTTTGTAATAAATATTGTACTTGTAACTGTACCTTTTAATATATGGCATTTTCTAATTGTCATATTCTTTTCTCTTTAAATAACCCAACACTTGCTTTCCTCCAAAGAAGATCAGTATGAAGGCATAGGAATTGCTCAAGAGACATAGTTGAGAGTGGGGAGAGGACATATAATCTGTTATAGCATAAAAATGTTTGATATTGAATCATAAATTACTGTGTAGTTTTTCAGCATTAGGAGAAATGTATTTTACTTGGTTATAAAAGTTTCTGTTGATTTTCTATATGCTTTGTTGTTTTAACTTATTATCTTGGTCTTTTCTCTATGCTTAAAAGAAGAGGTCATTGTCCAACAAATAGCTTATAAAAATTGTTTTATTTGAAGTCAGAAATCTCATGGATTGTTAGAAAAGAATAAAGTGTTTATTTATTTATTGCCTTCCAGAACAAAGAGATTTTTTAAAAAGTTGAAAGAAGAACAATTGCCACCTTCTAGCCTGAGATCTTGTATGTCAAGTTTCAGCCCAGAGCAAATTTTTACAACAAGTTATAAACCCCTGTAACAGAGGGTTTATTATAATGGAAGTGCTGACACAACCTTAACTATAGCGTTGTAAACGGCTATGCTATAATATCCATTAAGCAGAAAGAAAAATAAGCTGGCTGATCAATAATTTATACAAAGAGTACCAACTGCAGACATAATAACTGTAATGTTTGCAAAGCAATCTCTCTGCTCTCCAGGCTTAACAGTAAACGCAAACTAGCAACGCTGTTAATTTCCAACTCCTACAGATAAGAATACAAACAAATTACTTAAAATTATATTTTGCTCAACATTTAGCATGCCTCGATGGGATAAAATAAAATTTAATTATGATGCAACTTGTGCCGGATGCAAAGCTGTTTTGTTTTCCAGCACATTTTATTATGAAAGGACATTCATTTGGAACATCAATTATGGGGAAATACTATGTTTCAAGGAGTTGACTGGGTCAGGCAGGCTCTTCTAAGAGTTATTCAGACATGGAAACAGACTGACACTGTTCAACTTCAAAGAAAGTTACAGGGTTTTACAGAGCCACAACCTGAAATACAATACTGCATGCTCTGATCCAAGTCGACTGTCAGTAAAAACACACCTTGTCATTAGAGTTTATGGGAAAAAAGACATTGGTTTGGAAAATGTGGCCATCATTAGTATCCAGTGCATCTAGGAGTGCTCATTTAACATGAGCTTCATTTGCATGGAAGCACAGCACAGTGTGTCATTTCTATCTAATAAACATGAATCATAAAATGTGAGCATTATTTTCTTTTCTGGAAAGTTTTAAAAAATATATTTTAATAGCCGTCCATATTCATTAGTGCTCACTTTTTTTAGTTTCTACATATGTGAAATATGTTATTTTGATATTTTTGTTTTCATTGGTGGCCTTTAAAGCAAGAAAAGAATATTTGACAGGAATTCAAGAAGGGAGCAGAAGAACTGAAGGATTCCAAATTGCCCACTATGTACGTGCTGGAAGTTGTAACCAAGAGTTTACATTTCTGAGGTTCACATCTCCATCAGTCTTTTTGTCTGTACATTTCCTGGTGGTGGGATTAGTAGGGGGTGTGGAACTCAGTAGAACGAAGAGACTTTGATATCAGAGTTGTAAAATGGTGTATTACCCTGTGAGCAATTGCACTTGGAAAGGAACCAGTAATTTATATGAGAATTGTTTAAGATTGCCTGCTCACCCAGTGATCCATGCCAGGTCAGTTCCAGTAATGCTAGAAAACAAAAGGAGGTGCACATCACTGGGAAAGAGACACCTTATACGCCTTAAGAGCTTGTGAAGGGAAGCACTAAAATGCCATCTTCTCAAATGAACTGATCATTACCATTTAAAATCCTGAGGGCTGTGGGACTGGGGAGGAGAGAAAGAATTTTTCTTTTGATTTAACAGGGCTCTGAAGTACTGGTTTTAAGGGGGAGGTGTTTTGTTGTGATTCTCTCTTAGCCCTATGCTTTAGCAAAGGTTAAATCTTGAAAAAAAGGTGCAGTTTTAAAACAATGAAATGGAAAAAGACACAATGGCTCTGCAAATGCACCTGGCCCATGTTAAACTAAGAAATTAACTGTTTTTAAAATAATCCATACAAATAGTAATGCAACCCTCTACTACTAATGTTCATGCCAGGCTCTAAATTGTTGGTGTTAGTATTTTACTTGAATAGATTTTCCCAGATCAACTCCTCACTCCTCCAGTTTTCAGGAGAAGGCTGGGATAATTATATAAAAAAGTACTTCCTAAGAATTCTTTGCAGACTTCTTTATTCTTGCTTAGCACAATCCAAGTGCCAGCTCTTAGCATACCTCCTTTGGGGAGAGGTTTCAATACTGTCATCTTCAGGCACATGCTTTTCCCATATGCTTTAAAGTCGTTTTAGTTTTTGAACCGGAGTTCAGTTCATTCACGCATCCAGCATATATCCATAATATATTCTTTCATATTTGGAGAAGAAACTAAATAAAATGACTATTCCTAAGTCAGAATTTATAATTCACTGATTGGCTCAAGATTCCACACATCCAGGAATCTTTGCTGATTTATCCCTGTGTGTTGTAATAATTTTCACGCCGCATTTTGATGGGAGAGACAATTATCTTATATGTTTACACTTGTTGATATGTTTCTCTTCAGGTGGTCTCAAGTCATTTCTATTGCTTTTGATATCCACTATAATGCTTAGGGCTTGTGGGGTGCCCAATAAATGTTAGCTGGGTAATTAAAAACTGCTAGTATGCTATGCCATCCATTTCCTTTGCCCCCAAATTACATAAAATGCTCCTTTTCCAAATGATATATTGTTTGATTCAGAACAAGATATTGATAAGTAGCAAAATTTTAGATATGCTCATTCAATTCTGTCCTAATATACAATGAATTTAGGACACTTCTTAGGGCAAAAAATCTGAAATGCTAAGAAACTGGGTCTGAAATAGCTGCAGAAAAGAATCGTAGGCCTGTAACTATGGCTTGTATTTGGGACCCATTTAGAAAAGAATCTTCTCTTCTTAGTAATCAGAGGAGCCATTAGAGAGTCTTCACCAAGACTGAAAATATAAGCAAGAGTACTCTTGAAGTGCTACTGCAGAGGAGGAAGAAAAGTAGATTCGTGTGTGAAATTCTACCTACCAAATGTGAGTAAGCGTGCATATGAGCAACAATTTGTAAAGTTGTTTACTATAACATCACCATCACTTTAATGTACATAGCAGTCTCTGTTATATAAAGCATACTTATTTTTGTGCACCGACCATATGCTAGCTGCTGAGGATGCAAAGGAGAAAAAGACATTCATCCCTATCAGCCTTTACTGTACCTTATTTCTGTTGAGTCTTATTACCATAACATCATTGAAATTTTGTGTTAGTGGAGCCTGGAAGATCATCTAATCCTAACATTGCACTTCTCATGCTACCATTTCCTCAGTGACCATGCCAGACATCACAAATGGCTCTCTGATCTTTCCCTTCAAGATCTGAGGCAATCTCAGTAACACTGTCAGGATAGAACTGTACTGTGCCTCTCACTGTGAGCTCAACAGATTCATCCCCATATATCACTCCTGATCTTGCAAAAGAGAAAATTGACAATTAGCAGTATATAAGAATGTCCCTTTGTACTCACAGTTAGTTAAGGCTTAAGTCAGGTATTGGTTTCAAATCAAGTCCTCATTGATTTGTTCTCCCAACTACTCTCAAAGGAAACTTTCTGAGGTAAAAGGGGGAAATATTTTTATTTCATTTCATATGTAAGAGAACTGAAAAAATAATAGAGAGGCACAATTGGATCTAAACTCATGATTCTCTGTTTCTATTCCTGTATAACAGATCTCAGTGTGCTCAAATAATAGAGCTACTGATGTGTTCTCAGTGGCTACTTAGATAAATGCACTGATATGCTACAGTGCAACTTAATGGGGATGAAGGAAACAAACAAAAAACTTGTGGAACTGTTATTTCAGGGACAAGGCTTTTTGAGATCTTGAGAAATACTTCACTTGTATGTGACGTTAGAAAGTCAAGCTGCACAAAGCCTTGTGGTTCTTTGACTTTCATGATCTGGTTTCCTCTGGTTAGAAAATGGCAGCATCCACCAGTAAAAGTCATCTACCTGTTGGAGTGTGCTGCAAAATCAGGCAATGAGCCAGCAATTGAGCCAGCAGCTGATTCCATAAACACTTTTCTATAGTCTCTTACCAACCTCAGTCTGCTTTCCATATGGGACTATCCCTTTCTCCGATCTTTTTTCATCCTGATTTCAAGAAAGGTCACTTTCTCCTTGTTTCCCAGATGATACAGGGATGACTCACAGCTCTTCCTAACAGAGCAATCACATGCCCTCCTGCTGCCACATTTAAATTGTCTCAACTGCATGGCTTGTTCATTTACTCTCCCTTTAGAGTGAAGCTGCAAAGTAAGGAAGACTTGAATGGCCTTGCATCTTCAAAGAAGTGCCTTGAGCTCTGGAATGCAACAAAGTGGGAGAAACCACTAAACACCGGGAAATGTCAACAATGAGGCGGGAATGCATGGGCAGGTGGATGCAGCATTTCTAGGCATTTTCTCAGACAAGGCAACCAACTCAGCTGAACTAGAAAATGGGTCTTTTTCCCACAGAAACTAATTTAACTGATTTTTGAAACACATTGATAATAGCATTAGCATAAATTTAAATACATGCTTACCAGGCTGTTCTCTGTTATGTTTTTATGCAAGTGATTTGGTTGACAAATTAATAATTGTGATTACTAAAGAAGAACTAAATTTCCAATAATCTGAACATTTGGTCCTAATAGGAAGCTGTAGGCCTTGACTTACTAAAGCATTGAAAAAGATGTAAGGTCAAACTAATTTCAGTAGCTAAAATGCACTTATACTTAATTGTAGTATATTTCAAGCTAAACTTAAAAGAAAGCAGAAATGTACCCAAATGTTTTATGCCTATAGTAGCAATTGGTAGTTAAATTAGTTCTAAGCACAGAATATGAAATTCTATTTATATAATTAATATAAATTATATATATTATATTATATATAAATATAATAAATATAAATATATGATTAAATATATAATTAATAATCTATAATTGATGAGCTTCATTGTAAATATAATAAGTATTAGATGGTACATTCAGCAACTAAACAAATAGTATTTTGTATGCAAATGTAAAGAGACAAACTTATGTCTTGCATGTTTCTTTTAACCTTAACATTCAGGAATAATCATCATCAGTATTTTGATAAGTTTTCTTAGGCAAAATGTCAAAATGTTCTTCTAGTAAATCTGACTACTACTTGTTGAATTTCCACAGGAAGCCCCCTAATCAGGAATTGTCAAAGGTAAATACATAAAGTGTTGTTTACACATCTTGAGTTTATGTATATTAATATTATTAGCTGTTATAAAACATAAGACATTCAAAAATCAACATCAAATTAATGTTATACCTCAAGCCCTCTAAATGTATATGGCACTTAATTTATACTGAAAAAAATTTTTAAAGAATAATTTCTATGAATATGTACTTATATTTTTTAGAGTATGTTCTCTTATTTTAAAAATATGATCACAAAATATCTTGTAATAATTTAGCTACAACGAAATAGTTTTAAGGAATTGCTTTCTATGCCACACACACACTCTCACAAACACACATATTTGTACACACACATACTTGCTCACACATGCCTATTTTCAGAATTTTCTAAATAGCGATTACTTTCTTAGATTTATAGTCTATAACGCATGGCATTTTTGGTATCCAAAAAATATATATTTTTTGTTTCCATTTAAGTAGTTTCAGTCTAAAAGCACTTGCTAATCATAACAACACAGCAAAGGTTTGTTATGTAAACATTATACTTTATTATCAGCCTTTGTTTTCCAATACAATGCTTTAAAAATATCCTCTGTTGTATAAAGGACATTGTTGCAAAAAGGCAGCTCAAAACTTGTCCTTCCCTTCCTTTCATTGATCTGTTGCCTCTTAGGCAATATGAACAGCTGTCTCCAGCTCACCCACAAGCAAGCTGAACATAATAATAAGGTAGTGTTACTGGCCTGAGTCTATGAATGATTATACAAAGGGTGCCAGCTCTTTTCCATTAAAGATAAGGTAACAAAGATACCATAGAGAAGAAAACTGGTTAGCAAAGCAAGCGGGTGCTTCTGCCTTTAAGGTTTAGTTACTATTCTTCTGGTAACCACTGAGTTTCTCTTTCCGTTGGGTTTCCAATAAGGTGAAGGTGCCCTCTGTAGGAGACTCCCAGTAAATGCTGCTTTTTTATATTTGGGTGACAACAGGGAAGTTCTGCTCCCCTACCTCCAATTTATAAATAAACAAATAAATAAATAATCACAGAACTCTGTGTGAGCAGAAGCTTGAACTCTATAAATCTTAGGGGGAAATTAGTATAAAGCCCACAATGATCTATGTAAATGTGGTTGCTTTTTCAAAATGAGAGAAATGGAACAGTGAGCAAGCTATACAGCATGTTGGTGTTCGATATTTATTGACACTGTGACACTGTGATATGTAATAGAATAGGCTTTATAAATTCAGAGGTGTTCCAAAAACAGAAAGATAGAAGGTCTTGGCATAGTTGAGTGAAAAACTGATCTAAACAGAAAAATCCACGTGCAGAGAGACACATTCACCACCTAATAAATACACCTCCCCAAAAGGTCTTCTTATCTTCCCTTCCTATAAAGGTTACCATAATGCAGATTCATTATCAGTCCCACTGGGTAGCATATAGCTCAGTAAGAAATTGCTTTTGTTAGCATGCTCATAGAAAGAGATTAGCTATTTCACCAGATCTCTTGGGGCTATTTGAAATTTTGGGAATTCTCTCCGTAATTTAAAATGGAAGTTAAAGCCAATGCGAATAGACTAGGGAGAATCTCACAAATTAAACCTCTCCATCTGGAAGTTTCTTCATCACTTATTGCAAAGTACAAGCTGAAATCGCATTTGTTACTGGCAGGAGAGAGATTTCATCACTGATGATGCAATTACATTTATATTAATGTTTTAATAATTAACTATGTTGGTTGCAAAGAAAAATGTAAAATAGAAATGCTTAACAGTGTTTTAGATTTTTTTGTCTTTATTAACTTTGTATATTACTTAGATTTTATCACTGAAATCATCTATGTACATTATTTAAACTACGACTTTAGCCTCTATGGAATGTGTGTAGGACAGTCTAGTATCACCTGTATTGCAAGTTAGGGGGTGAACAAGTAGGCATGGAGGCATAAGAGAAGGGGGATTATTTGCATCCTCTTATCTATCCGACTTCATTTATCCTCAGTATCGCTCAAACATCCCCTTCTCTGCGAATCTATTTTCCCATACCATTGGCCACTTAACCTCAACAACAACTATATTATGGATTACTACGTACCAAGCACTGTGTGAGCACTGTGCTAGATAGTTTATATGGATTATCTCATCTAATCCTCATAATACATAAGAAAGATAGGCAATTTTTCTTATCCTAGTAAGAAAATGAGGCACCTAAAGTTTGGCTGATTAAATTACTTGCCCAAGCCTACCCCACAGTCTGCTTTCTTTTCCCCAAGGATACACTCCCTTCTGTCCTCACTTATTCTCTCACCTGATTGTTTTTTACATGTTCAACTTATTTGCGCTCCTGTCTTCCTAACACAACTGGCTGGTGAATTCCCAGCCAGCAGTAACAGCTATGTGCCATCCCACTGGATGACTGAGCATTGCTAAAGACTCTCCCACAGTCATGCAGAATTGTATCCTTAATTGCTCATGACTCTTAGTTGCAAGCTTTAAAATTTAAGCCAGTTTATCTAGAAAGGGACTGAATCAGCTCACATCATCACATTAATAGAAGTCAGGGCTCCACTTGGTCTCAGGGATAACTTTGACCAGAGATTCAAACGTCTCTTCATATCATCTCTGATTTCTGAAGACACGTTTGTCAAGGTGTCTTCTTCAGTTCCTCAGTTTAGGTTCTAAACAACTGGATTCATAGTTTCTAGAAGCAATCATGCACACTGCTTCTAACTCCAGCACCCAAGGACACAAATCCAAGGAAGAACTCTTATTGGGTCATCTTGGAACAGGTGCATATTTTTGGATGAAGAAACTGATCAAGGGCATTATCGGGTAGTGTTTAAGAGTGTGTGGAATGTGAAACCAGATTCCTGGAATGTAAAACCTGGTCTATTTGTGACTTGGGACAAGTTTACATCCCAGTGCCTGAATTTTCTTATATGAATAAAAGGAAATAATAATTGTACCTACTTCATTGCATCGCTATGATGATTAAATGAATTACTATGCAGAACTTAGAATAATGACTAGTTCTGAATATGTTAGTTATCAGTGATCATTTAGGCCTTAGGATTGGTTCAGCTTTGGGCAGATGCTCACTCAGCTCAATCAGTGTGACCATTGAGGCAGTGTAATTAAACAGCATTGAAGCTCGAATTTGAGGGAGATTCCTAGCATGGGAGACTGAGAAATTTTTCAGAAGGAAAAGACTTTTCCAGGTGAAAGAGTGAGAAGTGCTAGATGGACAAGTCACCAGACACCAGGAAGAATACCATACAATCAGGAAGAATGTATGATCTCCTATATGAGTGGAGAGCCATTCAACCATCTTTTTATGTGTCCTTAATCAGCTCCATCGCTCCTTCCTCTCAGTGATAATTCCGAAACTTTCTTAAATACTAAACCCAATTCTTGAAACAAAAGATGTGTATTCTCTATTGACACTCTTCCTATTGCAAGAGGAAGGTTAAGATTATCAGGTTTTCACCATTTCTTGTTTGAACTGTTCCTAGAGTCTCTGAGCTGACTCCCTTTCCCAGTCTTTCCCTTCATCCATCCACATTATTTCCAAATTTATAGTGGAACTTGAGAGTACCATTTTCAATATAAATCTTGAATATAGGTCATGCAGTCTATATACTAAAACTCTTCAATGGTACCCCTTCACCTCTAGCATGAAATTCAAATTAGGACTAAGCCTGACCTAGGAGACTTTATCTTTCCTGTTTTTGTATTTGGATACTCTCCGGGTCTAATTTTTATTTTGTTATTATTATCTCTACTTTGTGACCATTTGTCGACCTGTTTTAAATAGCAAACTAGCTAGCGGACAGAAAGAAATCAATAACCAGTTTGCTAGGGCTACAGTAACAAAGTACTACTGACTTAAGCAACAGAAATTTATTTTTCACAGTTTTGGAGGCTAGAAGCTCAATATCAAGGTGCCAGCAGGTTCAGTTTCTTCCGGAGGACTCTTTCCTTGGCTTGCGGATGGCTACTTTGCTGCTGTGTCTTCACATGGTCTTTCTTCTGTAGATGCCCCCTGTGTCTCTCTAAGCATCCTAATAAGGACATCAGTCAGCTTGGATTAGGGCCTACCCTAAGGACCTCATTTTAACTTACTTACCTCTTTAAAAGCCCTGTCTCCAAATACAGTCACATTTGGAAGTACTGGTTAGGGATTCAACTTATAAATCTTGAGGGGACACAATTCAGCTCCAGGTATAATTTTTATCTTAGAAAGTCTAAAGTGCTAAATTTGTCAAATTAAATCATGCTACTCTTCTGGTGAAAATACTTCAGTCGCTTCTCATTTGACTTTGAACAGCACTCTGGTCTTTTTCTTCATGGCATAATTTTTTTTTTTTTTTCTTTTTTGAGACGGAGTCTTGCTCTGTCGCCCAGGCTGGAGTGCAGTGGTGTGATCTCAGCTCACTGCAACCTCTGCCTCCCAGGTTCAAGTGATTCTCCTGCCTCAGCCTCCTGAGTAGCTGGGATTACAGGCACACGCCGCCATGCCCAGCTAATTTTTGTATTTTTAGTAGAGACGGGGTTTCACCATGTTGGACAGGCTGGTCTTGAACTCCTGACCTCGTGATTCGCCTGTCTCGACCTTCCAAAGTGCTGGGATTACAGGGGTGAGCCGCCGCACCTGGCTGCATTATTTTTAACTTGTAATTTTACCTTAGTTTGTTTGCTTTTTCATTGGGTGACTATCTGCATTGGTAAGAGTTCCTTTGGACCATTTCTGTTTTATTCTTTATTGTATTTTCTTTCTAGTACAGAGATTGAAATAAAGATGTTGCTCCATATTTGTTGAATAAGAAACGACCTACTTCAAATAGTATGACTATACTGTGTTATTTCACGTGTTTGGGGTTTGGTTCTGACTACATCCTCCAATATTTATTTGCTTACCTAATGATTTTTTTACCCTTTAGGACATCCCTCCAAGAAAGTGATACATATGCACCATGGAATACTATGCAGCCATAAAAAAGAATGAGATTATGTCCTTTGCAGGGACGTGGATGGAGCTGGAGGCCCTTATCATTAGCAAACTAACACAGGAACAAATACTGCATGCTCCCACTTTTAAGGAGGAGCTAAATGATGAAAACTCACGGACGCATAGCGAGGAACAACACACACTGGGGCCTATCAGAGGGTGGAGGATGGGAGGAGAGAGAGGATCAAGAAAAATAACTAATAGGCACTAGGCTTAATACCTGGGTGATGAAATAATCTATACAACAAACCCCCATGACACAAGTTTACCTATGTAACAAACCTGTACATGTACCCCTGAACTTAAAAGTTAAAAAAGAAATAAAAAAGGATTCTCTAAACCAATGAAAGATGTAACTATCCCACTTCTATGGGATACTTACCTCTATTTTTAATTTGTTATCATATATGGGATCAGTCTTCATTAATTACAGGGAACGGGTATCAATCATATTTTAATTTACAGGGTTTAGCATATTGCCTAATATATGACAATCCTCACATTGAACTTTGCTTTTTGAGAAACAGTTAAACTCCACCTGAATGACCAGATAAATTTTAAATGAATAAAATATCAAAGTATAAATGATTTAAATAATTATATTCTACTTCATCTTTAAGAACTTTCCTGATAATCTGAGTCTAAACACTTCTCTTTTATCATTTATTTTATCCACTATGTAGCTATGAGTAATCCATTGTCTTATAAAATCTATTAAAAGTATTGCCTTCAACTACTGTTTCCATCTTTAGTCATTTACATTTTGAATTAGTTTGTATCTCATTTTTTTTTTTATCTCACCAGCTAGAGAGTAGGGGATTTTGTCCTATATAATTACAGAAAAAGACATATATGCATATAATAAGCACTTGTTCATTGGATTCAATTTGGATAAATTTGAAGCATGTGTAAATCCAGAGGTATTTCAAATATCTAGCCTATTATATCAGTTAGCTCTTTCTGCATAAACATACAATCCAGAATTTAGAGGCTTAAAAAAATGACATTTGATTTAGCTGATTCTTTTGTGCGAGGTCTGGGATGACGCTTCTGGTCTGGCTCAGCTCAGCTGGGTTGCGTTTTCTGTGATTGCTTCATGATTTGTCATTAGGAGATTGCCATGACAATGGGGCTGGGATTTCATCAGGCAGTTGTGTTGGTTGTGAATCTTGCATATGTTAACCGGTGGACATATGCAACACATTCTTTAGGTGCTATAGACTGAATTGTGGCCCCTGTCCCAAATTCTTACGCTGAAACATTAACCCTCAATGTAACTGTATTGAGAAATAGGGCTTTTAGGAAGTAAAGTTAAATGTGCTCATAAGGATAGGGTCCTAATCCAACACAATTGGTGGATTTATAACAAGAGCTAGAGATTCTCTCTCTCTATTTCTCTATGTCTCTCTAGCATGCACCAAGGAAGGCCAAGTGAGAATACAATGAGGCGACCATCTGCAGTCAGGAAGAGAGCCCTCAATAGAAACCTAACTGGCAGGCACCTTGGTCTTGGACTTCCCTTCCTTCAGAACTGTGAGAAATCAATTTCTGTTGATTAAGTTCCTTGCATTTTGTTATGGCAGCCAGAGCAGACTAAGATGCTAGGGTGTATACCTAGGATTGGACTTGATAATGGGGTTTGCACATCTTCAAACTTAGAAGATGGAGTCAAGTGGTTTCCAAGTATTTCAAAAGTTGTTCCACATTGTTTCTAATGTCTGATATTATAAAACTTTTGAAATGTTGCAGCCAGGGGGGTATAAAATGGAAGCCAACTGCAGCTTTAATTTATATTACCTTATTACTAAGATTGAGTTTTTTTTATATGCTGTTTGGCTATTTGAATTTTCCTCTTCAGTCAAGTGTCTGCTCTTTTGCCCATTATAAGTTATGTAAGTTACCATTTATGTTTTTCTTTTTGATGTACAGAATTTACGCATTCTGAATATGTTAAAAATATATTCCCCCAGTGTGTTTCTTGTATTTTCACATTATTTGTGATAGTTTTTGATGAGCAGAAGTTCTTTATTTAATATAGTCAAATCCCAGATTTTCCTTTATAGATTTCTCTGTTTGGGTCTTGCATAAGAAATTTCCCTCTCATAAGAACATAACCCCATTCTCTTGAGATTTTTTTTAATTTTGTTTTTTTGCTTTATATGTTTAAGTCTTCAATATTCTAGGAGTTGATGAGTTTAACAGCAGAGATGGAGGGGTAGAGGGAGGAGGATAAAGCGTGTCTGTTGCTCCTGGCATCTAGTGGGTAGAGGGCAGGGATGATGCTAAACATCCTATGGTGCACAGGACAATCCCCCATAACAAAGAATTATCCAGACCAAAATGTCAACAGTGCTGAGGCTGAGGGATCCTTGGAGTAGTCATTTGTGTAATACAGCCATAATCAGTATTCTTAAATTCTTTATGTGTGCTTAAAAAGAAAGCATATCCTATAATTATGAGTGTAATTGGTTTCCATATTCTATGTGCTTCTTTTAGTTAACCTTATTAATTTTGTGGTTCAAAGATTTCATAATCTAACTGACTTTTTTGACTACATGATTTATCATTATGGAGAGAGCTGTGCTAAAATCTCTCTCTGTGTGGATTAGTCTAGTCCCTCATAGTTCTGTCAACTCTTCCTTTAAATAATTTGAAGCTCTGTTTTGAGGTAATACAAGGGTAGAATACATATGTCTTTCTGGTGAACTGAAATGTTTATCATTTTAATTGGTTATCATTTTCTCCAACACATTTTTTTCAATGGATTTTGTCTAATATATCCTTATAAACACAGTGGACATTTAATATTTTAATATTAATTTGTTATAACTTTATTATATTTTTTATGTTTTCAATGTTCTTATATTTTAGGATATCTTGTGTAAACAACATGGAACTCTCTTATTTTAGTATAATTAATTAATTTATTTAGATACACGGTCTCACTCTGTTGCCCAGGCTGAAACAGTGGAGCAATCACGGCTCACTGCAGCCTTGACCTTCCAGGCTCAGGTGATCTTCGCATCTCGGTCCCAAGTAGCCGGGACCACAGGGTGTACCACCATGCCCAGCTAATTTCTTTGTATTTTTTGTAGGATGGGATTTCACCATGTTACCCAGGCTCGTCCTGCATTCTTGGGCTCAAGCAATCCACCTGCCTTGTCTTCCCAAAGTGCTGGCATTTTCGGACCTGAACCACCACATCCGGCCTTCCCTTTATTTTAAATCCTTTTGCATAATCTTTGTGGTTTAAATGGGTCACACAGTCCATTTTCATGTATTGAAATCACTAATATTTTGTATTTATATCTATCATCTTATTTTGTGGTCTTACTGGTACCACCCCTTATATTTTGCAGTTTCTTCCCTTGCCTTTTAATATCCATTCATGACTCACCTGAATCAACCACCACTGTGATGGCCACCAGATTGTGTTCATCTATTTCTGTTTTTCTTTCTACATTTACAAGTTGTCGTCCTATTGCAAAAAAAATCTTTTTCTTCTATTGAAATCATTACTTTGTTAATTTAAATTATTGTATTCTCCTTATTATTCTTTATTTTCATGTTGACATTGGCCCAGATTTGTTGTTCAGTTGGAGTCTATTCCATCTGGCTTCTGTCATTTTGACATGCCCATGTCATTCTTTGGGAGTTTCTTAGTTTCTGGCACAGGGGTTCCTTTTGTGCTTTTCATGCCAATGGTCTTAGAATCAGCCATTTCTCTAAGGAATCTGGTTCTTGTGGAAGATTATATATCAAAACCAAAATCAGGACCAAGAATGAAACACATTAATAGAATGTAAAAATATATTCAACAAAATAGAATTACAAAAAATGTGTTAGAAAAAGTGAAAGTCACTTAAAAATTATCTAACGAATATGCGTTTTCACTAGAAAAGACTTAAGAGTCCAGGGTTAGGTGTGCTCATTGCTACATGTACTTCATAGCTTCTAGGTCCTCTCAGTAAACAAAGTAAGAAATAAATTTATGTGTGTATATATTTCTAGATAAGTAAATAGAAAAAAATATTTGTGTGTGTCACACATTTTGTATCTATTCTATATCCATTATTTCGATCTCCATCTATTATTTATCTATCTACCTATCTATCCTGTGAATTTATACAAGATTTTCACTTCCAATCCAATAATATCATCATGTTCATTTCAGTTAGTTTCCCCAATATCTGTGTTCTTGATAGTGAGAAACTTGACTTCCATTATCTTCAATATATGTACTTATTTGTCTGATCTCCTTGTACATAACCAATATCCCAAACTTGCTTGTTACCTCTTTGACCTTGACCATTTTGCTGTCTCATTAGCCTATGATCTTGCCATGGCCCCTTTGGTTGACCACCTAAGTGACCCCAGTCCTTTACCCACCTTCTAAGCCTCACTGCATTCTCTACCCTCAGCTCTATCAGATTCTGAAACTTTCTTAACTCCACCACTTCTCTTCAGCCCTGCTCTTGTTCCACAAAAAGGGAAGGAAAGAGAAAGAGGAAAAGGACAGCAATGTTCTCAAATTGGGAGCTAAAGTTTATCTGAATATTTATTTATTTATTTTGAGTTAGAGTTTCACTGCGTTGCCCAGGCTGGAGCGCAGTGGCGAAATCTCTGCTCACCACAACCTCCGCCTCCCGGATTCAAGCAGTTCTCGTGCCTCAGCCTCCCGACCTTAGGTGATCCCCCAGTCTTGGCTCCCAAAGTGCTGGGATTACAGACATGAGCCATCATGCCTGGCCTCAGGCATTTTACTTTTCTATCACATGACAACAAGAAAATAGATGAGAGTCATTTTTCATGTTCTGTATGCTATCCTTGATCCAAATATTATCACTATGCTCTAAGATTTCTAAATTAGGAAATTAAAAGTTTGTAGAGTCAAGCTTTATATGTAGTAAAGTAATATATGTCTAGGTGAAATATTCCACCTGAGAATGGCCACATACTCCCCAATGTAATTTTTAAAATAATTTTGAAATATTTCCTGATTTTATTCACAGGATGTGATAGTCAGTCATGCTGCGGTGGATTGGCATGCACCCTGTCCCCCTTCTTACCTACCAGAATTACCTCAGTATCATAGCGTAGGTGCTTTGGAGAAAACTGACTCCTCCTAGCAATAAGTCTTCAGTTGCTTTAAGCTTGTAAGCACATTCTTTCACTCCTCTGATCATTGTCATTTGTCCAGGGGTGGGCATGGACTTTAGTGGTACCAAAAAAATCTCGCATTCCTATTTGAAATGCTGAGACAGAAGTATAGGCTCTCACTTTCTCTGCAGTTGGCAGAGAGGGAATGTGGTCTCGATTGCTTCTGGCAAACATTGTCTAGTCATGTTGGAAAGGGGACTTGAAATGAAGCAAAGATTCCAGAAAACAGAACAAACCAAAAGAAATGGTGACCACTGTAACTGGCAACTGTGGAGGCTGCCCTATCTCTGGACATCCAGTTACTGGGGCTAATAAAGCCTGGTTTATTTTGTTGTCTGTGCCATTTGACTTTGCTTTCTTGATGTGAATAACACAGAAAAGTTCTAACTCACAGTGGCATTAAAGAAAAAAGCAGAATGGAATAAAACCAAACCAGCGAAGTGTGTAAGTCATAAGAAAAAATTGACCATGACTAAAAATAAGACTAGAGCAAGGGTATCTATGCTTTGAAAAAATTGGTCACATGATAAGAAATTCTTTTGAAAATAAGCTTTATTTTTTTTCTTTGATCAAAAATGGGCAATGATTAAAAATAGCTTATTAATTTTTCAAAAAAATGCATTAAAAGAGCAACATAATAGCAGATCCAAAACAGTTTATGCAAAGTTACCTTTATAAAATGTCACAATTAGGAGGCTATAC
This sequence comes from Nomascus leucogenys, assembly GCF_006542625.1. NCBI lineage: Eukaryota > Metazoa > Chordata > Mammalia > Primates > Hylobatidae > Nomascus > Nomascus leucogenys. The sequence goes on from NC_044385.1 coordinate 97,611,394, forward strand.
TCTGGTTATATCACTAATACTGCACTTAGAAGCCTAAAGCTTTCTTGTTTATTTTAAGAAAAGTATATTCCGTTAGGGCACAATTATTTTGATTCCATACTGAAAGTGTCTGTAGGTAATTTTATGGAAGACAAGGAACTTTTAGAGACAAAATGAAGCTAAGTTGGACCTAGAGTTTATACCTTTGGCCAGAAATATTAGGGCAGTCCTTTTATTTAAAAAAAAAAAATCTTGACATGAATAAAGCCCCAGAAAGGACATTGTATGATTCTACTTTTATGAGGTACCTAGAATACAAACATTCATGGAGTTAGAGAGTAGAACTGAGGTTACAAGGGACTGGGGGACAGGAAGGTTCAGGGAGTTATTGTTTAATGGGTTCAGTATTTTCATTTGGGAGGATGAGAAAGTTCTGGAGATGAACAGTAGCAATGGTTGCACAATATTGTGAATGTGCTTAATGCCACTGAATTATATGCTGAAATTTGGTTAAATGGCAACCTTTCTGATATTTATATTTACCATGCTAAAAAGATCCTTGCCTAGCACAAAATTTGATGCATACATTCATTAGAAAAGTTTTCATTTTTATAAAATTGTTAGTTTTTATGTTGAAAACAAATAACAACAGTAACAAAAGCAGCCGAGTATAGCTCTTCAGAATTTCCATGACCTAGCCATCTGCTTGCATTAAAGCAAACCAGATCTCCATATTCTGCTTCAACTTCTTCAGCATATCCAGTAAACTGGTCATGTTTAAAGGCACAAGCAGGAAGAAAATTCATAATCTCGATCACTTTCCTAAGACATCATGCAATGAACCTCACTTGCAGAGTTCACAGCACCAATTCTCCTGATGCAATGGGAAGTGAGCTCACTTTCTCTTTATGATTTAAATCAACTATGAGATCTTCTATTTTATTTCTTTTATTATGGGGCACCTTATCTGTGACAAATAATTTTAGTTTTCTACACTTAGATGAAACTTCTCAACTTTCATACCAGCAAGTGATTACATTCTACTGGTTCAAATATGTTAATTAATTTGGACTCACTATTACTTTTGTTATTTCTAAAAATTCTTGATTTCTTATATTTGGTTTGCAGTACACAAATGAGACACAATTGGGTGAGAGCAAATAGTTTTCTATTTCTGATCACTCAGATTCACATAAGACAAAGGGAAAGTCAGATACTTATTTATAATTATTTTTCATACAGAACTATACTAATTCTTCATCCGCCTGTATAAACTCTTACATAATATATATTCATGAGAAAGGAACACTTACGATAAATGGGGGGCTCAAGAGACCCAAAAGATTTAAAGATAGAATGCTTTATTCAACTATTGAGAATATCCTTAATTTGAAATATTGTATGTTGATGTGTTTCTTTGTATTTGTTTATGCTGCCCCTATTCTTCATTTCTGGATTTTTAAAAATCTAAACAAACATAAAAGTAAGTTTTTGAGTGGTTTTAGTTAGTCCATGCCACTTTACTGGAGTTAAGGATCTTCCACTGAAATGCTTTCTAAAAGCCCTATTTCACAACTGCAGCTTACCAATGGAATGTTCCATTAGGTGTGCTTTACTTTCTCTCCATCCATGCCATTCAGTCTTGGTTAAAAGCTGGATATAATAGGAAAAGTTTACTGGGGAGACAGGACGCTACGCCCTTTAAACCACCTTTCTCAATATTGTCCCCATCAAGAGACAAGGATTTTGCTTCTTCCAGGTATAGCTCATTCTAGCAGTCTGCGGATTTCAGCACTAAATGTCTTCTAGAAACTTCAGGAGAAACAGCCCTATTTAGTACCATTTATCTTTATCAGTCATCTATTAAATAGAACTTCACTATTAGGAATGTTTTAAAAAGTTAAAATGAAATGTTAAGGAATAGACATACAGAAACAGTTAAGTGTCCTGCCCACTCACACATTGCTATAAACAAAATTAAGAACAAGTATTAAAATTAATCCCAGCTACTTGGAAGGCTGAGGCATGAGGATCACTTGAGCCCAGAAGTTTAAGAACATAGCAAGACTCTGTCTCACAAAGAAAACAAAATAAAAACCCAAACATTAAAGTTATTTAATTTTAACTCATTTATTTGTAACCTGCAGTGCCCACCCAGACTAGAATTTGCAGGGCAATACATATCATACATTTAATATCTCAGTAATCATAACTATTAAAATGATCATAATAACACTTTGTACTTACCTAGTAACTTTCATCCAGGGTTTTAAAGCCCTTTCTAAACATTAATTAATTCTCCTAACACTTCTGCCAGATAGATACGTATCATTATCTTCATTCCCTTGGTGAGGTAACAGAGACATTTGTGTTGTGACTACCCCCAGGCTATTCTGTAAGGCTGTGGCAGTTGTGAGGGTGAGATCTTAGTGAACGAAATTCCCATTCTATGCATTACTCTTTCATTACTTTACATTCATTCTAAGCATGCTGAGTTCCTAGACAAGTGTCTTAAAATTGTCAATGAGCTGTGAAATAATTTTAAGAATATATGAAAATCCCAAATGAAACTAATAAAAATAGGACCACAGGACTAGGATAGAATGTGAACATTTGACTGACATTCATTTCTAAAGCTTTGTTCATGAAATGTCACAACAAACAAGACTAAAGTCTATAATCAATTTGTACTTGCCATGCCCCTTCTCTAAGTTTTTATAATTATGCCACCTCACTGTTTTTACTTTCAGTAATTGTTCAACTTATTTGTGGAGCTTCACACAGAAAAGTTTAACTCTCTGGCTGATTCAATTTTTTTTAAAGTGGGATATTGCAGATGAAAATTGAAAATATCTGCATTCACTCCTCTTGTAAATATGATGTTGAAAACTTTAAACACAGACAATTTATGCAAAACAACCACCACCACCACCACCATTTTTGGGCTTCTGAGTTGATGCTTTTACTTTTTTCTTCATCTGTCCTGACATTCTGATTACCACCTAGTTTTATGCATTTTCTAGGTGCTTTCTTCAATTTTCTAGTTTTATACAATAACTTTTCACTTAAGTTGTCACTATTTCTTGTGAATAAATGCCCACTGCAAATATGGCATTGCTCACTTACGTAGTCCATTATGCAACAAAAAAATTACATGTAACAACATGCAACAAAAAATGTACATGTAATTATGAAACAGAATTTTGGGGAGTCAGATAATTATGTCCTAGACAAAAATTTATAGCACCAGAAAGGTATAGACAGTGTCATAGATATCATTTCCTACAAACCAATTCAGAACTGGTTATGCTAATGGTTTATGAATGCTAATTACAGAGTCTGCAATCTGCTAATGTTAAGTTAGAGTCTTGTAAATAGATAATATGAAGTTTGGTTCCAGAAAACCTACTTATCCATGTCTAGAAAGCTAGGAGAGCTAGAAGATAAAAGTGAGTGCTATTTGTTGGTCTGTTAATTGTTTACTGATATCCTAAAGCTACACAGGTAAATGCAGTTTTATTTAAAGCATCTTAATCTTTGCTTATACAGTTTTATCTCATTATCCATCATCTTGACATTTTGGCCTTATTGAATTGTATCTAATCCTTTATCTGCTTTTCTGTAGTTTCTTTACTTTTCTTGTGGATCTTCTATCTACCCTTTTGCTATTCTGTTTCCTAAGGGCTCACCACCAGTCTGCTTGAAAATACCCTCCAACAAGTAATGTGGATCCAAAATATTTTTAGCCCTTTGTAATGAGATTTATGTTGATTTTCCTAACTCCAATGATGTTATTAGATTGCTTGTCCAAATCATTAATATAGCCCTTGTATTTAAGGAATACCCTAGTTCTGGAAGCCGCAATTGCCATTTTGTTCTAACTGGGCACCTTTTCAATCCATGGATAGATAACTGTAATTTTTGCTGTCTTCATTTTCTGGACACGACATAATATTATTTTTGAACACTACATAATTTCATTCCAGAGGCATCTCAGTTTGTATGACATAGAAATAGAAAACCACATGGATTTGAGGACATAGGCTTGGGCAAGGACTTCATGTCTAAAACAACAAAAGCAATGGCAACAAAAGGCAAAATTGACAAATGGGATCTAATTAAACTAAAGAGCTTCTGCACAGCAAAAGAAACTACCATCAGAGTGAACAGGCAACCTACAGAATGGGAGGAAAATTTTGCAATCTACTCATCTGACAAAGGCCTAATATCCAGAATCTACAATGAACTCAAACAAATTTACAAGAAAAAAACAAACAACCCCGTCAAAAAGTGGGCGAAGGATATGAACAGACACTTTCAAAAGAAGACATTTATGCAGCCAAAAGACACATGAAAAAATGCTCATCATCACTGGCCATCAGAGAAATGCAAATCAAAACCACAATGAGATACCATCTCACACCAGTTAGAATGGCGATCATTAAAAAAGTCAGGAAACAACAGGTGCTGGAGAGGATGTGGAGTAATAGGAACAGTTTTACACTGTTGGTGGGACTGTAAACTAGTTCAACCATTGTGGAAGTCGGTGTGGTGATTCCTCAGGGATCTAGAACTAGAAATACCATTTGACCCAGCCATCCCATTACTGGATATATACCCAAAGGATTATAAATCATGCTGCTATAAAGACTCATGCACATGTATGTTTATTGTGGCACTATTCACAAGAGCAAAGACTTGGAACCAAGCCAAATTTCCAGCAACGATAGACTAGATTAAGAAAATGTGGCATGTATACACCATGGAATACTATGCAGCCATAAAAAAAGATGCATTAATGTCCTTTGTAGGGACATGGATGAAGCTGGAAACCATCATCTTAGCAAACTATCGCAAGGACAAAAAACCAAATACCGCATGTTCTCACTCATAGGTGGGAATTGAACAATGAGAACACATGGACACAGGAAGGGGAACATCATGCACCAGGGCCTGTTGTGGGGTGGGGGGAGGGAGGAGGGATAGCATTAGGAGATATACCTGATATTAAATGATGAGTTAATGGGTGCAGCACACCAACATGGCACATGTATGTATATGTAACAAACCTGCACGTTGTGCACATGTACCCTAAAACGTAAAGTATAATAAAAAGCAAAAATATATATAAAAAAAGAAAAAAAGGATAAAAATGTTGGAAAGTAAGAAGAGTGCTGATAATGATTGGAGCAACTTTGGCTCATTCAAGGCACAAGGTTACGTTTAGATACATGTTTGTCTGTGAACTATCCTTTTAAAAGATAAATCATTCTTTAATGCTGCTGAAACACTTTTCATCTTCTGTGATCTACTGCAAAGGATGGCGTATATTTTACAAACTTCTAATTGATTCAGGAATGCCTCTTCCCAACACTTACCTTTAAATACTGTTTCACACATCTGACACCTCCAGCTAACTAACCCGCTGAGTCACCAAGAGCATATTCAGCTCACCCTTCCCTCACCCCGCACCCTATGTTGGAGACAGGGCCAGATTTGAAGGTGGAGGGGCCCCAGGCAATCTTTTCAGTCTCCCACAAAATAATTATTGAGTAATCACTCAGGGCAAGAATTAAATTGTTGCAGGTTAAGAGGAACAAGAAACGGTGGTCAGAAAATAATTGGGTTCTGCTGAAAGCTTTCCTGAGATGCTAGTTAAAAATATCTCCTTTGGTGGAATATGGTATACTCCAGGAAGAAAAATCTCAAGAGCTAAAATATTCATATTGTAAAAGAAAGTTATGGCATAGTAGACTCAATATTACTTAATTTAAGACTCATGTATATGGCAGGAGCGAAAAAAAATGTTAAACCAAAAACTACCCTAGGAAAAAATACTTAAGTAAAAAGAAATAACATTTTTTAAGGACAAAGAAATATATAATACATTTCACGCATTTTTTTATGCTCTGTCACCCATTCTGGAGTGCAGTGGCACGATGTTGGCTCACTGCAACCTCTGCCTCCCAGGCTCAAGCAATTCTCCTGCCTCAGCCTCCCGAGTAGCTGGGATTACAGGCGCCTGCTATCACATCAGGCTAATTTTTAGTATTTTCAGTAAAGGCGAGGTTTCACCATGTTGGCCAGGCTGGTCTCGAACTCCTGACCTCAAGTGATCCTTGCACCTCAGCCTCCCAAAGTGCTGGGATTACAGGCATGAGCCACTGCGCCCAGCCGTCATGCATAACAAAATAACAGAGGAATATAGGAGTGTATTTTTTTCAAACTAATGTAAACATACTTAAGTTCACATGTTGTGGATATTTGACAGGGTATTAGGAATTGCAGAAGGGACAAATAGAGGCAGATATGGACTTAAAAAAGAAGAGAGCAGATGCATAGAATTGGAGACCAGATAATTAGAAATGCCTCAAGGAAAAATGACCACTTTCCCCATTTTTCCTACTACTGCTTACCTGGTTTCCAGCATCTCTTTGATCCAGTTTGCCTGAGTTGTTAGCTACTTCTGCCAAGCCCAAAGAGCTATAGGCCTCTGTGAACCCACCCTGTCCCTCATAGGCTGGAAAATGATTCATTCCTATTGGTTTAAACATACCTTGGGGCACTTACTTCTTTCCTTGGGAAGACTCATTTCTCCTTCACCTATTTCTGATGAGCCTCTGATAACTGAATTTGGCCTAATCTTTCAAATCTGTGTATGTAATTCATGTGGGACAATGAATAAGAAAAAATTTCACATTTTCTTCTTATAAGATTTTTAAAAATCATTGATACACATTTTTGACCATTATATTTGACAAAATTGCTAAAGATATATTTAACCAAAAACAATCCTATAGCATATGAAATAGTATATTTGATTTACATATTAACATCATTAGCACTTTCAATTGATCATGAGGTCCTGTATGAAATGGCTATGCATTACATAAACTTGTGTTTTTAGGGTCTAGCATAAGGCCTGGAATAAAGGAGGCACTGAATATAGTTTTTAAATTAATGAAGTTACAGAAACACGAATACCACATGATCTCACTTGTGGAATGTATGTAGGTGGAATCTAAAAAGTTGAACTCATAGAAGCATAGAGTAAAATGGAAGTTACCAGGGGCTGGGGTGGGGCTGTGAATGGGATTGGGGAGATGCTGGTCAAAGGATACAAAATTTCTGTTAGAAGAAATTAACCCAAAAAATCTATTGTACAATATGGTGACTATAATTAATGACAATATATTTCATATTTGAAAATTGAGAAAGAGTAGATTTTGAGTGTTCTCACCAAAAAAAGGAAAGTATCTGAGATAATGCATATGTTAATTAGGTCAATCTAGCCATTCAACAATGTATGCATATTTCAAAATATTACGTTAAAACTGACATTACAGAAATACAAGAGCTCATCAGAGATTACTATGAACTATACACAAACGAAATGGAAAACCTATGGGAAATGGATAAGTTCCTAGACACACAAAACCTACCAAGACTGAATCAGAAAGAAATAGAAAACCTGAACAGACTAATATCAAGTAATGCTACTGAATCAATAATAAAGTCTCCTAGAAAGAAAAGCACAAGACCTGACGCCTTCACTTCCAAATTCTATCAAGCTTATAAAGAAGAACTAATACCAATTCTCCTCAAACTATTCTGACAAATAGAAGATAAGGAAATTATTTCTAACTCATTCTATGAAGCCAGCATTACTCTGACACTAAAACCAGACAAGGACAAAAATAAAAAAAGGAAACATCGGGCCAGTATTTCTGATGAACACAGTCACAAAAGTCTTCAACAAAATACTAACAAACTGAATCCAACAGCACATCAAAAAGATAATATACTGTGATCATGTGGTAGTCATCCCAGGGATGCAAGGATGGTTCAACATATGCAAATAAATAAACATGATACATCACATCAATAGAATAAAGAACAAAATCATATGATTATCTCAATAGATGCAGAAAAGGCATTTAATAAAATCAACATCTATTCATGATAAAAACTTTCAACAAACTAGGCAGAAAAGAAACATACATCAACATAATAAAGGCCCTATATGACAAACCCACAGCTGACATCAAAGTGAATGAGATAAAGCTGAAAGCCTTTCCTCTAAGAACTGGAACTAGACAAGTATGACAACTTTCGCCACTCCTATTCAACGTAGTACTGGGAGTCCTAATTGGTGCAATCAGGCAAGTGAAAGAAATAAAAGGGATCCACATTTGAAAACAGAAGTTAAATTGTCCCCTTTTACAGATGACACTATTTTATATTTAGAGAAGCTTAAAGACCCCACCAAAAAACTTTTAGATTTTATAAACAAGTTCAGTAAAGTTGAAGGATACAAAATTCACATACAAAACTGAGAAATAAATTTAAAAAGGGAATCCAATTTACAATAGCTACAAAAAAATTTAAAATACCTAGGAATAAATTTAACCAAGGAAATGAAATATCTCTGCAAGGAAAACTGCAAAACACTGATGAAGGAAATTGAAGAGGACATAACAAATGGAAAGACATCCCATGCTCATGGATTGAAAGAGTTAATATTGTTCAAATGACCTTACAACCTAACACAATTTACACATTCAATGCAATCCGTATAAAAATACCAATAATATTTTTCACAGAAATAGAAAAAACAATTCTAAACGTTTCGTGCAACCAAAAAAGAGCTCAAATAGCTAAAGCAATCCTGAGTAAAAGAACAAAGCTAGAGGCATCACATTATCTTACTTCAAAATATGTTACAAGCCTATAGTAACTAAAATAACATGGTACTGGGATAAAAACAGACACAAAGACTAATGGAACAGAATAGAAGGCACAGAAATAAACCCACAAATTTATAGCCAAATGATTTTTTACAAAAGCACCACGAACATACATCAGGGAAAAGACACCCTCTTCAATAAATGGTGCTGGGAATACTGGATATGGATGTGCAGAAGAATGAAACTAGACTCTTATTTATCACCATATACAAAAACCAACTCGAGATGAATTAAAAACTTAAATATAAGTCCTGAAACTATAAAACGATCACAAGAAAACATAGGGAACATATTCCACCTGGTTTAGGCAAAGATTTTTTGACTAAGACCCCACAGCATAGGGAACAAAAACAAAAATAGCCAAACTAAAAAGCTTCTGAAAAGCAAAGAAAACAGAGTGAAGAGACAACGTTTTGAATGGGAGAAAATATTTGCAAACTATTCATCTAACAGGGGACTATTATCCACAGTATAAAAGAAACTCAAACAACTTAACAGCAAAACAAAACAAAACAAAAATCCCATTAAAAATTAGGCAAAAAATCAAAGTAGGTGTTTCTACAAAGACGGCATACAAATGACCAACATGTATATGAGTGTTCAACAATACTAATCATCAGGTAAATGCAAATCAAAACCACAGTGGGATATCATCTTATCCCAATTAGGATGTCTAATATTAAAAAAAAAAACAAAAAAAACAAAAAATTACAGCTGCTGGAGAGGATGTAAAGGAAAGGGAATTCTTACATACTGTTGATGGGAATGTAAATTAGTACAGCTACTATGGAAAACAGTATAGGTTCCTCAAGAAAAACTAAAGAGAACTACCATATGGTCTAGCAACTTCACTACTGGATGTTTATCCAAAGGAAAGGAAATCAGTATATCAAAGGCATGCGTTACCCCCAGGTTTATTGCAGCACTATTGACAATAACAAAGATATGGAATGAAACTAAGCGTTCATTAATGGGTGAATGAATAAAGAAAATGTGGTACATTTACACAGAATATTATTCACCTATAAAAATGCATTAAATCATGTCGTTTGCAGCAACATGGATGAAATTAGAGGTCATTACATTAAAAAATAACACAGACACAGAAGGACAAATATCACATGTACTCACTTATGTGGGAACTTAAAAAGTTGATCTCCTGGAGGTAAAGAGTGAAAATGATGGTTACCAGAGGCTGGGAAGGATGTGGGTGTGTGCTGGGGTGGAAATAAAGAGAGGCTGGCTAATGGGTGCAAAAATACAGTTACACAGAAAGAGTAAGTTCTAATGCTTGATGTTAGAGTAGGACGACTACAGTTAACAACAACGTATTGTACATTTCAAAATAGACATAAGTGAGGACTTGAAATGCTCTCAACACATAGAAATAATGGATACTTGAGAAGATGCTCATCCTAAATACCCAGGTTTGATCATTACAGATTCTACGCGTGTAACAAACTATCACATGTACCCCACAAATTTGTGCAAAGATTATGTATCAATAAGAAACTTATGATGAATTATTTCTGGAATTTTCCATGGAATATTTTCAGATCAGGGTTTACCTCAGGTAACTGAAACTGCAGAAAGCAAAAACTCTGATAAAGGAGGGCAACTATAGTTAACAACAGTCATCCTACTGCACAGTGACACTACTGGATTTTGTTTTGATTTGTGAAATGTGAGTATATCGGCTAGTTAAATATTAATAAATAAATACAAAAAATCATGTTGTACACCATAAAGATATATAATTTATATTTCTCTGTTTAAAAATATATTAGATGTTTGTCATTAAATTAATGAAAGGTCAATGTTTACTCAGAAGCTACATTCATTCATCCGCTTATTCACAAATATTTGTTAAATCCTTACTGTGAGTCAGACACTAAGGATATCAGGATGCATCATAAAACAATACAGAAGAAGGTCTCCAGGTCCCTCTACATCCTATCTTCTGGCTACAGATACAGCAAAGTGTCTCTTTTGAAAAACAAGTTAGAAATATACATATATTTGGGAGAAATCAAGGCATTAAAATAGTTGATGTCATGAGAATAGATTAACTTCTGGAAATAGAGAGTATATAAAGGAAAAAGAAGAACAAATACGTTAGTACTGACCATGGTAAAGGACTGGGTCTTTTTCTAATGTTTTCCCAGATGTCTGAATAAAAGTGGTTACTATGATAATAATTGTTAATAAGTAACAGATATTTCCAAAGAATATATACGATTAGATTTGAAACAACAAACAATAACGTTTGATTCTATAGTATTAAGATAATTTTTTAAAGCAAGCAAGTTAAACTGACTTGAAATAAAATTCTATTTTATTTTTTATTTTCTCGGTTTTCTTTTGTTTCTTCCTTAAATATTTTTATTGTGAAATATAACATGCATATAGGAATGTGCACAAAATAAGACTGTACAGCCTAATGAATGATCCTTAAGCAAATACTCATGGAACAACCAGAAAGGTCATGAAATAGGACATTGCCAGAACCTTGAAGGTCCCCAAATGCTTCCTCCTAGACACTACTTCTTCTCTATCACATGGAGAAAGCCACTTTACTTTTTTTGTTGTTGTTGATCATGATGTTTTTATTTATGTATGTATTTTATTTCTTTTAAAAAAATTTTTACTTCAATAGGTTTTTGGGGAACAGGTGGTATTTGGTTATGTGGATTAGTTCTTTAGTGATGATTTCTGAGATTTTGGTGCACACATCACCCAAGCAGTGTACACTGTATGCAGTGTGTAGTCTTTTATCCCTCACTCACTTCTCACCCTTCCCCCTGAGTCCCCAAAGTCTACTATATCATGCTTATGCATTTTTGTCCCATAGCTTAGCTCCCGCTTATAAGTGAGAACACAGGATGTTTGGTTTTCCATTCCTGAGTTACTTCACTTACGATAATGGTCTCCAGTTCCATTCAGTTTCCGGTGAATGCCATTATTGTGTCCTTTTTTTAAATTTTATTATTATTATACTTTAAGTTTTAGGGTACATGTGCACAATGTGCAGGTTTGCTACATATGTATACATGTGCCATGTTGGTGTGCTGCACCCATTAACTCGTCATTTAGCATTAGGTGTTCCTTTTTATGGCTGAGTAGTATCCCGTGGTATATATATGCCATATTTTCTTTATCCACCCGTTGATTGATGAGCATTTAGTGGTTTCACATTTTTGAAATTGTGAATTGTGCTGCTATAAATGTGTATGCAAGTGTCTTTTTTCATATAATGACTTCTTTTTCAAATGCATAGCTGAAATAAAGTAAAAAATAAAGCATAGGGTACCTAGGTAATAGTGATTTCATTATATGAAGGTTGTTTAGCTAACTCTTTATGATGTAAATGGCATATATATTTATAGATCACGTTAGTTGTGAATTAGTAATGAAGAGAAAAGTAAGCAACATTTTTGAACAAATAATTTTAAATGGTAGATGAGTAAAGTTAGCTACCAATTAATAAGCTATTTCTTCTACCCAGATTTTCACACTTTCATTGGAATTGCTAATTAGGAAGCAGAATACCCCGAACATTTCTTTAATAATAAAGAGAACACAACCAAAGTTTCAAAATGTTCATCTGTAGAAATACACCAGAACATTGAAAATCCAGATTTATTGTCTATGAGATATTCTTTGAATAACTCAAAACAGTACAGGTTTTCTATGACTTTAGACTAAATTACTGTAATTTCCCACTGTGTAGTCAGAGTATTTGGATTTAAATCTTGCTTTTGTCCCCCATTGGAAAAGTTAATTAACACTGGACTAATTATTACTATTATTTGTAAAGTGAGGGTAATAAGTTTGTCTGGATAATTAAATGAGAATCTGTGGAAGGCACAGTTTGACAGAAGTGCGTAGGTCCCGATTTTTTTTAATTGCGCTTGGGGTCATATACCCTATTCTAAGACTTCTCCATTTAATAGTCGAAATGTTAATCTAATAGTAAAGTTCAATAAAATTTTTGAATTAATGAATTCTTGCATACATGAATCACCATATTTATATCAATAGCTTTAATGTATTTTTATTAGACATACTATGATTGATTCAATAACTTCTCTTTTTATGGACATTTAATCTCTTATACTTTTGAGTTTATATTATCATTATTAATATTATTAGTTTAGAAAACTTTGAAACTACATTCCATATGCCTGGGACTTCCATTTCACTCATCTTCTGTTTTGGAAAGCTAATTACTACACTACCTAGATGCAGCAAGCATTCTGGATATTGATTAGGTGTTTCTAAAAGGATGTACCTATGGGAGATTTGGATGGTGTGTATGAGTGGAGACTCTCATCCTGCCTATTTTGGACATTTCTATTAAAAACAAGTTTGGTGTGATCCTTGAGGTATGATGAGTTTTGACCTTTGCTATCATGTTAATGTCTGCTGTGGGTACAACTCATAATCTGGCCTCTCCCTTGACTTGTTGAGAGTTTGGCGTCTGCCTTGGCTCCTTTTACTCCACTTGAGCTGCTGCCACCGCTGCTGCTGCTGCTACAGCTCCTGGTTAGAACAGCTATGATTAGCAACCTCAGTAAAACTCTCTGCAGCCCTACATTAGAGGCCCACTTCAAGCCCACCGATGTCCCCCACCCCTATTAGTTTGCCTCAGGTAAGTTATGTCTCTCCTGAGTCCATGTGAAAATGGCTAGGCCCCACTTGGCCCACGTGTGATCTAAGGGTAGCTCTGGGGAGCAGAGCAGGGTCCCTTGCTTTTCTTAACCATCTTGTATCACCTGGCTTGCTATGATGTCAATTCAGCAGGGTGCTGCAGGACAGGCTGGCAATGACCTTCCTTAGGAATACCAAATGGGAAGTGAGACAAAAGCTTCTCTGCTATTGGAATTCCCCTCAGGTGTTTCTGTATGTTTCTAAAGACACCTTTTCTGTAGAACGCTGTTCCTAGAGGATACAGAGGAAAAGGGCTTTTCTCTTTATCTGTATTATTTACTCATCTGCTTTATTTATTCTACTTATCTCTCTTTTCTTCTCACAGTCTTTTGTGAGGTGGCAACTTTTAGGCTTTTCTTTCCACCTGATCAGTGCCTCTCAAATTTTAGTTTGAAACACCTGAGCAAATTGTGGCCTCATGCTCATTTTAAAAAAACTGAAATAGGCGAGGCACAGTGACTCATGCCTGGAATCCCAGCAATTTGGGAGGCTGAGGCAGGTGGATTGCTTGAGTCCAGGAGTTTATGACCAGCCTGGGTGACACAGTGAGACCTCATCTCTACAAAAAATGAAAATTTACCCGGGCGTTATGGTGTACACCTGTAGCCCTAGCTACTTGGGAGGCTGAGGTGGGAGGATCAGGATCTTGAGCCCTGGAAACGAAGTTTGCAGTGAGAGCTGTGATTGTGCCACTGCCTTCCAGCCTGGGCAACAGAGTGAGACCCTACCACAGAATAATAATAATAATAATAATAATAATAATAATAATAATAAATAGAATAGAAAATATCAGGGCATATTAATTTTTTAGTAGACTTCATTTTTAAAAGCAGTTTTAGGTTCACAGCAGAATTGAGCGGTATGTACAGTTACCATTTGCCCCTCACCATGACCCCCTCCACAACCTCCCCCCACAATCAACATCACCCACCGGAGTGGCACATTTGTTACATTTCATGGGCCTATTGACACAACATTATCACCTAACGTCCATAGTTTAATTCAGAGTTCACTTTTGGTGTTATACATTCTATGGGTTTGGACAAATGTATACCATGTATCCACCACACGGAAGACTTTACTGCCCTAAAAATTCTCTGTACTCTGCCTATTCATCCTTCTCTCTACCTTCGTATCAACTTTTAAATATTTCATGGAGTTTTAATTTCTATTTTTAAACATATATTTAGCTATGGTTATATATTCATTTTATACCTGTTTCTGTGTGCTGAGTGATAAGGTAAAATGCATTTCTTCCTGAGGGTTTTGGTCAAAATATGTGAAAGTCACTGTCCTATGTCATAACCAGATTCCCTATAGGATAAGTTTCTGCATTTAGATTATAGCAAGAAGAGGTCTCCTCTCCGTTCTTTGGAAGAAACCATATGATATAATTCCTCTTGGATTCGTCCTGATATGTTCATGAGTATTAAAGGATTCTAAAAATTTGTTTTTTTCTGAACAAAATTTGTCTTTTAAAATTACTGTATTGCTGCAAAATCCTATTATGAGTGTCAGAAATGGAATAGTAACTCTTTATTTTTGCATTCCTGCTGTAACAAATCTAAGCTGGCTCCAATCCCCTCCATTCACACCACCACTTCCATATGTGCATGGATGCTTCTGAGAGGAATGCATGAAGGTCAGTACAAGGAAATGCATACAGAAAAGCATATCGCAGCATTTCAAAAGCATAACCACACTATGCACCACTACACAATCTCTGCAAAACCATCCAATAAAATGATGAATTTTTTTTTTTGGTAAGAGTTTTTGTTTTACAGACTGGCATATTAATCCTCTCTGAATTTTCTTCCCACAGAGCAAACTTCACAATGGTCTGGACTAGTTTTTATTTGTGATATTGGGCTAAATATTTGAGTTTATGGAAGACACACTTCAGGGTATGCATTTATGCACATGGAGAATTACTCTTTGTGTGATAAAAATTGTTATCAACTATTAGAAGAGGGCAAGGGAAAAAAAGATACCAACTGCTGTAGAAAATCTTTACTGATGATTTTTAAATTTTAATCTTAAAATACATTATATTGAGTAATTATAAAATCTCTGGGAATTTTCAAACCAGTAGTCTGAATATAAACATTGCTGAAATTATTAAAATTTGACTTTCAACTATTCTTGCATGTGAATGTAGTTTGTTTGTTCTTTTTTTTTTTTTGAGACGGAGTCTTGCTCTGTCACCCAGGCTGGAGTGCAGTGGCGCGATCTCGGCTCACTGAAAGCTCCGCCTCCCGGGTTCATGCCATTCTCCTGCCTCAGCCTCTCCGAGTAGCTGGGACTACAGGCGCCCGCCACCACGCCCGGCTAATTTTTTTGTATTTTTAGTAGAGACGGGGTTTCATTGTGGTCTCGATCTCCTGACCTCGTGATCCGCCCGCCTCGGCCTCCCAAAGTGCTGGGATTACAAGTGTGAGCCACCACGCCCGGCCTTGTTTGTTATTTTCTATCTCAATGTAAATATTTCCATTCCCTTCTCTGAAAGACTTTAAGTTTTTAAGTTGTGTAACTCTGGACAAATTTTCAAGCCCTCTAAATCTCTGTTTCCTCAACTACAAAATGCCAATAATAATAACTGTCTTCAAATCTCCAAATACTGCTGGGTAGACATAAAATGCATGGATGCATATGTGTTTAGCACAGAGCAGGTGTTTAGGAATTGTAGTGGTTATTCTTTTCTTTCTTCCTTTGGAACTTCTGGGCTCAAGTGATCTTCCTGTCCCAGCCTCCCAAGTAGCTAAGACTGCAAGAGTGCACCACCATGCCCAGCTACTTTTCCTTGATTTTTTTTTTCTTTTAGATACGGTGTCTCACTATGTTGCCGATACTTGTCTTGAATTCCTGAGCTCAAGTAAACTTCTTGCCTCTGCCTCTCAAAGCACTGGAATTAGTTTCCTCCTTTCTTCCTCTCCTCCTAAGACCTCCTCCTCCACCTTGGAATAAACCGCCTAGCTTGGCAATGTAACTTCAAATGATAACACTGCTTATATGAAAAATTTGATGTGTTCAGAATTCCTTACAACTGAGTTAAAAATAATCTATGAAACACAATCTATTTTACTAGAAATTGGCTGTACATGAATTTAAGGACATCTAAATTTCCAGAGCATTTATCACTCATAAGGAAGCTGGTAGGAAAAATAACTGGAAATGAGATGAGAGCTGTAGTGAGTATTGGGCATGGGAAGGGAGAAGAATTCTCCCTCATAACTGAGCTTGAAATAACAACTTTTTAGGGTCCATTTCACTTCCTCTGCATGTTAAAAATTGATAGGCATCATTTTCAGAGCAGTTTTAGATATAAAGAAATAATTAATAAGAAAGTACAGAGAGCTCTTATCTATCCACCCTCAGTTTCCCCATCAGTAATATCTTGAATTACTTTGTTATAATTGGTAAAGGCATGCTAACACATTAACTAAAGTACATAATTTACATTAGGGTTCCCTTTTCGTGCTGTATAGCTCTATATGTTTTAACAAATGCATAATGTCATGTGTTTACCATTACAGTAGGATAAAGAACAGTCTCATTGCCTTAAAAAGTTCCCTAACATTTTAATTGTTCAGAGAGCTACTCAGTTCTCTCTCTCTCTCTCTCTCTCTGATTCTAGATGGGAAATACATGGCAAAGTAAGAGGGAAGAAGGAATTAGGAGCCTATGTATTTGTTACTTATTCAGTAAATACTTATTGATCATCTACTATGTTACCGGAATGTTTGCTAAGTGTCATGGATAATACAGTGAATTAAATGTACTTGCCTATTGGGTAAGACAAATTTAAAAAAAATCACAAATAATTACCCAACGTGGTAAGTACCATGACTGATGTTGTGAAGAAATTTTGCAGGGATTTGTAACATAGATGGACAAGACAGGGAAGAGTCTCTGAAGCGGTGAGAGTGTAGGTGAGCCAGACATTGGATGGTGCATAGCCAGAAAAGCTCCATGAAGAGTGGCAGGGAAAGATGTTCTTCAAGTGGAACTGTGTGCAAAAGCCCAGAGATGGGAAAGAGCTCAGCTCATTTGAGGAAGAAAGGAACAGGGAACACAGGCAGAGGGTGGGGGCGGTGAGTGAGATGATTGAGAGTAAAGAGATGTTTGAGTGCATGTCATGCAGGTCTGGTAGTCTGTGATAAGCACAAGGGGTCACAGAAACATTTTAAGGAAGGAGTGGCAAAATCAGACATTCATGTCTTTGGTGTGGGGAACAGATTGGAAACCAGCCAAAGCGGAAGTGAGAGGAGACTAGAAGACAGATCCAGATGAGGGGGTGACTTGGACTACAGTGGTAGAAGTAAAACATAAAGGTAAAGAGAAGTGGAGGATCTTGAGGTACATTTTGGATGTTCAAAATATGCATAAGACTTGCCCAAGGTTCTATGACAATAAGTGAAAAATAGGAAAGAACTTAAATATCCATCACCATGTATGAGATTAAATATATTAAAAGAATTGTGGTAGATCTGTATGTGCTTACATGAGATCTCCAGGATGTGTGAACTGAAAAAAAGAGAATGTCTCAGAATAAATATAGTATTGTCCCACTTATATAACAACAATAACAAAAAAAAGAAAACAGACTCAAACTATGTATATCATGTCAATTTTCTGTATTTAGGTTCTGTATCTGTGGATTTGACCAACTGTGGATCAAAAATATTCAGGAAAAAATCAGTGAAAAATAATAGTAGGACAATAAAAATTAATACAAATAATAATACAGTACAACAGCTATTTACATAGCATTTACATTGTGTTAGATGTTATAAGTCATCTAGAGATAATTTAAAGAATATGGGAGGATCTGCATAGGTTATATGCAAATACTTTGCCATTTTATATGAGGGACCTGAGCATTCTCAAAATTCGCTATCCACAAGGATCCTGGAACTAACCCCTGGTGGGTACTGAGGGATGACTGTTCATATACACAGGGAAGGATGTATAGGAAAATTCAGTAATCATTATTTTTGGAGAGATAAGTGGAGTAGGATTTTATATTTGTTCTTCTCTACATAATACCAAGATTGTTTTAGAACAAAGATTTTCATATTAAAATTATTTTTAGAACAAAAATGCATTTTAAAACTTCTGATGTTCCCCGGATGCGGTGGCTCATGCCTGTAATCCCAGCACTTTGGGAGGCTGAGGCGGGCGGATCACGAGGTCTGGAGATCGAGACCATCCTGGCTAACACGGTGAAACCCCGTCTCTACTAAAGATACAAAAAAATTAGCCAGGCATGGTGGCGGGCGCCTGTAGTCCCAGCTACTCGGGAGGCTGAGGCAGGAGAATGGCGTGAACCCGGGTGGTGGAGCTTGCAGTGAGCCGAGATCTCACCACTGCACTCCAGCCTGGGCGACAGAGCAAGACTCTGTCTCAAAAAAACAAACAACAACAAAAAACTTCTGATGTTATTTAAAAATTCAGAGTATACTCTCCAGAAAAAAAAAAAATTGTACTGGTCAATAATATTCATAATTTTAGGTTAAACAGAAAATCTAAATCATAGATCTACTTGGTCAGTGATGAAAGCCTATGAAAGCCTAGATCTTTAGGAATCCTTTTGTGTCTCCAATTTCTTAGAAGTTGTGTTACTTAAATGATGCTTGTTATATTGATCTTGTGCTCTGGAGATCTGGATTTTTCTCTGCCTCAATTTTCCTAATCTTATTTGGGTAAGTTGGAGAAGTTGAGAAACAAAAACAGCAATTACTAAACTTTCCTACTGTTAAGGTTTTGGTTGTGAATTAGGTTTTTCTAATTAGAAACACACATGTGGCTGGGCGCGGTGGCTCACACCTGTAATCCCAGCACTTTGGGAGGCCGAGGCGGGCGGATCACGAGGTCTGGAGATCGAGACCATCCTGGCTAACATGGTGAAACCCCGTCTCTACTAAAAATGCAAAAAAATTAGCCGGGTGTAGTGGTGGGCGCCTGTAGTCCCAGCTACTCCAGAGGCTGAGGCAGGAGGATGGCGTGAACCTGGGAGGTGCAGCTTGCAGTGGGCTGAGATGGCGCCACTGCACTCCAGCCTGGGCAACAGAGCGAGACTCTGTCTCAAAAAAAAAAAAAAAAAAAAGAAAGAAACACACATGTGAGATTGGGAGGTGAAAAAGATGACATTTTTCAGTGACCATGAGTATGCATACTTGTGTCTGAAAGGTGTGAGTCTTGGCAGTGAATAGACATTCTCATGACACATCACCAGCTTCATGGCTGGGTGGTAGTAGTGGTTTTCTGACAAGATCACTGTGGTATGACTTTTAAGCCAATAGTATGGCAGCCTTCAACTTCTGCTCCTCTAACCCCTGTCCTCTTCAGTTATTTTATAAGCATCTAATTCCCTATAATTCCCTATATTAAATCCCTTTCTGCTTGGTACACTTAGAATAATTTATTTTTCAGGCACTGAAAAGTCTGACTAATACATCCATTTTCTCCACATAGCCTCCTTGAGTTTTCAGATAAATATCATTGGGAGCTACAGGACAATGTAGTCATTTGGAGTCCTTCACATGCCTTCTACGAGATGTCACCCTCCCCAGATGTCTGTAGGATCATGGAGGAGCAATTGTCAAATCACAAAAATTAAATATGCAGGATTATACTTAACAGTGTTGTCTATCCTAATCTAAGGCGCAATCTCTATTAAACCATTCTCATTGGTATGAACACTTGATCTAGTTCTCTAATTGCACAAACACACACAACACACACTCTCACACACCATCTTTGCTTCAATGTCTCTGCTACCTGTGCTCCCGTTTCTCTGTTCTGCACTCAAAAATTTCTTGAAATATTCGTCTGTACTCATGGTTTCACAGCTCCCTTGGACTCTTCTCTTCAGTTGATCCCAGTCTGATTTTATCCTCAGCATCACAAAATTAGTTTTGTCAAGATCACCAACAACCTCCATGTTGCCAAACAGAAAACATTTATCTGTCCTATCTAATTCAACCTCTTTAAAGGATGGGACATGGTTGACCATTTCTTCCTTTCCGACACAACTGAATTCTGAAACACTGTATCCTCTTGGCTTTCCTCCTCCCTGTCTGGTTACTCTCTTTCAGTCTGATTTGTTGGTTTTTTTTTGTTTCTGTGGCTTCTTCTACATATTTTGAGCCTCAAGTTCAGTTCCTAGGTCGTCTTCTATTATCTTCTAAGGTTTCTTTATCTTTCAGAAATTTGCTATTGTACTATATGAATATAACTTTGAAATTTATGTATTTCATACCCTCTCCCCTGAGCTGCTAAAGATTTGCATATCCAACTGCTGCTCTGATGTTTCCATATAGATGTCAATAAATATTCAAACTGAAAATAAGCCAAAAACAAATTATTTATTCCCCCAATTAAAAACTGCTTCTCTACTTGTCTTTCCCACTCCTGTAAACTGCACTGTTGTGCACCTACTTGTTCAACTCTCAACCCCCAAATCATCCTTACTCCTCTCTTCCTCCGTTTGTCACATCCACTGCTCCAGCAATGTGCCATAGACCTGTTCATTTCTCTCCATCTCATTGTCACTCCTCAGTCCAAGCTACCATCAGCTGTCATCTGGACCAACAAAATGTTTCTGAGCAGTTCTCCCTCATTTCATGCATTGCTCCTTCCATTACCCAATCTCAATGCAATAATCAGAACACTCTTTCGAAAACTTATATTTACCCATTTGCTGCTGTAATTAAGACATGTCTACAGTTCCTCTACTACTAAGGCCCAAACTCCCTGACCTCACTTCCACAGCGCAACACAATGTGGCCCTTGTCAACTGCGCCCTCACACAACGCTCTCACTTACTGTATGCTGCACATACTAGCTTGTTTTGTTTTGTTGTTTTGTTTGTTTTTCTGAGACGGAGTCTCGCTCTGTCACCCAGGCTGGAGTGCAGTGGCGCAGTTGCAGCTCACTGCAACCTCTGCATCCCAGGTTCAAGTAATTCTTCTGCTTCATCCTCCCGAGCAGCTGAGATTACAGGTGCTTGCCACCACACCCCACTAATTTTTGTATTTCCTTTTTAGTAGAGATGGGTTTTCAACCACGTTGGCCAGGCTGGTCTCGAACTCCTGACCTCAAGTGATCCGCCCGCCTCAGCCTCCCAAATTGCTGGGATTACAGGTGTGAGCCACCGTGCCTGGCTGTTCTTATTTCTTTTAAACCAAGCTTGTCCTTGTCATGTCATTCTCTCTGCTTGGAACACCCTTCCTCATATTCTTCACTTGGTTCCTTCCTTTTTATCTTATAGGTTACAGGCCTACTGTCACCTTCATTCTAGACTGTTCTATCTAAATTAGCAGCTCAGATAAACAATAGTGTTCATTTTCTTTATAGTACTGTTTAAAATCTGAAATTATTTTTATTAGTTAACTTCTTTATTGCCTTCTCACTATAAACTAAATGGAAACAGTGATCTTAATGGTCTTTCCCCCCCGCTCCTTTATCCTCAGAACCTAGCACAATATTTGGGACATAAGATGAATTCAAAAAATATTTATTGGAAAAAAATAAATCACATCTTCTGATATCCAGAGCAAACACTTTTTCTCCTTTCATCAAGACTAACAATAGATGAACCTGGATAACTCAGTTGTAATTCATGAATTTTAATTACTTTCATCCTTCTGTTGTGCTTCCACTGTGTATTGGTTTTCTTCAGTAATGGTTATTCTGTTTTCAATATTAAATTTAAAGTATCTCTTATGTTAATTTTAAAAAGAAGTGTAATTTCATCCTTCTCATAGCTGTTGTTAATCTGTTTATCTTGTTATTGTTGGCAACGTTTTCTTAAATCCTTTTCTGTTATGGTATTCTAATTTCAGAATTATTTTCTTACTTGTGAAATATTCTGTAGTAGAGAAAATCAGAAGTCAGGGAACTTGATTTTAAATTCTAACTGGGTGATTTTGGGATAAACAACATAAGCTTGGGACTCATTTTCTTCATCTGTTGAATGCAAAGTCGAATTAGAAGATTCCCAAGGTCTCTTTTAGCCAAATTGTAGTAGGAAGTTAAGACAAAGCAGAAAATAAGAAATCTGCATGACAAATAAGGCTAAAACTGAGTAGACATCAAAAAGTTAATGAAATGTAAACATCAAGCAGGAAATTTTAGCCATAGTCTTACTACTTCTAAGTCATCTAATAATATATTTTATCATCCTGGATTACACTGTAGTTTAGAATATTGCAATACTCAAATGCTAAGGTAAGTCACTGCCATCAATCCCAAGAGTAATAGCATTACATAGCAGCTTTCATCTTGGGCCCCTAAATCACTGTGTAAACATCAATTAAATCTCAACACTTCCCTATGCTAGTATTATTGTGCCCATTTAACAGATGGAGAACTGAGCCATATTCTTGTTTAAGCCATAAACCAAAGCTTTCTCATTTAAAATCACTAGACGTCTTTAAATTAATAGTTAATATGTTATCAGAGAGCTGAGGTTGAATTCAATGAATGAGAATTTCTATATGTGGTATCGTCCTGCCTGTAGGTTTATGGAGTTGTGTGTGGTGTCTATAAATGGGGGTGTGTGTATATGTAAAGTATGGGTGAGTATGACTGTAAGTGTGCATAGTCTGTGGGAAAAACTAGTGCATATGAGTGTGTGTCTGAATGAATATAAAGTGTTACACTGTAGACGCTCAAGTTTCCTTTTTTGTAATTTATTTTTAAACATTTCTTAGCTGCATTTAACACTTCTGGCATTCCCTTCACCGTCTTTCACGTTCTTTTCTGGCTTATCTCCCATTCAACAATTTCTTCTTTCTCTGTTGGTCTATGCTCAGATTTCTGCTTTCCAACTTTTATGTTCACCCCACATATTCCCTCTGGTGCTCTGTATTCCTTCCTATGGTTTCATTGTCTCTCTGTATGCCGATATTACCTAAATCTATTCCTACAGCTTAAGTGTCTTTCCTAAGTGTCTCCACTGACTCAGAGACAGCTCTATACTTAGATGTCCCACCACTGTCTTAATCTCAGCATACCTGAGAATACACGGATCAACTCACTTACCTCCTCTCCTCTGCAACCTGAACCTTCTTCTAACCCTTCTAAGTAATAACAGATTACCAACCCAAATGTCCAAGACAGAAATCCAGGACTTCCTCATTCTCCAGTTCCCTCACTTCCACACACTTAGCAAGTTCTGCTTGCGAAGTTAAGACTCAATTTCCGATTTCTTCAAGCTCTTTTTCCCTCTTAAAACTCCTGCCATATCCTTGGACGCGACCACCATTATATGCTGCCTAGATCATGACACAGGCTTTCTAATAAATTATCTACTCTGATGTCAGAGTGACTTTCTTAAGGCAATAACCTGATCATGTCTCTCCTGTGTAAAACCCTTCAACAGTCCCTACTACTAGGAGAATCAAGTCTAATCTTTATATGATTTTCAAGATCCTGCATGATCTGACTTCTGCACGCCATAATCATCGCTTGTTTCTCTTCTCAAATTATACCAACTGTAACCATATGTCCGTGTGTGTGTGTGTTTGTGTGTGTGTGTGTGCCTCCAGTTTCTTAAACTTGCATGTTTCCTTTTACTCTGTTCTACATCTTCCCCACTTCTTTGCTTGGTTAATTCCTACTTCTCCTTCAGGTCTCAGCTCAAAATCACTTCCCCCAGGAAAGCATCCCTTGTTTTTCAAGGTAGCCATCTATGTGTTCTTAGAGCTCACTAGGTATTACTTATCACACAGCATCATGATTAACTTTGTACTATTAACTTTTTTAGATTCTAAATTTGGAGAAGGCAGAAATAGTGTCTATTCTTGGAAGACTATATGCTCAGTGCTGTTTCTGTTTCTGACACAGAATAGAATGCTTTGTAAATATTTGTGGAATGATTGACTCACTGAATGAGTGACCACACTGAGCTTGTAGAAGTATGTCAATGTGGTCACTGTTTTAGGTGAAGCTTGTGGGAATAAGGAAGATCTAAGAAAAATGGGCCAGACCCATGTTGTTCTAAATAAACCATGTTGCTCTAAATAATCCAGAAGCAGTAGGTCACTCAGTATAAACAGTGTATTTTAGTAGAAAATATTTATTATGCCCTTAAATTTCCTGTTGCATGCCAGGTGTGACTGCAAAGTAAGGAGGCTGATTTCATGTGTGGCTTATGAAAATGATCTTCTTGGATTGTAGCCCTGTTTGTCAGTGCAGCTAGGCATGGGAGGGCCTTGCCTTGATCCCACATACCTCTCCACTCAAAGAGAGAAATGCTTGGTACTGCGGGACCATCTGCAAATGCATGCCCATAAATCCTTACTCAAAAAACCCAAGTCATCTTTTATGAAGCTGGAAAATGCCTATTCCTGGAATGTCTCATTGAGGACTGAATAGGTCACTTCAGGTCTGAAAGGTTATGACAGGGCACATGTTTGAGGGAGGTGAGGACTGAGTATGGATGTGAGGGCTGGGGCTTCCAAGTTCATGCCGAGGCAATTCATGACCCTGGCCCAGGTGGGAAAAGAAGAGCAGGCAAAGACGGAAAGATGCCCCGGGGATGGCAATCAGCTGTTAGCCTCTAAGGTGACTGAGGATTCTATTACTGTATATTTGTACTTGACCATCCAGGTTACTATGCAGGATATTTGTCAAGATAGGAATATAGATTTTACTTAATGGTTTGTCAGCTTGCTTTACAGCCTTTAACTATTTAAACCTGTATCATATACCTCTCCAATTATACACATGTCCCCATATGTCTTAGGGGGCTGTCCTGCTAGTCAAAAACAGTTATTTTTAAGAATATTTTTGCTTTTTCTGTAGGATAGTGTTAAAGGGTCCTTAATTTTTTTGTTTCTTTCCTTTTTTTAAAAGTTTTTCTGGTTACATGTTATTCAACACAAATAATCTCCTCCAACTTTACTGAGGTGGCTTATCACGTACAAGACCAAATCTGGAATTCAGTTGCTGACCCATGCCCAGCATCGGCTTTCTTGTTGGCACCAGTGGGGCACTACTCCATCTGTAGGTGTCTCTGTCAGTTTCCCCTCTTGTGAGTCTCGCCACTGGCCCTCCAGACCTTTGGGCCAAGGCCTGCCAATCTCAGGACAACTGTGACGCAGTGGGGCAGCATTATCTCAGGGGGGCAGTTAATTACAGAGAAACTAGATACTCTTGTTGGTAAGGTACCAGTAGAAATTCTCCAGGCAAACTGTTTCTTCATGCAGCCTTGACACCTGAGAGACTGGATGGCCTTCAAGACATGAAGCTTGGGCACATTTTTGTCTGCCAGTTCTCGGTGCTTAGGTATATAGACATTGCTCCTGGCCACCATCACTCCCTCCTTCAACAGGAGTTCATAAATGCACCCAGTTCTTTTTGGACATCAACATCTTGGGTGCTGCAGTGTCTGGGGCAGAGACAGAAAAGGCAGTGTGCCCTAATTTCTTGATGTCAGTAATATTTTATACCAACAGTAAAATAGATTTCAATTACACTTCAAGGCAAATCATGGTTTTCATTGTAACACAGAAAAACAGTATTGCATAGGTTGTATCTGTCTCTTGAATTAATGATAATGGAAGTACTTCAGTAAAGTCCCTGATGCTGATTTTAGTGGTAGGGAAGAGACTTCAGATAATTTGAAGTATGTCTAGTTTTGTTTTTCACTCCTCTTTTTATTGCATTGCCATATTTCAGCAGATTCTCATCATTTCAAAACACTCGATTTGGAAAATGACAGTTATTATTATCATGTGATTTAGTTTTACATTGGTGCAAGGATGTTATTAGACCACTAACATTTTTGGAATTTATTGGGTACTCAACAATGACTTCATGAATATTAACTCATTTAGGTGTTATGGCACTTTCAGATAGGTATTATTAATATTCCCATTCTAAAGATGAGAAAACATGGGCAAAAAGAAATTAAGCAACTTGCTCAAAATCACTACCACAATTCTTATAAATAGCAGAGGAAGGACTCCAACCCTAGCAATCTAATTCTAGCTATGTTGCATCTAAGCATTGCTATTTTGCCTACAAGAGTGTTTACTTCTTAAAGACTTGGATCATGAGGTTTTATTTTAAAATTAAGAATGCAAAAATATAATTT
Source organism: Nomascus leucogenys (assembly GCF_006542625.1). NCBI lineage: Eukaryota > Metazoa > Chordata > Mammalia > Primates > Hylobatidae > Nomascus > Nomascus leucogenys. The sequence continues at coordinate 97,637,935 of NC_044385.1, forward strand.
TGACAATTAATAGTCATTAAAGGAGCAATTATTCACTTGACGGCTTAAAGGAGCTTAATTTTGCATTATACTATTTAGATTTTTGAAATTCTAATATTTTATCTTCAAACTTGCAAGAGTGTTATACTTTATACCTAAGAGGCAATATATTTCGGTCAAGAAAGAGTGCATGCTACCATATTGCCTTAATTTTTTAGGAAAATCAGATGAATTACATTTTAAACAATTAATAATAATGTAGCCATATGTAAAAGTTTTCTTTTTCAACTTGCCTATTATCAGACAGACATGGATTTTTTTTTAGATATTTACAAATAGCAGTAGTCACCCATTCAGGCAACTGAAGCTCATATCTGAAATGTAAATGAATTAATGGATTTCAATGCTGTTGAGAAAATAAATATATTTGGCTGAAAGAAACAAATCTGACTGGGGCAAGTAATACTGACAAGTTTTATTCTACAATAGGTGTGCATGCTTCTGTTAGAAATTGGAATGGTTCAGGTTCACCGTTAACAAGACAATTACATGTTCTGTGAAGGGAGTTCCATGACTTGCATTTTAGTTGTCTATGTAGCAAGTACTTCACATTCATATAAAGGTTTAAAATGCATGCTATACAACTTTTGAATATAATTGACTCTAAAGGAATAATCTGTATGTAAGGATATCCAACAGGCATTCACCTATTTGGTTGTACAAAAAAAATCCATTTCACATTATATGACCTCACTTTGCAACCCAATAGCGAAAGAAAATATGTAATGAATTTTCAATACAATATAAATGGTATTTCATAATCTATAGAGTAAGAACTGTTCTTGAATGTTAAGATGGTTTCCATATTTTCTCCCAGTATAAACACATAAGAATATTATTTGGCCTAGATCAGTTCCTTTTATATAAATTAGACTGCAAAATTGCATCAGCTTTATTTAGAAATATCCACAAGAGAGATACTCTGATTATTGAGGTCATTGCTGTGACTACAGTAGTGACTTGAAACCCAGTCTCACAGTTAGGAACTTTATTATGGAAAGTAATTAAACTTAGCCAAAATTAGGAGAATTAAAATCAATAACTAAAAGATAAAAAAAAGCTTATTTTCATTAAAAATAATCTTTCATCAATATAAATATTAGAGTTACAATACTTTCCCCATAAAAAGGAGGATTAATTTTTTTCCAGTGCTTAAGGAAGCACATGCTTACCCTCGCTTGCTAAGGACAGAACAGAGCTCATTTAAATACAGGTGGTTACCTGTTACACACCTCCCCACACAAACACACCCCTCCCTATGTATATAGGAATTTCCTGAGCACCTTACTATTTTCAGCTTTAATTAGGATGTGAAGAGAGGGGGCATTTTAAAACAATGGATTCCTGTAAAGTAAATTTGGATTTCAGTAAAGTAAAACTCTCTCTCTCTCTATATATATATATATAAATACTTCATAGATATTATACATATATATCATATATACTTCATAGATATACATATATATCATATATACCTCATAGATATATTATACATATATATATCATACTGTATATATATACATATAATACACACATATATTTCACATGTATATACTATCTTCAAGTGCCATATATATATATATATAAAATCTATGGCATAACATTGGGTTTCCATCTTTTAATTTTCCCCTCTAAAGCCACAAAAAGTAAAACAGAACACAAACCTATTCTATTACACCATCGCCACCATTTCATATGTGGTCAAAAGACATTGAACATTAGTTAAGAAGGACATAATCCAAGAATACTGGTTAGCTCTTAATAAAAAAAAAAATACCTGACAACTTTACACAATTTTCTACTAGAAAAGGCAAAAATTTTTGTGCACCATTCAGGTTTCATGAATTGGAAAACAGTATTTTAATTTCCTTATCCTAAAGCAAAAATGTCTTTTTCTGCCACCTCTCTTGTATTCACTTATTTACCCATTCGATTTACAAATAGCTATTGAACTTCTATTATGTGCCAGGCCCTTACGTAGGTTCCAGAAATCCACAATGGACAGGAAAGATAAAAGTTCTATCTTTGTGGGGCTTATTTTAGCGTGATATATTGGAAAATCATGTTGGTTCTACCACCATTATGTATATTTTCAGTATGACTACTGTTCCTTTTCTGCTGCCACCACCATTACCTCCTGTCTGGTTTACTGCAAAGATCTCTTAACTTGTCTCCAGGAGTCTATTTTGCCCCCACACTCTAACCCAAGTCTATTAGTCTCCAAGTAGCCAGAAAGATTTGTTTAAAAGATGAAACAGACTGTATACCTCTCATGCTTAAAACCCTTTATGGCTTCTCATCTTCTACAGCCTTTCCATCCTGCTGTGGCATCAAAGGCAGTGTGTTCTGGCCTTTCCTGCCTCTTCCAATAGCTTGCTCTCTAAAATTTAACCACATTGCTGCCTTTCTGTTATTCTTGCATTCCACACTTACTCCTCTTTCAGGGTCTTATCAGACCCTCCTCTGCTTTTGTTGGTCTGTAGGAAACAAAAATGTTTCTACTAAAACATTGCAGGAAATGAGTTATCTCACATAAAAAGAAATAGAAGTGGTAGTTTCCAGGGTGGTTACTGCAGTATCTCCTTAGGAGTATTCTTGGAATTACATTTTGGTGGCAAGAGAAAGACAAGAAATTAATAAAATTTCTATTGTGTGCAAAATGGTAGAGATCTTGTAGAGGAAAATGAATCAAGACAGAGTCAGAATGAAGGGACATGTTTGGTTTAAAATAGTGACATAGTAATTGCTCAATAAATGTTAATGTTATTATTATTCATTATTGTGGTTTTTGTTACTGTTATCAAAATGGAACAAAACCAAAAAAGGTCAAAGGTTCATATTTCATGTATTTTAAGCAGTGTCAATTTTCTAAGTATTATGAAAAGTTGGGAATGAAAAAGAGACAAACTATATTGGTAGAAGGCAAACAGTCTCTCCCACACATTCCACCTCTTTATGTCAACAGTATCAAGAAGTTGCCAAGCTAATGATTCCACATTCATCCATCGCAGCCATATTTCTTATTCTTCTCATTTTATTTTCTATACACTAATAGTTGCCATCATGGGGTGATATTCCAAAGTTAAGAAAATGTTAAAACATGGAAACAAATTAACAAAAACAAAGACAGATTGCAGTTGGTCCTAAAGGAATTGACTCTTTGACAAGTAAAACTTCATTAACAGAAAGTGTGTCTCAGTGTGAACTAGTTTACAAAATATAGAATAAATATTAAGATGAGATACATAACTTTTATAGAAAGATAGACCTGGGAATTTCTTTTAAAATATTTTAAAACATTGAAAAATGTTTTCATTGACTAATAATTATGTTTGCCCATAACTTTTCAAGAACATATCAATTGTATAAAATATAATCCAATGTAAACTTTTAAACAATTTTTCACTTCGTGGGATTGCTTTTGACTGGTGAAGTCAGTGCACATGCAGTTGTGTGTGGTATTACACAATATACATCAATCGTCACTGTCTTTTCAAGTTACTGAAGCAGCACGGCCAGTTTTTGCAGGCATTAAACCAAAGATTTTGACTTCTCAGAACGATCTTTTTCCCCCTTTGAACTCTCCATAACCCTACTCAAACCCACAAACACAAACTTTATAGTTTTCTCACATTCATTTAACACAGGTCATGCCTCCTGATAGACACCTAATTCATTCAATAAACATCGAGAAATATTAACACTATTTTACCATGCATTTGCAGGGCTTTTGTGTCTGTTATATTTTTCTAACTTTTTTAAAATTTCAAAGACTTGGAATTATTCAATGGCAATGACATTCTCCTTTTCTTTATAAATATCCTGTCTAGAAATAATATTAAAACTCTAATATGATTTGATCACTTAAAAGTATAAGTTAAAATGTGAGATTTCTTGTGTTCTTATGCTTCCGTTTTGCTTTTGAATAGTAAAACTTCTCTTTCCTATTCTTACTACTTTTCAAAATGTGGCTCCCTCAAAAATATCACTGCAAAAGGGTTTAAAGTAAGCAGTACCAATGAAATGTATAGAAAGCCCTATTCACTTAGTCTTCAACATACTTTCCAGTCTGTATACTGTTGGATATTTTCCTTCTGATAATGTATTTTACTCCTGTCTTCCTTTTCTGCAATGTTGCATTCAAATAATTTTTAAATTATTTGCATAGCTCCATTTAAAATTTCTTCTGTTCTTATAGATTACCGCTTTCACTTCCTGTCTCAATTTTCATTTTAATGCCACATTTTAAATTCTGGTTGGCTTGTTTACAAACAATAATAGGAAAGAGAGATACTTTAGATTATGGTTTTTCTTATGAGGATAGCTGTGGATCATTGCACACTGGATTTAAAATGAAAATTGTATTTGGAGTTGTTCGACTTGCAGAAATACCAAGCCTAAGTGTTTCAGTTTCTAATGGTAATTAGTTTTCAACCCAGACAGTCTGGATAACTATATATTTAATACCTTGTAAAGAACTATCATAACAAGCCCTTAAGCATTATTTGAAAATTAATAAACTAAAGTAGGAGGAAACCCTTTACTTTCCCATAGCAACATGGACGGAGTTATATTATTTTATTGTGAAATTTCACTTTTCAATTATAGGTTTACTAAATTAACAGGCTTGAAAAGCATAAAAAACAATTATTAGTTCTTTAACACTGCAGATGACTAATGTAATGAGTCCATTTACTGTAAAAACAAACAAAAAAAAGGTTTCTTTTTTTTTAAAGGAAAATTATTTCCTTGAATTGCCTGAGAATAAATTCTGATTCACAAATAAATGTTTCTATTGTACTAATAGAATGTATTATACATTTAGGTGTGATTTTTCTAAATTATGTAAAAGTAAATCATATACAAGGATCTTACTCTTAACCTATTTTTTAAATTTATATTTTTATTTTTATTTTCTAAAAATGAAGCTTGGAAGTAGAGCAATTTAATTGTTAAAACTTGCAAATAAAAGATTCAGTAATCTGGATTGGAACTAAATAACAAATGCTATTGATGATTACATTAGATTCCATAGTTAAAATTGTGTATAAATTGGGTTAATTGCTTAGAAGAGAGTGTGGAAGACAAAAACTACTTAACCTAATTCTTGCCTTCACAGTGTGAGGGTGGAGAGCCAATGTTAATACACCCTGGCAGAGAGGAGCCATGAAGCTCCTTTATTCTCAGACTCAGGACTGTGGCTGTGGTCTTCCAAAATATATACTTTTTTAAGATCTGATGTCTGACTCCATGTGAAATGTGTGTGTGTGTGTGTGTGTGTGTGTGTTAGAGCCTGGAGAAAGAGCAAAATCAAAATCAAACTCTATAGAGACTTGAGAAGACTGAAGTACAGAAAAATTTACTTTTTCTTTAATTCTTACTTCCACCACCATAACTTTAAGCCAACATATTGATTCTGTTGTACTTTATGGCATAGTGATTAAGAGCAAGGGCTTTGCCCACAAATTGCCAGGATTCAAATTCTGGCTTGAACATTTACCAGCTGTATGATACTTGTCAAGTTCTTTAACTTATCTTTGACTCAGTTTCCTCATCTACAAAATTAAGATAATCTCCCAGGATTGTTGCAAGAATTAAACAAGTTATTAGACATGAGTTTCTAAACAAGGCTACCACATATAAGTCAGGATAGCAGGGCTTATGCAAAAGACGATAGTTTTAATTTCAAAATTCTCATTCCACCAAATTCTGTTTAAAATTCCTCTTTAAAGGACTTTTAAAATGTTTAGTTTCCTAAATCCTTTAATCATTAATTTAGTGTTGGTAAATGGAAGTGGACATAAGTTAAGGAAAAGGGTTGAAGAAAAGGGAAAGAAAAAGGAACTAAGAATACGAATTGTTGAGTAGAAAATCTCTGTTAAATGTAGTACTTTAAATTTGCAAACACTATCCCTGGGTTGCTATGAGTTGCTAAATATCAACTGAGAAATGAGATACTCAAGTGTATGTTCCCATTTTAAAAGGAAAAGCTTCTAAGGGAATGGAAAGAGATTAATCAATCAGTCAATCAATCAATTAAAAACATTACTTAGAATCATAAAAGAGTTAGGTTGATCCTCAGTGAAAGACACACAGTGAAGACTAAACTCACCATTTCAGAAAAACCAAGAACTCTATGAGTGCCTGTATAATCCTAGTTATCCTCCACACTATCAGCATAATAGGTATTCAATTAGTGTCTGTTAGGTGAATGAGATGAATGAACAAATATTCCCATGGCAGTCAGAACTGGGAACAGAGGTTAAAAAAACTAGTGGCCACAAAAACTAAATTTGATCCCTAGGTGCATTTTGTTTGGCATTCCTAGTGATTAAAATAGAATTAGTTAGAAATACTTAAAATGCAGGGGATTTCACATAAAAATATAGATTTCTGGGTTATTTTTAAAAATGAGCAGCTCTGTTATCAGTAGGCTTTTGTTCCTGCCTGGCTACAAATTCCTAAAGCTGGATAGTAGCTGCTCCCTTAAGATGGCCAGAATGCGGCGATACCACCCTGACTGTTTAAGTCATTTATACCGCCTGTTAGGTCTCTCTTAGCCTGAGTTTATGCATCTCTGATCTGGAATTGTAAAGTTTTTGCTAAACTTTGGTTCTCTTACAAGATTTTCTTATAGCTTAAAAGAAGTGCATACAACCCTACAACCATTCAAAATTTCGTTTTTCTTCAATAAAAGGATGGGGGCCTTTGAGTTACTTCCAGGGTTGCTCATCCCAGGTATGACTGCCATTTGGGTCAGAAAATGTTTGCTGTGGGAGGCTGTCATGGGCATTGTAGGATGTATGGCAGCCTCCCTGGCTTTATTCACTAGCTCCTCTCTCACCCGGTGCACTAGCCAAAAACGTTTCCAGGCACTCCTAAATGTAATCTCCCTGGCGTTGAGGACCACTAAGTTAGATCTCAGACTAGAAGAGTGCAGATGGATAAACTCGAAAGTGGTGCTGGTTTATATTAGACTAACTTGCAGCCTGGGAATTGGCTACAACTTTGGCACTGTGCCCAGGTTCTAGATTTAGTTGCTGAAGACTGACCACTGACTTAACTGTATTTATTCAAATGTAAGCTATTTAAACTTGAGTGTGATGATAATACGATGATTTCCTTCAACCATTGGTTTTGGATGGAGCCTAGTAGGGCAAGGAGGTGTAGTTAACAAAGTGATGTAATAAACTGCAACAATCTGCACATAGTAGCATCTGGATAGCACACATAGGCTAGCAGTTCATTGTGTTTCCTACTCACATGTTGTTCCTGATGAATTATTTTTAAAGTATGAATAAATTATTCATTATACAAGATCACCATTATTTATGCAACTGAGGTTTACCACTGACATTCCAATATGGATTGTTTTAACTATGGGACTTCTATAAAGCTTCTAAGAAATAGAAATATATGCCTAGAATTAAGTAATTTATATGGGACACACCATAATGGTAGAGGAATAATACAGTGGTTGAACCTTTAAATCTTAAGGGAATCATTAATAACAAATCTGATAAAACATTATTTACAATAATTACATATGCAGTCAAATTTTATGTACACATCTCATTTTGAATATCTCAAAACAGTCAAACCGATTAAGCTGCCAGACCTAAACAAATTTCTCCCACAGGTTATCTGCCTCACATATTTCATTTAAATAAATATTAGGTAATACTATATAACAATAATAGTATAAAAACATAAAATTATGTATGATTTAAATTTTATTTTCACAGCATCAGAAAAATAAAAACTATAACAAAAACCTTGAGGTAGTTAATCTATCTTTATTTTTCTTAGGCATCTCTGCCCATTCACTCTCTTGATGAAGGTATATTCCCTATAGCCTGTACTCTGATGCCTTGCCCAATGTCAGTTTAAATGACTCAAGTAGTAACTTCAAGTACAGTCCAATTTTTCCTTAGGGAAGCTATTCCATTGACTAATATTAAGTGGGATACTATTGGTATGTTAATTAGCTGCTTCACTCAGCACAGACTATTTATGTACCATGTACCCTTCACCCATGAATTGACACATAAGAAAAAGCCAAAGATGAAATTTAGGGATTTTTCACATTCCACATCCTGGCCCATGAAAATTACCATAGGAAAACCAACTAAAGTATATCGCTAAAGGACCTGCTTATCAAATCTCCCCTTTCAATGCTATGCACATGCTCTCAGATGCCTAAAATTGTTCAGCCAATCACTGCACTAGACTAAAGAAGGCTAAGCTATGTGATACCAATAGCGTCTGCTTAATCCACCCTTGAATTAAGAGAGAAGATACGGAGGATGCTAGATCTACCAGTAATCAGGCTTCTGAAGACGCAAAGAGACGATGCAGCAAATGGACTACCCATTGAGCAGCAGGGGTCTAATTCTGGACTGTGGAAAGAAGATTATAAAGGAGAGAAAGTCACTGGGGGATCTCATGCCCAGTGGGTTTTAGCACATGATGGCTCTTTTAAAATGTATCTCATTGGCTGCCTGCCATGGCTAGTACTTGCAATCTCAGCACTTTGGGAGGCCGAGGTGGGTGGATCACTTTATTCCAGGAGTTTGAGACCAGTCTGGGCAATATGGTGAAACCCTATCTCTACAAAAAGTAAAAAAAAAAAAAAAAAAAAAAAAAAAAAATTAGCCAGGCATGGTGGCATGGCACATGTCTATAGTCCCAGCTACTCGGGAGGCTGAGGTGGGAGGATCATTTGAGCCCAGGAGGTCAAGGCTGCAGTGAGCCATAATCTTGCTACTGCATTCTAGCCTGGACAACAGAGTGAGACTCTCTCAAAAAAAAAAAAAAAAAAAAAAAAAAAAAAAAAAAAAGAAAAAAAGTTACCTCCGTAGCTAGTTTCAGATTAAATACCTGCAGACAATTGACCAGTCTCACATCTCAGTTCCAACAACTTTAAGTTTGGCTTTGACTAAGATAAATTTAAGTAGCCTTTTCTATTAGAGAAACAGCACAACACAAATGCAGTTTCTGAAGGAAAGGCCAGAGATATGTCAGCCCACTTCATTATGAACCAGGCCTGGGAAGGAAAATGATGTGTGAGCTAACGAACTCACAAATAATTACACTGGACATTTTAATGCTGCCACCAGACCTTTTGTAAGGCTATATAAACTGATCTTAATTTTGTTATACTGACCCCTAAAGGCACTTCCCATTGTAAAATAGTCTATTAAGAATTGGTCTATATTTGGGAAAGCAATAATATTAAGTTCATTATGGCTTTTTGCAGTCCAGGCACTAATTTAGCTTGTGTAATCCTCTTAAGATTTTAATGGGTAAAAGCTATTTTAAGAATTTTTGCAAGCAAACTATATAGGCATGCTTAGAAAGGTACTTGTCTTCCAGGCCCTTTAAAATATATATAAGATAATTATGTTAAATTGATTCATGTTAAAAATGTAACACACCCAGTCAAAAAGCCTTAATAAGACAGACTTCTGAATAAGGTAGTATTATTACCCAATCTCAGCTAAAGAAACTTGATTTTAAGAGCCACACATGGCCTATCTGTTGCAAGTATGTAACAATATGTAATTATTATTAAACCAAGTTACTTTCATTGCAGAAAATATAAGTAAAAACAGATAAACAAAACAAAACAAACCAAACAATTAAAATCTTACTCTCCTCATAATGGAATCCTGCTGAATGCATATTTTTAAGCACACTCTTAAAAAATAACAATATATCCTGTCAATAAGTACAATAAATAATAATTTAAAAGCAGCATAGTGTTCTGCTGCATTGTCATAGTTTGCTTAACCCATCTGCTGTTTTTGAACATTTCTGTAATTTCTCCCCTGCCTTTTTTGCTATGATGATGTTTCCATGAACATTCTTGCATGTTTTCACAGAAAGGCATTTTAGTGTGGTGGGATATTAAGAGTATAGGCTCTAGTAACAAACTGAGCCCCTTAAATTATACATATAATGGCCGGGCACGGTGGCTCACGCTTGTAATCCCAGCACTTTGGGAGGCCGAGGCGGGTGGATCACGAGGTCAGGAGATCGAGACCATCCTGGCTAACACGGTGAAACCCCGTCTCTACTAAAAATACAAAAAATTAGCCGGGCGTGGTGGCGGGCGCCTGTAGTCCCAGCTACTCGGAGAGGCTGAGGCAGGAGAATGGCGTGAACCCGGGAGGCGGAACTTGCAGTGAGCCGAGATCGCGCCACTGCACTCCAGCCTGGGTGACAGAGCGAGACTCTATCTCAAAAAAAAAAAAAAAAAAAAAAAAATACATACAATTAAATTTTTCTGATTTAAAAGTGGAAACATATCTTATTTTAAAAAATCTGTATTCACTACTAAAAGATGATTTTTCCCCACGTGGTTATTGTTAATGTTCTTCTGCAAATTGCCAGTTTAAATCCTAGGCTTATGTTTTATTGAACTCGTCTTCTTTCTTACTGATTTATTTTACCTCTTCATAGATCAAGGAATATATAAAGAACACATTGAAAGGCAAAGATTTTTGCCTGTTTTATACTTCGCTATATATCCCTAGTACCAACAGAAACAGTACTTGGCATTTATCAAGTATTTACCAAAAACCCCAAAACTTTTATTGAATGAATTAATAAATCTGAAAACAAAATTCTATAAACTGAATAACAACAAAAATATCTTCTAGATGGTTCTGATACATGAATATTCATGTACTTTATAATATTATTGATTGTATTTCCTGCTCCATTTCTATTCAAGTTGTACTCATTATCAGTCAGCAGGCTGCAAGTTTTAGGTTTCCTTGGTACAATTGAGGTGGTTTATTGTTGCTGGTGTTATGTTCAATGTAGATGACTAATGTGGTAAAGGAAAGTAAATCTTAGAAAGTAACTAAATCTTAACTAAATCAAAGATAAAGGGGACACAAACAGTCATTTTTAAATTTAAAACCAACTACATTCAGAAAGAACACTAGGCTAGCTTTTGTTTAGGAAAGGGCCTAAGTAATGAATTTACAAATCAGCATTTCCTTCTTTAAGTGACTAAAAACCTGAGCAGGGATAATAAAATGTGTCTACTTATTCAAAGGAAAGATTTATAAAGAAACTTGCAGTCAATATAGAATACACATACTACAAATATTTAAAAATATATTGAGGCCAGGTGCGGTGGCTCACGCCTGTAATCCCAGCATTTTGGGAGCCCAAGACGGGTGGATCACCTGAGGCCAGGAGTTCAAGACCAGCCTGCCTGGCCAACATGGTGAAACCCCATCTCTACTGAAAATACAAAAATTAGCCTTGCGTGGTGGCGCATGCCTGTAATCCCAGCTACTCAGAAGGCTGAGGCAGAAGAATCGCTTGAACCCAGGAGTGGGAGGTTGCGATGAACCGAGATCACACCATTGTACTCCAGACTGGGCAACAAGAGTGAAACTACATCTCAAAAAAAATAAAAAATAAAATAAAAAATAAAAATAAAAATACATTATATTCTTCAGAGTTTTGGTAACTCAGGCAAAGGAAAAGCCTTGAAGACAAACAGTGAATCAATTCAGAGAGCATCAGCTGTAGAAAGCTGGGAGAACCAGAGGCCAGGACTCTCCAGTGAGAACTGAAAGCAAAGAGGTCAGGTTCATGAAGCTGAGTCCACAGTAGAGATATGATGCCTTGCTGCTGCCAGAAATGCCACAGGATGGAGAAAGATGAGGAGGGACACCCTACATTCTCCCCTCAGCTCACCTTCCAATCTTCCACTAATGTCTCCCATTGGCTTGACTTTGAAATCAGAGGTCAAGGGAATCTGACAAATATTTCTAGAAATACAGAGAAAAGCAGAAAGCGGGTAGGAAAAAATCTGAGTAAATTCACAGTTGATGGATGCAGATCCTTAATCGTCAGTAAGCAGAGCCCAGAGGCGATCTGGAAAAGAGACTTTTTTGGAGCATTAGCAGATAAGAGATTCCCATCCAGTATAAAGGTGGGAGAAAAGCTATCCAGGAAGGGTAAGGAGGTACAAAGGTGGAAACAAGCAAGTCAAAGGTAGGGGCTGATAAGTAGGTTAGCTTCCTATGAGTAGAAATGCTGTGCAACAGAGAATGGAAGAGCAGTTTAATGAGAACCAGTGGCAAAGTGGTGATGAAGATGATTCAGTTACTAAGTCTTTTAGCCAATTTGTTCTTATATGTGCTTACTGCCTACTATCAGATAACTATCAGTTCAGAAAACAAAGGAAAAAATTATTGTTCAGATGTTTAATTCTTTAACCATAAGTAACCTAAAAACTGATATCCTTTAGATTTATCAATTCCTCAGCACATATCATAGACTACACTATCCTAATATGTATACATATGTAACAAACCTGCACATTGTGCACATGTACCCTAAAACTTAAAGTATAATAATAATAAAAATAAAGTAAATAAATATGAGTCTCCAAATGCAGAATATTTAAATCTTCAAAACAGAAGTCAGAAATTATTATTATAAAAAAACTTTCACGTTAAGTGTGGCATACTAGGGGGCCATGTAAATAACGCTGGTGAATTTGATTCACCTGGAGATGTTTTAGCAAAGCAAGACTTTGGTAGCACCATGTGGGACTGCTCTGTCCAGAGACATTAGCTAACCACTAGTCACCTGCAGCCTCATCTTTGCTGGGTCTCAAAACCAGTGAGAACATAGTCTGACTATTAAGAATTTCTCTCTACTAGTTGAAGGACCGGAAATAATAGTTTACTGTCCTGAGTCTGGTGAACCTGAGCTTGAAGCTGGATTCTGTGATCTGTGAACATTGGTCAAATCTTTCTGACCATGATCAAGAACATCTAATATGATAGGCTTGCCCTGATTCCTGGTTATCATTCCAATTTTTCACTGGTGTGCTGACCAGACTACATTAATATAAGATGTAAAACCCTCTTCTTCCGGCCTTATGTCCTATTTCTTTGCCTTTCAAAATTTATTCTTGAATGCTGCCATACTCATTGAACCGCATATAGTATGCCTCTGTGCTTTTATCTCATCGTTCCACTTGCTCCAATTCTTTCATGCCTGGCAAGCATCTAGGAATCATTCTTTGTTCCAATTATATACTATTTTGTTTCCCTGAATGCATAATTTAAGTTCACTCCTCTGTCCCACAATAGTAAATTCTGTTAGTCTTTGTCATTTATGTTAGAACTCACCTCCTACAGTATCATAATGGTTTCATTGTCTATCCTTTTCTGTCTTTAGAGTCCCCCAGGGGCTTGGACTATACCACATTGCCTTTACATCTTACAGTCGAGGGCTATGTGTTAAATTCTCAATAAATGTTTGTTGGATTGGACTGAGTCTGGTCTTGATTTCAAGCTCTACCACTAAAAATGTAGGAATGCTTATTTGACTGCACGTCAGGCATCAAATTATAACACTGTCTCAAGACTCTTCCTGCTCTTAAGGTCAGACCTAGGTTATGGAGACCTACCTAAATCATACCTGAGTTCTCCCCATGCCTTTGGGCTTTGAAAGAAACTGATTTATAATTTTCCTGGAGAATGAGAAAGGAAGAAAGGAATGAGGTCTGCCTAGGCATCATATTAATCTGTACCTTTGGCGCATAGTAGATCAAGCTTACTCTCAATCTTGCCACGGTTCCACCAAGAACAGTTTAGTATACTTTACAACTGAGGCTATATGCTTTTTAAAATTTATTTTGTATATTAAATTGACAAGTATGATAGTATATATTTGTGAAGTACAAAATGATGTGATGATATGAATACAATGTATTGGGTTGGTGCAAGAACAATTGTAGATTTTGCCATTAAAAATAATGACAGAAACCACAATAACTTTTGCACCAACCTGTCAATTGAGGAAAATGATGAGAAAAGTCTCAATCATTTTAGGAAGTTAATTTGCCAAAGTTAAGGATGCATGCCTGTGACACAGCCTCAGAAAGTCCTGACGACATGTGCCCAAGGTGGTTGGAGCACAGTTTGGTTTTACACATTTTAGGGAGATATGAGGCGTCAATCAATATATTTAAGAGGTATGTTGGTTCCTTCCAGAAAGGCGGGGATGACTCGAAGCAGGGAGGGGTCTTCCAGGTCACAGGTAGGTGAAAGACAAATGGTTGCCTGCTTTTGAGTTTCTGATAAGCCTTTCCAAAGGAGGCAATCAGAATATGCATCTATCTCAGTGAGCAGAGGGATGACTTTGAAGAGAATGGGAGGCAGATTTGCCCTGAGCAGTTCCTAGCTAGAATTTTCCCTTTTGCTTAGTGATTTTGGGGATCAAGATATTTTCCTTTCAAAAACCTAATAGAATAATTAAATCAAACCAATTAACATATTTATTACCTCAAACACATATTCTGTAGTATTTGAAATTTACTCTCTGATTTTGAAATATACAATACACCATTATTAACTATACTCACCATACTGTGTGATAGATCTAAAAAAAACCCTCATTCTCCTAACTAAGGTGTTGTTCCCTTTGTCAATCATGTCCCCATCCCCTCTATCCCCCAGCCTCTGTAACCACCATTCTACTCTCTGCTTTTATGAGTTCAATTGTTTCAGATTCAACTCATGAATGTGAACAGATAGTGTTTGTCTTTCTGTGCCTCGCTGTTTCATTCAGAATAATGCCCTCCAGGTTCTTCCAAATTTTACAAATGGGAGGAGTTCTTCCCTTTTATGGCTGAATAGTACTCTACTGTGTATATGTGCCAGATTTCCTTTATCCATTCATCTGTTGATAGACACTTCGGTTGATTTTATAAGTTGGTTATTTTGAATAGTGCTGCAATGAACCTGGGAGTGCTTATAATAACCCAAATTACTGAAATACAAATGAAATCCATGATTTGATTATCATAAATACATACAGCCTCAGAGTTTGCAGGAATATTGAAGATGAACTAGATCAACAAGATGTCTGCTGCAAAACTTAATGTGCAAAAATGAAGCGGTCATTCTGTGGATGTTGGGTCTCTGGTTATAATGACAGATAGATGATCTTTATTAAATTATTACTATGAGAAGATCCTGTCCAAAGTGATTACATGTATCAATTCATGTAATCTTCTGACAATTCTATAAGATAGAGATTAGTATTATCTCCATTTTATAGAAATGGAGCTCCAAAGAGGTTAGGTAAACACACAAGGATACAGAGCTAATAAATGCTTAATCTATCATTCATGTAAATAGCCTGGCTCTAGAATCAGAGGTCCTAGAGCCCTAGCCCTGTAGCCCCTAGGCTATGGGGCATTCCACTAAGTTCCAGTATATGGCATACTTCTTTCAGTAACTCTTTGATAGGAGCTCACCCACTCAACATATATTTATTGTATGTTATCTGTATATCGGGCCTTATATAGGTTCTGGGACTTTAACCTAAAATGGAATATACTCTGTCCTCTCAAAGAGCTCATAGTGTGGTAGGAAAAAGTTCAGGTAAATTAAAGTATACTAAATGGTACTCAATAAATGCTTGGTGAATAATAACTGCCATGATAGTGGTAATATGGAAGGATATATGGGAGTAAAGAAAGGATGTCTCAATAAGACTTGAGGCAGTTGGTTATCAGGAAAGACCTCCTGGAAATTAGCTAGATGAACATAATAACTGAAGGCATATTCTACGAGAAGGTAATCATAAGAAAGAGAGTCTAGAAGTATGAGACAACCTCACACATTGCAGGAGAAAGGCAATGATATGGTTTGGCTGCGTCCCCAACCAAAATCTCATCTTGAATTGCAATCCCCATAATCCCCATGTGTCAAGTGCCTGACCAAGGGTGGAGGTAACTGGATCAGGGGGACAGTTTCCCCTATGCTATTCTCCTGATAGTGAGTGAGTCTCACCAGATCTGATGATCTTACAAGCATCTGGCATTTCCCCTGCTTGCACTCCCTCTGTTCTGCTGCCCCGTGAAGAAGATGCCTGCTTCTCCTTTGCCTTCTGCCATGATTGTAAGTTTCCTGAGGCCTCCCTAGCCCTGGGGAACTGTGAGTCAACTAAACCTCTTTCCTTTATAAATTACCCAGTCTCAGGTATTTCTTCATAGCAGCATAAGAACGCACTAATACAGGCATCCTATAAGGAAGTAATAAAAACAAGTGAAACAGGGTCTGAGATAAGCTTAGAAAAAAGCCTGGAGTCTCAGTGCGAAGGGCTTTGGATGTTAAGCTATGAACTGTGAACTATAGCATGACAGCCTTGAGACCCATTTAAGGTTTGAAAGTCAGCTAGTGACATGATCAAAATGGCATTTTAGAAAGGTCACTCTGACAACTCTGAGGAAGGTAGATTAAAGGGTCCAGATTGTATAGAACAAGAGGCTACTGCAACAAAGCAGAAGAAAAACAGACAGGACTGTGAAAAAGGAAAGAAGAGAAGATATGCTTGGAGGCATTAGGCAGGTTTACTCAATCAGACCGTGCTAAGATAACACATTACGCATTTTCATAATATTGCATCTACATTCTTGTATAATTTCCTCCCTATGAATCTTTCTTCTGTAGTAGTACATAACATGTTTTTAAATTTTTTTGAATAAGTGAAAGAACACTTTGGTGATTGAGTAGATGTTGGGGGTCGGGGGGGGGAAAGGAAACACAAAATGGCTCTCAACATTTCTGGCAAGGACAACATGGTGCCATACCCTGAGATGGACAGTAAAGGAAGAGAAGAAGCTTTCAGTGGAAAGATGATGGATGAATGATGATGGCTAAAGGATAGTTTGGATATTGTTTGTTTGTCCACACCAAGCCTCGTGTTTAAATTTGATCCCCAGTGTGGTGGTGTTGGGAGGTGGGGCCTGTGGGAAGTGTTCAGGCTATGGGGGTGAATTCCTCATGCAAGGCTTGGAGCTCTTCTTGCTTGCTTGAGAGTAGATTAGTTGTTGTGGGAATGGATTTTATGTTATTAAAAAAGCCAGGATATCCCTCAGGTTTCCCTTCCTTCACATCTGCCTATTTCCCCTTTGCCCTTCTTTGCCATGTTTTGACACTGCATGAAAGCCCCCACCAGAAGCCTAGCAGATGCCAGCGCCATGCTTCTTGTACAGCCTGCAGAACCATCAGCTAAATAAACTCTTTTCTTTATAAATTACCCAACCTCAGATATTCCTTCATGGACTAGGAGAGATAAAGTTTAGGCAGTTGCATGAGATTTTGATGTGTAGAGTTATCTACAAGTCAGTTTGCTATAAAACAAAAGTGTTCAGAATATTTCTGGCCTAAAAATTGAGAGTCATCAGTGCACGTGTGATAGTTGAAGTTTTGAGTTTAGAAAAGATCCTTTAGGAAGTGTGTGTGTCGGGGGGTGTGTGTGTGTAAAAAGAGAGCATATATAGGAAGATAATTTAATTGATAATATAAAATACAATATTGTGGAGAAACAAGCACACAGGAAGAAGATAGTACAGAAAAATCAGAGAGAAAGGAGGAATTCTAGGAGAGAAGGGTCGGGAGAGAGGGGTCACAGAAGCCAGAAGAACTCGGGTTTCAGGAGAGGATGAATATTCAACAGTTACAACTGCCATAGAGATGAAGCGAGATAAGCACAACAAATATGTCATTGGGTCTGGTAATATTGAGGGTGATGAAGTTATTAGTGAAAGTAGATTCAGTGAAGTGTTGGAATCAGAAGCCAGAATGGAGTTGGGGGAAGAATAAATAGGATGTAAGGAAATAGAAACAGTAACTGTGAAGTCTTCTTTCAAGAAGTTTTAAGACTTTTACCTAACAAGGAAGCAATAAATGGTAGCTAGAGGAGGGTATGTATTCAAGAATGACATTGTTTTAAGATGAGAAAGGTTTGAGCTCTAGTGACTGAATTGTTCCAGGATAAAGTAAAATAAACAAGAGAATAATTTTAAAAATCAAATAGAGTAATAGCAACTAAGTCACCGAAAAGATGGGCCATGGAGTCTAAACTACATAGAGAAGAAGGTAAATGTCAGATTGGAGATAGACATTGTTCAGAAGGAACATAAAGGGAAGAGAATATAAGGAATAAGAGAAAAGCATAGCAGATTTGAGTCAGACACTGAGATGTTTATGTTTAAGTTTCTACAGTGAATCTGAGTAAGGAACTAAAGAAGAGTGACGTATTAACCAAACATATTTTTGGTACATGTCAGCTCAATGATAGGTGTGAGAAATATCTAGAGCGTAATCTTGGAAATACACTTCTGAAATGCAGCAGAGGTGAAAAGAAGCTGGGACTAAGAAGAGCAAGGAACTGAAGGGCTACCAGTTGGACTACTCAGCAAGGTATGTATTAAAATCACTCTGGCAAACTGAAATAGTTTCTATGGCTGAATAGTGTATATTCAGAAAATGTGGAGGAGATTCCCAAAAGGCAGAAACAGCTGTATAGCTGGATGACAGCACTCTCAAAGAAGCGGTTTCTGGAAAGTTAAAGAGTACGTGTTTGGAAATGGCCCTGAAGATTAAGAAGGTGAACCCAAGTCTTGGCCCTGTGGATATGGCCCACAGGGCCTCGGATCCTTGGCCCAAGGATATGAGAGAATGGGCCACTGACACCGGTGAGTGAAACACGTGACAAACTTGCTTCAAGATAATGTCAGATTTTTTAAAAGACCAGAAGGCAAACAGGACACTGAGTGAAGAGGACGATGCTATAGGATAATTTGTTAATAGGGGTCATGGTTCCTGGAGAACACAGGGAAAAGTTTTGGCCAAAGAGTAGTGGTGGGAGGACAATTAGGAGAGTGATAGAAACACCAAAATTGTGGAGATGAGAGGATAATAGAGCACACTTAAAACAAGTGACTAAAGGGCCTCCCATTTGGGGCTGAGGTGCAACTTGACAAAGGGTGCGAAGAATGGTGATATTATTGACCTCATGTGCTGCTGAGCCAGAAGTCTCCTAACCAGATGTTTCTAGCCAAGAATGTAACCAAGGCCAAGTATAGTATGCTTTTTGTGTTCTAGTCAAAAACCTGATATGTTTTCCTTAGGCAATCAATCCATTTACCCTTAGGCAATTTTGATTGCTAGAAAGAAGTTTCCATTGATTTAAGACACCTCTCTTTATGCATTTCATTCACCCATCAAGTTTCACCTGTTGGGGTAACATAAAACACAGACTTTGAAGATGGGTATCATGTGCATTCAGAGTCCTTTTTTCTTCAGACTGAATGTGCCCAACACTTTTTTTTGTTGCTACTTGTCATGCATTTCATCATCCTACTCATTTTTCAAATGTTTCAACTCACTTTAGTTTATAGTACATTCTTAATATAGTGGCTAGAAATGAATCAGAAGCCAGAACGGAGTTGGGGGAAGAATAAATAGGATGTAAGGAAGTAGCAACAGTAACTGTGAAGTCTTCTTTCAAGAAGTTTTAAGACTTTTGCCTAAAAAGAAATCAATAAATGGTTGCTAGAGGAGGGTGTGTATTCAAGAATGACATTGTTTCAAGATGAGAAGGGTTTGAGCTCCAGCGACTGAATTGTTCCAGGATAAGGTAAAATAAACAAAAGAATAATTGTAAAAATCAAATAGAGTAATAACAACTAAGTCACTGAAAAGATGGGCCATGGAGTCTAAACTACATAGAGAAGAAGGTAAATGTCACATTGGAGACAGAAATTGTTCAGAAGGAGCATAAACAGAAGAGGGTATAAGGAATAAGAGAAAAGCATAGCAGATTTGAATCAGACATTGAGATATCAGACATTAAAGCACGTTCTAACAAGCACACTCTAGAATGATATTATAAGGGAATGAAACCAACACTTAATGAACACCCACTATGTTCCTAGCCCAATGTGAGTCATGTACATGCATAACCTCACTCAAGGCTCAGAGTTTAAAGTGCAAGTTCTTATGTCTGAGATCAAGGGTTGGAGCCCTTGTTCTGTCACATAGCTAATATAAAAAATTAATTTACCTTCCTGGGACTCATTGCTTTCCTCTGTAAAACGGGAATAATAACTTTATTTATTTAGCAAGGTTACTATGAAAGTTAAATGAAATAAGGCATACTTCCTGCCATGTATTGCCTGGCACAGGGTAAACACACAGTAAGTGATAGTTATCATTATCTACAATTTTCCAGATGAGAAACCTGGCAGTGAGTTAAGGTCAGACAATCAAGTTTGAAATCCAGATGATTAAATTCCAAAGCCCATTACATCATCTTGTCCCACATTCTAAGTTTCAATGCATGTCTTTCTAATACTGCAACCCAAGATGATTGTTTGTAGATTAATGCTGAGTGAATTGTCTGCCACGATTCTTATGATTTTTCACATATGCTACTACTGTTAAGCATGGTTTCCTCAGCCTAAACTTATGAAAATTTATTTTTGAATCTCATTGAAGCCATTGTATTATTTAGGCTTACTGTTATGAACAACAGTGATAACTATGGAAATTTAAAAAGTGAAGAATGCAAAACATAATATAAAAATAATTAGCAACATATAGAAATAAAATGGAGTTGTTTAGAGAAAGTAAGAAAACAATAGGTCAATACCTATTTATTTTAAAGATATTAATACCATTGACAGAAATGAAGAAATTTGGAAAAAGAATGTTGGCTTGGGAGGAAAAATTGTATTTTACTGGGAGATTTGTTGACAAAATAGTTGGATTGACTCTTCACAAATTACCATTTTTTTCCCTGGATAAGATCCCAGATGAATGAAGCACATAATTGAAGCCTCAATTTTTTTAAGAAATAAAAATGGTTACATCTAACTTCATATAAAAAGACAAAAGAATGTTATAATTCATTAGAAAACTAGTCAGAATTACAATAATAACATGGATCTGAGGCCAAAGTGAAAATGATATTTTGGTCTAACTGTCCTGTCATTTTGTGTGAGTTTGAGAAAATGTACTCTGTGTCTATCAAAAGAGCTAATGTTAATGAAGGAAGTGTCCTAGTGAACTAGTGCCCTCACCAGTGAACTATCAACATCCTAGGGCATAGTGGCTGACTTAACGGGTTAACTTAGGACTCATAATAAAATGAAGTCTTGCCTGAAAGAGAATTCTGTTTCACTGAAATCTCGGAAAGAACTTGTGAGACTGATCATCAGTGTTCTATGACAAATGATAGTCCAGTAATGCAGAAAGTAGTGGTGGACTTTTTCTTCATTGACCACTGTTAATCCATTAGCAACTTAATTCCTTTGAAATGTAACTTCTTCAAAACACTTAAGGCTGTCATTTTTTATCACTGCACATCAGAGTCCATCAATCATTGCCAAAAATTGTCAATCACAGTCAAATGAGGGCATTTTCAGAACTAATGGATAGGAACTTTTTGACCTCATGTTTTTCAAAACCTTAAAATCACATGCAAAAGAATATAACTTAGACTCCATCTTCTGTTATTGGTAACTTTAGATAACTTTAGAGATTTTCAAAGTGTATTTTAAATACATAGTGCTAGATTTGTTTAATGGCTCATACTTTAAGAAATCAGAAGCATACATAGTGGAAAATTCTAAAAATGAGAAACATGAGATCTGGGTTCTAGTCTCTGACTTCACTACCATATGTGACCAAGGGCAATTTCTTTACCTACTCTTAGAGCTCTGTTGTCTGTTTTCTATAACAGATACATAATATCTTACTTCCTAGTGAGAGAACTCTGAAAATGATCTCATGCAGTTTCCTCCCACTTGGAGATTTATTACCATAAATCTTTTACCTGCATTTGAAATGCACAAAAACAAACTATAACCAAAACAAAATAAAGCAAAAGAGACTCAAATTGTTTCTTTAGACATATTTTCTCTAAGACATAAACCTCTACCTTGTATATTTTGTCTTACTGTATTTTTAATTTTCTACCAAAGTCCTTTTAGTTTTCAGGCAAGCTAAATGATTAGCATCAAAGACAGTCCCTAGAATTTCTGGCTGAGGTTAACTGTGACAGTTGTGAGTCTGACAGTTGCATCTTCATTTGCTGATTTTCCAAAGTCTAGCTGCATAAAGACCCAGGATTGCCAAATGATGGGGAAAATACCAGTAAATCTGCTTCTACTTCTTTCCTGTCTACTGCTACACAGTCCTGGGTTGTAGCTCATTGCCATGTTTCAAGAATACTGTGTATGTTTTCCTGCAATGTGTACCCCTAAGATTTGAGATCTGCCTGTTAAATTCCACAATAGGTAAGTTAAAATCTACCTGCTGCTTTTTTAAACTATAACTTTATTTTTGACAAAATTCTCTCTTCACGTTTAAGTATTGACCTTTCCTATATTCTTAACAATTTCTGTCTACAGAATTGCATTCACTAGGGTGAAGTTTCTCTGTGGGTTTTTTTTTTTTTCAATGTTTGAATTAAGAAAACAGCCATCCTTTCTGCATTCGGGGAAATCCAAGGATAACCTAAACATTTTCCTTAGGAAATTCATAAGTGATTGAGGCTCCTGCCAACATGAAAAGTTCACTCACCCAGGAAAACTTAAAACATTTATTTAATTATTATTTGAGTGGCTCCTATGAGTCAGATACTTAAACAGTACAGCCCTTAAAGTTCCCATTATCAGTAGGCTCATCTTTTTCTTTAATGTCTGAGTCTGTGTTCCCTAATTATCTGTTGCCCTTTCTTCCTTTTTACAAAAAAGAGTGGGAAAGAGTGCCTTTAGGGTTGACCTGGCTCTGACAAAGCAAGTGGAAATAAATGAGCAACATTTCCAGAAACTACACCAAAAGGGAAGTCACCGTTCCCTATTCTCAAGTTCTCTAAGACACCCAAAAGTACACACAACATGGGACAAATGCCCTATCACCCCAGGGAGAGTTTGACTCTTTCTACACAAAAATCGAGGAGGTAAAAATCAGTGCAGCAAAGGGGTTGAGGATAGTAAGTTAGTTTTATGAACTAGAGTTAAAAAATTTTTAAATCCTTTGCAAGGTTAAAAGGTATAAATATATCAGTATGTTAAAACTATTATTGATAAAAACTTGGAGGAAAATATAAATAATATCAAAACAACATAGTATTTTTTTCCTACTTATTCCTATTAATGCCTATAATATGTAAAGGTAAGGTAACATTACTTTCTTGCTTTCTAGAAAATTGTTACATTAAACATATCACACATAAATCTAATTTGGAGCCATAAGTTTTCATTATTATAAACAATGCTATTACAGAGATAATTTTATTTGTGTCATCTTGAAAATAATATAGACTATCCAACATTAAATGAAATTTAAGTGTATTTCATGTATGTTATTTGTGACAAAAGAGGTAGTGTATATGCCAAATTTTGCTAAAATAAGGACTTTAATGCAACCAGACACTGATTCTCTGGTGACTTCATATATCACTTTCACCACTCTGACTCACAGAGACAGTGCAAACTTCATGAAAGCAAGGAAAAACATGATAAAATTTGTGGTATTTTTTGTTTGTTTAGTTGTATTCTTAGCATTATTTTGTCACCATTTTTATTTTTAAAATATAATACACACAATTACTTTTTTTACTGCACTTCAAAGAACTTTATAGTTTTAAATTATTTTATTCTTGTATTCTCAGAAAAAAGTGAGGTAGGTTGAAGTAAAGCAATTAACCCATAAAAGAAGATAAACTTTTGTATGATATTTTTTGTAGGAGACATAAAGCATATCAATTATATCTGTTGGTGTTCATTTCAGATTCCAGAAACCACATCAGTTATTTCAAGAGAAAAAAATTGGCATTAAACATTGTTAAGCATGTAATGAAGAAGTGAAAAGGCATAAAGGGTACATAAGTTATCACAGAGGTAGAAACCACAAAAAGCAGCTTCCACTCCCAGGACTGGAGAAACAGAAGAAGGGGCTACTATCGCAACTTGAGTGTTGGAGAAGGGGTCACAGAAAGTTGTAAGTCTGTCCTTCGAGAAGGATGTGCTACTATGTGGTGTGGGTGTCTCTGATCTAGGGTGGCTCTGATCTAGGAGGAGGGGCACTACAGGGCTGGGACTCTATCCTCTGAAGATGGGGTATCCGCCAACTGATGCTTCCATCTTTAGCGGGGTTGGGGAAGTTATTTCTGAAAGTGTTGGAGCAAATGCAAAATGGAATTAGTTATTGCTACCAGAGCAAACAGTTATTGTCAGGATGAAGAAGTGTTGCTGGGTATTACTGAGAGGGGCTGAAAGCAAACAGGAGAGAATGACAACCTTCTTTTGCTTTTTTCTCCTTCAAGTTGCCTCTAGCACCTATGAGTAGCAGTCTAACAGAGAGCCAGTTGGTAAGAGAGAAACATGGTTTTGCAGAGCATATAAGGTGGGTAGGTGGGAAACATAAAAGACAATAGCTCAAAAATCAGCACATAAGGCATCTAACATCTACTGGTATGCACCCTGTGACTGTCTAACAAAAAGTAATGGAATAGGCTGAGCATGGTGGCTCATGCCTGTAATCCCAGCACTTTGGGTGGCCAAGGCAGGCGGATCACTTGAGGTCAGGAGTTCAAGACCAGCCTGGCCAACATGGTGGAAACCGCATCTCTACTAATAATACAAAAAATTAGCCAGGTGTGGTGGCACGTGCCTGTAGTCCCAGCTACTCAGGAGGCTGGGGCAGGAGAATTGCTTGAACCTGGGAGGCAGAGGTTGTAGTGAGCCGAGATCGTGCCACTGCACTCCAGCCTGAATGACAGAGCCAGACTCTGTCTCAAAAACAAAACAAAAGAAAACAAAACAACAAAGAAAAACTAATGGAATAGAGGCTGTGGCTTATTTCCAATTCTTTTTCTCCCATTTGAATGTAAATAATATTCAGACATATGCATGTGTGCATGCAAGGGCTGCAATGAACTGCAATAATTACAGAGCCCTGGACTCAATAAGAGCCATAATAAATGGAAATGGGAAAAAATGCAAGATTACAGTTAGTTGAAATATAAATTTAACGTAAGAAAGGGGTGACAGTGGCTGGGCGTGGTGGCTTACGCCTGTAATCCCAGCACTTTGGGAGGCCGAGGCGGGTGGATCACGAGGTCAGGAGATCAAGACCATCCTGGCTAACATGGTGAAACCCCGCCTCTACTAAAAATACAAAAAATTAGCCGGGTGTGGTGGCGGGTGCCTGTAGTCCCAGCTACTCAGGAGGCTGAGGTAGGAGAATGGCGTGAACCTGGGAGGCGGAGCTTGCAGTGAGTGGAGATGGCGCCACTGCACTCCAGCCTGCAGCCTGGGCAACAGAGCGAGACTCTGTCTCAAAAAAGAAAAAAAAAAGAAAGGGGTGACAGTATGTGGCAGATCATAAGACTCTATTATCCAAAATGGAGAGCAATATTTCTGGTTCCAAATTCTCTTCTAAAACTCCACTAGTCCTCATCAAGAATTACACTCTGTTTCCCCTCCCATTGAAACTGGATTGGCCTTTGTGACTGCCACATTGAATAGAATGTGGCATAAGTGACACTGAGTATCTCTAAAGAGTAGGTGTTAAAATAGATATACCTTCTCTTTGACCATCTCTCTTGGGATGCTTGCACTTGAATTTGGCCACCATATTGTATGGCTACCTAAGCTACCTAGAAGAGCTAGATTAGGTGGTCTGCCCAACAGACCCCACAAAAATCCCAGATGATTGCCAGTATCAATTTCTAGACATGGAATTGAGAAAGCTTACAGATGACTCGAGCTTCCAGCCTTTGAGCCATCTCAGTTGATGTTGAGTGCAGCAGTGATGAGCTATCTCTCTAGAGACTGTAAAATGTGCAGATTAATAAAGCAAAATATGTTTACTTTTCAAGCAACTAAGTTTTGGGGTGGTTTGTGATGCAACCACAGTAATTGTAACAGATTTTGGTCCCAGAAGTTGTATGCTGTTATAATAAACTTAAAAACTGGCTTTGGGAGCAGGCAGTAGGTAGAAACTGGAAGAACTTTGAGGAGAGTGTTAGTGAAAATCTAAAGGGCTTTTCTTAATGAAAGTTTGATTGCCCCAGAAGAGACTGTCAGTAAGAGTTTAAACAAAAGTGACAAAAATGATATTGGAACCAAGAAATAAGGGGATTATTGTTATGCAGTGACAGAAAGTTTACAACACTATTGCCTGAGGTAACGTGGAAAAAGGAAAACATATCTGGTAAATTGGATGATCTAACTAAGGAGATTTCCAGGTAGAATACTGAAAGCCCACCTGGTTTCTTTTTGCTGCCTATAACAAAATGAGAGAACAGAAATACAGGTGAAAAAGTAATTGTTCAGCTTTCAAGCAAAATTAAAATATGAAGGAGGCTAGCCTTGTTGAGTTAAAAAATAATACTTCCTCATACCCAACCACATGATTCTCAAATTTGGAAATATTTTCAGAACAAAGATAAAATCAAGGGTGGGACTATACGTTCATTTGTTAAGACCTCAGAAAGAGTTACTGCAATGCCTCAGATAACTTTGTCAGGCAACTTTGTCAGACAAAAGGCCCTCTAAGGATCTTGAAGCTGTGCCTCACAGATCCTCCTCCACTAAATAATAATGGAGTTTCTAAAAATCTTCAGGGTAACATCCATCAACATCCTTACAGAAAACCCATGAAAGAGAGAAGGGTTTATCTCAGTGAGATTTGTTGAGTGTGTCTTTTGCCTCAAGGACTAAACTTCAGTAACAATTATAGGAAGGCTACAAAGATTTTTAAAGTCTGGGTGCCTTGGCTCACACCTGTAATCCCAGCACACTGGGAGGCTGTGGTGGGAAGATCGCTTGAGGCTAGGAGTTCAAGAACAACCTGGGCAACAAAGTAAGACCCCAACCCTACAAAAAAGAGTAAAATCATTAGCTGGGTGTGGTGGTGCACATGTGTAGTTCCAGCTACTTGGGAGGCTGAGGCAAGAGGATTGTTTGAGCCCAGGAATTTGGGTTGCAGTGACTAGGATCCCACCACTGCACTCTAGCCTGCCGGACAGAGTCAGAGTGATATGGTTAGTATCTGTGTCCCTGCCCAAATCACATGTTAAATTGTAATCCCCAGTGTTGGAGGAAGGCCCTGGTGGTAGGTGATTGGATCATGGGGGCAGATTTCCCCCTTGCTGTTCTCGAGATAGTATGTGAGTTCTCATGAGATCTGGTTGTTCCAAAGTGTGTGGCACCTCCCTTGTCTCACTTCTCTTCCTCCTGCTCAGCCATGTAAGATGTGCCTCCTTCCTCTTCTCCTTCCAGCATAATTGTAAGTTTCCCGAGACCTTTCAAGCCATTCTTCCTGTACAGCCTGTGAAACTGTGGGCCAATTAAACCTCTTTTCTTTATAAATTACCCAGTCTCTGGTAGTTCTTTATAGCAATGTGAGAATGCACCCTGTCTCCAAAAAAAAGAGGAAAGCCACAAAGTTTTTAAGAGAACTTTACTAGTAGCAATACTGCCAGCTTGAACTAAAAAAGACAAGCAGAAAATGAAAAGATATCTTCAGATCTCTATACTGTGGGCAGGAAAGAGATCAGGGAAACTACTTAGTTGCAAAATCCAGCTAGTTTTGATGAAAAATGAAGGATGTCCCAGAAGGTAGAACCAAGAGTCCAAACAGCAGAGTCAAGAGCTGTGAGAGATCATTTCCAGTAGCAATCCTGAGCCCTAATCCAGAAACTAACGCTATGTACCCAGCTAGGTTTGAGAATTTCTGGGACCAGTAATTGCTGTAGGCCTTCCATTTCCACCTTTTTTTATGGTGTTTATAGTGGTTATCTATTAAGTCTGTCTCACCATCGTGTATTGGATATCGGGGAGAGGAGGTATCTGAATTCATAGGCCTGCACTTGAAGAACTGCACCTGAGGAGCCTCATCTGTATCTGGACTTGAGGTAAACAAAGAGATCCTGATTCCTGAGTGTAAGCCTGACTATGTAGTGGGATCTGAAGGAGTTCTTGGAGGAGGGCAAGGGTGGAGAATGTGGGCAGACTGGACTATTGTATTTTCCAAAAGTACACAGCAGCATTTCTGGTACCACTAGGCTCTTTCAGAATATTTTCAGTACTCCATCAAGAGGTGAATCTATTTTCCTTCCCATTAAAATTGGGCAGGCCTTTGTGACTGCCTCTAGAAGTAGAATGCAGTGGAAGTAATGCTGAGTGATTTCTGAGATTAGGACATTCAAGTGATTTGGTTCCTACCTGGATCTCTCTCTCAGGATGCTTTCCCTTAAACCCCAGCCATCATGTCATGAAGAAACCCAGACCACATGAAGTATGTTCTGGCTGAAAGCTTTAGCAAAATTCCTAACTGACAGCCAACATTCACCTCCAGACATATGAGGGAACAATCTTTCAGATGACTCCAGCCTCCTGCTTTGAACCATCTCAGCTGATGCTGAATCACAGCTGAGCTGTTAACGCTCATCTCTGCCTAAATTTCAGATGGATGAGAAAAATACAAATCATAACAGATTTAAGCCACTATGTCTTGTAGTGGTTTGTTTCACAGCCATATTGGAGTGGTTTGTTTCACAGAGGAAGTGTTATATTGACATGTATTTAGTATTTGCAAAAGTAACTAAACTTGAGAGAAGTGAATAAAAATAAAAGAAGGGGAAAGGTGATAATTCAAAGGAAACAATGTGACATCAGAAGCACAAGCGGAATGATGAACCATAAAAGATCTGGGGCATTTCTTTATCTAAGAAAGGGGTGAAGGAGGATTGATAATATAAAGATAGTCAAAGAAGAGGAAAATATTCCTAAAAGACACATTTACTTTTCAGATATAGTTTATGGACACTGAAAGCCTTTAACTTTTTAGAAACTACATTTTAAATCTATTTCATGTACTTTACTCACGATGATAAATATTACTTACCTTTTCAATTTTACAGTGTTCCTGGTCTGCTGCATATTTTAATTCAAATTTTTAATGTTTTTTTTAAGGCTAAGTAAGATAAGCACAGTTTTCTTTAAAAGGCAAAAACCTTTGAAGCAGTCCACCCCAAATTAATCATCATGCCCCTTTTCTCATATTTCTTTCCTTTAATGGTTTAGAGATGAGCCGTCACATTACCATTATGTATGAATACTACTAAGCATAAATAAGTGGGACAGGTTGCCCTGCAAACAAATTTCATTAAAGTACCTAGATTAACACATTTTAAAGGTCTCTTTAATGAATCTTTGTCCTTGTGCTACAACACAAGCAAGAATAGGGCAAACTAAGTTGTAGAATTTTATATTTCCATCTCTAGCTTCAAACAATTAAGGGAGTTATAAATAAGCTCTACTATCTTTATCCCACTCAAAAATAATGAATGAGCCATCCTCATGAATCACAAGACTATCACATCAACCCATCACAAGCCCAAGATCATGAAAGCAAGATTTTAAACTAGCATTATATTTTGGAATAAATCATGGACTTGGTAACTATTGCAGAATTGTAAATGTTATGATTTTTAGAGTTATAGCATAATTCATATATCAAACCGTGGCATCTATGAACCCCAGCATAGAATTACTAGAGCTTTTCCAATTTTTAGAGCAAATCTTTGTGAGTTCAGATTTTTAAAAAATCACTATGATGAGAAAAGTGATCAAACAAAAACATTTGGACATATTAAAAGATGAATTTTGTAATGAAAATTATATAAAGGCAATTCTTCAAAAATGTTGGGGCACAATGCAGCAATAATTAGATTGTTGTTGAAACAAAAGATTGCTTTTAGTTTTCATTGGCCAAAGATAACAAAGGATAAAACAGATAACTCAAAATAGAGATTTACCAATGGGACGGAGCTTTTTTATTTTTGAGAGGGGGATGTGGATATATACATGCAATTAGGGTGATAAATATTAAAGGGATCTATCTTCTAATCATTTAATATTCACTACACATTAATAAATAATTTCTTCTTATAAACTATAATATCATAATTTCTACGACATATGATATTATTAAAGGGTCTATGTTGGAAAGCATTGTAGAATACTACAATTAAATTCTAAAATGTGGAATTAAGGGAGGAAATAATCTTTTACTGTGCTTTGAACATGTAACTATGAGGCTGTTTAAAACATTTTTATTTCTTTATGCCTGTGACATCAGAGAAAGATACAGATTATGGTACTTTTCAAAACTATTGTTTTGTTTTTTTTAAGAATTCACAGATATTTTCAGCAGGCATCTAAGTGGTTGATTTCCATTGCTTCAAATGACGCAAGAAAAAGGTTAAGTACATACATATTTGATGTTTTTAAAATAAATCTGACCTTAAACTCTAGTAAATTAATATAGCAAGGTTCCAAATGTTCAAATCCGAATTTAGGACTCATATTACTCTTAGTTACATAATGCATTTTAATTGTTTAAATTTGGTTTTTCACTGGTTTTCCTTTTGGTTTCTCACATACAGAACATAAGGGTGCACAATTCTCTTAGACACACAAAAAACCGCTTAGATCCCACAAGATGCCTGAATCCTAACGCAGTACAACATTCAGCTAGGTTGGCTCCTTCCTTGAAAGAAACAAAAATAATTCCCCGTAGAACAAAGGTTTTTAAAATCCAATGAAATTAATAGAAATTTCAGTAAAGTGTCTCAGAGGAGCCACAGGCAGTGAATTTTCCACACAAAATATAGTGAAACTAGACAACTTATTGATGTGTTCATAAAAAATGTGTTTTGCTTTCCTTCTATAAAAGTGTAGCAACAGGAATTCAAACACAAAATAGAAAACCAGACCTAAATTTAGTATTTAATATAATTTATAAGAAATCCTATTTAAAGCAGCAGTCTATAACTTTAGCCTATTTCAACCTTTCCTTTCAGTTTCTAGCACTTCCAAACTACTTTTTCTTGACGTCCAATTTGTTATTACTTACTGCCTTTACTTTCCTTATGTTACCAAACTTTTGTCTCTTTTTCATCAAAATAAGAACATCACTGCTGCTGCTACAGAAACAAGTGTGTGTGTCAGCACATACACACACAAACACACCCACTCATAAAAGCCTCAGGACTCTCAAACTGTTTATAATCCATTTTCTTATTATACAATGCTAATTTTAATATCGTAATATACTAATATGATCTATCATACCCTCTCAATTCCAAAAAGGCTTGCTGTGTATTTTTGCAAGAGTGGCAGATTCTAACCTAACTGTTAATGTGGAAAGAAGAATTTTCTTACTTGAATTTTACTATTAATAGGAAGACTTAAAAAATTATTAGTGGTCAAATTTCAGATCTGACAGAACAAAATACATATAGCACCATAGCTAAAATTCTGAGGGGTTTAGTTTCATGGAAAAAAAGGCATAACACAAATAACCAACTCAAATATATATTCTTCCAGAAATCTGAACTTGTACCATTTCTCTTATATTTTATTATAAGTTTGATTACTAATTCGATCAGAGAAAAAACAATCAAAACATCTAAGACTAAATCGTGTCTAAATGACTATAGGCCACAGAACTCCCCATAGTCTGTGGCAAAAATTTCAATTGCCATTTATACCTGGAATGTTTTTGTATTTTTTCTCATTATTCATAGTTGCTAAGAAAATTTTTTAAAAGTCCTTAGAGATTTAGTTCAGTTTAGCAAACTTAAACTGAATAACCTTGATGTACCAAAATGCTGAACTAAGTAAGGGATTACAAAAATGACTAGAATAGTCTTCACATTTTTTCTTGCAACAACTTGTTTCTCTTGTATTGACTGGCACACTAAGAGCCTGGGAGTTTTCAAGATAATTGGAAAGTATCAGTATTCAAAACCAATCCCCAGTGCAGTCAGGGGAAAAAAAGAGAAAAGAACAGAACTATCTGCCCTTATGAGACATGGGACTTACATCCTGATGTAAGGGGGTAAAAAATAAATATAAATGACTAAATTATATAATCTGCCAGGATTCTGGAAAGGGATAAGTAAGATGGAAATTAAAGAGCATGGAGGGAGAAACCCAGACTATGGAACAGAAGTGAGTGTCACAGCGGCTGTAAATTCAGATAGGTTGGTCAAAGGAGGTAAGATTCATCAAGAAGGTGGCATTCAAGCAAACACTCGAAAGAGGTGAGAAAAAGATGGGCTTTGGTTCCTGGAGGAAGATCACTACAGGTTAAGGAAATAGCCAGGGAAAAGGCCTTAAGAAGGCATCCTTGTTGATATTTTGATGAGCAGTGAAGCACCAGTGTAGCTAAAGAGGGTGAGCAAAGGCAGAAGCATTGATTAAATCAGGGAGTTAATGGGGGCATGAGGAAAGCAGTTCACATAAGGCCTTTATTTTGAATGGACTAGAGAGTCACTGAAGTATTTGTAGTTGCAAGGTGCCATAGATCTTACATTTAGAATGTATTGCTTTATGTGCCATATTAAGAATGCATTACAGAGGGGTAAGGGTAAAAGCAGAAAGACTAGATGAAAGACTATGATGGGGTGAAGTAATGGTGATTTAGGCCAAGATGGTATCAGTTGTTGATATAAAGAAGTTGACTGCTTTCTGGCCCAATGGATTTTATTTTTATTTTTATAGACTTAGGGTTTGCTCTGTTGCCCAGACTGCAGTGCAGTGGTGTGATCATAGCTCAATGGAACCTTGAACTCCTTGTCTCAAGCGATCCTCCTGCCAGACTAATTTTTAAAATTTTTGTCTTTGATGCCCAGGCTGGTAGCACATTGGATTTTAGATGAGCATGTTGGGAAATTATCCTGGCCTGAGCCTAGTTTACCGATTACTGAATATTAAATTATATTTGCTTTTGTGAGCATATTTGCATTAGCAGAGTTCTATGTTTATGCCTTTTCTACTAAGTAGAAAGCCATTACCTATTATAGTAATTTTTTGTTGAATGCTAATACTATCTTTTGACATATCACTATAATTTCATTTCAGTTTGATTCCCAATTTCTCTTCTCTGTGAAGCTGTACTCCACCTTACTTTTACTCCACCCTGCTGTATTCATGCCTTCAGCAATTACACATTCAATTTGTTCTGTGTTATTTTGAGCTTGTTTCTTTGCTATTGTGATAGTTGCTTCTTTTGTTTCTCCAGTTTGGTTCTTGATAAAACGCAAGCAAGGAAAATACTTTTAGACACAGAAATCCCTTTACCCTCCAGGATAATTAGGTTATCATCCTACTTATCAATTTTTGAGAGATAACTAAAATGATAAATTATATTCTAATCCTCAGTAACAAGGACATAGTAGTTTTCATACAGTTCTCAGAAACTCATGCTACATAGGCTGAGAAAGGAAGTGTTCTGAGTCATGATCTTAGGTAGGAGAGGGATGAGGACATTTATTATTTTTTCAGAAATTAAAAGCCAGAATCAGGGACTGAAAATGGAAAGTTTCACACCAGTAAATCTTTCAAAGATTATCCTTCTATCTAGCAGAGACATTTTCCCCTCTCATAAGACACAATAAACATAAAGATGGTTTAGTTTCTGTTTGTTTTATGGTTTTGGAATTCTGAAAAAAGAAGTTATAAGGGCAAGTTAACTTATTAAAATGCTTTGAACTCTTTGAAGAAAAGATATTTTTATGAGATACATGTTCAAGGCATTCTTTCTGTCTTTGCAGTTTTTCTCTCATAAAAGATATTCTCTTTCAAATGGACTTAAAACTATCAAATGTGTTTTTACTTACATTTACTTTATCTCTTTGTACATGCTAGGGCCCATCTGAAGTAATACCTCTTTGTTAAACTTTGTCTCTTAAAAAAAACCCAAGAATTCTAACAAGCCAAATATTGTACAATATTCTCTAATATATGAATTGATCTCATTATTGATTCATGATGTCTTGAACCATCCCCCTCTGCCCTTCACCATATCTCAACACACCCTGACCATCTTCTTCAAAAGTATGTCTATTCATGTTGTAGCCACACACTAAACTACAGACAATTAGCTGGTCCACTCCTCTGCCAAGGCTTGAAATAAATCTCTATTCCAGATATTGGGAAGACAGCAATACCCCTTGTCCTCCACATGTGATTCCTTAAATAGTACCCTAGTGGCCTCAAAGAGTCAGTGCACTTCTTTAAGCCTAATTTATTCCCAGAATATGACCTAGGTACTGGGGAGGATAGAACACACTATCTGATGTTCAGTTTGCTCAACTGTACCCTAGAGAATCGAAACAGTAAGAAGCATATGGTATGAATATTGTCCTGATGAAGGCACATTGTTCCACTTTGGAATTTAAAATAAGCAATGCAGCAATTGTTATTAACTAGCTTAGATCCTTTCTTCCAAATCAAAAGACTTTATAAAGTTTCAGGAAGCAGTATGGTAGATTATGTGTCCTAAAGGTTTTCTGTCTTCAACACCAGAGTCAATGATTCCGCAAAGAAAAAAGCTCCTTAATAACTGCCAACACAGACCATTAAAAACACACAACTTTATGCTTTGCCTTTTCCCCACCTCTGCAGTGGCAATGACCATGTTCAATAACTAAGCCTTTGAGCAGCTGGCTGGTGCTGAAGTTAAATGCATATGACAGAACTACCAGCACTGATGGATGGCTCTGGACCCACTGTGCTGACAAAAGCCTGGGATGTTTGCAATGGTTGGTTATCAGTGAAAATGGGCATTACCTGATTTGGCATTTGAACACTTTGCAGATCCTAAAGTGATGGTCAGCATTGAACCCTGAAGACGCAATGCTAGCAGGGTTAATACATGGCAGAATCTGTCTATACACTGTGGTGACTGATTATTTACTGAATCCCAGAAACAGAAAACAGACCTTTTGATAAATTTACTTTTGGGGAGTAAATTTCCAAGTTTATATTTTTTTCAACTAAAAATACTAGCAAATGCAAAGATCCTCACTGGTTCGTAGTATTTTTTTATGAGACCTTATAGAATAAAAAACCTTTCAAAATGTTTTCACTTCCATCATTTATTTTCTTTCAAACCACTGTAAATTTACATTTTGAAACTCATTTGCCTCATAGGCATTATTATTTTTCTTAGTCCGTCTAGAAATAGAATGATGATTTTGCATGCTAGTTTCATCTGGTATATTTTTATGTATTTATTTGTATTAAACTTACTTTAGAACATAAACTAGACTAAAGGCTTTTTTTGCAAACAAACAAACAAACAAACCAAAAGGATGTTAACATAGTGGGAAAAAACAACCATCAAAGCAAAAGGACAAGATAGTATTTCAAAAATCATGCTGAAGGTATTGCAATTAAAACCAAATTTAACTGTGGGGTTCCAAGTAGCCCAAGCAAAAAGGGAAATATTATAGGATACAGATCTCTTTTTATCTTGAAGCAAGCATATCAATTCATCAGAAAAACACAGCATTTTTTGGTTCCACAGTTCTGAAAGTAAAACTTCCAAGTGTTTGTTTTTCCTTTTAAAATAAGGTCCATTGAGGGGTGGAGCCAAGATGGCCAAATAGGAGCAGCTCCGGTCTACAGCTCCCAGCCTGAGTGACACAGAAAACGGGTGATTTCTGCATTTCTGTTTGAGGTACCGGTTTCATCTCACTAGGGAGTGCCAAACAGTGGGTGTGGGACACTGTGTGCGAGACGAAGCAGGGCGAGGCACTGCCTCACTCGGGAAGTGCAAGGGGTCAGGGAGTTCCCTTTCCTAGTCAAAGAAAGGGGTAACAGATGGCACCTGGAAAATCGGGTCAGTCCCACCCTAATACTGCGCTTTTCCAACGGGCCTGGAAAACAGCACACCAGGAGACTGTATCCTGCACCTGGCTCAGAGGGTCCTATGCCCACGGAGTCTCCCTGATTGCTAGCACAGCAGTCTGAGATCAAACTGCAAGGCAGCAGCGAGGCTGGGGGAGGGGCGTCCGCCATTGCCCAGGCTTGCTTAGGTAAACAAAACAGCCAGGAAGCTCGAACTGGGTGGAGCCCACCACAGCTCAAGGAGGCCTGCCTGCTTCTGTAGGCTCCACCTCTGGGGGCAGGGCACAGACAAAAATTCAGCAGGAACCTCTGCAGACTTAAATGTCCCTGTCTGACTGACAGCTTTGAAGAGAGTAGTGGTTCTCCCAGCACGCAGCAGGAGATCTGAGAACGGACAGACTGGCTCCTAAAGTGGGTCCCTGAACCCTGAGCAGCCTAACTGGGAGGCACCCCCCAGTAGGGACAGACTGACACCTCATTCGGCCGGGTACTCCTCTGAGACAAAACTTCCAGAGGAACTATCAGATAGCTGAATTTGTGGTCTCACGAAAATCCGCTGTTCTGCAGCCACCGCTGCTGACACCCAGCCAAACAGGGTCTGGAGTGGACCTCTAGTAAACTCCAACAGACCTGCAGCTGAGGGTCCTGTCTGGTAGAAGGAAAACTAACAAACAGAAAGGACATCCACACCAAAAACCCATCTGTACATCACCATCATCAAAGACCAAAAGTAGATAAAACCACAAAGATGGGGAAAAAACAGAGCAGAAAAACTGGAAACTCTAAAAAGCAGAGCAACTCTCCTCCTCCAAAGGAACGCAGTTCCTCACCAGCAACAGAACAAAGCTGGATGGAGAATGACTTTGACGAGTTGAGAGAAGAAGGCTTCAGATGATCAAACTACTCCGAGCTACGGGAGGAAATTCAAAACAATAGCAAAGAAGTTAAAAACTTTGAAAAAAAATTAGAAGAATGGATAACTAGAATAACCAATGGAGAGAAGGGCTTAAAGGAGCTGATGGAGCTGAAAGCCAAGTATCAAGAACTACGCAAAGACTGCAGAAGCCTCGGTAGCCGATGCGATCAACTGGAAGAAAGGGTATCACTGATGGAAGATGAAATGAATGAAATGAAGCAAGAAGGGAAGTTTAGAGAAAAAAGAATTAAAAGAAATGAACAAAGCCTCCAAGAAATTAGGGATTATGTGAAAAGACCAAACCTATGTCTGATTGGTGTACCTGAAAATGACAGGGAGAATGGAACCAAGTTGGAAAACACTCTGCAAGATATTATCCAGGAGAACTTCCCCAATCTAGCAAGGCAGGCCAACATTCAGATTCAGGAAATACAGAGAACGCCACAAAGATACTCCTCGAGAAGGGCAACTCCAAGACACATAATTGTCAGATTCACCAAAGTTGAAATGAAGGAAAAAATGTTAAGGGCAGCCAGAGAGAAAGGTCGGGTTACCCACAAAGGGAAGCCCATCAGACTAACAGCTGATCTCTCGGCAGAAACTCTACAAGCCAGAAGAGAGTGGGGGCCGATATTCAACATTCTTAAAGAAAACAATTTTCAACCCAGAATTTCATATCCAGCCAAACTAAGCTTCATAAGTGAAGGAGAAATAAAATACTTTACAGACAAGCAAACGCTGAGTGATTTTGTCACCACCAGGTCTGCCCTAAAAGAGCTCCTGAAGGAAGCACTAAACATGGAAAGGAACAACCGGTACCAGCCACTGCAAAAACATGCCAAATTGTAAAGACCATCAAGGCTAGGAAGAAACTGCATTAACTAATGAGCAAAATAACCAACTAACATCATAATGACAGGATCAGATTCACACATAACAATATTAACTTTAAATGTAAATGGGCTAAATGCTCCAATTAAAAGACACAGACTGGCAAACTGGATAAGGAGTCAGGACCCATCAGTGTGCTGTATTCAGGAAACCCACCTCACGTGCAGAGACACACATAGACTCAAAATAAAGGGATGGAGGGAGATCTATCAAGCAAATGGAAAACAAAAAAAGGCAGGGGTTGCAATCCTAGTCTCTGATAAAATAGACTTTAAACCAACAAAGATCAAAAGAGACAAAGAAGGCCATTACATAATGGTAAAGGGATCAATTCAACAAGAAGAGCTAACTATCCTAAATATATATGCACCCAACACAGGAGCACCCAGATTCATAAAGCAAGTCCTGAGTGACCTACAAAGGGACTTAAACTCCCACACAATAATAATGGGAGATTTTAACACCCCACTGTCAACATTAGACAGATCAACGAGACAGAAAGTTAACAAGGATGTCCAGGAATTGAACTCAGCTCTGCACAAAGTGGACCTAATAGACATCTACAGAACTCTTCACCCCAAATCAACAGAATATACATTTTTTTCAGCACCACACCACACCTATTCCAAAATTGACCACATAGTTGGAAGTAAAGCTCTCCTCAGCAAATATAAAAGAACAGAAATTATAACAAACTGTCTCTCAGACCACAGTGCAATCAAACTAGAACTCAGGATTAAGAAACTCACTCAAAACTGCTCAACTACATGGAAACTGAAAAACCTGCTCCTGAATGACTACTGGGTACATAACAAAATGAAGGCAGAAATAAAGATGTTGGTTTCTTTGAAACCAACGAGAACAAAGACACAACATACCAGAATCTCTGGGACACATTCAAAGCAGTGTGTAGAGGAAATTTATAGCACTAAATGCCCACAAGAGAAAGCAGGAAAGATCCAAAATTGACACCCTAACATCACAATTGAAAGAACTAGAAAAGCAAGAGCAAAAGCTAGCAGAAGGCTAGAAATAACTAAAATCAGAGCAGAACTGAAGGAAATAGAGACACAAAAAATCCTTCAAAAAATTAATGAATCCAGGAGCTGGTTTTTTGAAAAGACCAACAAAATTGATAGACCGCTAGCAAGACTAATAAAGAAGAAAAGAGAGAAGAATCAAATAGATGCAATAAAAAATGAAAAAGGGGATATCACCACCGATCCCACAGAAATACAATCTACCATCAGAGAATACTACAAACACCTCTATGCAAATAAACTAGAAAATCTAGAAGAAATGGATAAATTCCTCGACAAATACACCCTCCCAAGACTAAACCAGGAAGAAGTTGAATCTCTGAATAGACCAATAACAGGTTCTGAAATTGTGGCAATAATCAATAGCTTACCAACCAAAAAGAGTCCAGGACCTGATGGATTCACAGCCAAATTCTACCAGAGGTACAAGGAGGAACTGGTACCATTCCTTCTGAAACTATTCCAATCGATAGAAAAAGAGGGAATCCTCCCTAACACATTTTATGAAGCCAGCATCATCCTGATACCAAAGCCTGGCAGAGACATAACCAAAAAAGAATTTCAGACCAATATTCTTGATGAACATTGATGCAAAAATCCTCAATAAAATACAGGCAAACCAAACCCAGCAGCACATCAAAAAGCTTATCCACCATGATCAAGTGGGCTTCATCCCTGGGATGCAAGGCTGGTTCAACATACACAAATCAATAAATGTAATCCAGCATATAAACAGAACCAAAGACAAAAACCACATGATTATCTCAATAGATGCAGAAAAGGCCTTTGACAAAATTCAACAGCCCTTCGTGCTAAAAACTCTCAATAAATTAGGTATTGATGGGATGTATCTCCAAATAATAAGAGCTATCTATGACAAACCCACAGCCAATATCATACTGAATGGGCAAAAACTGGAAGCATTCCCTTTGAAAACTGGCACAAGACAGGGATGCCCTCTCTCACCACTCCTATTCAACATAGTGCTGGAAGTTCTGGCCAGAGCAATCAGGCAGGAGAAGGAAATAAAGGATATTCAATTAGGAAAAGAGGAAGTCAAATTGAACCTGTTTGCAGATGACATGATTGTATATCTAGAAAACCCCATCATCTCAGCCCAAAATCTCCTTAAGCTGATTAGCAACTTCAGCAAAGTCTCAGGATACAAAATCAATGTACAAAAATCACAAGCATTCTTGTACACCAATCACAGACAGAGAGCCAAATCATGAGTGAACTCCCATTCACAATTGCTTCAAAGAGAATAAAATACCTAGGAATCCAACTTACAAGGGATGTGAAGGACCTCTTCAAGGAGAACTACAAACCACTGCTCAATGAAATAAAACAGGATACAAACAAATGGAAGAACATTCCATGCTCATGGGTTGGAAGAATCAACATCATGAAAATGGCCATACTGCCCAAGGTAATTTATAGATTCAATGCCAACCCCATCAAGCTACCAATGACTTTCTTCACAGAATTGGAAAAAACTACTTTAAAGTTCATATGGAACCAAAAAAGAGCCCGTATCGCCAAGTCAATCCTAAGCCAAAAGAACAAAGCTGGAGGCATCATGCTACCTGACTTCAAACTATACTACAAGTCTACAGTAACCAAAACAGCATGGTACTGGTACCACAACAGAGATATAGACCAATGGAACAGAACAGAGCCCTCAGAAATGATGCCACATTTCTACAACTATCTGATCTTTGACAAACTTGACAAAAACAAGAAATGGGGAAAGGATTCCCTATTTAATAAATGGTGCTGGGAAAACTGGCTAGCCATATGTAGAAAGCTGAAACTGGATCCCTTCCTTACACCTTATACAAAAATTAATTCAAGATGGATTAAAGACTTAAATGTTAGACCTAAAACCATTAAAATCCTCCAAGAAAACCTAGGCAATACCATTCAGGACATAGGCATGGGCAAGGACTTCATGTCTAAAACACCAAAAGCAATGGCAACAAAGGCCAAAATTGACAAATGGGATCTCATTAAACTACAGAGCTTCTGCACGGCAAAAGAAACTACCATCAGAGTGAACAGACAACCTACAGAATGGGAGAAAATTTTTGCAACCTACTCATCTGACAAAGGGCTAATATCCAGAATCTACAATGAACTCGAACAAATTTACAAGAAAAAAACAAACAACCCCATCAAAAAGTAGGTGAAGGACATGAACAGACACTTCTCAAAAGAAGACATTTATGCAGCCAAAAAACACATGAAAAAATGCTCATCATCACTGGCCATCAGAGAAATGCAAATCAAAACCACAGTGAGATACCATCTCAAATCAGTTAGAATGGCCATCATTAAAAAGTCAGGAAACAACAGGTGCTGGAGAGGATGTGGAGAAATAGGAACACTTTTACACTGTTGGTGGGACTGTAAACTAGTTCAACCATTGTGGAAGTCAGTGTGGCGATTCCTCAGGGATCTCGAACTAGAAATACCATTTGACCCAGCCATCCCATTACTGAGTATATACCCAAAGGACTATAAATCATGCTGCTATAAAGACACATGCACACGTATGTTTATTGCAGCACTATTCACAGTAGCAAAGACTCAGAACCAACCCAAATGTCCAGCAATGATAGACTGGATTAAGAAAATGTAGCACATATACCCCATGGAATACTATGCAGCCATAAAAAATGATGAGTTCATGTCCTTTGTAGGGACATGGATGAAACTGGAAAACATCATTCTCAGTAAACTATCGCAAGGACAAAAAACCAAGCACCACATGTTCTCACTCACAGGTGGGAATTGAACAATGAGAACTCATGGACACAGGAAGGTGAACATCACACTGTGGGGACTGTTGTGGGGTGGGGGGAGGGAGAAGGGACAGCATTAGGAGATATACCTAATGCTAAAGGACGAGTTAATGGGTGCAGCAAAACAACATGGCACATGGATACATATGTAACAAACCTGCACATTGTGCACATGTATCCTAAAACCTAAAGTATAATTAAAAAAAAAAAATAAGGTCCATTGAATAAAATATTGACCAGCATTCACGGTGGAACTTTTTATAGAAACTACAGTGGTATTCTTCATACAGGTATTTCTTTTACTTGACCTTAGCAGGAGACAAGAACACCGTGATGAACCAGAGTTATGTCAATGAATAGAGAAAAACGATTTAGTTCGGTAGCATTTTGACAGCCTAACTTAAAATGAGGCTCAAATCTTACTATAATTCTAAGAAACAAAATTTAACCAAAGGCCTACTGAAAGGCCATTCATAATTATATTGAAAATTTTATTTCCAAATCATTTTAGTAGCTTCGATAATTTTTCAGGATAATTATCAAATAAGTATTAAATAATAGAATAAATCATACAACAAATCAAAATAAATAATACAGCTAGAAGATATATTAGAGTCCCTATCCCTATATAAAAGAAAAATTCGTATGCTTTAAAAACTCTGGTTGAGGTTGTCCATAGCATACCAAATGCAGAGCAGCGGAAGCTGGAAACTTTTTTTTTTTTTTTTTTTGAGACAGATTCTCACTCTGTCGCCCAGGCTGGAGTGCAGTGGCACAATCTCGGCTCACTGCAAGTGAAAGCTGGAAACTTTAAGCCAGTCATTACTAGGCTGTGCCAGTGAGTTGCAATGAATCAGAGGGCATTCTTTCAGGAATGTTATTTCTAAAGTATATGCAGAGATAACTTTTTAGTCAAAAGAACTATGAATACTCCAGAGTCTCCTTCATTTCATAATATATAATCAGGAAAGTAAATAAATGAGAAGTTATGTAGAACAGTTAAAATGCCTTTGAATAATTGTGGATTCTAGTATTTACATTGAACAATTGATAATTCTCATTTTGTAGATCAAAAGAGATTGGATATTAGCAATTTCACACAGCTCTATCTTTTATAAGATAGATTTCATTTCCTTCACTATGGATGTTATACAAATATAAATATAAAGCTAGATTTTTTATAGTATAGTGCTTCAAATAATTACATATAGTTACAGAAAAAGTAAGTTATAATTATATTGAGAAATTGTGATTTTTAGAAGTGATGTCGCAACAAAATTTTATTTTGTTCACATAACTTAATATATATTTTACTCCTGCTGGGCTGATGCTTTCGTTATAAGAAAATAAGTAGATTGTAAGAAACAGACTGATTGATTACACTTACAGAAACCTTAGGGGTAAAGACACAAAAGTAAATCACATAAATTTAACAGAAAAATATATATTTTTACCATGGAACTGAACTTTGTTTTTTGGCTCTTAGTTTAAAAAGCAAGCTAATATTGTATAAATTGCATGCTCTAAAGTAAAATGTTTTAAATTGGTGATCTGAATAACAAGAAATATGTTACAAGAAATTGTTCTGTTCTGAAGTGTAAGAAGATGAAGGTTAAAGAAAGTTAATTAGATTGATTTATGGATTGATTTATTGATTTACTGATTACCTTCACATCTCTATAATAAGTATAATTTTCCTTTACAAAACTTTTTTCTTCCCTAGACAAACAGGGATGCATCAGAATCTTATCTATACTTTGTTCCCCATTCTTAGAAGCTATTTTGAAGTAAAGAGCCATGAGGAATCATCAGCCTCACAGAAAGATAACATATTGCTTTATTTTATTTTATTTTTTGCAATTTTTTTTGTTAGTTCAAGGGACTGGATATCAACAGTCTAGAGGAACAGTAATATTCAGGCAGATATCCTTAACACATCCCTTCTACCCTTGGCTAATTCCTAGGCAGCCTGTCAGAAGTGTTCAGTTGGGTCCCAAGTGGTTCAGGAATCTCTCCAGGTTCTGACTCCTCATGGTCAGCACCTCTTTGCTCTTGTCTGAGGGCTCTGTTTTCCATCCTGGGATGCCGGATGCCTTGCATAAGAGCCTTCAGCAGCTTGACTGTTGCCTTTTCAGCTCCTGTTGGCCCAGGAACCTGCTTCCTCAGTTTGTCCACAGAGCATCAACCACAGGATCCCATCCCATTACCAGGCAGGCCAGGAATTTAAAATTTCAACCTGAGCCCAGAGATGGGCTTTGGATTGTGCAGCCATAAAGAGTAATAGCTATGTTTTCATGGTTCTTGGTAATTACATTGAACTTCCTTATTGTAATATTAGGAATATACACTGAAAATTTGTAGGTTAAAAAAAGAAAAATAAAAACAAATGAATTTACTTTATGATTCCTCTTTAAAAATAATGACCAATAAAATGTAGGTAGAAGTAGCTTTAGTAGTAGCTATAAGAAGAAACACTTTAAAATAATGAGGTCCTTTATTCCCTAGGACAAATATATTATTCAGATACCAACTGTATCTTAATGCAACGTTTTCCACTTAAAATAACTAGTAATAAAGTAAATGAATGAAGCATTGGCTCCTTGTTTCCCAAATATGTATATAATACTTAAAATAACAATGCCAGTATGTATTTGGTATAAACATTCTTTCCAATGATTCTAAAGATTATAAAAGAAAAGGCTGTCTCTTCTCCTCTTCTCCCACTGCAAGATAACTAAAGAAGGTAAAAGTTCTAGACCTCAGGGTTCGGAAGAGTATTATAAGATGCTGGA
This sequence comes from Nomascus leucogenys, assembly GCF_006542625.1. Lineage (NCBI taxonomy): Eukaryota > Metazoa > Chordata > Mammalia > Primates > Hylobatidae > Nomascus > Nomascus leucogenys. The sequence goes on from NC_044385.1 coordinate 97,681,974, forward strand.
GTTTGGCCTCAAGTTTAACTTTATATTTTTTTAAATATAAATAACTTTATTTGAATTTATTTAAAAATAAATTATTTAAATTTATTTAAATATAAATAACTATATTTTATTTAAATAGCATGCAATGAAGATGCCTATTTTATTGCTTCCTTACCAGAATGTTTCAACTCCAGCAACTGGGTAAAAAGCATCTCAGATTTCATAGGAAAACAAGGCCCACTTTGTGTACACATATATCACGTAATCAAATAAACTAGAATATATATATAAGAAGTGAAGTTATACATATTCTTTAAATACATATAATAACTGATTAAAAACTAAAGTGCTAGTAAGCATGATTTAAATCTAAAGCATACAAGTGTTAAAAGACAAGGGAAACTATTTTGCAGTAAGTATTCTAAAGAATTTTTCCAGAATTCCAAAAATCCTAGATAAATCTATATACATATGAAAATACAAATATCAGTCTTCACATTCCCACTCTACTGTTATATAAATTTCCAGTTAAAATATATAAGCCATGGCTTTTCTTCCCAGCTCTTAGAGGCCTAAGATGATGCCCCTGCCTCAGCATGGAATGTCTTCTCTTCCTCTACCCACCAAATTACTACATCTCTTTCAAAGCGCTTTTCAAAAGCTCTTTTTCATGGAGCTTTCCCCACTGTACAAGTCAGAATTAATTACTTCTTCCTATGGGCTCTCAAAGCACTTTGAACTTCTAAATGGCAATTACTTTATTCTGCCTTGCACTATTTACATGTTTAAATATGTCTGAATCACAAGGCTTCAGGTTCCTTGAAGACAACATCTTAATGAACCTTTTTCCCCCCCACCCCATTGGATTTCTTCCATTCACGTGTACTTAATTATAATTTGGAAAATCGTTACCAGTTACAGAATTGCTGCCCAATAACTTTGGGTTAAAAATAACAGAATTGAAATTATTGTTTTTTACAATCCCTTCCAGTCAAATTCTGACTGTAAATGATGCCTTTCCATGTTGATCATTTTGTACCTTTGACAAGAAGGCAGCAATGTTAAAACTGTCCATGTGTGGTATTTTCCAACATTCCTTGGTCTCCTAAATGCACCCTTTAATATATCATACCTGTAGAATGTCTGAAAATGTCACTTGGATAACTATCTTTTCCCTGTGCTTTACTAAGGTTAACCTTTTGAGTCATATAAATCACAAATTCAAGGAAAGAGAAAAAGCTGAAATGGATGTCACCTTTGTCCCTTTACTTTGTGAAACTTTCAACTTGAATACTGTATCATTGGTGATATTTTAAACTTTTAGCCATATATCTATGATGTTTCTTTCCACGGAGGTAAGAACAAACATTATTCACTCTCAGACATCTTCTAATTTGGGGAAAGGCATTTTGCAGTTAGAAAAATATGAGACTGTGTTTAAACAATTCCTCCAAGGAGTGTAAATAGTATCAGAATTGAAAATAACCCCTAATTTTTCACTTCTAATCAGCGTCCTAGTCTCTGGAGCATCTAAAATACTGTACATTTGTGCAATACTGTACAAATGATGATTCTCAAATCATCTATGTAGATGTGTGTAGACCACTTATGTAGATGTATTAAAGTGTATGTAGAACTATGTAGAACACATGAATTAAACCTCAAAGGGCTAGGTAAATGTACTGAGCGTTGTTTTCTAGTCGTTAGACAGTTACCTTTTCGCTAATAACTAGTTTCATCTAAGATCAAATAAATTCCTCCTTCACTGAGTTTAAACTATATTTGTTTATCTTTTCACACTTTGTACTTAGTTTTAAAATCATCTGATTTTCTATGATAACCAGATTAAGATGGATATCTATGCTTATATTGACAGAAAAAAACTGAGGTTCAGTCGCTTAATGTCAAAAATTCCCCTTTTTTCTTTCATATTTCAGGATCTTTCCTCTTCGTTAAACTTAGTAACAGGAAAAGAAATGTTAGAGGCATGAGTGGGTGAAACTTAGAAGCACTTTAGAAGAGCTTGCCTTCGAATTGATTGCTATTTAATGATATATATAGATTAATTTGGCGTGTGCTAATGTTAATTCTTATTTTTCTTACTTATGAAAAATTACATCAAAAACACACACATATGCCACTGTAATGCTTACATTTAAAATATCTTTATCCCATATTAAGTGTTTACATAAAACTTTTGTCTTTGTAGATTACTGATCACGTATTAAACTGAGTTTACATAAAAGAACAGCACATTTTAAACATCAATAGTGGCTATATTGCTGTATTTTATCTTGAATATCATTAAAAATTAGTGTTCATGGGTTAACACATAATCCATATATTATTGTAAAACTGTGCCAGGAGTTATCAATGAAAGGATTTGTATAATATAATTCTATATAACCAGAGTGTAAGTTGTACTATATAAAAAGGGCACAAAGCAATATTCTACCTGTGTAAGTTCAGGTTTGGACTTAAATTTCAAAGTACCAGTTGTTGAAATCTGTAGCAATTGAGAAATAAGAAAACGAAGCAATGATAAATTAAGAAAAAATTAAGAGAAATATTTGCTATTCTTTAATTTAAATATTCAATTTCATCATTCATATTTAGGAGAAAATAGAAATTTAGAGAAAATAAAAAGGTTCAATATGAATTTAAAATCATATACAGATATATGGCCACTTAAAGGCTAAATGTGACACCTTTTTTATAGCCAAAATTATATTGGAGTCTAAATAATTAAAATTGTCTGAATGAGGAAACAATTAGGATCTTAGTTTAGAGCAGAAACATTACTCATATTTGTAGTCCACAAAGCAACTTTGCATACATAATGTTATCTTCTAGGATGCCAGTATGGGTATAGCAATGAAATTACAGGTAAGCACTGTTCAACCACCAAATAAGTACAAATACTTTACAGATTGTGTATATAATTGTAGTGAAATCCCTTTTGCATCTGCAGGAAGCTTATGCTTTTGTGCAATTTCATTTAGATCAAAAGCAAAGAGAAAACCTAGAGTTGTTTTTTTTTTTTCAGTTCTTATCCTCATCTGATCTCTAGTTGAAGTTACCCTTAAATGCTCCTTTTCCTCTTCACTTGGAGCAACCAAAATACCTAAATTATAAAAGTCACTGGAATATAAATGCCATGAGAAAAATCCCAAAGAATGAAAAGGAATAAGAATGGTGTGCCACTTTGTCACTACTGTTTTTAAGAGAAAAATAAAATATTATTATATACACAGTTGAATTAAATTGTGGTTTCAGTTATAAGATAAACGCTTATAGAACCCAACACAACTTATTTTAATTGTAACAAAAATGAAAGAGTTTAAAACTGGCGCATTAGGTTTTTGATATTATGTAATTGATTTTTAAAGTATAAACATACAAGTTCAGTGCATGATATGTATAGACTATGTATCAACATGTTCCTTAGGAAAAAAACATATAATATTAATATTATCACTACTAAAGCCACATTTTTATATAAGTATCTACAATGTAAGGTCTGACTTAGGTACCAGGTAGGATACAAAGAAGGTTCAGATAGAAATCTCCTCCTATAGGAGTTTACAATTTAGAGAATTATACCTTAGTTGTAATAAATCCAAAGCAAAAGTAAATCCATAAAGCCAAACAACAGATCAGATCTGGCATGTGCTAATGTTAATTCTTAATTATTAACAGATTCTTAACAGATTCTTCTTACTAGTGATCAATATAAAGATACAAAACTCTGAACTGACATAAAACAGAGCCAGTAAGTAAAATATGAGTGAGTATAAGATATTTTTGAAAAAATAAACTTACTCTATTTCAAAATGGATAAGTTGGATTCTCATTAAGGCATCAGGAAAAAAAAAATCTAGAGCTTACCATGGCTATAAAAGTGTCCAAAAGTTGAGCCCCCCTTTGAAATCCTCCCCACACTGAGGATTTAGATGAAATTTGTGGAATTGGAAAGAAATACATAACAATACTCTAAATAAAAATACTCTACATCCTGACCAATTTTTATATCTCAGCAAACTTCAAATGTAATATAAAATTCAGTGACTGTCATGCTGACAAGTTATTCAGACATATAATAAAGGAAAATAGCTTTGATTTGTAGCTTTAATTTGAAGATTCTATTATCTTCTGTAAATTTTAACTACGATTTTAGTTAATTTTGATAGAGAATGCCAAGTTGAATTACTATATTCGAAAGGTTTGATTTTCTTAAAAAAGTATAAACGTTTTATATACACACAAAATATTACATATATATGCTTATAAACATATAGTGTCACATACATGGTACGTATTATGTTTTTATTGAATCGAAAAAGTATAGGAAGTTTATGTCATTTACATCATTCTGGATTTTTTTTATTATAACGCCCACTTAAAAGGTTAAAAAATTCTTATTTCTCTGGATATTGGAAAATTTGACTTTTTGGAAGCTCCTTGTAAGAAGTAAGAAATAAAGCTATCATGATATTTAACAGAATTATAGAATCTGTAATAAAAAATTACTTCTAAGCCATTACATTTTATTCTGAAGTCCCAGTGACCATTCCCATTTTCTCCTATGTGTGTGAGAAATAACTGATGTTTAGCAATTGAGTTTATTTTTATTACTGAACTCAAGTCAAACTCTCAGCCTGGGGTTCAAGTTCTCAAAGATGGGCAGATTTAATATATGTGTCACCATCTTGATATTGCCGAACTTCAGATGAAAGTGATGGTTGGTGAGTCTGTGAATTGAGGACAAACCCTGTGTTAATGTTGATACGGCATTCAAAAACTCATTTATTTTTGTTCTAAGTTGCAATTCATTTTGCTAGGCTGATATTAATTTTTACAATTGCCTCTTTTTCTCCAGTTTATCCAGTCATTATTTTAGTCACTGAACTGGTGTGTTATTACATTTATTATTTTAAAAAAACAGAATGTGAAAATTTATGTATGTCTTTTATTTTTCTTTGATAAGTTTATAAAACAAATATCTAAAATTATTTTAGGTAAAAAGCCTATTTCCTTTAAGTAAAAAAAAAAAAAAAAGTTAAGTTGTATGCTCCCATTAATGAATAGTTTTTGAAGATCAAACAAGCCAGAATCAATTTTACACATATCAGGTGATATGTCCAGAGTTTGCATTTAAAAATGAATTTGCAATTGTCTTTTGTCTCTATTTCCTAATTCATTTTTAGGGCTTTAAAGATCTGTTGTAACAGGACTCTTGTTACATTTAATAAGTGCCACGTTGATTGGCGTTCTCTAAGTAGGCTTTTCAGTTTGCCTGTGGGGAAATTTAATATAAAAACATTCAACATTCTTTTATTAGTGTTTTTTACTATTCCCAGTCCCATCAGACCTTTGGTGCAAGCAGTGTATTATTGAAAAGCTTATCTGTAAGAAGTGAGCCAAGGGGAAATTCAGCCTTTATTAATATTGACATCATGTTCCCACACAATGGCTGTCTAAAGAAACTTTTCAATTGGATTTCAACTGCTTTGATGCAATATAAATGGAAACAACTGAATGCATGGTTTAACACAGAACAGTGAATGATGCTGTATCCTCCAAACCCAAACAAAGTTGGAATTTAGAGGTATTTCAGAACCATATCGAGTATCTTAAATTTATAATGATTTGCAGAATGTTATGTTAACTTGGTAGGTCCTAGAATACATACATTTTCTTAAGGCCTCTCCCCTCCCCACCATTGCCATTTTAAAAGAGGAGAACAATTAAGATATTTTCAAGATAGAAACTATATTTAAGTACCAAGATAAGACTTCAGTAAAGAAATGTTACGTTTGAGGATACATTAAGCTAAGATTATTATTTCTATATATATTGCTATATAGTGTCAACATCCAGAAAAGATTATAGAGACAACTCAAACCAATTTATTGAAAACTTAGTTGTAGGTATTCTACTTTCTTCTATGATAGCAAGAAAAAGGCCAGTGAGTTAGGTTGCTTTTTACAAAAATCTAGAGTGCAGCTCGAAATCATCCAGGTGAACAAGAAATATATATTTGTCACCTTCACCATAGAACTAGACTGTAGTTAAAGATATAACTATTAGCGCAAGCAGTAAACTAACACTCAAGTAAAAGGAAATAAGATCTTCACAATTAGAAAAAGTAGTTGACAGTTTGCTTAGAACCCTAAATGTAATTTATTGGAGAATAAATTCTTGACTCAATGAATACTATCACTTTTTTGGTTAAACGGTCCAAATTTGACATCCAGAACATTTCTTTAAAGTCACCATTTTCCTGGAAACACTCTAATTTTGAGGTGTCTAGGGCTATATTTAGCTTTTGAACAGTAGTCTTTTAAAAAATATGGTTATGAAACAGATTGATTTAGAGGAGCATTATAATTAGCTGCTGAATATGTTAGAAGGATAGATTATTCTACATGAATCACAGAGCTCACTTTAAGTGTCATTCCCCATTCTAAACTGCCAGCTTAATTTCTTCTCATTTTTCACCACAAGAGCCTTTTTTCTATTATGCCAATAATAAAGGTTTAGTTGTCATGAAATAGGCATACCTTTGTGAAATAATGAATTATAAACTGTTTTGTTTCAATTTTTAAAATAACTGAGTCATGATTACTTGATTTGACAATAACCAGAAAAACCCACCCAGAAAACAACCTTATTTAAAAAATATATACCCGGATTTAGTAGCTTTATGAGCCTCTGCAAAACATTTTTAGACAAATAGAGAAAAATCTATAACATTGAATAGCATAAAATGATAATAAGTATGGTTGGCCAAATGATATATTTTGGAATGTAAGAAAATTATTATGTAAAGAACAACTGAAACAATACTGATGATCAATATTTAAGAAAAAATTTAAGATGATACACATAAATTAAGACATGCTTTAAAAAATAATTCTAGAAATTGATGATTTGCCAATAAATACGACAATGCTATTAATCTTCAAAACCCATTTAAAATTTATCAGTTAAAAATAATAGCATTATTCTAGGTGAATTTTATGGAAGAATCCGCATTATACAATCTTGGAACAGTCTTAGTAAGAATTGTGTAAAACATTATAACCTTGGCGTTTATCACAGGTGTAAGATTCAAAAAATCGAATCAACACATAAAACGTGCTATTACTCCAAACATATGTCATTCTGTGTTGAATACTAAAATACAAATAGCAGGTAAGCCCTTCATTGTTCTTTAGAAATGCCTATTTCTTCCTATTTTTTTTGCTTTGCTTTCTATTTTCAAAAAAAAAGTTTCCAAAATTAATTACACTGGAACCAATAATAGAAAATAAAGTGATTTGTTTCTAAAATGATGATGTTCTAGAGCCCAGACTGGCAAGCAATTAAAGAAGCAGCATTATTATAATAGAGTCACGCTGGGCTGGGCTTTCGTGTTGCCCGGTATGTTTGAGAAAGAAGCAAGGGGAGAAAGAGTGCAGAGTAAATTCTGCATGGATACATACGAAAGCACAAGAACCTGTTGTGTTGCCGAAATGTAGGTACAGAGTGCTGGAGGTTGGGGAACCTGCCCTAACTCTCCTCTGAGAGCTCTTTCAAGACTTGTTATAACAGATTGCTGCATCCCATCCCAGAATTTCAGTAGATCTGGGTGCATCTAAGACTTTTTTCTTTTTCTTTCTACCAAGTTCTTCAGTGTTAATAATGTTGCTGGTTCAAGAAGCACAGTGTGAGAAGTAATGAATTAAAGAATGAGCCTGGTATGTATGTGAAAATATTTTTACCCTTATCGGATGGGGAACATTGTTTTCAGGGGCTGTTAAAAAATAGTTGTGTTACTACAATATTAATGTTTCCCTGATTCTTGGAGTTACATGTCATATTTAAAGAAGAAAACAATCACTAGATATCACCTACCACATGGCCAAAATTCTCAGGATAATTATACTGTTATATGGCAAACCTGTAGTTAGAGAAAACTGAGATAGATACAGTACCGCAGTTCTTGCGGGTGTCTGGATGTAGGTATATTCTTAGTTCAGCTCTGGAGCTGTATACAACCTTTTACCAATAATCATCAGAAAAATGCTTTATTCTCCAATTATTTGTACGACCATATGCCACTATGGAGAAATATCTCTGATTGTGGTTAAAAACTCTGCCATTTAAACACCTCCTTAAATTAACTGACATTCAGTATTGCCTTGCACAGGAGAAGTTCACAACTTTAGGAACATTTCTAGAATTTCTATGTCCTGTCTGCTCCTGCTGAGTGAGCCACGTGCCTATGCAGAGTCAGTTGTTTTTTCTTAAATCTGTTTTGCCAGTGGTAGTTATTATTGTAATAACGTTATTTTTTTTTTTTTTTTTTTTGAGACAGAGTCTTGCTTTGTCGCCCAGGGTGAAGTGCAGTGGTGAGATCTCGGCTCGGCTCACTGCAACCTCCGCCTCCTGGGTTCAAGCGATTCTCCTGCCTCAGCTTCCTGAGTAGCTGGGATTACAGGGGCATGCCACCATGCTTGGATAACTTTTGTATTTTTAGTAGAGATGGGGTTTCAGCATATTGGCCAGGCTGGTCTTGAACTCCTGACCTCAGGTGATCCACCTGCCTCGATCTCCCAAAGTGCTCTAATTATAGGTGTGAGTCACTGCACCCAGCCCCTGTAATAATGTAATTTCATAAAATATCGAAGATCTTTTAAATAAGTAAAAAATTACAAAACTTAATGAAAATAAGTTATTATTATGGTGTCAAATTAGAGACAAGATAACTGTAAAAATGCAGAAAATAATGCAAATCTAGAAGTATTTTTGTAATTGTTTTCCTTTGAAAGTGATTTCAAATTGTGGCTTCACTGTAAGGAATTGCAGGGAATCCTGGAGAATGCCTTTTAAGTATTTATCAAAGCAAGATTATGTTAGATTCTATTTGAGGTAGATCCGTTTTTCAGAGAAAAAACTTTTGCCCTATAGCAAAAGGTTTATGAATAAATACACACTTGGATTTAAGTTAATATAAAATGGTCATGATAGGTCTGCTTATCCTCATCCTCATCCTTCTCACTACCATCCTCTGCTTTAATTTACCATGACAAGGATTGCTCCTTTTCTAGCCAACTAAGTTCTCACCTTCTTTCATAGTAATAGAGTTGTTGATGGCATGTCTTACTAGGAACCACGTTTGCTAGTTCTCCCAGCCCCTTACAGTTAACTGTGGTTATGTGACTAAATTCTTATCAGTCGCAGTTGAGCATCAGTAACGGATGCCAATTCCAGACCTCGTCCTTAAAACATTGCTGAGTCAAAGCTGCGTGACAGCCTGTGATGGTGTTCTTCCTCCTCTACACCTGCCCCTTCACAAGATTAAGAACACGGGTGTGCCTGAGACACAGCTTTCCTGGATATTAGGGATACATCACTGGGGATAACAGAAAATGGAAGAAGCACGGGTTTCTGAATGACCACATGCAAAAAAGCCTTGCTGCATAAACAAAACCAAAACCAAAAACCACTTGGTTATTTAAGCAAGCAATGTTAGACGTTTCTGTTCTTGTTGCAGCAACTTAACTCTTAACCCTAATTCATTACCTTGTTTTTTTAATTATAAAATTACTAAACACTGCTCCTGAGTGTGAAAGTGGATTTCTACCATACATGAAGAACTTTATAAAGGTGGCCTCTTATTTCAACTGTATAAAGATTATGTTACATTATTAATTTCTCACCTTTTGTTACATTTTTTTGCAGCACACACAGAGTCCTTCTCTTAACATACAATTTTTAAAGAAAATAAAAAGAAACTTATATTCTTGTAACAAAACACCAAAAACAATAAAAAACTGTTCTTAGAATTCATAGAAAAATGTGGTTTACATATTAAGTATTTTATTTAGGAATAATTGTCATCTGTCCATACAATTGATGCAAAATGTATGTTTGTAATTAATAATACAATTAAAGTTCTTAATTATCTTTAAAGTTGTTAAAATTTTTTAAAGCTTGACATTAAAGTTACTTTTTATTTTTGGATAATGCTCGGACAAATCTATTTTATGGAGTATCACATGCTTCAAGTGATTATATAATACACAAAGTTTATAGTATAATTAACTGCACTGAGAGAGCTTATGCAGAAAGACATTGCTAGAATCTCAAGTGGAAATCTGGTGATGTGTTCTAGTGGTGTTAAAAATAAGAATAAAATGGTAGTTGTTATATATAAAATATTACAAAACTAGCTGTCTGAATGTGTGCTTTTCACTTTTCAACAAATTCATTAATCAAACAAAAGCCTTTTATTTAACCACAGTAAATATCAAGGCACCAGGAACGGAAATGCAATATTTCTCAATAGTGATCCCAAAATCCCTCTTAAGGAAAGAACTACCTGTGTTTAGAATGCCTTGGATATACAGCTGAAGGTATAGATGAGATTTTAAAGGGATATGTACAAGCAGGAGCTCTAGAAACAAAGGGAATATGTGTGGTAAACTCCTCTTCAGGAAATGAGATGAGGCTTTTGTTTTGCTTGGAGGAAGAGCAGATAAGCAAAAGGATGAGGAAACACGGAAGAGGAGAGGAGGAAGAGGGAAGACTGAGACAATGTGCAGCAAGGCAGAGGAAGCAAAGAGGAAAAGGATGCAATTCTTCTGAAGTGAGTGGCCAAAGGACATGCTCCAGAATGTGGATGCCCAACATTTAATTTGAGGGTTTTTTTTTTGTTGGCATTTTGAGATGTAAGCCTCATCTCCATTTCTTCTTCCCTTCTTTCCAAAACCCAACACAACTTCTTTAACGTAACCTACTCTCACAAAGGCATGTGTTTGTGTACCTCTTACTGCTGTTTTCACTTTTGCTATTGTGCATCTGTGTGTGTTTGCAATTCAGGGAAGGGCTAATTTTCTGTAATTGGGTAAACTGGGTTTGGGGTAAATGTTATATACAAGTAATCTGGGATGGAGGGTGCAAAGATCAAGGCAGAAATGTAATTTGTTAGGATTTTGCATCAATTTGGAGGAGAAATTGAATTTCCATGAACCATACATTTGGAGACTGGATCCAAAATTAAGTAGGTCTTAAAGAGATGTACTGGATGTAGTTCCTGCCCTCATGAAACTAGTGGAGAGATAACAAATGAAAATCAGTGTGGCCAAGATACTTGCTGCTCAGTGAAAATCCACGTATTCCTGCATATTTCCAACCTCTCTTGTAATTTGGTATGGCTGTATGGCCAATTCTAGAAAATAGTCTATGAAAGAACATTTCAGTTAACATTTTCTGACCAAAACATATAAAAGTCAGTGTGCAAATCTGTAGCTCTCTTCACCATGAAAGCCAAATGTTATAGAGAGTGTGGCTACCATGTCCAAGGTGTCTGAGTCCCTGAGCAGTCATGTGAAAACAGCTGCCCTAAAGAGTCACCGAGTCCACAGATGACTTAGCATAATGGAGAAATATAATACCATGTGTTACATCACCACAATTTCAGGAGGAGCTTAGCTTAATACTATGATTAAGGGCAATACAGTGTTATGGACACTAAGATACAAATATGGATGGGGTATTTTGGAAGGCAAAGGAGGGGAATTAAATTCTATTGGTGGAAAGCAATGTCAGAAAAAAGCATCTTGCAATTTAACTTTTAAGGAAGCAACAAAGTAAACATCATAATGAACAGAAAATTGGATTAAAAAGAGAAAAATACCTAATGCATGCAGGGCTTAAAACCTAGATGACGGATTGATAGGTACAGCAAACCACCATGGCACATGAATACCTATGTAACAACCATGCACATTCTACACATGTATCCCAGAACTTAAAGTAAAATAAATAAATAAATAAAATAAAAATTAAAAAAAGAAGAAGAGAAAAAAATGTTTCTGAAGACCTTAAGCAGAGTTTACAGGAGACAAAAAGTTGCTTTTGCTTCCATCTTACCAAAGTCACAAAGGCTAGAAGGTGGTCTACAGGATGGAGAAAAGGTAGTAATTATTTTCCAGGGTACCCCCAGCTCAGTATTGATAAAACCAAGGAAAAAAAAAAAGGGTGTTTCTAAACCTTCCCGTTAGATTTCTTTCATGTCCTGAAAGTATCCAGATCTACCATATGTATATTATTTTACAAATTAACACACAAGTTTGGATTTAGTCAATCAACTATATGTTAGTATATATTTTAAGTCTATAATGATATATATATATATGTTCTATATTCACACATTTGAGTATATATATTAAGTATTTATTATGATATTTAGAGGAAGTGTGGTATAATGTTGAAAACATAAATCAGAGTCTGGACACCTGGGATTTCTTTCATATTCCATCACTAATTCACTTAGTGATTTGAGCAAAGCAGGTATTTCATCTCTTTGAGCTCAAATTTCTTGTTCTTTAAAACACTTTAACTTTACAGATTACTTCCTAATGATTCCATTCTACATTCTGCCTGTGGAAGAATGGCCACGGTGCAAGTTATTTTGTTTTCTGAACCTTACTGTCGCTTTTACTCTTAAGACAATGTCAGAGGTATTGAGGGAATAAAAAAATAATACGGTTTCTTTGTCTTGCTCATAAGACAACAGGTTTTCATCATGTTTTTTCCTGACAGTGGAGAGTAAAGCTATAAAGAATGTATTACAGAAAACATGATGAGCATGCTATATAAGAACTTGGTAATGCCCTTCCTGTCTCTGGCTTTGTTTCCTGCTTTTCGCTATTCCTTTCACAGTTGGAGTTGCAGAAGACACAATGGCCAGAGGCTTTCTTAGTACCCCAAGCCACTGTTCATGCTTTTCCTTCTGACTGGGCTTCTTCTTGCTTTTGGTTCATTCTTCAGATCCAAGATCCAATATTACCTTCTCTCTGTGGATGCTATCCCTGTACAGATTTAGTCATTTTCTTTCTATGCTAGCTGTATAATTTGAACACAGTTCCATTATTTGTTTACCTGTTTGTCTTCTTTCTCTCCTGTCATCCTTGAATACAATTAAATACAAATAATAGAGTTCTACTATAAAAAAGAAGCTGTACTGCTTAATACTATCACATACAGGTATTCTAGTTATTTGTCCCAAAACACTTTTCCTCAAACTCCATGATTTGATGGGTATTTTAATTCCATTACTCATGATATAGACACCACAACTTTGTCAAACAGTGACATAGATTTTGTGTTATCAATTCTGCCAAAATTGCACCCCAACTTTTATTTATTTATTATAAAATAAATTTTGTCATCCAGAAACATATATATTGTGAACTTACTTTTTCATGTAAAGAAATAAAGACTTTTTGAAATAAAGTGATGATTTACTTAAAGTAGAAATAAATTGTAACTTTTTGCATCTTACACTGAATATTGGACTTGAAGTTTTTGTTCTTGATAAGGTTCCTGAAAAAAAGGAGTAATTATGGGAGCCAATGTAGCTCATCATATTGGCTATTTGTTAGTTTGCAGGAAGAAGACTTGGTGCCTTCTGTTCATCAATGACTTGTGTTGTAACTTGAAATGTGCTATTTTATTTCATCATATGAAACCGATGAGTGAGATACTATCTTATCCCAAATGATAAAACCAATTCAGTCAAAGCTGATGACTTACTCAAATTATCTGGTAATGTAGCAGGTCTTTAGTTTGAAGCAAGTGTTTTTAGTCTTAATTTCTTTATCTGTACCTTTCCCATAGGGCTGTGAAAATTAAATGAGTTAGAATACAGAACACTCTCAGAATACTATCCGGCATTAATAAGTGTTTTGTTTAAGCATTGGTGATAATTGCTGTTCTTATTGTTGCCTAACTCCAAAGATGGTGCTCTATTTTCTAAATAAAGGCAACCTGGATATTGATTGGTGCAAGCTTGAAACACAGTGTCTCCAACGTGTACCTTTAAGGTGCTAATGTGCACCTCTCTATAACCTAGGAAGACCCCCAAGATGGAGTGTGTTGCTCTAAGTGCAGCAGAAGGGACACAGGGGAAGGAAAGGAAGATGACGTGGAGCCTTTAGTAAGTCTACAGTTTTGTAAAATATAAAAGAATAAAGAATCTTTCATAATAGGAAAAATTTATATGAGCTGCCATGGGCTTTTGTTAATTTTTTTAAAAAGCAAACTAGCAACCAATCATTCAATTTTCAGGGGAGGTGAAAACGTTCTAATTTCCTTTTGAATTATTTCTCTCTTACTGGACACACTCCAGTGAGATCTTGCCAAAGTGTAAGCTCTCCTTCTCACCGGGCGGGTGACCAGACCTAGGCAAGTTGGTCCTTGGAATATAATCCTATCACAGGAACATAATTATTGACAATGTTTAAAGCTCACTCAAGGAGGTGTGATATGGTGTCTTCTAGAAATCCTTCCACCAAGTCTTTTGGGTTTTTCCGGCTTTTAAATTTACTCTTCCTTTTGATTCTGTGATTTTCCCTATAGCCTTCCCATGAATTTTCTTTTTGCATACATTACATTAACCAGAGTCAGTTTCTATTGCCTGCAACCAAAGTACCCTAACAGCATAATGGAATGGAATAAAACGGACCTTGGGGTCAATACCTGTGCTTTGACTCTGGCTCTGCCACTACAAGCTGTGTGGCCTCAAGCAGTCAATTAATCTATCTAAGCCTCAATGTACTTATCTGCAAATGAAAATAAAAATATTAAACTTTCTAAGATTGCTTCTCTGCTTAAATTAAATAATATATTTAAAGCACCTATTACGGTATTTGACAGAATACACTTAATAAATGATAACTATTATTAGAAACACAAGAAAGAAAGAGGAAATTAATTTTCTTCTTCTACTCCTTCTCTATAACCTGATTTCAGAATCAAACTTGCTGTTGCTAAAGAGAAAGTGGCTGCAGTTTCCTTCTAACCTGGCTGCATATTTCTTCATCGCTGTCTGTCCTTCACTGAGCTAAAGGAATCAGTGTCACACAAAATCATTCTGCCTTCCAAAGGTTTGGACTCTTAAGGAATACCATACTGGTGATGGTTATTTTTATATTTGATTTTTGTTTTAATGAAGATTTTTTAAAGGCATTGCCAGTAAGTCACATTGTCTAGTTATCCAAAGCCCAAGCTAATTAGCAAGTGAAAAGAATGTTCTGAACCTAATGATCTCTAAGTTGCTTCTTTATATTAACTCTTTAATTCTATATACAAAAATTAGTTCTTATCTTATAAAATGTCATTCCTTCTTTCATTATCTTAGATTCTCAATCATTTTGATTTGGAGAAAGAATTAGGGAAATTTTCTTTAAGTGACAGATATTTTTAATGGGTTATGAGACTTTGAACAATAGACGTTATTCTGGAGCAGAAAAGTCTTTAAATTCAAGCCTTTTTGCCTGCAGTTCAAAGTTCTTTGTAGTAAAAGACTATATAATAGTATAGTATTTATTGCCCAGAATTAGGCTTTTTTTCATGATGTTTTCATGAATCTATAGAACATGGACATGACTGTGTCCATCAATATTTGCTATGAATTCTTTTTGTGAAAGTGAAACTTTATCTGTATACCTAGGTTAGAATGGCCTATACAAAAAAGAAGCAAGTCCACAGAAGGGCAGTAAGGGGACAGAAATGAGAAGCGGTATCTTTTTGTTTAAGCCTAGACTGAAATTTTGTATCAGGGAACTGGGTGGTTGGCTTATATCTTAACTACGCTACTCCACGATAAAAATTCCAGTTCCTTCAACTTATACTTTAATGTTTCAATCATTTCTGATTTTCTTTACATTTGAAGATCTTTAAAATCTAAAATGAATATTCTTTAATTATTGCTTTAAACATACCTTCTGTATTCTGTTATGAAAGAGAATAATAAAAATTATGTCAGATTTTGAAAACAACATGCATCTTAAAGTTTAATGTCAACTATTTGTGAAATATACTACATAAAATATTAATGATTATTTTAAATGTTTGAATTTATATTAGAATAACAATGAGAATAAAGAGCTTTGGCAAAAACCAGTTAGATCTGAGAAAATTTTAGCAATGTTTCAAATAATATAAAAATACAGAGAGCTTATAAATCAAGTTAGATATCTAAAACAAGGGACCTGGTACTGACTGCAAAGGAAATCTCATTCTAAACAATGCAGCCAACGTAGAGAAACGACACATGAAAAGAAAGGAAATTACTGAAGCTATTACACACACAACACACCCAGCTAGGAGTCCAGCTGCTGAAGGAAGCTGTTGGTTCTTGATCTATGGAAGTTCCTAATTAGAATACAAGTTAGAAATATAACAGAAAACATAAAAAAGAAAGAAATCTACTATAAGGCTAAGGTTTTGTTTTGCTTCTTTAAATGTTAGCAAAAACAGACTTAGAGAAGCCTGGCTAAATAAGTAATAAATAATTTTTATAACTACTGACTTTTGATACCAATTACACTTTATCAAAGTTTCCAATATTCCATCACATATTTATCCCTGCTTTCAGATAGGCATGTCTACCAATAGCTTGTGAACTGTATGCTGCATTTGAAAGCAGCTGTATATGAATCAAATGGTGTGTATTTAGGATGCATTTATATATTCCTTAAAAAGCAGATTTTTCTTCCATTTGGCTCTCACTACGAACTTCTCCAAAGGTTTTTGCAATAGATGAGCCTTTATAGGATTATAAATCATAGTATGCTAAAAGAAATGCTATACAAATTGAATACATCGTACAATATTTTGCACAGTGATAATCACCTATAGCCCTAAAGCATATAAATATATGATTAATTTTTATTTTTATTTTAAGAACCCTAACAAATATGTACCCACATACTCTGTTATTTATGGTATTTCAAATTACTCCTTTACAGGTTTGTGGGACTAATGTGACCTATGCTAGCAAAAAGAAAAGATCCAAAGCAATTACCCAGAAAATTAAAATAAAAAAATACATATATAACAAGCTCTACTTCCATGAAATTGTCTAGATGTTTCAGGCAAATCATGTTTAGGTCCAAATTTAAACGGATTATTGCTTTCCTTCTCCATTTCATTGCTAGTGAACTTCATTTTTCAAGGTTGATCAGTATGCAAGACAAAGTATTCTCTGATTGATCAGTATGCAGGGTTGGATTACTCTAGAGAACATTTGGGCATTTTGACTATGTCCTGTGGATTAACCTGCAGAGTATGCATTTTGGAGGGCAGGTACTGAGGGAGGAAACAAAAATGACTTAATGGTCTTGCACTGTGGAAGTCTGATCAACTCCCTGAGTGGAGGTTGAACCATCTTATGAAATCACTCGCCATATGACAATGATCCTACAGCTCTTTGGAAAATAAATATACCTCATTGTCAAGATGGATTAAACAATAAAACTGATTAAACAAAGAGTAGTGGCATTCATTTTGAGTTTTAAATTATACAATCATACTGATATTTATTTAGATATATTGATTTTCTCGTGGCAGTAGTTGTTCAATGTTTGTGTGATATTTTTAGGACTGAAAGTATATGGGCATCTACTACATTATATTTCATGACAATGAGTTTAGACTTTCTGTTGTAAATAGTGAGAGTTTTTACTCACAAGATTTTTGTCACTACATTACCTGTTGGTCTTATTACATGAGAAGGCACTTGAGAATCTCTGCAGAATATTTAAGGGATTCTCTGGGCATAATTTTAAGAAATCATCTGGTACAAAACAAAAGAAAGATGAAAGCAAGGAGGAAAGGAAGAATTTCTTTGTCAGTAATTCAATGTAGCTTCCAAAAATTAAGTGAAAGTCAAGTATTCTAAATTCTAGTTTGAACCTTTTAAAAAAACCTTTGAAACATTCTTGACTTTTTGCTTTTTCTTTGGATTAGCTTAAATCTTTGAAATTGGATAACGTCAAGGACGTTTCCAAATCAGGGGAAAAAAGATGTTTAATAGGTAAAGAAAAATTTTGAAATATGTGTTTTATTATCTCATGTAAGAATAAATTGTGATATGTTAACATAGAAAATGCAACCATGAAGTCTTACAAATAGCAAATGGATATAAGAGGGCTGTAGGCAAGAAATTTAGAGAAGCATGTAGAAGCGAATATTAAAGGGCTTATAAATTTGCACTGTGAGACAAATGCACAAAATAGAGGGCTCTTTTCTGTCAAAATGACATTGATTTGATTAAAATAATAGTTTCAATGAACAATTATTGAAACCTTACAGGTGAAATACCCAATTGCAGAAAGGTGTAAGATAAACAACTTATTTTTCTAGGCTACCAGTATATGCTAAAAGAAAATGAGATTGCCTGAATTATAACCATGACAAAAATTATTTATCTGACTCCAGCCTCCATTTCTATTGTAGAAAAAGACCCTTTCAAAAGCATATATATTATCTGAAGAAAGGCTGACACATTAACCCACCCTTAACATCCACTAATGCATTGACATTTGTTTCATCATATTAATTTCCATCATGGATGCTGGACAATGAACGATAAGAGTCCACTAAAAAAAATATTAATATGGAAGATAGAAAAGATGTTGAAAGGGGTTCTAGATTAAAATGCTAGAAAAATGTTACTTAAAATTTGACATTTTGGCTGACTTTTCCACCCTTGTATAAACTCTAAGACTAAGATCATAATTTCTTCATTAGATTATGCTAGTTTAGCAGAGCAGAGAGTTGGTCAAGTTATTTTAAGTGGTAGAGATGTTTATTGTCGATGCATTTTGGAATAAAAAAATCAAGGTCTTTAGCCAAGTAGGTCTCATAAAAACAAACAAACTAGGAAAATGAACCAAGCAGATCTTAGTGGCAGCTGGAACTACAATAGAGTTGAGCTTCAACTGATACAAGAATTGATGCTGATGATGATGCTGGTGGGGCTGGAGGTATTAGTAAAAACCTCACATCCTTTCTGGGATCCTAGCAGCAGGAGAGCTTGGCCCCTGAAGAGTCTTGCTGGTGGGATTCAGTTCTCCCTCTTGGCTACTCTTTGGATTTTGGTTGCCTTTTCCCACTATAATGCCCTCTGCTATTGCCTCTGAGCATCTGCCTGCTCTTATATTCTGCTTCCTCAGGTTTGGCTCAGTTGTGATCACACCCCTCATCACAGCTCCTTTACATAATGAACTCTGTTGGTGTATCTTCTTAGCTACCTCTCCTGTTACTAGGGCCTTGATACTCTTTGACCTTTGAAACTCCTATCCATTAGGTCAGAATCTCCCTTTCTTTCATGGTGCAACAATCCATGATAAGTGGCCATCCAGGCAGAGCTATTTCCATTAGATCAAGTTTTGGCCAGGCAGGTATCACGACTAGCACATGAGTGTTAAAACTATTAGGAAAGGAGTTGTTTATTTTTTCAAATATAATTCCTAAAAAAAAAAATCCCTTAAATCCCTGATAATAGGCATAAAAGTCTCTTTTATTAATAGATGAATTTTCAATTTATTATCTTACTATTTTTAAAATAAATTTTAATTTTAAATTTTTATGGGTACATAGTAGATGTATATACTTATGGGGTACATGAGAAGTTTTGACACAAGCATGCAATGCATAATAATCACATCATGGAGAATGGGGTATCCATACCCTCAAGCATTTGTCCTTTGTGTTACACACAATCTAATTATACTCTTAGTAATTTTAAAATGTACATTTGAATTATTGACTATAGTCATCTTGTTGTGCTATCAAATATTAGGTCTCATTCATTCTTCCTATTTTTTTCTACCCATTAGCCATCCCAAACCTCCTCCTCATCTCCCACTACCCTTCCCAGCCTCTGGTAGTGATACTTCTACTCTCTATGTCTATGAGTTCAATTGTTTTTATTTTTAGATCCCACACATAAGTGAGAACATGTGATGTCTGTCTTACTGTGCCTGGCTTATTTCATTTAACATAATAACCTCCAGTTCCATCCATGTTGTTGCAAATGACAGGATGTCCTTCTTTTTTATGGCTGAATAGTATTCCATTGTGTATATGGACATTTTCCTTATCCATTCATCTTTTGATGGATATTTAGTTTGCTTCCAAATCTTGGCTATTGTGAACAGCACTGCAACAAACATGAGAGTGCACATGTCTCTTCAATATCCTGATTTCCTATCTTTTGGGTATATACCTTCCAGTGTGATTTCTAGATTATATGGCAGCTCCATTTTTGGTGTTTTTGAGGAACCTCCAAACTGTTCTCCATGGTGGCTGTACTAATTTACATTCCCACCAATGGTGTACAACGGTTCCCTTTTCTCCACATCCTCGCCAGCATTTGTATGAAACCCTTAAAAGTTAAAATCATGGTCCCTGAGAACTCACATACATATTTAGTGACACTGAAAATATAATAGGATTAGCAGTTCATAGGAAGCAGGGAAGTTTATCTCTAATCCCAGATAAAATTGTCTTCGCCTTCAAAAAGCCTAAACTGACTTGTGGTTTTACCTGAGACATGTAAAGAGCTTGGAAGTCATCACTCTCACCCTTACATGAAAACAAGAACAAACTGAAAATCAATGGCTATTCTTTCACCCTTCGGAGTGCTGAGGTAGCAGGGTAAACTGACTGGTGCCTTCATATCTAGGGAGACAGGTAAATCCAGAAAGATACAGCAATTGAGATCTGCTGACCTGTAGTGAAAACTGCTGGAACCATAAACTAGTAGAAACACTTAAAGCGATTTTGGCAAAAAAAAAGTTGGGACTGACTTTATAATTTTTCCCATTCACATGAGTGAAGGAGAGTTTCAGTGCAAAACAATGAAATTCCTCCAGTGCAGACTTACAAAGAGAGAATTTCTTCTCAGGATAACAGGCAACAAACAACAGACATCGTCCAATGTGACATTGGCATTAACAGTATTGCCCAAACTTGAGAAGTATTGTATTAGAGTTATAGTAGCTAGAGCTACATAAATACCTTAAATGAATACTCTGAACCTAAAATGAAACTTTTTAATAATCACAGTCAGAGTAAACAATAATATTTTAAAGTGGGAATAAACAGCTGAACATATGAAAACAAGTATTGTGTAGAATTGTAAATGGAGCAGGGAACAATGTAAGATAGGAGAGATGACAAGATGATAGAGACCCAGAAAAAATTAAGCAAGAGGAAAGGGACATTTTTCATAGGTATAACATTATCATAATTTCTTATATTAGAAGTGACTGTCGAAATTCTACTATGCAGTATTTATCATTGGCTACATAACTAGTTCAACACTGGGGAATTTCTATTTTCAATACATGAGGGGAAGGTCAGTCTTTTTCAATTTGAGTAAATATATTGATTTAGATAAGCTTTACATTATAGAATAATTTCAGGATGTGCTGCAAATACATTTATTAGTTAAGAAATTATTTATTCTGATCCTTTTATGGGTTAGGGACCTCATGAGACATTGAAGGAACAAAAATGAGTAAAGCACAATGTCTGTCTTCGAAGTACTCATAAGCTATGGAGGATATTTAGTATTATAATTCTTTTGGTTGTAAGTGAAACAGAAAAAAGAAATCCTAGACCCAAACTTGCTTAGCAAAAGTGAAATTTGGGGCATAAATATTATTGAGCAGATACTCTAATATCTTGTGCTATCTGTTTATGAACTAAAGCAATGTCACCGACACCAAGGAGTGGGTAATGCTGTTTCCTCAAGTGGCATCCACACTCAGGCTCCACATGAGGGTCCTCTGACAGCTTCAGACTCTCTTACTGAGGCTACAGCAGTTCCAAGTATCACGTCTTCTCACCATCAAGCTGAACAGAAGAAGTGATGTCAACATTCTGTAATTCCCAGCAAAAGTGCTGGGATTCTCTTCAATTAGTCCATCCATAAACCATTACTGTTTTCAGAGGGGTGCCAGGTACAGGTGTTGGGTTTCCTGGTCATCCCTGATGAAAACGATGGGATAAAGTTATTCCAGAGATGAGGAAGATAAGATAAGCTGATTGTCTCAAGCTGATCAGGGCCCATCCCCTAGAGCTGAGGGTGAGCTATATTTCATTCTAAGCTTCTGATAGAGGTATATTTCACTCTAAACTTCAGGGTCTCATTTGGAAAGGGAGAGATGGAATACACAAAATCTTACTCCAGAGATTACAAGTAGAAGACTGAAAATGTAATTTATTCAGCACTGCATAGTAGGAATTTAAACAAAACATTTACTATGGTAAATATAAGTGTATCTGCTATGGTAGGGAAGAAAAGAGGCATTATCCCACCTGATTACATCAGTGAAGACATCTTGAGATGAGAATTAATAGATAGGAATAGATTAGGTGAATAAAGGTTTGGAATGGGAGAGCATTCCACAAAGAGAAGGCAGCATGAACAAAGGCGTAGACCCAAATGAGGAATAGCAAATTGTGTCAGGGAAATGGTAAGTCGTTTCATGACATTAAAAAAATAAAATTAGAGCTGGGAGCGGGCACTGATGAAGCTGGAGATGTTTAAAATTGCCAGATTATTGTAGGCAATGTCATGGCAAGAACAATTAGTCCTGTGGTGTTAGAGAGCCAACAAAAATTTTTGTTAGGATGGTATCAGGCTTGTTTTTTTAATTAGATAATTCTGTGTACAGTATAAAAAATGGCTTTAAAATGATCATGAATAATGTCAGGGTTCTGATCATACCACCCTGAACATGCCTGATCTAATCTGAGCTCAGAAGCTAAGCAGGGGCAGGCCTGAGTAGGACGTGGATGGGAGATTGCCTTGGAATCTGGAGTGCGGCAAGCTTTAAAAAAATAATAATAGAAGAAATGTCTGGAAGATAGTGGATTAGAGGATTTTAGCATTCCTCAGCCATTTGGAAATTGCAAAATCATGCTTAAAGGTAAAGTGTGAGCTCTAATTCAAGAAGGAAAATGGGAATCCATTGGACTAGCAAAGGACATCCCAGATCCTGGGGAGGAGAAAGTGAGCAAACAGAAGTGAGTCAAGCCCCAGTACATAAGAGGGGTAGACAGTCTCCCTCTGTGACTCATTTGTATGTCTTCTTTTGAGAAGTGTCTGTTTATGTCCTTTGATAACTTCTAATCCAGACAGAAGTGTCTGTTCATGTCCCTTGCCCACTTTCTAATGCAGCTCATTTTTTTCTTGTTGATTTGTTTAAATTCCTACTATGCAGGCATTTTATTCTTGGGTCAGAGATTGGAGTGCTTATTCTGGAGTGGAGAAAGGGCCTCCATAGCCAGAATTGAGCAATGAGTGTTGAAAGCACCCAGCAGTAGGTGCTGGAATTATACTCTCCCCCTTCACAGGTCCAGAGTAGGAGGAGAAATGCCACAGCAGTGGTTTCTCCTGGGCAAAAAGACTTGCAGCCAGGACCAGCCTGGCAATCTGGAAGCAGCCTGTGTGTGTCATTGCTGGGTGCCCCAGCCTGCTCTCCTGAGATTGTGGTGCAGTGGAGCCCCCTCTGTTCCACACTCAGGTAGACCTCCAGGCATTCAGAGCATCCATTCCTCTGGATTAGGAGTTTAGGTCACCTCCGGAGGCTCCCATGCAGAGAACTTGGGGCTGAGGAGGTTTCCCAGCTCCATGCCTAGGCACCCTCTGGGCACTTGATGGCTGCCCCATCTCCCCCTTCCACAGATCTGATGTCTGTGTCTGCAATTGGGTGACTTGTAGGGAGGCCTGCCCAGTCTGGCCCCACCCATCTTAGTCTCCCAGGGCTGAACAGTGAGATCAGACCACTGTGCACTCCATGGATTAGCCCATTGTCTGAGGCAACAGAGACCTTCTCTCAGTAAACAAGAGTCAAGTATATACCACCTGTATTGGCCATAGCTGGCTCTTACTCATAAGAGTCATTTACTGGTCTGGAGGTTGAACAGCAGTACAAAACAATAGGAAATCTGACACAAGTGCATTAACATTGGGGAATGAGATAATCTTCCTGAGACTGCTGCCACCTGGGACCCACAGGACACTGTGATTCTGCTCAAATGCCCAGTACGTCACCACCACAACTAGCATTTGAGTAAGCCACCATATAAGGGCTATACATAATCAAGGAACTTACACAGACTCTTTCCCTCTGAAAATACCCAAAACCAGAGATCTAACCCTCAGCATGATCTGCCCCTAATGGATGGGGGTGCATAGCTCACCAGTCTGTCTTGGATCAAAGGAAACACAGGAGTGGCACAAGCTCCTGGAGGAAGCACCATTATAGTCTAGTAATAGATGTGGAGAGAAAGCCATCTCTCATCTCCTGCCCCCAACCTCAGTGCACTGTTGTGGACTCAGCGGCAGCTCTTCCCATTAGGGTGGGGTAGCTCCACCCCTACTAAAGGCAAATATGCACAAGGGGGAGGGCACTTTTCATGCTTCTTTGTTACCTCTGCTCCTGCTCCTACCTGCCAGCTGTTACTCTTAAGTGCCACCTACTGGACCACAGTTTGAACTATATCCTGAAACAAAATTATATCACTACAACATGCAATGTCTGAAAAGCCACTGCACAAAACTATCTGCAACCAGGGAACCCCCACAGAGCCTTGGCACCTTGAAAGCACCCAGAAATGAAGCCAATAAATGACATACAATGTGCACCACAGTCATACACCAAGGGAAAAAAGAATAAAAATAGAAAAGCCCTATACAAATGATAGCAAATTCAAATAAAAAAGGAAGCATCAGCTAGCTCTCTCAGATGAGAAGGAACCAGCATAAGGACTTTGGCAATACAAAAATCCAGAGTGTTTCATCATCTCCATGGATCTCACAAGCTCTCAAACAATGGATCACAACTTGAATGAAATGTATGAAATGACAGATATAGAATTCACAATATGAATGGCAAAAAGATGCAATGAGATCCAACAGAAAGTTGAAATCCAATACGAAGAAAACAGAAAAAATGATCCAAGATTTAAAAGACGATATAGCTATATTAAGAAAGAACCAAACGGAACTTCTGGAATTGAAAAATTCACTACAGGAATTTCGAAATACACTCGGAAGCCGTAACGAAATACTAAACCACACAGAAGAAAGAATTTCAGGGCCCAAAGACTAGTCCTTTGAATCAACCCAATCAGACAAAAATAAGAAAAGAGAATTTAAAAAAAAATGAACAAAGCTTTTAAGAAATATGGGATGTAAAGCGACCAAATATATGACTTATTGGTATTCCTGAGTAAAGAGAAAGTAAGCAACTTGGAAAACGTGTATGAGAATACAATTCAGGAAAACGTCCCCGAAAGGTCTGCATGCAGATGCAAAAAATCCAGATAACTTCTGTAAGATACCATACAAGACTACATCTCTAAGGCACATAGTCATTAGTCTATCTAAGGTCAACATAAAAGAAAAAATCTTAAAGGCAGCTAGAGGAAAGGATCATATTACCTATAAAGGGAAACCCATCAGACTAATAGTGACTCCTCAGCAGAAAACTTACAAGCCAGAAAAGATGGGGGTCCATTTTTAGCATTCTTTTTTTCCAAATTTTTTTAAATTTTTAGTTCTGGGGTACATGTGCAGGATGTGCAGGTTTGTTACATAGGTAAACGTGTGCCATTGTGGTTTACTGCACCTATCAATCAATCACCTACATATTAAGCCCAGCATGCATCAGCCATCGTTTCTAATACTCTCCCTTCCCCCACCCTACCCCCTGTCAGATCCCACTGTGCGTTGTTCCCCTCCCCGTGTCCCTGTGATCCCATCACTCAGCTCCCACTTATAAGTGAGAACATGCAGTGTTTGGTTTTCTATTCCTGCATTAATCTGCTGAGGATAATGGCTTCCAGCTTCATCCATGTCCTTGCAAAGGACATGATCTCATTCCTTGTTATGGCTGCATAATATTCCATGCTGTATAGGTACCACATCTTCTTTATCCAGTTTATCATTGATGGGCATTTGGGTTGATTCCATGTTCTTGCTATTGTGAATAGTGCTGCAGTGAACATACGTGTGTGTGTGTGTGTGAATCTTTGTAATATAATTATTTACATTCCTTTGGGTATATACCTAGTAATGGGATTGCTGGGTCAAATGGTATTTCTGCTTCTAGCTCTTTGAGGAATTGCTAGACTGTCTTCCACAATGGTTGAACTAATTTGCATTGCCACCAACAGTGTAAAAGCGTTACTATTTCTCTGCAGCCTCACCAGCACCTGTTGTTTATTGATTTTTTAATAATGGCCATTCTGACTGGTGTGAGATGGTATCTCATTGTGGTTTTCACTTGCATTTCTCTAATAATCAGTGATATTGAAATTTTTTCATATGTTTGTTGGCTGCATGATTGTCTTCTTTCGAGAAGTGTGTGTTCATGTCATTTGCCCACTTTTTAAGGGGGTTGTTTGTTTGTTCTTGCAAATTTGTTTGAATTCCTTGTAGATTCTAGATATTAGACCTTTGTCAGATGGATAGATTGCAAAGATTTTCTCCCACTGCAGGTGGCCTGTTCACTCTGATGATAGTTTCTTTTGCTGTGCAGAAGCTCTTTATTTTAATTAGATCCCATTTGTCAATGTTTGCTTTTGTTGCAATTGCTTTTGGCGATTTCATCATGAAATCTTTGCCTGTGACTATGTCCTAAACAATATTGCCTAGATTTTCTTCTAGGATCTTTAGAGTTTTGGGTTTTACCATTTAAATCTTTAATCCATCTTGAGTTAATTTTTGTATAAGGTGTGAGAAAGGGGTCCAGTTTCAATTCTCTGCAAATGGACAGCCAGTTATTCCAGCATCATTTATTGAAAAGGGAATCCTTTCCCCATTGCTTGTTTTTGTTGGCTTGTCAAAGACCAGATGCTTGTGAATGTGCAAACTTATTTCTGAGCTCTCTATTTTGTTCCGTTGCTCTATGTGTCTGTTTTGTACCAGTACCATGCTGTTTTGGTTATCTGGTTATTGTAAAGCCTTATAGTATAATTTGAAGTCCGGTAGGGTGATGCCTCCAGCTTTGTTCTTTTTGCTCAGGATTGCCTTGTCTATACTGGCTCTTTTTTTGTTCCATATGAATTTTAAAATAGGGTTTTCTAATTCTGTGAAGAATGTCAATGGTAGTTTAATAGGAATAACATTGATAGTATTTTTTGTTGTTGTATTTCTGGTAGAATTTCTTTGTATTTCTGGTAGAATTCAGCTGT
Source organism: Nomascus leucogenys (assembly GCF_006542625.1). Classification (NCBI taxonomy): domain Eukaryota; kingdom Metazoa; phylum Chordata; class Mammalia; order Primates; family Hylobatidae; genus Nomascus; species Nomascus leucogenys. The sequence goes on from NC_044385.1 coordinate 97,709,007, forward strand.
AAATCAATCTGGTTCTGGGCTTTTTTTGGTTGGTAGGCTATTAGTTACTGCCTGAATTTCAGAACTTGTTATTGGTCTATTCAGGAATTCAACTTTTTCCTGGTTCAGCCTTGGGAGGGTTCATGTGTCCAGGAATTTATCGATTACTTCTAGATTTTCTAGTTTATTTGCATAGATCTGTTTAAAGTATTCTCTGATGGTAGTTTGTATTTCTGTGTAGTCAGTGGTAATATCCCCTCTATCATTTTTTATTGTGTCCATTTGATTCTTTTCTCTTTTCTTCTTTATTAGACTAGCTAGTATTCTATTTTATTATTTTGTTCAAAAAACCATCTCCTGGATTCATTGAGTTTTTGAAGAGTTTTTTTGTGTCTCCATTTCCTTCAGTTCCACTCTGATCTTGGTTATTTCTTGCCTTCTTCTAGCTTTGTGGTTTGTTTGCTCTTGGGTCTCCAGTTCTCTTAGTTGTGATTCTAGGGTGTTGATTTGAGATCTTTCTAGCTTTTTGATGTTGGCATTTAGTGCTATAAATTTCCCTCTTAACACTGCTTTAGCTGTGTCCCAGTGATTCTGGTAGGTTGTCTTTTTGTTTTTATTGGTATCAAAGAACTTATTGATTTCTGACTTAATTTCATGATTTAAACCAGAAGAGATTGGGATGCATTTTTAGCATTCTTAAGAAAAGAAATGCAAGCCAAGAATTTCATATCCTGCCAAACACACTTTCACACCTGAAGGAGAATTAATGTCTTTCCAAGACAAGCAATTGCTAAAGGAATTTGTCACCAGCAAACTGGCCCTACAAGAGATTTTTAAGAGAGTTCTAAACATGGAAAAAAATAGCAATATTTTTTGTGTGTACAAAAGTACACACAAGCACATAGCCCACAGACCCTATAAAGCAACTAAAAAATGGAGACTACAAAACAACTAGCTAACATAGGAATAAAACATCACATATAAATATTAACCTTGAATATAAATGGCATAAATACCCCATTTAAAAGACATAGAGTGGCAAATTAGATAAAAAGGGAAGACCTATCCTCTGCTGTCTGCAAGAGACCTATCTTACATGTAATGACACCCATAGCCTCAAAGTAAAGGGATAGAGAAGGATTGATCATGCAAATGGAAAACAAAAAAGAGGATGGGTTATTATTTTTGTATCAGATTAAAAAAGACATTAAACGAGCAACAGTAAAACAGTACTAAAAAGGCCATTACATAGTGATAAATAGATCAATGCAATAATAAGATTTATACCCAACATTGGATCACTCAGATTTATAAAGCAATTGCTTCTGGACCTAAGAAAAGACACTGACTGCCACACAATAATAGTGGGAGACTTCAAGACCCCACTGACAGCATTAGACAGATCATCAAGGCGGAAAACCAAAAAAAGAAATTCTGGACTTAAATTTGACAATTGAATTAGATGTAGTAGACATCTATAGAATACTCTACTCAACAACAACAGAACACACGCTCTTCATCTGCACATATAACATGCTTGAAGATTGACCACATGCTTGGCCATAAAGCAAGTCTTAATAAATTCAAAATAAATCAAAATCACACCAAGGATCTTCTTGGACTACAATGGAATAAAAATAAAATAAATACGAAGAAGAACCCTCAATACCACATAAATATATGGAAACTAATCAACTTAGTCCTAAGTGAATTTTGGGTAACAACAAAATTGGTGTAGTAATCAAAATTTATTTGAAACAATGAAAACAGACATGCAACATACCCAAACCTCTGGGATATGGCAAAAGCAGTGTTAAGAGGAAAGTTTATAGTATGAAATACCTACCACACAAAGAAAGATATAAAATTCACAGTCTAAATTTGCACTTAAAGAACTAAAAAAGTCAAGAACAAACTAAACCCAAAGACAGCAAAGAAAATAAAGAACTAAAATCAGAACAGAACTAAATGAAATTGGGATCCCAAAAACCATGTAAAGGATCAATGAAATGAAAATTTGTTTTTTGGGGAAGGATAAACAAGACTGATGGTCTACTAGCTTGATTTTGAACCCAGGAGGTGGAGGTTTCAGTAAACCAAGATTGTGCCACTGCACTCCAGCCTGTGTGACAGAGCAAGACTCTGTCTCACATTAAAAAAATAATAATAATAAAGAAAGGAAAGAAGAGTTAAATAAGCACCATCAGAAATAACAAAGGTGACATCACAACTGATCAAAATACAAAAGAACCTTAGAGACTGCTATGAACATCTCTATGCACACAAACTAGTAAATCTAGTGGAAGTGGATAAATTGCTGGAAACACACCACCTCTCAATGTTGAACTAGGAAGATACAGAAATCCTGAACAGACTAATAACAGGTAATGAAATTGTATCAGTAATAAAAAAAGTCTACCAACCAAAAAAAAATAACAATTAAAAAAGTCCTAGATCAGGTGGATTCACAGCCAAATTCTACCAGACATACAAGGAAAAGCTAATACCAATTCTACTGAAAGTATTCCAGAAAATTGTAGAGGAGGGACTCCTTCCTAACTCATTCTATGAAACTAGCATCATCCTGATACCAATACAATACCAATACAACAACAATAAAAACTATACGCCAATATCCCTGATGAACATAGATGGAAAAATCCTTAACAAAATACTAGCAAACTGAGTCCAGCAGCACATCACAAAGTCAAGTCACCACAATCAAGGGAATTTTATCCCTGGGATGCAAGAATGGTTTAACATATGCAAATCTATACATGTGATTCACCTCATAAAAATATTAAAACCAAAATCCCTAGGATCATATCAATAGACCCAGAACAAGCATTCAATAATATTTAACATCCCTCCACAATCAAATCCCTCAAGAAACTAGGCATTGAAGGAACATACTCTAAAATAGTAAGAGCCAAATATTACAAACCCACAGTCAACATCATGCTGAAAGAACAAAAGCTATAAGCCTTCCCCTTAAGAACTGGAACAAGACAAGGATGTCCACATTCACTACTCCTATTCAACATAGTACTGGAAGTCCTAGTCAGAGCAATTAGGCAAGAGAAAGAAATAAAAGGCATTTGAGTAGGAAAAGAGGAAGTCAAACTATCTCTCTTTGCTAACAATATGATTCTATACCTAGAAAACCCCAAAGATTCCACCAAAAGACTCCTAGACCTGATAAACAACTTCAGCAAAGACTCAGGATACCAAATCAGTTTTCCCAAATCAGTAGCATTTGCATATGCCAATAACATTCAAGCTGAGAACCAAATCAAGACTGTAATCTCTTTTACAACAGCCACAAAAAAGTTAAAATACCTAGGAATATATCTGGCCAAGGAAGATCTCTGCAAGGAGAACTACAAAACACTAGTGAAAGAAATCATAGACAACAAGAACAAACGGAATAGCTTTCCATGTTAATATTTGGAAGAATCAATATTTTTAAAATGTCCATAATGTCCAAAGCAATCTACAGATTCAACACTATTCCTATCAAACTACCAATCTCTTTTTTTCACAGAATTAGAAAAAACTATTCTAAAATTCATATGGATCCAAGAAAGGAGCCTAAATAGCCAAAGCAATCCTAACAAAATAGAACAAAGCTGGAGTTATAACATTACCTGACTTCAAGATATACTGCAAGGCTATAGTAATCAAAACAGCATGGTATTGGTACAACAATAGACATATAAGCCAATGGAACAGAATAGAGACTTCTGAAATAAAGTCACACACCTATAGTCAACTGATCTTCAACAAAGTTGAGAAAAATAAACAATGGAGAAAGGACATCATATTCAATAAATGGCACAGGAACACTGGCTAACCAATGCAGAATAATAAAACCGGTCCCCTACCTCTCATCATATACAAAAATTAACTCAAGGTAGATTAAAGGCTTAAATGTAAGACCTCAAACTATAAAAATTCTAGAAATCCCAGGAAATACTCTTTTAGACATTGCCTAGGCAAGAATTTATGACAAGGACCCCAGAAGCAAATGCAACAAAACAAAAAATAGACAAATGGGATCTATTTTTTCTGCACAGAAGAAAAAATATTAACAGAGCAAACAGACATCCTACAGAATGAGAAAACAGTTGTATCCTACGCATCTGAGAAAGGACTAATATCCTGATTCTATCAGGAATTTAAACAAATCAACAAGAAAAAACTGCATTAAGAAGTGGGCAAAGGACATGAACAGACACTTCTCAAAAGAAGACATATGGGTGGCCAAAAAGCATATTAAAAAATGCTCAATATCATCAGAGAGATGAAAATCAAAACCACAATGAGGTACCATTTCACACAAGTCAGTATGGCTATTACTAAAAAGTCAAAAAATAACAGATGTTAGCATGGTTGTGGAGAAAAAGGAACACATATACTGTGTGGGGGAATGCAAATTAGTTCAGCCCCTGTGGAGACTTTCCAAAGAACTTAAAACAGAATTACCATTCAACCCAGCAATCCCACTACTGGGTATATACCCAAAAGAAAATAAAACATTCTATCAAGAAGACACGTGCACTTGTATGTTTATCGCAGCACTATTCATAATAGCAAAGACATGAAATTAACATAGACACATCAGCGGTGAGTTGGATAAAGAAAATGTGGTACATATACAACATGCAATACTAAGTAGCCATAACAAAGAACAAAATCATGTACTTTGCAGCTAGATGCAACATGGATGCAGCTGGAGGCCGTTATTCTAAGCAAAACTAATACAGAAACAGAAAACCAAATATTACATATTCTCATTTATAAATGGAAGCCAAATCTTGGGTTTATGTGGACATAAAGACGTGAATAATAGACAGTGGAGACTCCAAAAGGAGGAAGAGAGGAAGGGAAGAAAGGGATGAAAAACTTCCTATTGGGTACTATGTTCACTATCTTGGTGATGGGATAGGTAGAAGCCCAAACTTCAGCACCACACATTATACCCCTGTAACAAACCTGCACATGTACCCCATGAATCTAAAACGAAAATGGAGATGAAAGAAATAACAGGAATAGCAGAGAGGCCAGTTAGTTTATTGTAATAGTCTGAATAAAATTGACAAGGGCTTAAATTAGGTCCCACTGATTGTCAAAATGGAAGCAGAGGCAGAAATGGGAAATTATTTAGGAGGTAAATTTTACTGGATGTAGCAGTTAGTTGGATGAGAGAATAAAGGACAGGGTACGGGGAGACATCAATGATCACTCTACCAGAAAGCTGCAATCAGAATTGCAGTGCTTTTGCTCATGAAACTGAGTAAGCAGGGCCCTTTTAAAAAAATCTTGTATTACACTTGGGCTTTATGTGAACATTTACAATTTACTGTGACATCACAAAACCTGGAAGAGAGAGAGACAAAATAAAAATAAAAAAAAACAAAAGAATGAGTATCTGTATTAAGCCCTATATCACACAATACAATTTTATCCTCTACGATCAGTTTTATCACAAAGATATTCATATCATTATACTTTATAATTTAGATATGTTTCCACATTTTCAGTAAGAAAACATTGTGGGATGAGAATACATGTACACAGGGAGGGAAACAACACTCACCAGGGCATGTCAGGGGAGGGTGGGGGTAGGAAGAACATTAGCGAAAAGAGCAAATGCACTTAGGCTTCAAACCTAAGTGATGGGTTAATAGGTGCAGCAAACCACATGGCATACATTTACCTATGTAACAAACCTGCACATCCTGGTCATGTACTCTGGAACTTAAAAAAAATAATAAAGTTGAAAAAAAAATTGTGATGTTTTACAATGTTTATTATTTATTTGTTTCTCTGATAAATAGAGCTATTTATTAAAACCATAGAGAATTTAAAAAATATCTCTAGTTATTTTATTTGTAAATGCACATGTCTCCTCGCTGATTTGCTTTGAAGAGAGAAAAATCAGTAAACTCATGGTTTGAAGGGATAATGTGCCTTAGATGGACTTGGGAGCCGATTTCTATAGGCTGTGCTCCTGCCCTTGTCTCGTGTTGCTCCCTGTAATTGGCTTGATTCTCTACACAAAAAAAACAAACAAACCCCAAACAGACCCTGAATATGTGTTTACATTGCAGAATAGATCTATAAATGAACTATCATTTGTAAGAATAACAAATAGATAATGATGGCTTCACTGTTTGAATATTTGTTTCTCCCAATAAAATTTGGGGATCAATAAAGCAGAAGAGGGAATATTTCTTCTCTATGACACTTTAGTATTGCATCAACTTTTATTTGCCACAATTTGTGGCTGAATCTAATAGAACCAGAGCCAGAAATCTGGAAGCTGGGAGGATCTGGAGAGCCACAGTGGAAATGGGGCCTGTAGTGTATATGTGGTGTGTGGAGCGGGAGGTGGGGTGCAGCTCAAATCCAAACAGGGCTACATTTTTATAGTAAATTTACTTAATTTAAAAGACTTACTGTAAAGAACAATGCCATCTTATTTTCTCACTTAAAGCTTCTATGGTTGAGAGTGTTTGAGAAACTGTCATACAGCACATTGGATACATATTTGGAAAGATTTACTAATTGAATTAAGTATATTCTCAGTAGTCACTTCTAGTGATTTCTAGAACACAAAATGAGCAGGTTGAATAATGTGCACTTTAAAGTCACATAGACTAGAATTCAAATCCTAGACTTACTTGGGCTATGTGACCTTTAGCAACTAACAGATCTTTTGAGCCTTTGTTATCTCCAAAAAGAAAAAAATAAATTATACCGACTATAAACCTGAGTAGGCTAATTGCTTGACAAACAACTCCCTATATTTAGTTTCTTAAAATGATAAAAGTTAATTTCTATTTACTCAAGGATCTAACATGGGTGTCTCTGGTTGGACAGCTCTCCCAAGCATTTCTTCTCTCTGTGCAACTCAGTGACTCAGTTTCCTTCCAAATTGTGGCTGTACCCTACTTTACATCCTTAAATCCCTCTCTATCAGCAGGTAGAGGGAAAGAAGCATGGAGGATTGTACTTGAATTAGTCAAGGTTCACCAGAGAAACAGAACAAATAGGATATCTACATGTAAGAGATTTATGATAAGAATTGGCTCACATGATTACGGAGGCCCAGAACTTCCATGGTATGCTGTCCGCAAGCTGGAAATCCAGAAAAGCCAGTGGTATAATTCAGCCCAAGTCCAAAGCTTGAGAACTAGGTGGGCTGCTAGTGTAACTTGTAGCCCAAGACTGAAGGCCTGAGAATCAGGGGGAAGGGTACTGTAAGTCCCAGGATCCAAAGGCCCCAAAACTAGGAGCTCTCATGTCTGAGAGCAGGAAAAGATAAATGTCCCAACACACACACAACAAGAGAGAATTTGCCTTTCCTCCACCTTTATGTTCTATTTGGGCCCTTAATGGATTGGACGATGCCTGCTCACATTGGTGAAGGTAGATCTTCTTTATTCAGTTTACTGATTTAAACACTAATCTCTTCCAGAAAAACCCTCACAGACAAACCCAGAAATAATGTTTTACCAGCTATCTGGGCATCCCTTAGCTCAATCAAGATGATGCATAAAATTAACCATCACAATACTTTAGAGAACTTTGTAGGTCAAGACTGGAAGGGGCAAACACTAATTCTATCCATATTCCACTGGACAGAATTCAGTTATAAAATAAGTCCTAATCTGGGAGGCTGGGAAATGCAGTCAAGCTGCAAAGCAAAGCAATTGCCAAGATTTGAATGAGGCAAGCCAGAAACTGAGTATGCAAAATTTAAGGAGCCACCCTCAAGGTCAGCCAGTCATTCTCAAGGTCAGCCAGTTCAGGGTCACACTAATGCAGGACTGGGATTTGCAGAAATCTGAGAGTCTCCTTACATATATTCCAGCCCTAGTTGCCTTGCTTGCCTCACCCTAGTCTTGGACCAAAGTACACAGTTTGGGAGGGAAACAGTCTCTGCCATATCCATCTACCTAACAAGGTTGAAAATAAATAGAATGTTCAATGTTGATGCTTACCTATTTCACCACCATATATATAAACACAAAAATATAAATTATTTCCTTTTGTTTTTCTTTGCAATAAGACTGTGATAATTACATTTACACATTTAAAAAATCCTTAGCAAATGTCTCTTAATTTGAAGAGTGCCAATTTTGTTATTCTACTTATTTTAAAATAAAGATTAAAAAAATTATTGTCAGCCTTTATTCCGGCCACTACAGTATTTAGCAGCAGAATACAAACTCTCCAAAACAGTATACATACCCAGAGACTTTTTTGGAACTTAATTTCTTTGAAAATAAGTTTTGGTCTGTACATTTTGATTTCTTAATGGTTGTTGGACTTACAGTGCTTCTCTCAACTACTGCTCCCTTAAAATTCAGCGAGGCATTGGTAGGGCATGCTTTCCCATAATGAACACATTATAGTAATCGTTAAAGAAGAAAAAAGACAAGAACGGCTGTGGTGTAATCTTCAAAATGTTCACATGGCTGTAATGCTGGTCATTTTAGGGAAACTGCCAAAAGGCTCATGAAGCAGTAAACATGCATTCTGTATTTAGAGAAGTAGTTTAACTTTCCGGATAGCCAATTCCAACTTCAGTTTATCTTGCTTTATGTACAAAAGAGCTATGTGGATGTTGGCAGCTTATGAGCAAATCATTCTACAAAATGTGGCCATTGATCTGCTATTGAAAGAAGAGACAATGTTCTGTAGAAAGGGCTGCAACAAATACTAGTCGCTCTTATGAGTTAATGAAGTTTTTATTGTTAATTAAGTGTAGAAGAGTCTTTTCATCTATGAAGACTACTTTGCAAAAAGATCCAAAGTGATGTTGTGTTTTTGCTTTTGCCTTTCCTTGTCTGGAAACTTTTGCACTCACCATGTATTCACTCAACAGACATTTATTTATTGAAGACTTCTTAGCAAAGCACTGGGTGCTGGTGGACAGAAAGACATATTGGATTGAAAAGCACCCTCGGCTGGGCGCGGTGGCTCATGCCTGTAATCCCAGCACTTTGGGAGGCCAAGGTGGGCTGATCAGCCTGGCCAATATGTGAAACCTCGTCTCTACTAAGAATACAAAACTTAGCTGAGTGCAGTGGCGTGCTCCAGTACTCCCAGCTACTCGGGAGGCTGAGGCAGAAGAATCGCTTGAACCCGGGAGGCAGAGGTTGCAGTGAGCCGAGATCGTGCCACTGCACTCCAGCCTGTGCAACAGAGCAAAACAAACAAACAAAAAACAACAAAAAACACCCTCAAGGAGCTTTTTGCTAAGTAGAGGATATGAATATGGACACAGATATGTACACAACTACAATATATTGTAGGGCATGGAAGTGCCATAAAGGAGGTCAAGACAGACTCATCCAGAGAAAGGAACTATTATATATGAGGCTTCTTGCAGAGATGGCATTTGAGCCGGAAGAAAAATCAGCGTAGAAATGATGTTGAAGTGAGTGGTGGTGTTGATGTAGAGTTTGCAGAAAAAGAACAGGAACACACAAATACCAGCCAAATCCTCAGGTTGTGCATTTCCTGTGTAAGGACACTCGGATAAATTATTATTTACAGATATAAAGTAGGTATGAATTAAAGACCTCTGAGATGTTATCATAATGCCGCACGTGGAGCATTATCAGTTCTCTTCATCAGTCTGGAATCAGGACCTCCATGAACCACCTGCTTTGACACCAGGTACTCAGCAAGCTCTTGTGTTTTTCTGGCCCTGGTATATTTATTAGATACCTGAACCTGCCTGTGGCTTGGCTTTAGTTTGAAGAAAATCTCAGACCTATAATTTCAAACTGAAATGTTTTAGCACATATCATGGAAAGATAAAAACTCTTTTAAAAAACATGACCACGATATGATTATCATACCTCAAGCAGCAGGCATTATTAATATTCCATTATGGTAAGAAAGAGAAAATTAAAGCAAGTTAATTCATAACAAGCAATTTTTCATGTGGCCTTTATTTTTACTTGTATACCAAAGGAAAGAGAAGGGAACCAGGGAAGGTGGGGAGAGAAAGAGGGAAAAAGAGAGAGAGATAAAAAGGAAGGCTAACAAGATAAAATACAAACAGCAGAGTCTAATCGCCTAAAATACAGGTGTGTGCTTGTCTCAGCAGGGCTGACAACAGTCATCCTGCATTGAAATAATGAATTGGCTGAATTATCCTGAGAACTTATAGGTGACAAGAGACATGCTCAAAGGATATGAGAAAGACTCTATGAAGATTTGCTTAAAAACTTATTGTAAATGCTAGAAATTATAGACCAATCCATGCTAACTTCAGTTTATGTAAAAATATTGGAGCATATCATAAGAAAATCAATTTGTAAACACTCAGATTGCAAGGTAATAACTAACACCAGTTAGAAAAGCAAGTTATCAAAGACCAATCTAATAGCCTTTGCTGACAGAGCAGAGGACATTGTAGATAGCAGAAAAGCAATAAATGCAATACATCTCAACCTCAGGATGGCCTCTGATTTTGTCCCATATGACACACTCATCAACAAGCAGAGAAAATATAGCTTAAACCAGTATTCCTCAAACTATGCATTGTGACCCTCAAGGTTATCATGAAATGGTACCAAAGAGGTTACAGAATTTACAACTGTATTTCATCTTCCTAGTGCTGGAGCCAGAGGAAGTCCCAGTATGGAGAGAATATATCAGCAGGATGAGTGTAATTAGGAGATGTGCACAAGTTGAACAGAGAAAAATCCCAAAAAGACACTACTCATTCTCACATTCTCAGATAACCAAGCCCTTCCACCAACCTTTCTCCAGCTGTTACAGAGACATTCATCCCTGCAACCGGCCAAAGCAGAAGGTCTGGTTCAGTCAGACCTCTAAGTGTTGATCTTCTCTTTTGCTTTAATCATTGTTTCTTGCTTATCAATAACATCAATATTACAAAATATATGTAAACTCAGATTAAGAATAAAAAAGTTTATTCAGTATTCATGATATTCAAGCACTTCATATGTGTTTAGGGTATAAAATATTTTAACTCATGTAAGGATATTTTTATTTAACAAATAGCAGGCCCTATTAGTAACTCATTTTATCCTCATAACAGCTCAATAAGGTAGGTATTATTATTTACAGATGAGGAAATTGTGGCACAGATCAGTGAAGCAACTTGCCCACAATTACATATGAATATCGGACAGGGAATAATTACAGAAAGTTTCAAATCAGGCTGTTTGAACCCAGAGCCCAGGTCTTTAACCACTGCACTATGATGCTCCTCCAAATGTGAAACATTAAGCAACGTGCTTAGTGCATAATTTCCTCAATAAATGTAAGCTATTATTATTAATATCAATCAATTCAGACATCACCCTGTATTAGCCCACTTGACAGATGAAGAAGCTGATGTATGTTTATGCACTTGTGTAAGGAAAATACGAATGTTTTCAGATGTATATAGTGAGTCAGAATGAGAAGAAGTGGATTCTTGATAAACTAAGCTGTCACAATAAGCTGATGTGTTCATTTGTGGGAGAATAAGGAGAGTTGCAAACTATTAGGCAGTGATCTTGAGATGCTTGATAAGAGTCATGAAAGCAAATGGGAGAGAGCTGTACCAACACATTTTTCTAAAGGAAACAAGGAATTCAAGTGAACTAAAATGATCGTGCATTTTTTAATAGCATCAGTCCAAACATTTGTAGGGTTTTCATCAGAAGAGGTTTCTTTCTTCTAAAAAAAAAATCTTTAAAAAAGAATAGATGAATTTGGGTGTTTCCCTGAGAAGAAAGGCAGTTTTATAGTTCGACTGAATTTCAACTTTAAAATGTTTTGGAAAGAAGAAAGCTTCTCCTTTTGAATGTATTTCAATAGAAGGAGTCGAAAACTCTTGTTGCCTTAAAGGAACCAAGATGTAACTTTAAGCTATTGATACAAATTTCTCATATTCCTCAGTGGTAAATTGAATTTACACATTTGCTCTTGAATTTGTCATGCCTGCATCTTGCCTTCTATTCATGGTAGAACACTTTGTATTTGCAAATTTACAAAGAATTGAGGAATAAGAATAAAAGCAAGAACATTTGAGGATAAATGATTGTTTCTTACATATGTAGTGGTCTGTTCATCACAGCATTGCTGCTCTATTTTGTGTGTGACAGATTGTCAAATTAAATGTTTTTCTGTCCTTTTTCATTTTCTCTGTTCATTTGTTATTCTAAAAATAGAATGTTTTGATTTTCTACACTACACGGTGTCATTCCTTGTTTTTTCATGTTTGGATTATTTTTCTAAATGAACAAATAAAATATGAAAAAGTATGTTTCAAAAAACTTTACAAATATTTATGGGGATAGCTAGGAAAAGATCAACTCAAAGAAGAGTATGTACAAGTCTACTTAGTGTTATATCAGAAAAAAAGAATAAACACCAATTATTTAATATGGCTCAAATTCTTTGTCTCTAACAGTGAAATTATCTGAAGAGGCGATATAGTGGGGTGCTTAATAAATATTGAAAAAACAAGTGAATAACCCTCACATACCTGGGGTTTTATGTGAAGCAGTGTGTGGATTCTCTTATGAGACACATCAACCAAAATAAATTACAAGCAATGTAGTTTGTTACTGACATATTTCAAAGACTATTAACAGAAGAAAATGAATCTGTAATACATGGCAAAATATTTCTTAAAATTACTGATGCGCTGTTTTATTTCTTACTAAATGAATGATGATGGCTTTCCTCAATGGCTTCCCCCAAAAATCTTTTCTCTGTAATCATGGAACAATAACTCCCATCCCTTCCTCACTGCAGCCTCTGTTAACTACTCCTCTACTTTCTGTCTCTAGGAATTTGACTACTCTAGCTACTTCATATAAGTGAAATTATACAGTATTTGTCCTTTTGTGAGTAGTTTATTTCCGTTCGCTTAATGTCTTCAAGTTTCAGCCATGTTTGCAGCATATGTCAGAATTTCCTTCCATTTATTTAATTGTTCATTTGTTTGTTTTAGAGATGGGATCTGTCTATGTTGTAGGCTGGAGTACAGTGGTTATTCACAGGCATGATCATAGCTCACTGAAGCCTTGGACCCCTGGCCTCACTGGGTGACATTTCCTTCCTTTTAAAGACTGAGAAATACTGCATTGTGTATGTGTGTGTATATAACTGCACTGTGTATGTGTGTGTATATATATCACATTTCATTTATCCATTTATCTTTTAACAGACACTTGAGTTTCTTTCACCTTTTGGCTATTGCAAATAATGACATTATGAACATGGATGTACAATTATCTGATTGAGTCCCTGATTTTGCTTCTTTTGAATATATATGCAGAAGCTGAAATGACTGTATATTATGGCCATTCTATGTTTAATTATTTGAGGAACCACCATAATGTTTTCATTAGCAGCCACACAATTTTATCTTCCCACCAGCGATGCACAAGGGTTCCAATTTCTCCACATCCTTACACTTATCTTCTGTTTTATTTTTAACAATGGTCACCCTAATGGGTATGTGTTATCTTACTGTGGGTTTGATTTGCATCTCCCTGATGATTAGTAAATGCTGAGGATCTTTTCATGTACTTAATGTATATTTTCTATGGAGCAATATCTTGAAAATGGAGTAATATCTATTAATGCTTTTTGCCTATTTTTAATTGGGTTGTTTGCTTTGTTCTTGAGATGTAATTTTTAATATAACCTGAATATTAATTTCTTATCATATATACGATAACATATATACAATTTGCCATATTGTCTCCCATTCTGTGGGTTGCATTTTCATTCTGTTAATAATGTTCTTTGAGGCACAAAAGTTTTTAATTTAGATGACGTCCAACTTATATATTTTTTCTGTTTTTGCTTGTGCTTTGGTGTCATACCCAAGAGATTATTGCTAAATCTAGTGTCATGAAGCTTTCTTCCTGTTTTCTTCTGAGAGTTTTATAGTTTTAGCTCTTACATTTGCTTAGGGCTTTGATCATTTTCAGTTATTTTTCGTATATGATGTAAGGTAAAGGTATCCAGTCTTTCCAAAAACAAGTTGTTGAAATGACTCTTTTCCTCATTGAATGGTGGTGTCTTCCTTGTCAAAAATCATTTTACCACATATGTAATGGTTTCTTTCTGAGATCTCTATTCTATTCTATTAGTCTCTGTTTGCCTTTTTGCCTGTATCACACTGTTTGGATTACTGTAGTTTTGTCGTATAATTTGAAATCAGGAAGTGCAAGATATATAACTTTGTTTTGCTTTTTTCAATTATTTTGGTGACTGAAGTTTTCTTTTGATTCCATATAAATTTTAGGATGGAATTTTTTATTTCTGCATAATTGAAAATTTTGATAGAGATTGTATTGAATCTTTAGATAGCTTTGGGTAGTGACATCTTAATATTAAGTGTTCAATCTACAAATATGAAGTAGCGATTTATTGGTGTCTTATTTAATTTCCTTCAATCTAAAAGCTGTATTGTTTTATGTATAAAAGTGTTGCACCTTCTTGGTTAAGTTTATACTTAAATATTTTATTTTTAATGCTATTATAAATTGTATCATTTACTTAATTTTATTTTCAGATGGTTCATTCTTAATGTATAGAAATGTAACTAATTTTGTGTGTTGATTTTGTATTTTTGCAACATTTCTGAATTTTTTAATGGTTCTAATAGTTTTTCAGTATATATAGAAATTAGATTCAAGTAAATACAGAAAGTAAATATATAACAAATTTGTATATTAAATTACTGTGAGCAGGATATTTAAAACAGTTTTGGAACAACTGAATAATTTTGGAAAAAAAGTAGAGTCCATATTCATAGCATGCACTATAATAAACTCCAAATGGGTCATCAATTTTAATGAACTCATGACTTTAATAGATTCTCTTTCCTAGCTCTATCCACTGAAAGGGCCAGGATGCAGTGACATGTTGCAAGCAAGGTTATATTAGTTTCCAAATACCATTTCAACCAAAAGGGCAGGACTCCCTGGAGTATTAGATGATTCCAAGTCTTGCAGTAGATAAATATGAAACATCTCATGCCAGAAAGCAAGGAATTGCTGAGTGATGGGAAGATGTCAAAAGAACATAGGAACAACCACCTGACTGGCTAAATTTGAGATAATGTGAAAATAAAAAAAGACAATAATAGATTATAGAACATTGAATATCCAGAAAATAATGACAAGGACCCTCAGACTAATCCAAGTTGTAGGACGTTTCCTAAGACAATTGATCTGAACTCTTCAAAAAATTTCAATGTCATGAAAAACTTAAATGAACAAAAAGGCAGGATGCTGTTTAAGTAAAAAAGGACTAAAGAGACAAAAAACTAAATGACATGTGTGAACCTTGATTGGATCTTGGATTAAAAAACACAGCCATAAAGGATATCTTTGTAGATAATCAGGAAAATCTGAGTATGGACTGTGTATTAGAAAATATTGTATCAACATTAAATTTCTTGGGTATGATAATGGTATTGTGTTTATGTAAAAGAATGTTCTTGAGATTTTCATGAGATGTAAGTAGTGGTGAGGTGTTACAATATCTTTAACTTACTTTCAAGTAGTTTTCAAGTGTACATGTCTGTGAGAGAGAGGGATACAAAGAGATAAAGCAATGTGAGAAGATGTTAACAACTGGTGGATCTAAGTGAAGGATATATGCTGTTCATTGACCTATTCTTTCTATTTCCTATAGCTTTGCAATTCTTTAAAATAAAAAGTAGAGGAATAAAAATAAATATTATTAAGTAATTAAATTAGCATTTATATATGTAAATAATATTCATAGATCATGCAATTATGTCAAGTTCTTTATAAATTAAGGCAAATGTAAGAAACAAATGTATGAGTATATAAAGGAATAAATTATGTAAATAGAAAAAAATAGTTATAATAGATTTTTCGGATATCTTTAGGGTTTTCTACATATACTATCTATCATCTTGTTAATAGAAATAATTTTACTTCCTCTTTTCCAAAGGTTAATATTAATGCTAAGTTCCAATTTGGATACCTTGAATTTTTTTCTTGGCTAATTGTTCCAGCTAGTATTTCCAATACTGTGCATAATAGAAGTGACAAAAGACCTATTTTTTTTTCTTGTTCCTGGTCTTAGAGGAAAAGCTTTTAGTCTTTTATCATTCAGTATGTTGGCTGTAGGTTTTTACATATAGGGCCTTTATTACGCTGAAGTAGTTTTCTTCTATCCCTAGTTTGTTGAGTGATTTTATCATGAAAGGGTGTTGAATTTTGTTGAATGATTTTTCTGCATCAACTGAAATGATCATATTTTCCCTTTTTTCTACTAATGTAGTGTATTACATTAATTGATTTTTGTATGTTGAACTATCCTTGCATTCCAGGAATAAACTCCCCTTGGTCATGGTGTATAATCTTTTAATATGCTGTTAAATTTGGTCTTTCAGTATTTTATTGTGGATTTGTACATCAATATTCATAAGGCATATTGATCTACAATCTTCTATTCTTATAATTTTCTATTCTTGCTTTGTATAAGGGTTATTCTTCTCCCTTTTAAATTAAGAACTCACTAAAGTTGTCTTCTTTCTTTCAGCTTTTTGCTTTCGATATTACCTGGTAGATTCTCATTCTTCCCTGAAGGTAATTCTGAGGAAACTAGAGTTAGGTGAGGGTTGGAGACTCAGAAAGACTTTTCTTTGGCAGGCACAAAGAGGTGGCAGATTGCAAACACTTATGGTTTAACAGCATTTTTGTTCTTGTCACAAATTTATAAACTGAACTGGATCCTATAATTAAGATAAGCCCTCCAAGAAAAGGGTTCAAGAAGAAGCCACATTGGTTGAAATATGTGCAAGTATACAGGTCAGTGTTGCTTAATTTTTTTTATCATGGACTCCCAATATTGTTATATTTACTATTATTTTATTTAGTTGTCTTTAAACAAAAACTATCTATATCTAAATTCTCTCTACTTACAACTCTTACACAAAAGTAAGTTAAACTTCAAAGTTAAATACAAATTTTACCAAACAATTCATTTTTTGGTGACAATTTTATGTTACAAATGATGTTTTCAAAAAATAAAGTGTCAGCTCACACAATGTCAATTGGTATCACAAAAAAGTTTTGAATTTATCATGTTTGTACTGCTATTTATTTTGTGATTACTTAATTTTTCCAGCACTTATCCTTATATTAATTACTGCAAAAATATTTATTTGCATGATATTCCCATCTGTGATGTTATTTGTACTTTATTTGATCTAGAGAATCACGTATTTGACCTAGAGAATCACATACATATTTATTCTGCCTTCATTATTTTTCATTAACTTGGGATCATTATATCAGTGCTATTTGGCATTGTTACCAAGGTAAACACAAACTGGAATGTGGGTACAAAAGCAGTTTGGCAATAATTGAGTTTTAAAGGCTGGGCATGGTGGCTCATGCCTATAATCCTAGCACTTTGGGAAGCTCATGTGGGAGGTTTGATTGAGTCCAGAAGTTTGAGACCAGCCTGGGCAACACAGTGAGACCCTGTTTCTACAAAAAATAAAAATAAAATTAGCCAGGCCCAGTGGCACACACCTGTAGTCCCAACTACTTGGAAGACTGAGGCAGGAGAATTGCTTGAGCCCAGGAATTCGAGGTTGCAGTGAGCTATAATCGTGCCACGGCACTCCAGCCTGAATGACAGAGCAAATATCTTATCTCAAAACAAAACAAAAGAAAACACCAAATAATCCAAAGCATACCTCAGTTAATTCTTAAATTAATACCAAAATGAAAAATTCACATTTAAACTTCCTAATGTTGAATCATTAAAAAACACTGGTAAAAAGAGAAAGATACTGATTAGAGTACAGGGAAGAAGAAAGTTGGGGAGAGGAAAAGAACTTAAGGGCAAATGAGGGCAGGAAGTAGCCGTTGCAATGGCTCATGTGCTGCTTCTGTCCAAGGCAAGCAGGGTGATGGGCAGAAAACTGGGGGATGGGACTCAGTGTCAGAGGTGTGGAGAGGCATGGGGTTAAGGAATAGGGTAAAAATCAGTGTTTAGGGCAAAAGAAGGATAAAGAACCAAATCAATACTCACAAAAAAGCAAATCACTATTTCAAGGGCCTAGCAGAGGAGGCAGAAAAAGACTGGAATCTGAGAGGTTCAAATGGGAAAGAAGGTTCAGGAAAATGGATGGAAGTAGAGTTTGAGGACTGAAGCCCAGCTCCAGGTGCTGACTGTCATTGTCACTGAATGCATTTTCCCAGATGGATATCCAGAGTGGAGGAAGGATTAAAAATGTGTATGGCTTGAGAGACAAACAACTAGCTCCAAAAGTTTATTAGAGCCTAACCTTTCCTGGAACTGATATACACAGGGAAAGTATACAAGGCAACCAGGCCAACATAAGACAGAAATCAAAGTGACCACTCCAAGAATAACAGAGCATCTTTTCTGGCTTTGCCCCTTATTGCAGAGTTGTGGGAACTCTAACCATCCACCCACGCAAAACTCAACTAATGCATTCATTGTTTTATTTACTAAATTTTCAAATGCCTTTATTTTCCCAGGGAACTCCTAGGCAGTGGAAGCATGATGATGAAAAATACAAGGACACTGACTTTCTGCCTCCTACAGTCAAAGCAGGGATGCAGAGCGATGGGCAAACACGCAACTGCCATACACAGTAAAGTGCAACTGCACATAGAAGGACCTTCCTCATCGGGTTTGGCCAATTAGGGAAAGCTTCCTGGAGGAAATGATGCTTTGGGTGAGATATGAGTTAGTAAGCTGTGGGTGCAGGAAGGGGCATTGCATCAGGGAGAGAGAACACGATGATCAAAGACCTAACTGGTACAAGAGAGATAATTAGGCCTTAGGAAACCTGAAAGTCATTCAGTCTAGCTTTTGTACGAGAGCTGTGGAAGAGGGATGAGTGTCAGTGACAAAAGATTACTCTGGAAAGTAAAAGGGAACCCTAAGGAGCTATTTCAGAGCCACTGAAGTATTTTAAGCAGGGGAATAAAGTGATATGTTTGAAAGATCTTAAAAAGTGCATTATGGATGTGATCAAATATGACCTTCAACAGCCACAGAGAATCTGCCATTTTGTAGGACTGCTCTGGCTCTTGACCTAACGTTTTTAGTCACTCTCAGCATTTACCAGGGGTTTTAAATGTAACTGCCTGCATGATCAGGTAGGAAAGTAAAGGCATGAAGTGTGCTGAGATAAGATATTAAGGAGTGGTGGTGACTCTGGTAAAGGAGGGTAACTATACCTATCTCCACAACAACCATCACTTAGTTTCCACTGAGTTCTGGTGCACAGCAACATCGGCCAGAAATTTTGAGTATCCTGTATAGATTCCTTATTTGTGAATGGAAAAAAACAAACAAACAAACACTGTGAGCTAGTGGTTTCCTTCAAGTCACTAGTTTGGAATTTCTGTTATAGTTAGGAAAATCTGCAAATCTGTGAAGCATTAATTTGTTGCCCAAGCAAACAACAATATTATCCTTGATTCCAAGAAGACAGCAATTGGTTCTGTTTTCTTCAAAAATCCTCAATTTAATCAAAATGATTTAAATCAGGGTTCAGTTGTGCAGTGAAATTCATGGTGAAGCAAAGAAAAAATACTGTGTTAGTCCATTTTTGTGTTGCTGTAAATAAATACCTGAAACTGGGTAATTTATAAATAAAAGAGGTTTAATTGGCTCATGGTTCTGCAAGCTGTACACAAAGTATAGTGCCAGCATTTGCTTCTGGTGAGGGCCTCAGGAAGCTTCCACTCATGACAGAAGGCGAAGGGGAGCTGGCATGTCTCATGGTGAGAGTGGGAGCAAGACAGGGAGAAGCAAGAGGTTCCAGATTCTTTTAAACAACCTGATCTCACATGGACTAACTTAGTGAGAACTCATTTATCACTAAGGAGGTGGTGCTAAACTGTTCATGACAGATCCTCCCCCATAATCCAACCACCTTCCACTAAGTCCTATCTGCAATATTGGAAATCACATTTTAATGTTGGAGAAGACAACATCCAAACCATATAAAATAGTGATTTAAATATACTGAAAGGAAATCTAAGTATAAAGTTTAGAATGAAAAGTATGGAATAGGGCACTATAAAATCTCCTCTCCTCTCCTCTCCTCTCCTCTCCTCTCCTCTCCTCTCCTCTCCTCTCCTCTCCTCTCCTCTCCTCTCCTTTCCTTCTTTCCTTCCTCCCTTCCTCTCTCTCTGTCTCTCTCTTTCTTTCTTTCTGAGATGGATTTTCACTCTTGTTGCCCAGGCTGGAGTGCAATGGTGTGATCTCGGCTCACCACAAATTCCACCTCCCAGGTTCAAGCGATTCTCCTGCCTCAGCCTCCTGAGTAGCTGGGATTACAGGCATGTGCCACCATGCCTGGCTAATTTTGTATTTTTAGTAGAGAAGGAGTTTCTCCATGTTGATCAGGCTGGTCTTGAACTCCTGATCTCAGGTGATCCATCCACCTTGGCCTCCCAAAGTGCTGGGATTACAGGCCTGAGCCACCGCGCCTTGCTTATAAACAAACTTTCTATTGGGTTAAGCAAACACTTTGTACATTTCAATATAATAATAATGATACTAATAATAATGAATATGCTTGTTCATGGAGAAACTAAAATGTTAGAGAAGAAGAATAAGAAAAATAAGAGAAGAAGAGGCTGAGGGTAAAATGAGAAAATAATTACTGATTTCCACCATCTGATATATATGATTATATACTTAAGACGACTAATCAGTTGCTTGAAATCTAAATGCTGTTTGTAATGCATTCATGAAAGTCAATATTGAAATTACATTTTGTTATAATTTAAAATATTAACACTTTGTATTTCCCTTGTGCTTTGTGATTTGTAAAAACTTTGTTGTTCAGTAGGATATAGTGAAAGTGAACGGAATTTAAGGAAGATGTTTCTGTCTATATTTCCAGTAACAAAACTTCATTTGCTTATTATACATGGTACTCTTGGAATTTATGAGACCTGGAAGTCCTGTCTACTAATAAATTATATAATCTCCATCAAGACTCTTAAGCATCTGTGTTTCTCAGTTTCCTATCCGTAGGAAAAAACGTCTTAGCTGAGGTTATAAAATATACATTTAACACTTGGAAATAAGGCAAAAAGTTGAGCTGTATGCCTTTTAATGTTATATTGGGTCAATGTTTAAGAAGCTTTGACTATTTATTATTTGATTAAACCCCAGTTTAAACAACTGGAAATGTAAATTTTTAAAAAAAGCAAATATATAAAAACCTATTTAGGGAAATTGGGGTATCTATTTGACTCTATTTTGATGCATCTACCTCTTAATGATCTCATTCTCACATTTTATTCTAATTTAAAGTCTAAAATATTTTCAGTTATATATTGAATTTGACTTATTTTATAGGCTTCAGCAATGTTTTGTCTTCCTAAGAAACATATGAAATTATTCTGGAAAAAAAAACCCACTTCAATAAAATTTAAGGAAAACCACTATGGGCATTTCGTTTTTTTTTTTTTTTATAAACAATACACACAGCTGTAGCAATGTTGGCAGGAACACATGCCAGAGAGCTACATACTTGCTACTACAAACTGTTCTGTTCACCCTTTATCCAGTAACAGCTGGTAAAATGGTATTTAAGAACAGTTTGATTTAATCTAATGAGAAACTATGCTGCAATGCCTGATATTGCTTGTGGAAAATAATTGGACAAACATTGATTTTTTATGTTGCTATAATAGGTACATTTCCAATAAATAGAAATTTATATGCATACTTATTTGGCAACATTCCTCTCCTGTGAAAGGTAGTGCTTGGTTCTTCATACACATATACAGGCACATACACATACATGTATATACATATACATGCACAACACACATAAATTAACAACCAGTGTATACATGTATACTACAAAATTTTAGTGTTGATGCCAAAAAAAATCCTATTTGGAATGTGTTTAAGACTTTACAGTTATTTTCGAAAACAAAATTATGCACAGAGAAGGCAATAGTTTGGGTAACAGAACTCTCCAACAACTGAAGCTGTAAACACTGAGCAAAGAATCTATGAGACCAAGTAACAAATTAGCACATACTTCAGTCTCTTGAAGTGAACAAAGAGAAGAAAGAGCCTCCTGAATCTCTCTACATTCCATCCTGGAAACCTCAATAGATTCTTCTGAAAGAGTAAACATGGTGTGTGGTTGCTCGTACATGCACACATGCACAATCTTCTCTGTTTCTTTTTCTTATATCTTCTCAATTCCAAATTCTGCAATCACTGCAATAAGAAAAGCTGCCCCAGTGGGATTTCTGTCATGACTTGCTTCAGAAAGTACTTGAAACCACAGATGACCATTACTTGCCAAAATTTGAATCAGGATTTATTGATGCATAAGGTTCAAATAATTTGTATAAACACCCAAGCGCTTAGACAGCATCCAAGATATTTCTTTTTCTTGGAAGAAAAAAAAAATCATTTGTAAACTATCTTTCATTGTTTTATAATCGCCCCCTTATTTGTTACCCACATTTCATTTTAGATTGTAACTTTTTTGATGATAGGATATAATACCTAAGCAAGGCTGAGTTTATAATAGGTACTAGGTTTGATAATGCCTAGCTATATAAACATATTATGAAATAAATGTTATTTTCTTAAGTGGAATGAGAATTTCTAACAAGGTGAGAGTTACATTTGCTGAAAGAATTGTTCGAATCCTCCAGATAGGTTGCAGAATCTCATGGAGCTGTGGACTTTTATTTTCCTCATCATACTCAGGCTTGATAAAGTCCAGGGGAACTGCTATGCATGAGACCTAGGGACCAATGGCAGGAAGAAAATTTCCTAACAGAATTCCAGGGTCCTGGATGACAGAAAGTAGACACTTGAGTCAAGCTTTGACAAATAAATGAAATTGTTTAAAAAAATAAGTAAAAAGAGAAATTAAGAAATTCTAAGTTAAGTCAGAATGTTTATGGTATTTGTTAGGAATAGTAAAGTGATGAATTGTCCTAGAGTAGATAGCGTACATAGGGAGGAGAAGAAATTATGCTTGGCAGGAGCCAGTTAGCAAAGATGTTAAAATCCAGGCACAGAAGTTTTCATATTTCATGAAATATGATAGGTAACGGGGAATCAATAAAGTTTTTAAGTGGAACGGTCTGAAGAAAAGAGTAAGGATAGGAGATTAATCTAGCAATAATCTGCAGGATGCTTTGGGAAAGGGTGTGGAGACTGGATGGTAAGGTGATCATTTCAAAGGCCACTGCAGAAATTCAGATTGCAAGCAATAAAGACTTAGGCTTTTGCTAATAAAGAAAATGTAAACAAGAAGAGTGGAGTTCTGCTTCCAGGATGGGCCTTAAATGGAACTAAACTCATCCTCTTACTATAAAAAAGATTAAAAAAAAAAAAACCCCAAACATCAAGAAGAAAAAATACTCAGTAAAATAAAACTCATGATTTTGTGCAGTAGGCAATAGGCAGTACAAGTGAAAGACTAAGATATCTGAGAAAAGAAAAGTAATGAAGGTAATTCTATATCGACCTAGATTCTGAAGTGACAATCTAGGACAATGGCTTTCACAGTAAGTTGAGAAGACTGAGATGAAAGTTTAGGAGGCCCAGGCTGCTGAAATTTGCAATGTAAAGGACCAGAGAAGAGATAGTGACACAGAGAAAGAGATCTGTCTTAGTAGTTTCTAGAGCTCTCACAGAGCTGGCAAGTCCTTGAATTCTAGCCAGCAGAGTTCAGAGTCCTTCTGGAACAACCTGAGCAGTCAGTAGAGACCCGTAAGAAGCACGGCTTAGTAGGGCTAAACTAGCCCAGAGTAAAGATTACCATGTCTTAATAAATCTGAAAAGCCATCTTCAGAAGGTTCAAACTAAGCTAAACATAACTGATAGAAGAAAGTCTAATACTTTCGAAAGAAGACAACATAATCTAGCACACAACAACATAAAATTCACTATGTCCAGTGCTCAATTAAAAACAGTTCAACAATTAAATTAGTATAGTCATTATGGAAAACAGCAGGAAGCATCCTCAAAAACTTAGCTTAGGTTATAACTTTAGCTGAGGTTATAAAATATACATTTAACACTTGGAAATTAGGCAAAAAGTTGAGCTCTATGCCCTTTAATGTTATATTGGGTCAATGTTTAAGAAGCTTTGACTATTTATTATTTGATTAAACCATACAGCAATCTCACTACTGGTTATATACCCAAAAGAAGTGAAGTCAGTGTGTCAAAGAGAAATCTGCACTCCCATCTTACTGCAGCACTATTTACAACAGCCAAGATATGGAATACAGCCAAGTGTACCTCAACAGAAAAATGGATAATAAAACATGGTCTATCTATTTATCTATCTAGACACAATGGAATGACATGCAGTCTTAAAAAAGAAGGAAATTTTGTCATTTGTGACAACATGGATAAACCTGGATGACATTATGCTAAATGAAATAAGCCAGGCACAAAAAGATGAATAACATATACTCTCACTTACATGCAGAATCTAAAAAAGTTGATCTTATAGAAGTAGAAAGTAGATTAATGGTCACTAGGATATGGGGGGAATGAGAGGGAGTAGAGAGAGAGATGTTACTCAAAGGATATAAAATTTCATTTAGATACGAGAAATAAGTTCAAGAGATATATTGTGCAACATGGTGCAGTTAATCTTTTTTTTTATTAACTATAACAAAATATTGTATTCTTGAAAACTGCTAAAAGAATGGATGCTAGGTGTTCACACCACAAAAATAATAACTATTTGAGGCAATGCATATGTTAATTAGCTAGGTTTAGTCATTACGCAATGTATATATACTTCAAAACATCGTGTTGTACATGATATATATAATCTTATCTGTCAATTAAAAAATAAAATATTAAGAAAAACTAGCTTAAAAAGAAAAAAGACTGAAAAATTTGGCCACAATCATGAGAAAAACCATTCAATAAAACACCCACAGATAACATGGTGTTAGAATAATCAGACAGGGCTATTAAAAGAGTTTTCACAAATATGCTAAAGGTTTAAAGTAAAATACAACAATAATGAGAGAAATGGAAGATGTAAAAAAGAACTAAGTGGTATTCCTAGAGATGAAAATACAATAGCTAAAATGAAACTAAATAAATGGATGGGATTAACAGCAGATTAGATACTTCAGAAGAAAAATCAATGAACTTAAATAACAATGTAAATTAAACTGAAGCACACAGAAGGAAAAAATGAAAAAATGAATCAGCAGCTCTTCACTGACCTATGGTACAATATTAAGAGTGCTAACATGCATATAACCAAGCCCAAAAGGAAGGAGGGGGTCCATTTTAAAAACTAATGTCAAAAATTTTTTCAAATGTTCATTCCCAGACAGGATAAATGAAAAGATGACCACACTAGGTCATATTATAATCAAAATTTTGAAATAATTGGTAAAGAAAAAAAAACTAGAGGAAAAAGACACAAATAGAAAAGAGCATATGCAAGAATTATCTCAGGATCCTCATTTGAAACTATGGCCAGGAAAACAATGGAACAACATCCTTTATTATTATTATTATTATTATTATTATTATTATACTTTAAGTTCTAGGGTACATGTGAACAACGTGCAGGTTTGTTACATATGTATACATGTGCCATGTTGGCGTGCTGCACCCATTAACTCATCATTTACATTAGGTATATCTCCTAATGCTATCCCTCCCCTCCTCCCCCCACCCCACGACAGGCCCTGGTGTGTGATGTTCCCCATCCTGTGTCCAAGTGTTCTCATTGGAACAACATCTTAAAGAGCTCAAAGGAGGACTGGGAGTGCAAATCCCTAGAAAAACATAATTATATTTTTCTATATATAGAAAAAATTCATCAAATATCATCATGAATAATTCATCTAATCATGGGAAAAACAGCACAAACCCACAGACCAGAGGAGACTGCTAAGACATGACAACTAAATGCAATATGGTAACCTGGATTGAATCCTCAAACAGAAAGAGACATGTACAAATTTTATTTACTATTAATATACGAACATCATGTTTGTTAGTTTTGACAAATGCACCATGGAAATGTTAGACTTTAACAGTGGAGGATACTAAATAAGAAATGTATGGGAACTCTCTTCACTATATTCTCAACTTTCACATGCAACAAAAATTATCCCCAAATATGTGTTATTTAAATAAATAATGGTGAAATAAAGACTTTCTTGGCTGCAAGCAAATAGAAACTGTGAAAATTCATTGCTAGTGAAAGATATCACCTTCTTAGCCCCCCAAAAATGTTAAATAAAGCTCTTTAAGCTGAAGATAATGATACTAGATGGAAATTTGTGTCTACATGAAGGAATGAAGAGCACCTGATGGTAAATATGTAGATAAATATGTGTATATATATATATATATATATTTCACTTAAAAGTTTCTACAAAAATTTTCACTGCCTAATGAAAAATTTAAAAAATTGAGTTTATATATATATATGTATATGTATAAATAGTTGGCTAGCCATATGCAGAAGACTGAAACTGGACCTCTACCTTTTACCACATACATATATATCATATCTATGTAATATATAATATGTGTGTATCTATGTATAATGCTTGTGCATGTGTGTGTAAAATGTACAGAAACAGCACAGAGAATGAGGAGAGACATGGAAGTGTAAGGCAGACTATGGTAAGCTAAATATGCATAGTGTGAATGCTAGTGCAACCATACACAGAGATAAAAACCATGGAGATAGAGCTAATAAGCCAATAGTGGAGATAAAATGGACTACTAAAACATAGCTCAAAAGAAGGCAGACATATTATGACACAGAAAGAAGGCTCTCACCAAATGCAGTGCTTCGGTTTTGGACTTCCCAGCCTCTGGGATCATGAGCTAAATAAACTTCTTTTCTTTATAAGTTAAATAAAAGACAGGTTTAAAAAAAGACAAGAGGAAGAAAAAAATAACATATAGAAAGTAAATAGCAAGATTGTATTGAAAACAGCATTAAATATAAATGGCCTGCATAATCCTATTTTTAAAAGTAGTCCATAAAAAGAAAGTCTCAACTAAATGTTTTTGTCTACCATGTGAACACTTTGAGTATAAAACACAAATAGTTTTTGTCTACCATGTAAACACTTTGAATATAAAACACAAATAGTTTTAAAACGGAAAAGGATAGAAAAAAGAGATATCATGCAAAAGCTAACAGAAAAGACTGATGTGGTTATATTAATACAAGACAAATTATACTTCTAAAAATACCATACAGGAAATATTCCCTAGACCAAAATCACACATTTTATAACAATAAAGAAATCAACTCATAAAAAAGAAATAACAATCCTAAATATGTATACATTTAATTATAGAACTTCAAAGCAAAATTAACCAAAAATTTAAGATACATGGTTACACAAAGACTTGTATATGAATGTAAGCATTATTTATAATAGCCCTAAACTGGGAAAAAACATCAACAGGTGAATAGATTAGCACATCTGATATATCCAGATATTGGAATACTACTCGGCAATAAAAAAGAAAGAACTGCCAATAAATGCAACCACATGGATAAATATATAATACATTATGCTTAGTAAAAGACTACAGGTACAAAAAAGCACATACTGTTTGACTCAATTTAAATGAAATTCTTGAAAAAGCAAACATAGTCTATAATGATGGAAAGAAGATATGCCTATTTTGAGGTTTGTGGGAGGAATAAACTGCAAAGTGCCATGGGACCTTTTTGGGCCAATGAAAATTGTGTATCATTTAATTGTGGTGGTAGTTACATGAACATGTCAATTTGTCAAAATAATACACTTAAAATGGGTATGTTTTATTGTATATATAATTTATTATTGAACAAAGTTAATTATGTAATGAGAACAATAAACAATCCATTCCTCCCCAGATATCCTTAATTGAAGAGATATTTTGAAGAAAAATAATGATGAAACATAACACATGATAAAATGTGATAATAGAAGTTCAGAAATAGGAAATTTGGGAAAGGAAACTTGGGTTGATAGAAATAAGGTGACAAATTATAAAAATAGGCTGCATTTGAAAAATAAATGCAATACCTAAGAATACATCTAACCAAAGAGGTGAAAGATGTCTATAAGAAAAATTACAAAACAATGCTGACCTAGATCATAGATGACACAAACAAATGGATAAACATTCCATGCTCATGGACTGAAATAATCAATATTCTTAAAATGCCCATAGTGCCCAAACCAATCTACAGATTCAACCCTATTCCTATCAAAATATCAATGTAATTTTTTCACAGAATTAGAAAAAACTATTCTAAAATTCAAACAGACCCAAGAAAACAGCCTGAATAGCCAAAGCAATTCTAAGCAAAAAGAAGAAACCTGGAGGCATCACATTATCTGACTTCAAACTATACTATAAGGCTACAGTAACCAAAACAGCATGGTACTGGTACAAAAACAGACACATAGACCAATGGAGCAGAAGAGAGAACTCAGAAATAAAGGAACACACCTAAAGCCATCTGTTCTTCAAAAAATTTACATAAATAAGCAATGGTGAAATGACTCCCTATTGAAGAAATGGTGGTGGAATAGTTGGCTAGCCATATGCACAAGAATAAAACTAGACCTCTATCTTCACCATATACAAAAATTAACTCAAGATGGATTAATGATTTACATATAAGAGCTCAAACTATAAGAATCCTAGAAGAAAATCTAGGAAACACCATTCTGGATATCAGCCTTGGGAAAGAACTTTTAATTAAGTCCAAAAAAGCAATTGCAACAAAAACAAAAATTAAAAAGTGGGACCTAATTAAAAAGCTTCTGCACAGCAAAAGAAACTACAACAGAACAAACAGATAACCTACAGAATGGGAGAAAATATTCACACATTATGCACCTGACAAAGGTCTAATAGCCAGAATCTGTAAGGAACTTGAACAATTGAACAAGCAATTGAACAAGCAAAAAACAAATAACCTCATTAAAAAATAGGCAAAAGAAATAAATAGATACTTCCCAAAAGAAGATATACCACCAAAGCGGGCAGATCACGAGGTCAAGAGATGGAAACCATCCTGGCTAACACAGTGAAACCCCATCTCTACTAAAAATACAAAAAATTAGCTGGGCGTGGTGGCACATGCCTGTAGTCCCAGCTACTTGGGAGACTGAGGCAGGAGAATCGCTTGAACCTGGAAGGCAGAGGTTTCAGTGAGCCAATATCATGCCACTGCACCACTCCAGCCTGGGCAACAGAGCAAGACTCTGTCTCAAAGGAAAAAAAGAAGATGTAAGACATACAAGTGGACAACAAACATGTAAAAAAAAGGTCCATATCAATAATCATCAGAGAAATGCAATTCAAAACCAGAATGACATATCTCATACCAGTCAGAATGGCTATAATGAAAATGTAAAAAAATAACAGATACTGGCGAGGCTGCAGAGAAAAGGTGCTTATGCACTGTTAGTGGGAATGTAAATTAGGTCAGCCCCTGTGAAAGCAATTTGGAGATTTTTCAAATAACTTAAAACAGAACTGTCATTTGACCCAGCAAAAGCCATTACTGGGTACATATCCAAAAGAAAATAAGTTGTTCTACCAAAAAGGCACATGCACTCATATGTTTATCACAGTACTATTCACAATAGCAAAGACATGGAATCAACCTAGGTGCCCATTAACAGTGGATTGGATGAAGGAAATGTGGTATATATACACGGTGGAATACTGTGAAGCCATCAAAAAGAATGAAATATATCCTTTGCAGCAACATGGGCTGCTGGAGGTCATAATGCAAAGCAAATTAACACAGAAACAAAAAAGCAAATACGGCATGTTTTCACTAATAAGTAGGAGCTAAACATTGGTATTCATCTACATAAAGATGGCAACAATAGACACTGGGAACTGCTAGAGGGGCTAGGGAGAGAGGGGGGCAAGGATTGACAAGCTACTTGTTGGATACTATGCTCAATAACTCAGTGACAGGATCAATCAAACCCCAATTCTCAGTATCATGCAATATACTCATGCAACGAACCTGCACATGTACCCCGTGAATCTAAAATGAAAGTATTTTTGAAAATCTTTCATTCACTGACAGAAAACAGTAATGATGAATAGTTCAGAAAAAAATAGACTGCATTTTTCTGAAAAAGTGTAAAAAGTACATATTACTACATAACCAATCAAACAAACACCGAAGTTCCCTCTGGGCTGTGCAAAATTTCAGTACAAACCCCTCTACCTGTAGCAATGGTCAAAGAAAAAGGAAATATACGTGGCATCCTGGAACTCTGAGAATTCCAATATAAGTCCTGAGTTAACAAAGAGAATTAAAATTTAATATTATTTTTACTGATTTTTTTAATTTTTAAGGACTGATAATTCATGCAATAATTTATACTGAAACATTTTACAAATCAGAATTTATAGGAGAAAGCTCCCATACTAATGTAATAGAAATGAAAAGTGCATATGTCAATAGTAGGACAGTCATGGTGTATAACAAAATAATGATGAATATCATTTTCATGCACGTGTAACCTTAATTTCTAATCCTCCCAACAAAATGGCAATGTCAATATTAGTATCCTTATTTTAGAAAGGAAAAAAGCTAAAAGTGAGAAAAGTATACAGGCTGAAATAAAGGAAAGTGTACCTTTGCCAATGATCTCATCACCAATAAGGATTAAATCCTTAGCCTTGATTGCCTTTTCTGACTGAGTCTGACAGATTAAAGTTAACCTTTTCTAGGAACTTTTATCAGAAACTTCTGGCAAAGTTAATCACTCTCATTTGTATCCCCAAAATATTTTGGGCACAGTTTTATTAGTTAGCTTTTACTATTCATATGCCTAAGTCTTTTTAATAGACACTGCTCCTTAAAGGGGGGTATTAGGTCTCAGCCATTCATTATATTCACAGCAGGCAACAGTTTCTGGTACATATTTAGTAAACAATAAATGGCATATTGAGTAATGAATTACCAAACTACATATAAAAGTAAACATTCAGGAATGTTGTTTATTTACTGTATACAAAATGATATTAAAGAAGAGAATATTAAACACTATTAGTAAAAACTACACGCCACACCAACTATCATAGTTCTTGAAACAGAATTACAGTCAATAATATTTGCTGAACTAATGTCGAACACAGCATTCTTTAATACTGAAGCAAACATAGCTCCATAACTCACTAACTCCTGACTCAGGAATTTAAAAACACACAAAATAATTTGATATTCACAGTATTAGTGAAGTCATCTGCTTCATATTTGAATAGACCCTGCATTTCCACAAAACATTTAAAACAAGAAGTTCACCTAGAGGCAAGCACCTTCATTTTATATCTAAGAATGAATGAGTCCCAAGGGAATAAATTATTTTGCTGATTCCGATCATAATTGAGTAAATAGTATTAGACTAGCTCTCTGTTAGTAAATAAATAGAGAAATGGAAAATATAGAAAATAAGGTTATTAAGGTTTGGATTATAGGCATTATAGAACTTTGGTTTGTGACAGAAGGAAAACAAACAACATAAGTCCCACAAACATCTTTTTCTCTGTCTGGGCACAATTCTCCAGCTGCAGAAAGAGAACAACAGCCAGTGCAAAGATAGTAGTTCCATGGAGCTCAGAAGGTAGAGATCAGAGTACAGAGCTGATGAAGCAGCTAAAATCTGTAGGGAAGAGCATTTGAGAGAAAGTAGCTGAACAGAGAGAAACAGAAGTCCATTACGAGAGTCTCTGTGAGCCTGTGTCTGATGGCTGGGCTGTATGTGAGCAGGGAAAACTTCTGAAAGTTACTGGATAGCTGCTTCTATGAAGTTGAGAGTGGAATGAAGATATCAAAAATCTAGCCGTGCTGAGATACAAGCAACTCTGATGCTCAATTCCTGTCAGAGAGATAATATTAACATTTTATTAATAAATCAGCTGAGATATCAATAAAATTCTGCCTTAGAAGAACCACATTCAAGAAGAAGGGCTACTCTAAACCCATATTAATGAAGCTTAAAACACCCTGCCGCGTGGCTCACGCTTTAATCCAGCACTTGGGGCCGAGGGGGGATCACGAGGTCAGGGGATGAGACACGGTGAACCCGTCTCTACTAAAAAAAAAAATTAGCGGGGGGGGGGCGTGTAGCACTCGGAGAGGTGAGGCAGGAGAAGGCGTGAGGG
This sequence comes from Nomascus leucogenys, assembly GCF_006542625.1. NCBI lineage: Eukaryota > Metazoa > Chordata > Mammalia > Primates > Hylobatidae > Nomascus > Nomascus leucogenys. The sequence continues at coordinate 97,741,218 of NC_044385.1, forward strand.
GGGAGCTTGCAGTGAGCGAGAGCGCCACTGCACTCCAGCTGGCGACAGACGAGACTCCTCTAAAAAAAAACCACACCCTAACAAGTTCCAGAAGTTTAGAGGTTGAGCCCTGCCAAGTTAGAGAAGCTTGAGAAGAAATGTGAACTTTCCACTTGATACTAATAAAGTTTAAAACAAAGCCAACATAAAATCAAGATGATCATGCAGTAATTGAACTGTCTGGTGAATAAGAATCAAAACTCTTCAATAGAATATAGAAAAATTCAGATCTCAACAGGCTATCATTCAGAATGCCAAATATTAAATGAAAAATCACTAGATATGAAGACACCAGAAGATATAATCCATGGTGATATAAAACTCAATCAATAGAAACTAAACCCAAGATGGCCCAGGAGCTGGACTTAGCAGATAATGGCTATAAAGCAGCTATTATAAATATGCTCAAAATATTGAAGAAAAAATAGTCTTAACGAATGAACAGTCAGGAAGTCTCATGAGAGAAAGAGAAATTATTCTTTAAAACAGTGGAAATTCTAGACTGTAAAATACAATAACTAAAATACAAAATTCACTGGGTAGACATAACAATATATTGAAGTTGACAGAAAAAATAATTGATGAATTTTAAGAGAGATTAATAGAAATTGCCCAATCTGAACCAAAAAGATAAAAATACTGAAGCAAAAATAAATGCAGTCTTTGCGACCTGTAGGAAAACATTAACATTTGGGTAGTTAAATCCTAGAAGAGAAGGGTGTGATATGGAGCCACAGAAATAACTTTGGAGCAATAATTTGTTAGTAACTTTCCAAATATGATGAAACCCTGAATTACAGACCTAAGTTCAATAACCTTTTATATAAATGTGAAAATATGGAGTCTCGCTCTATCACTCAGGCTGGAGTGCAGTGACGCCATCTCGGCTCACTGCAACTTCCACCTCCCGGGTTCAAGCAATTCTTTGCCTCAGCATCTCGAGTAGCTGGGATTATAGGCGCCCACCACCATGCCCAGCTAATTTTTGTATTTTTAGTAGAGACAAGGTTTCATCATCTTGGCCAGGCTGGTCTTGAACTCCTGACCTCATGATCCATCCACCCCAGCCTCCCAAAGTGCTAGGATTATAGGCATGAGCCACCGCGCCTGGACAACAGTTAGGTTTTCAACTCTTGCCCCCTCCTTACCTCCCTCATCTGGTAGTCCCCAGTGTCTATCTTTGCCACCTTTATGTCCATGAGTACCTGATCAAACAACTTTCAAAATGCAATAAGATAACACACAATACCAATTAGAATGGCTAACATTAACGTTGAACAGCAACAAATATTGGTCAGGATGTGAAATAATTGGAATTCTCATATACTGCTGGTAGAAGCGTAAAATGCTATAATTACTTTAGAAAAAAAGTGTGTATCTTTCTATGGAACGAAACATACATTTATTTCATGACCCAATTTTAGTCTTAGGTACTTAAAAGAAACCAAAACATATCTCCAAAATGGTGTAGATGTGAATGTTTATAGAAGCTTTATTAGTTGTTGCAAAACCTGGAAACAGCTCAAAAGTACCCCAATAGAAGATTGATAAACAAATTATGGCATGTGAATATCATGGAATACTATTCAGTAATTCTCAAAAACCAACCAGTCATCCAACCGGCAAACCAAAAGTGAATGCAAGCAACAACCTGGAAACAACTTAATAACCGAGACAAATAAGCCAGACAAAAACACTGTAGATTGTATGATTCTATTAAGGTGAAGTTTAAAAATACATAGACAATCTCTGGTGATAGAAATAGATCAGAAGTTGCCTATATGTGTGGGGACTAACTAAGAAGAAGGAATATAATTTCCTGGGGTGATTTGGAAATATCTCAATTGGAGTGTTGATTACAGAGACATGTACATTTGTCAAAACATGTAACAGTTTATCTCTAGGATCTACGCATTTCACTGTGTATATATATATTTTATCTCAAAAACTGCTCATAGAACATTACTTAGGCGAGATCATTGAGGGCCTAAAACTATTAGAAATGGTAAAAATAATCCCATTTACTGAAATATTACAGCATGATTAAGAAAAGGGATTAAGTTCAGGGTCAGACTTATAGTATGATGTGCTGATATTTGGAAGCCTTAAAGATTGTGCTTCTTTTTCTCTTTACCACACGCCTAAGCTCCCTTGAAACCCCAACCCTCCTTCAGCAGTAAATAGGGCATTCCTCATTAGACCAGAAAACACGATTACAATTCTATGCTTTTTGTTTTTAGTTTATGTTCACATTTTTAATTGCAAAGCAGGCATTACAGCTCCTGGGAGAGACAATAAGCTTGGAAGTCGATTTTTCAATTTAAAAGAGTGACGATTCAAGTGTTTCAAAAGATAAATTCCCAAATGTCTCAAGATATAAAGATTATGTTTCAAATACCAGGTTTGAGAGAATGGAGAAAGATGGAAAATGAGCTTGTTTTAGGATAAAACTGCTTTGGGAAGGATGAAAAGGAGATGAAGAAAGAGTTGAAAAGAAGGGTAATGGCGAAGTTTTGGAATCCTTCCTCTACCTCTCTCCGTGCTGTTCTATATCTCATTTCCCTATGAATAACAAAGGTGTGGATAAATCACCCCAGTTTCACACATCGTAGTATGAAAGATTAGAGGGGAGATGGCTGTTTTGAGTTATCAAGAAAAGACTTCTGGAAATAATGAAGTCTGAGCTGGCTTATGTAAATGCAGCTTGGGACTTGGAGCCTTGATCTACCCAGTCTCATAAAAGGTACTCAGGACAGTCCTTTTTTGTTCTTTTTCAACTTTTATTTTAGATTCAGGGGTACATGTGCAGGTTTGTTACTTAAGTATATTGCATGATGCTGAGGTTTGGGGTAGCAATGATCTCATAACCCAGGTATTGAACATAGTACCCAGCTGTCAGGTACTCAGGACAGTCCTGGAGTTGCTACTATTATACCTGGAGAGCAAGTAGGTACCAAAAAAAAAAAAAAAAAATTAAACTTCCTGAGACTAACAGAAGGTTCTTAAAGGAACTTAAGGGTTTTATTGTGAGTACTCAAAGGCTAGAGTAGTTTGCCCCTTTGACTAAGAATACTTGTTCTGAGTAGCCATCTTCAAGCAATTTGGTTCCTTTGCCAATAATAAATGAACTGATACTAAAGGAAATTGTATTGTTTGCTGATGTCACATGTCTATTACCTCAGCTATAAATATACAGAATAGCTAGACCTAATGGATGAAAGCTGTCATTGATTCACAAGTCCTCAAAAAGCACAGGCTTCGGTGAAAGTTTTTTTCCATGGCACACCTAAATGTACTTTTTGGCTGGTAATAAAGGATGTCAAGCACATGGGGCATAGACTTTGTGCCTGGAAGCCAGTGGGACAGTGTGGTACCTAGAATTCAATGTAGTCCCCCAAGATTTTCAACCCTTACCCTCATAACTGTTAATATGATGAGATATCATGCCCATGGTTATGCTACCTTACATGGAAAAAGGAATTTTACAGATGTAAATAAGGTCACTAATCAATTTACCCAATGCTAATCAAAAGGGACATTATCCAGTTGGGCCTAATCTAATCATGAGTTTTTTGAAAGCAGAGAATTTTTTTTCAACTAGTAGCAGAAAGTACATCAGAGAGACTAGAAACACAAGCAATGCACTCACGTTAGCTATTAGTATTGTTGTTGTCAGTTATGGATTCAGGGCTCTGCCCTATGGACAAGTGTCCCTACTCGGAAGATGCCCTCAGCCTAGGGGGTGGAGTGCAAGGGAAATGGCTGCACTTTAGTCAGGAGTAGGTCGAGGTGGCCTTCCAGCACAGCATGACTCAGTGGGTTTGGAGCACAGGCACCCAACCCCACACACTATGTAACCACACCATGTGAGGTGCATTAGGTGATCAGCCACGTGAGCTCTTGCTTGGCTCAGAGCCACTATTGTCTGTAAAAGGTATAATTATCCTGCTAACGCTGTACATATGGCTCATGCCCAGGCTCACTCACACCCAGAGAGAGAGAGTAAAGCCGTGTCAAAACTGTCTATGATTCCTTGAGTGTTTTTCCAGCTATCTACCGCTCGCCAACTGACTCCCCTTGGACCTCAGTTAGAACCTGACAAGAGAGTTCAGCAGATGCAAATGTAGAAAGATAACTTTAGTAAGCTTTGATTCTATGAAAACCCTTGGAACTTCAATGCAAATATGAAGGGAAGTGACGTTGGAGAAAATCCCAGTTACAGGTGAAACAAAATAACAAAGGAACAGACCCTAGATTTACTGTTTACTTGGAATTGATTGAATTAATATTTCCACCACAGAGCAGAATGGGGTTTGAAATAGACATTGACTTGAGTTCAGAAAAATAAAGCACCCAGTTAATGCAAGGGGCTCTTTTCACATTATACTGCTTTTTAGACGTAACTACTTCATATCTCACATGGGAATAATAATAGTCACCTTGCAGTTTGGTGTAAGGATTAGAAAGAATGAATGTGAAGGGTCTGGCACAATACCTAGCTGAGATGCAATGGTAGACTGACAGTTATTATTAACACTAATAGTTAAACAAAATCTAAACAACGTCATATAAAAGCACATTTTAAAGTTCCTTTCTGCTTACTGTATATGAAATGTCTTTCATTTTCATTTTTGGCTATTTCACTTCAGTAAATGAAAGTAAAACAGAAATCAATCTGTTCCTAGGGACTTATGATTATCTCATCCATGGCAGAAAAGCAGAAATCACAATGAGCATATTTAGACTTAAATATTGACTTTCAAGCCTGGCTTATAATAATTCATACTGGTCGGTACAACTTAACCATATACATGTTTTGGTTTCCAGGTAAACCAGGTCAATGAATTTGAAGAGGGTCACTACTATAATCAGCACTTGCTAATAGGGAGATAAATTGGGGAAGAAGAGGTAGGGGTGCCTCTCCTTCGCCCCTGAAATCACATTGATCTACTTGTTGGATTGGAGAGGGATCAGAGGAGATGGATGCTTCAGGGCCTGGTGTGGTATCTGAATGAATGGCAGCTAGATTAGTGGCAACTGTTCTTATTGACACCCAGGGGTGTCAACCCTTAATAGTGCATCAGGGGAGCTGAAAAGAGCCAGAAACCACCCCTAAGGAATAGAGACCTTTTGTAAGTCATTTAACCCCTTGTTAAATATCAGTTTCCTCACTGGTTAAAATAAAGGGAATGTACAGTACTAAGTTAGGTGTAAAGTCCATTTAGAATTTTAACAATCTACAAGGCAGTTCTTGAGGACTAATTTGATTATCTGCAGCACGTTTTTGCCAATGTTAGAATTTATCTCATTCACTGTTTTCAATTTTCAAAATTGATATCTTCAGGTTTATTTTACAGTTCCAATCAAAAAAAGGACTAAAGCTCAGACATGGTATTGAAAAAAAAACTGAACTCTGTCCCTTAAAGGATACATTTAAGGAAGTGGGCCCCATTTTTCTTTTTCACCTTCACCAAAATAATTACAGTTTATTTGATGGTGTAGCAATTGACAGTACTTTCAAAGAATGGCTTGAAAAAAGTGGATATTTAATAAGGTGCTTGAATTGCAAGTTATGGTATTATTGAGAGTTGTCACTTAAGATTTAAACTTAAAAATTACCCATGTTTATGGCACAAGGATACATTCTATCTAGTAGGTGGACAGCATGATTCTCTTTTTCTCTTTTATTCTCATAAGTATGTAAGTAAGAAGTACTTTTATCTTGGGAAGGCTGAAAGCATAATGGGTAAAGATTATTTGTTTCTTTGCATCATTAGGTCCATTTCTGTACTGCTGTGATTCAGTGAGCAACTATGCCATTGACATCCAAAGAGCAGGTTACCCAGTCCAAGCCATCAGTAACCACAGTGCGAAGTCTACTAGTGTGTGTATGTGTGTTTTTCTAAGCATTGAGCTTGATTCTACAATTATCTCATATGAGAAACTCACACTGAAGTCAATGGGTGTTTCAGAATAAATCTGATTACAAGATTTGGTCTATTGAGTAAATGAATGAAATTTGGCTTTTATTAATTTGGAATTTCTCAATTAGGTTCTCAGTTTCCCAAGTAACTTTTAGATATGTTTCTAATGGTACTTATTGGTATCCAAAATGACAAGAAGAGAATTTTTCCCTCTTATGAGATGTATCCTGCTTCCCGAGATACTAAACAAAAAGTTTTCTGAAACGTTAATTGGAACTAAATTCTTAGACAAGAAAAAGGAATAAAATGACATTATTTTTTCCATTTCACATTAGTAAAATATAAAACATAATACACCTGCAAAAAGTGTTCTGTTTCTGATGAAGCTTGTGATTATATTTTTCGGGTTTGGTTTGAAAAGCTAAGACATCTGTTTATCTAGTGCATACAGAATAACTCTCATGTCTCCTCGTCTCTGAAGATTTCAAAGGCTTTCATTCTGGTTTAAAGCCTTTGAAGAAGCAGTAATCAAAGACAAAAATTATCAGAGGTACATTTTTGTTTCCCAAACAATGAAAATAAAACCACTCACCCCGCTTGGATTTCAGGCACTCGCATAAAACCTCAAAATTGGAGATTTGCCATTTAAATAAAAAAGTGATGTGGATAAATAGCAGCAAAAAAGCAAACTAAGAGAGCATTTTCTCTACTTTCTTTTACTGCATAAATTTAAATTCAATATGTGAATAATTTAAAAAATACTATGATACACAACATCAAACAGCATATACTAGCATGGTGTGACAGAATACATCTGGCTAGTGTGTGGGTTTAGATAAAAAATTAGTTTCAGCATTAAGTTTTTTATTTTAGTGTATTTTGCAAATTGAAAAGATGAAAATAACAGCAATCAGAACCCTAAGGATAATAACAAAGCACACTGAACCACACAAATAAAGCAAAAACACAATAAAGCTGTACTGAGGGAACTGAAATAACTGATCTACTAGCAGTCTTACTGGCTTTCATTAGCTTCAGAACATATCATTTGACCTTCAGCACACGTAAATCCCATGTATTAAAGAGCTGCATTATAATGCATTCTATCATCTTCTTTTCAAAAACAATGTTCTAAAAATAATGTCTATTGCCTTTTTGACCCTGTTTAGTTAAGAGTAAAGATTTTGATCTCTTACCTTCTGCACTGGAAAAATTGAAAGTAAGTCTTCAGCACGTATGGGTGATGTGGTAGCTTCACCTGGGGTAGAAGTGGTAGCTGGATTATATAAAAAAGAAGACAAGAGGCATTCACTTTTCCTGCCCAGAGCCTAGTAAGAGCAATTAGAGGACAACTAGGTCCTTTCCCAATATTGCTCCCTTCTCTAACAAAGAGGGAATGGAATTTCACATGATATTTGAGAGGTAAATGACCTTTGGATTGGGAATAAGTTTTAGTCATGAAAGCTGTAAATAGATATTTTCCTGGAGCCCAGGGAAAGATGCAGCATTAACAGAAGAGAAAGTAATGAGGACTCCCTGTGAATAATGGGAGGTAGATCCACCCAGGACAGAGCAGTCTTCATGGGGTTGTAGATCAGTGATTCTGAAACTTAGCTCTAAACATTTAATCACCTAAGGAGCTTTTATCTATCTGGGTTCTCAGGCTGCACCCTAGACCCATTAAATCCGAATGCTGGAGGTAGGATCCAGGCATCAGTATTTTTAAAATCCGATACATTTAAGTAACTAGAGAATAGGGACTTAAATTGAGAGACAAAGGAAAAAGAGTAATTGGAGAGAGAGCCATCAGTGGGGTAAAATGCTGCTGAAAGGTCAAGAAAGGTGAGATCCTATAATGGATTTAGCAGCACAGATGTCATTAAAGACTGTATTAGTCAGGGTTCTCTAGAGAATCAGAACCAATAGGAGATCATAGATATAGAAGATATATAGATATAGATAGATTTATTTTAAAGAATTGGCTCACAAAAATGTGAAGGCTGACAAGTTGAAAATCTTCAGGGTAGGAAGGCTGGCAGGCAAGAGGACAAAAGAAACAGCTGATGCAGCTCGAGTTTGAAGGTACTCTGGAAGCAGAATCCCTTCTTCCTCTGGAGAGGTCAGTCCTTTTTCTCCTAAACCTATCAGCTGATTGGATGAGGCCCTCCCATATAATAGAATCTGCTTTATTTAAAGTCTACTGATTTAAATGGTAATCTCATCTAAAAAATACATTCACAAAAAAATCTAGAGTAGTGTTTGTCCAAATATCTGAGTACCATGGCCTTGCCAATTTGATTTATAAAACTAATCATCACAGTGACCTAAGCTAGAATTTTTTTGGTTTCCTGAGAAGAATGTACAAAGTAATAAATACGCACCCTAAATGTAGCTGATCATTTCAAGACATTTGGTTTCTAAATACAGATTACAGCCAAGGAAATTCAGAACACCTGTATTAAATAACGTAGGCCAGTGGTTCTCAAACTTGTTTGCACATTGAAATCACCTGGAGATTGCGTAACCATTTCAAAGCCCAGGTGCAGACCAGTTAAATCTCTAGGGCATGAGTAGTTTGTGAAGTTCCCCAGGTTGTTTCAATGTGCAGACAAATTTGGGAACTACTGACTTAGCCTTTCACATTCCAGCATGTAACAAAGGGTTTTTCATAAACTATACTAAAACCAACTTGAAAAATGTTTGATAGTAGGGGTTATACTTATAAATGCTCTGAAGAAAGTTGACAGTCAACCAAATATTCATATGAACCAAAGAGTATGATATTTAATTAGAAATGCTGATGCTAAAATGACCTAAAGGGGCAGAGCAAGATGGTAGAGTATACTCCCCAGTGATCATCCCCCAGCAGAAACATCAGTTTGAACAACTTATCTATGCATGAAAACACCTTTACAAGACCAAAGGAAACCAGGTGGGAGACCACAGTACCTGATTGTAACACAACAATAAGAAAAGATGCACTGAAGAGGGAAATAAAAATGGTTTATATTACATATCTCTCCCATCCCCCAAACCCAGGCAGCACAGCAAGAAGAGAGATACTATCCACTTGGGGGAAAACGAGGGAAATGAGCATAAGGCTCTGTCTTGGACTCCAACACTATACCTATCACAGTAAACCCCAGCACTACTCAGACCCCCCACAGCCCCATATTTCAGGCCAGTACCATTGACTGAGCCCATAGGCATGCCATGGCAGAAGGCAGAACCACACAGCCCTATGCTTCAGGCTTACATTATGAATTGATCTTCAGCCCTCAAGAGCCTTTATCAATCTCAGTTCTCAGGCTGCACCCTAGACCAACTAAATCCAAATGCTGCAGGTAGGACCCAGGCATCAGTATTTTTAAAACTTTGGAACATTTAAGTAACTCTAGAATAAGGAGTTATATTGAGAGACAAAGGAATCGTGAGCCAATTCCATACCACTGCCAGGCAAAATGTAGTGGCCCTGGGCCCTGGACAATCTTCAGCAGCAGGCAGCCCACAGAGGCCCCAGGCTTCATGGCTCATCAGCCACAGTGGGCCTCAGACTTCTTGCCTTGCCCCAGTGCTGCACCTGCTTTAGTGGGCCCAGGATTCTGACAGTTCTGCACTGGCTACAGCTGCTCCAGGAGTCTGGTAAGCCCAATTACTATACTTTCCCCAGGGCTTTCCCAAACAAAGCCAGTCTGTGAATACAGGAATAAGCACTTCTTCAAATGTGCACACTTGACACATAACCACAAGGATCAAGAACAATCAGGGTAATGTGGCATTACCAAATGAAAAAAATAAGGTGCTAGTGACCAACCCTAAAGACAAAGAGATGTATGAACTGCTTGACAAAGGGTTCAAAATAGCTCTGTTTAAGAAAACTCTATGAACTTTAAGAAAATACAAGGGAAACAATTCAACAAAACAAGAAAAACAATATGTAACTACAAAATTTAACAGAGAGATTGAAATAAAAAATAAAACAGAGATCCTGGAGCTGAAAAATACAATGAACAATATACAAAATGCAATAGAGGGCATCAACAGCAGAATTGAACAAGCAAAAGAAAGTATGTAAACTCAAAGAAAGGTTATTTGGAAATATACAGTCAAAAGAGAAAAAAGAATGAAAAGGAATAAGAAAAGCTAATGGGATTTATGAGACAGTATCTAAAGAGTAAATTTTGAGTCAGGAGTTCAAGAAGAAAATAAAGATAAAGGGGTAGAAAGCTTGTTTAAAGAAATTCTAGTTAGAAAACTGTCCAAACCTGGAGAAAGATGTAAATATCCATGTACAAAAAAATTCAAAGGCCTCCAATCACGTCTATTCCAAATAAGGCTACCCTAAGATATAATATAATAAAACTGTCAAAAAATCAAAGACAAAAGAGAGGATTCTGAAAGCAGCAAAAGCAGCAAATAACATATAAGAAAGTTCCAGTATGTCTGGCAGAAGAAGCTTATAGAACAGAAGAGAATGGGATGATTTGTTCAAAGTGCTAAAGACAAAATCTCTTAACAAAGGGTATTGTATGTAGCAAAGCTCTCCTTTAGAAATGAAGAATATATAAAGAATTTCAAGACAAACAAAGGCGGAGGGAGTTTATCACCACCAGAATTATCTTTCAAATAAATGCTAAAGAGAGTTCTTCAAGCTGAAAGAAGAGGATGCCAATGAGTAACATGAAAACATTTGAGAGTATAAAACTCACTGATAAAAGTACACAAATTCAGAATACTCTAATACTATAATGGTGATGTGTAAAACACTGAAATCTTTAGTATGTAGATTAAAAGTAAAAACTAAGTAATATTAGCTATACAATTTGTAAAGAAATATGCAAAATTAAAAGGTTTAAATTGTGCTATCAAAAATTCAAAATGAGACCAGATGTAGCAGCTCATACCTGTAATTCCAGTGCTTTGTGAAGTTGAGGAAGCAGGATCACTCAAAGCCAAGAGTTTGAGGCCAGCCTGGGCAACATAGGAAGACCCTGTCTAAACCAAAAAATCAATAAATTAGCTGGGAATAGTGGTACATGCCTATAATCCTAGCTACTTGGGTGGCTGAGGTGGGAGGATTGCTGAACCCTAGGAGTCTGAGATTCTACTACACTCCAGCCTGGGTGGCAACAGGGTGAGACCCCTGTCTCTATTGAAAAAAAAAAGAAAAAGAAAAAAAAAAGAAAACAAATTCAAAATAGTAAAAGTATACTTTTTATTTTTTTGCAATAAAAGTTAAGTTGTTAGCTTTAAATAACATGTTATTATAATAAGATATTTTTATAGCCTCATGCTAACCACAAAGCAAAAACCTATAGATGATACACAAAAAATAAAGAGCAAGGAATCAAAACATATCACCAGAGAAAAATCACTTAATCAAAAATGGAAACATCAAGAGAGGAAGACAGGAACAAAAGAGCTACAAAACAACTAGAAAACAATTAACAAAATAGCAGTAGCAAGTACTGCTTAACTTGAATAGAAATTGATTAAATACTCCAATCAATCAAATGACCTAGAATGGCTAAATGGTTAAAAAAACAAGACCCAACTCTGTGCTACCTACAAGAGACTCACTTCACCTGTAAGGGCACACATAGACTGAAAGTGAAAAGATGGAGAAAGATAATTCATGCAAATGCAAACCAAAACAGAACAGTAGCAGCTAAACTTACATGAGACAAAATAGACTTTAAGTCAAAAATGTTAAAAAGGACACTATCATTAGATAATGTTAAATGTATCAATTCAGCAAGAGGATATAACATATATATAAGATATATATGTTATAATATGTAAATATATATGCATGCAATATCAGAGTACCTAAATATATAAAGCAAATATTAATAGATCTGAAAAGAGAGAGAGACTGCAATACAGTAATAGTAGGGACTTCAACACCTCACTTTCAGTAACAGATAGATGTTAGGCCACAAAACAAGTCCTAACAAATTTAAGAAGACAAATCATATCAACTATCTTTTCTGACCATAATGGTATAAAACTAGAAATTAATAACAGAAGGAACCTTGGAAAATTCACAAATACATGGATATTAAACAACATGTCCCTAAACTATCAATGATTCAATGAGGAAATTAAAAGGAAAATTAAAAAATATATTGAGACAAAAATGGAAACACAACATACCAAAACCTAAGAGATAGAGCCCATGTGGGACCATTGCTCTGGCATGAGGATCCTGACCTTGTGTCCACCTCCAACCAGATTCCCTTGGAAAACCTGGCCTGGGGGGAGCCTGGTTATTCAAATGGAGGACACAAATTCAGTACACTACCACAATTGAAAAAGTTCGAAGATTTTTACTTACAATCCTAAGCAGGGAAGGCACAATGAGTTGGGAAAGCAGTCCTTCTTCCCCAGGTCAAACAAAGCAGGAATTAAAAAGTCAGCAGAGAGAGAGAGAGAGAGAGAGAGCACGAGTTCACATGGAAACTACCCGTATATAGAAGGGAATAGGGTGTGGGTTACTTTAAGTTCCTGGGCAAATGTCAAAATTGTCCATTTAAAGGAAGTGCTGGACAAGCAGAGAGCCCAGTCTGCAAGGCAGTAGAGCTACTTCTAAGTTCTTATGTCTGGCCACCGGCTTGAGCCTTTTGGGTGCAGTATGCTACTTCTAATGCCTAGGCAGCAAATTTTGCTGTGTTTTCATTACAGGATCTTGAAAAAATATAGTTTCAGATTCAGTAGATCTGGAATGGAGCCCAGGGTTCTGAATTTCTTAGAAGCTCTTAAATATGCTGATGCTGCTAATCAGTAGACCACACTTGGGGCAGTAAGGGTCTAGAGAGAGAATATCCCTCCATATAATTTCTCTAATAATATTTATAGTTTCCTGTATAAGGGTCTTACACATATTTTGTTCCTAGGTATTCGAAAGTATATAAATTACATCTATATTTTAAATTTTTATATTCAATTTTTTGTTGATTTATAACAATTCAATTGATTTTTTACATGACTTTCTTGCTCAACTCACTTATTAATTCTAATAATTTATCTTCATATTCTTTTAGATTTTCTACAAATACAATCATCATATAAAAATAATGACAATTTTATGTCATTCTCTCTACATCATTTACATTTTATTTCTTTTTCTGGCTTGACTTCCCTGCTGAAAATCTCTAGAACTATGTGGAATAGAGACAATGATAGCAGATATTTTAATTCCATAAATTCATAGAATTTGTTAAAAGAATATTTCTTAATTTCTGAACATATGAAATATTCTAGTTACTTTTTGTTAAAAATTGATTTGTAGATTATTTTTACTGTGTTCAGAGGACAAATTGAACGTTTGCTGAGATTTCCTTTATTACCAAATTGTGGTCAATTTGAAAAAATTTTCCATATGCCTGAAAAGAAGGTATTTTCTGCAGATGTTAGATGCAAGGTTATATAGATATTACATTAGGCCAAGTTTGCTAATCTTACTGTTTAATGGTTTAAACTTTGCCTATCCTTACCAATATGTGCCTGTTTGTTAAATCAGTTACTGAATTTTGTTAAAAATCTCTTATAATTTTGGATTTTTCTGTTTCTGATTGTATTTAATTAATTTTGGCTTAAGCCTACATTACTAGATTCATAAAAAATGTATCTTCCTAGTGACTTGAAAATTTTGTCATTATGAAGTGCCTCTCTATATTATTATCAAGTTTTTAGAAGCCTGCTTTGTCTGATATTAATATAGCTACTACAGCTTCATTTGGATTCTGCATCACATGTGTTTTCCATATTTTGTTTTCAAACTTTTTTTGTGATTTTATTTCAGGCTGGTATTTGTAAGTAGCACATGGTTGGGTCTTGTTATTGGTCCAGTATGACTCTTTTTATCTTTAATTAGATGATTTAGATTATATATAATTAATATAATTTACTGATATAATTGAGCTTAAATAATCATAGTGATTCCTACTTTTCTATCCATTCTGTTTCTCATGAGACCACATAAGGCTATTTTTATTATTTCTGATTTCTGCTAGTTTTAATTCATAATGTCTTGCCTCCTTGTGTGCCTTGTTACCTTTTATTCTGTGGCAAACATTACATTTGCAAAATATTAGACATAGAAATATCCTGAAATCTAGGAGAGTTCTCCAGAGAGCATTTATGTTTAATTTAGTAAAGAACATGCGACAACTATCTGGATCATTTTAAGCCAATTTCTTGGATTGAAATAATTTGAAGCTGAACCACATCCTATCTCTTTGGTTAATCTACGCTACCACACAGGAGCCTTTTGAGAGTCTCACCTCAACATGATGATGGTTTATCCAGGCTCTGTATTTGACAGACTCTACACTTAAATCCTGCCTCTCAGCTCTACAATCTATCAAACCTATTACTCAGTTTTTCAGCCTCAAATCAGCCCCTGCTGATTCCCAAGTACCCTCTGAGCAAATATGACCCCGCAGTATCATCCCCTACCTCAGGCCTCTGTTCTGTGGTTTTCATCTGCTTCCCCTCCCCCCACTATCTTATAACTTCTCTGATGCTTTCAAATAAATTTTTAAAATGTTTTTTCCTAGTAAGTGTCATTTGAATTACTTAATAGCCATTAATAGAATTTCTCTCATATTCTCTTTTATAGATTGTTCTGGAAATAGATTTGCAAACTCATTTCTCCCCTATATTTCCTTTTCAGTATGTATGTATGTAAAGTTCATTCTTTTCTACCTAAAGAACTAATATGGAAACATTAAAAAATTTATGACTTTTCAAAATTAAGTCCCTTGGATATAAAGTGGGAACATTTATTCTGAAAGGAAAAGAAATGGACTAAATGTAATTACTTGAATACAAATCCACCTTTTTTTGTAGGTCAACATTCAGATGCTTTTCATAGTTGTGGGAAAAGCCTTTGTGGGAGTATTGGTGAAAGGCAATGTCCCTCATTTTACCTCTGCCAATGAAAACCAAAGAGGAAGCTCCAGTCTCTGTTTATCTACTAAGAGCCAGGCCAAAGTGACCCAGAAGCAGATCATCCATCCCTCCCTCTCAGGGCTTTGGCTTTTAGGGGAATGATAATAAGGCTGAGGACAACTGGGAAATTACTTAAAGATTGCAGTGTTTGGAGCCTGGGAATAAAAGATGCATACGGTTTTGAACGTCAGTGTCTCCATGAATGTCCAGCAGCAGAATGTCCAGAGTTCCAAATGCCTGAAATATTATCCTGGCTTAGTTAAATTGGCTCTCTAGCTGCCTTTTCTCTATATGTTTGCCTAGCCTGGCTATTCAAGGTTTTATCTGATATCCTTCCAATAAATTGCTTTTCTCTTTAAATTAGCCAGCATTAATTCTGTTGCTTGGAAATTAGCTAAGTGGAAATCAATTAACAAATTTCTTCTGAAGGATAGAAAATAACTCAGTATTTCCTATAATAAATATATTTAATTTACTATGATGTATGTTATCTAAATTACATGCACATATTTCAATAATAATTCTATTCTGATTTACAAAAAGCATGACTACTTCAGAAGCTGTTATGCATATTTTTTAAACATTTCTTTATTTATAGATATTAAGAAATTAACAGTTAAAAGATATATAATCAATCATCCAAATAATTTCCTCAGTAATGCAGTTTATTAACAATTAAAGGTACAGATTCAAGAGAAGCTATAGAGACATATGAAGTTCAATTTTTATTATTTTTATTTTACTTTATTTTATTTTATTGTTATTCTTTTACAGCAGGGTCTTGCTCTGTCACTCAGGCTCAAGTGCAATGGTGTGATCACAGCCCATTGCAGCCTCGAACTCATGGCCTCAAGTGATCCTCTGGCCATGGCTTCCCAAAGTGCTGGGGTTACAGGGGCATGAGCCATAATACAACACACAGCCCTAAGTTCAGTTTTAAGAACTTATTGCAAAATTCTGCTTTACATGTGTTATTATATGAAATGCAGGCTTCAGGATTTGAAGTTTAGCTGATTGCAAGTTACCATGGAAGGGCTAAGATGCTACCATAGATCAGCTTGGTAGGACAGAAAGACAGAAGGGGCGAATGACCTAAATTGAAGGACTGAAAAATGTAAACCTATTTAGTATAAAAGCAAGGTATTCAATTGGAATAGCATTGTCCAGGCATTGTTCACAGAAAACGACTGAAATTACAAAAAATGATCTCAGAAATGGGGGTTGGTGAGCCAATGATACTATTGGAAATCTAGAGGAGCAGCTGTTATTTAGGAGTTTGGTCTATATTTAGATGTCAATCAACATGATGGGATGCAATTCTATGGTTAAAAGATGGGTTACTTACAGGATAGGGGTGGGGTAAGACCAAAAATAAAAGAGCAGGATCATATTCTTAGGAATATAATAAACCTTAGTGGTTTCTCCTATATTTCACCCCCCGGAAGGGAATGGGCTAGTAGGCAGATTCACAAAAGATCTGAGGCACATGGAGAAAAGGGTGGGCAACATAAGGTAAGATTCCTGGGTTCCAGCCTGCACGTCAGAATGGAATCCTGCACTGTCCTGTCCTCCAGAACTAGATTACATTACAGAGGCCTGGTGGTCAGCACTGTCTGCCTCCCAGCCAGCTCTCAAATAGCCCCTTCACTCAATGGGAATCCTTGCCCTTGAGCCAAGGATCAGAAGAGAAGGTTCTCTACTACCTGATTGCCATCTCTTTTTATTGATGTTTCTGTGCGAAAAGAGATACAGGGAAGGAAAAAACAACCTTTGAGAAAAATCACTGTTTGTGCCTTTCTTCTTAGTCTTCTTGGAGACAATACAGATTTAAACAAAGAATATTAGCAACAGCTTCATTGGGAGTTTTAACTTCAAACCAATCACACTAGGAAGGATA
This sequence comes from Nomascus leucogenys, assembly GCF_006542625.1. NCBI lineage: Eukaryota > Metazoa > Chordata > Mammalia > Primates > Hylobatidae > Nomascus > Nomascus leucogenys. The sequence goes on from NC_044385.1 coordinate 97,758,033, forward strand.
CCAGCCACCTTTTAAGCACTCATTAAGTGATAGGTATTTTTATTGGGTGAGTTGGGTAGGGCTTTCTCCTCCTATAGCCCATCTTTAGGCATTCCAGTAAGTCTACATCTAACTCTCTTACCATCTCAGGGTGATAAGACTGACAAGCCTAGATGAGTTTTATCTACATAAATTCCTGAAACAACCAAAATTAATGCAGAACCCATTATCAGAAATCATAGTATAGCTGGTACACAGCTCTGATCATTGCAAATGAGGTTTCAAATAGACCTGGGAGCACTTTAAGTTCTTTAGAAGTGTTTTCCAAATCAGAAAATCTTTCCCCTAAAAGCTTCTCTGAAAATTAACATGGATCTTGACCAAGGATGATTGGTCCCTTCCGAAGAAAGTGTGATTGTCATTAGATTGTACTGAGTAGCCTGTTTTGTGCTATAATCCTTTAATATGTTTTCTGTATTAAAATTAATGTAAAGTCATCAAACTTTGATTTTAGCCAATGCCTGCATGTGAACGTATAAAAGGACATTATTTCTTTGGGAATAATAACAATGTGATTTTTCCATAAAAAACTGTTTTCTTGAAAGAAACATCTATGGATGAATTAAATTCTAAGTTTCTCTAAATGAGGCCCTCTTAACTCCCAATAAAGTTACATGTGCATACATGTAATTTTGCACAGTTAATTGGATGATTTGATTTGTATAAAAAGTGACTCAGATAAATATTATTTTTGAAGCATTCTTTTTCATTGTAAAATGTCATTCAAAAAAAAAAAAGAAATCTAATAGAAAAAAGTCAGCTGTAATTCCACTATCCCGTTAAATAATTGTTAAACCTTAATGAATCTCTCTAGGGCAGGGGTGTCTAATCTTTCGGCTTCCCTGGGCCATGTTGGAAGAAAAATTGCCTTGGGCCACACATAAAACACTAACACTAATGATAGTTGATGAGCTAAAAAAATATCGCAAAAACATCTCTTCATGTTTTAAGAAAGTTTATGAATTTGTATTGGGCCACATTCAAAGCCATCCTAGGCTGCATGTGGTCCACGGGCTGTGGGCTGGAAAAGCTTGCTCCAGGGTTTTGAATGTATGCCATTTCTTTTTAAAACAAAGTTAAGATCACATAATTTGTGTCTGTCTTAATGGTGCTTTTTCTGGGCATCATTATAAGAATTTTATGTATACAGTAGTAACACATTTAGATCTCATATGGTAATATTATATGTGTTATTATTATGAACATTTTACAAATGAAGGCATTGAGGCACAGATTGGTCAGGTAACTTGCCAAAGATTTCTTAAGAAAGTGATTAGGTTAGGATGGAACTCCAGCTCTCCTCGCAACTTCTGTGACAGAACCTGAGCATTTTGAGTGGCTGTGCAATATTCCATTGAATAACTATATCACCCTCCTTATCATTGAATATTTAGGTTATGTGCCAACTCAGCCTAATAATTCAATGAACTTTTATATTTGGAAATATGTCCAGAGGCTACATTTCCAAAAGAAGAATTGCTAAATCAAAAAATTTGAATGTTTTCTATGTCCAGAATTTAAAATTTTTGAAGTAATTACATCATTGATCTTTTCCATCATGATTACTTCTATTGTTTATATGCTTATTGATAAGAAAATAATTTTGCATACTGTAGATAGTGCACAACTTTCCAAAGCAGAGAAATATTGCAATGTACCAGATATAGATAAATTGATAATTGCATGAATGATTATACAATTAGGAATGCAACATTATCTATAGAGAAAGATTCCCAAAGAGACTTCTGATCATTGTTTATGTATAAATTACATAGATAATGTGTAGCAGTGATCTTGAAACTTCTTGACTCCTGAGAGAACTACAAAGTCTCCCTTGTCAATATACATATTGACCCATCCTGAATGTGACACTATTCTCAATGCTCATTGGCATTTGGGGATTAAGCAGAGCTCTGACACTTGAAAGAGATATGTCAGTGGTAAAAACTAATGAAAAAGTTTTTGTTTCAGTGAAAATTCTTTTGTTGCATGCCACAAAAAGGACTGTATTGTAAAGATACTTGGTAGCTTGTATATTTAAAGGAAAAGTTGAACAACTAAAACTGCATATTGTAAATAATTAGACAAGCAGCTTTGGAAATTTCAGTCAGGAACACATGGATGATTTCATCTACAAGCTGGTGATAGAATACATTTTCTCAGTTGTAACTTCATTAGAGATTCAGATTCCTGAGAAAGAGTTTGGTTGGCTTATCCCTCAACTGAAACTGGGAGAAGGAAAGACTGAACTTGACAGTCCCACTGCTACCACAAGGATTTAAAAAAAGCTGAGCAAGCAAAAGCAGTCGCTGCCAAATTCAATTTTTATCTTAATGTGGTAACAGAAGCCCAGAAGTCAATAAATTCTTAAATACCCAGAAAGCATCTTCATGTTGGCAATCCATGCCATGAAATGTTTTCATCAGTAGACAGTGGCAATGTATTAACTTCACAAAGACATCGCTTTGATTTGTTGTTGATTTTCAAATTTAGCCAACACTAGAATAGTGTTAGTTCTAAAATGGGACCAGGAAACACAACATCAAGGAATAGCTGGCAGTTAATATGAAAGACAAAACTAGGTTTGGAAAGTCAGGACATGACCAGAATCAGAATACTGGAAAGCAAATTAGAAACATCAAAATATGTGGGCTACCGGAAAGACTCCAGCTACAGCATTGGGAAGCCAAGGTCAAAGCTGGTGAAGACCGAAGAGTGTACAGAGAAAAGGAATGAGTGTGCACCTGAACAAATTATTTTAGAAAGTGGTTGGTAATAGCAGGGCTTATTTTGAAAGTCTCAAACCCAGTAGGAAAAATGAGCACGTGCTTTAGCACATCCAAGGAAAGAATTCCAAGGAAAATTATTACAAAAAGTTTAACATTATTTTTTCTTTTTCTTTAAATGCACTGAGGTAGTCCTCAGGGTTATTTTAATGGCTTAGAATTATTTTTATTTGATGTTCCACTAGAAGAGGGCACCTACATTTTTTTCAATGTTTAGGTCTCTAAATGTCTTAATTTGATCCTGTTTAGTAACCTTTCCAAGAACATACTTCCAAAGGTGTGGCACTTTGAAGAAAGTTACATAATGTAATTATGTACATAATGTAATTATAACTGAGTATATAAATTAGTAAATGATTTTAGCCAACAGATGTTTGTTAAATGCTTATAATAAGCTAGGCTTGGCAGAAATTAAAATGAAAAATTCAAACATCTAGTATAAATTCTAAGAGATATTTGATTATTGTCACTAGTACCTTCTATGATGAATGTGTCATACAATTTGATAACCTGGAGTTTTCCCTCCTGGATGATACCAACTCTCCTTCCTGGTAAAAAAAATAAAATGCCTGGATTATATATATTTATATATAATTTTAAACTTTAAATTATTGAAAAGGTGACAAAATTGTAAAGCACTATCAGGGCAAAAAGAAGTGAAAGCAAGAACCCAGATAGGCAGAGCCTCCTTCCCTTTCCTTCCCACACACACCACTGCACCACCATCACCACCACAATCATCGTCATTTTCGCCATCATTCACTTCCTTTTGCCCTATGGACATTTTCGTCCAAGGAGAACCATGAATTGTTATTTTTCACAGCCTCTTGCACATAGGCCAAACATCAAAACTCAAGGCTCTCCCAAGGTGATGTTCTAAAAGAAGGCCTTCACCTCGCAAACCTGGGCCCCTATCTCAGGGCGTAAGGTAAACCTAAAAGAAACTCCTTCTCCTAGGAGACAAGGAAAGTTACTTTGCAGATGAGTAGATCATAGCTAGAGGGGAGGATCTATTGCTTAGAATTTATAATTACAAAGCAGCCATCAAGGGGGTTTGAAGTTTACAGCCACCACACATCTAGTAGTCTAAAAAACTCAAAGTGTAAATTTTGCTTAAATGAACTTTACTGGTAGTATCTATGGACGTCGCAGAAAAAACAAATAAAAGCCTCTTCTATGGAGGAATAAATCTTTATCGAAGGCTTCAAAGAATCTTCACAATGATTTTTCAATAAAACGACTCCCCATAAAAGATCATGTAAGACAGGAAACACAACACTGAAATTAGAATCAACAGGAAGAAATACAGATAACAGACTGAATCCCACAAATATTTCTTACATTGTAATAATTATTCTCATAACACTTGAAAAACAAAGTTGTTCAAATATCAGATATCTACAGGGAACAGTAAACTAAACAACAACAAAAACCCTGAACTAGCAGACTAAAAAAAAGGACCAAACAGAACTCATAGAAATAAGATATAATAATTGAAAGTGCAAACCCAGTGATGAAGTATAAAAGCAGTTTAGATACAGAAGGAGAGGAAACGTGGTGGAATGGAACGTAAGTCAAAATAAATTATTCAGAACATAGTACAGAGACAGAAAGAGGAAAATATGAAAGAGAAGTTAAAAGGCATCAATGATCAAGTGAATGGGTTTACCATATATCTAATCAGAGTTCCTGCAAGATGAGAGAGAGAGAGAGGCAATGAAGAGATCATGAATAAGAACTTTTCATAACTGATGAAACTTCAAGAGGTTCAACAAATGCTAGGGTGAGTAAAAAGAAATACACACCCAGATGTGTCACAGTGATACCACATAACACCAAAAAAAGAGGTACCTTAAAAGCAAAAAATAGACCTATATGGACTTTCAAAGCAGAAACACCTTAACAGCATCAAGTCGGGAGACTGAAACAACATTTTCAACACGATAAGAGAAAATAAGTGCTAAGCTAGAAATCTATTCCGAGTGAAAATTTCTTTAAAATATGAGGGCAAAATAAAGATGTTTTTAGACAAACAAAAAGAAAATGAGAGTGTATATCACTATTAACTCTTCACTAAAGAAAATTCTAAAAAATTCTTCTTAGGAAAAAAGGATCACAGATGTAAGTTCTAAGCTGTAGAAAGCACATCTCTAAGTTGGTTTTTAAAAAGTAAGTACAAACACAATGGCTTTATAGAAGATATTTATTGAATATTCAATAATATTTAAGTATTCAATAAATACATGGTACATTTTGAATACCAGGTAAGTTTTCATTTTATTTCATTGAGACGGGGTCTTTTTCTGTCACCCAGGCTGGAGTGTTGGGGCTCAATCATAGTTCACTGCAGCCTTAATCCTCCAGGCTCAAGTGACCCTCATGCCTCAGCCTTCTGAGCAGCTGAGACTACAGGCATGCACCACCATGCCTGGCTAATATTTTTTATTATTAGTAGAGACAAGGTCTCATTTTTTTTGCCCAGGCTGGTCTAGAACACCTAAACTCAAGTGATCCTCCCACCTTAGCCTCCCAAAGTGCTAGAATTACAAGTATGAGCAGGTGATGTTTTATTTTATTTTTCAAATTTTATTATTTTTATTTATTTATTTATTTTATTTATTTGAGACACAGTCTCACTCTGTCACCTAGACTGGAGTGCAGTGGCACGATCTCAGCTCACTGCAACCTCTGCCTCCTGGGTTCCGGTGATTTTCCTGCCTCAGCCTCCCAAATAGCTGGGATTACAGGTGCCTGCCACCACACACAGCTCATTTTTGTATTTTTTTGCAGAGAAAGGATTTTGCCATTTTGGCCAGGTTGGTCTCAAACTCCTGATCTCAAGTGATCCACCCACCTCAGCCTCCCAAAGTGCTGCGATTGCAGGCATGAGCCATGGCGCCCGGCCGCAGGCAATGTTTTAAATAATTTTTCTTTGTCATCCTCACAATCCTATGAGGTTGGCCCTATTTCTTTTTTTTTTTTTTTTTTTTTTTTTTGAGACAGAGTCTCGCTCTGTCGCCCAGGCTGGAGTGCAGTGGCGCAATCTCGGCTCACTGCAAGCTCCGCCTCCCGGGTTCACGCCATTCTCCTGCCTCAGCCTCTCCGAGTAGCTGGGACTACAGGCGCCCGCCACCACGCCCAGCTAATTTTTTTGTATTTTTAGTAGAGACAGGGTTTCACCGTGGTCTCGATCTCCTGACCTCGTGATCCGCCCGCCTCAGCCTCCCAAAGTGCTGGGATTACAAGCGTGAGCCACCGCGCCCGGGAGGTTGGCCCTATTTCTTGTCATCCCCATTTTACAGAAGAGGCACAGTTGAGGTTTAGTAATACTGAACATGTGACAAGCTTGGCAGTGCAGGTTGACACAAGGTCTGGACACAGAACCAGGGCACTTCAATGCAGTGGCCCAAGGCCAGGGCAAAAACCACACTTATAATAAAATTAAGTGCTGTGTTAGAGAAATAGATCCAGGATGCAAATGAGTGTTCAGGAATAAAAGATATGTATTTAGAAGTAAGGCTATAAAATTAGAGATTATGAAAGGAAAGTAGTTGAAAGAATCTGAAATGTCAACAGATCTGGGCTGCTCATAGCCCACCTTTCTCTGTTGAATGCTGAACACGATACAAGCACAGGGCAAGAAGGGTAGGAAGTCCAGGGGTGAGGTGAACTAACCCAGGGTCTTAAATTTGAGAACTCTTATTTTTAGGATATATGTATTGGGCCAACTTGTTTTTAAGGCTGCTTTCAACTATAGTTATAACATACACTTTGTTGCAGAACATTTTCATGGAAATGATCCAGCTGCAGGTCTTTGGCCACTTGTAAGGTTGGTGTATTATATACTTCTTTGTTTAATTAGGCTCTATGAATATTACATTTTTAAGGCTGTGTTATATTCAGATTTTGAAATATGTAGACATTGAGGAGGCTTTACACACTATGAAGGGTACAAGGCCCAAATAAAAGGACTCAGAATTCCTCTTGGGCTAGGAAGAGCAGTACCATTTGTCGCATTCGTCATAGAACTCTTCCTGCTAATTATTTTTGGCAGAGTTAGGAGCTACAGGAGCAGGAATTGGAAAGGAATGGAGACACCCAAAATAGCTGCCCCAGAATTTGGATTTTTGCCTTAGATTGGGGGAAGAAAAGACTCAGTTTGTCTGGGAGACTGCTAGATAAAATCGCATCTCCCAAAAGAGAAGACAAGCTATATGGGTATTTTGTGTTCTACTTTAATAATTGTGGGATCAAAACCCTGTAATTTGGAAAAGTAATTGTGATGATGACGTTTGCATTTTCTGTAATCATTTTCCTTTTGTTCCTTTGTAGCATATGGTAAGTTTCTCATTAAATATCTCAGCAGTACAAAAGAAAACCAAGGGAGATTTCATTTGTTTGCTTTTGCCACCTTGGTCCAACAATTAAAGGGAAGCAGTATAATTCTGGGAAGAAAATATATTGGTGTTTATGATAGTAACATAAAAATTATAAGAGGAAAATAAAAATGAGTCCCAAAGTCAGGACCTCTTTATTAGAATAGCACATTATTTGTCCATACTCCCTCTTCTCTCACTCCAGCACCACACACAGGGGTGATATTCAGTTGCCCAATGACTATGAATGCTATTGTTACTGCCGCTGATGTCTTCTGAGAAATGCTTATTCTCCCTTTGTGCCTTTAGAACAACAATGATATAGCTAGAAACACAAACATTTAATACACGTAGATAAAACTGGTAAGACGTGGGATGGCAGAAAGGAAAAAAATTCAGCAAGACTTGCATGTTTCTGGTGTAAGCACCTTGGTGAGTTAGGCAACTGGATGTGTTAAGTGAGTTACTTGAAATGGGAATGTAAGATTGAAGAACAGATTTGGTTGAGGTGGGGTGATAAGCTTAGTTATGGAAACAAAAACAATAGAAATAAGTGTTCCCTTTTTCTGAGCATCTATTTCATTCCAGACAATGTTCTCAATGCTTTAAATGGATTAGTTCTAGTTCTCAGAGTAATTCTTTAAGGTAAGCACATGTTTAGTTTGATGCAATTTCTGGGACATCCTAATGACTATAATCCAACACATAGTTGGATTTTTAAGTAAGAGATTTGGGAATGGGGTCAGAATTGAAGATACAGAACTGGGTATGGTGGTAGTTAAAACCAAGGGAGATGATGTAATCACCTAAATGTACATGTCAAATAAAGAAAATAGCCAATAGCAACCAACATGATACAATGAGAGGACCATGATGGATGTTTTTTGAATCCCATTGAAGTCTTTGTTTCTGCCTATTTAACCTATTAAGAGTCTACTTGAAAAAACAGCCTTCAAAAACTATCTTCTAGATTTAATCAAATGATCCTGCCTGATTCCTCCCCTATTATGGTTTACTGGACTAAGGCTAAAAACCTGGCTTGGGCAACTTCATCTAAAGGTTGATCTGAGCACATTGGATCTTTTCTGGAGCACTCAGACTAAGTGACCCAGAAATTGTGATCCTCAACTGATGCCAACCCCTCCCAGGTAAGTGGCAGTGAGTTACCTGAGACAGGACTGTAAGATGAAAAAACAAATTTGGTAATGATGAAGTGATGAGCTTAGTTTTTGAAACAATAGAAATAAGTACCCCCTTTCATGGAGTACCTACTTTGTTTCAGACAATGTTCTCAATGTTGTAAATAAATTGATCTTAATTCACTTATCAACCCATTTATAAATTCATGTATAAATCTAATTGCATTTATAAACAGACCATTTTGTAATGACTCCAAACCAGAATTTTGTTATTTACACATGTGGATTGTTGTGTGTGAAATAACAGAAAGTCATCTGAGTTATCCAGAAATTTTCCTCTGATAAACTACTTAAGATGATGACTGTTAAGAACAGCAGATAAAATAGTAAACATAATGGGGCCAAGGTGGGATGCCAAGAAAAGTGATCTTTTGTACAAAATGAAAATCGAGTGGGAAAAGGCTGGCAGCACAGAGGGAATATCAGAAGCCGGCAGATATGAAAGGGGGCTAGACTTTCCTGAGGACAGGGTCCAACGACTGAAGAGACTGCCCGGGTTGTGACTATCATATAGCCCCCAATTAACTGGGATAACATCCTTGACCAGGTATCCCAAAATGTATTAACTCTGGAGACTACTCTCTCCTTGGTCTTTGCTGTATTTTGCGGCTCATTTGTCTAATGACCCCAGAAGCATGCTCTGACATAGCAAATACGGGGAAGGGGGATTCAGAGGAAGGCACCTTCGTTGCTTCAGCCAAGAATCAGAAGAAAGGCTCATATGCCCAATTTCTCCCTCAATATTCTAAGCTCAAGAAATCTGTGTGTACAGTTTTCTTAGGCATATGCAGAATAGTGTGGCCTCATGCATTAAAACATGCTCATTCCATTAGCTGGGTGCATTGAAAACATTATTCTTTTGTGATATTCCCAAGCAGTCAATCAACTTTCTAGGTCAATCTGCTTTCCTTCAGTCATCAGTAATATATTTTCAGTTTCTTAAATTAAACATCTTTTAAGAAATGACCAACTGATACTTCTCATTTTTCAAAAGATGATCAAAATGTTTAATATTTTCTTTACGTCCCCCAATTTTTAAAAATTATACAATAGTTTTAGCTCCAGAAAATTTGTTTTTGGAATAGGGCAGAAAATTACACTCTATAATTTTATGTGTGAGTGTATGATTAATTTGCAGAACTTATGAAGCATCTTTACCCAGTTAGCAAGAGTTCATTGCCTGCATACTACAGGCTACGTTTTTCAAGGCCTACTCCTGCAATTTTCAGTCTTTTCTTGTGGATCATAAGTGATAAGTGATATAGTTTTTGTTAGGAGGTGCTAAAAGGTTTCAATATAAACTCTACATGCAAGACAATCTTAAAATGTGTCATCTAAGAAATCTTCAAAATTGGAATATTAAGACAGATAGTATATAGCGCTTCAGAGTGAGTGCTAATACCTTCCTTCACAAGGTTTTGTTATTCCATTTGTGAGATTGGACAATGACTGATGGAACTGGTGAGAAAAGAGCTCTTAATAACCCTGGGAGTTCAGCTCTTTTTAAAATTCTAACTGATGTGCATAGAGTGAAAAACCTTATTGTAACATTTAGCGTGTATATCTATGAGTGTATGTGTGACTCATGAAGGGTAAGGAAATCTGAAGCTATAAGCAAGCCTTTGTTATTTTGGTTTGCTTATGTGTTTGTTGCTTTAAAATGAGCTGGCATCTATTTAGTATACAAATGTTGAAGACGGATTGATTCAACAAATATTGCCAATGTCCTGCAAAGGAGCATTTGAAATACAGAATCTGTTTGGTTCCAGGACAGAATCTATATTCAGTTATTTACCTTTGTGCTCAAGACTAGATTGCCATTGCTTCTTGCTTTGAGTTTTCATTTAGTCAAAATTACTACTCTTTTACCCAGAAGATGGTATTCTGGAATTTAAGATATTTATGCCTGCTTGGTAAAATCTTAAAATTGTTAAATAAAAGATTTATTTGCAAAAGATTGGGATCAGGTGAGGTCATACAATCTACAGAATCTTAAACAGGTGACAATTTTAGAAACCCAAGGTTATCTTCTTGGCCTAAAACAGTATTACCTGTATTTTCTACTGAGGCATGAAATTCTAAAGCAAGATATTTGTTCTTCAGCTTAAACCTTTTTGTTTTATTGCAGATAAAATGCACATTTCTTAAGAGGTATATTCTCCCCCACATACTTTAGCTTAAATAAACCTGAGGAACTATCTTCAGAGTATACTTTAATAGACACTAATCTACTACATCTGTGGATTACTAAGGTGTGTAGATGATAACACTAATTGTGGGAATGGGGATGGGTCAGAATAGAGCCAACACTTAGTAGACTAGAAATATGGAGAAGATATGGCTGACCTGCTTTCATTCATTCATTCTACAAATATTTATTGAAAAATATATTTATTGAAAGCCTATTATGTGACAGGCATTATGCTAAGCTCTTGGGATACAAAAATGTCTTTCCTGTTGGCATTACAGAGCACATTGTCAAGATCTATGTTTCCTGAGGCTGCTGTAACAAATCATCACAAACTTAGTGACTTAAAACTACAGAAATGTATTCTCTCACAGTTCTGGAGGCCAGAAAGCAGAAATCAAAGCATCAGCAAGGCCGTGTTCCTCTGAAGATCCTAGGAGGGATTCTTCTTGTCTTTCAGCGTCTGGTAAGCCCCAGGCATTCCTTGGTTTGTGGTAGCAGAAATTCAATCTCTGCTTCTGTTTACATAAGACCTTCTTTCCTTTGTATCTGTGTCTTCTCTTCTTTTGAGGACACCAGTCACTGGATATAAGAACCACCCTAAATCCACGATGAGGGCATCTTGAGATTCGTACTTGATTATATCTACAAAGGCCCTCTTTCCAAATACAATCATATTCTGAGATTCTGGGTGGAGATAAATTTTGGGAAGGCACAACCCTACATCAAGGTAACAATACAAAAAGCACTCCAGCAGTTTTAACACAGGATTATGCTAGGAAGTTATATGGAACACATAAAAAGGACAAAGAGGAGAAGAAAGAGTATTTTCAGCAGAGAATATTTTGAAAGATCCAAAGCAAACAATATGTAATGTTTCCCAAGAATGTCAGTGTAGTAGGAACCCATGTGTGTATGGGAGATGTGAGAATTAGAATGGCAGAAAGTGGAGCAGGGGACGTAAAGAGGGGGCCAGTTCATGAAGTTGTGAGGACTTTTTTCTTTCTGTAATAAGTAGGCAGCAATTGCAGTGGTTTAGGTGGGATATCATAGTTCCATTTACATTTATGTTTCAGGATGGTCACTTGGGCTATGTGCAGAGTGGGAGAAGGGGAAGTAAGATCAGAAACAGTAAGAAGGAAGGTATCACATCTTACAGTGGTTCCCTGTTCAGCATATAAATCTTCCATTGAAATGCTGCACCCAGACCTGGTCAAGGATTGGGCACATGGCTCAAATCCAGCCAATTATATACTCTATTCATGGAGTTTTACCCTGGAGATAAATGACAAAAAGCTGCAAAATTTTGATGTTCACTCAAATAAACAGGGGCATTATTCATTCCTGCAATCTCAATTCCTGTTCCTATTCTTTTTGAGCCAAATCATCCACCTGTCCCATGCTTCTGAGAGCTGCCTTAGATCTTCGCCATAAACTCATAGTCTCTGCTTAAGGAAGTTGAAGTCATTTCTCTTGACACGAAGTGAAACATCCCCATTTAGCCAAAGGATGACAGTGAGATAAACTAGGGTGGGAGACTGAAGAAATGTAGGTTCATTGGAGCAATACTTAGGAAGTAACACTGATATGACTTGGTAATAGACTCGATGTAGGTAGTTAGGGGGTGGAGTCAAGGACGAAGCTCAGGTTTCTAATGCCACATTCTAGGTGAAAAGAAGAACCATTATCTGAGATAAGACACAGCAAGAGAAAGGTAAGGAATGTAATGCATTCAGTTTCAGACAAATGAACTCGAGGTGGCTGCAGGGGCATTCAATTAAAGGTGAGTGATATGCATTTGAATATAGTGAAATAAAGAACAGAAGTCTGGATGGGCGAATATATATGTGGAAGTTGTTAATCCACTGAAGCTGATACCTTAAGAACAGGCTACTAGCATCACAATCACAGCAGACAAAACCTACTGAATGGCCTGTCAGTTTCCAGTCTTAATAGTTCTCTCTTTTTATCTATTGGTTTTTCAATTATTTTTCCTCAGTCATTTCTTCTTCATGAATGCTTAAAAAACTCTCAATATTTTAAGTAAAAATATATTCATATGACAAGTAATGTAAATTCCTTTTCTTTCCCTCTCTTCTGGAAAACATAATTTTTATCTGAGAATATGTTTATTATTTTTAATACTTACGAAATTTGGACTTTTTTGTTGTTTTTATATTGTCTCTTAATGAAATATGACATCCTTGAAGGTTGTGATGCTGTTTTTCTTTTTTTTTTTTTTTTAGTTCCAAACAGGATCTATTACATTGTGAAGCATTCAGTGGACATTTTTATGTTTATTGATGATAATTTTAATATGAAGCTATATCCAAATTGAAATAGACACTATAAGAAACACAATGTAACTTAAATGTTCTGAGATTGTAATTATGTAACATGAAAAGGAAGTGAAAAGAGACACCAAGCACAATACGATTAGTGGATCATTTTGCCTTCTTTTGTAAGTAATTTTTCAAGCATGATTACAGTTACACCTGCATATACTAAATTCATTTTTCCATGTTGATAAGTAAGAAATGATGAATACCATCTGAGAAATACTCTTTTATTTCAAGACCAGATTGCTTGTATGATGTTTAGTTCAGGATCAGAAGGGGCATACAATTGAGTTGCATGAAAAGTTTTCTCTTTATAACTTTGCTAACTCTAATTTTGTGAAATTTGTGCTAGTATCAGAAAGATAAAACTATATGCATCAAGAATAATTTTTTTTTCTTCCTTCAAAGCTGGCTTTAATTTTCCTGGTATTTCTGCCTGGGCTTAGACTGGTGATTATGACACTTAGCACATGAATCATTTTCTTCAACTTCAAAGAGCATTATGAACGTTGAATAATTATTCCTCACAGTCTTTAGCAAGGGAGGTATTTTTGTTCACATCCCATTGTACAGACCTGAAAACTGAGGGACAGTAGTCAAGTAGATATCTTATCCCAAAAGATTAAAAAATCATAACCCTTTGAATCTCAATCATCTTTTCTCTTTTTCTTTTGGTTCTTTCTATGGACTTTAAGATATAAGAAAAAGATTAGGGAAAAAAATTGAACTCTGTGATGTTTTCAAAGAAAAGAAAAAATTTCACACCTTTTTAACTGTCGTTCAGCTGCAGGTAAAGAATTTAACAGCTTGTGGAGTGCTAATTAGAGCCCATTATAACTTGATTGACCTGCATTGGCAGCAGCACTGGCTGTGTCCTTGCAAGACAGAGAGTTTCTTTCTTTGCACAGTTCTGATTCAGGTAACTCGGTTTCCTCACTACGGAAGCAGTGATAATTCAGAGGTGACAGTCATAATCAGGCTGTATAAATCTATATTTAAAATGGAATTTTACCTTTGCATGCTTTGGGAATAATAAGCAACAAATACTGTTCAATACTTCCAGTGGCTCAAATGTTATCACACCTACTTGCATGAAGATACAGAAAACTGAGCTTCATGATCTGTGTTAACATCCTAATTAACAAAGTCAAAGAATATCCAAGAAAGAAAATATCTGTATTTGGCCTTCTTGGCTTTTGATATTTACTATTTGCAAAAGAAATCAAGTATGTATATTTACAAAGTAAATGTTTTGTACTAAAGTGGCAAAATGAGCTTTCCTGAGTAAGTACATATTTGAGTGAAAAGTGTTTTCTTTTTGCTTTATTTGATTATTTTCTTGATGACCTAAAGGGATTTTCTTCTGTGTCCGATAATTAAGTTTAATATTGTTCTATACACCTGTTCTCTAAGCTTTTCTGTGGTCCCACATTTCTATTTGCTTATTGCATAGAAATCTATTGCGTGGAAAGATATTCCTATTTCATCCACCTTCTTCCTTCCCACAAATAATTATCTCATTTCCTCAATTTCTAACATCCTACCTCATGTCTAGGATGTGTGTTTATAAAACTATCAATCTATCTTCATGCAAAATATTTGAACAAATACTAGAAATTAGCACTATAAAATCCTAAAATAATGTTTCCATTTTTATTGTGCTAAAATACACATACCATAACAGATAAAATGTGCTATCTTAACCATTTTTAAGTGCACATTTGAGTTAACGTAAGTACATTCACATTGTTGTGCAACCATACCCATTACCTATCTTCAGAACATTTTTCATCTTGCAAAACTGAAACTCTGTACCCATTGCAGAGTAACTCCCCATTCTCCCTCCTGTCAGCCCCTAGAAATCACCATTCTACTTTCTGTCTCCATAATTTTGACTACTCTAGGTACCTCATATGAGTGAAATCATACAGTATTTGTCTTTTTGTAACTGGCTTATTTCACTTAGCATAATGTTCTCAAGGTTCATCCATATTGTGGAGTATGTCAGAATTTCCTTCCTTTTTAAGGCTGAGTAATATTCCACCATATGTATATACCACATTTTACTTGTCCATTCCTCTGTTGATGGACATTTGGATTGCTTCCACATCTTAGCTGTTGCAAATAATGCTGCTATGAACATGTGTATGCAAATATCTCTTGGTGACCCTCCTTTTAATTCTTTTAGATGTGTAATGACAGGGTTTAAGACACACTAACCCAAAGTATGACACATTACCATTTGAGAAAACAAGAAAAGCAGGAAGGTCTCTCTGACCTTTTCCCACCATTCTCCCCTGAAGCAACCCATAAAAAAAATTCTGACCTTCCTCTAAAAGAGGTCATAAGACCCTCATTCCAGAAAGGTCCTATCTATAACTGGAAGAAAGGAATGAAGACACAGGGACACAAAGAAGAATCTGAACAAACAGCCTTATGAAGTTTCCTTCAGTTTATTACCATTAGATCATACCCCCTTTTGTCCCATCATAGTTCTACATGACTATCTACTTTTCATCAAAGCTAACCATAAAAATACAGTTTTTTTCTGTACCTTTAGACCTTCATTTTTGAAGGCTTTCTTGATATGTAAAACTTTTACTAAATATATTTGTATGCCTTTCTCCTGCTAATCTGTCTTTTGTTTTAAAGGTCTGATATGGTTTGGCTGTGTCCCCACCCAAATCTCATCTTGAATTGTAACTCCCATAATTCCCATCTGTCATGGGAGAGAACAAGTGGGAGGTAATTGAAAAATGAGGGTGGGTCTTTCCCGTGCTGTTCTCATGATAGTGAATAAGTCATATGAGATCTTATGGTTTTCTAAAGAGGTGTTCCCCTGCACATGCTCTCTTGCCTGCCACCATGTAAGACATGACTTTGCTCTTCATTTGCCTTCCTCCATGATTGTGAGGCCTTCCCAGCCATGTGAAACTGTGAGTCAATGAAAGCTCTTTCCTTTATAAATTACCCAGTCTTGAGTATGTCTTTATTAGCAGCATGAGAACAGACTAATACAAGGTCTCAGCCATGAACCTTATATTGGATAAGAAGATACTTTTTCTCCCCTACAATACTCACAAGTAGAGTTGCTGGATATATGGCAATTCTATTTTTAATTTTTTAGGAAATTATCGTACTGCTTTCTACAATGTCTATACTATTTTACATTCCTATCAACAGTGCTTACAGATTCTAATTTCTCCACATGCTCTCTAATATGTATTTTCTTTTTTTTTTTTGTTAATAGCCATCTTAATAGGAGTAAGGTAGTATCTCATTGTAGTTTTGATCTGCAGTTATCTAATGATTACTAATGTTGACCATCTTTGTATGTGCTATTTGGCCACTCATATATCTTCTCTGAAAAAAATGTTTATTTAAGTCCTTTGACTATTTTTGAAATGTTGTTGTTGCTGCTGCTGAGTTTTAGCTGTTCTCTAAATACTCTGGATACTAATTCCTTATCAGATATATTATTTGCAAATATTTTCTTCATACTGTGGGTTTTCTCTTTATTCTATTGATAGTATAGTACCTTTTGATATACAAATTTCATGAAATCCAATTTATTTCTTTTTTTGTTCCTGTGCCTTTGTTGTCATATCCAAAAAACCACTGCCAAATCCAATGTTGTGAAGCTTTTGTGCTATGTTTCCTTCTAAGAATTTTATAGCTTTAGGGATTACATTTAGGTCATGGATCCATTTTGAGTCAATTTTTGTATGTGGTGTCAGATTAGGGTACAACTTAATTCTTCTGCATGTGGATGTTCGGTTTTCCTGGAAATACTGTAGAAGAGATTGTCTTTTCTTCATTGGATGGTCTTGGCAACCTTGTTGGAAATCATTTGACTGTATATGCAAAGGATTATTTCAGGGCTCTCTAGTCTATTCCATTGCTCTATGTCTTTATGCCATTACCACACTGTTAGACTGTTGTAGATTTGTATGATGCTTGGGCTTTTTGTGGTTCCTTGAGATTCTATATAAATTTTATGATGGATTATTTTATTTCTTTAAAAATATGTTATTGGGATTTTTATAGAGATTGCATTACATCTGTATATAAGTTTAAGTAGTATTGACATCTCAACAATCTTAAGTCTTTCAATCCATGAACACAGGATATACTGGTTTATCCTATGATTTGTTGGTGACATCTAGATTTACTGGTGTCTTCTTTGATTTTTGTTTTCAGAAATGTTTTATAGTTTTTATTAGACAAGCTTTTACCTCCTTGGTTAAGTTTATTCCTAACTATTCTGTTATTTTTGATGTTGTTATAAACATAGTTATTTTCTCAATTTCCTTTTCAGGTATTTTATTGTTAATCTTTAGAAATGCAACTGATTTGTGTATGTTGACTTTGTATGTTGCTACTTTGCTGAATTTGTTACCCCTAAGTGTGTGTGTGTGTGTGTGTGTGTGTAATCTTTAGAGTTTTCTACATATAGCATAATATCTTCTGCCAAAGGAAATAATTTTACTTTTTTTCTTTCCAATTTGGACTCCTTTTATTTATTTTTCTTGCCTAATTTCTCTGACTAGGACTTTTAGTACTATGTTAAATAGAAGTGGCAAATGTAGGTATCCTTGCTTTGTTCCTGAACTTAGAGGAAATACTTTCAGTCTTTCACCAATGAGTAGGTGTTTACTTCAGGTTTTTCATATAGAGCTTTTCTTGCGTTGATGTAGTTTCCTTCTAGTCCTAGTTTGTTGAGTGGTTTTATCACAAAAAGATGTTCAATTTTGACAGATACTTTTTCTGCATCAATAAAGATGACTGTGTGATTTTTTTCTTCATTCTGTTAATTTGGTACATTACATTGATTGATTTTTATATGTTGAACCATTTTTTCCTCCCAAGAATTAAAACCCATTTGGTCATTTTCTTAGTCCATTTTCTGTTGCTCTAACAAAATACCCAACTCGGTAATTTATAAAGAAAAAAGATTTAGTCAGGTCACAGTTCTTGAGGCTGGAAATTTCAAGAGCATGGCACTGGCATCTTGCAAGGGCCTTCTTGTTGCATTATATTATGGTGGAAGACATCAAATGGCAATAGAGCAAGAGTGTGCCAGCTCATGTGTCTCTTCTTCTTCTTGTAAAGCCACCAGTCCCACTATGGGAGATCACCTGATGATTTTATCTCATCCTAATTACCTCTTAAATTCTCCATCTTCAAATATTATCAACATATGAATTTGGGGATTAAGTTTCCAACACATGGAATTTGAGAGACATATTCAAACCATAGCAGTCATGGCACATAACCATTTAAAAATACTGTTGAATTCAGTTTGCTAGTATTTTATTGAGGATTTTTGCATCAATGTTAATAAGGGATATTTGTCTGCAGTTTTCTTTTCGTGTTGTATCTTTACTGGCTTTGGTGTCAGGGTAACTGTTGAGCATAACACCATGTACTGGTTGTCAAAGCTGGCAGAGGGATCCAACTACATAGAAGGTAGTAAAAATTATTACAATGCCAGCCACCAGCAATCAATGTCCAAACACTTCTGCTCGCTGCATTTTGGTATCAGAGTAACCAAGAAAAACACAACACAGCCAAGCACTGTCTGGAATAACTCTTATAATCACATAGAAAAGACACATAATAAAATCAGTTCCCATAGTGTGCACTGTGGTAGTGGGTTTCCTGGCAGCTGACAGGACAGTTGGCCTGTGGACACCCTTCTCCTCTGGCAGTAGAATGAGCTCTCTCCCTCCCCACTAGAGTCTGATGCACTGAAAAGTGGATAAATGCCTGATAGCTATTTATGCGCAAGCTTAAGCAGTACAAAGGAGCGTATATTGAGCCTGAAACAGGGAAATATTACCCCACAATGCAATAAGCCCAGCATAGCTTGTGTGGGCACTACATCTCTTGGTAAGGAAGTGTTATAGGCCCAGTACCCATTCTTATGTGACTGAGCAGGAGTTGAAAGACTGAACAGAAAAGACTCCCTTTCCCTAAGGTAATGCTGGCCCCAGAGAATGAGTTTGGGAGTGTTATTAGTCTTCAATTTTGGGGGAAAGTTTGAGAAGGATTGGTATTCTTACTTTAAGTGTTTGATAGAATTCACCAGTAAACCCATTAGGTCCAGGGATTTTTTTTGTGAGAAAATTTTTGATTACTAATTCAAACACTTTATGGATTATAGATCTATTAAGATTTTCTATTTCTTCATGCTTTAGTCTTGGCAGGTTTTGTGTTTGTAGGAATTTGCCCATTTCATCTAGGTCATATTACTTATTTGTTGGCATGCAATTGCTCATAGTACTCTCTTATAATATTTCTCATTTCTGTAAAATCAGTAGTAATGTCCTCATTTTCATTTATGGTTTTAGTAATTTGAGTCTTCTCTGTTTTCTATACAGACTCCATTTAGTTAAACTTTTATTAGTTTTGTTGACATTTTTGAGGAACCACCTTTTGGTTATTTTAAAACTTTATTATTTTTCTATACTTTTATTTCATTTGACTCTGCACTTGACTTTATTATTTCCTTTTTGTGCTAGCTTTAGGTTTGTTTTTTCTTTTTCTAGTTCCTTAAGTTGTAAAGTTCAGTTGTTGATTTGAGATCTTTCTTACATTTTAGTGTATGTGTTTATATCTATACATTTCTCCTTTAGCAATACTTTCACTGTATAATTTTTTTATGTAGTGTTTTTATTTTCATTTATCACTACATATTTTCTAATTTATCTTTTGGTTTTCTAATTTATCTTTTTATCCATTGGTTGCTTAAGAGTGTGTTGTTTAATTGCCACAAATTTGTAAATGTTTTATTTTTCCTAATGTTATTAATTTCTATCTTCATCCCATTTTGGTTTGAGAAGATACTTTGTATAATATCTAGCTTTTAAAATCTATTGAGGCTTAGTTTGTTTTCTAACATGGTTTATCCTAAAAACTTACACTTGAAAAGAATGTGTATTCCGTTCCATTGGGTAGAGTGTTCAGTAAGTGTCTGTTAGATCTAGTTAATTTCTTGTGTGTAAGTCCTCAATTTCCTTGCTTATTGTCTGAGTCAGTTCAGGTTGCTATAGGAAATATGCCATAGCCTGGGTGGCTTAAACACTACACATTTATTTCTCACAGTTCTGGAGGTAAGAAAGTCCGAGATCAAAGTACCGGCAGATCTAGTGTTTGGTGGGAACCTGGCTCCTGGCTTTGGAATTTGCCATCTTCTTGTTATATTTCCACATCAGAGAGCAGAGAAACAGCAAGCTATCTGGCCTCTGGTTAAAAGAGCATTAATCTCATTACCTTCCAAAGGCCCAATTCCAAATACCATCACAATAAAGATTGCACTTGAACATAAATTTTGGTCACACAAACATTCAATCTATAGCACTTATTTTCTTTCTGGTTGTTCAATCCTTTATTGAGAGTATAATGTAGAATGGTCTATTTCTATCTTAAATTTAATCAATTGTGCTTTATATATTTTGATGGACTTTTATTAAATGTATAAATGTTTATATTTTCTTGTATTAAAACTTATATTAATATATAATGTCATTCTTTGTATGAACTTTTTTGTTTAAAGTCAATTTTGTCTGATAGTAGCGTATTTACTATAGTAACTAAACAAAAGTATGCATGGCTATACTACTATCAGACAAAATGGCTATACATACTTTCTTTTGTTACTAATATCATTTTCCATCCTTTCACTTTCAAACTATTCGTATCTTTGGATCTAAAGTGAGTTTTCTATAGACAGCATATAGTTGAATCACATTTTTAAAAATCAATTTTCTCAATCTTCATCTTTCGATTGGAAAGTTTCATCCATTTGTGTTTAATTACTAATTAGAAGAGATTTTGGCATTTTTCTATTTGTTTTCTATATGCCTTATAACTCTTTTTGTTCCCCATTTCCTGCATTACTGTTTTATATGTTTAATAGATTTTTGTAGTAAAACATTTAAATTCCTTTCTCATTTCCTGTTGTGTATGATTTTTAGCCATTTTCTTTGTAGTTATCATGAAGATTATATTTAACATCCTAAAATTCTAAAATTCTACTTTGAATTTATACCAGCATAATTTCAATAACATACAAAAACTCTTCTCCTTTAACAGCACCATCCCCATCCCTTTAGTTGTAAATGTCACAGAATTACATTTTTATTTAATAAATTGTGTCTCCAAAACACAAACTAATAACTTTTAATGTATTAGTGTTTTAAATTGTGTAGAAACCTAAAAGTGGAGTTACACATCATTGTTTCACTAATACTGGCTTTTAAAATTGGCCATGTATTTAACTTTACTGAGATCTTTATTTCTTCATAAGGCTTCAAGTTACTGTCTAGTGTTCTTTCTATTTCAACCTGCAGGACTCCCTTTAGTATTTCTTGCAAGGCAGATATAGTGGTAATAAATTCCCTCAGCTTTTGTTTATCAGGGAATGTTTCATTTTTCTCCTCACTATTGAAGGACAGTTTTGCCAGATATGTAATTCTTGGTTGACAGTATTTTTTATGTTAGTACTTTGAATATGTCAGCCCACTGACCCCTTGCCCTGAAAGTTTGTGATGAGAAATCTGCTTGCAATTTTATTAAGGATTTCTTACATGTAATGAGTTGCTTCTCTCTTGCTGCTTTCAATATTCTCTCTTTGACATTAGCTTTCAATGATTTGTTTATCATGTGTTCTTGATGGAATTAAACTCTAGGAATGTATCCTATTGAAGCTTGTTGAGGTTCTTGGATGTTTATATTCGTGTCTTTCTTCAAGTTCAGAAAGTTTTTGCCCATTATTTCTTCAAATAATCTCTCTACCTCTTTCTCTTTTTTTCTGCTTCTGAGAATTCTGCAAAATACATGTTGGTCAGCCAGATGATTCCCATGGGTCTCTTATGTTCCATTCACTTTTTCTCAATATTTTTTCTTTCTGTTTATCAGACTCAATAATTTCCATTGTTCTATCTTCAAGTTTGATTATTCTTTCCTCCGCTTACTTAGAACTGCCATTGAATATTTATAGTGATTTGTCTTTTCAGTTATTTCATTCTTCACTCCAGAATTTCTTTTTGGTTTCTTTTTAGGTTTTCTATCACTTTATTGACACTTCAATTTTATTCATACTTTTAAAACACTTTGTCCATATCTTCTTTTAGTTATTTGAGCATCCTTAAGAGGTCCAAGAGCATCCTTAAGAGCATCCAAAACTCTTTGCCTAGTAGATTACCATCAGGTTTTTTCAAAGACTGGTTCTGTTTATTAATTTATTTTCCTTTTATATGGCATACTTTCCTATTTTTTGTATGCCTTGTTATTTTTTTCTTTTCTTTTTCTTCCTTTCTTTTTTTTTTTTTTTTTTTTGAGACAGGGTCTTACTATGTCACTTAGGCTGGAGTACAGTGGTACAATCCTGGCTCACTACAGTCTCAATCTCGGGCCCAAGCAACTCTCCTACCTCAGCCTTATGAGAAACTGGGACTAGAAGCATGTGCCACCATGCCTGACTACCTTTTGAAAAAGAATTTTGTAAAGACGGGGTTTCACTATGTTTCCCAGGCTGGTTTTGAACTCCTGAACTAAAACTATCCGCCCACCTGGGCCTCCCCAAAGTGCTAGAATTACAGGTGTGAGCACCGTGCCTGGACTATGCCTTGTGATTTTTTTGTTGAATATTGGACATTTGAATCTAATAAAGCAGTAACTCAGGAAATCTGATTTTCCTTCTTCCCTACGGTTTTCTACTTATTTTATTTTTTAGTTATTTATGGATCAGCCTGAAGTGTAAACTTAAAATCTTCTGATTTTTTTTTCTGCATTTGTATTTGCCTAGTGATACAGTCTTCAAACATCTGGAAAACATTTCCAAGAAGAATAGATGCAAACAAGCCCAGACTGTGAAGACTATGATAAATGTCTAACTTTTCAATGCCAAGACACTGATGAATATCTACAACCTTCAAGCCCATTCAACAAAACATGACTACAGTAAACGAAGTAAGTAATGCAGCAGGGACAATGCCAGAGAGACAGATATATGTGACCTTTCAGACAGACAATTCAAAATAGTTGTTTTGAGAAAAATCATAGAAATTCAAGATAACACAGAGAAGGAATTCAAAATCCTATCAGATAAATTTAACAAATAAATTTAAATAATTAAAAGGAATCAAGCAGAAATTCTGGAGTTGAAAAACGCAATTGACACACTAAAAAATGCATCAGAGTCTTTTAATAGCAGAATTATCAAACAGAAGAAAGAATTAGAGAGCTTGAAGATAAGCTATTTGAAAATACACAGTCAGAGGAGACAAAAGAAAAAAAATACAACGACACTTATCTGCAAGATCTAGAATATAGCCTGAAAAGGGTAAATCTAACACTTATTGGCCTTAAAGATGAGGGAGGTGGGTAGAAAGTTTATTCATCAGGATAGTAACAGAGAACTTCCTAAGCCTAGATAAATATATCAATATTTAATTACAAGAAGGCTAAAGAAAACCAAGTAGATTTAATCCAAAGAAGACTACCACAATGCATTTAATAATCAAACTCCCAAAGATCTAGGATAAAGAAAGGATTTTAATTGTAGTAGGAGAAAAAAATAAACAAACAACATACAATGGAGCTCCAATATGGCTGGCAGTAGACTTTCCTTTGGAAACCTTACAGGCCAGGAGAGAGTGGTATGACATATTTAACATGAAGAAGAAGAAGAAGAAAAAAAAACCTTTTACCCTAGCATAGTATATCCAGTAAAAATATTCTTTAATATGAAGGAGAAATAAAGACTTTCCCAGACCAACAAAACCAGAGGGATTTTATTAACACCAGACCCAGTCTACAAGAAATGCTAAAGGGAGTTCTTCAATCTGAAAGAAAGGGACATTAATGAACAACAAGAAATCATCTGAAGGTACAAAGGTCACTGGTAATAGTAAGTACACAGATAGACATAGAATATTTAATACTGTAATTGTGGTGTATAAATTACTCTTATCTCTAGTAGAAAGATGAAAAGATGACCAATCAAAAATAATAACTACAACAAATTTTCAAGACATAGGCAGTATAATAAGATATAAATGGAAGCAACAAAAAGTTAAAAATCACAAGTTAAAATATTGAGTTTTTGTTAGTTTGTTTACTCAATTAGTGTGAAGTTGTCCTCAGTTTAAAGTAATGGGTTATAAGATATTTGCAAGCTTCATGGAACACACAATGGATACACAAAAAATAAAAACAAGAAATTAAAACATAAAACACCACAGAAAATCACATTCATTAACATGAAGACAAGAAGGAAGGAAAGAAGGAAGAGAAAAATCACAAAATGACCAGAAAACAAATAATACAGTGGCAGAAATATGTCCTTACTCATCAATAATAACATTGAAGGTTAATGGAGTGAACTGTCTCATCAAAAGACATAGATTGGGCCGGGCACAGTGGCTCACGCCTGTAATCCCAGCACTTTGGGAGGCCGAGGCAGGCGGATCACAAGGTCAGGAGATCAAGATTATCCTGGCTAACATGGTGAAACCCCGTCTCTACTAAAAACACAAAAAAATTAGCCAGGTGTGGTGGTGGGTGCCTGTAGTCCCACCTATTCAGGAGGCTGAGGCAGGAGAATGGTGTGAACCTGGGAGGCAGAGCTTGCAGTGAGCCAAGATCGCACCACTGCACTCCAGCCTGGGCGACAGAGCAAGACTCCATCTCAAAAAAAAAAGAAAAAAAAAAACAAGGAAAAAAGACGTAGATTGGCTGAATGCATAACAAACCAAAACCCAATGATGTTACCTACAGTAAACATACTTCACCTAAAAAAAAAAAAAGTGCATATAGTTTGAAAATAAAGGGATGGAAAAAGATAGTCCAGGCCAATGGAAACCAAAAAAAAAAAAAAAAAAAAAAAAATAGCAGGAGTAGCTATACTTGTATCAGGCAAAATGGATTTCAAGAAAAAAACTATAAGAAAAGACAAAGAATGCCATTATATAATGGTAAAGGGGCAATTCAGCAAGAGGATGTAACAATTGTAAATCGAAATGCACTCAATATTGGAACACCCAGATATATAAAGCAAATGTTGTTAGAGCTAAAGAGAGAGATAGACCCCAGTACAATTATAGCTGGAGACTTCAACACCCCACTTT
The DNA here is from genome assembly GCF_006542625.1 of Nomascus leucogenys. NCBI lineage: Eukaryota > Metazoa > Chordata > Mammalia > Primates > Hylobatidae > Nomascus > Nomascus leucogenys. The sequence continues at coordinate 97,783,094 of NC_044385.1, forward strand.
CAGCACTGGACAGATCTTCCAGACAGAAAATCAATGAAAAAAATCAGACTTAATCTGCACTATAGATCAAACGGATCTAATAGATATTTACAGAATATTTCATCCAAGGCCCATAGAGTACACATTCTTCTCAGCACATGGATCATTCTCAAGGATATACCATATGTTAGGTCACAAAGTAAGTCTTTAAACATTCAAAGAAAATTGAAATAACATAAAGCATCTTCTCTGACCACAATAGTATAAAATGACTAATAAATAACAAGGGGAATTTGGAAACTATAAAAACATATGGAACTTAAACAACATGTGGGGATTTGCTGGCAAGATGGCCAAATAGGAGCAGCTCTGGTCTGCAGCTCCCAGCAAGATCCATGCAGAAGGCAGGTGATTTCTGCATTTCCAACTGAGGTACCTGGTTCATCTCACTGGGACTGGTTGGACAGTGGGTGAAGCCCATGGAAGGTGAGCCGAAGCAGGGTGGGGCATCGCATCACCTGCGAAGCACGAGGTTTTGGGGAATTCTCTCCGCTACCCAAGGGAAGCTGTGAGGGACTGTGCCACGAGGAATGGTGCACTCTGGCCCAGATACTGCTCTTTTCCCATGATCTTTGCAACCTGCAGACCAGGAGATTCCCTCCGGGGCCTATGCCACCAGGGCCCTGGATTTCAAGCAAAAAACTGGGCAGCTGTTTGGACAGACACTGAGACAGCTGCAGGAGTTTTTTTTTTTTTCCATACCCCAGTGGCACCTGGAATGCCCATGAGACAGAACCATTCACTCCCCTGGAAAGGGGCCTGAAGCCAGGGAGCCAAGTGGTCTGGTGTGGCGCATCCCACCCCAAGGAGCCCAGCAAGTTAAGATCCACTAGCTTGAAATTGTCGCTGCCAGCACAGCAGTCTGAGGTCCACCTGGGATGCCTGAGCATGGTCGGGGGAGGGGCGTCTCCTATTGTTGAGGCTTGAGTAAGCAGTTTTACCCTCACAATGTAAACAAAGCTGCCAGGAAGTTCAAACTGGGTGGAGCCCTCCGCAGCTCAGCAAGGCCATTGTGGTCAGATAATGGGCACAGCTTCAGCAGACTTAAATGTCCCTGCCTGACAGCTCTGAAGAGAGCAGTGGATCTCCCAGCACACAGTTTGAGCTCTGCTAAGGGTCAGACTGCCTCCTCAAGTGGGTCCCTGACCCCCGTGTATCCTGACTGGGAGACACCTCCCAGTAGGGGCCAACAAACACCTCTTGCAAGAGAGCTCTGGCTGGCATTCTGGGACGAAGTTTCCAGAGGAAGTAACAGGCAGCAATATTTGCTGTTCTGCAGCCTCCACTGGTGATACAGGGACAAACAGTGTCCAGAGTGGACGTCCAGCAAATGCCAGCAGACCTGCATCAGAGGGGCCTGACTGTTAGAAGGAAAACTAACAAACAGAAAGGGATAGCATCCACATTAACAAAAAGGATGTCCACTCAGAGACCCCATCCAAAGGTCACCAACATCAAAGACCAAAGGCAGATAAATCCATGAAGATGGGGAGAAACCGGTGCAAAGAGGCTGAAAATTCCAAAAACCAGAATGCATCTTTTCCTCCAAAGGATCACAACTCCTCGCCAGCAAGAGAACAAAACTGGATGGAGAATGAGTTTGATGAATTGACAGAAGTAGGCTTCGGAAGGTGGGTAATAACAAACTCCTCTGAGCTACAATGCAAGGAAGCTAAGAACCTTGAAAAAAGGTTAGACAAATTGCTAACTAGAATAACAGCATAGAGAAGAACATAAATGACCTGATGGAGCTGAAAAACACAGCATAAGACTGTCATGAAGCATACACAAGTATCAAGAGCCAAATCAATCAAGCAGAAGAAAGGATATCAGAGATTGAAGATCAATGTAATGAAATAAAGTGTGAAGACAAGATTAGAGAAAAAAGAATAAAAAGAAATGAACAAAGCCTCCAAGAAATATGGGAGAATGGGAAAAGACCAAACCTACATTTGATTGGTGTATTTGAAAGTGACAGGGAGAATGGAACAAAGTTGGAAGTCCAGAACCAGATGGATTCACAGTTGAATTCTACCAGAGGTACAAAGAGGAGCTGGTCCCATTCTTTCTGAAACCATTCCAAACAACAGAAAAAGAGGGAATCCCCCCAACTCATTTTATGAGGCCAGCATCATCCTGATACCAAAACCTGTGCAGAGACACAATGAAAAAAGAAAATTTCAGGCCAATATCCCTGAAGAACATCAATGCAAAAATCCTCAATAAAATACTGGCAAACCGAATCCAGCAGCACATCAAAAAGCTTATCCACCATGATCAAATTGGCTTCATACTTGAAATGCAAGGCTGGTTTCACATACGCAAATCAATAAATGTAATCCATCACATAAACAGAACCAATGACAAAAACCACATGATTATCTCAATAGATACAGAAAAGTCCTTCGACAAAATACAACACCCCTTCATGCTAAAAACTCTCAATAAACTAGGTAGTGATGGAACGTATATCAAAATAATAAGAGCTATTTATGGCAAACTCACAGCCAGTACCATCCTGAATGGACAAAAACTGGAAGCATTCCCTTTGAAAACCAGCACAAGACAAGGATGCCCTCTCTCACCACTCTTATTCAACATAGTATTGGAAGTTCTGGCCAGGACAATCAGGCAAGAGAAAGCAATAAAGGGTATTCAAATACGAAGAGAGGAAATCAAATTGTCTCTGTTTGCAGATGACATGATTATATATTTAGAAAACCCCATCGTCTCAGCCCCAAATTTCCTTAAGCTGATAAACAACTTCATCAGAGTCTCAGGATACAAAATCATGTGCAAAAATCACAAGCATTCCTATACACCAATAACAGACAAACAGAGAGCCAAATTATGAGTGAACTTCCATTCACAATTGCTACAAAGAGAATAAAATACCTACGAATACCACTTACAAGGGATGTGAAGGACCTCTTTAAGGAGAACTATAAACCACTGCTCAAGGAAGTAAGAGGGGACACAAATACATGAAAAAAACATTCCATTGTCATGGATAGGAAGAATCCGTATCATGAAAATGGCCATACTGCCCAAAGTAATGCTATCCCCATCAAGCTACCTTGACTTTCTTCACAGAATTAGAAAAAACTACTTTAAATTTCATATGGAACCAAAAAAGATCCCACATAGCCAAGACAATCCTAAGCAAAAAGAACAAAGCTGGAGGCATCACATTACCTGACTTCAAACTATACTACAAGGCTACAGTAACAAAAACAGCATGGTACTGGTACCAAAACATAAATATAGACCAATGGAACAGAACAGAGGCCTCAGAAATAACACCACTCATCTACTACCATCTGATCTTTGACAAATGGGATAAAAACAAGCAATGGGGAAACGATTCCCTATTTAATAAATAGTGTTGGGAAAACTGGCTAGCCATATGTAGAAAACTGAAACTGGATCCCTTCCTTACACCTTATACAAAAATTAACCCAAGGTGGATTAAAGACTGAAACATAAGACCTAAAGCCATATAAACCCTAGAAGAATACCTAGGCAATACCATTCAGACAAAGGCATGGGCAAAGACTTCATGACTAAAACATCAAAAGCAATAGCAACAAAAGCCAAAATTGACAAATGGGATCTAATTAAACTAAAGAGCTTCTACACAGCAAAAGAAACTATCATCAGAGTGAACAGGCAACTTACAGAATAGGAGAAAATTTTTGCAATCTATCCATCTGACAAAGGGCTAATATCCAGAATCTACAAGGAACTTAAACAAATTTACCAGAAAAAAAAAAAAAAAAAAAAACCATCCAAAAGTGGGCAAAGGATGTGAACAGAGGCTTCTCCAAAGAAGACATTTATGTGACCAACAAACATATGAAAAAAAGCTCATCATCACTGCTCATTAGAGAAATGCAAATCAAAACCACACTGAGACACCATCTCACACCAGTTAGAATGACGATCATTAAAAAGTCAGGAAACAACAGATATTGGAGAGGATGTGGAGAAATAGAAATGCTTTTACACTGTTAGCAGGAGTGAAAAATTAGTTCAATCACTGTGGAAGACAGTGTGGTTATCCCTCAAGGATCTAGAACCAGAAATACCATTTGACCCAGCAATCCCATTATTGGATTTACAAACTATTATTACAAAGGATTATAAATCATTCTACTATAAAGACACATGCACACGTATGTTTATTACAGCACTATTCACAATAACAAAGACTTGGAACAAACTCAAATGCCCATCAACGATAGACTGGATTAAGAAAATGTGGCATATATATGCCATGGAATACTATGCAGCCATAAAAAAGGATGAGTTCGTGTCCTTTCCTGGGACATGGATGAAGCTGGAAACCATTAATCTCAGCAAATTAACACAGGGACAGAAAACCAAACACCACATGTTCTCAGTCATAAGTGGGAGTTGAACAATGAGAACACATAGACACAAGGAGGGGAACATCACACACCAAGGCCTGTTGGGGGTTGGGGACTAGTGGAAGGATAGCATTAGGAGAAATAACTAATGTAGATGACAGGTTGATGGGTGCAGCAAACCACTGTGGCACATGTATCTCTATTTAACAAACCTGCACGTTCTGCACATGTACTCCAGAACTTAAAGGATAATAATTTTTTAAAAAACAATTATTTTAAAAATTATATTTGGGAGGCCAAGGCAGGCAGATCATGAGGTCAGGAGATCGAGACCATCCTGGTTAACATGGTGAAACCCCATCTCTACTAAAAATACAAAAAAAAAAAAAAAAAAAAATTAGCTGGGAGTGGTGGTGGGTACCTATAGTTCCAGCTACTCGGGAGGCTGAGGCAGGAGAATGGTGTGAACCCAGGAGGCGGAGCTTGCAGTAAGCAGAGATTGCACCACTGCACTCCAGCCTGGGCCACAGAGTAAGACTTCATCTCAAAAAAAAAAAAAAAAAAAAAAATTGGAAAGCAGTATGGAAAACCTATATATTAATGCCATCATTATTTTCTGTCTTCTACATACATCCTAGTATATAGGCTAAACCATAGTCTGAATATTCAATTTGTTGACTGACCTAGCAACTGTGCAATTAAGATTATTTTTAGAATTTTAGTATTAAGCCATGACTTTTTTGACAATTTTCTTGCATATCACTTCAAAAGGCAAGAAAAATTTTCATTGCACTAAATTGAACTCACAGCTCTCAATCCTCCACTATTCTCTCAACTCTATCATGCTGCATTTGATTGTATTTTAATGCAAATATGCCACTTCATCTACAGGATAAAAGTCAAATTAGAGAACAATTCAGACACATCAGAGTGTAAACTTGCCTTAGTAAATGAGTTAAAGTTGTATTTGTTTTGATATATAAAGCTAAGTGATTTGATGTTAAGAAAGTTGCCCTAATGACAGCAATTATGGATAGCCATCATTTGACAGTAAATCTTCCACATGGTATTCTCATATTCTTGGGGCCAAATTCTTCCTTAATTACACACCCATTTTCATGAGAGCCAGGCTGCAGCCAGCCAGAGATATAGGGGCTTAGTACAAGGGGAAGTGTTTTATTATCTTCATTATTTCAGTTACTAAGTAATATAAATTGAAGAAAATGTATATAATTTTCTTGCCCCCAAATTTAGCATAATATATTAAAAACCCCACCAAATAGAAAGCAAGAAAATGGCATCCTAGGGTCACAGCAGATTATTTTTTCCAAACTTTCTTAATATTATGATATTTCTTTACAATTAGAAGTTATAATGAAAAGATGTAATTATCTCACCTCTTTTCCCTGTTTAATCAGGCTCTTGTCTTTGCTATCTTTCAAACCACACCAGCCTAGGATTTTCCATCAAAATTCTCCTTTCTCCTTTCTTTTCCCATGTGTTCAGCAATGAACTGTTGTTCAGGTTGTCTAAGTTGCACTTAAAGATTACATAATTGTCCTTCTTACTGAAACGTCTGTTAAGCAGATTTCACACAGACTACCCAGGAAGGGAGAGGTACACCTACATATTTTTTCCATTTATTTTACTTACTTTGAAGTTTTTCCATGTCTAACGTTATAGGGATAAAACTAAGGCTGTAATATGCTAAATTCTTTTAATCTGTAGTGAGAGATTTAATTCATCTTCTGAAAATGCTCAACTTGCTTCCAGACAGTAATTTTTGTTCTTATAGTAGCTGACTAAATTTTTTTTTTTTAAGAGAGACTTGTAGAAAGAAATAAAAATAAAAAGATGCCTGTCTGGATGTACTTTATTTAAATAAATTGAGTTTTTTGTTCAACATTTAATACAGGGGTATAGTATAGTATGAATTCATTAACTCACTAGGGCTTTTTATATTATATATACTATTAGTCACTTTTTTCTGATCTCTTTTTAATCTTTTAAAAATATTGCTACTATATTTTTTCTTGTTTGCCTTCTTTGATTTTGCATGAACTTCTATTCTGCCTAAACTTGAGTCTTTTTCAAACCTACATCTCTTCATTCTGTCCTAGTTTTCAATACAATTTTTGACACAATATTCCATGATTTGTTTTTAAAATTTTTATGTTTCCACACTTATCTCTCCTGCCTTCCTCAGTAGGTCCCCAATGTTCCAAAAATTAATCATTTATACCAGTGTATTTTAGCTGAATTATCTCTTTTATGCAGTTCTTTTAATAAGATTTTATAATTGTAGTCCATGCTGTTAATTAAGCAGATATCTCAAAGAGTGGTTTTGAACTTTAAGCTGACTCAAAGATGTAATATTCTTGACCAAAAATTTGGTAGGGTATCAATCAGGATTCAACTAGAGAAGCAGAACTAGCAAGAGATAGATTAAATAGGTAAATGTATTGCAAGGAATTGTCCTACAAAAATGTGGAGACCGGCTAAGCAAGCCCTAAATTCTGTAGGCAAGCAGGCAGGAAGGTAAGATCACGGGCAGGGTAGAACCTCACAAACTGAAGCTTGGAGTCCTCAGGCAGGTACTCAAGAAGGGACATTTACCAGCAAGGGGATCCCAGGACCATCAGCTGGAGCTTGGAGTCCAGATTCAGGAAAGCTCTAGCCCTCTTTCAAAGGGCTTCACTTTATTTGAATATTGGGGACTGATAATAAGGAAGCCATGAGAGATGGGATAAATGTAGGAAAATAAAAATCAAAAAATGAATTATGGATACCTGAAATTCTAATGAGAGATGGGCAGAATGAACTGATAAGATTCAGACAGGCCCATCCTTTGGATTAATTGAAGGCAACTGATTAGGAGTTTTAAATTACACCTGGAAAATCCCCTCATAGAATGGCTTCTATCTCCCTTCTATCCTCCAGCTCTTCTGAGAGAATCTCTCTCTTAGTCCATACTCCCTGGAAACACACCAGGAAGGTAATTCTGAGGACTACAGTTTAGCCTAGCCAAGTGGACATATCACAGTCTTCGGTCCGTTGAAATGAGGTTTGACCAGACATAGTTTTGTAGCTCACTGAGAGTATCTGATGCGCTGTGATTTATTCCTGACAAGGAAGTGCTCTGATAGAGTGATAAAAAATGACCAATTGTTGATCATAACTAATATTTATTAAATAAACACTTTGTGCCAGATATTGTTTTACACTTTAGGTATAGTAATGCAATCATCACGACCTTATGAAGTAAGAGACTATTATTATCCCCATTTTCAAAAGGAGACCTTGAGGCACACACAGGTTAAGTAACTTGCCCAAGCTCACGCGGTTTGTAAGTGACAGAGCTAGTTTTGAATTGGGGGAATCTAGCTCCAGAGTCCATAATGTTACCACTATGCTATCCTCAAGCATCAAAAAAATCCCACATTTTTAGATAAAATTATAAATGTCCTAACTCAGCTCTAATTCTTGGCACTTTCATGCTTATTCAGCTTATTTCTTAGATAATAAGAACCTCTGTTAGGATAAGAGTTCATCTTTACTTTTCCACTAACCCTTCTACTTTTTTTCTCTAACTATGGACTCTGAAATTTTGTCACCTCTCTGGGCACAGTTAGCCCATTTAGTTAGGAAAATGCTTCCTCAAAGAGCAGGAAAAGCCTGTAACATCTCCAGTCTCCGAGGACGTGTACAGCTCCTACTCCCGTGAGTTCCCGGCAAGGTGTAGAACACTTTCTATTATACACAGTCCATTCTAACAGAGCCAGATTCAAACATGCAATGAAGGGTGAAGGAGGCATCAATAAACTGAAGGTTTTTAGTGGAACCACTTACTGTAAGTGTGACAGACTTGGATGGGGTGGGTGACAGTGTAAAGTACTCTGAAAAATCACTGCCTTCCACTGTTTTATCTCACTCACATTGAAGTTATTCCTGCAAATGAAAGTACGTGGTAAGGCCAAGGATTTCCTTCTATAGGGCTTGTGGCTATTAAGGAATTGAAAAATGGGGGTGTCATTAGGCAGGGACTTAAAGGAGAGGGAAAAATCAGTCCAATCACTGTATATCATATTACCAGGATATACAAAGATTACTCTAATCCTCAGCACATCAATTAACAACCAACCTGTCTTTTTCTGTATTTTTTTTCATAGAAGCAATATTCACAGTTGATGTCTGAATTCTCAGACAGTAAAGAGCTTGCCATAAAACAGGAAATGTTAGGGGCTTCTTATGGAATAATGGAAAAATGGAAATTAGTGTCAAAATGATGTCATGGCTTCAAAACATTGTTGGTACAAGTGCCTGACAGGCATCCTTGACACAATCTGTAATGACACAGTAAGAAAGCAAAAATAATGTGACAATGACTCTCTATAGGACTCATGAAGGATGACTGGCTGGGTGCTGCACTCCATATGCTGATCCCAAGTCGAAGATGCATTTCCTCTCTGAGACATCAATATTTATGAGATTTATTGATTATCTTGTCATGTATAAAATATGTGCTTAACAGTATATTTAAGGGTCAATTGGAGTCACAGGGACACGTTTGAGAGAGCAGCATCACCTATAAGCAGGACACGAGAGACATTGTAACATTCTTTGTCAATTCTTACTAGCTCAAGCAAAATCTCTCTAAGAACATAAATCAGTACAAATTTAAAATAATTCTCTGAGAGAAGACAAAGACAGCAGGTCAAGAAGGTTTCACAGGTAAGGTTTACTAAAAATATTCAAAAAGTTGACAATAATATCTATCTTATATAAACTCTTGCAATAATTCTCTTATTTAAGCAAATTATTAGTGTATGATTTGAGAATGTCCTGGCTTATTGCCAGATTATTCACTGCATGAACCATAAAATCATTTAATTTTAGAACTAGAAGAAACTGTAACAGTCACTGAGCTCAGCACCTTAGAAACAAAGGTGATTCTCAGTATCACAGAACTTGTTAGCTGTAGAACTGGTGCCTGTACTTCTAATAACTAGGAAGAGTCATTCTCTGTATGCCAGGTTAAATCAATTCAAACTGCATTTGGCTGCAAGTACTGTATCATGCATCAAGAGATCTGGCAATAGGCAGTACTCGATTGGTGTTCAGATCATCAGTACCATTGAGGATCCAAGCCCCTACCAGCTTTCCCATACTTAGCATGTGGCTTCACATCTTGTGATACAAACATAGCAGCTGCACTTTTAGATACCATGTCTGTGTCCTGGCAAAAATAAGGAAGAAGGGAAATGGGCTCAAGTAACAGATGTCCACTCCTTGGCCGGTCTCAGTCACATGGCCATCTCTAGTTACAAGTGAAAATTTTTAACTTTTACAGCTTCATTATAGAGACAGCAAAGCAGAGGAGATTGAAAATGGAGGTTGGGTCAGCCGATATATAATGCCTCCCTTTCTAGCTGCTATGGACTGAATTGTGCCGCTCCCCAAATTCATATGTTAAATTCCTAAACCCCCACGGGACTGTATTGGAGACAGGGCTTTTAAGGAGGTAAGGTTAAATTAGGTAAGGTAAATTAGGGTGGAGCCCTGACCTGATAAAACCAGTGCCCATAAGAGGAAGAGACACCTGAGTTTTCTGTTCTCTCTCTCTCTCTTTCTCTCTCTCTCCCCCAACCCCCTTCCATGTGAGGATACAGCAAGAAGATAGACATGTACAAGCTAGGAAAAGAGGTCATCACCAAAAACCAAAGTCTGTTGGAACCTTGATCTGGGAATTCCTAGTCCTTAAGACTATGAGAAGATAATTTTCTATTCTTTAAGCAATCCAGTCTATGGTATTCAGTTGTGGCAGCCAGGGCTAATATACTAGCATACACAGAGACAGGCATTCACTCATTCATTCAGTGAAAATTCAGCAAACACCTATGATGTTGTAATCACTGAGAATACATGCATGGAATTGAAATGAACATGACCCAGGCCTGTCTAGTTGGCAGGTAGCAGGACACATCATCAACAATAGCAATAGTGCAATAATTGTCCTCATAGGTAATTACAGATTGTTATTGGAATACAAAGGGAAGTAAACAGAAGCTTTACTGAACAACCCAGCAGCATGGCTTCAAGGAGGGTTTCTAAGAGTGACCTCTGAACATCAGGCTACTTACTTAACCTTTCTAAACTTCAACTGTGAGAATGGGGGTAAAAATCAAATCAACCACATATATCTGTTGTGTCAATTTAATGAAATAAACCATGTAAATGAGGTAATGAGATATACCACAATGCCTGACATTTTTGAAGCAAGCAATAAAAAAAATTATAATCACATTCAATAAATCAGGGGTCAGCAAGCTGCTTCTGCAAAGGGCCTGATAGTAAATAGTATAGGCTTTGCAGGTCATATCGTCTCTGTTGCAACTAATTAACACTTCCATTGTAGTGTGAAATCGGCCATAGACAATGTATAAATGAATTAGCATGCTGTGTTCCAACAAAACTTTATTTACAAAAGTGGGTGATCAGCCAGAATTGGAGCATATTATCACAGATGTATAACTGCAAATAATTTTAGGCATTATTTTGAGAGATCTCTTTGTACCGGCCTTAGAAATGTACCCTGGTTTTAAAGTTAGAAAAAATGTATAGTCATATGAATATTTTGGGCAGACACATGGACAACATGTGTGGCCACTCGATCCTTCAAATGTTTTCTCTTCTAGATTTATGTGTAGTTGCAAAGACTTAGCAGCCAACAACTATGTTAAGTGAGTCTGGCTTTCTTCCAGTGAAATTTTCATGTTTTCACTCATACAATAAAGCTTAGTCTCTGCCTCAAAGGCTCAAGAACTAGAAAAGTGAGGGTGGGACAGGGGATTTTTTTTTAAGTGTAATTTTCATTTAAGTTTATTTATACCGAATGCTAGGCACTATGTTAGGCGCTAGGAAAACCGAGAGTTCAGATATAACCTTAAGCCCTCAAGGAGCCTCCCACCTTTTGTGGGTTTGGAGGGTTGCAGTGATTGTTCTCTAGTAAGACAGCAAATGTGTTGTCTGGTTTCTTGAGAAATTATTGAAACTTTCTCAGGAGTACCTGGATTAAAGTAGTAACAATTTCACTACTCTCTTCAACAGCCAAGGTTGAAGGAGGCTTTTAGTGGTGGGCTATAATTTCATCATAATTCAAATGTTGCCTGTTCAATTTTCTATCTCATAACTCCACAGTCCTTTTCCTTCAATTAGCAAATTAAATCATTGGAGATCCAAAGCTGACAACTAGAAATCTCCAACCTGTACAATCCATCTCTTTTTTTTCCCGGAGGAAACCTTGACATTCTCTTCTCACAAGTTTTAAGCTTCTTTCCCTCAACACCTTTCCACAGTTTATTTATTTTTTTTTCTTTTAAGACTAAAGAATTGTGGACAGAGTAAAATTGTGGGGAGAGACCTCGAGGTAGAATATTATCATCTTGGGAGACAAGTAGCTAGGGATTCGCCTTGCTTTCTTTTATATAGAAATAAAACACCAGCACTAAGCTTATGTTCACGAGCAGCCCAGATGCTCAGGTTCTTTTTTCTTTTGATGTATATTTGTGTATGAAAGCTTCATTTTCTTTGTTCCAGTGATTGAGGGAGTTTGGTTCTTTCAGTACAAAGAATCTACTTTCATTTCCTTTATTGAAATGGATATTTATCCCATAGAGAATTGTCCATATTTGTCTGTGGGTCCTCTTTTCTTTATTCACGTAGCTCCTGCTTGTATCTTTCTCTTTTTTTTCTTCTTTTCTTTACCAGGCGTCCACATGGCATGCTTCCAATTGTGTTTATCCACTCTAGCTAATTGACAGTCACATAAGTGCAAGTAATGTGAGGTATTATTGTGAGAGATTTCTGTTTGCCTCTTTAATTAAGCAGTTGTTCACAGGTGCATACAGTTACAACAAAATTAATTGATAGCTTTATATCACACATCTTGAGCCCACTGCTATTTGATGTTTTCAAACACAACTATTAGATTTGTCTTATCTTGTATATAGGGAGTATTTCTCATTTTGTTCCAACAGAGGTTAGGATAGGTTACTCTAAATACAAGAAAAATCTATCAAAGCAGCAAAGATAATTTTGCTAAGAAGGAAACAAAGTGAAATGTTTATTTATGGAACATTTTGTCACCACCAAGAAGTACAGTGAGACACTCTTTATATTTCTGTATGCACTGCAAGTTTCCTGAGTGTCAAAAATCATTGCTACCCAAACCAAATAGCTTCCTGTGAGGGCCATGTGTTTATCTTTCAATGATACCGAGAAGCGATACACACTTACAGCAGGCAAGTGGCATTTCCTGGGATTAAGTTTTATTAATAGTCATTATTCACTTTTTTCTTTATTTTTGTCTGAGTACCAACAAAGCACCGCACCTTTCCCAAATCATAGAGGGCTTCCCCACAAGGAGAAAGAGGAACAGATGTACTGTGACTAGGTCTTCTGCTTGCTAGAAAGAGCAGGAGGATGGAGATGGAAGGCATCTCAATCTCACAGTCTCCTACTTGGGCAGCCTGCTACCTGGGCAGCCTGCTAGAGGGATTACAATGTAACATTTGAGTGAGACTTCCTGAATTTGAGCCCTGCCTTATTATTTATTACCTGGGTGTGCTAGGCAAGTTACTTAACTTCTCTGTTCCCCGATTTACTCACAGGTGAATGGAGATATCTAAGTAAGCACCTCATAGAAATGTTGTCACAATTAAATGAGTGAATGCAGCAAAGTCTTGGAATGACAAATGCAGAATAAATGAAAGGTATTCTTTGTAGTAGACCATGTGATGTAAGCAGTTTATTTAAACTTTTTCAGTTTTATTTTTTTACTGTAACTTTTGGATATGAATACTAATTGATTTGTTAATTGTATAAAATATTCCAGACATATTAATAATTTAATTATTACTCTAAATACTCCCGAACTTTGGGACTTAGCTACATAATCTGTTTACAAGAATATACCACCAACCAAATAATAGTGTTCATTTCTAGTCATGTATATTATTTTATTATTTCAAAACCCCCATCTGATTCCCTGCCTGTGGTTACCTCAGAACTCTAATACAGCAGGGGCAAAAACAGGTGAAACAAAGGACTCACTGTGAATGTACAGTGGGTGGCTCTCTATCCTGAAAGGTTTAGTAGCCCCAAAGGCCCTGTTTACCACCAAATTACTTGTCCTACTGTCATTAATAGAAATTTGAACACTTTTATGACAAAATCCAGAGAAGATCAAATTTTAAAATATATTTAATGCTTAGGAGACATTAGCACATGAACTAGTGCCACATTTGGATAGATTGTATTATCACATTAGCAGATCACTTAGACAAGAGCAGAGGGTTGAGTGAATATGATGTTGAAAATGAAGAACTAGATTAGGGACAGAGGGGATTTGTTTATTAGGCCCATAAAATGGTGAAGTGTTTAACTTTGACCACTGTGGCTAGGTGAGTGTCCAGTAGCAGTTTTGACTGGGAGGGTAGCTACCTGGTGTGTGTATGTCCAGAAGTGAATATAGACAAAAATCAGCATAAAATCGTATTTGAGATGAGAGCACAAAAGATCATACTAGGACAATAAATCTGTCATCAGCTCTAAGGAATAAATTTAGGGTCTGAGTAGAAGATGAAATCTAAAAGGTCAGGAGCTAGACAAACTCAGGAGTGGAGTTAGAGGTAAGGAATGGGGCAAGAACAGGGCAAGAAGACATAGAACTTGGGCTGAAAACAAGCTGGGATGATGCACAGAGCTTCCTTTTACTGGTCCTGTCTACAGGAGGGGTCTAGCTGAGTAAAAGGCACTGGATAGATGCACATGCAAGGGATATCAATATTTTGCTTTTGTAAATTTTTCAATCAGCACAATTTGAATTTTTCTTCCTTGGTTTGGATTCTAGATGTATAAATTTCTGGGAGAGAATGAGAAGCTTAAGAGAACTGATGAAGGTAACAGATATGTCCATATACCTGCAAGCACAGATTAAGTAGGAAATGGAATGTTGGATATGCCAATTTCAATGTCTTTGCAGCCAGTCAAGACCTGAGGTGATGGCTGTAGGAACCAGGTCCTGATACGATTTGGACTGAGATCAGTTAGTTCTATACGGACTTTCTAGCTTTATCATCTAAAGTCTGCATAAATGTGGGATTATGCACACACAGGCACTAGCCTTTCCGACTCCCCTTCTCACTCTGACATGCTCTTCCTCACCCGTACCTACACCAATCTTTTCACTGTTTCCTATGGAAATCCGCTATGTTCTAAATATCTTTTCTCAAAATATTTTTGCCCTTTTACATCAAATTTGCCCATGCCATTAACTGTGAGTGTTACAACTCTCTCATTTTTCTCATATGGGCTTCCAGGCACCCAGTGATGATCTTCAAACACTGATACAGTTAACCAAGTGTGCTCCCTTCTACTCTACCTGCTGTTATCATCTTAAGCAGCTTCTAGATTCCTGAATAATAAAACTAATGCAGTAGCTTGTGTCACTTGACCCTCTAAAGAACTTCAGCTCCACTCTTTGCTACTAACCAAATTCTATAATCGCCTTTCACAATCTAACCACAGAAGAAATGGCTCTATTTCTGAAATCCTGAATGTTTCTGTTTATTTAATATATAGCTATGGAAATATTTTATTTGAAATTTATATTACGTATATATTATCACATTACTACAACACATGACACGGAATAGGATAAAAAAAGAGATGAGGAAATTGAATAAAAAAGTAAATGAGGCCGAGCATGGTGGCTCATGCCTGTAATCCCACCACTTTGGGAGGCCGAGGTGGGCGGATCACCTGAGGTCAGGAGTTCGAGACCAGCCTGACCAACATGGAGAAACTCCATCTCTACTAAAAATGCAAAATTAGCCGAGTGTGGTGGCGCGTGCCTGTAATCCCAACTACTCGGGAGGCTGAGACAGGAGAATCGCTTGAACCTAGGAGGCAGAAGTTGCAGTGAGCCAAGATCGCACCATTGCACTCCAGCCTGGGCAACAAGAGCAAAACTCCGTCTCAAATAAATAAATAGATAAATAAATAAATAAATAAATAAAGCCAGAAGTAAGGTTAGTACACAAGCATGTATACCAAAAATTCTAGTTAATAGTTGTAAGCTGTTTCCCAAAAAAAGAAATTGGATCACAGTTCCTGTAAGGGAGAGACAATTTTTGTAAGGGAAACAGTGTTATGAGATCTCCTTTATGCTTGATAAAAGTGAAAATGCCCTCAATTATCCCTAGGGATAGCCCTGCTAATGATTGCTGTTTCTTATTATGTTTTTTATTATGTCCCCTAATGATGTCAATGCCATTCTCCTGAAAAAATGTGGTAAAAGCAATCTTTATTATCACAAAACAATATGTTATAAATATGCAGCTGGCCTGACCCCAGAATGAAATTAAGAATATCTAGAATAATCTGTGGATCATATCTCTTTATAAATATTGTTTCTTGAAATGAATCCTTGGGAAGATTTGGACACCAGAGAGTTCAAGGTTAAAACTGTTTGACAAAAAGAGTAAAATTCAATGTTGCAATTTTAAAGTGGAGTTATGTGCCTGACACTTGATGAACACAGAATAGGCATAAAATACATTTTTGAAAACTGGCCATGTCACCTTTGCTTGGAAGTGGGCCAAAGGAATGACTGAGAGAAGGGTTGAGATTTTTCACAAAAATAACTCTGCCTCTGCTTCAAAAATTAGACATATAGCCCAGATTAATTTCAAGGTGGTGGTTACCAATACCCATTCTACTCCACACCATAGACATAAAATATCTCACAAAAATATCTATAAAACATATCTCATTTTAAGCAATGTAACTCCTGGTGACTCTTCAAGATAGATTAATTGGCCAAATATATTCATAGATGACTGAATGATTTGACCTGTTACGTGGAAGTATTGGATAGAAGCCAATTACAGTTAGAGGACATCTGCCAAAACTTATGATTTGAGTTTTGAATAGTGGATCTTATGCCACTATTTCTGACAATAATTAAAAGACAGGATCAATTATGTGTTGAGGTCATTTCTAGTACATGACAATCAAGCCATTTCATCAACAAAGAAAAAAATACTTTTTCTCCTATTTTCAACATTAAGGTGGTATGTAGATATCTCATCCAAAAACAGCTTCAAATGATTAAAATATAAAGAACAGATGTTGGCAAAAATGTGGAGAAAAGGGAACAATTATACAACGTTAGTGGGAATGTAAATTAATACAACCTCTATGGAAAACAGTATGGAGATTCCTTAAAGAACTAAAATTAGAATTACCAATCCCTCCAGCAATCCCACTACAGGGTATCTACCACAAAATGCAGGTCTCAAAAAGACATCTGCATTTGTATGTTTATCACAGCATTATTCACAACAGCAAAGTCATGGAATCAATGTAAGCGTCCATCATATATATATATATATATAAAATTTAAAAATATATATAATGGAATACTACTCAGCTATAAGAAAGAATAAAATTGACTTTTGCAGCAACATGATGGGACTGCAAGCCATTATCCTAAGTAAAATGACTCAGAAACAGAAAGTCAAAAACCATATGTTCTCACTTATAAGTGGGAGCTAAACAACAGGTACACACAGACATACAGAGTGAAATAATAGACATCGGAGACTCCCGGAGGTAGGAGAGTGAGAGGCGGTTAGGGGATGAAATACTACCTATTGGGTACCGTATACGCTATTCAAATGATGGGTGCACGAAAAGGCCAGACTTCACCACTATGCAATATATCCATGTAATATAGTTGCACTTGTACCCCTAAATCTGTTTTTTTTTAAAAAAGAGTGGGATCTAAAAGACATTGATGTGTTTATTTCATTTGAAATCATTTTTTGTCTTTTTTTTTTTTTTTTTTTTTGAGACAGAGTCTTGCTCTGTCGCCCAGGCTGGAGTGCAGTGGTACAATCTCAGCTCACTGCAACCTCTGCCTCCCACATTCAAGCAATTCTCATGCCTCAGCCACTCAAATAGCTGGAATTACAGGCATGTGCCACCAAGCCCAGCTAATTTTTGTATTTTTAGTAGAGACGGGGTTTCACCATGTTGGCCAGGTTGGTCTTGAACTCCTGACCACAAGTGATCCACCCACCTTGGCCTCCCAAATTGCTGGTATTACAAGCTGAAATCATTTTTCTTATCTTTCAAGAGATTATGCCTATAAACATTGTCACTTGAATGGTATTAGGATGGAAATTCTGTATGAACAACAATAAATAGCTCCTATATTATGAGGTTCTGCAGCTTAGTTAGTTCACTGACTTAAAGACTAAGGAAAGGTCCCTAAAAGCTGCAAACATTCCTAGGTCATCCCAGATCTCTACAACCAAGGCTACAAAAACTCTCCGTGTTATTACCACTATATGCTACCACTGTGTGCACTTATAGCATACAGTGCCTCTGACACATATTAGGTGCTCAGTCTTTCTATGCTGCATAAAAAAGGGCTCTGTGATAAACTGTGGATTACAGAACCTGAAGTTCATTTATTCTTGTGCAGAATATTATCTGGAAAACAAAATTGTTACTTATCAGAGAGAATACTAGAACAAAATTTAAATAAATGTAATGCAAGCCTTTTTCAGTTTCAGAAAGATAGTATATGATAGTCCTTTAAAATATAGGCAAGATTATATATACATTAGGCTCATCTACATAAGATATTACCCACAGAGTACAGATAAGTAGATAAAGTGTTAAGGATGAGAACTCATCAGTGAGTATGTGTCTTAAAAAATTCTAAAGACAGGACTTTACCAAGAAACTTTTTAAACTTAGATTTTTACATTAGATGTCCTATATAAACAATGTGCTCAATTAAAAAACAACCTGAGTCTAAAAGATAAAGGAAACACGCATTATTATGCCAAGAACACTAGAGATTTTATTTCTGAGAATTCAATAGATATTTAACTTCCTCAGCTACATTCTCCGGAGTTATGAGCAATGAAACCCCAGAATCTGTGTCATTCCTCAGCTAAATGGCCAAATCTAATTCTTCTAATTCCTCTAACAAAGATTTATTGTACTCAAGTTTGGGAGATAAAATCAGAAGTTTCTTTGTACAACTTAAATTTTGCTAAGATTTTTATTGCTTCTTTTTTGTATAAATTATGGATTTGTTTTTACTTCCCTAACCAACCTTCTAACTGAGAAACTACATTATACTGGAATCATGCGAAGACATTCTAAAGGGTACCCAGGTGAACATAGTTTTAAGGGAATCAATTTCCAGATCATCAACTTCCATATATAATTTTTTCTCCAATTGATTTGCCTGAAAATAAGCCCATAAAGAAGGGCAAGTTTCTCTTTTCCATCTCCCCTTTCATCATGCCCTTTAGCTAGCTTCACAAAAGCAGGCATACTCTCACTGGTCTTGTTTCTTACTAAGGTGCATTGCCCCCAGGTGCAAAACCCTCCAGGAAGGCAAGCAAATGGACAATTGGGAACACTGAATCTGTATGTGCTTCTAGAAAGAAAATAGCCTTTTAAAAAATAGATATACATTATTTTCCATATTTATGGGGTACATGTGAGTATTTGTTACATGCATAGAAATGACTTTAATGAATGTTAAGGTGAAGTCTTTCAAAGACAGGTAAATTCCTATTCTTGGCTTTGAACAAAATTGAAGAATTTTGTGAAATAGTTGAAAAATCTTTCAAAACATTTATTGATGGTGGCCACTGTGTGATTATTTTTTCATATTTCAAAAACATTGAGTAACATTGTCAAGGCCAGTTTCCAAGATGTAAAATCTATACAGTTGCACAGCACCCTGTGTTCAGAAGGACCCCATGCTTGGTTTAATGCTCTGCTTTAATGTCTTGTGAGTTTTAATAATTTTCTCTTCAAACTTGTGTTTTGTAAGAGAAGTCAAATGGGACAGGGGAGCATGTGAATGAGCAGACAACAGACGTGTTTGATATGGAAGTCCCATTCCTTGTCAACCCATTTTTAGATATTTCATACATTTTCATGCAGTACTCCATCAGTGCCAAATTCTCGTGGGGCAAGACTCAAACACATCCAAGGTAAGTGTGTTACATGTACAATTGAATAAATGGGAGTACTGACATCGCCAGAAGACCACATTTTCCATTTAAATCTGAACATGCTTCAAAAGTAGAAAGAAGGGCAAATGACTTTCCAACAAACACAAATGACTAAGAACTCTGTATTCTTTCTTATTCATGTTTCTTTTATGTATTCGTCAACTATGTATGCTGAAAATGATGACTCTGAAAGAATGAGAAACAGAGCAACCCATAGTTCCCTTTCCTTTCAATCCTTCCTTACTCATCAGTAAACTAAAGGTAGAAAATATGTACATATCAAAACAAAACAGTGAAACAAAAAATAGTTCAGTTAGTTCTATGGAACTTCTACACTATATTGGTAAGAATAAAATACCTATGTCTTAATGAGCTACAAAACACAAAATATATAATTGTGGTGACCCAGAATACAAGTCAAATGTTTCTATATTTGTATTTAAAACTATCATTGCAATGCCCACAAGAGAAAGCAGGAAAGATCTAAAATTGACACCCTAACATCACAATTAAAAGAACTAGAGAAGCAAGAGCAAACACATTCAAAAGCTAGCAGAAGGCAAGAAATAACTAAGATCAGAGCAGAACTGAAGGAGATAGAGACACAAAAAACCCTTCAAAAAATCAATGAATCCAGGAGCTGGTTTAAGATCAACAAAATTGATAGATCGCTAAAAAGACTAATAAAGAAGCAAAGAAATAAGAATCAAATAGATACAATAAAAAATTATAAAGAGGATATCACCACCGATCCCACAGAAATACAAACTACCATCAGAGAATACGATAACACCTCTATGCAAATAAACTAGAAAATCTAGAAGAAATGGATAAATTCCTGGACACATACACCCTCCCCAGACTAAACCAGGAAGAAGTTGAATCCCTGAATAGACCAATAACAGGCTCTGAAATTGAGGCAATAATTAATAGCCTACCAACTAAAAAAAGTCCAGGACCAGACAGATTCACAGCCGAATTCTACCATAGGTACGAAGGAGGAGCTGGTACCATTCCTTCTGAAACTATTCCAATCAATAGAAAAAAAGGGAATCCTCCATAACTCATTTTATGAAGCCAACATCATCCTGATACCAAAGCCTGGCAGAGACACAACAACAAAAAAAGAGAATTTTAGATCAGTATCCCTGATGAACATCGATGCAAAAATCCTCAATAAAATACTGGCAAACCGAATACAGCAGCACATCAAAAAGCTTGTCCACCAGGATCAAGTGGGCTTCATCCCTGGGATGCAAGGCTGGTTCAACATACACAAATCAATAAATGTAATCTAGCATATAAACAGAACCAAAGACAAAAGCCACATGATTATCTCAATAGATGCAGAAAAGGCCTTTGACAAAATTCAACAGCCCTTCATGCTAAAAACTCTCATTAAATTAGGTATTGATGGGATGTATCTCAAAATAATAAGAGCTATCTATGACAAACCCACAGCCAATATCATACAGAATGGGAAAAAAACTGGAAGCATTCCCTTTGAAAACTGAGACAAGACAGGGATGCCCTCTCTCACCACTCCTATTCAACATAGTGTTGGAAGTTCTGGCCAGGACAATCAGGCAGGAGAAGGAAATAAAGGGTATTCAATTAGGAAAAGAGGAAGTCAAATTGTCCCTGTTTGCAGATGACATGATTGTATATTTAGAAAAACCCATCGTCTCAGCCCAAAATCTCCTTAAGCTGATAAGCAACTTCAGCAAAGTCTCAGGATACAAAATCAATGTGCAAAAATCACAAGCATTCTTATACACCAATAACAGACAAACAGAGAGCCAAATCATGAGTGAACTCCCATTCACAATTGCTTCAAAGAGAATAAAATACCTAGGAATCCAACTTACAAGGGATGTGAAGAACCTCTTCCAGGAGAACTACAAACCACTGCTCAATGAAATAAAGAGGACACAAACAAATGGAAGCACATTCCATGCTCATGGGTAGGAAGAATCAATATTGTGAAAATGGCCATACTGCCCAAGGTAATTTATATGTTCCATGCCATCCCCATGAAGCTACCAATGACTTTCTTCACAAAATTGGAAAAAAACTACTTTAAAATTCATATGGAACTAAAAAAGGGCCCACATTGCCAAGTCAATCCTAAGCCAAAAGAACAAAGCTGGAGGCATCATGCTACCTGACTTCAAACTATACTACAAGGCTACAGTAACCAAAACAGCATGGTACTGGTACCAAAACAGAGATATAGACCAATGGAACAGAACAGAGCCCTCAGAAATAATGCCGAATATCTACAACCATCTGATCTTTGACAAACCTGACAAAAACAAGCAATGGGGAAAGGATTCTCTATGTAATAAATGGTGCTGGGAAAACTGGCTAGCCATATGTAGAAAGCTGAAACTGGATCGCTTCCTTACACCTTATACAAAAATTAATTCAAGATGGATTAAAGACTTACATGTTAGACCTAAAACCATAAAAACCCTAAAAGAAAACCTAGGCAATACCATTCAGGACATAGGCATGGGCAAGGACTTCATGTCTGAAACACCAAAAGCAATGGCAACAAAAGCCAAAATTGACAAATGGGATCTAATTAAACTAAAGAGCTTCTGCACAGCAAAAGAAACTACCGTCAGAGTGAACAGGCAACCTACAGAATGGGAGAAAATTTTTGCAATCTACTCATCTGACAAAGGGCTAATATCCAGAATCTACAAAGAACTCAAATAAATTTACAAGAAAAAAACAACACCATCAAAAAGTGGACGAAGGATATGAACAGATGCTTCTCAAAAGAAGACATTTATGCAGCCAAAAGACACATGAAAAAATGCTCATCATCACTGGCCATCAGAGAAATGCAAATCAAAACCACAGTGAGATACCATCTCACACCAATTAGAATGGCGATCATTAAAAAGTCAGGAAACAACAGGTGCTGGAGAGGATGTGGAGAAATAGGAACACTTTTACACTGTTGGTGGGACTGTAAACTGGTTTGACCATTGTGGAAGACAGTGTGGCGATTCCTCAAGGATCTAGAACTAGAAATACCATTTGACTGAGCCATCCCATTACATGGTATATACCCAAAGGATTACAAATCATGCTGCTATAAAGACACATGCACACATATGTTTATTGTGGCACTATTCACAATAACAAAGACTTGGAACCAACCCAAATGTCCATCAATGATAGACTGGATTAAGAAAATGTGGTACAAATACACCATGGAATCCTATGCAGCCATAAAAAAGGATGCGTTCATGTCCTTTTTAGGGACATGGATGAAGCTGGAAACCATCATTCTCAGCAAACTATCACAAGGACAAAAAACCAAACACCCCATGTTCTTACTCATAGGTGGGAATTGAACAATGAGAACAGTTGGACACAGGAAGGGGAACATCACACACCGGGGCCTGTCATGGGGTGGGGGGAAGGGGTATAGCATTAGGAGATATATCTAATGTAAATGACGAGTTAATGGGTGCAGCACTCCAATATGGCTCATGTATACATATGTAACAAACCTGCACATTGTGCACATGTACCCTGGAACTTAAAGTATAATAAAAAAAAGAAAAAAAAACTGTCATTGCACAAAACAAAGATGAATGGTAAAATTTATGCTAATACTTTGGAATTTTAATTTTTCATTATGTAGAATGACATCAAGTAGCGAATAAAAACCACCACGGTAAGTCAAGAGGGAGACTGGAATAAACAAAACAGCGTAACCTTTTAACATCCTTAACATCACTCTTTTCCGCCTTCTGACCCAGGTACCCACATTATCACTTTGTGCTAGGCCTGAAAAATTATTTAGATGGTCCTCATCATTAGTATAACAAAATATCCATTTCCACATGCTTAGATATGATGCTTTGAGAAATCAGACTTATTATTCTATTGCTATAACTTAAGGAATCTTTAAAGACTTTCAGTTAATAAAATTGTCTTTATTTTAACCTCACAAAGTAGGTATTTCTTTTTTGGATTAAAGTATGGTACCATATAGCATAGATGCACCTGTGTCTGTATAGATACAGACAGAGAGGCATAGATGGATATTTGAAGGCTAAATTGGTTCTCCCTCCTCTATATAGATGCTCCCTTATAAAACTAAAAAACAGAATTTCCAATGCTGATTACTTCAATATTAATGTCATACCATGCCTTGTAGCTGAATTCAAGATACATGTATATAAATATGATGTAATATACAAAATATAATATGTGTGTGTGTGTGTATATATAGAGACAAACAGAGAGCTGTAGATAGATATTTGAAGGCTAGATTCTTTCTCCCCTCCATCATAAAATTAAGAAGAAGGATGTCTAATAATCATGAGGTTATTTCACTAGGAGTGTCATGTCATGAATTCCTTCCCATGACTTCCTCCCTCTCTCCCCGGTTCTCTCGCTGGCCTCCTGGCATTGTCTTGCTTCCCATTTGCCACACACGTTCATCCCATCAGCCCGGTATTGTTCTGGGTGGCATCTCAATTCTGAATCCCTGAAGAGAACCATGTGGAGACCCACAGGTATGGGGACTCTGCTTTTCCAACAAGGTTTCTTTGCATTTGGGCTCCCCTTCCCCCTTTTTAAACTGACTTTTACCATATCTGCCATCAAGTGGTAGGATCTGAAACTACAACATGACATGAGAAGTCACCTTGGACATGTGTATGACACACACATGTAGAGTCCATGTTAGGTGTTGTCAATTATTGATAGATGATAAATGGAATGCAATCTAGAATGCTGAAAGAATGGTGACAAAATACCAAATTTTGGCTGTTAGAATAAAAAAAAAACACTATTGCACTATGTGTTAACACTTCTAAAAAGGGTGTTTTACATAAACATTTCTGTTATTTCACTTGCATTTCATGGGTCTAGTATATCTTAGCTAGTGATCAGTCTCAATCAGGATTTTAATTTTCCAAAAGCTGTAATTGCAATAGAAAACATGAACAGGGACTTACCTTTGTGAATAGAAGTGCAAGCATAAGTATAATTCAAATTTTCTGATAACTCTTTTCCTTTAGATACTAGTCAATTTTGTATCCTTAGATAACCTATAAATGATAAACATATGTTTAAAAAAGAATCCAAAGAAGAGTTAGTACAGAATCCTGCTGTACTTTAAGCTAAAAAAGAAATATCTGTCTATTTTGTCAGGTTAAAATAGGGACAATTTTATTAACTGAGTTTTGAAAGATTACTTTAGGTTATGTCAATTGTATAATAAGACGGAATTCTCAAAGCTTCCTACCTATGCACCTGGTTGTGAAGATAATACATTATCTAATCTGTCTCTCCACAAACACGTAAGTTCCTATTTTGCTGGCAGAAGGTCAATCTAATGACATTTCAAGAAGTTTAATAGGGAGTACAGTCATTTAGTATATAGTATGATACTATAGCAGATCACTTAACCTTATTTCTAAAGACAATTTCTTTTTATTTTTAAAATTTTTATTGTATATATTTAAGGTATACAATTTGATGCTTTGATACATGTATACATTGTGAAATGATCACCACAATCAAGCTAATAAACATGTCCATCACCTTACAGGATACGTGTGTGTGTGTGAGTGGTGAGAAGACTTAGAGTCTACCCTTTTTGCAAATTTCAGGTATAAAACACAGTATTGTTACAGACAGTTACCATGCCATACGTTAGATCTGCAGAGCTTATTCATCTTGCATAACTGAAATTTGGTACCCTTTCACCAACAGCTCCCCATGCCCCACACCCTTGTAACCACGATTCTACTCTCTGCCTCTATGAGTTGCCATCTAACTGTAATTTGGAGCTTCAGTTTTATCTGTGAAATGGGAATGATGCTTGTCTGATTCCCACAGCCCTACTCAATATTAGATGAACTTCCATTCTGCACCAGGCTGCATGCTGGCAGTGCATTGACGAACATGACAGGTGTGGTCCCTTGTCTCACCCCAATACCCTAACTGTAGGGGTCTGGACAAACTGTTGCCTGCTATGCTGTGGTGAGGAAGAAATGAAATAATGGATGTGAGCACACTTTACAACCTATAGAGCATTACACACATGAGAATGCTCAGTATTTGGGAATTAATTATGAAAAAAATATCCTAGCTGAGTGTAAGGAAGAGAGGAAGGGGGGCAGTTATTACCAATGGGGAAAATGGCTTCAAGTCCTGAATCAAATTGACTGAACTGTTTCCTGTCAACCTGTTTGTGAGGATTATGTCATCAATGTTCATACCCTAGATTGCTGTGGCTATAACTTTCTTCCTAAAATAAGACCTTCTAGAACGGGACAATGACCAAAACATGAAGAAAAAGAAACAATGCAAAAATAATCTGTTTTATTATGATGACTGAATCCAAAAGAGGCAGAAGAAACACAGCTGTACTTTCTTGGCCTTTATTTCTTTAGTTTTTCTCGGTTCTTCATTAGCTACTTCTCAGGTCTCAGAGCCAAGTAGTTTTGAATTCAACTGCTCAGCTCGCATCTCCTGGAGAACCCTCTAAATGTTCTCTTTTTTCCCCTTTTTCATTTGATGTAATATATTTTCTGTTTTGGTCATAATGGTGAATTGTCTTCTCTAATAAACAATGTTATATCTGATCAACATCTTTTAAAAGTTTAATATTTAAGATATCTTCAAGGAAGAATTCCTTCTAGAAGTTCAGATTCCTGCTACTTATTTATTGGCAAATGGCCTTTAGTCTGAGGCTGATATAGTTGGCTGTGTCCTCACCAAAATCTCATCTTGAATTGTAGCTTCCATAATTCCCACATGTCATGGGAGGGACCTGGTGGGAGGTAACTGAATCATGGGGGCGGGTCTTTCCCATGCTGTTCTGGTGACAGTGAATAAATCTCACGAGATCTGATGGTTTTATAAAGGGGAGTTCCCCTACACAAGCTCTCTTGCCTGCTGCCATGTAAGATGTGATTTTGCCTCTCATTCGCCTTCTGCCATGATTGTGAGGCCTCCCCAGCCACGTGGAACTGTAAGTCAATTAAACCTCTTTTTAAAATAAATTACCCAGTCTCGAGTATGTCTTTATTAGTAGCATGAGAACAGACTAACACAGAGGATCACTTTCCTCTTCTGTGTAATAGGAGCACTAATACCTTTTTCAAAAGGCTGTTGTGAGGAATAATGGTAAAATATATTTTGTGAATAGTAAAGAGCCATGTAAATCCAAGTTACTGTCACTCCCCAGATGCACTCTCCTCTGCCTGTGAACACTTCCAACTAGTCTGTCATCCTTTGTTCACTTGACCAACAGCTGTAGACCTTTCCAAACCCTGAGGTCAGGTGCTTTGAAAACCATCCTTAATTAGGGCTAGAATTTATGCCCATTGTTTCCTACTTTGCTGAGAAAATTGAAGCAATAAGAGGAAAACTTCTTTAGGTTTAACCACATTGACCATACACCAGCATCTGCACCCAGGTTCTCTGCTTCCTGCTCGATACCACAAATAGAACTATCTGTGTTTCCCTGTACAGCCCCATCACTTCTGCTTATGACCCACCTCTTCTCCCACTGTCTAGAACAACACTCTCTATCCTCTGTCTCTCTTCTTTATCATCAGTGTTTCATTCCCTACTTGGGTTATTCTGATTGTAAATAAACATCCTGATGTAATTTCTCTTATTCTAAAATTATACCCTTTACTTGATCATCCCTACCCCCAGACAGCCCTTTTTCTGCTTCCCTTTTAGGCAAAATTATTTGGAAAATGTTGTCTGTTTTTATTTTATCTGAGCTCTCTCCTCCCATTCTCTCTTAAACTTACTCCAAGTGAAACTGATCTGGTGAAAGTCCTTGTTGCTAAACCAAGTGGCCATTCCTCAACCCCTCATCTCACTCAACTGTTAGCAGCCTTTGAAACAATTGATCCCTCTTCCTTGATTTACTTTCTTTTATTGGCTTTCTATACACTTAGCTGGCTTTCCTTCCACTCTTCTGATCCCTTGCCTTCTCACCCTTTTCTGCTGGTTCGTTTCCTTCCCCAGACTTCTTAACTGTGGACGACAGATATTTGGACTCATCTCCTTTTCATCTACGCACACTCTTGCTATCTCCAGTCTCATGGCTTTAAATACCACCTATATGTCACAGACTTCCACTTTTCTGTTTTCTTTCTACCCAAGATTCTTTCCAACTCTTTCCAAACTGATAAGTCCAACCGCCTCCTTCACATTTCCACTACTTCATATAATAAAGACTTCTCTCACACCACATGTCCAATTCTGAACTCTTGATCGCCTCCTGCCCCAAATCTATTCCTTCAGCAACCTAATCAGTCTTAGGAGATGGCAACTCCATTCTTCTAGCTGTTCACGGCAAAAACCTTGGAGTTATCTTTACCTTAATTTTCTCACTCATGCCTTACCTCCAATAAATCAAGAAATCCTTTTCAGTCTATCTTCAAAATATTTCTAGAATATAATCACTTTTCAGCACCTCCACTACTGCCATCATGATTTGAGTTGACATCATTTTTCACCTGATTTGCTGTAATAATCTCATTTCTTTTATCCTTTGTTATAGACTGAAGTGTGTCCCCACCGAATTCATGGGTTGAAGCCCTAACTCCCCAAAGTGCCTGTCTTTGAGAGACAGGACCTTTAAGGAGGTGATTTGTTAAACAAAGTCATAAGGAAAGGGACATAATCCAGGAGGACTGGTTTCCCTATACAAAGAGGAAGAGACACCAAAAGTGAGCACACATGAAAAACGCCATGAGAAGACACAGAAAGAATGTGGCTGCCTGGAGGCCAAGGAGAGAGGCCTCACCAGACACTGACTCTGTTGGCGTCTTGTTCTTGGACTTCTAGCCTCCAGAACTTTGAAAAAATAAATTTCTGATCTTTAAGCCACCCAGTCTATGGTATTCTGTTTTGACAGCTCTAGCAGACTAGCACACCTTTGATCTCCTCCAGTGAATTGCCAGTAAGAAGTCAGGGTGATCCTATAAATGTGAGTCAGATCATGTCAATCTTGTGCTCACAACCCTGCCTTGGCTCCCCATTTCTTACGAAGTCCGGATTCCTTACAACGGCCCATCAGGCCCTATATGATCTGGCATCCCAGCTCCTCTCATAGCTCTTCTCTGACTTTGCTTACTCTGTTCTAGCCACATTAGATTCCTTGCAGTTCCTCAGACATGCCAAGCAGAATCCCAACAGGAACATTATACTTACTGTTCCTTCTGGCTGGTTCACTTCCCTCCCAGGTAAAGCTAACTTGTCACCTGCTTCAATCATTCCTCCAGTATCCCTTTCTCAATGAAGCCTACCCCACCAACCACTTTCACAGCCATCCTCCCCCCTCCACTTTACCTTCAGCTACTTTCTTTTCCTTTTTATCATTGCACTTTTCCCCTTATAACATGTGATATAACTAATGTATTTCTTATGTTTGTTGTTTATGGACTATTCCATTCTGTTAGAATATAAAAATGATGTGGGGCAGAATCTGTTTTGTTCACTGCTGTATACTAAGGATGGATCTGTTACAACAACACATCTGGTATATTACATGGACTTTAGCATCTGTTGTCAACCACACAATTGTTAATTCCTTTAAGGACTGAGTTTTTCACCTCTATCTCCATGAATAAATGATGGACTAAAACAAGAAAGAAGGGGAAATGGATGTTGATTGCTAATTACATTTCTACTCTTCGTTTTATTCACTATTTAGTTGCTTCTAAAATAGTTTGAGGATTATATTAACACAGTCTTGAAAAACTAAAATTCACACATAATCAAACAACACAGTAGGACATGTTTGTTAAGACAAAAGAAACACAACATTGAAAATACCTGGGCATTTTTCATGCTTATAAGACACTAGATATATGTTTAAATTTTTGTCATCAATATTAATAGTATAATTCACTATGTATAGATGAAACTTTACACAAGATAATCATTAATTTTTACAGATATCATCTCATAATGACTCTAGAAAATTTTGTTTCCATTGTTGTTGAAAAGAATTTTATAAAGAAAAAGTATTATGCTGTATGTCAAGTTAGCTTTCGATTAAGGTTAATATTACTGAAATAACTACATCTGCTTTGCTCTCACTGTGATGTTTATCACCTAATAAAAATGCTAAAGTTACCAAGGAAAGATGTTTAATTTGTTCTCACTGCTCAGTTGTATGTTGCATCCTATTTTGTAGTAAATGGCATAATGTCCCAAGTGGGCTGCCATACTGTCAGATACATTATTTATACATAACATTACTGGTTAATCAATGAACAACAAATGCAGTAGCCTTTTCCTTTCCTCTTTATTTTTAAAGTGATAGCAAGATGAAATATGTAGAGAAGTATTATCATTTTTCTGATATTAAATAATTTTTGATGATAAAAGTGAAGTGTGCAAGTATGAACATAATAATTAAACTGCATGCCCTAATGCATTCCAATGAAGAAGAACAATTAACTAGTCAAATCTAAATACGATTGCTTTCTCTTTTCCAGTAAAACATGGAGAATGCTCCTTTTATAATAGGTTGCAAACTACTAAATAAATAAGGTTTTTCCCCAAAGGGATGTATAAAACTCATCTTCGAAAAAATCAACTAAAAGGCATTAATAGTCCATTTAGAATCATAATTTCTGTATCAAACCGTGTGACATGACAGCAAACAAAGGAGTAATTGGTATACATAGATAAAACATTTCCTTTAAAATCTTACTGATGGTTTGGCAATGAATCAAAATGTGTTCAACCTCATTTTATATAAAAACAAAACTTTTTCTATAGTGCCTTCCACACTTGCATTTTGCAATCAATAAGGCAACAAAATTTCTATAAATTTGCCTTTTGTTCAGATATACTCCTATTCTCCCAGAAATAGTATTATGAAGTTAAAGGTTTTTAGTGGGGAAAGTTATTATATAATTGGTTGTTTTGCTTTAAAAAAATATATTTGTGGGAGGATATGAAATGAATAGCAAAAATGTAAATAATATTCTAAAAGTAGTAACAAAAGTTTATTCGAGCAGAGAAAATGACATTGTAGTGTTTGAGCTGTATAAAAGCAAACATGTAAACATATATCCAGCTGAATTCTCAGAACAGGTAACTTTCTTATCTGATACGAACCTTGAATTTTTCAGTTCCCAAGGGGAAGCCATATACCTCAGCAGTACATTTGAAAAAAAAAAGACACAGACATACATATATTATCACTGATAACCAGCATTCATAGAGTCCCACTATGTGCACAGCACTGAAGCTGTATATGTACATCCAGTTAAAAGTGGAGCTCAAAGTCTCCTGATTTAATTAGGTATAATTCCCAAATGCATAAACATATTTTCCCTGTGAGAATTATAATAGCATTTAGAAGTCCATATTAAAAAAAGAAAGATGGTTTGTTTTTACTTTAGCTTATTCTGTTGTGTTTTATTAATAGAAGTTTTAGATCAATACCAAATATTCTACTCAGTTCCAGTGATTGAATATGAATACATTATGTGCATACAAAAATAGTGATAATCTAAATTGATACAATAGTTCATTTTGCATTAGTGTCCTAGATGGGACAATGTTAAGAAGCAATTTAAATGAAATTCATTTAAATGTCAGCTCTCATGCTTGCGATTTTTCTATAATTGGTTATTTAATTAAAATAATTCTCATAGTCATTAATTTAGACTAAAACTTGCTGTGCACTGACATGTTTTAATTACATGGTATTAACAAAATTGATATGCTTTAAAAAAGCATGGTTAAATTTTAAACAAGAATAAATTAGAAATCTCATAGATCATCCTACTTAGTGTATTTATGAGAAAGTCAGTCATTTTAAATGTTTATTACAAACAAAGTCACACCATTATTGTGTACACATTGCAATTTACACCCCATATCTTTTCCAAAGATTTGATGTACCTACAGGGCTCTTATTCTTGAATATCTTTAACAATGTATGAAGTAAACTAAATCTTAACAGAAAACCACAAAATGATCTATAGAATAAATGAAAACTTAATGCTTATGTGACATAGAAGCTCATGGAAACTTTAGATAAGTCATATAATTTTATACATAAGGACATAACATCTAAATATATATTAAAAGATTAAAAAAGAAATAATTTTGTTATAACCATTTTGTGATCCTCCTTGCAGGGACAAAATATATAGGAGTTTCGGTTCAGCCTTCATAAAAATTAGTTTTCACATTACATTTGTGAGGTTACATTTGTGACCAGCCACATTCTCATTTCAATCTTTGTCAAAGGACTAGATAAATATTTTACCCTTTTCAAATCGCAATTACAATCTTTGTCAGGAGTATGAGAAATCAGAATTTTAGTGTTTTGTATGAATTAGAGGACTTCTATATTGCTTTGACCTTTTTAATATTCTGTAATTTAATTGGATGGACAGTCTACTTTTAACCAGGCTTGCCAGTCTTCCTATTTAATAAACTTACTGACACAAAGTACTATTTTAAATGGCTGCTTCTCCTTTGTTCCCTGAGTAGAAGCTTCTGGACTGGTTAAAACATTGCTTCTACCAACTAATATTTCTCCATTTTCTTTTAGTCAGTAAAGATTTAACAATTCATATATGGCCAGCTGGGTTTTATTACTTCATTTCTTTTCTGGATGTGTGATAGTTTCAGAATCAGGTTTCTAGTCCAATTTCTTCACCCTTACTGAGCTTTAAATTAGTCTAGGACCATGAATAAAGAAGTCCACTGGAAAACTCTGAGATGCCTCTTTCCAACCTTGTTCTGAGGATTTTTTAAAATGCGAAATACAAAAGGAGACACAGTTGCTTATTCCTTATTTCAGCCTATGTCTATGTGTTTTTTAAATGAATGAAATTATGCATAAAACATTGGAATTAACTTTTTTTTTATTATACTCTAAGTTCTGGGGTACACGTGCAGAATGTCCAGGTTTCTTACATAGGTCTACATGTGCCATGGTGGTTTGCTGCACCCATCAACCCGTCACCTACATTAGGAATTTCTCCTAATGCTCTCCCTCCCCTAGCCCCCAACCCCCCGACAGGCCCCGGTGTGTGATGATTCCCTCCCTGTGTTCATGTGTTCTCATTGTTCTACTCCCACTTATGAGTGAGAACATGCAGTGTTTGGTTTTCTGTTCTTGTGTTAGTTTGCTGACAATGATGGTTTCTAGCTTCATCCTGGATAAAGAAAATGTGGCACATATACACTATGGAATACTATGCAGTCTATATGTTTTTAGACACTGGCCTCAACAGGGTACATCTGTCATTTTGGATCACATTCTCTGTCGGGCTGGACAAGACATTGGTGGTCTTGAAGACAGAGGAAGAAATGAAAATAGCGATCACTCACTATTTGGGGTTTTCATAACAAGATCTCTTTTGAATCATGTAAGTAGGTGAAAACTAGTTTACAGACTCATTTGGATTCCCCCCCATCGTTTTTACTTTCTCATTTTCTGTTTCTTTCTCATTCTAAAAGTAATAAAACTCCATATTATAAGTGGGTTTTTAAGAATGGAAGAAAAAAGGATCATCTTGGTTTTTATTACATTTTCAAAATTAGAAAGATGGGAGTAGATATATTTTTTCTTCCCCATATTTTCCTACATTAATTGTGAAGTGAATTGATTCAGTCTTCAGCATGATAGGGGAAAAAAATAAATAAACATCCTGAGAAGAAGCTGTTAATTCTTTGATGTATATTTGAATAGTGTCTCACATACAGTAGTTGCTCAATAAATATCCGTTGAAAGAGTAAACGACTGGATGATAGTAAGTACACCATCTCAATTAGGTCTATATACATAGATGGGAGAATATAATTACTTCTGAAAGACAGAAATTAGCAGATGTAGAGAGGATCTTACAAGAACTTCATCTCTGTAAATCTATTTTCCCAAGAAAGCCTGATTCACAGAGGAGACACTGATCCAGGTGTGCCGACTGACTGCTCAAACCTTTTATCCTCAGGTTTTTTCTGGTTCTCTGGCACTGCTATTAACATGTAAAATATATCCCTAATTAATGTGTTTTGTAATTTGAGATTTTTAGCACATCTGGATCTCTTAGAGCTTGGCATACAGATTATTTTAGTGGTTCCTTCCCCTAAAATTTGCAATATGTTCATTTCAAGTGAGGATCAGGAATGAGATGAATTTTTATCTTCCCAAACTCTCTTGAAGGCCAGAATTCATGAGAGGCAGTGATTTGAATCCTGGCTCTGAAACCTCTGAATTCTAAGGCTTTTAGCAAATTATTCTTGGAAGCATCTTCATCTTAAAAATTGTTATCTCTGTAATAATACCTACCCGGTAGGGTCAATCATTGCTTACTATTATTATCCTGATATTTTCCATTTCTTTACTAAAATTCATTTTGCAATCACAATCCTAATGTCTTCTCTTTGACTCCCTCTGAAAGCAAAGAAATCTAGTGGACCTGGCTATCTAATTGACACACACACTGTTCCAGAACAAGTCCATACATGCCTGATGGTACAGTCATGGTTGGTGGGAGACTGACCCATGTGAGCCATATTTAAACACATCATCTGGAAATCTCCCTATGCATAGGAGACAATATATATATCTTCAAACTGAAACATTTCCTTTAAATTGTGTAAGTCCATGCTTTTGACTGGGTAGTGGTGGTGAGCAAGTCTGGTGATATTGATACACTATTGAGAATCATTCAGAAGATCATGACATCATTATAGAATCTGAATATCAGGGTCAGGCTACGTGGCATTAAAAATACAAATGGTAAACTTTAGAGCACACCAAAACTCAATAGTATCTTCATGAGTATTTTAGGGAAACCAATGAAACAAGTTTTTTCTCTCAAGTCTAGGAATTTACACGTAACAGGCACACAGGATTTAGCCAGATGTTTAGAAGTATTGTTGAAAGGATAACAAAAAAATGTATCCATTCTTACTCAACTTTTTGGTGGTAAAAATATACCCTAGGTTTTTTTTTAAAAAAAGTTGATGTTTTAGTTCCATATTTCCTTATACAATAGGTGTACACTTACTGATAAAGTGTTTAGTAAATTCAGTGTAACTTTCTGTGCATAAACTTTGTACAGTTGGTACAATATAAATAATTTCTCCCAATTTATATTTCTAATAAAATATTTTAATATGTTTACTTTTCATAAAGTACATGAGATGATTAAATTTAGTGGTGGGTTCATATGAAATAGGGCTGAGCCATGCTATGGATCAGCAATGGACTGCCATCTTACCCATATATCCAAGGGCCAACAATTTTTATCTTCTCATTCAGTGTTCTTTTACCTACATTTCCTCTTTGCTTTTATGAATGTGGGCAGCAGAGGAGAGAGGCAATTATACTGACCAGGATGAGAGAGTGCTCATCCTGAGCGATAGCGTTCCCAACTACTAAAGCATTCTCTCATTCTGATCACCATCACCATCTCATGTCCTGATCACCATTGAGAGTGTGCCACAGTCAGCATCGTTACATCCATAAAATTCATGGATGCATGTTAAATAGCTTAAATGCAACGTCTCCCATAACTAATTTAAAAAAAAATATAACAGTGGATAACCATAAAACAGATGGCTTCTGGGGGTGGACCCAAATGACAAACAATCTAATGAAAAAATGGGCAAAGGATGAAAACAGATGATTCACAGGAAATATTTCAATTCATAATAAACACAGAAAAGATGCTCAATGTCACTAGTGGTCTGAAAAATCAAAAGTAAAATATTAAAACAACAGTTTTTGATTCACCAGACTAGCAATTTTTTTTTTTTTTTTTTTCGAGACAGAGTCTTGCTCTGGAGTACAATGGCGTGATCTTGGCTCACTACAATCTCCACCTCCCGGGTTCAAGCGATTCTCTTGCCTCAGCCTCCCCAGTAGCTGGGACTACAGGTATGCGCCACTATGCCTGGCTAATCTTCCCATTTTTAGTAGAGATGAGGTTTCTCCATGTTGGCCAGGCTGGTCTTGAACTCCTGACCTCAAGTGATCCATCCACCTCGGCCTCCCAGACTGTTGGGATTACATACATAAGCCATGGTGCCCAGCCCCAGACTAGCAAAAATTTAAAAATATAAATGATACTCAGTTTGGGTGAGGACATGGGAAAATAGGCCCTCTCCTGGGAGAGGCCTTTATTATTATTGGCACAACAGATAGAAATTTTAAAACGTTTACAGATTTTGATCTAACAATGTAAACTTTAGAGATCTATGCAACAGAAAAATATTGACCTATATGCATAAACTGCATGTACAAGCTGTCCATTGAAACACTTTTAGCAATTTTATAGCCTCACAAATATTGAGAGGACCTCATTTTTGGAAGCCTATTATGTTTCTACAATATTGTGAGAAAAACAGCACACTGAACAGATTAAATAATTAAATTTGGGTTCCTAATCAAAATAAATAAATTAATTTATTAATTTATTTTTGAGACAGAATCTTGCTCTTGTCACCCAGGCTGGAGTGTAATGGTGCAAACTCGGCTCACTGCAACCTCTGCCTCCCAGGTTCAAGCAATTCTCCTACCTCAGCCTCCCAGGTAGCTGGGATTATAGGCACCCGCCACCACACCCAGCTAATTTTTGTATTTTTAGTAGAGACAGGGTTTCACCATGTTGGCCAGGCTGGTCTCGAACTCCTGACCTCAGGTGATCCACCCGCTTTGGCCTCCCAAAGTGCTAGGATTAGAGGCATGAGCCACTGCATCCTACCAGTTCCTACTTTTAAAATTGAAATATATAAAGACCACAAATTGGATGCAGTGTATACTGCTCCGGTGATGGGTACACCAAAATCTCACAAATCACCACTGATTTGTACTGACTAAGTTAGTCATGTAACCAAACACTACCTGTTCCCCAATAACCTATGGAAATACAAAAATTTAATTAATTAAATAAATAGAATGACTTGGGGAAAATATCATTGAGATATATAG
The DNA here is from genome assembly GCF_006542625.1 of Nomascus leucogenys. Taxonomy (NCBI): domain Eukaryota; kingdom Metazoa; phylum Chordata; class Mammalia; order Primates; family Hylobatidae; genus Nomascus; species Nomascus leucogenys. The sequence continues at coordinate 97,819,591 of NC_044385.1, forward strand.
GGAGTATCATATATATGAATTTTGTTAAAAATTTTATTCTAATTTTTATTTTTTGAGACAGTCTCACTCTGTCACCCAGGCCAGAGTGCAGTAGCGTCATCACAGCTCACTGCAGCCTTGACCTCCTGGGTTCAAGTGATCCTCCCACCTCAGTCTCCTGAGTAGCTGGTGCATGTGCCACCATGCCTGGCTAATTAAAAAACTTTTTTTTTTTTTGTAGAAACAAAGTCCCACTATAATGACCAGGCTGGATTTTTTTTTTTTAAGATTTTTATCTTAAAAATTCTTTGCTCATTAAGCATTTATTTGCTAACTTCCAGGTGGCAAAAATTATGGTGTTTAAAATTATTTCTGAGACATCTGGAAATTTTCATGTAAGTTCTATAAATGTAGTTTTACTTCTTCATTCCTCAGTTGTAACTAGTAAAAATATTTGCCAATGTTGTCAATCAAACTTCCACAACAGTGAGAAGATGACATTTCCTCCTCTTTCCAGGAAGGACAGGAAGGAATTAGTCAGAAAATAAGCTATTTATTTAAAAAAGATATATTATATACCTATAGAGTGTCTGGATGCTCATTTATATCCCAGGGATATTCGGATGAAAACATAGTCCCTGTCTTCACAGTATAGGCACACAAATAATCGCATACCTAAATAGTTCGAACAGCATCACTCCTTAGGTATAAAAAGAATCTCACTTCATCTTTTCTTTTTTCATGTTAAAACTTCCTGGTTCCCTATTCGCACAAAATATTCGCAATGCTTAGTCTCTCCTGGGGCCTCCAATCCCATCCATCTGTAAACAGGCCAAGAACAAGTAAGAGCTCCTTCAGCCCTAAAGTGCCAGTCCTGTTTCTATATAATTGCCTCTTGGAGAGAGGATTGGAGGACCTGCTCAGCTCCCAGGCGAATCCCCTATTGTTGGCTGTCATCAATTCTTTCTCCACCCCATGTATCATTGTTGAACACTGGACACTCAGCCTGGCTTGGAGTCATACTCATCAACTGTAATTAAGATACAACTGTGGCAATGCCAGCTCTTCTAGCAAGGCAGAGTTTTTCAGGGTAAAGGAAATTAGGGGACGTCTCTGCAGTGTGGCTCCTAGGTTGTAGCTGTACTTGGCCCTGTGGTGAACCATTTAACACCTGCTGCTAGGCTGCACATAGGTGGTTCATTGAGGGAACCTGCTACTACCCACTAATGTTAAGGAGAGCAGCGGGTGTTTCTTACCGTAACGCCTAAGAACTGCGTGGCTCCTCATACTCCTTCTTTTTTAGATTCTTTCAATGGGCCACCTCCAGCAGGCACCAGTCCGTCCTCTTTCTCTTTGACTCAGATCCTCACTGATTTTCTGTTATACAATGATTGGCACTTTCTCCCCCTAGGGAACTACATGAGCAGGTTACATATGTAACAGTGAAAAGGAATAGATGTAGAGATCTGCAGCGCAGCCATCATTTCCGGGCTGACTAACCCATTCCCAGCCCACATGGGACGAACTGCCTCTGGGTAGAGGCTGCTGCTGAGGGTGTCCCACACCCTGTACAGGAGTGTAGGAGTCTGAAGAATTGTGGTCTCAAAGCTTTGAGAAGTGTTTTATTGTTCTAATAGTCAGAGATTTGAATTCACATTTGGTGTGCATTTTTCCTTTGTTGAGGGGAACCACTTAGGTGAAATTTTCAGTTACTCAAAATAAAAAGCGTTTGAAGAAACGATGACTGCGGATTTTCTTAGTTCAGTTAAAGACTGATTTTCTAGTTCAAGGATGCTCTTAAACTGAGACCACAGACATACTTCATTTCTACCAATTAAGTGAATTCAGGTTTTATTGCTATCTCCTGCCACCCTTAGGCCTAGGGGGAGCACGGAGAGGGATACATGTGCTTGTGTCTATGTGCGTGTTTGCTGTGAGGCTACAATTAGGCACTGGGTCTGGTTATCTGGACTGGGGAGTGAAGAAAGATCCTCCAGGCGTATCACTAAAGACAAAGATCAGAGTGTATATTCTAATATGTCAGGCTGTCTCAGGGAGAGGTCCAGAAGGGATTTTAGATGGTTACCTGCATGTCACTGAAACAAAATTGAAACAGTGCACTGTAACTAAATTGCGGTATTCCTTTGATAACCTAGGGCTTATACATTTTAGCTAATTTGTCAGACAATTTGATAACCAAAGGGAGAAGACTTCACTTAGGGTTGCCAGATCTAGCAGAGAAAATATAGAATACCCAGGCATATTTGAATTGCAGATAAACAAAAAATGATTTTAGTATAATTATGTCTAAAATATCACATGGGTTATAGCCTAAAAAACTATTCATTGGTTATCTGAAATTTAAATTTAACTGGGTGTTCTCTATGTCTATCTAGCAAACCCAGTCTCATTAGATAGTAATATTTTCCTTAAATTCAAGTCCCTCCACAGAGGAATTTTCATGGTATTGGAAATGCAGTAGTTGGGCTCACTCAGCACTCACTTCCAATCATTTTTTTCTCCTGACTCTCTTACTTTTAGAGTCTGGAAAGGTAAGCACTCAATTTTCTTGGACACCTTTTAGCAGGAGTAGGCAAAGGACTCAAAGACTGCCAATGAGTCTTAATCAGAAGTCTTCTAGGCAGACCCCCCTCTGAAATAAAAAGGTAGCCCTTCTCAGGAAAAAGCATTTTTGTCCTTTCTACCCTTTTCTTGCCTGTTATCCAAAAGCAGTGAGCCGAGATTGTGCCACTGCACTCCAGCCTGGGTGACAGAGTTAGACTCTGTTTCAAAAATAAATAAATAAACAAATAATTTAAAAAGCAAAAGCAATGACAGGAAGTGCAGCGTTCCTCATGCAATCACCAGGTGACATGCGTAAGGACAAAGGTCTACACATTGATGGAGAGATCTTGGGTTCCAGATGATCAGTAAGTCACTCTACCTGCACTAAACTACCAATCTCCAGACTTCTTGTTATTGGACAGAAAATAACTTATCACTTATGGCTATTATATTTGAGTTTTTCGTTAATTGTAGATGACTTATCCCTACTGATACCTCTCAAAACTCCCACCAATATAGAGCTATTTAGTTTTACATAACTAAAAAAAAATCAAATTTTAGAAAGACGGAGTGGTATCATAGGTAAAGTAATTTACTCTTATAAAGATGCTTTGGGAATGAGGAGAAAAAACAATAAAAGAAATGTGATGTCCTGATCACATCTTTTAGAAGACTTTGTTTGTGCTTCTATGGTAGAGGGATGAAAACAGAAGTTTTTATGAGAAACTTGGTAAGACCATAAGAAAAGACCATCAGAAACAATAACATTGCGTGAGAAACTTTGTCAAATTGTGGACATCAACAGAGCTACTTCTGGGTCAAGTGACGATGGATTGTGGACAGAGTTAGAGAAGAGGCTGTTCTTGGCACCTTTGCAAAATCATACACTTCTTCTTGGCACTCAAAGTCAGTAGTTTGGGGAATGTCTAGAGGCAGCCTCTCTGGCATAAGCATTGACCTGCTCAACATTGGCACCACCAGCAGGGGCAGAAGGAGGATCTTGCTTCAAGCAACTAAAAACATACAAGAACCAGAATAAAAGAACAGATGAATATGAGTGAGGCTGACAGACTGGCTTGTTAGCATGTAGGAAATTACCTTTCGAGGCTTCCAGTAATAACTGGGGGACATTTTGAAGTGGTCTGAAGTTCAGTTATTTCACAGGCGAAGGAACTTGATCCATCGTGTTTGGTATTATAAATTCATTTTGGCACAGCCTTTTGGTGGGGCAATATTCCTGTTGACCTAGGATTTTCAGAATTTAGCTATGCTCCTCAAAGGCTGAGATGTATGTGTGCTGTGTGTCTACATTCTTTGAATAATTTTCCAAGTTGTATCATAATCATTAGCTGGAATGTCTCCTTTTCCTATTGCTTTGCTTCAGGTGCTGGTTGTTATGCATCTGAGTTTTTAGAAAAGTTTCCTAATTGATCTTTATGCTTCTCTTCTTAACTTTCTCAAATTCAAATTGCCCTCTGCTACCAGAACATATCAGTTCCATATGTAAAAACTTTCAATTATTTCTTTTTTGTCTATAAGGTCCAAGTCAAATAATTTTCATAACATGTTTGCTGCTTTTACAAGCAGATCTTCCAACATTCCCTAATGTGTACTTTTGTACTCCATGCATGTAAACAACTCCCTGAACACTCTATGTCCTTTCTTCCGTGGGCATATTCTCTACTTATTGAAGGGGATACCATTTTTCTCTTCACCTGTTTCACTTACTTCTACCAAATCTTCAAGCACATTCCCAAAATGACTTTCTTTATGAAGCTTCCTCTGGGACCCATGAGGGAGAATTAGTTATTACTCAGTGCTGTCTCCCATAATAATATGCGTGCATCCCCATACTGAGCTCCTCACTTAGTATTGTAATTATTTGATTCCATTGTCTCTTCCATTATAGCTTGAGTTTCTTGAAGGCAGTTAATCTGATGACCTGTCTTTAAGACCAAATTCTAAATAGTAGGTGTTTAATAACTTTAATTATGTATATCATACTTTTAAAAATGAAGTATATCATACTTTTAAAAATGAACTCCTCACCAAGTTCTGTTATTTCTACAGGCCAAGTATTTCTCAACATGCTTGGTTTCTCACCATGCCAACCACCATTACTATAGATTAGAACATCACCAGCTAGCTTCAGGATTATTTCCATGGTCAGTATTTTTATTTTTCTTCCATCAGAAGTATTTTAAAAGGGGAAGTTATGTGAACAGATTTGTGGTTTCAGAAAAATAATCCTGGAAGCTAGGTAGAAATTGGATGGTGGCTGGTGAAGAATGGAGAAAGCAAACCAGTCCAATTTTCACAAAGCTGCCAGAGTCATTTTTCTAAAACCCACAGTTCTGCTCACATAAGTTTCCTTATTAAAACACTTCCTATGGAAAGTAATAAGCTAAGCATGTGCTTCAACATATTTTTTCTGTCCCACTTGTCTGCTGAGGTTACTAAGTTCACACAGAAAGGGAAAAGTTCGTTTTACAACTGGAACCCGGTGTGGGGTTTTAGCTAAGTTTGGCATTTTCATTGAGTCAGTGGAGGTGATCCAGGTAGACCACAATGGTCCCTTGCCTGCTGCCCCATCCCTTCTCAGGACATCAGAGGAGGAAAACAGACTCCTCCATCATCAGGTACACTGAGTAAGATACCTATATACAAGTTATTATTTTTTGAGCCAATGGCTAGGACCAGTAACCATTTAGCAGTCAGTCTTGCTCAAGGAGAGGCAGCTTACTGAGCTGAACTGATCCAAATCAGGGCAGTTGGTAGAATCCCTAGCCCCCACATCCTGCATGCCCTGGGAACAGCCTGCAAATCACTGGACTTTCCTCAGTTGAGGGACTCAAACTACTGAGATGATTTCACCTCCTATATTGGAACTGGAAGCTCTCCCAGGCCACTTCCCTTGGCAACCACCTACTTCAGTGTAGGGAACCCAGGCTTCCAACTTACTCATCTCCAATATCCTTGGATAGAAAATTTTCTTTTTTTTGTGAGCTATCTGACAGTGACCAATGGTCAGAAAACCCTACAGCAGATCTCTACTGTACAGGGAATTAAAGATGCTCCACTGCTAACGGCACTGTGAGCCATTATTAGAGTTAGCACTATTTTGGCACTATGTATCAAGCATGGGCTAAGTGTTCCATATAGTTAATTATCACGATTCCATGACTTTACTGTTATTATTATCTTCATTTTATGGCTGAGGAAACAGAAGTACGCTATCCAGGTAGGGAGTAAAGAGCTGGAATTTAAACCCAGGCAGACTTACCAAATGCGCTGTACAATCTTTTTTTTTTTTTTTTTTAACCCACCTCCAGGATTCAAGTGCTTCTCTTGCCTCAGCCTCCCAAGTAGCTGTGATTACAGGTGCCCTCCACCACACCCAGCTAATTTTTGTATTTTTCGTAGAGATGAGGTTTTGCCATGTTGGCCAGGCTGGTCTCAAACTCCTGACCTCAGGTGATCCGCCCACCTCAGCCTCCCAAAGTGCTGGGATTACAGGCTGTACAATCTTTCTGCTAGCAATTGCTTGCCTGTATTTATTACTATGATCATACAGTGAAGACTCACTTGATATGTAACAGAAGTCAGAAAGTGCAAGAGGGGATTGATTGGCACAGATAGATCAAGTGTCTCCCACTGACATTGTAATGGAGGAGGTAGAAGAGAACTTGAAATGTCTCTTGTTCATTCTCAGTGGTAATTGAAAGATAATGGCATTAAAAATTTTATTGATTGGATCCAGGCTGACTCACAAAAGCAAACCAAGGAATAGAAACAAAGGACTTTGCAGAATCGAAAACACAAAAATAAATCCGAGAAAAATGAGGAAATAATGGAATGGGTATGGCTTCAATCAGAATTACTGATCTTAAATCCAACTTCAGAAATTATACTTGAGAGTGGAGTAAAAGAGTATTGAATTGCAAATTATGAGATGAAAGATAAGACATAGACAATAGATACATGAGATGAGAAAGAAAGAAGATTTGAGCAGAAAATTATTTTCTGCACTGAAAGACCATGTGATACTTTTGCAATAAAAGGTTCAATAACAGTAGGCAATATTTTTAAAAATCATATTTTTAAAAATCTTTAAGGAAGTATTCCAGCCAAATGAAAACTGTATTGTGATAAAAATTTTAAGACAGAAGAAAACAAATTAATTAGAAAGCCTATGGATTAATGAAATATTTATTTTATCTATTTAATGTTTAATTTCTATAGGTTTTGGGGGAACAAGTGGTGTTTAGTTATATGAGTAATTTCTTTAGTGATGATTTTTGAGAATTTGGTGCATCCATCACCCAAGCAATATGCACTAAACCCAATTTGTATGTAGTCTTTTATCACTCACCCCTCTTCCATCCTTTCCCCAGTGTCCCCAGAGTCCATTCTATCATTCTTATGCCTTTGCATCCTCATAGCTTAGTTCCTAATTGTGAGTGAGAACAAAGATGTTTGGTTTTCCATTCCTGACTTAGTTCACTTAGAATAGTCTCCAGTCCCATCCAGGTTGCTGCAAATGCCATTAATTTGTTCCTTTTCATGGCTGAGTAGTATTCCATCATATATGTATACCACAATTTCTTTAAACTCTGAAAAAAATAATTGACACTTTGTAGAAGGTATAATGCATAGTTATGAAAAGAATCTTGAAGTAGAAATACATAATGGAAGCAGAATTAGCAAACATCTGCTTCTAAAGTTTTTAACATAGGTCAGTGTAATGCAAGAGGAATATAAGTGTGCAAAATTCTTCTCCTAAGGGAAGTGAAGACCTGATTATTTAATTTATAATACTAATAAGTAAATATTAAGTTCAAATAAATTACTAAGCCACTCTTCTGCATGTACCGTTTCCTCTGCTTGAATGCTCTTGCTAAGTGTATCTACATGGTCCATCCTCTTATGTCTCAGTCTGCTCGGATTTATTTTCATCAGAAGGATCTTTCCTGCTCCCCCGTTTAAAATAGCATTTCTCATCATCCTTAGTGATTTCTTTACTGTCCTCCAACGATGCACATAATAGAATGTAAGTTCCCTGAAGGCAAGACTATTGGTTTTCTTCACTGCCCTATCCCCAATGCTTAGAAGAGTACCTAACACATATTAGACTCTTTATAAACATGAATGAACAATATATAAAGTGCTCCTATAAATCAATAAGAACAATCTCCCCAGTCCCACAAAATGAACACCACCATGAAAAGGCCACTCAATAAATGCGTGAAAATATGGTTATCTTAACTAATTATTCAAAAATGTAAGCTAAGCCAATGAAAGATATTTTTATAGAACTGTGGCAAAGATTTTAAAGATTGGTAATATTCTGTGTTAACGAGACGTGGAGGATGTAAAATATAAATTTGTAAGGTCAATTTTTTATGGGCTACCAATGTTCTTTTGATCTAGAAAATCTACTCAGGAATATTACCTATTAAAATTATTGTACAATTCTGTAAATGTATAATTTTTTAAAAGTTTGCCACATTTTTATTAAGGTAAAAAATAAACTATGCTTATCTCATTTTGTATATGGGGATAAAATACAGGCAATAATATATAGCTCAAGATAGGGTTTTTTGTGGTACACAGGAAGAAAAACCTTGCCTCTGTTTATCTCTGGAAGGTGAAGTTGCATGATAATTTGTTTCCTGTTTTTTAGGTAATTTTGTTGTGTTTGAAATCTGACAATAATATCTAACATTCTATAATCAGTAGGAAAATATAAAAGGTATAATTATACTATTTAAAAGAATTTGTGAACCAGTTTTCTCAGCTCTAAAGTCTTCTCCACAGAGGGTCTATTAGTCTTTTTGTAATTTTTAAAATCCTCCTGAGTTCGATGTGTTGGTATTTCTTTCAGGTTGTTTCATTTTATGTTCGTAAGTGGGACTACTCTGCAGATTTTCTTTTTTCTTGTGCTAGTTTGAGTTAATACAGCTATATTGGTCTCATAAAATCAGCTCCTATCCAATCATGCCCTGTGCTGTGCTCGACATATGATCCAATGGCTTGAAATCCGTTTGTGAAAAGCGTCATCTTTTTTCATGCCTCTGTGACTGTTCATGATCTTCTCTCTGCCCGGCAGGCTCTTTGCTGTCTTCTTTCCATTTAAGTTTCAAATTATCTTGTGAGACACAGCTTAAATGTCTTCTCTTGTATGAAGTCTTCTCTACCTTCCCCCAGGAGGTTTCTTTTTCCTCTGATCCTCATTATATAAATAATGTTATCACCAATAGCATTCATCACATTGTAGTGTAATTATTTTCCTGCATGTTTGTCTCCCTGGTCTAAAGAGAGACTCTCTCATTCATATTTGTGTGTCTAGCCCCTGGGTGCAATGTCTGGTTCATCACAGCTTCTCAATCTCAACAGATATCATTTGAATAATACAAAGATACCCAGGATCACCTGAGAGTTTATGAGTTAAAAGTAAAAGTTCACTATTTCCTTGCTCATACCTTGAATGATTATTTAATTTTCCAGACTGATAAGGTCAGCGGTTACTGTATTATAACGAGGAGTGTCATCTGTCTTCAGCCCTCCTGTGCCAAGAGACCCAAAGAGGTTTTCCTGTTCCTGATGGGACATGTTAAAATGTCCTTCACCTTTCACTTCTTCCTTGCTACATTCACTCTTGCTGTTCCTGGCTATTTATTCCTCTAGTTGCCCTTTTCTGTAGGCAAAACACTTCATGATTCTAGGTTTCCAAATTCAATCTCACTGTGCATGTCTCCACTTGTTCCTCAAAAGCAAACCCTACTCATATTCAATCAAGAAGCAATAAATATATAAGGCACAATGTGTATTATGGAAATTGTCATAATTAATATGGGATCTGAGAAAGATCCTAGTTTTCCCTATTGAATGTTTTTGTTTCTTAACACCATCATTGATTTTTACTGATTGCCTTTTGTTGTTGTTGTTGTTGCATTTCTGTATCATTTGTCTCATTCTTGGCTTCATCTTTCCACATTTCAACCTGAAAAGTAGGATTCCTAGCCTGAACCTGAACTGAAATGTAAATATATCCGGGCTCTTCAGAAGTACCTTTGTTGCTTATGTGTCTACTAAATAAGAATAAAGAGTAGTTTTGTTACTCATCTAAGGAAAATTACTCATCTAAAGAAAATTTCCTGTAGAGGAAAACATAATGTGGGATTGAATATTTTTGTACAGACAAACCTAGGGATTAACCTGTCATCTTCTGGAGAGAAAAATATTTGGCAGAAGAAAATGTTTTTATATGGATCTATGTGAGACACAAGGGCAACATAAAAGCTGCTTTGCACCTGGGATACCACACAGCGTGGTGTAGGCAGCAGGGGCCTCTGGAAGTGAAGCACCTCTTTGGCACCTCCTGTGTTTGCTGCATTGAGAGTGCCAGGGGCCAGCACCCTTGGCATAAACATTACCTCCAAACTTCTTTATATTTATTAGTTAAAAGATGACGCTTAGGACAGCCATAAGAAGTACTATATGATCCAGCAATACCAGTTCTGGGTTTATATCCAAGGGAAATAAAATCACTGTTTGAAGAGCTATCCATACTCTCATGTTCATTTCAACATTCGTCACAATAGCCAAGATATGGAAACAAACTATCCTTTTTATATACATATATGTACACACATATTTATATATATCCTATTATATATATACATACCACATTTTCTTTATCCATTCAAATGTCAGTGGAAACATAGATTTAAAATGTGATTTGTGTGTGTATATATAGAAATATTATTTTGTGTATACATATACGTGTGTGTGTGTATGTATACACAAAATAATATTATTCACCCTTACAAAAGAAGGAAATTCTGCCATTTGCAACAACATAGATGAACATGGTGGACATTATGCCAAGTGAAATAAGCCAGAAAGCATGAATGTCATATCTCATGCAGAAAGACAAATACTGCATGATCTCACTTCTGTAGGAAATCTGAAAAACAAGTTGAACTCAATAACAAAGAGTAGTATGGTGGTTTACCAGACGCTGGGTGTTGTAGGAAAAGGGAAGATATTGGTCAAAGGATGTAAACCCTCAGTTATAAGATGAATAAGTACTGGAGCCCTAATGTACAGCAGGATGATTGCAGCTAATAATCATGTCTTGTACACTTGAAATTTGCTGAAAGAGTACATCTCAAATGTTCTCACCACACATACACAAAAATGTTAATGATGTAAGGTGGTAGATACATTAATCAGCTTGGTTGTAGTAATTATTTCACAATAATTACACATTATCACAACATCATATTGTGCACCCTAAATATATGCAATTATCATTTGTCAATCTTACCTCAATAAAGCTGGAAAAAATAATGCCTATTCATTGTGAAAATAATACAAAATACAAAAAAGCATAAGAAAATAGTAGTCCCTCACAATTCCATGACACAGATATAGCTAAATACTGATGTCATTATTTTAGTTTTATATATAGATTTTGTTTACCTTTCCATTGAATATTACAGAACCACTTTTTCAAGATTTACTCCAAACCTTACCCTCTTTATAAAGTTTTTCCTTAGTATCTCCCTACCTCCGCCCCAGGTAGCATGACTATAACTATCTTGTCCTTCAATTGCTCTCAGTACATTCTTCTATCAAAAAATACATAATAATTTAGTTAACCTACTGGTATACGTGTATGTCTTCCTTTTATATATTGGAAGCACTTCCAATACAAATACATAGACCAGTGTCTGGTTCATATTAAAATTTTATTAAATTAGTTGAATATATGAATAGATAATCTTATTTTAATCACAAGATAAGTATCTCTTTGTAAATACTATATTAATAGCCTGATGATATTCTATCGGTGTAACATAAGTAAATTATTGTTCTTTATTGTTGGAATACTGGTATTATATAAAATTACTATTATAAATAACATTGGCAGGATATATTTCTGTGTGAAAGTTTACATTTTACTACCAGTACATGAGGAATTACTGGATTAAAAGGCACAAATATTATCCATGACAGAATTGTTATTCAAAAATTCTGTATAAATTTATATGTCCCGCAATGCATGAGCTTCAATTTTGCCTCATCCTGGCCAACACTGAGTTTTATGTATTTAAATGGCTATGCAAGATGTTTTTCTTTACACATATGCATATTAATTTAATTAAAATGTAATATATATAATATATATATTATTTAATCACATACACATATGTAGTAAGCAAAACCAATGTGTCACTTAAAATTTCATTTTAGACTGCATTTTTGAGCCACCAAATCTTACAAACTAATTTTCTTTTACAAATCATATCAAGTTTGAAGGTGGCATCATTGAGCACAATCAAATCATAGATGTGCATGTGTATTAGTCAGTTCTCACGCTGCTAATAAAGGCATACCTGAGACTAAATAATTTATAAAGGAAAGAGGTTTAATTGACTCACAGTTCCACATGGCTGGGAGGCCTCACAGTCACGGCAGAAGGCAAAGGAAGAGCAAAGTCACATCTTGCATAATGTTAGGCAAAAGAGCTTGTGCAGGGGAATTATCATGTATGAAACCATCAGATCTCGTGAGACTTATTCACTGCCAGGAGAACATCATGGGGGAAACTACTCCCATGATTCAATTATCCCCACCTGGCCCTGCCCTTGACATATGGGGATTATTACAATTCAAGGTGAGATTTGGGTGGGGACACAGCCAAACCACAACAGTATGTGTGTGTGTGTTAGTATAAATCATACTATAAAGAATATTGTTGAATTCCTGATATGTACGAATACGAACATTGTTACTAACTAGATAAAGCCAAAGTACAATTGTGTTATATATTGTAATCCAATGGACGTGACACCTATTTCTTTCTTGCTTCTCTCTAGGCTGTGCAGTGAACTACAAAGTACAACTGCCCTTACTTCTATAATATATTTACCTGTGTTTGGTCATTTTGTTTTTCTCAAGTCTGCTTTGGTAAGTTATTATGATTTGATGGCTCTTTAGAGTTTCTGAAGCATATTTCCTCCCTTTTGTTTAGAGAATATTCATTTTTTTCTTCCTGTTTGATTACCGTGGCGGAACTGTTGTATTTGGAAAAGCAATGGTTTAAATTTAATTTTGTTTTATTTTAGTTAGCAAAAATAAAACAATTCCAACATAACATTGGGCCTTAGTCTTTTCATTAAAAGTTGTGGATTGTCATTAACTGACAAATATTCTGCTACCAAGATCTTGCAAGTATTATATTTGTTGTCTGATGCCAAACATCCTCTTTAAATGCTAATGAACAAAGTATGGCATGCATTCTGTTCTTGATAGATTATGCCTATACCTTCTGTGGTCAACAGAAGGGGAATTCCCGGCCCATATGATTTCCATTCTGGCATACTCATCTCCTTAGTACTTACAAGTCAGTTAGCATTTAGATGTATTACTCAATCTTATTCTTAGATTGAACACAACAGCCACAGCTTAGCTGCTTCTACTAAACCTGAAGAAGCAATTATGAGAGGCAATTTTTCCCTTACATTCCCCCACCCAACCCAAGTGAATACATGAAACATTCAATTTTACATCTAAACGTCTTTTTGCTAAACCTAAGTAATTGCACTACAGAAAGCCTTGAACACACTGACTAGTTTGGCCTTTCCTCCACAGGCATTTTGAAGCCATCAAAGAGTTTCCAGATAATGATAAAACGTGATTTGGTGAAAGATTTGGCAGAAAGGAGGATAGTGAAGAGCATGAGGCAAAAGCAATTGCTAGGCTTTTGCAATAGTCCTGGCCTGTACTAAAATAGTATGATATTGACACATTAACAAGGAAAAGGCTTGGGGAAGGTGTAATGAGGCAACAGAGTGGCCCATAGGCTTCAAGGCCAACCTATTTTGAGTTTGAGTCAAGGCTTCACCCCATATAGCTGTGTTGATGTTATGACTAAACCTCTTGAATTCCCTGTTTTATCAAGTTTATCACCTGTCAAATGGTTGTAATGATAGGACTTAAGATTCAAAATTGTTATAAAGATTCCATGAGATAATGAACTAAAACCTGGAACATACTACCTGGCTAGCATGTGGTATGTGTTGAAAATGTGTACTTGTTTTCTGTTGCAGGATAACAAATTACTACTAATTTAGCAGCTAACCAACAACACACTTAAAAAAAAATCTTACTGTGTTTTTACATCAGAAGTACACGTCCAGCTGCACAAGACTTCTGTGCAAGCTGTCAGCCAGACTGCATTCCTTCCTGGGACTCAGGATCCTCCTCCAAGCTCACTTGGTTGTTGGCAGATTCAGTTCCTTGCATTGTAAAATTGAAGCCCCCATTTTTTTTTATGACTGTCAGTAGGGGCCACTCAGCCACTAGGAGCCATCCACAGTTCTTTGACAAGTGGCCCTTTCACAGGTCCTCTGTCATCACAGCAGCTTACTTCCTCAAGGATGGCAGAGGGACAGAGTCATATATAATGTGAGGTAATGAAGGGAATGACTCTCTGATTGCCTTTGGCACATTCAGTGGATTGGAAGCAAGTTCTAGGGCTTGCAGTTCCACGTGGAAGAGGAGTGGATTATACAAGGGTGTAGGCCACTGGCATCATCTTAGAGTTCTCTGTATCTCAACATATGTGTTAGCTCTTGTGTTAGTCAAATATTCTTTTTGTTACAAGACACAGAAACTCAACTGGAACTAGGTTAAGCAAAGTAACATTTCAAAAGGGAAGATTCAGTGGAAGTTTTCTGGGATTGATCACAGAATCCAAGAATGGGCTGCAGGTATCAGGGTAGCATTAATGACTTTGGGAATCTGAATGAGGAGTCACTGTATCTCAGGAGACATGACGTCGTGATGCATCAGGAGATTCCGTTTCCTCATGTGCTGGCTTTTTCTGTTGGATTTACCCCTTAAGCTTCTCCCTGAAACCTGGGAATATCCTGCTTAAAAGCTCATAACCTTGAGCCCTCTCTGTGAGGTGACAGATTTCCTCCCAGAACCTCCAGAAGAGACATGTTTCAAAAGGACTATCACTGGCTTGTGGTAGATCACGTGAATACTCAAAGACCAATAACTCTGGCCAGGTAGATGGGGTATCATGATTGACTTAGCCAAGGGAGCATATCCTCCCTTGTGTTTGGAGGGAAATACATCAATTCCCAGAAAGTGGTGAGGCTAGAAACAGAGCAAGGCAGATAAAACCTTGATAGAGTGATTTTCCCCCAATAAAATCTCATGAGTATTTTAAAACAAAAGTTGTGTTAAGCACTCATATAACTACTTCCTAAATTCAATAAATATACATTATTTTGCCATGTTTGCTTTACCATATGTCTGTCAATCCATTTTGTTTTTTATCCATTTCAAATATGTTGCAGATGTCAGGATACACCACCCTAAACTCTTCAGTATGGTTATCATTAATTAGAGTCTGGTAGATTGAATTTGAAGTTAAAGGTCAAAGCATAAGTAGTCTATTGGATAAACCTAAAAGTATAAGCTTTACTAGATAATTATTTCCAATTAACTTGGTTACCATTTTCCTAAATCTAGGTGACAAGAGATAATGGCTTTCTTCGACATTTTATGAAAATGGGGAATTTGGTTGTGCATGCCTGTAGTTCCAGCTACTCAGGAGGATGACACAGGAGAATTGCTTGAGCCCGGGAGGCAGAGGTTGCAGCGAGCTGAGAGCGCGCCACTGTACTCCAGCCTAGGTGACAGAGCAAGACCCTGTCTCAAAAAACAAAACAAAACAAAAAAGGGAAATGGAGAATTTATTTGAATACAACTAATCTGTTCAAATAATGTTAGGAACAAAGGGATGAACAATATAGTAAACTCTCACTATTCACTGAAGTTATAGTACTGTTCACTAATTTCTCCAAGTTAGAACGCTTAGAGTCATATCTGTCTCCCTCACCCCTATTATCCAATGGTTAATGGCCAGCCAGCTTCTTTCTATACACATCCGCCTACTTCCCTACTGTCTTCCTCTTTTCCAACTCTGTTGCTTTCTAATTCTCACCTTGCTCTGACAATAACTTCAAAAATTTTCTCCCTGATTTGGGTAACTCCTTTCAATAAATTAATCTTTACAATGCCACTGGAATTATCCCTCTAAATACAGATCTGGTTTTGTGATTCCCTAAAACTTGATACTTCTCTTTTTCCTGTAGAAGAAAATCCAATATGTGGACATGGTGGACAAAGTTTACTAAAAACTTTGTTTTTAGTGTTGTTGCCAATATCCTAAATAACTGTAGAGAATATTTGTGCCATTTACATTTTGACTGGATGGACTGGATGCTTCAAATATCTGTTGATCTAGATTGTTTCTAATTAACAAATGTCCTGAGTTGGCCCTGACGTGCTCTGGCTCAGGCTGATGTCACCACACATCTTTGAGTGTTGTTATGGAATGATGCTCACATGGGCAAAGAATAAACATTTATTGTGTTAAGTCACTTCAGTGGGATTTGTTTGTTACAGGATTTCACATAGTATAGATGGTACTTGGTGCCAAAGGGCAATATGACTATTCGGCCTGCAATATTTTTATGAAATGTGCCCAAGACTCACATTGGGATTGAAGGTGTTTCATAGGGGTCCTGTACTATTTGATCCAGTAAAAAGGCCAGTCGATCAACAAATAATAATAGGAAATTTATCCCTATTGGAATTCTATTCCCTTCCACCTATAGATAGTAAATAAGCCATTGTAAAATATTATACAAAAGAAGGAATAATTCTTTTATTAAGCTTAATTCTGTACTTATACGCCGGAATACCCTAATTGAGAGAGGGTCTATTAAATTCTCACTATTTGATAGCTTACATTTTATTTAGCTACAAGTAAATGCATTGAGTTTTAACCAAGTAACAGGCCTGCTTCACAATTTTAAAACGAATTCTGAATTTTGCATCAAATGGAAACTTGAATTAGCATAGGTTTAATGATACATTGTTTTTGGTTTTTATAAGCCACATATTTTTACTTTTCAATGTTTTTGGTTTACATGAGCATTGTATTTATAGACTTACTTTTAAACAAAGTTAAAATCCACTACATGGTGAAGATTATTTATAATATATTATGTACAATTTCTAAAGCATTTTAGTAGAATTTTGGTAATTTGTAATATCACTTAGGTATCGAAAACAGACTATTTATATGTAATAGAAAATTTTTATATGCCTCCAAAGAATCTGTTATTATAAAAGCTTTCCCAAGATTCTAATTATCTATCTTTCCAAATACACTATACAATAAAATCCAATTTTCATAATTTCAACTGAAAAAATATAGCACTTTATTAGTAAAATTGAAATGCATTATAAGTTCACCAATGAGAGAAAGAACTTATAAAAATGCATGCATAATTTAAAAAAATCAATTGATATAGATTTCTCTGACAATCAAAGGTGTAGTATGAATACTTTATTGTCTAAACCTGAAGATGTTGCAACCACTGTTTCCAAGGATGCACCACGTTGTCGTGGAAACAGTGTGGGTTTCAAGTCAGAAAAACCCTGGCCTTGCAACTAAAGAATTTATGAACTTGGGCAAGTTATTTACCCCTCTTAAGCCTGTTTCTATACTAAAAACTGAGTTCATCATCCCTACGGGATAAGGCTACTAAGAACATTAAAGTTTCCAATGTGTCTAAAATACCTCACACATTCGTTAGCTTATAGAACAAAAGTATTAATCTCCTGCCTTGAGTTTCCGCTAAAGAAATTAAGGGCAGAAGATATTTATCTTGTAAAGGCACTAATGATTGATCATATACCCAGGCAAAATAAATGTACATTTAGAATTTGGTGCATATGGAAGTCAAACACAAACTCTAGAATGTGGTTTAGCCCCAACAAGTGTGAAAATGCAGAGAAGCTAGAACGACAGAAACATGGTTTCCAGACCTACATCTCCACCAGTTAGATTTGTGACTGTCAGAAAATGAGTGCATTTCACAGGCTCTCAGCTTTTTAAACTATAAAATGATAAAATGAAGGTCCTGAGAATGAGGATCCTCTTCTAGCACTAAAAATTTTATTTTTCCTTTTTGTTATAAGAAAGTTCTGGAAGATCTGGGTACTGGAAAAGTTTGAATTTTTTTTTCTTAGAGAATGATAGCCTCCTATTTTTCTTTTTATGCTTTCTCTTTCAATAGGCTTTTTACTCCAACATGAACTAAATCATATACAATGCTCCATCTCACCTCACAAATTTCCTCCCCATTTGCTCTTCAGGCTCTTTAATTGAATTCCCGATATCTCAAATTCTCTAAAGCATTGCTTTTCCAAATACTTCTACAATGATCACTGCAAAGCTGTATTTTCAAGACAATAGTACACCTTCTGTATGTTTCTTCAATCCATTCCTCTCTATGGAGTTGTTCTCTACAGTTGGCTTGTTAACGTAGACCAAGTATAAACTTTTAAGACACAAACCCCTTTATAGGACTCTATATGTATATTGGAAGAAGCAGAGTATTGGATGGTAATAAGTGCATTTATAAGCATTATTTCTATAGTGAAAAAAAGGTTAATTTGAAAGTCACTTCTCCATTCAAGAAGAACAATTTTCTCTAGTCTTCTGACTATTTATAGAAAGACCTTTACATGTGCAAACTAATTAATAAATGGGATCAATTTCAAGGTATTTTTTCTGGTTCATCACCACTTAATCATTCAATTTAAAAAACATTTTAAAGGCCAAGTCTAAAATAGATTTGCACCCACGCCCCCAGTGTGAATTTTTCATTCTTTACAACATGCAGTAGGTACTGTATAATGACCTTTTCTCTGTTTGGAACAGGGATTAGAATAATACATTTGACCCTTTAAAGTCACCTGGGAGAGATGTTAGTCTCCATGTTCAATAAACTGAAATATGTCTCAAGTGTCCCAAGGTTAAGGCCATGACTTTAAACTATTTAACACAGAGTATCATACTGATTCACTTAGACTCTCAGACTTTTAAAAAAATTATTCAGCTGAATTATATATACTTTATCAGAACAATTTCTTTTCTTCATACAATTAAAGCAAATATTTTACATTGCAAATAAAGCAAGTTAACCTAGATGCATTGTGCATTATAATAAAATTTATAGCTGCATAAATAGCAGTGTAAACTTACAGAAAGACTAGTAATTATAGTGCCATTGATGGTCTTTGTTGCTCTAATTCTGAGGCAGCCAGAATGATTAAACTGAATCTTAATCGACTTCTCCATTAAAAATGCTGGCAGAGGAGCTCCTTTAACCTTTCCCATTGATTGAACACAACAATCACCATTCAATTATAATGCAAAAGGACATTTGTTATAATGTAGAAAAGATGCATGAGCCATTTCCTTTTACTCAAGACAATCAATGAGATGACTCCTACTTCTGCAAAGGTGAGAACGCTCTACCTGGGAGTCTGATAAAGTCAAAACTAAACAGAAAACGACACATGGTGCAGAGGAGCAGGACCATACAGAAGAAACTAATCTGGAACAGATTCATTAAGAAGAAATGTATTTTATACTACTATTTACTCTAGTCACATTTATCCTTGATATGTTGTTTTTCTTCCTAGGGTTTCAAAGCACTTGCATTATCATGATCAAAAGTTTAATGGTGAATTAATGAGGATGGTTACTTGGCCTTTTATATGTGTTCTCAGTGCATGCTTAATCAGACAAATCAAGGCAATAGAGGTAATTGAAGTAACTGAATTTTAGACTAGGAAGTAGTCTTCAAGATTAACTGATTTACCTAAGGTCAGACAGCTAATTGTAACTAACCCTGACTAGGATCCGGGTCCATTAATGCCCCATTCAACATGTGCTGATTTGGCACCTATGAAGTGTATTTCACTTTTAATTATGCTTTTTACCTGATTCTATGCTTGTATGGAATGCTCAGGTTCTGTACTTACATCATATGACCTACAACAAAAAACAAACTATACAAGTATAGCTATGTTGCTCTGCATACATAGTGGTGGTATATTAAATATGGCCATGGATTCTTTGCTATTCCTCCTACTGAGAAGTGGAGTATAATACTCCTCCCCTTGAATTTAGACTAACTTAGTGCTATAGTATTGTGGCAGGCCATGTCTCACTAACACAAGCCTCCATTACAACCGTCCCAGCACTAACTGAGTAGCTAGGTTAAACTTTAAAACCTGATTGAGCCAGTGCCCTATACAATGGCTGGAATGTAACAAAGAGCCCACAGAGAGTTTTGTCTAGGCTTTTCCTGGGTCTTGAAGCATGACAACATAATGAAGGAATTCTTAATAGAACCCATTTAGGATTAAACAAGTTTTACTGGGGGTCTGAAGAAATTCCCCAGGCCTCCACAAACAAGTTTATTGGGGTGTAAAGAAACTCCCAAACCTTTATGATTTAGCAGGAGACAAGGTAAGGGTAATCATCCCAGCACCTAGACCCATTTAGATGAAATAAACTTACTGAGGCTCCAGCAGAAGATCTTCAGGGCTCAGACCTTAGTTATAGATGAAAAGAAGTTAATCACCAATGTCTTTAGATGAATGCATACTTGCATGCAAACATATAGCTTAGAAGATATATAAGCTCTGGAAAACTTTGTAATTTTGAGTTGGTCTGGTGGTAATTTACAGGTCTTCTCCCTGTAACTGGTTACAGAAATTAAAACTCTCTTCCTCCCCAGTTCATCTGCATCACGTTATTGGGCCACAAGAAATAGCAGCCCGATCCTCAGTTTGGTCTGGGAACAGTATGAATGTTTGTTCCCTACAAACCTCATGTTGAAATATGGTCCCTGGTGTTGGAGGTGTGGCCTAATGGAAGGTGTGTCATGGGGTAGGATCCCTCACGAACGACTTGGTGCTGGTCCTCATAGTAATACGAGAGTTCTTGCTCTATTAGTTTCCATGACAGCAGGTTGTTTAAAAGAGCCTGGCACCTCCCCCATCTCTCTCTTGCTTCCTCTCCTACCAGGTGATTTCTGCACAGGCTTAATAGCTCTTCTTCTGTCATGAGTATATGCAGTCTGAAGCCCATGCTGGTGCCTTGCTTCTTCTACAGTCTGTAGAACTCTAAGCCAAATTAGTTTATTTTTCTTATAAATTATCCAGCCTCAGGTATTCCTTTATAGGAACACTAAGACATTTAGTGACTTGAGCAGTAAAATGTGGTGCAAGTGACATTTTGGGACTTCAGATGCTGCCATATCAAGCCTTGCAATTTTTGCCCATGATTCTTGGAATGCTTGATCTTTGCAAGGCTAACATTTTTAGATTACCCTGTTATAAGGAAGATGAAGACATCCACATGGAAGAGCTGTGAGGAGATAGAGAACCCAAACATCTCTACTGTTCAGCTATCCCAGGCCAGGAAACAGAAAAGTAAGTAAAGAAGGCATCTTGGACATGCCAGGCCAGCAGGCATGATGTGGAGAACCACCAAGGAAAGCAACTGACATCCTGTAGACCCGAGACATATAATCTAGCCAAACCATGACAACTGACCGGATGTCCTTACAGATCTCCTCAGCCTGACAAAACTTCAGACAGCTTTCTTTCTAACTATAGAGCCACTGGCTCCTTTCTTAGAACATTTACTTTAAATTGCCTGCAATTGTTGGCTGTCTGCCCTTTTGAGATGTAAATTTCCCAGTCTCTTGCCAGTTTTACAACCCAGGAATGCCTTTCTCAAGGCCTGGCAGAAGCCATTTTTTAAAAAATTGAATCATCAAGAAAGATAGTTCCCATCTCCTACTTTCTATCACAGGGCAGGAGCCTAACTTAGCAAATACAGATGGCCTAATCACATTGACCAACCTCTACTCTAATGTCCTCCAATACTTTTACACTAGCTTATGCAAGCATTTAAACTCTCTGGCTTTTTTGTTTCCATGGAGTTGAGTTAAACCTCCCTCCCCTATTGCAATAATCTTGAACAAAGTCTTTCTTGCCATATTAACTGTGTGTGGTGTGATTTTTTAATTTTTATTTATTTGTATTTATTTATTTTTTTTGAGATGGAGTCTTGCTCTGTCGCCCAGACTGGAGTGCAGTGGCACGATCTCGGCTCACTGCAAGCTCCACCTCCTGGGTTCACACCATTCTCCTGCCTCAGCCTCCTGAGTAGCTGGGACTAGAGGCACCCGCTGCCACACCTGGCTAATTTTTTTGTGTTTTTAGTAGAGACGGGGTTTCACCATGTTAGCCAGGATGGTCTCGATCTCCTGACCTGATGATCTGCCTGCCTCGGCCTCCCAAAGTGCTGGGATTACAGGCGTGAGCCACCGCGCCGAGCCGTGGTTTTTATTTTGACACAACCAACCCAGCTATATATATGTTTCTCTCCATCTGAGACCCCACTCATCTAGAAGTAGGAATAAATCACTCTTGTGGTGTCTGCCCCAATTCCTGACTCACAAAATCATGAGCATGATAAGATAGGTATAGTTTTATGCCCCTAAGATTTGGTATAGCTTATTATGCACAGTAGATAACTGGAAACTCTCTATTTCTCAGTCTCTCTCTCTCTCTCTGTCTCTCTCTCTCTCTCTCTCTATATATATATATATATACATGTAATGTATATATATATATATACGTATATATACATATATGTATATATATATATACACACATATACACACAGTAAGTCTTCACTTAATGTCACTGATCTTAATGTCATTGACAGATTCTTGGAAACAGCAACTTTAAACAAAATGATATACATCAGATGCTTGAATAATGTTTTCATGTATGTCATTTTGTTATAACATTGATGAGGAAAAAAACTGGTTTCTAATCAACATCAACATCATTTTGCTTCAAGTCGCAGTTTCTAAGAACCTACTGAAATGTTAAATGAGGATTTATATAGAAATATAAATACATACATATGTATATCTACATTTATCTCATATCTATATAATGTATTGATACAATC
This sequence comes from Nomascus leucogenys, assembly GCF_006542625.1. Taxonomy (NCBI): domain Eukaryota; kingdom Metazoa; phylum Chordata; class Mammalia; order Primates; family Hylobatidae; genus Nomascus; species Nomascus leucogenys. The sequence continues at coordinate 97,842,083 of NC_044385.1, forward strand.
TATATTGATATATCATGTAGATGTCATTCATAAGCATACATTTCTAAATGCATTCAGTGGGGGCTAGAAGCATAAAATTCATGTTACTAATTTACTTTGGAGCATACACTGGAGGTTCAGTGCATTTGGTTACTTAGGAGAACATGTACATCTTTACCTTAACTACACTGAATATGTGCCAAATCACTAAAACTAAAACCTTATTAGATGCATAATTATTTTGTAGGCACCTAAGCAACTGTTTACATGTAGCCAGCCCCAAATTCCCAGAACCCTCTTTCAAAAGTGAGCTTGAATGTACAACTATTAGAAATAAGTATTTTTAAAAGTAAATAAGACTATTTGAAATAGTCTATTAAAATAATAAAAGAGAATAAAAAGTAAGACAAAAAAGCAATATTTTCTCTGTAAATGACCTAAATTTGAAATGACAATCTTTTTAAAGTAAGAGCAAACAAGTTTCAAATTTTAGGTTCAAAAGAGTAAATAATTTTTCAAAGTTCTAATGATACTTTCAAGAAAGGCATAATTCATTAGATTAAAATCATTTTGCTGTATTTCCAAGTTAACATGTACACTTTCGTGGAAAACAAGCCATCATTTCTAAGTGAAGGAAAACTTAGAATATCTCTAAAACTGGCTTGACTTGACTACAGTGACCAGTTACTTCTGAGAAACTTGTTATGCATGGAGTCAGTTTTAATATTTGTGTTTGTCAACCAAGCCCTTTCAAGGGCATATCCGGAGGTCGCCTTAATGTCTAGCTCCACTATACTACTTGTGATGGGAAAAAACTTTCACAATCTATAATTTGTGTGTAAGGTCAAAGTATTTCTTCTCAGGACATTTTTGCTAAATCTTCTTCCTTGTTATAGAAAATTAAAACGTTTATGTATAAACCTCTAAAGTGTGTGTTTTATTGACTTATTTTTCATCTACTACATGGTTATATTCTACCTTATTAATAATTTTCCCGGTCATAAAATAAAAGCTGCTGTTTTATACTATTTTTTGAAAATATATTGCCAATAGTATATATACTTCACATATGTGTTTTGGGGAAGCAAGTGCCATAAAATGAATACCCCAGTCCTGTTATCATGGTGGGCCACTAGTATAGCAGCTCTGAAATGGCTGGGATTATTAACACGAATGTTTGAAGAAGGAACACAGAGCAGATTAAGTACTTCGGTTGACTCAGGGTAGATTTGGAACTTCTCAAGGCAGGTTCTGGGCATAAAGACTTCAAGGCAGTATTCTGGCAAGTGGGAGATGAATTGATAAATTCTTCTCTTGGGCTGAAGGATTTACCCCCACGCTTAGGAAACAGGGGAAGCTTTGTCTCATAAATATGTTTTGATTGTATCACTTGTTGAACAGAAAGCTTTGATGGGTGATTGCCTCAAGAATTTAAGTTCTTCCAAAGTCAACCTACTTGCATCACTTTTCACTGATTATGACTGTGAAGAAATGGATAGGTTCTTTAGTGGTAGCATTGTGCCCTTGGACCCTCTCTGTTACTTAGTTTTATAACATGTCCTAGAATTTATACATTCTGGTTATGCCAACTTACCATGTGCCTTTCTTTATACTGACAGAATGACAGCAGTAATAGGGGAAAGGATTTAGATCAGTGTTTAAACAACTTTTTGATTATCGAGTTAAACAATTGTTTTAAAAATGTATTGGAATTTCTTTTGCTGAAAGGGTTTGTTTGGGTTAACTCTTTCCTAAGGGAGTTTAAGTGACTCAAAGAACATATATTTCAGCATTTGCCATAGGCACATAAAAACAAATCCCAGCCAGACCAAAGACAGAGTGTACTTTGGATTCCAAGTGACTATCTTGGTCACCAGGAAGCTGGCCTTGGAGTTTAAGAATATGATTCCTGGAACTTGCTGACAACTTGAAAATAATCTTTTTAGAAAGAACTTATATTTCAAATGTATTTGTAAATATACATTTTAAAATAAATGATCACTTTTGCATTTTTGTTTGGTTTTGATTAATTATTGTCATTTTCCCTGAATTCAAACTTCCTTATATGTAGGTTTAGTTTCTTGATACATTAGGTATATTTGGAAGCTGTGATGTCTTAGATCTAAGAGAGTATTGATAAAGTTAACTTTGTACATTTACACATTCATTTATTAAACTAATATTTAGTCAGGAAGGGCTAGGTCCAAGAATAGCAATGAATCATCAGTTGAAACAGAGTAGGGCACAAATGATATGGAGAGGAAAATAAAACAAAAACCTCTACCAGAGATCGGAAACTTTCCTTAGGGAAAGTAACTTAGGAAACGAGTAAGTGATTCATAAGAATGAAGTGGAGAAGTTTGCTAAGTGAATTCCTAGATTGGGGATAGTGAGGGTGAATGTTGGGGATGATAAAAAGTCTTATTTTGTAAAATGAATTAAGAAGGTTTACATATTTTTCTATTCTACAAAAACTTTTATACACAAAATTTTTTCTTGAAAAATTTAAAGAACTTGCCCATCTGTAAATTTGAGCTGAAATTTTAAAAGCACAAATCAGAGGAAGTGGCCAGACCTACTGGAGCAGGGTTTCTTGGAAGAAACGCAGGGAGAAGCAGCATTTAGGCCCCCTTTGCCCAGTGTATCCTAGGTTAGCACCAGAAATATATATGGGTCAGAGACAACCTTAGGCAACAGGGCCCTTATATTATTTGATTAAGGAAGTTTTGCCCTGCCCCTTGCATGATCAAGAGCTGGTGTATGGAAACAGGCCAGGCAGGAACCTTTCCTGGATCCCATCCTGCCAGCTCAGCATTTGGGTTTGGGGAAGAGGCTAGCCTTTCCCCTGGCTTGATCAGATGCCTGGGATTCTAACCGCGTGTTCACAGTTGTAGGGAGAGGCAAGCTATTGACAGGAGTCACATATTTGTTCGTGATTGTTGTCAGCAATCCCTGCCTGGCATGATGGAGACAGAAGGCTGGATTCTAAGCCTTGCCTTTGGTGAGTTGTGTTATCACAACAACTCTGGGACAAATTCTTCTTTCAAAGGCCAGCCCTCAACAGATCAGTCTTCGACAGCTTAACCTGGGCTCTCAGAATTAATTGGAAAAAACGTTCTGAGGTCAAAAATGCCGGAATGCATTAAAGTGGGATTTTACTACAGAATTTTATAAAGCTCTGATTTGCTCATATGAGGACCAATTTTAAAAGACGGAAGCATAATATTGGGAGTTTCCCAAATTATCTTGGATGTTCACCTAGCACATGTCCTCTTTTGTGGCAATCTCTTGGAATTAGTGTTACTTAAACAAAACTTACGTAATGCCACTTTATATCTATATAGATATTCATGGTTATATTTGTATTTAGGACTATACTAAACTCTTCAGCATTTAAGTGTGTACCTTCTATGTTCCATTCAATGGTTTATGGCTCTTAAGTATTTATCTCTTTCTTTGAGTTGTTGTAAATGGCGTTGTATTCTAATTTCAGTGTCCATGTATTTGTTGCTAGTATATATAAATGCAACAGAGTTTTATATGTTTACTTTATATGTTGCTTAACTTACTTATTAGTTCTAAGATATTTTTGGAGATTTCTTGGGAATTTCTAGATGTTATGTGCAAGTAGGAACAGTTTCATCTTTTCCTTTTTGATCTGAATACATTTTCTCTCCCTTATCTTGCTTTATTGCAGTGGCTAGATCATCCAGCAACATACTGAATAAGAGCTGTGAGAGTGAACATCCCTGCCTTGTTATAATTTTTGTTTCAGCTGTTAAACATAATTTAGAAACTCAAGAGAAGGAAGCCTATTGCATTTATTCATAGTTTTCTTTTCCTTCCTAAAGTTCCAAGATTCCATCCTTTATTGTTTTGTTTTGCTTAGAAAATTTCCTTTTGCCATTTTTTAGGGTATGTTTTGGGGTGTCAACTTATTTTACTATTATTCATTTATGAGTGTCTTGATTTCCCCTTCATTCCCAAAGGATGTATTTTACTAGATACAGGATTCTGGGTCACAGGTTTTTCTGTTTTGTTTTGTTTCAGTAGTTTAAAAATGTTGTGCCACTTTCTTCTGCCCTCCATGGACTTGAATGAGAAATTTGCTGTCATTCCAATTGTTTTTCTTCCTTAGATAAAGTATCTCTTTTCTCCTGGAGCTTTTGAGATGTTTTTCTTTATTTTGGGTTTTTCAAAAGTTGTATTAAGCTGTTTCTTGGTGTGAATTTCTTTAAGTTTATCTTGTTTTGGGTTCATTCAGTATCTTAAATATGTAGCTTTATGGCTTTTGTCAAACTTAGGAAGTTTTTAGCCACTATTTTTTTCTTCTATTTTTTCAGCCCTGCACTTTTTTTCTCCTATGAAATTCTAAAGACATAAATGTCATATCTTTTGTTAGAGTTCCACAGATTTCTGAGTCGCTGTTCAATTTTTTTTCAGTCTATTTTTTTTTCTCTCTTGTTAAGATTGGGTGATATCTACTGTTTAATCTTCAAGTTCACTGATTTCTTTTCCCTATTACCTTCATTCTGCTCTTAAGCCCATCCTTTAAGCCATTTGGATCTCTCTCTTAGCTTAGACTTTCTATTTCTTTGTTCAGGCTTTCTATTTTTTCATTTAAGAATGCTCGCAGTTGATTGTTGATGCATATTTATCTTGGCTGTTTAAAAATCTTTGTCAGATAACTCTAAATTTCTATCATCTTGCTCTTGGCATCTATTGTCTTTTTACTCAATTTGAGACTCCCTCGTTTCTTTGTATGATACATAATCTTGTCCTGAAACCTGAGAATTTTCATACTATATTATGAGTCTCTGGATCTTATCTTGACTTTCTGTTACTTCTCTGGCAAGTAAGGGTGAGGTGCTACATCTTTACAGCCAGGTGGAAGTAGAGGTATAGGCTTCTCACCCTCCATTGACACCCAAATGGGAAGCCCCCTCATTATTGTTTTACGTGTGAGTTACAGCTTCCACGTGATCTTTACTGACATCAGTGGATATGTCCTCATACCACTGGATGACAATGAAAGTTCTTACTCTCCAGCAGGCCTCCTCCCATATGACTCCCAGGGAGGAGAAGGCTATCTGTTTACTGTTACATGGGGGTGGATCTTCAAGATCCACATGTAGTCTCTACTGACACCATGACTGGGGCCTCATTCCCAGTTAGCAGAAATGAAGTTCCGGAAAGCTGACTTGGTATTCTCTTATACTACCCTGGCTCAGGTATCAGGGTGCCTCATTACTACCTCCTGAGTGTGAAAGTCCAGACTTTTCACTTGGCCTTTGCTGGTGTGGGTGTGAGCTGGCCACAGTTTTCTCTATGGTGTTTAGCTGGCAGAGAAGTTACGAACGAAATGTTTTCTTTCTAGACTGCCCCTTGCCTTGTACTTTAGCTAGGAAAAGCAGACATTAACTGGGTTTTGTTTTGTTTTTTTTTTCCAAAAAAATCTACATCCACCTTTTTTTTCTGGATTAGTGGCTTTCTCCAAGCCTGGATTATATGAGCAGAAAGAAGACCCAGAAAACGAATCACTATATCATTCCTAGCCATTCCGCCTTCTTACTATATTTCAGAGTCTCTTTAAATTTGTTCTACAAACCGGGTGCAGTGGCTCATGCCTATAATCTCAGCACTTTGGGAGGTCAAGGCAGTGACTCACTTGAGGTCAAGAGATCGAGACCAGCCTGACCAACATGGTGAAACCCCATCTCTACTAAAAATACAAAAATTAGCTGGACGTGGTGGTGCGTGCCTATAGTCCCAGGCACTTGGGAGACTAAGACAACAGAATCACTTGAACCCGGGAGGCAAAGGCTGCAGTGAGCTGAGATTGCACCATTGCACTCCAGCCTGGGTGACAGAATGAGATTCCATCTCAAAAGATAAATAAATACATAAGTAAATAATAAAAAAATTTTAAAAAATTGTTCTACATATAATTTCCAGAGTTTTTAGTTGTGCTTAGCAGAGGAATAGGGAAAATCACATCGACTTCATCTTCCCAGAAGCAGAAATCCAATGATTCCTTTTAATAAAACAATTTTGCAAATTTTTACTTATTATATCATTTTACATTTTTGATAATATTTAATGCTTTATTCTGTATTTCTATACTATTTTAATATTTCTTAGACAATATGTACTATGTTTTCTTTGATGATTTTCTCTAAGTAATGAAAGGTATACTTTTCTAACACTTGTATTAATGTTTAAGAGTGTGTTTTTATAAAAACATCAGTAGAACTAAGTAGGAAAAATATCTAAAAGAGGTATACTAAAGAAGAATTGGTATGACATCACTGCAAGTTCTTAAGGAGAAAATGAGTCGGTGGATATCTCAAACCTCCTCAGTGGTTTTGGCTGTATTGCTCTGCCTAGATAATGCCTTTCATGATCCTTGTTTAGTATTTGTATTTCTTGATCTATGGTTAGAGTCACTTATTGGGTCACACAATAAAGAGATAAACCAATAAATTATAAAATGATCTCTATATAAGTGATTAATGATATGAAAAAAATTGAGTTGGTTTGAGGGAGAAAGAAAATACCAGGGAAAGATGACGGAAGGTGGTTAAAATAAACCTGAGGGTTAGAATAAGCATAATAAGGAAGGTGGCATTCAAGCAGACTTGAAGGAGGCAAGGGAATAAGTCAAAGGATGTCTTGGAGAAAACCATTCTAAGACTGGGGAATAGCTAGAGCAAAAGCCGTAAGTGGGGAGGATATCTGGCATATTCAAGAAACATCAGCTAGGCCAGCATAATTGGAATATAGTGATTGACGAAGTCATACAAATGACATAAGAGAAGTAATAAGGGGGTCACCGAGACATGTGGGGCCCTATATGTCATTGCAGACTGAAGCCATTTCAAGGTTTTGAGCAGAAACATGACATGATTTGACTTATGTTTTAACAGGCTCACTCTGTTTGCTCTGTTAGGATTACACTGGAGGGAATCCATGAGAAAAATAGGAAGACTTATCTGGAGGCAGAGGGTGATGAAATTTCCATTTCCTATCAGTTAGAAATTGCATGCAATTTTGAGGGAAAAGAACTTAAAGTAATTGCTAAAATATAAATGTATGTATTCTCTCACATTTAGAAAATTCTGTATCATTCCATCTAAAGCTGGCCCGGTGGATCCATGTTCATCAGGGAAACAGAGTCTTTCTCACCTTTTGCTTTTCCATAATGATCCAAGATACCTACGGGTACTCACCTATTTATTCCAGGTAGAATAAATTCAGACCTAGAATTGCAAGGCTAAAATAAACAAGAAAAGAAGAACAAAGGGCTCATACGCTCTCCCTAGGAAGTTTTTCTAACATTCCTTTAAGAGTTTCAATGACATTTCATTGATTATTTCTACCTGAAAGGGAGCCTAGGTAACCTGCCCTTTTAGCTGAACAAATTGCTTATGGTTTTGTTTCTAAGGAAAAAAGGGAAGAATGGGTACTGGGAGGCAACTATCCTGCCACATAGTGTGATTTATAACCATGTTGGCACTATCTTTTAGAAATTCTCTATTTACATGGTTTCAAGTTTATAGTTCTGCTACAAATGAAATCCCTAAAGATTATCCTATCTGGAATGCTCTCAAGAGCTCCTTGAAAGTTCTTTCACATTTTAGTAGATGGAAAAATGAGGTTGGGTGCAATGGCTCATACCTATAATCCCAGCACTTTGAGAGGCAGAAGTGGGAGGATCGTTTTGAGCTCAGAAGTTCAACACCTTGGACAACAGTGAGGCCTTATCTCTAAAAAAAAAAAAAAAAAAAAAAAAAAAAAAGCCAAGTATGATGGCACTTACCTGTGGTCCCAGATACCCATGAGCCTGAGGCAGGAGGATTGCTTGAGTCCAAGAGGTCAAAGCTGCAGTGAGCTGTGATCACACCACTGCATTCCAGCCTGGGCAACAGAGCAAGGCCGTTTCTAAAAACAACAACAACAACAAAAACTCTAAAAAGAAAGAAAGAAAGGAAAGAAGGAAGGAAAAATGACACCAGTTCCTCAACACTTCCTGTACTAAAACCCTTTACCAAATAACTCTAAAATGTAACTTTCTAGTGACTGTCCCCTTGGACTCTGAGCAAGACCATGCCAGCTGCCCAGCTTCAAAAACTCTTCTCTTTGGCCCTTCTGTTATAAGAACATGCTCAAGCTAGCCTGCTGAAGGATAAAAGAAACATGGAGCAGAGTCCAGTTACCCCAGTCCTCTGAGAGAAGGCCAGCCTAGATAGGCCAACAGTCTATCTGCAAGTTCTTAAGGAGAAAATGAAACAGTGGATCCCCAAAGAGGTGAACAAGCCCAGCCAAGATCAAGAGATCCAATAACCTAATAGGCTCCCATTTGATCCCAGACACCTGAACAACAGCACTTATTTTTGCTTATCACTGAGCTTTTGAGGTTGTTACTAGGCATTATTGTGGCAATTGATACCTGATATATATGGGGTTGGTATTATTCCCATATTTCCAATAATGAAACAAATTTATCCTTTGTGAAGTATGTATTTGGTTATACCAATTGGTGAAGTTTGATACATTTGTTCAAGTTTTTATCCCGAAAATAATAATGTACATTTAAATGGATTCTCACACTATACCATACACATCTGTGTATGCATTGCTTTCTACATATAATGAAACAGAATTCGATTATTCTTTATATAGTTGGGTATCTGTCACATTGTCTGTGTAAATATACACAGGTTATCAGTTAAGTTTCTTATAGCCTTTCTTGTGGTCTGTGAAACGGTAGGTTTTCCTTTTCTGCATCTACAAAAATAAAGGTCATCTGAAAAATCCCATGTTATTAAAATTATATATATATACATGAATGATACATGTTCCATATTGGGAACTTCAAAATACATAGTATAATTTAAAGGTAATTGCAAATGAGATTTTTTCAATTCAATATAGCACTATTACTAACAAAAATTGAATTGCATACATCTGCATAGAAACAGAACAAATTCCTTTAGGATTTTATGAAAAAAAATATTGTGGCGGGGAGCTGTTTAGGAAAAACCTGTGTATGATGTGTAAAATGCTGGGCAGCTTTCTTCTTTTGAGTTTTGAAACTTCTGATACTCTTCCTTTTTGCTTTTGGGTTCAATAGATTAAAAGGCACTTGGTCATTGAATACCTTTGAAGATAGTTATCTGCAAATTTGACTTTGGGGTATAAATATATGGGAACAATTTGTAACCTGGGAAAGTGGTAGTATGGAAGAGTAATATCTGAAAAAGAATTGCTTGAGGAAGAATTTCCTACTTTAGACAGGCATCAATAGCAGATGGTGAGACCTACTGGGAAATAAGTGCAAGTATTGAGAGAGGGAATACTGTATAGTTGCAAATATAAGATCTGATGCAGCAGAAATCTCTGTCTGGAAACTGAAGTTAAATTGCCCATTAATGTTTTATAAACACTTTTTCTAATGGAAGAGCTAAAAATTAATCAGAAAAGAAGAGGTATTTTGGATAGCAAGATTTGTGCAGAAATTTCTCAGGGTTTTCTGGAAGCAATAGGCTATCTCTTTAGATTGTGCAAAATGTGCAATGGGGACAACACAGCTTTTAAATTATTTTTTCGAGTTTAAGTTGACTGTAGCATTGAGTAAAATGTTTGAATGTTACATCAGAAAAAAAAGACAGCAAATGTTTAGAAGAATAGTAATGAAGTTTACTTTTTCTAAATTATTATACACTGTTTAAAAAGTTTTCTATCACATGTCATAATTTCATTCTTAATATATGAAAAATAAACTTGTTCAAAAATCAATATTTTAAAAATACACATAAAATTAATTTTTTTTTTTTTACTTTTTTTTTTATTATTATACTTTAGGTTTTAGGGTACATGTGCACAATGTGCAGGTTTGTTACATATGTATCCATGTGCCATGTTGATTTCCTGCACCCATTAACTCGTCATTTAGCATTAGGTATATCTCCTAATGCTGTCCCTCCCCCCTCCCCCCATCCCACAACAGTCCCCGGAGTGTGATGTTCCCCTTCCTGTGTCCATGAGTTCTCATTGTTCAATTCCCACCTATGAGTGAGAACATGCAGTGTTTGAGAGGATGTGGAGAAATAGGAACACTTTTACACTGTTGGTGGGACTGTAAACTAGTTCAACCATTGTGGAAGTCAGTGTGGCGATTCCTCAGGGATCTAGAACTAGAAATACCATTTGACCCAGCCATCCCATTACTGGGTATATACCCAAAGGACTATAAATCATGCTGCTATAAAGACACATGCACACGTATGTTTATTGCAGCACTATTCACAATAGCAAAGAGTTGGAACCAACCCAAATGTCCAACAACAATAGACTGGATTAAGAAAATGTGGCACATATACACCATGGAATACTATGCAGCCATAAAAAATGATGAGTTCATGTCCTTTGTAGGGACATGGATGAAACTGGAAAACATCATTCTCAGTAAACTATCGCAAGGACATAAAATTAATTTTAAAATAACATAAAAAGATGCTAATTAACTTTTCACTGAGAATCTAACAACCCAAACACCTTCTCATAGTCACACAAAGATACACATACACAAACACACATATGCCAAATATATAACCATTTTACTTAATTTTTTAATATATTAAGGTTGTTTTTACAATTGGAAGATGTTTGCCATAATTTTATTTAAATGACTGAGCAGGAATTTATTAAGTACCTTATTTTAGGACACAAAATCTAACTACTACCAATATCCTGAAATACATGTGACTGGCTAACCTTATTGAGTAGAACATTTGGTTTAAACACATAAAAAAATTAAATGTTTAAAATAAATCAGGGAGAATATGTTTGATAGCCAATATATAACTGAAGTTATAATCTAACAAATATTTCTCTTTATGATAAAGCATCTGTTATGTACAGTCATTTTCTGTGAAACAGAAGAATTCACGTCATGTTTACTGCAACTTGAGATATACAGGAAAAAGGAGGAAGACAGAGAACCTTTACATATAAAAACAGATATACAAAATTAGTGTAAACATCTAAATATGGGCTGAATCATGATCCCCAAAATTTATATGATGAAGTTGTAACTCCAGTACTTCTGAATGTGACTGTATTTGAAGATAAGGTCTTTAAAGAAGTAATTAAGGTTAAATAGGGGTAATTAAGGTGGGTCCTAATCTGATATGGCTAGTGTCCCTGTAAGAAGAGGAGATCAGGACACAGAGGGAAGCATAGGCCGAAGATGGCTTTGTCCAGCCTTGAAGAGAGGTCTCAGGAGAAACCAGCCCTGCTAACCCTTTATCTACGTCAGGCTTCTGGCCTCCAGAATTGTGGGAAAATTAATTTCTGTTGTTGAAATTAATTTCTGTGGTACTTTGATATCATAGCCCAAGAAAACGACACAAATATGTACTATAGAAAAAAATAAAATTATTTAAACATAAGAAAGCCAGTTCTTTGTTATTGTCATAATAGATGTCTTAGAAAAAGCTATGCTTCCTTTCATGTAATTTTCCAAATGGTGTTATTTTCAGGACACAACCACTGCTGCTATGAAACTTCTCTACATTTTGTACGTAAATTATTTCTCCTCCATCTTCTTCTCTCCACCCAGGCTCACTCTCTTCTTTCTATGTTGCAGCAAGGATGTCTCATTATCAAAAATGTACGGTACGGTTAAGCCTAAATGAAGGCAAGTACATGAATATGTTAGACTTAAAAATCTTTCCATGTTTCCTAAAACTCTCTCTGAGGAAATTTCTCCTTTCTTAATGAGTCAGTTGTTTTCATTTAACCACTAATTACTCTTTCTAAGCATAAGGGTATATGTGACACAGATGATGACATTTTATGGGAAAATATTTTACTAATAATTGAGAAATATTACATCAGCCAACAATAGCAAACATCCAGGTGAGTATTACTTTATATTTATAGAAAAATTAAAGCATTTGTCTTGAAGTATCATTATTACACCATAAAGACTAATTTTTAGTTACATTATTTTTGAAATAAGTCACCAAATACTACTGTATTATACCTCTATTAAAACATAATTCAGTTTGTAGTGACTATAAGGCCTTAGTAAAATATATATACTGTATATACTATATAGCATATATATGGATATCTGTATATACTATATAGTATATCTAGTATATCTATATTACGCTATATAGTATATCTAGTATATCTATATTACGCTATATAGTATATCTAGTATATCTATATTACGCTATATAGTATATCTAGTATATCTATATTACGCTATATAGTATATCTAGTATATCTATATTACGCTATATAGTATATCTAGTATATCTATATTACGCTATATAGTATATCTAGTATATCTATATTACGCTATATAGTATATCTAGTATATCTATATTACGCTATATAGTATATCTAGTATATATATTTTACTAAGGCCTTATAGTCACTACAAACTGAATTATGTTTTAATAGAGGTATAATACAGTAGTATTTGGTAACTATATAGTATATATAGGATATCTATATATGGATATCCTATATATACTATATAGTATATATAGTATATATATGGATATATATAGTATATAGTATATATAGGATATCCTATATATATTTACTTATACCAGGCTCTCTGTGAAGTATATTACATAGATTGATCATCTAATTCCCCAAGACTTTGAGGAAGTGTAATTAGCTTCTCCTTTAGCACGTGAAGAAACTGAGCCCCAGGCTAAATTTCCAAAAGTATGTAGCCAGCAAATGCTGAAATTTGAACCAATGTAGTTTATCTTTGGATCTGTATTCTCAGTGGTAACATGCTCCATGTGTACAAACAGTCAGAGAATCAAACAATGAGTTTGGATTCGATAACAAATTCTCAGCTTTGTCTATATATATAGTATATATAAATATAGTATATATATAGTATATCTATATACTATATATAGTATATCTATATACTATATATAGTATATCTATAGTATGTGTGTGTATATATATACTATATATATATCAATCAAAATATATATACTATATATATATATATATATAGTATATATATTTCCCACACTATATTTGTCAAGCATCAGGGTCTTCCTATATTAATTTATTTAGCCAGTACATACTGGCCTGTTGACAATCATCCAGGTAGATTTTGTACTGGGTATCTAAGCCTTAGTCCACAGTATAAGATAAACTATTATTCAAACCACTTCCAAAGAAAGACAAGCTTCAGGTGAAATGGGAAACCTGGAAGCTGAATCTGGCTGAATTTTTTATCTTTCCGAAAACTTTTTCACCTAAGAGGTTGTAGAAGTCATAAAATTTCTTGCGACACGCATTTAGGAAGTTCAGGATGCTGATGACGGTACTCTGGAAACATTCACATAAACACAAAAGACATGTAAATTGTAGACCATTTTGAAAAGTCAGCACAAAGGTAAAGACTTAAAATTAACCTGAAGATAGATCTACCTGCACTAGGGGAATCCGATAGCAATCAAAGATCTTCATTGATGATTCAGAGCTAAGTTTCTCTCAGATTCTGCTCTCTCAGCAGTATACTGTCAAAACCAGTCAACTAATAAAAGCAGGTCAAAAAAACAATTATTTGCAGAGCTAACAGGCTCAAAACTGCAATTCTACATCTTCAAGTTCTAGCCCAAGTCAGATGTTGGTTTAACCTTTAGACATATATATATATATAAATTCAAAGCATGCCAAAGAATTCTGGAAAGAATTTAAAAATTAAGTTGGTGATTGTTCTAAAACAGTATTTAAAAAAAGAAAACAAAAAGGGAGATTATTTAGAAATAGAGAAAGTATTGCAGATATAGGAACCTGTTGGAAAAAAAAAAAAGCTACCAATTCAACTGGGGGAAAATCTTAGTTAAATCAGTCGCTTGGTCTCATATAGACAAAGCTGAGAATTTGTTATTGAATCCAAACTCATTGTTTGATTCTCTGACTGTTTGTACACATGGAGCATGCTACCACTGAGAATATGCATCCAAAGATAAACTACATTGGTTCAAATTTCAGCATTTGCTGGCTACATACTTTTGGAAATTTAGCCTGGGGCTCAGTTTCTTCATGTGCTAAAGGAGAAGCTAATTACACTTCCTCAAAGTCTTGGGGAATTAGATGATCAATCTATGTAATATACTTCACAGAGAGCCTGGTATAAGTAAATACTTAATCAGTGATAATTATTATTATTTAACAATCCAACAAATATTCAATTCATACATGAAGTAGATAATAACAAAATCCTCCAATGTAAAAATATATCTTAAAAGTAAAAGATGTTTAGGCTTAAGGTATATATTTGGCATTATAAAATGGCTTAAACAGACTTAGGATTTTTCACGCCTGGCCTTATAATGACAAAATATCCTTCTGAAATGCCTAGATTAAGAATTAAGAAAGTAGTTCTACACCAGGCAAGGTATTTAAAAAAATACAGAAACATTTTCTATATCACTATTCTTGGAAGAAATAATTTTCATGGCCAATAAAATTAGGTATATTTTCCCCCAGTTTACAAAATGTCTCATAATTTATGTGCTGTTGAAATTCTATGAGTTTTTAATTTTACTGATGGTATACTTTATTCTATAATTAATTGATTCTTTCTCAAATTTTCTCTTCTTTCTACATTGGTCCAGTTCTGTTACTTTGGACATTATATAATTTTTACTCCCTGTTTTCAAAATATTTGAAATACAAAGAAAGAAAAAAAAGAAAACCAGTGTTTTGTTTTCTCATCAGCATACCAACTCTCAGCATTCCCAGCCTGGGGTGTGTGTGTGTGTGTGTGTGTGTGTGTGTGTGTGTGTGTGTGTAGAAAGAGACAGAGAGAGAGAGAGTATTTAGTGATTTTTAAAAAGCACTAGGAGAACTATCCAATGTTTTTTGCTTTAAGAAAAATTTAGAACAGCTGCGGAGGCTGGGATCCCAGGGAAAATGAGGTAAGATTCCAGGTGCTGTCTTTGGCTGCCAGTTCTGTAAAACAGTATTATATTAAGATAAATAAATAGATAGATAAATAAACACTGCTCTTTTAATTACCAAGGAGGCGGGTTTTGGAAAAGATGTGCCAAGTCACATATGAGTGCCTATGCAACCCAGATTTTAATTTCCTAATCTGTGTCCGTCTGTGTGGTGGGTTCCTGCCAGAGGCTGCTCAAACTGTCCTGGGCACAATTGCAGCAGGAGAATCTGAAGAACTATAATATAGGATTACCTTGCCCTTTCTTTCTTTTCCTTATTTTCTCTCAAGATTTTTAAGAGCAATTTGGTAAAAATGATGTTTAAAATTAATTTCTTAGCACTATTCATCGAGTCATCTTTATTTCAGCATCATCATTTCTGGGTTTATCAAAACAACTCTGTATTAAAATACAAGGATCCATACTTTTGCAGAGCCCATTTCACTCTGTGAGCAAATCAGCATGTATTTATGGCACAGGTATATAATGGAAAACAAGTCTTTAACATTAAAAAACATGGAAACTGAGGATGCTGAAATCAAATCATCAGGTACACAAGGCCATAGAGGGGGCAAAGTGCTCTTGTCTTTTGTGGCTTCCAGCACAATCCTAGAAATTTTTTTCTGGTTACCATAGGGAGCATGGCTAGGAATCAAGTCATGATATAAAGGAATGCTGGGTGTGAAGACCCAGTTTTAGCTGAACAATCATAAGTTTATGTAGAAAATAATAGATCAAATTTCTCCAGAAACAATGAACTGCCTGAAAGCTGGGGCAGAAAAATAGTGTTGTGGTCAAACAGGCAGGGGCCAGTATAAAGTTAAGGGAGCAAGGGCCGCACAAGGGCCCCATGGATAAAGATAGAAGCGCCTTGGGAGGACTGGCCATGAGTCAGTAAAGGGAAGGAAAGCAAGGATGCAGAGGAAGGTGATGATCTCCAAGATTCTAGGACATAGGTGGAAGACTAGCAGTCAGGAAAGCATAGCATTTTAAAAAATAAAGTATTTGGAGAATTCAGAGGAGGGGCTATTTTGAAATTAGTATCTTGGAAATGATTGTGAATTATGATGAAGTCAAGACTATGGGTCTGGCCAGCAACTCCTACTATAGAGTAGAAGTGATGGGGTTCAAGTTAAGGAGATGAAGGGGAAGTGAGGCCCAGGTGTTGAATATTTTGTCTATAGAGAAGATGGTGTTGGAGGAAGAAGTGGAGAGAAAGACTGTGACCCAGGCCCTACAACTATGTAAGACATTGCAGACTCATACCAAGATCCTTGTACTTAGCCACAGTGAGGTCCAGGAAAGAACACTGTGAAGGGATCATGTGAACTTTCAGGGATAATGCTAGAGGAATCATGATCAATAACTAGCAGCAACCCTATCAGCTTTCAGACACTTCCTTCTTTGCCTCCCTCTGCCACTGCCCTCTCTCCTAACAGTCTGAAGTTCTTGACAACGGAGTTGATTCATTAAATAAGGTGACACATGAATAAACCTTCTCACCAAAAGGAGTTGTTCAAAAGAAGCTACATTACCTGGCAAGATAGCAACTATCATATTTAGATTGCCTTTTATCCTTCCCATGTTCACTCTCAAATTAGCTGATTTTCAGTTTGGGAAATTCTGAGATCCCAGATTCAAAGGAATGAGATATTGGGGTTTGGCGTGGGAGGGCTACAAAGGTGAAAGCATCAAAAGCTTGGTGGGCATTTATATTAATTTCCTTGGGCTGTCCTAACAAAGTATCACACACTGGGTGGCCTAGAACAACAGTAATGTATTCTCTCACAGCTCTGAAGACTAGAAGTACAAAATCCAGTTGTCAGCAGGGCATAGTCCCTCAGACACTCGGAGCAGAATCCTTCCTTGCCCATTCCTAGCTTCTGGTAGTGGCTATTAGTCTGTGGAATTCTTTGTCTTTCAGCTGCTTCACTCCAATCTCTGCCTCTGCTATCACATAGCATTCTTCCTGCATGTCTCTGTGTCTGCATCCAAGCTCCCCTCTTCGTATAAAGACACTAGTCGTATTGACTTAGGGGCCTAATATTCTCCTTTATGTCCTCATCTTAACTAATTACATCTCCAACAACCCTATTTTCACATAAGGTCACATTCTTAGGTGCTGGGGCTAGGACTTCACATGTCTTTTTGGGGGACACAATTCAACTCACAACATCTTAGGGGACAATTCAAAAGCTAGACTGGGGAGCCAGGGTAGGGTGTTGGGAAGAGAGAGGGTGTCAACCCATGCCATAGTTCCTGAATAATGGAGCATCACAAATTAACACCCAAAGTTTGGAACTGACAAATGCTACTAAAGCAGTAGGATGCTGAAAGTAGGATTGCTGGTGGAGAGAGGTGAGTACTATAACCAAAACTCAAGTCAGATAAAGAGGGTGAAGGGGTAAGAAAACTTCACATGCATTAACCAGAAATAGGCATATTTTATTTAATTTTAGCAAATTCATCAACCTTAGATCATTGAGTGTCAGGGAATACATATTTGGGTTTAGTCAATTGTGATATTCATTGATTGATCAGTAAGTATTTTTGCTTGTTAATCTTTAGGTGTTAGTCAAGTGACACAGCCTGGTGGTTAAGGACAGGCTCTAGGGCCAGGTTGCTTGGCTTGGAAAACTATCCCGTTCCTTATCAGCTGTGAGACCTTAGGTAGATTACATAACTTTCTTATGCCTCAGTTTCCTTATCTGTAAAATAAGTACCTATTTCATAGGGTCACTGTGAAGACTAAATGAGCCAATCTGTTCTGTGTCTGGCACATAGAAAGTGTTCAAAATATAATAATTATATTTTGTGTTAATTTGTGGAGCATCTCATTTTTAAAATAAAATTCTTGAGTTAAATATAAACACAAAGAATATAAATTACTGAGTTTTATTTTGGCTTAAAGTCTCTTTTGTTTAATTTTTAATGTAGTATGTCTTTTTTTTTCTTAATGGGAAAATATTGTTTGCATAGGTTTGAAAGAAATTACTAAATTATTTTATTATATAACTTCTTCATCTGAAACTAGAATATAGCACTTATTAAAATATAATTGTTAATGAACTCTTTTGCATACTTAAAAAGCTGTGTTTTTTTATATCATTTAAGTATTGTGGGTGATGAAAATAGTAGTAATTAGATAATATTGTTCACTTAGTAAGGCTGCTCTACCAAGCACATTCTATACATTTTTGTCATTTCATCTATAAATAGCCCCATTAAGCAAGCATAAGAAAGCATTTTTTTCTCTCTCTGTCTTTTAAATGAGATCATTGAAGCACAGAGTGGTTAGGTAATTTGTCCAAGGTAACACAGCTATAAAATAGTTCACTGAGAATGCAAACCATATTTATCTGATAATAAAGTCTGAGCTCTTAATTAATTTGTTTCCTCTAAGCCCAGTTTCTGGGCTCTATTTTAATATATATAGATTTTTTTAAAGATAAAATACATAGTAATAAAATTATTTTTAAAATATATCCTTTCATAATTTAATAACCAGATAACCAGAGGGCTAAAATATGTTTTGTAAGCATAATTTATTTCTAGTATTTCTAGAAATGGCATTAAATAAAATTACTAGTTCCTCATTAATGTTTGCTCATTTTCTAAAAAGTTATTTCCTTTCAGAAACATCAAAAAAAAGTAAATGGCAATGCAAAATTCTATTCCTATTTTCTTACTAAGTAGAGCCTTTAGAAAAAATTTCAAACTTTTCTTTGCAAACTTTTCACTTTTGCAGTGTTTTCTATCTCAATAACAATGAAGCAACATCCTTGAACCCCTCTGTCACCTCTTCACTGCTATGGATTTGTTTAGAATTGCTCTCTACCTCTGTCTCTAAACATACACTGATTAAAATGTTTTAATTAAAAGTATGACTACTATAGAAAAATTATTGAGCAATTCTTCAGGGTGAAAATGCTTAGTGTTGGAAGTCTAATTCTACTGTTCATGTTCGTACTGAGCAATATTTTCTAAAAGGTTCACCTCTGTGTTGTGTAATATTGGATGTAGTCCCAACAGCTAGAAGGTATTGTTTCTAAAACAAGGCCAAGCAAGCATAAAAGTTTGTACGATGATACAGATTTGATTAGCTCTTAAGCAAAACAAGTTCAGCCAGGCTGGTTTGAG
Organism: Nomascus leucogenys; assembly: GCF_006542625.1. Classification (NCBI taxonomy): domain Eukaryota; kingdom Metazoa; phylum Chordata; class Mammalia; order Primates; family Hylobatidae; genus Nomascus; species Nomascus leucogenys. The sequence goes on from NC_044385.1 coordinate 97,861,198, forward strand.
CAGTCATTCTATACTGAATCCTATAACTTTCTACCACTGCCATCCTTCTGAGAGTGGGCTTTTGTTATATTCTAAAACCATTTTTAAAAGGAAGGGGTGACGTGGTTCTGTAGGTCATAGTATCTGGCAGCCTGCACTCAGAAAAACTGTAGAGACACTGGGATGGGAGCCAAGTTACTTAGAATTGTAATACAGCTCATAAGAGATGAAAAGGAATTTCACTAAGGCACCAATATTACCATTTCTGAGGAAGAATGGAGTCGTGTTTCCTAATTGATGAAACACTCCACCAAGGAGAAAACGTCGCTGCTCCCTTTTGAAAGTCTCTCATTGCCTGCTGCAACATTCCTTCTAGCAGCTGTTGGCAGTGCAAAAACCTGGAAGGACCATCTTGGGCCAACCTGGAGAATTAATTAATGTTAATGCCCCTAATCAAGGAGCAGGCTTTCAACAAGCCAGGCATCCATATGACCTACAGAAGCGGCCCATTTAAAACCTGCTCCACTTATTCACAAAAGCAGAAGTACATGAAATTAGCTTAGTCCAGTGCATCTCAAACTTTAATGGATATATGAATTACCTGGGGGATCTTTTTAAAATGCAGATTCTGATTCAGTGGTTCTGCGGTTGAGGCCCGAGTTCTGAACTTCTATTAATCGTCTGAGTGATGTGAGGTTGACACCATCTGTCAATGGACTTAGCCCAGCATTAGTCTCTTTCGTTATTATTTTTTAGGCAAGACCACAATTTTGCCACACTGGCCAGATGAAAGCCCACCTTGATTTAAAGGAAATTGTTTATAGATTGAACCTCTTTCACTAACAATTCAATTCAAATTCAACAAACATTTACTGAGAACTAACTTCTTTCTTACAGTTCAACTGAATCTTCCCTGAAACAACTTACAGCTATTTTCCCTGGCTTTCACACAACAGCTTTGTATTCTTTAATATAACTACCTTTGTATTCTATGATAACAACCTTTGTTTAATTTGTAGTCCTTTTGAGTTTTAGAGTTCTACAGTGCATAGAAAAGTGGACAAGCTTCTTTCACATTAGACATTTTTTGCTATGCGCAAGAATTACCTTAAAAACTCGTGAAAGTGAGCTCTGCTTCCAGGATCCGTCAGAAGCAAGTACAGTTTGTAGCAAATTGTACAAATGAATGAAAATAAGATATTTGGGGGGCTCGTTATGCAAGGCAAAGGTTCTCATTCTGGAGGAAGTAAGCCAGAATTACTTCAGGAGCCTAATCCAAAAACATACACACTCACCTCTTCTCTCCTTTCTCGCACCCATCCTTCAACAGATTCTGATGGACAACAGGCTTTTCCCAACATTCATTGTCTCTCAATGCACCCCCCCAGTGAGACCTACGGGTTTAGAATCTAATCACTCAGGCAACATCCTCTTGACTTGTGTGGCGAGTTGAAGGATGGCCCCCAAAAGACATGTCCACCCAGAACCAGCAAATGTGACTCTTTTCCTTATGTAGAAAAAGAGTCTTTGTAGATATCACTAAGTTAAGAATTTCAAGACGGGATCATCCTGGATTGTCTGGGTGGGACATAAATCCAATAACAAATACCCTTATAAGAGACAGAAAAGGAGAGACCCAGACACAGAGGAGAAGGTCATAAGAAGATGCAGCAGAGATTGGAATGATGCAGACATAACGATGCCACAGCCACCAGAAGCTGGAAACACAAGGATGTGTTTCCCCCAGGAGCCTCCAAAGGGAGTGTGGTCCTATTGGCACATCCCGGCCAGAAGCCCGGCCTTCAGAGCTATGCCAGAATGAATTTCTGTTGTTTTACACTGGCCAGTTTGTGATATCTTGTTATAATAGTTTCTATTAATGTTTAAATTAATTTATTTTTCATTATTATGGGTACATAACACATATATTAGTGGCTTATATGTGATGTTTTGATACAGGTATGCAATGTGTAATGATCAAATTAGGGTAATTGGGCTATCTTTCCTCTCAAGCATTTATCATTTCCTTAAGACAGAGCTTTAATTATTATTTTCCTTTTTTTTTAAATGAAGCAGGGTCTTACTATGTTGCCCAGGTTGATCTTGAATGCCTGAGCTCAAGTGATGCTCCCATCTTGACCTCCCAAAGTGCTGGGATTACAGGTGTGAGCCACTGTACTCGGCCTAATTATTATTCTCTTTTAGCCAAGGGATTCTATTCATGTAGCTCTGGCTTGAGGAGCGTGCAAGTCACCTGGGAACATAATTTCTTTGTACAACACCAGAAAGGCTATTGAACCACTTTTACTCATCACTCTCAAGAATTCAGAGGACAGTAGAGTAAACCAAATGCAGATATTTTTGAATGTGTCTTAAGTATTCTTTGAGTGTAGGCACACAAATGAAAGTGAGAGGACAATTTGGTCAGCTGATACCTTCGTCTGTGAGAAAGATGATCAGGAGTGGGTAATGCAGATGGAAAGAATGGACAATGTGAGAGAGATTTTGGTGGAAAACCAGCAGGAATTAGTGATAGATGCAGCATGGGGGGTACCTTCAGGAAGAGGGAAGTGTTAACAATGACTCCCAGTTCTGTCCTGCCTTAAGCAATTGTGTAAACAGTGTACCATGCTATTTATTCAGATAAAAAGCAATTGAAGACTAAGAAAAGGAAAAGTTTTGTGACCCAGGCTTGAAAAATTCAGAAATTCAGGTACATTTGCAATATCTATGGAGTGAGATCAACTTGAGAGTTACACAGATGCTCAGAGGAGAGAACTAATATATACACTTAGAAATTATCAGTGAGTAGTAGTACTTGAACAAAAGGGACAGTAGAATGTTGACATGGAAGAATGTAAAGAATAACAAAAGAAGGCCCAAAATGATCCTGCAGGAGTTGCAAGTAGAGAAGAATGATGAGCTTTTAAGGATGACTGAAAATGAGCTGCCAGAAAAAAAAGAAATACTGGGAAAGACTGTTGTCCTGGAAACAGAATGAAGATAATATTTTAGGGAGGAAAATATGAAAAGCAGTGTCCAGTGCTGTTGAGAAAAACCAACACCAAACACACAAAACAAAACTCAATTTGTACCATGAAGTATCAAGACTCATTGATGAGATATGTCTGATAGCTCTATAACTGACAGTGAGGGAGTACTTTTAGGGTAGAATAAAGGCATTTTCAGACATTCATGTTCTCAAAATATCAACCTTCTTTGCAGCTTTTATGCAGGAAGCTGTGATACATCTGTCAAAATGGGAGAGTAAAACAAGGAGAGAGGAAGATATTCAGGATGCAAGAACTTCAACACTGGACAGAGATAAAGAGACAAGCAGGGGACGGGGATCCAGGATGACAATGGCCTGGCAATGTAGTAACCAATTCATCCAGACAGGAGCAGATCATAGACGTCCTGCAGAGACGTCTCCAACAAGATAAAGTAGATAATGTACCAGATGCATCTGAAGAATTGAGAAAAATTCAGGCAGCAGGTAAAGAGTTTGGCGAAATTAATGATGAATACATAGAGAATGAAGCAAACTAAAAACAAGTAGTTATCAGCTCCAGAGAAAAACTATGCAAGAATATTTATCTAATCCAAATTATGACATGACTATATTGGGAGAATGCGGGGAGAGAGGGTTGGAAAGTTGTACATGAGAAGTGAAAGTGGAAGATGAAAGAAAGTCAATGAATGACTAAAACTGAAAGCTAACACAAATGAAAAAATATTATTTAGTGACACTGTTGTGGATGCAAAATAACCAGCTAAAAACAATGAAAATGGTTGCCTTTGAGGTGAAGAAAATGGAGATGGGGGAATGGGTGCTTTGTCTCTCTCTCTAACAAATATTGTAGAATTCTTTGGATCCTTAAGTCCCTTGATCAAAATTGTTTTAAGAGGTAGAGAAAGAAAATTTTTAAATGTCTCTTGAGAAGTTAGTTAATAGGTATAAAAATATAGTGAGTTATATAGTTAGTTAACAGGTATATATAGTTACTTAATAGGTATAAAAAATATATCTAGGAAGGAATAAATTCTGCTTTTCAATAGTAAAGGAAATTATAGCGTAAAATAACTTATTGTATATTTCAAAATAGCTAGAAGAATTGGAATGTTCCCAACCCAAAGATAAATATTTGAGGTGAGGAATATCACAATTACTCTGAATTGATCATTACACATCATATACATGTATCGAAATATTACATGTGCCCCCCGCAAAACAAGTATAACTATATCAATAAAAAATAGAAAATAAAAAAGACCTGTCTATTTAATTGAAAACAAGTGACTTTTCGATGCAAGCATTAGATTGCAGTTAAGGCACAGAAGCCTTTTAAAGATGAATGTGGTGGGTAATATGCTCACAGGATGCCATTTTAAATCGCTCGCCAGAGAGAGAGAAAACCTTGTTCCTCTAAGTGTGGCCTTAGAGCACTTATCTTAGAATCTACTCAAGTGTTTACTAATATTTAGCTTCCTGGACTCAATACCATTTTTATGAATCAGAATGCAGGTTGGTTGAGTATTCTTTACCCCAAATTTTTGGGACCAGCAATGTTTTGGATTGTAGATTTTTTTTTTTCAGATTTGGAAATAGTTGCTGATATTAAGCATGCCTAATCTGAATATCTGAAATTAAATTATGCAGGTGCTCAAAAAGTTTCAGTTTCTGGAGAATTTAGGATTTTGGATTTTCGGATTAGGGATGCTCAACGTGAATTTAGAGGAGATACACTTCAAAGAAACTTTCTGGATAATTCGTTTGCCTATTAAAGTTTGAGAAGCACAGACTTAGGGCAATGATTCTTAACCAAGTGGTCTCATCCAAGTGACTCAAGAGCATTCTAAAGATATCCATCGCCTCCCCTGCCACGCACAGCAATCCCAATGCAGTAGGTCAGAATTGGTTCCCAATGTAAACGCATTGCCTTGAAAAAGTTCACTGACACTTCTAATGCTCATTCCTGGATAAGATCTTCTGCGGAGGAATTCCAGGGCTGTCAGCCTCTGTCTTTTCACCACATCCTTTTTGGAGACCAGACTGCAAAGAGCTGTGACCATACCTTTAAAAGTCTGCAGCAGACAATTCTCTTCTCTGTAGTAAAAAGTCAATCAGCCTCGTTGTCTCTGATCCTTTACTTATGTAGGCAAACTTGTATCAACTATTTTAACTTACGTTGCTTCATTCAATTACTGCCACTTCATTAAGAACTCTAATGTCCACAGATGCCTTTTAAGTTGGAGCTGGATACTATATTTCAGTAAGTGTTGGGACTATGGAAAGAATCATTTTGTAGCTCTTACATAAAAAAAAACTTAAGATACACATTTACTCCCAACCTGGAATTTTGGATATATTATCATTCTGTAAAAATCAACATCAACATCTTGTCATTTAAAAATATGCCAAGTAAATGAACAAATTATTAAAGCATTCTTTCTCATTTTAAGTAATTTAAATATGCGATTGGGCTTCTATAATGAGGCGTGTATTATAATGATAATGTTATAATATTGTTATAATAAAAATAGTCATCGTGGTATTCATAGATCTCAAATTATCTTACCAAAAATGTAATTTATAGTAGAAATCATAAGTAACTGACATTCCCAGATAATTAATATATTATAGTATCTCTAAGACCCATGTTTCTAATCTAAAGTAATATGGTTCACAAAAACCCCCAGTTAACAAACATACTGATGAGTGATTAAGAGATCCTCTATTAAACTAGGAGTGCCATTTTAGTAGAAGAGGCTGACTAGCTGGAGAATACTCACATTCCACTGGGGCATCAACCCGTAAGGAAGACGTCCCCAGGAAGCCCCTTTCATCCACTGAGGCTTATCCCAGAGGATCATTGGTAGTTCTAATATGTTGTGAGAGGGAGACGGATACAAATCCCATCAGCTAGGATCCACTTACATTATTCAAAGCTTAATATTTATAATAAATTCATAGGGCCCTGAGATTATTGACTTTTGAGGAATAAGATTTTCATAATTTAAGGAGTCATGCAGGTTTTCTGCATTAAATGTAGCCTTACAAGTGGTTTTACATGAGAAGTTAAAAAGTATCAACTAACAAAGGCAGTAAAAGACTGACACATCCATATTCTCATAATGTATGCCTGGAAGGAATCATCATATATTAACATTTTAAGGTTAAAAGTAACACTTATAGTTCTAAGCCAAAACAAACTTTTCATATTCAGTTTAGATAACAACACACGATCTTCATGTATTATTTTGTATTATAGTTGGGAAATTTGTGAAAAACATACTTTTAATTTCTCCTTCTCCTGCCACCATGTTAGGGCCTCTGGGTCCATTAACTATGTACCCAGAGCTTCTCTGGACCTTTCCAAACTGGGCATTGGTAGTGTCCCAAAAAGTCATTATGGAAATTGAACTGTTTCCCCTACCCATACAGAGCAGCCCTTGAGAACTTAGAGAAAGCTCCAGATTGTCAAACATTGCTTTTCTTCTGCCGGACCTTGTGGTCTATGTTTTTGTTCTGCCCTGTTTCATCAGAGCATCAGAGAGATGCAGAATAGGTGAGAACATAGGTATCTTCTTTGTGTGACTCTCCGTCACACACGGTCACTTGGGAGACCTGTACAACCCTAAGGGGTTATTTTCATAACCCCTTAATCTATAACTGGTGGGCAGAAACCAGCACTTGGGGCCCTGCTTTCTCTGTCACTGACTCTGTCAATCCTTGTCCCAACTCTCCCTCAAGGCTACTGAGGTCTTACAAATGCCTCTGGAATCCCCTACTTCCTTCAGCCCAAGGGAATAAAAAAGTTTATATACTACCAAGCATAAAATGAACCCTAAAAGAAACTATCTACCAAATAATCAATGTAGAATATTTGCTCAATGTAGAATGGGTACTCCGTATAAATTCAGCTTGATCAAAGGATATTTACAAGTAGTTTATTAAATAGAGAATATAATCCTGAATATCAATAATAGAAAATTTTACTTACTTAGATCCTTTTCAAAATGTCTCTGCATATAAGCATTTGTCGTGAAATATTTTATAAATAAGTTAAATGGCTGAATATATGTACTTTTCATATTCTCATAGCTTTGTAATATTTGATTACAATGCTGGATATAAAAGAAATGCATACAAAATGCAATCGGAATCCAGAAGATTGAGTAGTTAAATCTGGATCTGAAGGAAATGCCATTTATGTTAGAGTCTGAATGATGAATAGAGCATCGAAAGAGGAGGGCTCAGGGTGGGCTGGCTCAGAATTCCAGGTAGAGGGAACAATAAGTGTAAAGGTACACATGGCATATTAAGATGGTTTAACTCTGGGTTTTCCCCAAACTAGTTAAGGATTTGCTGCAGATAGTTTATTTGCAAGGGAATCACATGGAACAGGAGGAGAAGAAAATGAAGTGTAACAGCAGGAAAGAGGAAACACTAATCCAAAGTTGTATTCCTTGGATGATGAGAAATAACTTAATGGATATGATGTAACTGTTTGGGTGATGGATACCATAAAAGCCTCGACTTGACCACTATGAAATCTATGCATGTAACAAAATTGGGTTTGTACCCCATACGTTTATATACATTTAAAAATGAAAGAAAGATATCTTCCTGAGCAAGTTGCCACTGTGAAACTGGGACTTAAGCTCCTGGGAAACCCTCAGAGGAGCATGTCAACTGTATTTTAGAGTGATCTGCTCAGGACATGAAACAGGAGTCTATTTGCTGGCTCTGCTTCCAGGGGGTCAAAGCTTTCCCCAGATATGTTAACTCATTTGTGCTTGAAGGTTCCAGCAGGTGTAGAATGGCTGAGCAGATTCCTGCCAGTGTTTCAAGTGCTGTTGGCAGAGAAGCCCTGGGTGGGAGATAAGAAACATATTGCGCAGTGGAGGTGAGATATCAGAGTACATCTTAGCACGAATGGTTGTTTCAGTAAAGGCTGGAGTAAAATGTTAGATCAAAAGTATGTGAGGCTGAGTAGAATATGTGTTGATATATAAGGTAAGAATCAAGTTGTCTGATATAACTGAACTGCATATTGTAGTATAGAGAGAACATTGGGGCACAAAACTTACAGAGAAAATCTTAAAAGTTAGGTTGTGGATATATCATGAAGGAAAAAAGAATGCTTTGTAAAAATGTTGTGCTTCATCCTGTAGTCAATGAAGAATAATCAAAGTTTTTAAGATAGAAGAGTAACCCAATTATATTTGTAGTTTAATGAGAGAATGCTGGTGCCGGTAGTTATTTATTTCACAAAGGTATTGAACTTGCCTTTGTACCAAGCACTATGCTAAATCACGGACATACTGCAAAGAACAAAATGAAAAAGGTGATCTTGCCTTCACAAGTCCCTTACAACCTATTGAGGAATATTTCCACAAGCTACTGTAATAAATCAAGGCATGTTTTTGGAAGAAGGTATAGGTGATCTTGGAGCACATAACAGGGGTCCTTGGACAAAGGTAGGAGGTTCAGAGAAGGTATTTAAGAACTGACACTGACCTAATTCTGAAATGCGAATGGAAGCTAAATGAGGAAGAAAGGGGAAGAAGGGCCCAAACAGAGCGACTGGCATTCCAGATGGAACAGAGGGAAATACGCATAATGCATCCAAGGAACCAAAGGGATTCAGTATGGCTGGCAATCATGGACGTGAGTAGGGGTGCTGAGAGATGCCTGGAGAAGTGGAGAAGAACTTGCCTCTTCAGCAATGTAGAAAATGCAGATTAGAATAGTCAGGAATCACTGAACCAAATGAACAAAAATGTTGTGAAGCACCCTTGTCCTTTAGCACAAATAAGTTAACTTTTATTTAGATCTAACCTATACTTCCCAAGCCACACTTTCAACAAATTTACTTTTGGCAGACAGAATGGAGTCTGTCAGGTTTCCTGGTTCAGAACTCACCACAGCACTCCATGTTGGACACTTATGACACCACCTCACAGCATGCAATGGATCATTGCATCAGACCCTTGAAAATAATGCTGACATTATTACTATAACAGCAATAATTAAAACCACTTTGATCTGTCATGCTTTTGTTTCATCCTTCTTTCAAGTCATACAAGAAGCAGGCTTTACCTGGCTTGTTTTATGTTTGTTTCACATTTGACCGTCTTTGCCATGTATCTATGAATAGACTACAGCTGCTCCTCTCTTGGTGACTGTGGATGTTTTGCTGTCTACTCCCACATTTTTGGAGGGAAGATTAAATATGACACACAGCTCTGAGGCAGGAAATGCCTGTCTGCTACATTTTGGGAAAATTAGAGATGAACGAAGGGTCATGTGGAATAACAGATGATTTGCTTTGCATCACTTGTAGTTTACAAGGGCAAACGCAACGCTCCAGGAATGTGTAAAATGTATATTATGCTAAACTTGAGGTCATCCTCTCACTTGTCAGAACATAACTTCTAGTCCTAACTTCCAAAACTTTAGAGGCCTGTGAAATACTTGGACAGTTTCCAAAGGAGAGCAATGAAAGTGATAAAAGATTTGAAGGCTAATACCTTTGAGGGAAAGCTAAAAGAACAAGAATTATTTCTCTTCCAAATGAGAAGTCAGAGATAATTTAACAATCTTCAGGTATATGGAATGTTTTATATGTAGAGCAATGGTGTCCAAATTCAGGTAAGTTTGAGCCATGAGGTCTGGGTACAAAAAAGGAACCCTGGCAGGGAGGGTTGTTGTGTGTTGACACCGGGTATTTGGCTGCAGAAACCTCTTCTTCAGAGGCCCAGAAGACTAGACATTATCTAGCAGTGAGGTGTCATGTACTGTCTGCATGAACACTGGGGTAAAATAAATGACTTCTAAGAATTTAAATTCAGTGGTTTTCTGGGTTTTTAAAAGGTCTTCCATTTGAGGGAACACCGAGGGCAAATAAATTATTGGCCAAGATTTTATTCTTACATCTCACACTTTCTTGAAATGGTAGCACATCCTGATCATTACTGGTAATAGCTACAACCAGAGTTCCAGAAGCCTCTATCATGTTACCAGTTTAGAACTCTTTCTCATATATAATACTTTTAAAAATATTTCTATTCCTGTATTCCTCGGTTCATCTCTATTCCACTTATCTCTCTACAATCTGATAAGGTACTATTGTACAGAGCCATCTCGGTCTTTAGTCCTCAAAACTGAGGATGATAAATATATAGTATAATACTTGAGTTGAAATAAACATTATTCCATTACAGAAGCAAAATCTATGCATAGACACCTGCATATTTTTGGAAGTATAGGAAGTTATAAGTTTATGACAGACAGCAGCATAACATTCCATTTACAATCTTTTTAGAAAGGTGGATGATAACAGAAGCTAGGACAATACAATAAAATACTATGTCTGCAATAAAAAGTCAGACTTCACTCTCCTGAAATGGGTTCATGCAGATCACTATATCTCTGTTTACGGGGAATTTTAAGATAGTCACAAAACAAAACCGGCAAGCATGAAGTAATAATTCATTTAACAGCTGTTCAGTAAGGTCAAAAACACAGAAACTACTGAAGGTTACAAAAGTATAGCTAGAACTCTTGGGAATTTAGCTCTGTTACAACAGTGATTTTAAAATCATCTTATAGTTGTACCTCACCTGATGTTAGAAGGCTTATTATTGGATATCAGATTTTAGGAGCTCCAGATCAATTCTGTCATTTGACTTACCACCCCATGCCATCATGACTGAGGAGAGAGAGTTAATAAATAAAAGCATAGATGTCTCTGATGCTTAGTTCAGAAAAGAAACAAACATGGATCAATAGGGACAATCTGACACAAATATCCCGATTTCTGCCCAGACATCAGCAATAGGGAGGCTATTGCACACAATCCTGAAAAGTCTATCTCCAAATGCACTATTGACAAAAAAGCTGGACATAATAAGAAATTAAATGAAGCTGAATAAATACCCATACTGAGGGCTAAACATCAAAACTACGTTTGGTGAAAAGTAACCAAAAGAAAAAAAAACAAGGTCAAAAGGCCATCATACGAAACATTGCTATTTTTTGTGGTTCATGGCTTCAAATTGAAATATAAACTCAGCCCAAAGCCAGATTTGTTTCTTCTCTGCTATTTAATTTGAATAGATTTCTTTCTACTTTTGTATTTAAAGGGCTTTGCCTGTCTTCCATTTCTTCTAATATTTTAAATTATACTTAAAAAATTTCTCAATGAAATCCACATTTCGTTAAATAATAGAAAATAGGTATAATTTTGCAATTAAAGTCATCTCAGGGAAACTGCAGTGTAGTTTTTTCTTTTTTTTTTCAATTCTGTTTAAGAGCATAGACTGATTAGAATAGTGATTACCATAAATCAACATCCTGCAGCCATAAACATAATGTTTATCAAGGTGACTTTTCAAGTTCCTGATTTGTTAACCTCATCTTAAGTTTCATAGATTCTGTGTTTTCTCTAGCTGTTCAGCATTACCTCAATATTCCAAAAGCCTCAGTAACTTCATACTGTTAATACTACATTTGATTACATTTGCTTTAAAAAAGATAAAGTTGTGCTCAGACTGTGAAAACTACTTCTCATTTGCACAAATGCAGCAAAGCACAGCCCTTTGCATGTCCTGCTTACAATTTGGAACTTTCCTGTATTACAGCCGCACCAACCTATGGTAAAACAAAAGCAAGAATTGAATGAAATTAACCAAGCTTTGACAGGAGAATTTTTTTAAAATTTCTCAGATAAAACAATTCAGAAAATTTCAAATAATTGTAAAATGTCCTCTCAGAATAAAAAAAAAATCTTAATATAAGTATGAAGAATTTGAAACACTTTTACATTTGACAAATTTCTTAATCCTAAGAAATTGATAGTTCAATTAGCATCCCCATTTTAGGAATAGGATAATCAAGATTCTGAAAAATAATGCAACTTGTTTAAAGTCAATGGCAGTACCAGACCTAAAACCTTAGTCTCTGGTGTTGAGCTCACAAAACTTGACTACTGAACCAAAACACATACAGGTAGAGAGAACTCTCAACTCATGTGCGTGTCCTGTCACAAAGACGCATTGGCAAGGAATCACATTTTTTTTCCTTTGAAAACATTGTGAAGAGAATTTGGTTTTCTCGAAAAATCCTCAGTGGCCCTGTATTAGTCCGTTTTTGCACTTCTGTAAAGAACTTCCCAAAACTCGGTAATTTATAAAGGAAACAGCCGGCTGGGCGCGATGGCTCACGTCTGTAACCCTAGCATTTTGGGAGGCCAAGGCGGGCGGATCACAAGGTCAGGAGATCGAGACCATACTGGCTAACACGGTGAAACCCCGTCTCCACTAAAAATACAAAAAGAAAATTAGCCGGGCATGGTGTCGGGTGCCTGTAGTCCCAGCTACTCGGGAGGCTGAGGCAGAAGAATGGCGTGAACCCGGGAGGCAGAGCTTGCAGTGAGCTGAGATCGCGCCACTGCACTCCAGCCTGGGCGACAGAGTGAGACTCCGTCTCAAAAAAAAAAAAAAAAAAAAAAAAAAAGGAAAGAGCCTTGTGCTCCACCTGTGTTGCTGCAAAAGACATAATTTCATTCTTTTTTATGGCTGTGTGTATTCCACGGTGTATATGTATATCACATTTTCCTTATTCAGTCCACCATTGATGGGCCTCTAGTTTGATCCCATGTCTTTGCTGTCATGATTAGTGCTGTGATGGTAGGACAATTTATACTTCTTTGGGTATATACCCAGTAATGGGACTGCCGGGTTGAATGGTAGTTCTAAGTTTTTTGAGAAACCTCCCAGCTGCTTTCCACAATGGCAGAACTAATTTATATTCTCACCAACAGTGGTAAGTGATCCTTTTTCTTTGCAACCTCACCAGAATCTGTTATTTTTTGGCTTTTTAACAACAGCCATTTTGACTGGTATAAGATGGCATCTCACTGTGATTTTGATTTGCATTTCTCTGATTAGTGATGTTGAGCATTATTCATATTCTTGTTGGCTGCGTGTCATATAATTTAATCATAATTTTTCTATGTTCCATGGCAAGTATTTCTGAAGGGGGTTCTTTAACTGCCTTTTTTTTCCCTATTCATTTTCATCTTTTTGCCCTTATCATTGATTAGGTTTTGTATTATTTTCTCACAACATCATTCAGCTTTGAGTGAGATGAGTTTTTTCTCACCCCATTATGTCAAATGAAGTTTGTGTTGGAGATTGAGAGTAGTCAGGGCCATGCTCCAAATACTTTAGCACTTCTCCTAATGACATAGGATTGTGCGTGTGAACAAGTTCCTTTTGCTTTTTCTTCTCCTAAGCAATCAAGTTCAGTAGCTATACTGTTAACTACAATGTCGAGCCTCTTGACTCTGGCCTGTCTCAGAGAGCTTCCTACCAACAAAGGACAAGTCTGCTTGGTTCTTCTATTAGATCCACCCCTTTGTTTATCCTTAATACCAGACTGAGTCTTGGGAAGCAAGTAGGACCAGCTCAAGACCCATTTCCTATTTTTCCAAATAATATAATGCCATTTTTCCCTCTCAGAACAGGCTACTGTTTCGAAGAACTGTGCCTGTTGTATTTGTCCAAGATCTGCAGCCATAGGCATCATTTCTTAGCATGTGGCTGCACTTCTGTTTGACCCTTTTTTACTGGGCAGCCATTCCATATACATGGTGGCTCAGGTTACAAAGGTCTACTTGTGTTAAATATTGAGGGTGTTTTTTTTCCTTTCTGTTTCCCATCATACTTACTGTTTTGGGGTTATTACCAAGGGGCAATGGGAGCAGTACTGTTTTTATGCCACTATTATTTAAAATCCAGTAATGAAGACTGGTCTCTTATTTTTGTTTTGTTTCAAATTTTATTTAATCTTTATGTTTTCAAGAAAAGCCACAAAGATAAGAAAGCTGAGAAACTACATTCAAAGAAATTACCCATAGCCATGAGGTAGCACATACAGGACAAGAATTCTCTTGTTCTACTTTTTAAATTCAAAGAGCTTGCCACTATATCATACTTCGACATAGTTTTAATGGTGGATTTGACCTTATTTCCCAGAAAATAAACATAAAATCTGGACTTTCAATGCACTAAGAACCTCACATTTAATTTCATGCTTGAAAATACAGTTTCCATGAGATTTTGAAAGTTTGAAATAATAAATTTTTCTCCAGTGATTCCTTCTCTCATATTCTACTTACCCTCAGAAGTAGATTCAGATAAAGGGTAACTCATATGAAAAAAATTTGAACTATTACTATATTTTTAAAAATCTATTTTATTGGAAGATAATTTATTTCTAGATCATCTATACAGTGGCATTTATGAACACCTGACTTGTTAAAACTATTAAGTTAGAGTGGTATGTCACTTTCATAGTACTCTATGTGCTGCTGTCTTTTTATCTTTTTGGTGAATACAAGAAATAGAATACAGACTCATATGCCCACAGTTTGACAGACTCAGATATGTAACAACTTCTGACACCAATAAAAAATCTAAAAATGTACTGCCTCAAGATTAACATTAACTGAACTTGAAAAAAAACTAATAAAAACATTCATGAAAAATGTTTCTGTTCACTGATTTGCATTTTCAGACAAAAAGCTACTGAAGGATGAATATGCCTACACTGCTGTGTTTAGTGAGACCTAGACTTTCCGGTAGGAATGTACTCACATATGTGTCACTAAAGTCAGTACAAATAAAGACTGTGTGGTAAAAATTAACCCAGTTAAACCTTGCAGACAGTTGGAGAGTTAGGGCAAACACATTGTAAATAGATTTCTTCTTTTAACATGTTCTAACTTTTCTCTCCCTGTTACCTAGGCTGCCAGGGGTGGGTGGGCAAGTATCTTTTAGCTTCTGAAAACTCCTTTGTTTGGAAGCAGAGAGAACAGTGGTTTGGCCTGGTATAATTGTTTTGTTGGTTGGCACAGAGTTTTAATTATTCTGTGATACATTACAAGATATATTGATCACACAGTAACTACATTGTTCTTCCTCTGGGGTCCTTTCTTGTCTACCCTAGTTTTCGCTTAGGACTGGATGTTTCAGCTTCTCTATGAATCTTTTATCTGCCCTTTGTGTGTCTTTTTCTTGTTAATGTTTTTCTTAATAGATTCTAACAGTGACTACAAAGAATATAAGGGTGCTCACACACATATTAAAAATAAAAATAAAGAATAAATTTCTTTGAAGAGGGTCGGTTCTGACATAAAGAGAAAACAAATACCCTATAGATACATTGTCCACATTACATGTATTTCAACTCTCTCTGCAACTAAGTGGTGACATGGAAAGTTTTCTATTGAAGATCTTTCTGACCTGCCCTTTGATGGTAGATATAATGTTAAATATGATGTTAGCTATGTAGATTACAAATGAAAATGAATATACCTAATTCAAATAGAATGTAAATTGGATAGCTAAAGGTTAAACCCATAAGCAGTAACAATCGTCACATCTTTATTATTTACTATGTGCAAAACATGTTGTCCACTGTTGTGAGCAGTAGGAATGTAAGAAAATGGACATTCAGCTCTCAGGAATTTTTTTTTTTTTTTTTTTTTTTTGAGACGGAGTGTCACTCTGTCTCCCAGGCCGGAGTGCAGTGGCGCGATCTCAGCTCACTGCAAGCTCCGCCTCCCGGGTTCACGCCATTCTCTTGCTTCAGCCTCCCAAGCAGCTGGGACTACAGGTGCCTGCCACCACGCCTGACTAATTTTTTATATTGTTAGTAGAGACAGGGTTTCACTGTGTTAGCCAGGATCATCTCGATCTCCTGACCTTGTGATCTGCCCTCCTCGGTCTCCCAGAGTGCTGGGATTACAGGTGTGAGCCACCGCGCTCGGCCTCAGGAATTTTTTAATGCATTTCTTGAGATGACATGGAAATGAAAATATAGACTAAGCCAGAAATAAAAGATTTTTATAAACACTGAATGATTATTCTAAGACTAGTAAATTCAGAAGGATAACATCAAGTCAGGGTCTAAAAGATCTCATGTGAGAGTGGTTGGGGTTAACTAAGTCTTGAGAGGTAGATAGAAATTGGATAAGTAAAGATAAAGAGTAGAGATTTTTAGAGTGAAAGAATGTATGAATAGATTTGGAGGTAGGGGAGCCCTGAAAAGTTATTTAGTTGGAGAAGGTAGTTCATATGGGTGAGTTATAGAAAAAAAAAAACTTAGGAAAACTAGAGCCATTCTCACAATCTTAGTGCAAAACAGGATCTCAAGGATTATCTTTTTTAATACTTAACTCTTGCCCAAGATCATACTTTTAAAAACTGAATTTATATAAAGACATGTTTCATTCTTGTGATTTTTATATAATCAGTGATTTTATTAGCTCTCCCACTTTATATTCTGTCTTACTTCTATTTGTACTTATTTTCTTCTCAGTGCCAGACAGAACTCTATACTTCATATGAGTCAATTAATGCTGTGGTAAAAAGACAATGTCCCAAGTGTCAAAGGCTACATACACCAAAAACAGATTCACCATTCAAAGGAGAATAAATGTACAATGTGAGCTGACTGGAGACTCTGCTCCACATGATTACTCAGAGATCCAGGATAACTGAGGCAACCTTATCATTCACTACACTATCCGGAGCATTTGGTTTTCTAGGTTGCTTAAGGAAGGGAAGATCTAGCTGTGGGTTCACAGACTGGCTCCTTATGCTTTGGTCCATCACTTCCCCACATCCTATTGTTGAGAACACATGCCCCTCCAAGCTGCAGAGGGGTAACACATAGGGGAATAGATGGAAGGTTTAGTGAGTTCCATTGTCTCTGCCACACAGAGAGGTATGGGGGAGACACATCTATGGAAGGCATATCCCAAAATTTTCCACACCATTTGTTTCTTAAGATACCTCCCTTCCTCAAAACATAAACTTGCAGATTTTATTTTCTAGCTTTTTAATTGTTGTGTGGGTATCTTCTTTGAACCATCTCCAATTGCTCCCTACTCTATCCATAAACAGCAATTAAAATTTAAGTTAGTTCCTAAGAAATGCAAGAAAAAGCCAGATACAATTATATGTATTATCTGTGTACATTTTTCATTTCTTGACCAAAGGTAATTTCAGACTAACTCTCTCCATTACATCTCTGATTGCTCTCTGAACTCATCCTGCTTTATTGCACTTCTGAGATTTTGCTCCAACTCTTTTACCATCTAGGCCTACTTCCTTTCACCATCTAGGCCTACTTCCTTTCACCATGTCAGAAAACATATTATTTCTTTTTTTTTTTTTTTTTTTGAGATGGAGTCTCGCTCTAGAAAACATATTATTTCTTATGTCTTCAGCCAAATTCACCCTCTCCAAAAGGCTTCCTCGGTTTCTCCCAATAAAAATTAATCCCTCCCCTTCCAAACTACCAGAGTGCGATTTTTTGAACATCTAATGTCTTGCCTGGAGCACTTTGAATTCACATCTCTATAAAGCATGCAAAACAACTTTGCCCTTCAGACATTAGCAATGTCTGAAGAAAATGTTGATTGTCAAAATTTGCAGGGAGGATCAGGACTGCTGCTGGCATCTAGTGAATAGAAACGGGGATGCTATAAAATATCCTTCAATGCTTAGAACAGACCCCACAAACAAGACTTATCCAGCCTCAAATGGCAATAATGCCAAGGTTGAGAAGCCCTGCTATAGGGTATGAATGCTAGAGTGAGAATCTTTTTCCCATCTTCCCTTCCCTCAGAGTGTCAAACATAAATGCTCTGCAGACAGTAATATATTCAATATTTGGTAACGATCAGCCCTGAAAACTGTCTAAAAGAGTCAACAGGCAGTATTAGTAGCAGAGGTAAATTACATTTTAATAATGTCCATAGTTGGGTCTTCTAATGCTTGCCCACGGTTTCCTCCGTTTCAGGCTTATGGGGGCATTACAATTCCCCATTCCCTTTGTGGTTGAGTATGACTTGTTACTTCCAGCCATTATGTTATAGGTAGAGGTGACTTGAGTCATTTTTGAGTGAGAGCATTTAATTGCTGGTGGCAGACCCTCTGGCTCCTTCTTCTTCCTGCTGCTATCAGACTGCATCCATAGTAGGTGCCCCACAAACATGGGGAAGATATGTAACGTGAGCAACAGTTTGTTGCTTCACCAAAATTCTACATGTGTGCTGGCTCTTCAGCATTATAGGCATATGAATACTTTTAAAAGTCTCCTGTTAGACTCTGCTCACTGCTAAAATGCTAACTTATCTCAGCATGATTTCTCTAATGACTTAAACATTATCATTGCAGCTTGTCTTCTTTGTGTTGACCCACCATTCCTTCACATGAAGCTGTTCCTTGGATTTTTTTTTTTTCTTTTTAAGACGGAGTCTTACTTTGTCACCAGGCTGGAGTGCAGTAGTATGATCTCGTCTCACTGCAACCTCCACCTCCCGGGTTCAAGCGGTTCTCCTGCCTCAGCCTCCCGAGTAGCTGGGATTACAGGCATGCATCACCACGCCCAGCTAAGTTTTGTATTCTTAGTAGAGACAGGGTCTCACCATGTTGGCCAGGATGGTCTCGATCTCTTGACCTTGTGATGCGTCCACCTCGGTCTCCCAAAGTGCTGGGATTACAGGCATGAGCCACTACGCCCAGCCTCTTTGGATTTATTTTGCTGATAAATCAACACTTTTTTAAAAAGCCAACAGATTATGAAAGTTTCTTAATCAGTCTTCGTTCTGCTTTTGAATTTTTAGTTTATGACTTTTGCACATAGGGCTGTAATATTATTGACTTTACCCATCTACATGTAGTTTATGTTTTTAATTGTGCTATATGTATTTCAACTTCCAACATTAAATTAATTCTGTTTGCTTCTGTTGGTTCATAAAATATATTCTGTTAACATGAAAACACTCGTGGGACATGGAAATACCATAAAATAATAGAAAGAGCACTAGATTGGGGGAGTGAGATAGCACATAGAGCTTTGTACCTAAAAGTAGAAAAACTGGGCCTCCATGTAACTCTCCCCACTTATTGCTATAAGGTAGATGAAGTCTATACATGCACTCTGTAAACTCTTATGCACTATGCAAAGGGGAGTTATTATTAATGTGCTGACAAGGCTCTTGCTCTATTTCTGTTGCCACTGAACTGCACAACCATCAATAAGTAAGTTGAGTTCTTGGTTTGCAGTTTCCTTACTCGTGCACTGCATTGTGCTATAGTTGGTTTTTGTTCCTTTTTCCAGGTATGAAAAGTCCAGGTTGCTATACACATTTGTGCTTAAACTTAAATGCTTTACAAAAATCCCACTCTTTTAGAAAAAAATATAAATTATTATCTCATTTTTCAAATTATTTAAGCATCCTGGAGATATGCAATTTCTATAAATACTCCCCATTTTTACTACTTTATATAACAAACAGTCATGACTCACTGTATGTTTTCAATAAATGTTGAGATGAATAACTATTTACCATAATATTAAATCATTAATCAAAAATAATGATTTTAATATAGATTTAATAGGTTTAAATACTAGTAGTAATAATAGTAATGGTTTTTGGCTAGGCAGTATTTCGTGGGGATTATATTTATTATTTTATTTAATTTCACAACAATGATACAAGGTTGATAAAAATACTGATAAAGTGAAAATGAAGAACATCTTATTTTTTAGATTGGGATATATTATCTCTTTCTTCATTTTAAATTTCCCAATGCATTTTTGATCACTCTGTGGAATCAGTGTACAAACTATAATCTGAAAGAAATTGGTGGTATTTTTACAGTACGTGAACACAACCATCTGATTTATAGTTCAATCTGTTAATGCACTCTGTTATTAGGCCACCTGGCAGTTTTATGCATCGTGAATTTAAAGAGGAGCTCAATGTAACATAAGCTTTACAAGCTGGGGAAATATTATTGAAATGAAACATGAATGAGGACCATTTAAACAATAAAATAATGTGCATAGACTATATATTTTTTAGTTTTAGCTAATACGTGCCGTAGGTATAAATTCTGAAATAAGTTGAGGTTCTTATGAGACTATAAAAAAGAAATTAAAAATGAACTTATTATTTACTATTGTTAACCATGTAGCATTCATGTGCTTATAGAGAAACAAAAATACAGCCACAAACTACCTCTGAAAAATTAAGATCGCATATCAACTACATTTTCTTTTAGTACTCACAGAAGTGTACTTGGGGAAATGCTGTCAGAATGAAAAACCAGAATTGGGAGATGAAAGAAAAAACTGTAACTTATTGACCATCTCTTTTATGACTCTCAATTTTATTATCATTTAAAGAATCTGATCCACCACTGTTGAAGTACAAAATAAGGCCTTTACAAAGATAATCCTAGAAAATATGTCATTGAGATTAAGCTGTGGCATAACAGTGAATCTGTATTATACCGGAAAAAAGTATGTCTTCTGAAATGTGATGATATTCATCCTATATTGTTCTAAATGATCTAGTCGTAGCTCATGTCATTTATGAAAAGTGTTATGTTTTAAGTAAGCTACATTCTTCATAGTGATCCAGAAAATTTGGGCTAGGTCTAGTCAATTTTACATCATTATTGTAGTCCTCTTTAATTAAATTTATGAATTAGGAGATTTAAGATGGTTTTTATTTTTATTCAGACTTGAAATTACAACCAAACTTCATTATCTGCATCAGGCTTTCAAAGGGATCTTATGTGATTCATAACTATATAATTTCAAAACATATTTTTCAGGATATATTTGCTTAAAGATACATGCAAACAACTTAAGGGAAACTGTATTTTTGTTTATATAAATATACCTATTTTCTCTCATTTTTAGAACTAGAAAAATGTGAAAGATTAATAAAAATGTTATGAGCTCTATATTTTGAATAAGACATTCGTCAAATGGAAAATCCTACTATGTACTCACAAAAATTGAAGAAAATTACAAGACTTATGGAAAACAATGGCTTTTCAAATAGCTATTTCTTTACACTTCATGAGGAAGTATCAAAACTGCTCTCATCGTCTCAATATTATTCAAACACTTAACTGTCAAGTGAAAAAAATGAATTACACTTTCTTATACATTGGAAAACAAAAACAAATGTCTGAAATATATCCAGCAACTGATAGGTTATTATGCTTATAACCTTAACATTTACTTAGTCCTTAGATATTTGGATTCCATACCTTGATGCTGACGTTTCTGTTTAATCTGCTAGTTTTAATACTTCCATTTAGAAATTTTGATGTTACGATGTCCAAACTTATGGAAAAAGAAAATTATGAAAATAAATGATCATTTAACAAATAAATTCCCTTAAGTACTAATGACAGTATATTATTTGGATTAATTTTTTGAGAATTGGTATTTGGATACTTAATTTGCCACTTACAGAGGTGACTGTGCGTTGTTTTTTTTTTTTTGCCAGTCTGATGTACCCTGAAGACTTTGGTTTGGGAACTTGAGGAGGTCACAGGATAGGATAAAATTCATTTTACTGAAGTATACTGGTTATGAAAATTGCTTGTTCCAGTGAGTGATTTCACTACTTCATTTACAGCGTAAGTGCTCATTGTGTTCCCACTGGCTGGGATCTGACCCTTATATTTCTCATTTTCCTTCTGAAATGTGGGTCAGCTGTGTTGTCAGATTCCTCTTCTCCTGTAAAACATTTTATTTTTAAATATTTGACACTGGAGCCTTCTAAAAGAACAGGTTAAAAAAAATGTCCTGCTGGATGGCATTTATGACTCAGAGAAGTATCATTGCCACTGACCTCACAACTCTTCTTAAATAGTCAGAGAAGGGCAACAAAATTGTCAATTAGGCTTCCAGGGAACAGCATTCAGCCCAACTCAACTCGTGCTTGGCAGCATAATCATGCAGATCTTGCTTCTGCACGAGAAGCCTTTCAAGCCTATAATAACGAGGGTTCAACAAATTTGAACTTCCTCTCTCAACAGCAGATTTAGAAGCTGTTGATTTGTTATACATTTACTAAAGGGTTTTGTAGCATTGACATGCAGCATTTAAATTTATCTCAGATATTCAACCTAATTCTTTGATTCACAAATTAGAGGTCAGACTTCTAGAAACCTTAAAGAATATTGCTGCACACACACACACACATAACTTCCCTCTGTATATTTATATATATATATATATGTAAAATTTCTCTTCATCTTTCTCTTTTATTTCTCCCTGATGTTGCATTTTATGCCCTTATGTTTTGGAGGCAGTATTGAGCCAAGGAGGATTTGTCAGTATTCAATAACTTGTTCCTAAGAAAAACTGATACTCTTATTCACAAACCACAAATTTTAGAATTTGCTGTTCAATATACTTACCAATAAGAATAAGAATAAAAGGAATTTCAATTATAACTTGCCCTTTATATTTTCCTAGCCACAAGATTTTCATGATTTAAATAAATACGAATTACTCTGAGGCTAGGGAGGAATGTGATAAAAGGAAAATAGGATTAATGTAACATTCGAAGTTGAAAATGTATACTATGGTAGAAAGAAATAGTCAATAAGAGATACTCCTTTTATCTGCCAAGTCACCATCCTAAAACTGGACTGCAACACTTCAGCTAGTAAGGTGATAGCCACCTAAAATATTTCCCTTCACGGAGAAATGATATTTGGTCTTACCTAATAAACCTGACCCATTTGTTTCATTTGTAAGTGAACTGTTTTTAAAAAACCAGGCCTAGACCTGTTTCTCAAAGGGAGAGACAAAAAGAGAGATGGGACCAAGGCCAGTGG
This sequence comes from Nomascus leucogenys, assembly GCF_006542625.1. NCBI lineage: Eukaryota > Metazoa > Chordata > Mammalia > Primates > Hylobatidae > Nomascus > Nomascus leucogenys. The sequence goes on from NC_044385.1 coordinate 97,883,914, forward strand.
TGCTTGCTGGGTTTATGAGAGGAGAATTATTTCTCCTTCATGGAAAGAAAGCCAGTTGTAATAATCCTACCTAAACACAAACAATAGAGGCTCACTGGAGTATCTGCCAGCAGCTGAATTAAGAAATCAAAAGAATAACAACAGCTGGGCTGGGTCCTGTATTGGTCACCTATTGCTTTATTAAGTTCCCAGCCGGAATGGATCTCTTCTGTCTTTCAGTGTGATATATACCCACAAAATCCCAACCACGCTTTTACATTAGAGTCTAAATTCCTTAGCCAATTAGTGTTATGATTTTATCACAGCAGTTGTTTGAAGCTAAATTGCAGTAGTTATTATCCATGATGGGTCCTGCTCCCTGAGGTTAGTTGCTCAGGTTGAACAAACCATGAAAAACACCTCCAAGAATATTCATGCTAGAAAATAACCACAATGTTACAATGTTGATGTTTTATCAAATAGACTGCTAGGGCCAGACTTAGCCCAAAATGTCCCTATAGCCCAACTTAGTAATAGTTAAATAAATTCACAAGAACAGCATACATTTAGAAAAGAGGACAAAGGGCTTGGCCATCTGTTCAAAAGACCTCATGAAACTCTTGACAGAGATCGTGCAACAAATCTGCTATCAGGTTCAGGCACAGAGAACATACATTGGAATCAACGCCTTAGTTTTTACACATACTAAAAATCTACTGTGGTGATATGTTTATATATTTCTGAACACTTAAGCTCCCCATCTTTTTTACTTTTAAGTTCAAAGCTACATGTGCAGGTTTGTTACATAGGTAAACTTGTGTCACGGGGGTTTGTTATACAGATTATTTCATTACCCAGGTATTAAGCCTAGTGCCCCTTAGTTATTTTTCCTGGTCCTCTCCCTCCTCCCACCCTCCACCCAACGATAGGCCCCAGTGTCTGTTGTTCCTTTCTATGTGTCCATATGTTCTCTCTCTAAGCTCCGCTTATAAGTGAGGACGTGGTATTTGGTTTTCTGTTTCTGTGTTAGTTTGCTAAGTCTCCTGGCCTCCAGCTCCATCCATGTCCCTGCAAAGGACATGATCTCATTCTTTTTTATGGCTGTACAGTAATCCATGGTGTATATGTACCACATTTTCTTTACCCTTTTTGAAAAGGTTAAAGCTATATTGGAGTGGTTAGCAACCTGATAGAAATTGTTCAATTTTCCCACATGTACATGCTATGTCCAGATATGCACGGTCATACATAAATTGACTGGTTTTGCCACATTGTATATTGGCCATTACAATGAAAGAAGATAAAGGACAACCTGGATAGATTTCCTGTTAGCTGATTCTAAACTGTCTGCAAATATTTTAAAAATTCAGTTTACAAGAATTACCATGATCATAATCTTGTCACTTGTTTTTCATTTTCTCTTTCGTTCCCTGAGGTCTGTGACTCAGCACAAAGTACCTAGACTCCTACCCACCATAAACGTATTGACTGGGAGTAATTGTTTGTACACATCTCTCACGTTTACTCCTTGATCAAGAAATGTCCTTGGGGTTTAGGGATTCCCTGAGTAGTATCTAGCTATATGAGGTAGAAATGTTGTCACCAATAGTTCTGAGTCAGTGTATTTTTAACTTGTGTGAGAGTTTTAGCTGAGTCACTTGCCCTGGGGAAGAGACAGGAAAATGAAAAGCAAAGAGAAGGATAATAATAGTGGGAATTCTTACAAGCACTGGAAAAAAAAGAATTTTGGATTATTTAGAGGAGATATAATGAAACTAGCCCTTCATTCTTTCATGCTTTAGTATAATGTGTGTACAGGTGTGGTATCCATCTTTCAGGCTTGTAAACATTTTAGCACATGCTGTTTACATAATATATCAGCACTATAAGAAAAATGTAAACTTCTGCCTTTTAGAAGGTGGCAGACTAAAGAAGCAACATTCAGAGCCAGTTCTAATTTTTACTGTCACTGTGTGCCCAGCATTACGTTGGCTGTTGTCATGTATGTCATTTCACTTATCCCTTACAATGACCTTTTGCTATCTGATTATCATGCTCCCACTTTTCAAAAGAGGAAACAGTACTACTCTAATTTGGATTTGATTTTTCCCAGGCAGTGGTGCCCTTCATTGAAGCTCAACATGTTACGTTGCCAAGACTGCAAAAATATAAAACACTTTATCTGAAAATTAGGAAAACTATACAAAAAAATAAGAAAACTTCACTTTTAGTAAAGGAGCCAAAGCACAGACATAATTCTTCTCTTCATTCACAGCAAAGTCTGCCTACCTGCAAATAAAGAAATTCATAAATAGAAAAGCAATATTCATTCTTCATCTCCTCTTCCTCCACTTTAAGAGACTATGTTCATTCTCCTATGCATGCAGCAGTGCCTCAATCAAGGATTAATAAGAGAGGAATCTAATTGAGAGATTCACAAATGCCAATGTTCAAACTGAAGATAAACCTGCCTATCAGACTGGGAGTGCAGCAGCTGGAGGGAGAGAGGTTATACTGTAAAGCTCCGTTCCTTCTTGCTCTATCTTGTCTACACTTGTGCTGGGAAAGCTTGGCTCAGACCTCTAAGGCACAGGTGTCTTTATCTTTCTTTACATAAAAATAGCAACCAAAAGCAACTTTATTTTCATCAGAACTTGCTTCTTACCATCCATCACCATGTGTTTGCTGTGACCTAGATTAGGAAAGGCAGGATCTTTAGTCGGCTTAGCTTGGCACATTTACCTTGGAGGAGGCTGAAATATCCTCAGCTATTCTAGAGACTTGATTTGCCTAGGTAATTCCAGGCTCTATAGGAGGACAAATAAAGTGGTATTGGTAGCAGTTGCCAAGGAGCCTAAACACCTGTGATTGAAAAACTGCTAGACTGAAGTAATATGAGATGGCAGTAGCTCCCCAGAAGACACACTTAAGGACCGAAAATGGAGTCTAAAGGAAAGGAGAGGTACAGGAGATTCCAGGCCTGCCCCAGGACAGGCAAAGAGGACTGGCTAGGAAGGTGATGTATGGGCTCTTACAGCATTTGCTTCCCAAACACAGCTCTAGGGGATCTGAATAAAATCCTTGAAAGAGTCATTCCTTGAAAGAACAGGATAAAATTACATCATCAAGAGATTTTAGTGCACAGATTTTATGAACTACCTTGCACCATCCTGGATGAGTTATGATGTCCAGCTACAAAGGGTGTGACCAGATATATGGCAGAACAGAAGGTTATCAGAGATGATCCAAATACCATTTTCCTGAGATGGTTGCCCAGAAAAACATACACTGCAGCCAGTGCTGGAGCTGCTAGTGAGAGCCCTACTGGATGCCATCAACTCCAAGACATATGGCTAACAGTGGGCCACAAGACGAGAGCCCAGCCCAGAATGCTGCATTGCTCAGAACTCCCTAGGAGATCCTAAGCCCCACCCCTCAAGCATGAAAATAAAGGAAAATCTTGAATCCTTTCAAGGGAAATTCCAGGCACCTAGCTAGCTCTGAAAAGTAAATGAGTTACTTGATAAGCAAGAAGGTAATGGTAGCATGAAACAATGGCCAAGGAAGTTAGAATCATGGGAAGTTTAGTTTCCCTATAGAAACTAAAGATAACATCTTAGCATATGTCCCTGAGTTGTTTTTCAGAAACCCACACCCTCAACTAACAGACCTGCTGGCATGTGGACCTAAGATAAGGGCGATAAAAGAAAAACTTCAGCCGAATTAAATTTAAAGGAGTTTAATTGAGCAATGAATGATTTGCGAATTGGGCAGCCCCTAGAATCACAGCAGATTTACAGAGACTCCAGTGCAGCCACGTGGTGGAAGAAGATTTATAGACAAAAAAAGGGAAATGACCTACAGAAATGAGAAGTGAGGTACAGAACAACTAGACTGCTTATAGCTCAGCCTTTGCCTTATTTGAACACAGTTTGAACACTCAGCAGTGTATGAGTGGTTGAAGTGAGGCTGCTAGGATTGGCCAAGTCTCAGCTACTGTTACAGGCACACATTACTAAGTTAAGTTTTCAGTCTTGTCTGCCTATTAGCTAGGCTGCAGTTGACTCACAAGGACTCAAATATAGAAGGAAGGAGTCCTTCTCCGTACTCATACATAGATGTATGGAGTACTTCCCAGGCCATATTTAGTTCATGTGAACAAGGGAAAACTAAGGACTGAACTCTGACCACTATTCTTTGTCCTAAATTTCTTCCTGAGGGGCCTGGAGGAGGTCACACCCATGAGCCAGAGCTAAGGTTCATCTGACCCCAAATTTTTAGACAAAACTTTCCCTCCTTAACCAATTGCAAATAAGAAAATCTTTGAACTCACCTATGACCTGTGGACTCCTACCTTGAGACGTCTTGCCCTTTTAGGTCAAACCAATGGATAGTCTGTAGGTATTGATTTATGACTTTGCCTACAACCTCTGCCGCCCGGCCTTTCAAAACCCCTACCTGTAAGCCATGAGGGAGTTCAGGTCCTAAGTATTAGCTGTCTGATTTTCCTTGCTTGTTGCCCTGCAATAAATGCTTCACTTTCTCTTGCTGCAATCCTGATGTCAGTGTTTGGTTTTGCTGTGCCAGGTGGGTGAACCTAAGTTCAGTTCAGTAACACCTATCATTCCACCATGTGTCACCCTGTAGGATCAAGTGATTTGACCACTACTATCCACTTGATATCTTTCGGAGGGTAGAGACAGCTTACTGTTTATCATATTCTTTCTCAGGGGAGAGAATAATAATTATCGTTCAGATTCTGGAACAAACTCCAACCAATTAAGGATAGTTCTAGCATTGAATCGAATCTGGAGGATTGGCCCAGGGGAAAAATGGTATTACTAACACGTCTAACTAAAGATTTGTTTTAATGTAATTTTAAAATCTTTTTTCTTCAAATCTTGACTCTTTGGTTTATCTCCATTAATTGGTAACACCAACTACTATATGAAATAGGATGATTCTGTCTTACTTTCTCAGCCAATATGGTGTTTGAATCATAGTCTGAATGTTATATAAGAGGTAGGTATATTACGAAATTGTCTAATTCTATTTGTCTAATTGTCTGTTCAAGTCTAATGAATCATTTATTCAATTAACATTCACAATTGAAAAGAAAAAGAACTACTGAGGAAAAAATGAAAAAAAATCGATGGGGGAAGCTAAATAATAACATCAATACATTTGTTGGTTTTCTTTTTTCATTTTCCTGTTAAATTCAATGCCCTCCAAGACTTTCATACAAAAGAAAGAAAGTGAATATTGAATCAGGGGAATTTTTAAATTATGTAAAATTTCTGCCTATAATAGTCATGTGTGGGGAAAGGTATATTATAAAACTTTTTTAAAAGGTTATTATGATTATTATTCTTGGAAACCATGTGCTATAGAAAAGTTAAATTTGTCATTCTCAGAAGCCAGTTCCACCTGCAGGAGGATTTGCATTGTAATTTTTTTATTTTTTTATTTTTTAGCAAAAGATATTGTGCCAGGACTCTAGCTGCTCTGGACATTTTCCTGGAATTTGAGGTTCGAAGTTGGAAGAGATGGAGGAAGCAGTTTACAAACAGTCATGACACTCTGAACCACCAATGGCAAATCAGAACAAACAGAAATGAATACTGCATGCTAGAAGGATTGTTGATTTGTTCTTGCCTGATACAGTCCTGGGGACAGTTAAGGGGATGTTCCCGTAAGGTGCTTGTATTGGTTTGAACTCTGAGAGCGCGCCAACAGACAACACCAGGCAGTGTGGAGCAACATGCTGTTTTAATGAGCGCCTGGGTGCAGGCAGGCTAAGGCCTAAAATGGCATCAGCAGCAAGTGAGGACGGGGCAAAGATTTTATAGTCTCCTGTAAACAGGAAGTGTCCTAGTCTGATGTAACTGCTACGTTGTACCCGGATGTCCTCTTTCTCGATCTTTAGGGGCACGTGTCTTCTGGCCTGCTCTCTTTCTGCTTCTGCTATCTTGCTGGCGTACACTGCTGAGGCAAGCTGCCTTGCGATTTGGGGCTGGGCCTGGGAAGGGAGGAGTTACTCATCCCCTTAAGCTTTCAGGCCCCCGGGGAGAATATCTTACAGTTGCCAGTCTATAAAAGAGACTTCAATAAAGTTCAAAGACACTAACTAGTTTGAGAACAGCAAGACGTTCAGTTCCAGCATAGGACTAGTAGGAAGTAGCTAGGTTATAAAGCTTTAGAAGTTCAAGAATAAACACAATGAGAGGCTTCAGTAGCTATGAAGACAAGTTTGGCAGACCTGAAGAAAAACCTTGAAAACCCAAATAACCTTGACTTGACATTTCCATAGCTGCAATGGTGAGCCAGCATAAGCATCTGAGCATTCCTTATGATGCATTAACTAATACTCTCTTCCTTTATTCACATACGGAAAGTCCTTCTTCCTACGTTAGGTGCAGGAGACACTGCCCAACACCCAGGTTTGTTTCTGAAAACCCTCGGGGTAGGATCATTTCCGGTTCAAATACTTCTGGGATCAAAAAAAATGTTATTGCACTGTGGCTGAGAGTGACTCTATGAAAGTCTTTGTAAATGTTTGCACAAACACTAAAATGTTTATACAAATAAAGTAATATTAGAGACTACTGTATATTTCATTTCTTGCTCCTGAGAAATAGTCTAGCTTCTGCCTTCCCAGAAGTTTAAATAAAATGCTTATAAATTATTTTGCTTTATTTCATGAAGTTAGATTCTCACAGATTTTTTTTTCTACTCTGGTCTCCAAACCAAACATTAATGCCTTCCTAGTTTTAAGATTCAGAAGTGTTGACTGCTGCCTCCAAATCCCAGAAATGCAAAGTAATTTGGATGCTTGAGATTTAACAAAGCTTTGAGTAACCTCTGTTTAACTTTCCTGATATGTTGAAAGATATTTCTCAAATTCTCTCTCTAAAAAGACTCCCCTAACAGCTCAAGCCCCTTCTGCAAACAGTTCAGCTCTAGGAATATATTAAAAGGCCCAGTTTTTTAGTTTCCTTTATATGTCCTAAGGCAAAATCTTTAACCATTTCCTTTGAGGTGGGGCTTACTGTTCTTCTTTTACTCTTCCTAGTACTCACTTCCATGTATCTCTATTATCAATAGAAGAAATTCAGAAGTTTCATATACTGGAGATACAATTCTCATTGCTGAGTAAACGATTTGCTGGGTTCAACAGAATTTGCTTAAGAGAAACTCAGAGCTTTGAAGAGTTTGCTCTAATAGCAGAGTCACATCTTACTCAGAGACTGAGATCCAAAATCATCACACACAATAAATATTGCCTGTAGTCTAAATTAACTTCGAAATCTCTTAAGTTCTCCAAAAGAGAGAATATTGTACATTTCATAGTGTGTCTATCATATCTAGCTCTGGAACACTGCTGGACACCAAGTGAGTCAGTTGGCTAACATTTGGGCCCCACGTTGAAATGAAAGCACAGAGAATTGAAATTGTTCAAGATCAATGTCTTTACAATATGGGATCTATCCTGATTCTAGAGAATAAGTTAGCGGTGGGTACTCCTGCTTAGAGATTTAGATTCCTTTGTAGACTACAGCAAGATACAATGGAAACTATGGCAAATCTAAGAACTTTCTTTGGAAGGTTAAATGAAGCTCTAGGCTCAGAAGTTGACCCGAGCAATTCAACCTCAGTGTTCACTGACTCAACATCACTTCAATGACATTCCAATCGAATTTTCCCTATGGTGAAGAAAACTCAGAATAGTATTTCAGTAATATTCACAAAGTTAACTTAAAATCTCCATAATTCAGGTAAAAATAATTTATTAGATATTTTAAGTGGTTTATTTTTCAAATGACAATTTTTAAAAATTGCTTTCCAGTAAAAAGTAAGACTCTTATTGTACTCAACAAGCTATAAATATCCTGTCTTTTTCTTTCTCTAAATTATAATTTCCATTTGTTTAACATCTAATTTAGTTCTATAAATATCCAATACCATTTTGATATTTGCTCAAATGTGCCAAGTACTGACCTCTTTACCAAATTAGGTCTGTGATCAAATCAGGGAAAAAATAATACACTTAAATTCTGAATGCTATTTGTCTAGCAAGGCTAAGCAGTTAATCTTTAAATACACTAAACCTTTCTAGAATCTATGGCTATTGGTGGACTTGACAATTAAATCACTTAAAACCATTTATTTCAAAAACATCTTTAAAACAATTTACTGAAAATTAAACCAAACGATTTATTCTACAGTTTCAAATTATAATTTCATTAGTTGCTTATATAACTATTGATGGTAATCAGATAAGAATGTTTACATTAACAATTTGTTTTCAGAAAACTGTTTAGAAAGTTTATCACAAAAATACTTCTAAAAATACAAAAATCCTTTTAAAAATTATTAATCTGAGACAAGTTATTGTAAAAGTTTTAGATAATATACATAGTTGAAAAAACTCATCTCTCAGAAATAACCTCTATTAATATACTGATGTATATCCTTTCATGTTTTTTTAAGAATGTTTAACAATTTGTTTTCAGAAAACTGTTTAGAAAGTTTATCACAAAAATACTTCTAAAACTACAAAAAGCCTTTTAAAAATTAATCTGAGACAAGTTACTGTAAAAGTTTTAGATAATATACATAGTTGAAAAAACTCATCTCTCAGAAATAACCTCTATTAATATACTGATGTATATCCTTTCATGTTTTTTTCAACACATAAACACAAATATACTTATTAACAGACCCTCCCAAAACTGAGCTCAGTTAATAAATATAATTTTGTAACCTGCTTTGGTCCATTTAGACATTTATCACATATTCATTATAATTTTCAGTATTTGGTATTTTAATTGTATTGATCATAAGTTACATACAGATGTTTCTCTAATACATATTGAGTTTGTTTTTCCTAAAAGTTTTTTCTTTTTTATTTCAATAGAAAAACCAAAAGATATTTGCCAATGAACAAATAACCTGGATGCTCAAAGGGTGAGTTGAGTTTAGACATGTGATATGTTTTTCTTAACTATTCAATAAAGTTTATATTCAGTTTAGGATCAATTACATTTCAGAGGACCTATAAGTTCAGAGACTCTCCTAGATGTTTGCATGTATAATTTCCTCTAATGTATAACTCTATTATCCCCAGCTTTACACTGTAACACTGAAATTCAGTGTAGTTATCTAATTTTTCTGTAGAATTAACATTTACTAGTAGCAACTCAGAGTGTGTTACAAGGCACATTTCAGCTTTCAAAGTGTTTTTTCCACTGATTTTATATTATTTAACCAGTTTTCTTAAAAATGCATATAAAAACTAATAATAGTGTTATTTTTATTGACTACCAACTACAAACTTTGAGGTAAATATTAGTTTTATTTGCTTTAATTTGCAGACGATAACCCTGAGGTTGAGGGATACCAAGTACCTTGTCCACAATTCAGCAACAATGGGACAGGTGTGATACAAACCTCTTGTTACATCTTGTTCTCTTTCTGCTTGATCATTGCACCACTGGGAGAAGTGAAACTCGGGCTGAGTCTACAAGGGGCACCCAAAATAACCATAGTGTGTTTATGTTCATTGAAAATCATAAAATTTGTGTAGGAAATAGTTTTCCAGAATGACTACCTATATAGAGTAAACAAATCAGATACATTTTATATCTCTCATTGATTTTCTGCTATGAAACATGAATTATATGGCACACTAATAGAAGTAAGTCCTTTACAGAATTCTGTACTGACCATTTTTCTGATTTTTCTCACAATTGGCACATAAATCTGGCCTCCAAAACAACATGGAGATCACCTAATCTCCAGGTGTCTGGGATTTCATGGTTTATGTTATTTGTGATTTTATGAAGATACCAAACAAATCCACCATATTCTGAAATTATCATATAGTTGTTCTACATTATTATATTCATCAGACTAAGAAGGATACATGTTGAGCCCTGATAATCACCGTTGATTTCTTCTCATGAAGGGAAGTGATAGCCCTTTTTGGTATGTACAAGGGAATTGTTCAATGCAGAGACTGGATTGTCTTCTTGGTCCCCACTGATTCTCCTCCCTCCCAGGTTTGTCTGTTCTGAGATGTCCACCTCTAGCATTACAGCCTAACTTGCAGTCACATAGTCCTTAATCTTTGCCTTTTCATTCTGCTAATGATTGTGCAATATGTTGCTTTCTATGCCTTTCTGTACTCAGCATTTGCCGTCTCTCTATCAGTAGCTGTATTCTTTCTGCTCCACCAGCATGCTCCCAGGCCTCGGGAAAACTGGACTGTGTGATTCAAAGCCTATTTGCAAGGAAGACTCTTTCCCCTTTGCAGTTCAAATCTCAAACTTATCTCCATGCAAGCAGCCCTGATACTTTCTGATTTACCATTCTTAAGGCCATAAGAGCTCTAGTATTATAATAGATTACTTCATAATTATCTTTTATTTATTTCCAAGAAATGGAAATAAAATTAATGACAGTTTTTCCTAGTGCCTTACCTTGATTTGTTTTGATTATGTATTATAGGCACACACAGCAAGCTTCTCTATTACAATACCCAACACCTAATATGTATCTGTCTCCCTAGCAAGGCTGGGCTTCTTGTGGCTCATTCATATTTATGCCCCCAGAAGCAAGCCCGATGCCTGACACACAGTGGTCAGGAAAAGTCTGATGAACATATGAGTGAATGAATGAATCAATGACATCCCTTTGTGCTACTATGAAGTTAATTTCATTAAAATAGTGGCTTTACATTGCTATTAAAGCAAATAAAATTTTAGTTACCCTAGCTTTTTAGAATTGATTTCCACACATTCTAGAAATTTTGTTCTTAGATTTTATAATATTCTACAGTAGAATTAATGTAAAACTGTAAATATGAAGCAGAAGAAAAGCCAAGTTCATAAAAGAATTCAGCAATATATAGTTAAAAACAGACATGGTTCCCTTCAGCAAGCTTTCCTGTTCAAATCATTTCAGTAAATAAATATTTAACAAGCAATAAGACTGATGTTTATATTTACATGGCAGTCAATTTATGTTGTACAAAAGCTAAATTCCCCATCCCCAATAATACTTTTTGTTCTTTGACATTAGTCTACAACAAATGGCACAATTGTGCTAAAAAGAAAGAAAAAATCCCATAATGAAAACCATCCACTATGCCAAATATGTCATTACATTTTTTTACCCGTTCAGCTGCCAGATGTATTGCATTATATTATCAAATTGATAGATCTAGTGTTATTTCTACATTTACCATTTTACAACAACAAATAGAAATATAAGGAAACTTTGGTAACAAATCTTGCTTAATATGTATGTGAAGTAGACAGTTTGTCTAAGAGAAAAATATAACTGATGACAGATTTCATTTCAGTCTGCTAGTGCTTATTAAGATGTCTACAAACAAAAAGCCATATCTGGGTACATCTCTTTCTGCAAACAAAGGAAAGTTTTAATTGCTTTAATCAGCATTTGCATTGTCTTTGTGGTGACATAGAAAAACAATTCAGGTCTAATCAGGAAATATCTTCCAGGGGAGAATTCTTCAGCTTAGACTTTAAGTGAACCTAATAACATATTTCCTATAATTCTTGAATAAAGCTTAACAATGTAATACTGTGCTGACTTCTATTTAAATTATTCCTAAGCCATTAATAGAAAGCCTGGTGCTGTTTTTTGCTATGTCCTTATTAGGAATATCATTTTCAGATATAAAAATGGTTCCCATAAAATGAAAAAGTAGACTGAGCAATCAACCTCAAGTGTCAGTATTACAATTTTTTTCATCAACAATATCTTAAACCTAAAGAAGTCTTTGCTTTGAAGGTAGTCTTTTCAATTTAGTTTCTCAAATATGTATTACATCCCTACTAGGTGAAAGATACTGTTATAAACTAAAAAAAAAAAATGTTAAAAAGAATAAGAGAACTCTACCACATTTAAATAAATCTGCGGCCTGAGGTATTTGACTGGGAGCATTTTCAAAACTCCTGGGACTGCAATGTGGTGTGTAAAAAAAGAAAAAGGCCATTTACTAAATACAAATGTTTCTGCAACCTTCAATAAGGCAAAAGATCCTTCAATTTATGTCCCAGTATCTCATATATATATATCACTTGCATTCTGTAAATATTGCAATGACTCCATTCAGGAAAAAAATGTTCTCATTAATGGACAGATAGTGTAAAATGTGGTATGGAATGGAAAGTGGGCTTCAAAATTGGGAAAAGCAAAGTACAAAGCCTTCTTTAGTCGATCTCGTTGGAGTTGTCTAAGCTTGAGCAAGTTATTTTTCATATCTCTGGGCCTCAGTTCACTCATTTCTAAAATGAGGATTCATTTGTTTTTGAATCTAAAAAAAATCGTGGAGCCTCTCCTGTGGCCCAGGTACTGTGGTAGCATGAGTGACACACAGGCCTTGTCTTCATGAAGTTTACCACCCAACATGCTAATGTGTATTAATCCAAAAATCACATCAACAAACAGAGTTACTGTAGTGTGTCAGAGGCTACACAAGGGAAACTTACAGTTCTTTGGGGGCCTATGTCTTGAGAAAGTGCAGTTGATATTGAAAGTGGAATCGAGTTATTCAAGTGTGTATTCCTATAAGAAAGACCTGAAGGGATGGTTTGCAGGAAGACGTTTGCATGCATTGAAATTGACTTTGCTTTACATTTCTTTTTCTCTTTCTTGGATGTAATAAGTTTGCTGCCAGAGGATGAAGTCCCAAGTCATGACGATACTCTTCCTCAGGAGACTGTGTGACTTTGGGCAAATTACTTAATTTCTGTGTGCCTCAATTCGCTCAGTTCCTAAATAAGAACTTATGTCATAGACCTATTTGGATTAAACAAGTTAATATTTGTAGGGTTGTTAGAATGGTACCCAGCATATAAGTACTGTTGTTGTTGTTGCTGTCAGCTGGTACTCATGGCATGTCCCATGAGACAAACTGTTGCAAAAACAAAAACAGAAATAGAAAACTTTAAACACCCATGCCTTATATTTTAACAAAGAAGATAAAAAGTTAATTCAAGGTACCCTTTGCTGGACGTTAGGGAAGACGATGCTTTTTTTTCAAAGCTCTTTCTTCCTTTTTCTTCCCCACCCTGGGCTGGGGATGCCCTGATTTCCTGTCAATAGGTAGACATGGGGGTAGACTATGGTCATGAGGGAAAGCAAAATTGCTTGCAGCAAACTTGATTTTTCTCCTGGAGTCATGCTATAACTTCCTGCCTAGAAACTCCACAAGTATTGAGCACAAGGATAATTAAGAAAAGACCTTCACTTTCAAGGAGCCTACACCCTAGCTGGTGAGGAAAACAAGACAACAAAAGCACACATTTCAACAGAATAGCATTTATAAAATAATCCACATGATTATCTGCTCCGTGAATATAAAAATCAGGGCTTATGTATCTTTATGTCCCCCAGAGCCTGATAATAATGCTCCATCAATGTTTGCTGGATTGAGCTGAATACATTAACAAGCACAAACAAATAAGAGTTTGAGCAAGTAATTGCCCAAAGAACGTCACACCTAGGAGTGATCACAGTGGAATTCTGGGGTCCCCATCAGAACCCTGGTAGGTGTGGGGGAGCCCCCAGCTTTCTTTTGTGAGCTCCCAATGAGCCAATCACCTTGGAATCACTGAGGAGCAATAAAGCCAAATGGTATATACCAGGTACCCTTAGGCAGTCAAGAGAGTCTACCTAATATTTAAGACATGTAGTCGTGAAATGTTTCTTTCTTCTAATAACATGCCCTAGTTTGAAAGACTTGTTTTCTGTGAATGATTTTATAAGTAATTTTATTTATAATTAAATCAATGCTAACTATCCACAACTTCATGTCTTCATTTATTCCTACAAAATTAAACGTTTTCCTAAATGAAAATATTAGCATGCCAGTCTTTGTGGTATCTGGATATGGGATAGAGCTGTAACATGGCACCTACCAATTTGGAGCAGAGAGTTCCATTGTCCATCAAAGGGAAGTAAAATTCTGGTGCTGGGCCAGGCACTGTGGCTCACGCCTGTAATCCCAGAACTTTGGGAGGCTGAGGCGGGCAGATCATGAGATCAAGAGATCAAGACCATCCTGGCCAACATGGTGAAACCCCGTCTCTACTAAAAATACAAAAATTAGCTGGGCGTGCTGGTGCGCACCTGTAGTCCCAGCTACTTGGAAGGCTGAAGCAGGAGAATTGCTTGAACCCGAGACATGGAGGTTGCAGTGAGCTGAGACTGTGCCACTGCACTCCAGCCTGGCGACAGAGTAAGATTCTGTTTCAAAAAAAAAAAAATTCTGGTGCTGGTGCATTGGACAAGGGCTCTAGGTTAGAAAAGAAAATTCTTTCTGTCTTTTGGATCCTGCTGTTCCTTACTTGGCCCTTTTTGTCTAAAAAGGATAAAAATAGACATTTTTCAGTTTATCCAATCTGCCAGAAGTAAAGGTGACCACTCCAATCTCCTGTTCTAAGATTAAAAATATTCAATATATTGAGGATATAGGTTATAATGCAAAAGAAACATTGGTAGTTTTCAGGCAGGTGTTCTCTCTAGTTATCTTCAGTTGTTCTGACTCTCCTACAGCCTTGTTTCTCAAAGTGCAGTCCTTGAACCAGCTGCATCAGCATCACATAGGAACTTAATGGAAATACAGAATTTCAGGTCTCATCTCAGACCTAGTGAATCTGAGTCTGCATTTCAGCAAGAACCCAGGTGACGTGCATGCACATTACAGTTTGAGAAGCACTGTCCTAGGACAAACTTTTGGAGGCTCGATTGGGTAAAATGTCCCTGGACCCAGCTAGACTGAAGTGTAGTTGATTTGTTGGTCATATGACATCAGATGGCTACCCCTGACCAGACGTGTTCCAAGGAATCTTTTAGGTGTTTAGTGACAAAAAGCTTATTCCACTCAATGGATTTTTAAAACAATTACTGGATAACTCTCCCTTATAAAAAAGAGAGAGGAAAATGAAGTCCATTATTGATTTGGAGTTATTACAGAATATCACGCGCAAGCAAGGGAAGGCAGAGATGTCTGGCATGCTTCTCTGTTGGGTGGGCACCATTGGAGGGGTAAAGGAGTAGAGTTTACAGAAACATGGAAAGGCAAGTTTTTACTTTTGTAAATATTTGCCAACTAGGAAGTCACAGAAGCCTGGAGGAGGTATGTGTTGGATGGATATTATCATCAGTCAGGAGAGTTATGCTGTGTTTGTTTCGTGATGTTTTCAAAATAGTCTGCTGTATTATGGTAATGGAATTCTATGTACATTAAGCTGTTGAGAAACTTTATATAAAATATTTTTTATCAGCTCTTGAACAATACTTTATTCTCTCCTATAGGGCTATTGTCTGTTGCACACCTTTTGCCTATTATCAGTCACAAAGTATCAGTACTGAATTATTCCGTCAAGTGTGAATCTAGGAACTTTACACCTGCCAGTTCAGACTGATTTTCAACATTGTGTGAAAATGCCAAAGATTGGCTTGTCAGTCTCTGTTGCTCAATGGTTTGTAGAGGTTTTCTTTGAAGAATTATTTTTATATGGTTCAGTACATCACAATATCCCAGACAATAATTATCCTACATGCTAGGTAAAAATAGAGTAAATAGATTGAAAGGGCTTCTTTAGTTGGTAATTATATGTGAATGTGTTGGGGAAAAAGTTATCATCTCACTTTTGTCTGATTTATTCAAGACCCAGTTGTAAATAAATGCAATTTTTGTACCTATGTAAAACTGCAGCATTTATGACTGGGTAATATAACTATACTTTAATAACAGAGTGGCTCCTCTTCTTATGGCAATGGAACGGAGATAAAGTCATTGTAACAGGTGAATAAATATCTGTGGCAGAAGTAGTCCAACTTCTTTCCCAAGCTCAGGAAATCTCTCTTAAAATTAAAATGAAGCTTTTGGAGGTTTGTGGTAAATTGCCACCTCTTTCTTTGGATACATTCTTCCTTCTTATTTTGAACAACGGTCAACAACACCTGGAGGTAATAACTAATCTCTTTGGTCGATGACCTCTGCCAGCAGGCCTGAGCCAAAAACCTGGTTTCCTGATAGGTCTGGAACCAGCCTCAAGGTTCATTGTTCATTTCTTGCTCAAGCAATGCCAGAAGCATTAGGCTCCAGTTCCAGGCAATAATAATAGTAGCTAACACGTTGTGAGTGCTTCTTGTGTCCACTGACTCATGTAATCGGCCATAAAAAACCTATGTGTCATGCACTGTTCTCAGCACTGTACAAATATTAGCTTATTCAATTTTTATAATAAAATGATGTCCATTTTACTGATGAGGAGACAGGTACAGAGAGTTAACAAACTTGCCCCAGGTCACACAACAGTAACAACAAAGCCAGGATACAAGCCCAGGCAACCTGGCTTCCTAACTGTATTAGGCACTACACAGAGTAATGCTAAAGCTTCAGTTCCTGCCCCACACCACACATTGTATCTCATTTAATCTTCACAGTAACCAAATGAAATAGGTTGTGTTAATCATAATCCCCTCCTATGGTTTGCATAGTGTTCCCTCCAAAACTCATGTTGAAATTTAATTGCCAATGTAATAGCATTGGGAGGTGGGGCCTTTAAGAGATGATTAGGCTACGAGGGCTTTGCCTACATGGGTGGTTTAATGCCAGGCTGAGTTCATTTCTTGGTTCCTCTACTTACTTGCTGTGTAACCTTAAGTAAGTTTTATAAACCTCTCTGGACCTCAGTTTCTCTATATTTAAAATGGAAATCATGTCATTAACTGTGTCATAGGGTTGCAGCAAATATGAAATAAGTACTTGGTACATTGTTAGCACTGAATAGCAGCAGTAGGCTGTTAATATTTTATTATGAAGACCAAAATAGTTTTCACAGCTGTTCTAAAATAGGACTTAACTAAGAAAATAAATTTGAAGTAGAAAATTACTACATGCATGAAATCTTTTTAGTTTATAAGTGCTTTAAACTGAGATAGGAGTAATGATGACCAACAAAAATAATTTGTATATCAGGCTACAGAGGTCACAAAAATTCTTTACATATATCATCACATTAGAGAGTTATAATAACAGATTGGCATATATGGAATTATAGAGGTTAAGTGCTGGGATTGAAACCACACAGATTGTAAGTGGAAAATGCACTGAGAGTTTCTGAATACCAAACCTAGTGCTTTTCACTTCATTACTCTGGTGGTAAACAAATCTTTTAAAGCTTAACATGTGCAGGATTTGAGGAGTCTTTGAAAGATGTAATTTGTCTCCATAAGTATCCTCAACAATTCTGCTTTGACTCACAGGTTGTGTTCTTTCTTGTGTTTTTGAATAAAAGGCTGCTACTGATGCTTAAGTCATAGGGAGCTCATGATGCTAGATTTCTGGGGGCCATTGTTACAAAGTCACTCAGGGTGGGGCAAAGAGTTGATTGGTTCAGGAAGCCTGGGAGTGAGGCAAGGACTGACTCTGTCAGGACTCACCATAGTTCAGAAAAATATTACAAAGATTATAATCTAATATTGTTCTCTTGCTGGAATATTATTGAACCTCATATCATACTAGAGGGTTACAATACAACTTCAGGGTTATTGACAAGAAAAGTCCAAGAAACTGTACAGTTAAGAGGAAGCTAAGTAGATACAGTGACTAAATGTCAGGTGGTATTCTGCATGGAATCCTGGAACAGAAAAAAAGGAGACTAGGAAAAAAACGAGTGAAATTCTAATAAAAAGTCAGGTTTAGTTAATAGTAACACAACAATGTTGGCTCCTTAGTTTTGACAAGTGCACTGTGGTCATGAAAGATGTTAACATCAGGAGAAATTGGGTGAGGGGTATATGGGAATGCTCTGTACTATGTTTGCAACTGTTCTGTAAATATAAAATTATTCTAAAGTAATAATGTTATTAAAACCAAAAAAAGAGGAGCTCAGTGGCACATGCCTGAAGTCCCAGGTACTCGAGAGACTGAGGCAGAGGATCGCTTTATGTGATTTTTCATGTCTTGATATGTCTCAAATCTAGAGGGCTACAAAAAGATAACAAATTTAAAGAAATAAACATTTGGCACAAATAAACTATTGTTTTCAAGATGTAGGGGAAGGATGCAGTATTCTAACCATTTCTTTTAAATGTGGACCATGAAGCTTAGGAAACTGACTCGGGAACAATTCATCTTCTTTGAGAGTCTGTGTGGCTGACCCAGGTGCCTCGAATCTATTCCAGGATGGCTGCATTCTGAAGAATTTTCCAGCATGGAGCCAGCCCAGTGTGCATGTTTTGATGGAATTATGTACAATCCTGGTGGTAACAATTGAATAGCCTCTTGAATGACACAGAATGAACCTCACTGCAAGGAGCAAATGTTATCCAATTGATGCAGTAATGTGAGAAATAAGCTTCTTTCCAACTTAGTAACAATTGCCACATTTTATTCTTCATCTTTGATTTTACCAGGGTACATGTACAGGATGTGCAAGCTTGTTACATAGGTAAACGTGCCATGGTGGTTTGCTACACAGATCAACCCATCACCCAGGTATTAAGCTCAGCATCCATTATCTATTCTTCCTGATGCTCTCCCTACCTCCGTCACCCACCATGGGCCCCAGTGTGTGTTGTTACCACCAGGTGTCCATGTGTTCTCATTGTTCACCTCCCACTTATAAGTGAGAACATGTGACATTTGGTTTCCTGTTCCTGCCATAGTTTGCTGAGGATAACAGCTTCCAGCTCCATCCATGTCCCTGCAAAGGACTTGTTCCCTTTTATGGCTGCATTGTACTCCACAGTGTATATGTACCACAGTTTCTATATCCAGCCTATCATTGATGGGCATTTGGGTTGACTCCATGTCTTGTCTATTGTGAATAGTGCTGCCATGTATGTATGCATGCATGTATTTTTATAATAACATGATTTATATTCCTTTGGGTATATATTCAGTAATAGAATTGCTGGGTCAAATGATGTTTCTGTTTCTACATCTTTGAGGAATCGCCACACTGTCTTCCACAATGGTTGAACTAATTTACATTCTGCAACCTTGCCAGCATCTGTTGTTTCTTGATGTTTTAATAATCACCATTCTGACTGGCATGGGATGGTATCTCACTGTGGTTTTACTTGCACTTCTCTAATGATCAGTGATATTGACCTTTTTTTCATGTTTTTTGGCCACGTGAATGTCTTCTTTTGAGAAGTGTCTGTTCATGTCCTTTGCCCACTTTTTAATGGGGTTGTTTTTTTCTGGCAAATTTGTTTAAGTTCCTTGTAGACTCTGGATATTAGACCTTTGTCAGAAGGATAGATTGCAAAAATTTTCTCCCATTCTATAAGTTGTCTGTTCACTCTAAAGAGAGTTTCTTTTGCCGTACAGAAGCTCTTTAGTTTAATTAGATCCCATTCATCAGTTTTTGCTTTTGTTGCTATTGCTTTTGGCGTTTTCATCACGAAATCTTTATCTGTGCGTATTGCTATATTCCCACATTGTATTCTACCTTTTCCTTTTCATGGTGTCTCAATGTTGCCTCTCAATACTAATTCAAAATGAACTTTAGATATGTGTTAATCTGCTTGCACCCATTAAAGAAAATGCACAACTATGAACTGCATCTTCTGGCGTGATTCATTAGCTTATTTAAGTAAGAAGAAATTCAGTGTGTAACTTGTGATACCCATTTGGGGTAAAGCTAAAGTCATCATCATGATTTCTTTCTCTACCACATCAATTCCTTGAGCACTTCAATCCCCTCAACCTCTTCCCAAATACTCTGAGTCCTCAGGGAATGTTTTATGTGATTTTTACTTCCCACCGCTACATAGCAGTGGTCGTTTTCCTCTTCTGTTTCTTTCTAGTGGGTGACATCTCCTTTCTCAGCTGATGCTTTCTCAAAGCACCCTTATGTTGCTCATGCTGGTAGCAAGCTCCGTCACATCTGGATCAAGATGGCCTTAGATGTTGCTGGGTACTTTCACTTTTAATTTCTCAGAGAGATTTTACTCAAACTCTTCCTTAGGTGTTTACTTCCTCTTAGATTATAGATGTAGCTTCCTAGTCCTTCATGAAGTGTACAGTGCTGTAATCAGACTCTCTCCTTTCCTAACACCTGATTCCACTGCCCCATTTCTTCCTTTAGTCTAACTCCCATCTTTGCCTTCCCTGGGCCACACTGGAAAAAAATGAATTGCCTTGGGCCACACATAAAATACACTAACACTAACAATAGCTGATGAGCTACAAAAATGCAAAAAAATCTCGTAATGTTTTATGAAAGTTTATGAATTGTTTTGGGCCACATTCAAAGCTGTCCTGGGTTACTTGCAGCCTGCAATCCATGGGTTGGATATGCTTGGTCTAAGTATTTTCCAAGTATGCCCCTCATTTACATGGACTCTGTTTAAGCATTTATTTACTTATCTGCAAATGAGGGTAATAAGCTTATTCCCCAAAGGTGGGAGAATGGTAGGAGATGAGGGGTGAGAAATTACCCATTGGGCCCCACGTACACTATTTGGGTGATGAGTACACTAAAGACCCAGACTTTACCACTATACAACATATAATATATCCATGTAACAGAACTGCACCTGTATCACCAAATCTATAAACATAATTTTGAAAAACCCCATTCTCAAAAGGATTTTGAAAGAATTAAATAATGTAATGTATATGTCACCTGACCCCTATTTCTTGTTGAAACAAATGAGATAATATTAACTTCACTAATATTTCAGATATGCCAGATTGGCTTGAATCTTAAGGTGAACACCATTTATGCTCCAGATTTCTGTCTTACTATCTAAAGAGGCCAACTTTCCATAACACTGGTAATGCAACAGTCATAATGAAAATGCATTTCCTTATTACATAAGGGCTGCTTATGAAATCCCAGTACATTTCTCACAGCCAGATTAAACATTTTATTGCCTTTATTTTCCATCAAGTATGCAAATTCTTTTTAGCAGGTTTCATTTTTGATTTAAAATCATTTTTCATGAAAAACTAAATCATTTACGGCCATATGGTCTCATGACAATCCATAGTTAAGAAAAAGCTCAGTAAATTTTATCCAGGAATGCCTCTTTGATGTTCTTTCAAGTGAAAGAAACATGCTTTCTAGGTATAGAGTGAGATGCTTTAAGAAAGAACTCTTAAATGTCGATAAACATGTAGTGTGGGTGCTTGCCAAAGATAAAAGATATATGTCAATACCATGCTCTTCCTTTTACAGAAAAAGAAGATACGGTTTGCTTCCTAGCAGTAGGAGTCAAAACAATTCCCATATGCTATTTTCTATATGGAAGTGAAAAAAAAGAAAAAAGACATGTTAGGGAAGATGCATGATGATGTGAGAATTGATAGCACTAAACATGTGTCTGTTGGTATTCTGTACTGATATGTTCCACATGGTTTCTCTCCTGGATGCAAGGAGTTCAGGCAAAATTGTAGGAACTGTCAATAATAAAAACAGTTGTCATTTAGTGAGAATCTACTATGTACAAGGTATTTGTAATATGAGATGTGTATTCGTTAATTCATTTAAGCCTTACAGTGATATCCAAAAAACATGTTAACATTCCTTTGTATGGAAAAGGAAACCAAGGGTCAAGAAGGAAAAGCAACCTTCCCAAGGGCTGATAGTTCATAAATGACAATGCTAGGATCTGAGCTCAGGTGTGCCTGATTTCAAAGCTGGGGTTTGAGCTCAGGTGTGCCTGACTTCCTGCAATTCCATGATGCCTTTCAGTAAATAAATAATTACATAAATGATAATCTGAGCTGTTAGAAATTTTTCATTCTGGTTAACTCCCACCTGGAACACACAACCAATCATAAGGCTAGTACCAAGCAGTGAGGAAGCGATGTGGGGTGGTCATAAGGAACAACTGTATGGGGAGCCACCAAGGCTGGGTTCAAATCCCAGGACCACTGTTGGTTAACTAACTGTGTGACTTTGAGAAATGTCACACAGTTAAAATAAGTGTTTAATCTGCCTAAACACTTACTTTCTTCTCTGAAAATGAGGATAATAACCCTATTCTTAAAAGTCTTTTTAAATAATTGGATGATGTAATGCATATGTCTCCTGATCCTGATCCTGATCCTATTCCTTGCTGAAATAAAAGAGATAAAATGATACATTTATGGCCACTGGAGCCCACCTGCCTGGCCTGGTCTCCCCTCACTTTCCTCTCACCTTATTTCTGAGGGCCAACCCCACGTCTGTCTCATGTCATGTTCTTGCCATGGACCCATGTCATCACTTCCTCTTCCTTCTCTCCCTGAGAGGACTCTACTCCCAGACCCGGCCCTCCTCACCTAAAGGCTTCCCTGATCTTTCAAGCTACACTATGGTTTGTGATAGAGTTGGGAAGTAAATTGTTTTCTTCTCAGTTTGGGCCCATACTTTGTTATGTGTGCCTCTGAAAAAGGCTCTTTGTTGTTGTTGTTCCTTGCCAAGAACAAAACTTCTCCCATAAACATTACTTCTTCACTTATTGGTTCTAAACCATCTCCTCTGACCCACAAAACCAGTTTCTCCTGCTAGCAGAAGACAGATGCCAAGCCTTCCTCACACATTGTCAATTTCCTCCTTCTTGCTTCCCATCTTTCTACTAACTCTGTCCTTCTGTCTTCAGCCAAAATATAAAAGTCCACGTGTCCTTGTATACTTAGTTACTTAAAGAGATACATAGGAGGGTCATGAGCTCATGCATTTTGCCAAAGTCTATACTCTCACTCCCAGTTTGTCTCAACTCAGTCTGATGAGAAAATTTCACAGCACAGTGTCTGTTATATGGCAACTATTCAGTAAGTGCTGCCTTCTGTAATCCTAGTATTATGTGATATTTAAAATAATGCAATCTTGGACCTCAATGGGTGGCAGTTGAAGACAGTGTCAAGAACATAAGACAAAAAAAAAATAAATACTATAAATGCCTTGTTGTTAAATACGCAAATATCATGATGTAGCAATAGGCCAAATGTTTACAGAAAGCAAAGATTAGACAATAAAATTCCACATTAATAGACAAAGAAAGTTTTCCTCCATCTTTTTATTTGGGGAATATATTTATGGGTCAGTTTAGATTCCAAGGTCTGATTTAATGAAGGTATTCAAAGTTTTATCCATCCCTGGAAAAGGTCTAAGGACTAGTAAAGCCTAACAAAAATTCTGAAATGAAGTATAATCAATCAAAAAATAGGAACAGACAGAAAAACCTGAGGAATAGAAAAGCTGAGTTACCTCTGCTTGAAATTTACGCCAAAGACAGCCTAGAAGCAGAGTGTTCTGGCCTGGGGGCCTCACAGAAGTTATGGAAGACATATAAGGGGGAGAAATTGTCATCAAGATGAGAGTAAAAAGCAATCTGATTGGAAAACAGCATTATATCCTAAATTGAGAGTAAGGATATATGAGAAGTAGAGAATCTTATTACTAAATGAAAATATTTTAAAAATGCATTTTCACAAAATGCCAATGTAATGTCGCCATCCATCTTTGTACATCTAAAATCTCTCATTACTCTCTAAATCCCTACTATGGCCTTTAAGACCCTGCATGGTCTGGCACCTACCTAACTCTATGGCCTAGAAACAACATTTCTTCTTGCTTCCTGGAAAATGTCATCTCCTTAAGTCAGAGCCTTTATTTGTGCTGCTTCTTTACACCAAAACATCGCTCCTAGTCTTGACAGTATTGTTAACTTGCTGGGCAACCTTGGGCAAGCCACCTCCAGTCTCTGAGCCACAGTGTCTTCATCGTTATTAGAGAGAATCGGGTGAGGACTTCTCTAACTTCCTCTCCTGATCAAACATTTTTGAGTCTATGAATATTCAGGAGAATGTTATTAGCACAATACCAAGCTCAGGGAAAAGGGAAGGTAATTGACATTTATTACGAGGCTAGTGTAACACTTCGTTTTGACCTAGTAAGTAAAAAGCATGCTTTGTTTATGGAATTTCCCCAATTGCAGATACTGTAAGGGAGGAAAAGTAAGCATCATAAGAGGTAAAAGTAGATCTAAAAATGTTACCTTTAAAATATTCCTTATTAAAAATATGTAAGTCAATAAAGAAATCATTTCTAATATAACTGCTAACACTACAGTCATTATCCTTGCCTGTAGTTTGACAAATTGACCCTTTTCTTAAATATTCCTATAACCCTATGTGTTTACTCTGCGTGCCTTCTGAAGATCATGCTAAACTTCTCAAATTCTTTGGTCCTCCTGTTCCACTGAGTAAAAGATCCTAATTATTTTCAGCTGATTTCACATATCTGTCTTAAGTCTATATTTTATTATTTTTCTCCCATTCAGAGATTTCCCAACTTCCTCAATAATGTCAATTCTCAGAAATGTGGCTTGTGGATGTGAGAAAGGACAGACTCTTGGAAAGAAGGAAGAGAAAAGAGAGCTTACAGAGTCAGCCAGCAGGGAAAGCCATCCCCACAAAGGGGCCAGTCATCACAACTCTAGGTTCATAGAGGTTATGGAAGCATAGTGAAATATGAGGCAGTTAAGATTGAGGGACTTAGCCCAACACAGTGGCTCATACCTGTAATCCCAGCACTTTGGGAGGCCAAGGTGGGTGGATAGCTTGAACACAGGAGTTCGAGACCAGCCTGGTCAACATGCTGAAACCCCATATCTTCAAAAAAATATACAAAAATTAGCTGGGTTTGGAGGCATGTACCTACAGTTTCTGCTACTCCAGGGGCTGAGGTGGGAGGATCGCTTGAGCCCAAGAGGTTGAGGCTGAAGTTAGCCATCATCACGCCACTGCACTCCAGCCTGGGCAACAGAGTGAGACCCTGTCTCAAAAAAAAAAAAAAAAAGAAAGAAAGAAAAAAAAAGATTGAGGGACTCACTGATCTGGGAGGAACAGACCAAGGTTAATTCATTCAGATGTGTAGGCAGATGAGACGCTCTGTTCAAAGTCAGGAGCAGAATGGGTGGTGGAAAACCAGGGCTTCCCCTCAAATTGGGGAAAGAGACACCAGAAATGGAGTGGAGGAAAAAATGTAGGAACATAGCTAAATGGAGCAAAAACGGGAAACTGAGACTGAAACAGAAGATATGGACCCTCTCTGAAAACAAATCGAAGTCACAAGTTCTTCTGTAATTCCTGTCCCCACAGAGATTTTTGTCAGTCTTTCCTTTCCAGCTTTTATACATATTATAACAAATGTAAACTAAAGATACAAACTGTTAATATAAATTATTTCATTCCATTATTTTTGCCAAATATTTTCTTTAAAAATGAGTAGTATACATTAATATATGTATCATTTATTGATACATTTATCATTTAATGTAG
Source organism: Nomascus leucogenys (assembly GCF_006542625.1). Taxonomy (NCBI): domain Eukaryota; kingdom Metazoa; phylum Chordata; class Mammalia; order Primates; family Hylobatidae; genus Nomascus; species Nomascus leucogenys. The sequence goes on from NC_044385.1 coordinate 97,909,220, forward strand.
CCATAATATAGAAATGATAATAGCTCTATTAAAATTGTTTAAACTCAGCATTAATTCTGACTTTGAAGTCAAAAGTACTGAGTGCAAATTGAGAGACCCTAAAAACAATATGGGGATCTTCAAAGACATATGCAAACATGAATTCATGTATAAGGGTGTTGGGGAAATCAGGCTGTCATTATGGTGACAAGAATCATAAAACCTGTCCATCCTCTCATAGTATTTAATCTAGGGCAGCTTTTTTTTCTGATTTGATAATCCTGGCTTATTCGGTGTAGGATAAAAGAAATAACAATAAATAGGAACACATTGTATTCCTACTGAAAAAAAGATTCTAGCGAGGTTGATGCATTTTAAAATCCTAGGTTCTGGACACCTACAATAGGATCGCAGTTCACCATGCAAAAGTGAATTTGGCAATTGACTCATGTTGGCAAATCAATTAGAATGAAGTGTTGCTCAAAATCACTTCTGACTGTTGTTCCTTTTGTGACTGAGGTGTGTAAAATGTATCTGTGCTTTAATGGCATAGAATTTGGGGGTATTAGTTCATTGCCAGTATCTACTTCAGAATAAAGAGGTTCTTCGAGAAAAATTATAAGCCCTTTCCAGACATACACTGCTATACCACCTACAGTGAACTTCCCATTTCCTGAGCAAGGATACCTGTGAAATTCTTAAATTTTCAAAGCATTATCTAATTTGCTACTTGTACAGTTGGTACGTAAGAGATGTGCACCTTTATTTGATCAATAGCTCAGAAGATGGGCACTTCAGGCCCCGATGAGCAAATTCAGTTTTAATTTGACTGTGACAAACCATTTACGAAAAGCTCAGTGGAAGTGCTGATTTTTGAGAGGAAAGCAGTGTCCATAAAGTGGCTAGGGAGGGTGGAAGCATAGTAAAGCATTGGAGAATCACTGTGAGTGCTTTTGCAAATTCTACATTGATTGCTAGAAATTGCATATTCAGGATGACTCCATTCCTCTCAACCTCGCCCCTTGTCATTCTATCACCCCAGATCACACTAGCCCTAACTCCCAGGTTGAGAATCCTATCTTCAATACTTATATTACTGATAGAAGAAAATCCTGTTCTTCAGGTTTACTGAGGCCATTAAAGGCTAAAAACATTGGAAATATTGCAGTCTCCATTGACATTAGTTCAAAATTAGAATACTTCTAATAGTCTAAATAAAAATGAAACTGTTCAGAATAACAGAATTTATACGTATGCAGAAGGTAAAACAGTATCTTTCCAGGTTTCTCTACTCTATTCACCTCTTTCTCCCATGCTTTGCCTAATTTGCCACTGGGTGGGACAGAAAAGATTTGAGGACCATTGGTCTAAATGATGTTAAGTTTCTTTTCCTCCAAAGTTCTCTAAATGCTATTACTGACCTAGGTGAGGGCATCTGAAAGTAATATACCTGGATTATATTATCTTATTTTCTGGAAAAATGCCTTCACTGAATTATGATTTAATTTTATGCCCTCAGCTTTTACAAAAGGTCATTTTTGAAGAATAGTCATTCATCTATTTGGAGAGCCATTCTATATCTTTTGAAAAAGCTAGTGGAAGAGTTTGAACATCATGTAACCCAAAGTCTCTTATTGGAGCATTCATGTGACAAATCTTTCCTATAGCTTAGTGACAGGGAATTTTTTCTTTTCTTTCTAGTTAAGTTTGTATTCTGCTTTTGGGGGAATATCTAAAACTACATAATTCAAAGTGTTTTCCCTTTTACTTGGTTGTTTAAAGGTGTGAAATTAGTTTAGTTCTTTGTTGTTATAACTAGTTCACCATCTTTTTCCCAAAGGAAAAGTGTTTCTCTGATCTCAGGATAAACCATAATTCTGCCTGCCCTAAACAATGGTGTGGTTTTTCATCTAAAAGACACTGAATCTTACCCATAATGGTTTCCTCTTCACATTACCTACAAGAAAGCTCGAAGCAATTTTGTGCTTCATCTCCAGTAAGTGTGTAAGTTTATTGGGGTGCATTTTATTGCTAATCTCTGTTAGATCTACCTTACTGCCTCAGTCTTTGCCATTAAATTGTCCGTATTTTAGGGCTAATGTAGATTATCTGACTATATTGTTAATGACTACATATGCCAGTTTTAACATCTCCCCATCTTTTATTCTGGTTAAAGAAGACTAATAAATAAATGAATAAATAAATAATTTTGAATGACTATTCAAGATTTTTATTACATTTCTTCTTCTTACAACTGTTCCAGAAATTGCCATTTTTTCTTTCTTTTATTATTTCAAAATATATGATTTCTTTCTATAGGTATGGTATAATGATAATTTAAAATATTGAAGTAAAAATAATAATATCAAAGATGATGGGACTAAAATTATAAAGGAGTAAGGCAAAGATTTTGGTTTGGTAGGTAGGCTAAGATAAAATGATTAAAGCATCTGGCTCAAGCTAGAGAGAAACTGTGGGAAAAAAAAGAAGGCCACACAAAGCATGACTAATTTTTACTGATGAGACATTCTCTCAATTCTCCCTTCCTCCTGATTTTTCTGTCTTGTTTTCCCCCGATAAAATTCCTTTGTTGAAATCTCCACATTTACTATTTCATTTCCTCTTTCTTAAACACTCTACTCAGTATTAAAAATACTCTCAAATATGGACATACTCAGGTCTAAATCACAAACATGTAGATAATGCAAATAAAACTCCATGGAAGCTACACAGATAAATTCTGATTCCTCATTGAAATACGTACCTTAGTACAACAGTGATGATAGAACACCTAGCCAAGCCAAACTCATTTTACTCTTAAGATGGTAGTCTCAAAATCACATGTGGGGAAGTGAGTATAGGCATAAAGCTCACAGAACCCAAATATAACAAGGATGTATTTTAGTGTGGACCTGAACAAATTAATAAGAAGTGTTAATGAGAACCTGTGAAGATGGTGGAGGGGGAGAGAAAGATGCAGCTATTAGGATTTGTGAGTATAACCAATGAGATGATTTGATAGGGCTAAATATTTCATAGATTGTGTTGATAATTTATAGCTTCCTTGAGAAACATTATATTGGCCTTTCCTTATTTGGGAGGTGTGTGTGTGTGTGTGTGTGTGTGTGTGTGTGTGTGTGTGTGTATCTGTGGCTCTCAATGTGAGAAGGAGGAAATGATGACTTTTTTTACCCCCAGAGGATATTTGGCAACGTCTAGAGACTTTTTTTGTTGATACAACTTGGAGTAGGTGTCCTATAGACATCTAGTTGTAGAGGCCAGGGATCCTGCTAAAATCCTGTAATGCACAGACAGCCTCCATAGCAAAGAATTATCTGGCCTCCAGTGTCAGTAGTGCTAAGGCTGAGAAACCCTGCTGTACACGAGCCCTGTATTCCTATTTCTGCACTCATTTAATACTTTATTGTGCAGCTCACTCTGTACACAACACCTGGTGCAATGAAAAGCACATATTTGTATAAAATACATTCTGACCCATTCAAAAAGTTCACCGTGGAATATGGCATATTATACAAAACAGTTATAATTTGAAGTTGAAAATGTTAAGTACAATTAGGGTGATTTGTTAAAAGCGCTATATGGATACAGATACGAGGAGAGATCATTCATTCTCACTTGGCAGAGATAAGGGAAATCTTCAGTCACGGAGTGAGTGACATTTGAATAAGATTTTAAAGCTGCTGAAGCTATGGCCACATTATATAAGTATGTGACTACACAAAAATATATACACTTTCAAACACATAAACATGCTTAAAATACCAAGTTTCTTTCATTCACATCACATTGGGAAGATAATACCTCTGCACAGAATTTCTTTCCCTGTTATTTTTGTTGTTTAAGAGAAAATATGCATGGAGATGTCCTATATTATCTGTTACACTGTCACGGAATTTGCTACTACTCATTGGCCCAAGAGACTTTTACTGACGATCTTGAACTACATTCAGAAGCATTTGAAATCCACCTGACCAAAATGTGATTTTGCACTTCCTTGTTAAACCAGATCAGTCAGAGAATGCATCCCTACTTTTAAATCAGCCGCAGCAGTTCCATTGAGACAACAAAGTCTACACACAGGTGGCCTGGTTTATGCACCATTTTCCTGCAAATTTGATCTTCATGAGATACAAAGAGTATATTTTAACTTTTATTTGGGGGAACTGAATAACCTGAATGTTTACCTGCAATGGCATGCTTAAGAAAATATGATCAAGAAATTTTGGGATCCTTACTAGATAAAAATAGAATCTGTGTACTTTGAAATTAGCAAGATTCAAATGGAATAACGAGCCATAGGGCTTCCACACTGAGATTCATCCACGCGACTACAGTAAATTAAAATTCGTGGGGAAGTGAATCAAGAAGTCTTTATTTTGTTGGAGACTTTTAATCATTCTAGGATACAAGCCATCTTTCTAAAAGTATGTATTTGAATAATCTCAGAAGCTATTGAAAACATAATAAAGAACATTTTTTCACTGATGCTGAAGTACTAAATATCTCCTCAAATCATAGCATTTATCCATTTTATAAATATGGGCAGACACTATGAGCTATAACTCAAATATACATTGGTTAAAAAAAGGTTAAACTGCACATATTTAATAATGTCTTATAAGATTGCATGTGTTCCTTGTTTTATGAACCACATTGTTCAATATCATACAAGCTGCACTTTAATCCCAATAAAAATTTTTTTAAGTGGAAATGACATTAGGACTTTAAGTGAAACAGCAGACCTGGCTCCCCCACGCTGCCACGTCAGCTGTTTCTAACTTGCCGATACAGATCTGCACTGCCTGTCGCAACTTAGGTCAGAACCAGTGTTTGGTTTGCTACCTCAGAGAAGTAATAACTCTTACAACTGCCTAGCTAGATAAATATCTGATTAACGAAAAGTCTAAATGAATCTGAAGATGGTTTGTCCACCCACACATGTAAAACTGTTGATGACTCCAGGCTTCCTGCAAGGTTTGAAGAAGACGGGAAAATTAATGTAGGCCATGGAGAAAGGCAGAAGGCCCCACCCAGCAAACTGAGTTTCAAACTGTCGAACTTTTCAGCTGTGTGTTTTTTATATGTTAAATATGGTTCAGAAGATTAAAGTCTTCATTTTAGGCAAAGAAAGGAAATAATGTTTCCTGTCCCATTTGCCAAGCTAAGTGAACAACTGTTCCTGCACAATTAGAATTGTTAATTGATTTGAAAACATAGGGCTTTGAAGGTGGAAAACTGCTGACATTATTTCAATGAGGAAATGCACTCCTGAGAGAGAGTACTGCAGTACAATTTCTCTCCTTGTGTTGTTGAATATACATCTATAAAAACACTGTGAATCATGCAGTAAAAACTGCTGTGCTGATATCATAAATCTCTGATAATAAAAATTTCATTGTTGAAACAATAAAATAGACTTTTATTATAACACAGAGTATCCACCTAAACATTGTCCTTTTAGCTTCTTCGAGTTAAATGTATGCACAGTTTTACAGTCTATAAACAGATCTGGAATAAAAGTTAATAAATGTCAAAATTTGCATTTCAAAAAATTCTTGCTGCATTTTAGGGAAGATCAATCTATGAACCTTTCAACATTATGTCAAATGAAATGCTAATTGTACCTTTAGGAATTTCAGAGACAGTGACAAGAAACTAAATGCTCTGTTCCTTTGCATCAGCAAGTCGAGGATAATTGTATATCTACTCTTGTGAACTTCGAAGAAAAAAAAACTAAGAAAAAAGGGTTTTCTATTCTTTAACTCAGGAGGGTAAACTCCTTCAGCCACCCTCCATCAATCTACCTTCAAATAAAGTGTGTTAACATGTTGACAGTGGACAAATCACACAGTGCTGCATTTATTCATTTTATAATAGGTTTGTCAAATGAGCTTCAGTTAAAGAGATTTAAGAGTAAGAAAAATTTTCAGCCAGAAATAACCGACTTATTCCATTCAAATTGATGTAAGGTTTAAAGGTGTACTTCTTAAAAGCCTAATCTTTATTAAAACGCACAATTTTTGAAGGGTAAGTCACAAAAATAAATACCAGAAGCCCCAAAAGTGCTTTTATTTTCCCTACCCTTAAGATAAAATCCTAATACATCCCTTCTCTTTTCTGTAATAAATCTTAGCACTGTATCTCTAAGAGATACAAATTATCCTCTATACTGTCTTGCAAGTGTGAGTATGGATTGAACCAATGAGCAATGTTATCTAGAAAATAGCACTTAGTGTAAGGTTTGTACCATTTTTTTGAACATTATCCTATTTGTGGCACTGCCTTCATTTCAGAGGCAGGCTGCTGAAATATTTGGCACACCTACCCAGCAGTGAAAAACGAAGGTCTGTGCAATTGAGAGACAGCTCATGTTGTTAACCTGCAGCGTTTGGTCACCTATCACCACTTTAAAAGTAAAATAGGCATTTTCACCTTCTTCAAATACCATTATAGATAGTGTTGAGTCAAAAGCAAAGATTGCTCCCCTCCACATTTCTGAATCTTCCTATTGATATGTATTAGGAATATAAGGCAAAACCACTTTAAGCGTTTAAAAGACTTCATTTACAAAGTATATTACACAGGGCCATTTTCAGGCTCATATCGGACAGCCGATTTGTAATCCTGCTGCTCCTATGAAAGAAAAACTCTCGAGCATTCTTAAAGAACAGTCACAACTTGGTTTAATAAATCCTGCGTTTTGGAAAATTCAGATGGAAACAATCCGTATTTCTCGCTTGCCTGGATGACACTATTTTGTACAAACTCTAAGTTGCCTAAAAATATGTATATTTTAGGTCCTAATTTTACTCTCCAGATTTTTTCACTTAATTGATGAAGCTATCTTATCTTTTAATCCTGGTAATTCTTAACAACAGTTGGTATTCTCTACAAATCATAAAAATGAAAATATATTTAACAAAAACATGTAAATAAATTAGCAGAAGCATTTATAAGCATCATCACGAAACAAAAGCTTCAATTTACTTCACATGTCGACATTTTCAATACAGTGAGCAACTCTGTGATCGTTTATTATTAGTATTCTTTTGCACACGTGATTTGTGCAATTGGCTATGGATTCTATTTAATTTATAGGTACAAAACAGTACATATTTAGGGGTAATGAAACAATAAGGAATAAAATAGCATATACCTGCTTTAAAAAAGCTTACTATATAAGAAGGATTCCTAGGTGTATATATTATGAACAATTGGTCCAGTATAAGAAAACAGTAACATAACATTTTACATACGTAATGTTTTCCAGAAATTTCCCAACTCTCTCTAATATGTACAATTCCCAAAATAAATGCAGAGCTAGTAGCTGTTCTGAGGAATCTTCGAGCAAATTTTTCAATGCCAGCTTTGTTATTAATCATCCTAATTTTCTTCATGTTGTATTACATTGGGGAAAAACAGTTGTACAATGAACAAGTATACTACTAAACAAAATGCTCATCTTTTTCTTAAGAGTCAAAACGGAAGGCTAATAAAGACCATTTAAAATAAAAGGGCCCATTACTCCTCAGTTTTATATGAGCTTACATGCTTTCATTGTGCAGAGTGTGTTATTAATTTAACATGCCAGATTCATAGGTTTCTGCAATATCAGGTTTGATGTATTCATTATCGGCACTCAGTACATTAATTCACGCTGAAGTCCGGTAAATCAAAATTATACCATCTGGCTTCCTGTTCTTAATGATGAATTTGATGTAGGGGTGATTAAGATTGTTAGGCTTTTGAATTTTAATGTAAAAATTAGGGGATTAAAAAGGCATTTAGAAATGACCAATAGTTAGAATAAACTTACTGACAGGATCTAATTTGTGTACTTGCTAGTAAAGCTCCATTTTAATTAGCAGCCACAGTCTTTCAGCACAAGCTCAAAGAGACAGAAGTTTAGTGATTAAGAAGATGAAGCTGTTAAATTGATAAATTGACCTTGAAATACTTGTAACTGTGGGGGATGGCCCAGTAACTCAAATTGTTAGTGTGTTGCATTGCCACACGGGGAACTGAGTCCAAGAGTGACCCCAGACACTGATTTTTGCTTTTTTATTCTCTTCTTCCTCCTCCTCCTTCTTCTCTCTTTTTTAGTGGGCATGCACCATCCTCATCTTACAGGTAGGGGCTGGAAAGCAGAGATAAACAAATACAAAACTCTGCAGATCTATTAGTTGGCACTACAGTAGGAAGGTGAAGATTCCATCACTGTTTCAGAGCTCCTTGACAGGTGAATTTGAATAGTATGTCTAAACTTGAAACCATTGTATTGGTCCTCTTGGTTTCCTGCTACAGTGATGCTATGCACACGCAGTGAGGTGTCTGGGAGGAAGACACTCGAGGAGTGATTCACTCAGGAAATCTAGGGCACAGCCACCAAGAGTCCCCCTCTTTCACCATATTTCAAAAGAGGAGCGCCTGAAATGGAAGATTTCTAAATATCCTCAACATAGAGATGTATATAACACACAGTCATTGCACTCAAATTTGACATGAGACTTCTTTTAATTGAAAGACCAATCTGACATGGATGTTCCTTTGACAGTTAAAATTACCTCTGATTTTAACAAAAGCACTTGAAATGTTACACCGAACTCATTACACCTTTTCTGCATAAAGAAGTTTAATAGTTAAAACAAGTTAAGACAGAATAGAATCTTAATGTACAATATTATTAGAATAATATAAAGAAACATCCTCATTTTTTCTAAGACATAAAGATAAAAGTGCAAAAAGCCATACAATAGAAAAGTAAGGTTCAAAATAGAATTATTTCCTGAGAAGGAAAAAAAATTGACTACCTTGTGTGGTCTCATAAAATGAGATGCTTTAGTTCCTGTGAAATTAATAAAGGTAGTCACTAATGCACTAAAATAAAATACAGTCAGAATGACTTACATCAGAAAACAAGTACATCTGTATATATCAACAATTTGAAGGATTCTGATTGCTGGCAAGTCAAGGAATATTTTAAATCTTATATTTTAGAGGAAATCGAATCTTGACTAACCACTGCAATTTATGTCATTTTAAATAAGATATATTTGAATAAGTATATTTTTCATGCCCTAAAAAGACTGATGTCTTCTTTTATAAGCTCATCCTGTGACACAGTTGAGTAGGTAGGTATATTGATTTTTTTTTCTTTTTCTGATGGCAATGAAGTGTAAATGGAAAATATCAGACTTGGCAATCACTTAAACCATGTGAAAATTTCAGAGTGAAGGCTATTAGAGTCACTTTGTGATCTCCCCAGATGACCAGAGGGAGGGGGGAGGGAAAAAAAAAACATTTCTACATTTCTTCAGATCCTTTGTGTGACAGCTAAGGAGAATAACATTCTTTCTAATACGCCAGTTTTCGTCTCTAGTTGAGAATAACCTCAGTGCTTTCTTATGTCACTGGCTGAGAGAAGATGAAAGACCCAGCCTTGTGTAAATGGCTTTGTCTAACCATCAGTCTTTAGCTCTGCATGGCAGCTGTACTATTGACATTAGCTTGTGCACTGGGTGAAATTGAAGTGAGTTAAATGTGACCTTGGCTTAGTTGTTGAAGTAGAAATGAACTCTACTGGGAGTGAAAAAAAATAAGACCAGTTTCTCTAACTTCATTTTTTCTTTAATGAGTTTAACAGCACTCTTAGGATTTGATACATTTTATAAAAACGCTTTATTTCCTTTTCTATTATATACTGGGTAATCAGCATTTAGTAAGGTTAGCTTGCCCTTTTGTTATGAAATCCTTGTCTTAGGTATTTATATGCTATATTCTTTTTTAAATGGCACACTTATTTTCCCTTTCCTCCCCTTATTAGTCATAACCACATAAATATGAACTGAAAGTTTTCAGGTATATATGTCCAGTGACTTCTATAATAAATACTAGACCACTAAAATATTTTTAAATGCTCAGTGTTTCTGATGACACTGCATTGTCTTGCCCACCAGGTTACATGTGCACTCACTAAACAACCTGCTGGTAAATCATGTGCAGTGAATATGTGAGACCTGAAGGTAGACGGGCTAGGCTGGAACACTTCTAACACTGCAGCTCCTTTGTTTTTCAAAAACAGCAGGAGATGGTGTTTGCATCACAGGGAAAACAGCATCAATTATATTTTCTGATGGAGACAATTCAGGAAGTCTTTGGAGTTTCATTTCTATTTTGAACATTCCTAATGCATACATACATGTATACGCATAAATACATTAATTTTATGTTTATATGCATATGTATTTATGTGTATATATATGTGTGTATAGGTGAGTGTGATATATGTACATATTATTTTAGCTTGTAATAATGATACATGAGCCACATCTCAGACATTTCAAGTTCAGTTATTGTCATGAAATTTATCAAAGATGCTCATGATGGGAGTTTTAATTAGCCTATCTAATCCAACTTGAGCCAGCACAATCTATTCTTGTATTTTCCCATTCGTATTTCACTAATACTGCATTTCTATCACTGGCCTATAGTGATATCACTGTTGGGTATACATGGAGCCTACACATTCAGCTTCTGTTTTTAATCATCTCTATACTAATTTAATACTCCAAACTTTTTCTTTTTTTTAATTTTTGTTTTATTATACTTTAAGTTTTAGGGTACATGTGCGCAACGTGCAGGTTTGTTACATATGTATACATGTGCCATGTTGGTGTGCTGCACCCATTAACTTGTCATTTAACATTAGGCATATCTTCTAATGCTATCCCTCCCTCTTCCCCCCGCCCCACAACAGGCCCCGGTGTATGATGTTCCCCTTCCTGTGTCCATGTGTTCTCATTGCTCAGTTCCCACCTATGAGTGAGAACATGTGGTGTTTGGTTTTTTGTCCTTGCGATAGTTTGCTGAGAATGATGGTTTGCAGCTTCATCCGTGTCCCTACAAAGGACATGAGCTCATCATTTTTTATGGCTGCATAGTATTCAATGGTGTATATGTGCCACATTTTCTTAATCCATTCTAATCATTGATGGACATTTGGGTTGGTTCCAAGTCTTTGCTATTGTAAATAGTGCTGCAACAAACATACGTGTGCATCTGTCTTTATAGCAGCATGTTTTATAATCCTTGGGGTACATACCCAGTAATGGGATGGCTGGGCTAATTCAAGATGGATTAAAGACTTAAATGTTAGACCTAAAACTATAAAAACCCTAGAAGAAAACCTAGGCAATACCATTCAGGACATAGGCATGGGCAAGGACTTCATGTCTAAAACACCAAAAGCAATGGCAACAAAAGCCAAAATTGACAAATGGGATCTCATTAAACTAAAGAGCTTCTGCACAGCAAAAGAAACTACCATCAGAGTGAACAGGCAACCTACGGAATGGGAGAAAATTTTTGCAATCTACTTATCTGACAAAGGGCTAATATCCAGAATCTACAATGAACTCAAACAAATTTACAAGAAAAAAACAAACAACCCCATCAAAAAGTGGGCAAAGGATATGAACAGACACTTCTCAAAAGAAGACATTTATGCAGCCAAAAGACACATGAAAAAATGCTCATCATCACTGGCCATCAGAAATGCAAATCAAAACCAAAATGAGATACTATCTCACACCAGTTAGAATGGCAATCATTAAAAAGTCAGGAAACAACAGGTGCTGGAGAGGATGTGGAGAAATAGGAACACTTTTACACTGTTGGTGGGACTGTAAACTAGTTCAACCATTGTGGAAGTCAGGGTGGCGATTCCTCAGGGATATAGAACTAGAAATACCATTTTTTTTTCTTTCCCTCTGTTTTTGGTGAAATAATATCTTCCCAAAGATATCCACATTCAAATCCTTGGAACCTGCCAATATGTTACCTTATGTGGCAAAGGGACTTTGCAGTTGTGATTAAGGTAAGGATCTTGAGATGAGGAAGTTATACCTGATGACCTGGCCATAATGGTCCTTATAAGAGGGGGACAGGGAGGCCAAAGTCAGAGAGGGAGATGTGACAATAGAAGCAAGGTTGAAGTGGTGCAGGGCCATGAGCCAAGGAATGCTGGCAACCTCTAGAAGCTGGAAAAGGCCAGGAGGGAAACAAATTGTCCCCCAGAGCCTCTAGAAGGAACACAGCCTGCCAACCTAATTTTAGACTTCTGATGTCTAGAACTGTAAGATAATAAATTTGTGTTGTTTCAAATCACTACATTTGTGGTAATTTGTTACAACAACAAAAAACTAATACATTGATGAACATATATTTCAGTTATTTGTGCACAGCAATATACACTGACATAGTTGCTAATCATTTAAGTCATTTTTTTAGTAATTACTGTTTTCTTACCTTTTCACATTCATGCTCAAGTAACTATAGAATTTGTAGTTATCCTATTTAGGAATGGTTCAATGGTAAATTTCAAAAAATTTCAAACAAGAAATCATCACAGTCTTTAGAAATAGATGACAAATTGGAAAGCCTGTCAGCAACTCTGCACATACCTAGCCATAAAAAGAAAATGTCATGACCATCTGCAGAAGAAGGTCAAAATAGTGTGAACAGAGAAGTGGGAAAACAACGCCACTGTGGATAGCTGGCCAGATACCACTCCTTCTAGAGCACAGGGTCAGAACTGTTTATGGTGACGCCTTTTAGGCAAATCGAAGAAGGGATGGGGCCAGGAAGTTTGTGATAGACCAAACCTGATACTGCTCACTCAGACAAGGGTTTCTCAGGGGTTGGGCAACAGAAAAGATTACCAAAGCTTTTAAGGCTAGAACTAGAGACAGTTGCTATATTTATGCTTGTGCATGTATTTGCTTATAGAGTGTATCATGAATTTGGAGAAAAAGCTAACTAGGTCGGAGGTGAAGCACTCCACCTTCAGGCCGTGCCTTGTATCTGGTCAGAGACGGGCTCAATGGGCTATGCTCTTACCTCCCCATCTCTGCTGAAATAGTGCATGCTCAGTGAGGTGCATTAGAACCCCCGAGTCCCCCACAGGGAGGACCATCACTGGTCCAAGTCCTGTTAGGAACTGGGCCACACAGCAGGAGGTGAGCAGGAGCCAGCTAGCATGACCGCCTGGGCTCTGCCTCCTGTCACATCAGTGCGAACCCTATTGTGAACTGGGCATGGGAGGGGTCGAGGTTGCTGCTCCTTATGGGACTCTAGTGTCTGATGATCTGAAGTGGAACAGTTTCGTCAAGGGCTCCCCCGCAACCCCCGACCCTGCATTAGCACAATAGACCGAGCAGGGACTTTGGACTTTTAAAGCAGACACACCACAGAGGAAACCCCAAAACTGTGTTTGAATGTTTCCCAATTTCTCTGAACCTCACTTTTCTGCCAAACAGGGCTACTAACGCCATCTTCATAGGATTCTCATGGGGGTTAAAAGACATAAGCTAAGAAAAATATCTAACAAAGGCGGGCATGTAGAAGTTGCTCAGTAAATATGAGTTTCTTTCATTTATCCTACGTTTCAGTGAAAGGAGAGAGCTATGATCATTTTGAATTTTCAGGTGTCCTGAAGTTAACTATTCTTTCATACACACATTATTGGGGGTTCTCCTTGACTTTTCACAGCCTTATTTCATCTTGCTTCCTCCTTCATCATCATCATCCTTGTGTACTTAGCATTCTGAAGACCTAATAAAGATATTCACACCCTTCAATTCTCTTCTTGAATCAGTAGCACAGAACCACACGTATAATATTCTCAATTACCCTTCTCCAATTCCATTTACAGAGAAAAGAGAAAATATTTATTTGATATTTACTTCATGCCAAGCACAGTGCCATGCATTTTCAAATATACTGAAATATCATTTATTTATCTGTTATATATGTAAGCCAGTTGAGTTTTTAATATATATATACAAATATATGTATAAAATCTGAATATTTAAAGTGGCAGATAAATATATTACTCCATTATGCGACAAGATCATACAGTTTTTGGTATCTTCATATAATCTTATTGGTTGCTCTACAGGTAGTAAACAAATTTGTAAAATGAAAACCTTTTGGAACATTAATTATAAGTTGATTGTAAAATGGTTTTAGGAAAGAGAATACATTATTAGAGTGCCAAGATATCAAAGACATGAATTTAAAAGAGAACCACAGATAATTCCTATAATCTTTTCAACATTAGGCTGACATAATTTGGATGCTCATTTATCATGTAGATGGTAGGAGTGAAAAAAATTTTAACTGCTCTTCTACATACACATAATGTGCAATGATTTTTCAGCTGGTCAGGGTCCACCCCTGGAGTGTGTTCAGAGATGTACAGGGGGCATCAGAGTAACTCAAGGGCTTTTCAAATTGTACCCACTCTCATCCAGATTTTGCTAAATTCCCTCAAGGCAAGAAATATCTGCTCACATTTAGTTGAAGGAGTACACTGGAATATCCAGAGGAATCACATTGCACCCTACCCCAACAGAAATGGTTAAATGTCGTCTTGGAAAAGTATGTATCCTTCTGGTGTTGAGAATAATTTCCCTGAAGTGAGTCACTCCTGATGCAATTTGTTGGCATCCTGCTGGTGTGCTGGTGGGGAAAGCTGGCTTGGTAGCAACTTTGGTTCTTAAGCCATCTTAAATTTTTTAAATTGCTGACAAAATCATTATGAGTGTAAGGGAAAAAAATGTGTCCCCTTAAGAGCCAGAGAGTAATATGTAACATAATTCCATTACAGAACTGTGTATTACAAATATATAAATGCAATTTTCTAAGCACCAAGTAGTGATTAAAAAAAACCCACACACAATGTAACAGAGATTAAACTTCAACAACATCCTGGAGCCACATGAAAGCTATGGTACATTAGATTTATTAGTTTTACTCCACCTTGATGAGAGAGTATCACCTACTGCTTTTGAAATAACAAGACTGACTAACTTGCCTAGTTCATAGAGCTTTAGATAAGGTGGCAGAGAGTAGACATTGGTCCTAAGAAGATGTACTTTATTATACTGTCTTTTAGAAGTTAAAGACATCCAGGAGAATCTGGGGTGTATAAAGTGCTAGGGAACAGGCTCCGGCAGAAAGCTCCACCATCAAATAGCAGTTAAAAGAGAATGAAGAGCAATCGTAGATGGACATCTGTGCAAATCTAGCAAGGGGTGAGTGAGCAGCAAATGGGCACAGAAAAAGACAAACTGGAAGGATCATCACATGGAAATCCAGGGACGCTGAAGTCAGCTCAAAGGAGATGGTCCAGTTCTGGAGCAGACTGCCGGATTTCAACCCCAATGCGACAGCAGCTTGGCCAACTCGCCCCCTCTAGGACTCCCTTCGTTATGTTCTTCATGCACAAAACAATGATAATCAGGCACCCACATCAGAGAAGAAACAACTTAATACGCGCCTGGCACATACTAAACATGTAGTAAATAGCATTTCTTGCTGCTATTAAGTCAATCTGCCTTTCAAGGGAAGAAATATCTGCTCTCAGTACACCAGGCACAGAAAGGCCTCCACTGCCTTGAGTAAGGCTGGGTGGGAGGAATTTTGGTACAAGGTCTAAGAATAGAGCAAACACTCTAAACTAAAAACTGGGGTGTGGCTTTAGAGTATAAAAGGCAACAAGTTCGACGTGAAGCTGGGTCAGCTGAACAACCAAATTGTGGCTTCCTTCCTGGGAAGGTGAGAAGTCTCGGGACCTGGGGGTGAACTTTTCCTGTTCAGAAAGTCAAGTTGTCCCAAATGTAAGACAGGCTGGCTGCAGGAGTGGAAGGTTTGAGAATAGGACAGTGAAGTGATCGAAGTATAAAACTCTAGGATATTTCTCTCAAAAGATCTTGGAAAATAACTGGAAATTTTGCTCACCTGTATAACTTTTACCAAATCTCAGTACGTGTTAGTGTTAGAGAAATAATGCTGTGTTTCTTGCTATGGGTCACATTTTCCACAAAAGTAAAAATTGGTTTTTGTGGAAAGGGAACAAGCCCCCAGCCAAACCTAGATGAGTCATCCTGCTGTCTGGGTGGCTGCGGTTATAGCACGGCAAAGGTACTGTCACACTCTGGATCTCAACTGAATAGAGGTCTCATTGAAATGTGGAGGGTTTAGCTGGGGAACAGGTCAAAGGGTTGCCCAGATGGGCAGCCATTACAACAATAACCACAGGCTTCTCCCTACCCACTTGTGCTCACTTGTTTTAATCTATTTTTTATTTTTCTTTATATTTCCTTTCCAGTTCAAATACACTATAAAATTTTGTTTTTTGTTTTTGCCTATCTTCTCCCACTGGAATAATATACATATCAACAGAGCTGGGATCTTTGTCATTCTGTTCACACATGTATACGTCAAGCACATAGAATAATGCCTGGCTCAGAGCAGGCACCCAGTAAGTATGGGTGGCCTGGCTGATGGAGAAAGTGGTTTGAGAGTGTAAATGATTTTTTGTATATTTTTTTCTTCAGCTTCAGAGTTTTCCTCTAACTCTAGAGCCCCTTCCAACTCTGATCTTGTCTATTTAAAGTATAAATTTTGAATTAATCTCAGACTAACAGAAAGTTGTGAAAGTAGTACAAAGAATAACTACACAGCCTTCATCCATAATTCCCAAATGTTAGCATATTAACAAGTTGGGCTTATTCTCTCTCTCTCTCTCTCTCACTCAGCACCCCTACAACACATTAGCTTTAACAACACTTTAGAGCAAGTTGTAGACACTCTTTAGCCCTAAATATTTCTGAGCCTATTTCCTAAAATTAAGACTATAACCACAGCACAATTATGAAAATAATGAATATAGATACAATATGATTTCTAATATACCAATCTCATTCCAATTTTACCAGTTGCCCCACTAATGAACTACATAGCATTTATTTTTTCATTTCTCTGATTAGGATCTAGCCCAAGATTATATACTTCATATAATTATCATACCTGTTTAGTCTCTTTGGGTCTGGAGCAGTCTATCAGAAATTATTTATTGTTCACATCTTTAACATTTTAGCATTTTTGAAGCATGTAGTTATCTTGTAGAGTGTCTGCCACTTTGGGTGTGCCTGCTGTACACTCCTGAGGAGATTCAAGCTATGCATTTCTGGCAAGAATATCTTAAAAGTGATACTGTGTCCTGCTCATTGCATCATAGCAAAAGACATAGAAGTCTTTTTGTCTCCCTACTAGTGACGTTAACATGATTACTTAGTTAAAGGGTTATCTACCATGTCCCACCACTAAAAGGTTCTTGTCTTTCACTGGGTAATTTGTAAGTACCTTGAGGGGAGATACTGGGAGACTCTGTAAATATCCTTTTCCTCATAATACTTTCACTCATTTTTTGGAGAGTTTTCATTCTATATATGTGCATTTTCTTTTTTTTTAAATTTAAGTTTTAGGGTACATGTGCACAATGTGCAGGTTTGTTACATATGTATACATGTGCCATGTTGGTGTGCTGCACCCATTAACACGTCATTTAGCATTAGGTATATCTCCTAATACTGTCCATCCCCACTACCCCACCCCACAACAGTCCCCGGAGTGTGATGTTCCCCTTCCTGTGTCCATGTGTTCTCATTGTTCAATTCCCACCTATGAGTGAGAACATGCGGTGTTTGGTTTTTTGTCCTTGCGGTAGTTTGCTGAGAATGATGGTTTCCAGTTTCATCCATGTCCCTACAAAGGACATGAGCTCATCATTTTTTATGGCTGCATAGTATTCCATGGTGTATATGTGCCACATTTTCTTAATCCAGTCTATCATTGTTGGACATTTGGGTTGGTTCCAAGTCTTTGCTATATGTGCATTTTCTGTGAACATTCTAACAGACAGCTGGTTTCTGGACATCTGGACTTAGTGATCTAAGAATAAATTGTCAGTTGACTCACCACTTATATAAATCTACTCAAATTTGCCTTCTTCCCTTGCCCACCCTCTTAAGGTTATGGGTGGAAAAACTGGATTACATCAAGAATAAAGTGACATGTATAAGGGTGAGAATTTTAGGTCCAGCAGATGCAAATAATTTCGTTTGGACAAAGCTATTCCTTTTATTCATGGATAAATATTAAATAAAATTCTTAATTTAAATAATGACATATAAAAGAGATAATGGAGACAATGGTGTAGAAAAGAGATGAATCAATCCAAAGAATTTAAATTACATTTCCAGGCTTTCCTTTCTCTTATTATTGCCCCAATAGGGCAGTCTAAGAAGGAAACTATCATTCTGCACAAGGGAAAAACCACAGATGTATGGGCTGTGTAGTAGAAAACCATTTACCAATCAAATATTGAAAGATATGAAGAAATCACTGTCGAGAGTAACAACCTGGAGTTCTCATAGTAGTAACTGCATAGACAAATCTAATCACATTATTTATTTGTTCACTTTTAATTAAAAAAATAAAATTTATATTTAAGCTGCCCATTATCAGCCAGACACTGAGCTAAATTAGGCAAAACTTAAAGTCTGTGGCTTACTGATTTGAGCTCTCTCCCTCCAGATTTTTGTATAGTTGCTGTTTCATTATTTTGGATCTGTAACTTACCATAGATAGGCAAGATATTTCTCTGTGCCTTGGTTTCTTCATAATTAAAATGGGCATATTAACAATAGTATCCACGTCATAAGGTTGGAGTGAGGAATTAATGAGTTCATGTATATAATGTTCTTAGAACAGTGCCTAGAACAGAGTAAATGTGGTATAGTTTAGCTAGTGTAATTATTGTTAATGCATGAGGGTCACCAAAGCCACCTACAAGATTTAATCTCACTAGGAGGACTAACAGGACTCAACATATAATCAGACTCACAGCCGTGATTTATTACACTGAAAGGACAAAGCAAAATCAGTAATGGGAAGGGCACTTTGGTTAAAAGCCAGAGGAAACCAGACACAAAATTCCAAGAGTCCTCTTCCAGCAGAGTGACATAGGATCTATTTAACTCTGCCAGGGATGAGTTGTGACAACACTTGCGAAGCACTGCCTCCCAGGGAAGCTAATTAGAGACTCAGGCCCAGGGTTTTTTATGGGGGGTGATCACATGGGTACTTTCTGCCTAGCATGTACCAAAATTGCAGATTGCCAGAAGGAAAGCAGGTATTGAACATAAGCCATGTTGGTTTTTGTTTTGTTGTATTTCTGAGATGAAGTCTTGGCTGTGTTACCCAGGCTGGAGTGCAGTGGTGCAGTCTTGGCTCACTGTAACCTCTGCCTCTCAGGTTCAAGCAATTCTCATGCCTCAACCTCCTGAGTAGTTGGGACTACAGGCGCATGCCACCACTCCCAGCTAATTTTGTTTTTCTGTTGTATTTTCAGTAAAGATGGGGTTTCACCATGTTGGCCAGGCTGGTCTCGAACTCCTGACCTCAAACAATCTGCCTGCCTCAGCCTCCCAAAGTGCTGGAATTACAGGCATGAGCCATGGCGCCTGGCCTGAACATAAGCCATATTGTTTGCACAAACCATTTAGGTACAGTGAGCCACTTGTATCAGTTAAGGTATTAAAACTCCCCTGAAATTCAAGTTTCTAGGTGCCAGCAAGGATCAACCTTGTAAACAGGCCTTTCTAAGGATAACAGAGCTGTTATGTTAGCTCCTTTCAGTGTAGTTATATTTTACTATCATACTGTTCTCCGTAAGTACTCTTGCTAAACACTTGCCTGGTCACTTCCCAGTAGAAAAGTAATGTGCCTTAGAAGCATAAATCAAATTGGTTGATATGTGCCAAAATCAGTAGCATGGTACCAGATGTTACTTCCAGATGAGACCTTCGTGCAAAATATTTTCCACGTGGAATAGAACCAAGGCAATGTAATGATTACCTTCTGCAACAACAATATAAGACACCTTTAGGAACAAAATAAGCTAGACTTAATGAGCAGCCTGAATTTAACTTCTCAGTCTCTTGCTTTTACATATTCAATTTTCCAGTTACACCTTCCATACCCAATTTAAAAGCAGGCTCAACTTAGAAATCTGAACAGCTAATTGTCAAGTGTGTTCAGACCAGAAAGATAAGGGCTCAAGCAATCCTCTGACCTTGGTGTCTCGAAGTATTGGGATTACAGGTATGAGTCACCATTCCTGACACTTGATTATTAATGTTTATTAATTTCAATAAATTTTGCTCTGGGAAAGAAAGATATTAAAAATCATTTCTTTAACCTGAGAATTAGGCTAAAATTAGTATGGTCAATATATATTTGTGGTAGATGTCAAAGGCAAGGCTGACAAAGATTGTGTTTTTTTTCCATTAAAATATATTTTTGAAGTAAAAATTCTTCCACTATCAACTCTTCTTTCCTTATTTTATTCAAAAGTACTGGAATAGTCAGTTGGTTTCTGACCTGTAACAGACCTGGATAGTGCCACCAAGATAAAATCAGAGCCCTTAAATCACTGACTTCAAATTTTATTGGAAAAGTCATTTAACAATTACTAAATCATTAATACAGTGTGTAAAACAGAAGCTCCAAAACATCTCACACAGCATTAAAGGTGTAACAAAGTATCCTGGCTGGACAGAATTTTTGCCATGTAGGTTAAGAAATCACAAGATGCCTGGAAAGCCCAGGGTAAGGCTGAGAGCATTGATGTATGGATAGTAATTAGGTCTGAAGAAAATGTAGAGCCTAGTGAAACAAGTTATTGCTTCTATTCTGGTACAGGAATGAACAGCTGCTTATTATGCAACAAAAGATTATGCTTACTACAAAGTAATGCTTAATAGACTATATTTCTTGAATTTACCAACATACACCTGAGCTAGATTTGAATAAACTAATACTTTAAAAAAAGACATGTAGTAACACATAGTAAGGTATTGAACCATTGGGCATTACACCTTGAATTCCTTTCTAATTATGGTAGCAAAGCTTTCAAGAAGATGAAAAATAATACATCTGAAGTTAATTGGAATCATTGCCAGGAAAAAGAAGAATGCAAATGATGATTTTGCACTCTGGACAATATTATCTCTAAGGTCCATTTCATCTCTAAACTTCTATGAAATGCTGATTTTAAAAATCTAGAATAACTAAACTTATCACATTGGGATATTATGATGGGAAATCTCTTTCGGAAAGTATGTAAGAGCCTACTGCGGAAGTCATGGAATCCAAGGGAGGTGTTTTTAAGAGAAAATCATCAAGATCACCTCTTTCTAAGATTTTCCATTGTTATTTTTATCAGTAAAGATTTTGTTATTTGCTTGTCTCTTTAGTCCTCACATCCGTTGTTAATGGGTTATTTTGGAATTGAAGTATTTTTTAATCAAAAAGCACTCCCTTTTGATAGCTACTGTTCAAAAATAAAGTAAAAAAACATACACCTCTTTATATTATCTTTTTTAAAATCTCATTTCCTAATCTATCAGCTGAGGAGAAACACCATGGAAGCTACTCCTCAACTATGAAGTTCCACCAACATTTTTCATGATTCTTTGCATGTTTCATGATGTTCAGTCTTCAAGGATGTCCTCAAGACCAATTTAAATGAATGAAATTAACTGTAGCATATTCCAGACTGACTAAGGGTCACTGTTGTTTTAAAATACCACTACTGTTGAAAAGGGAATTGAGGGGAAAAGATTCAGAATGTTGAAATCCAATGTCAATAATAACAAAAAAGGAAATTCAGCTAAGATAGCTCCCTGTCTGTTAAATTAATAAACTTCTTATATCTGCTACCCAGGATATATCCTAGTCAGTCATACCCAGCTAATTCTCATCAGGTATTTATGACCACATAGATAATACATTCATAGAAGACATTATCTTCGACATCATGAGGAATTACCCAATAATACATTTAAACTGTCTTTCCAGATTGGTTATGGAATTTTATATGCTCTATGTCTTCATTCCTCCAATAGTTAGCTCAGTATCATGTATCCTGGAAAATAATAGTGATATGAATAATTTTCTCAGATAAGACAAGAAATCTTTGTTGTTGCTATGTCCCTGAGTCATAAGGCAAGGGACAAAGCAATATAAAGTTTTGAAAATAACACATACATCTCTTTCTTATATAACACAGCCATCAAGACTGATTCAATAACCTCAAATTTTATCATTAATACTACTTCATTGACTTCAGGATAAAGTTTGAAACTTTGTAGCACCTCATTCACAGGTTAGTTGTGAATGACGAGAAAGCCAGTTTTTCTGGTGATACCTTTCTCCTGCCTTCTCATATGTCTACGTGTAGCTGTTCAATCACAAATCACAAACAATGTGATTTGAAATTTTCACAGAAACGAACGAGTGTCATCTTTGTGGGTTGAAACAAGTTTAGAATATATCTGTAAAAGTATATAATTTGTTTAAAATAGGTTCTAAATGAAGGGACAAAGGGGCAGCACTCTATTTAAAAATTGCATATACACAAAGTGAGAGATAAATGGATAAGTATGAACGTTCCCTCTGAAAATCACCCCACAGTAAATATAAGGTGGGGCCTGGGCAGGAAGAAGGAAGACTTCCCTCACTCTCTGGTATTTGATCACTAACATAAAATTACTTACAGCCCCACCACAAAGAAAAAAAAAATCTGAGATCTAAGTTATCTGCATTAGATTTTTAAAATCTTTTTTAAAAAATAGGTGCTATTTTCACTTCCCATCTAGTCCTTATGATATAGTACAGTGAATATTTTCAAAGCTAGAAATTTCCCAAAGGCTTTTTAATTTTATCATGTATTGTTTTCAATAGCTTGAAAAAAGAGTTGAACAACTGCATACCCTGAGCTTTCTAGTCCTACAAACCAACAATCTTGGATACATTCTTAATCCATTTCCATTTACTTCCCTGCATTACTGAAGGAAAAAGTTCATCTCTTCTTTCACAAGGCAGATGCCTCCATCTTATATTCTACATGCTTCCCCCACTTGTTTGGGTATTTTTCACCATTAATTATTCTCCCTCTGTCTTTTATTTTTCAACTGTTTTGTTCCATCGAATCATAATCCTTAGTATATAAACATATTTTCTTCACAAAGGAAAAAAAAAAAGCAACTAAACCTACCTGACATCTCTGGAACACAGCTCCCAAAAACAGCAGAATACACATTCATCTCAAATACACGTGAAATATTATGCAGAATAGACCACATGGTGGCCACAAAATAAGTCTCAATAAATAAAAAAAGACTGAAATCATACAAGGTATCCTCTCCTATCACAGTGGGATGAAGCTAGAAAGCAATAGCAGAGGGAAAACCAATACATGGAAATTAACCAAAATTCCTAAGGAATACATGGATCAAAGAAGAAAATACACGGATAATTAGAGAATATTTTGAGATCATTGAAAATAAAAACATGACATACAAACTTTCCCCTTAAGATCAGGAATAACACAAGGATATCCACTCTGGCCACTTCTATTCGACACTGTACTAGGGGTTCAAATAGGGCGAGTAGGCAATAAAAACCAACAAAGACATCCATTTTGGAAAAAAATCAGTGGTAGTCACTCATTAGTGATTCTTTATGTTTGTTTTGTTTTCACTCATCATGTTTGACTGGTATGGTGATATTTATAGATGTCATGATTCGCTTTCACTGCAATACAATAAAAATAAATATTTATTTCTCCATTTTAGTGTTGGCCAGCATTATTGTTTCTAATTATTTGTTATTACAGACAATAATGCCACGAATATTCCCATGCATATAACCTGTGTAAAGGATTTGTTAGTGTTTTTAGGTAAGAGTCAAATTGCTGAGTCACAGGATATATATATAACCAACCTTAGTTGGCAATAGAAAACTAGTGTTCAAAATTGGTTAAAGTAATTTACATTTATATTAGCCGTGTGTTATGAGAAGTTGGTGTTGTCATGATTTATGCCAATCAGAAGGATATAAAATGGCATCATTTTGTGATTTTAATTTGCACTTTCCCTTTTTCCTAATGAGCTTGGGTATCTTTTTTTCATATTTGAGATCTATTCATGTTTCTTCTTCTGTGGGAAGTCTATTTGTGTTTTTATTGAAAATAATATCATTTACTTATTTTTTTCTTATTAATGCATAGGTATTTCTACATATTCATTATACTAATATTTTGCCAATTATATTTGTCATAAATATTGTTTTCCAACATTTGACTTATGTCTTATGTCTGAAAGAATTACTCATTTTCAGGTGTCTTTAGTTTATAATTTTAAACATTTTAATATATTCAAATAGATCTTTATTCTATTTCGCTTTTTTCCTGACTTAAGGAATCATTCATTACAGTTTATGAAGATATTTTCTTATAAAAGTTTTAAAGTTTTTGCATTTCACACTGAGTACTAGTCCATCTGGAACTTATTGCTATTTATGATATCAAATATTTCATTTTTTCACACAAATAACCTATTATTATCTAAACATTATTGAATAGTGCAGTCTTTCCCAACTGATTGATAAGAGTTCTTATATACTT
The DNA here is from genome assembly GCF_006542625.1 of Nomascus leucogenys. Lineage (NCBI taxonomy): Eukaryota > Metazoa > Chordata > Mammalia > Primates > Hylobatidae > Nomascus > Nomascus leucogenys. The sequence continues at coordinate 97,933,596 of NC_044385.1, forward strand.
TTTGGGGACTTTTAATCTTGTTCTATTAATCTCTTTGTACATCCCTTCACCATTATCACACTTTTAAATTTGCTATAGATTTAATATATTTCTTATTTCCACCAGTACCCAGTTCTTCTTTAAGAGAATTTTGCTTTTTGACCTTCTATAAATGATTTATATATAGGTTGAAGTTTTCTAGTAGACTATCCTATCATCAGTGGACAATGACTGCCTGTTTCTTCTTTTGTAATTATTTTCCTCTATGTTCCTCCCTTCTTATTGGTTGTGTTTGTGCCCTAGGGCTGCCATGACAAATTGCTGTAAACTTGGTAGTTTAAAACAATAGAAATGTATTCTCTCACAGGCTGCGAGGCCAGAAGTCCAAAATTGAGATATCAGAAAATCAATGCTCTCTCCAAAGGCTCTAGGAGAGAATCCTTCCTTGCATTTTCCAGCTTAGTGGCTCCTGGTGTTCATTGGCTTGTGACAGTCTAATTCCAATCTCTTTTTCTCCTGTGTCCAAATCTCCTTCTTTTTTCTCTAATAAACACATCAGTCATTAGATTTAAGGTCGACCCCAAATCTTGGGTAATTTCATCCAACATCCTTGACTAATTACATCTGCAAAGACCATATTTTCAAATAATGTCATATTCTAAAGATCCAGTTAGAGATGAACTTTGGGAGGACACTATTCATCCTGATATGCAGGTGTTGCTAGGACCACCATCATAACGCTGAGTAGACATCCTTATTACTGACTTCAGAATGAAACATTTTAACATTTTGACATCAAATATGATATTTTGCTGTAGCTGTTGCAGGTCCTCTTTATCAACACATGGACATTTTATTTTCCTCCTACCTTGCTGAAGTGTTTTTTTAAATCAATATGCTTATTAAATTATATCAGATAGTTTTTTGAATCTATTCAGAAGATATGTTTTTCTCCTTTAATCTATTTCTTAGTAAATTACAATAATCAATTGTCTAATATTGAACAAAAAATGCATTCCTGTAATAAATCCAACTTAATTATGGTATACTAAAATAAAAATGAATTTGGCACTGAATCTTATTTTCCAAAAAAGTATTATTTTTTCTGAAATTTTTGGCAAAGCTGAATGGCCTTGATTCTTTTTTTGAAACTATGTTAAAATGCTGATTCAGAATTTTAATAATGATAATTGGATCATCTATATAATATTATTTAGCTACCTTCTAAAATTAATCTTTTTATTAGGAATTCGAACATTTGGCTTAGTTGATCCTCTGCTGTAGGCTTCCTTTTTAGTTCAGTAGTAGCTATGTATATTTTTCTATTTCTGTTTTCTACTTCCTTTGAATTTATTTTGTTTTTCTGTCAACTTATATAGTTCTTGTATAACATTAGCTCTTAAGCTTGTAAATTTCCCTCTAAATATATCTTAGCAATGTCCCACAATTTGATAAGTAATTATTTATGGCTTAGTTTTTGGAACCTTATTTCTACTAAAATAGCTTTTTAACTTGTGAGTTACTTAAAATTTTGTTACAAATATGCTCATATATTTGTTATTGTTTTGTAATTAATTGTATTTATGTTGGAGAATGAGAGACTCTTGTAATTTTATTTTTAAGTTTTGCCCTAATATCTATTTTGCCCAATAATAATAAAATTACACCAGCTCTCTTTTGGTTAGTTTTTGCCTGATGATTTGCCTGTAAGCCTTTTCCTTTCAGCTTTTCTGAGTTTTTTGTTTTGTTTTGTTTTAGTTGTGTCTTTTACAAACAGTATATACTTAAACTGTGTATTATTAATACAATCAGATAATCCTACCTTTTAGAGAGCATAGCTGTTGACATAGATACTGAACTTATTTTGTGCTTTCCCTGTAACCCACATTGTCTATGTATGTTTTTCTTCTGCTCTCTTGCTTCCTTTTGGACTGATTAATATTACTATTCTTGCCTCCCTTTCCCAATTTTCCACAATTTCTCCCTGCCCTGTTTTGGAATTTATGCACTTATTTTCTATTCTTTTAATAGTTATTCCGGAAAAAAATTTAATATATATATATGTAACTTATACTTCAAAGAAAAGCAATATGTTTACATTCAACACAAAGTAATGCTTTATTTTTGATGAATACCGTCACAATATAAAGATAATTTTGTCCAGGATTTCAATTCTGTCTTGATTTTTTTTTAGAGGTGGAGTCTCACTATGTTGCCCAGGCTAGAGTGCAATGGCTATTCTCAGGCATGACCATAGTACACTATACTTTCAAACTTTCACACTGAAGGGATCCCAAGTAGCTGGGACTACAGGTTTCTGCCTTGAATTTTTTAACCACACAGATTAGGTATGATCGTTATTCTTTTATAAAGTCCCATGTTTAGGTACTATTTTCTACTACACAGTAGTGTTAATTTTCTCCAAGTCTTCTCCATTAGGTTTATTGTCTTTTTTCTTGATGTACATCCTGTAGAAATATTATCAGTGAGAAACTATTGGTAATAAGCTCTTACAGTTTGTCTTAAAATATTTTTAGTTTGTTCATGTCTTTTTTTTTTTTTTTTTTTTTTTGAGACGGAGTCTCACTGTCGCCCAGGCTGGAGTGCAGTGGTGCAATCTCGACTCACCGCAAGCTCCGCCTCCCGGGTTCACGCCATTCTCCTGCCTCAGCCTCCTGAGTAGCTGGGACTACAGGCGCCTGCCACCGCACCTGGCTAATTTTTTGTATTTTTAGTAGACACGGGGTTTCACCCTGGTCTCGATCTCCTGACATCGTGATTGTTCATGTCTTAAAAGATAGTTCATTGAATGTACAATTCCAGTTTCTCAGCTAATTTATCTGAGTGCATCGAAGTTAATATTGCCCTGTCTTCTTCCTTCCACTGGTGCTGTTGAAGAGTTAGCTAATAGTTATTATCTGTAAGTTGCGTTTTCTTTCTCTGATGGTGTCAAGGTCTTCTCTTTATTTTGATGGTCTTCGTTTTTTCTATAATGAGTCTAGGTTTGAATTTGTTTTTATATACACCATTTGGGGTTCCTTGTGAATCCTGTATCTGAGGATCATTGTCTTTCATCAATTCTGGATAATTCCTAGACATCATCTTTTAAAATATTGCCTCTCTGCCATTTGCTACATTACCTCCTCCTGCAACATATAAAATACATTGCATATACCATATATATGCAATTAATATACTTTTGTACCCTGGACACCTTTTCATTTATACAAGATATTTTACATGTTTTTCTTTGATATAAAATATTTTACATATTTATGAAGTACATGTGAGTATTTGTTACATGCGTAGAATGTATAATAATCAATGATCAAGTCAGGGTATTTGGGAGTATCTATCACCTTGAGTGTTTATCATTTATATATGTCATTGACCCTTCACGTCCTTTCATCTAACTACTTTAAAATATACAATATTGCTAACTATAGCCACTCTACTCTGCTATTGCAAATTAGGGCTTATTTTTCTATTCAACTCTGTTTGTACCACTAATCAACCTCTTTTTATCATCGCCTTCCAACCACACACCCTTCCGAACCTCTGGTAACTGTCATTCTATTCTCTACCTCCATGAGATCAATTCTTTTCAGCTTTCACAGATGAGTGAGAACATGTGGCATCTGTCTTTCTGTATCTGGCTTATTTCACTTAACATAATGACCTCCAGTTCCATCCATGTTGCTGCAAAAGACATGGTTTCATTCTTTTTATGTCTGAATAATATTCTTTGTGTGTGTGTGTGTGTGTATGTGTGTCATTTGTTTACACATTCATCTGTCGATGGACACTTAGTTTGATTCCATATATTTGCTATTTGCAGCAATAAATATGCCAGTAAGGTATCTCATACACAGATTTCTTTTCCTTTGGATAAAAACCCAATAGAAGAATTAATGGGTCATGTGGTAGTTGCATTTTTAGTTTTTTGAGGAACTTCCAAAATGTTTTCCAGCATGGTTGTACTAATTTACATTCCCACCAACAGTGTATAAGAATTCCCTTTTCTCTGCACCTTCACCGGCATCTGTTATTTTTTGATTTTTAATAATAGACATCTACTGAGATAAGATGGTGTCTTATTTTAGTTTTATTACTTCCCTGATCCACAATGATGCTGAGCATTTTTTCATCTCCTGACCACTTGTATGCTTTCTTTTGAGAAACGCTTATTCATGTCTTTAGGCAATTTTTAATGGGATGATGCTGCTGCTTATTATTTACTGTTGAGTTATTGGAGATCCTGGTGTATATTCCAGATGTTGTTCCCCTGTTGGATGAATGGTTTGCAAATATTTTCTCTCATTCAACAAGTTGTTTTTTCACTCTGTTGATTATTTCCTTTGAGGTACAGAAGCTTTTTAGTTTAATGTAGTCCCATTTGTCTCTTTTTATTACAGTTGTCTGTATTTTTGAGGTGTTAGCCATGAAATCTTTACCTGGACTGATATTTTAAAATGTTTTGTTTCTGTTTTATTCCAGGAGTTTTGTACTTTCAGGTCTTACATTTAAGTTTTCAATCCATTTTGAGTTTAATTTTTGTATGTGGGAAGAGATGGAGTCCAGTTTCATTGTTTTGCATATGAATGTCCAATATTCTCGGCACCATTTATCGAAAGGGGCATCCTTTCCCCAGTGTATGTTCTTGGCACCTTTATCAAAAATCAATTTGCTGTAAATAAATGGATTCATTTCTAAGTTCTCTATTCTGTTCCATTATTCTTTTTGTCTGTTTTTACACCAACACCATGATGTTGTGGTTACCGTGGCCTTATAGTATATTTTGAAGTCAGGCATTGTGATGCTGCCAGCATGATGCATTTCTTCTTTTGGCTCAGGATTGCTTTGGCTATTTGGCTTTTTTTTTTTTTTTTTTTTTTTGGTTCCACATTAATTTTAGGATTTTTTTTCTATTTTCTTTGTTTTTTTTTTTTTTTTTTTGGTTCCACATTAATTTTAGGATTTTTTTTCTATTTTCTGTGAAGAATGTCATTGATATTTTGATACAGATTGCATTGAATGTATAAATTGCTTTGGGAAGTATAGTTACTTTAACAATATCATGTTGATTATAATTATTCCAGTCCATGAACATGGGATGTCTTTCTATTTGTTTCTGTCCTCTTCAGTTTCTTTTATCAGTGTTTAGTAATTTTCCTTGTATAGATCTTTCACTTTTTTGGTTAAGTTTATTCCCAGGTATTTTTTTGTAACTATTGTAAATGAGATTGCTTCTTGATTTCTATCTTGGATAGCTCATTATTAATTTACAAAAATATTAATGAGTTTTGTATGGTGATTTTGTATCCTGCAACTTTATTGTATTTATTTATCAAATATAGAAGGTTTTTGGTGGATAATTTAAGTTTTTCTAGGTATGAGATCACATCATCAACAAAGAGGGACAATTTGACTTCTTCTTTTCCAATCTGGATACCTTTCATTTCTTTCTTTTGGCTGATTGCTCTGTCTGGGGCTTTCAGTAATATGTTGAGTAGGAGTAGTGAAAGTGGGCACCCTTGTCTTGTTCCAGATCTTAGAGAAACAGCTTTCAGTTTCTTCTCATTCAATGATGTAAGCTGTGGGTTTGTTACAAATGCCTTCATTATCTTATGATAAATTCCTTCTATTCCTAGTTTATTGAGAATTTTTATTATGAAGGGATATTAAATTTTGTTAAATGCCTTTTCTGTTTCTATTGAGATGATTATATAGTTTTTATACTTCATTCTGGTGATTAGATGTATCATGTTGATTGACCTGCATTTGTTGAAGCATCCTTGCATCCCTGGTATCAACCTCACTTGGTTATGGTGTATTATCTTTTTGATGTGCTGTTGGATTCCGTTTGCTAATATTTTGTTGAGGATTTCAAATCTAGGTTTATCAGGGATATTGGCCTGTAGTTTTCTTTTTTATGTTGCATCCTTGTCTGGTTTTGGTATCCATGTAATTATGGCCTCATAAAATGAGTAAGGAAGAGGTCACTCCTCTTTAAATTTTTAGAATAGTTTCAGAATTGGCATTTGTTCTTATTTATATGTTTGGTATAATTAGGTTGTAAATCCATCCAGTCCTTGTTTTTTTCTTTGTTGGGAGACTTTTGTTACTGATTCAATCTCACTACTCACTTTTGGTCTATTCAAATTTTTTATTTTTTCCTTGATTCAATCTTGGTAGGTAACATGTTTCCAACATTTTATCAATTTCCTCTAGACTTCCCAGTTTGTAAGCATATCGTTATTCATAATAGTCTCATTCTTTTTTATTCTTTTTTTCTTTATTTTTGTCTGACTAGATTACTTTAAAAGATTTGTCTTCAAGTTCTGGGATTATTGCTTCTGCTTGATCTAGTCTGTTGCTGAAGGCTTTAAATGTATTTTGAATTTCATTCGATGAATTAACAGCAGATTTCTGCTTGTCTCTTTTTTAAAATAGCTACCTCTTTGTTGAAGTTTTCATTCATATACTGAATAGTTTTTGTAGTTCCTCTGTATTGTTTTCCGGAATTCTTTTGCATCTCACTGAGTTTCTTTAAATCAGTATTTTGAATTTTTCATCTAGAATTTCATGAATTTCTTTTTGTAACTATTCAGATCGTTGCTGGAGGATTATTGTGTCCTTTAGGAGGTATCCTATTTCCTTGCTTTTTCCTGTTTCCTGTATCCTTATATTTGTATCTGTGCATCTGATATAAAAGTCACTTCTTCCAATTTTTTGAAATTGCTTCCATGGGGAGGACATTTTCCTGAAGTTGTACAGATGTCTTTTGTTAGATAGGGCACTTTGGCTTTAACTGTGGGTGCATGCAGTAGTATAATCTCTGTGTAATTTCTTCAGCTATAAGCAGTGTCAGTAGTGTCTGTGATTTCCTCAGTCGCTTAGGGTGAGTTATTAGTAGAGGCTATGGTGAAGTTTTTCTGAGGACTGGGATGCCATGTGAGCCAAACTTGGGGCCCCTGTGCTGACAGAAGTGAGTTAAGCATGCCTGTCCTGGGGACCCAGGGAAGAGTACACTGGCACAAGTGTTGGCGTGTCTCGGAGGGACAATTCTTGGGCCTCTAGGTGGCTTGCTCAGAGCAGGTAGTGATAACAGTGTGCCAGGTATGTGAACAGGTTCTCCGGTCTCTGGGCAGTGGGTGTGATGTGAGTGAAGGTAGTAGCAGCCATGGAGCAACCCACTGGAACTCAATCAGACAATGCTGGTATTGACGGTGGCTGCAATAGGTTGGTCAGGCAGGTCCCCTGGACTGCTCATAGGATGTATGGGTGGCTGCTAGCTGTGTTCATATCCATAGGTCCCACCAGCCTAATCTTACCCTATAGGGGGTGTGTACAGGTGCCAACAGTGCTGGGGAAAGTAGGGCGATCCTCCAGTACCTGACGGCATGCTCCAGTACTTGGGGGATGGACCCTGGCAGGTGGACTTGTCCTCAGGCTGCTCAGTAGTGCACTCAGGTACTGGCTGTTGTAGGCAGGGGTGGGGTGATCCCCAAGCTTCCAGCGGAATGCCCATCCATCACAGTGACAGTTGTGCTGTGGGACTGCTACTGGGGAGGACAGGATCACTGTCAGTGGGAGCAGAGTAGGCAGATAGCTATGGGATGCACAGTTTCCTCATGCCTTATTCCCACAGCAGGGACCTACAGCAGTAGCAGTGGAATTTTTCCTAGAAGTGCATGAAAGTGCTGGCTTCCCCTCTCCTTCTTTGGCCTGGAAGTCAGTGGCAACATCAACCCTGGCCCCAGGGCAGGATGCAGACCTTTGGAGGTTGGACTCTCAGAATGGTGCTGGCTGGGCACCTGCCACTGGGAAGGTGGGGTCACTTTCAGTGGGAGCAGGGTAGGTAGGTGGCTGAGGGAATGTGGCTTGCTTGCTTGCTCCTCAGCACTCCCAGCGGCCCACAGCAGCAGTGACAGGATTTGTCCTTGGAAGGCATGAAGGTGCCCATCCTTTCTCTCCCTCCTTGGAAGGAGTGGCAGCGTTGCCATCAGGGCAGGATGCAGTCCTTTGGAGTCTTCACTCTCAGAATGGCAACAAACTGCAGTTGCTCGGGGCTCAGAGGCCTGTGGGGTCCAGTGTGAGTTCCCTCTCTGTAGAAATTCCTCTGTATAATCTCTAGGCAGCTTCCTATGTTAGTCTCATGGCCTTTGTGGTTCAAGGGACGTTCATGTAGCTAGGTTTGCAAAAATCTGTGGCAGGAATGTGGAGCCCTAAGGGTCTTCACTTACCCTTTCTCCACATCTGGGAGCTTCTCCAGGCTGCCAGTCATTCCCAGATGAGCACACTGCCTCACATTTCTCTCCTTTGCTTTCGGTTCTTTCCGTGATTTTTCTATTGAATCCCAGTGCTCCCTCTTAGGCAATCTATTCCAAGGGTGCGTATCTACTTGTTACCCTGGTTCCTCTCCGTGGAGGAAGAGCCTATTAGCTCTATGTAGTCAGTCATCTTGATCAGCTGTCCTAAAATAGCCTGTTTATTTTGTCTCAGTCTGGTGTTCCCATAAGGCTGAAGTTGAAACAAAGGTTTGCTTGCAGCTAAAGTGACTCGGTAAAGTGATTCCAAGAAATAGAAGTAGGTTATCAAGAAAAGAGAAAAAAAAAAAGTCAATATCAGGTTGTTCTTTCAAGCTGGTCAGTATTATGCAAAACTGGAGTATAATTCCAGACTCCACCAGGACTACATTAGGAGGTGTGTAGAATAAACTTTATGGTCATTTGTTTGAGGAATTGTATAAGGGAACATTAATCCACTAGTTCCTATTTCTTCTTTTTTCAAGGCATGTTAATTCCATGTATTTCCAGTTTGGGTATGAAAGAGTGTTAGGCGAGTGGAAGCTATTAAGAGACGTAGCCTATGCTGTTATGTCCAGGGAAAGTCTCCACACCTGATAATATTACCGTTCTGTCAATAGGTTTATTTCAGACAAGACTGGGATGGTCAATGAAAGAGACTGACCAACATTCACTGACAAGTCACCTGGTCAGCTGGCTAGCTGCTAATTTTCTCTGCCGGAGAGTCTTTCTGGTGGGTATTAACATGAAACCCAGAGATCTGCACCCTTTGTACCCACTCATGTGGGTTCATCCTCATACCTCTTTCTCAAACTCCCATGTCTTCAATCTTCTAGTGTTGTTCATTCCAAACCTCTGCTCATCAGTCAAGCATCTGCCACTGTCCAGGAGTCCACTTTTATCTGTAACTCAGGCTATGTTTTCTTCATATAAAGCAAATTTCCAAATGCACTATTTACTGTTCTTTCTACTGGGGGGATTCATTTTCACCACTGTCCTTCAGGTACCATGGGATAGGGACACAGTAACACTGCAGTCAACTGACAGGCCACTGACACAGGTGTCAACATATCAGACCAATTCACTTTTTAACCAAGACTGAGTTTTTCACTCTCTGTCAGTTGGTCATGTGGAATACCTCCCCTACTCACATGAAGATATAGGTGTACAATGAAGGAGAGTCACTGATACAGCAGAAGTGGGTAACAGGAGTCTGGTCACCACTTAGTGCATCTTATTTGTGCTCTTTGGAACTTCTTGGTCCTAATCTTGAAGGCACAAATCATCTCATTGCATGACAGGTAGTTACTGCACTCAGCTGACTTTAGGACTTACAAAACCCAGTTCATGTCAGGTCACTTTGGTGAAATAATCAGTTGGTATCTGTATTAGTTCATTTTCACACTGCTGATAAAGACATACCCAAGACTGGGTAATTTATAAAGGAAAGAGGCTTAATTGATTCACAGTTCCACATGGCTGGGGAGGCCTCACAATCATGGTGGAAGGCAATGAGGAGCAAAGTTATGTCTTACCTGGATGGCAGCAGTCAAGAGAGCTTGTGTAGGGGAACTCCCCTTTATAAAACCATCAGATCCCATGAGACTTATTCACTATCAAAAGAACAGCATGGGAAAGACCCACCCCCATGATTCAATTATCTCCCACTGGGTACCTCCCACAACACTTGGGACTTGTGGGAGCTACAGTTCAATATGAGATTTGGGTGGGGACAGAGCCAATATCCACCCAACCTCATAATCAGTTTCTCAGAGTAGGAACAATAATATTCAAGAAGCTGCTTTCAAATAGTGAGCAGTTCTCTGCTATAGAGAACATTTATTTTCTTCAGAAATGGAGGGGTCTGTTCTGCGACTCTTCTATTGGAACTTGCTGAAGATTCCAAACACAACATTTCCCACCACAGATATTCCTAGCACTGCTATATTTGCTCTATTATGTGACCTAAGCAGCAGGACAGCTTGCAGTCCAACCTGGTCCTGCTGCAGTTCTCTCTTGCTCTTGGCCTTATTCAAAATTAACTGTCTTTCAATTACTCAATAAATAAGCCAGCACAATACTCCCAAAAACAGTGCCTCTAATATCTAAACAGGAGTTTGTATCTCGTCTCTAAAATCCAAACAGATTCACCAAGGACTGTATGGGTAAAAGTTTCAACAACCTGTTCTTCACTTGGAAGGAATTTCCTGACAAATTCCTAAAAACTTCACTGATGTGACAGACCCTGAGTCCAGGTGGCACACATCTGTCTTATTAGGCCATTCAGAGTATACATCCATTCCTGAACACCAGGTATGATTAGTGTGGTATTAATATAGTGAATAAGTACAGTGTTCTGATGTCCATCAATATGAACAAGATTTTTTAAGCTACATTTTGGGAGTGAATAGGAGAGTTAACAACCTTCCAGGTGGACAGTGAATATATGTTACTACTGCTCCCACATAAAAACAGAGTGCCTTTGAGCCTCATTATGAATAAGGATTAAAAAGAACACTTTTGCCATATCTAATCTATGGACCAATTGCCAGAAAATGAGTAACATTATGATGTATTTTTCTTGTGATATTGTTTCAAATATATTAGGGATCAGAGGAGGTTGTAATTTTAGGATTTTCACTTGGCCCTTCTTAGCATAATGGCTCTTAATGCAGAGGACAGGGACCAAATGTCAATTTCTCCAAACTACAAAGTATATCCTTTCCAAGTATCCAGTGGGGGCCAGAGAAATAGTTCCCAGGTGGCTTCACAGGTCCACTGGCCCAATGTGAAATCAACTTGAGCCAATCTCCATTTATCATTTGACCTCCACATTCCTTCACTCTGGACAGGGGACCAGGATGGTCTTTGGAGTCTCCTAGTATACATATCAGCTGAAAACCTTTTTCTCCAGTGTTTAGTTACTGTGGTACATGACCACAGGTCTATTCAGGGAAGATTGGGAGACTATTTTTCATGTATAGTTGTAGCAATATGCCATGTTTTCCACTCAAGGGGACCCAATCTCCACTTCTGTCAAGACTGAGTTGAAAACTAGCTCATGTCTAAAACTGATGAAGGGCCCTGATTTTCCATTGTAGCAGCTGATGTCACCCTTCACTTTGCCAGCTCTCAATTTTTGCTGGTTAAGCCAGTCAAATAACACCCCACTTGACTGCCCATCTATGTAACCCCTAAGAATACAACAGGCTATTATCCATCACCACAGGTTCCTGCTGTACAAGTCATTCATCTGCCACTTTGGTCTTGCTGGCATTAATATTATTATATCCACCTTGCCTCTGTTGGTTACCTGTCACAACCTGACCTCTGAATTTTCAACCATTATTCCTATAATTACCAAGGAACCCAACATTATGACACCACGTTACTCTTAATTCAAGCATGTAGAGGATAGCTACCACCTAGTTTCTCAAAGAAACATTCCCTTAACATCACATTACTTATTAACTTATTGAATTAGTGAAGTAAATCTTTTGTACCTTCTCAAGGAACACAAGTGATGGGAATTCTGATTTCATGTAATAAATCCTTTTTATGATGAACATGTCCCTGAGACTTCTGACTCCTTCTCAACAGTTTGCCAAGGCATCTCCTGTATTTATTCTTTTTTTTTATGCTGCTCCATTTATTTTTATTATACTTTAAGTTCTAGGGTACATGTGCACACCGTGCAGGTTAGTTACATATGTATACATGTGCCATGTTGGTGTGCTGCACCCGTTAACTCATCATTGACATTGTATGCTAATACAAAATTTAGCATAAATTTTACCATTCATCTTTGTTTTGTGTAATGACAGTTTTTTTTTCTTTTTTTATTATACTTTAAGTTCTAGGGTACATGGGCATAATGTGCAGGTTTGTTATATATGTATACATGTGCCATGTTGGTGTGCTGCACCCATTAACTTGTCATTTACATTAGGTATATCTCCTAATGCTATCCTTCCCCACTCCCCCCACCCCATGACAGGCCCTGGTGTGTGATGTTCCCCTTCCTGTGTCCAAGTGTTCTCATTGTTCAATTCCCACCTATGAATGAGAACATGCAGTGTTTGGTTTTTTGTCCCTGTGATAGTTTGCTGAGAATGAACTAAATTTTTTGCTTGTGTTTTATTGGACATGTAAATTGTGTGACTTTCAATTCCATTCCTATTGTGTAAGTTTGGCATTTTTTTTTTCTTTGCTGAGAGGCAAGTTAAGATAGATAAGTATTATTACCATCTCCTATTATGGACAGATTGTTTTCTAGTTGCCCACTATAAGTGTCACTTTGGGAATGCCAACTTTTAGGAACTCTTCATTTTGTCTTCCCTCCCTCTTTCACTGACGTTTTGCCTCCTAACCCTATAACAGGTTGGCCCCTTAGCCCAGCCTCTAAAATGCTGAGGAATGGCTGACTCCCTTAAGGTCAAAACAGGCTCCACTACTCAATTACCTCTCCAGATTCATGCTTTTTCACAATATCTGTAACAACTATTTCTTTGACTTTGTTAATACCTCAGTTATATTTTAAAAATATTTAAAAAGTATTTTCAGTGAGTTTTCTCTGAATATTTAATGTACCATATTGCCAACATACAAGTCTCTAGAACTTGAACTCCTTCATATGAATATCTCGTACAGAGATTTAAAACTTCATGTCTAAAACTACACTCATCCCTTTGCTCAACAAACCTGCTCCACTACCTGTATTATCTTCATCAATGTTAACCCCACCTACTTAGTCACACATGAATTTTAGAAGCTATTATATTGCTTTCTTTCCATCATACTACCACATTAATTTTTACCACTTACCTATCTTGAGCTTCCCACACTCTACTTTACACTAGCATGCCACCACTCTTTTAATTCAGCTTCCTTAATATTTATCTCCTGGACTATTAACATAATCTAATAAATAGCCAACATATTTTCATTTACTTTCTAAACTGTTCTCCAGGTTGTTGTCATAGTGATATTTCTAGCACTTAATCTAGCCATGACACACACTTGTAATATCTTCATCCACATTCTTCCTACAGAATACTGTCCACACAACTTAAAATGATCTATGAAGTAATTTCTCACATAGCTTCTGGACTTGTATACCACTACTTTTCGGTCTCTGCTCTTCGCCGTGCCTGCAATGCCCTTCTCACACCCCTTTATATACCTTAAGTACTGTCAATCATCCTTTCAGTCCTCCCTCTATGGTTTTAATAAGTATCCCTTTCTCCGGGCTCTCATGACAGTCTTGGCATAGCTCTATTTTAGTGCTTTTCACCATGTGGTGAAAATTTAGTCATTTGTCTGCCTCCACCACTAGGCTACAAGTGCATTTATATTTTGTACCCCTAGCACGCAGCAGAAGCGGTGGATTCTGGTATATTCAATTAATATTTGTTAAATAAATACATAAATGAGTGAATGAATAGGCTTTATATTTCCTCTGAGATCTAATGCTAAACAAGGTTGGAGGTGGTTACTGTTGAAAAGGAGGAAATAAATATTACATTTATCTAAAACAAAAGATAGATGAAAAACACTAAAAGTATATCTTTATATCCCGTACATTTCATTTTTATTTAATTTTGTTTCCTACATATTTTCAGTCTTTCATTTAATTTAATCATATTAGATTTTCATTTTAAAAAGACTATCAGACGATAGCATTTGTTTCTTGAAAATTATTATCTAGTGTATTTTTTCCAGAAATTACAATTTATACTACCTAATAGAAACACTCTTTGAGTAGAATATTTTCACATTAATGTAAGTTTAAATTGTTTTACATGAAACAGTGGCAAGCAATAATGTTCTAGTGTTACTTTAATGTATCACATTAAATTTTTCTCTCTGATTTCACAAGGCAACTTACAATTATATAAAAAGGAATATTTAAAATGATTTTTGTATTAAAATAATGTCAAATGTTTTTATTTTATAATAAGGATAATGAGATTAAGCAATAATAAAAATATATGAGATACTAAACCTGGTGTATAGGTTCTGAAGAATAAAGAAGATAAAGGGAGGTGGAATTCACACACTATAGTATATAGCATTACTACAGAAATAAACAGAAGATAAAGATACCAATGGATATAAAGTAAATGATGGGAATAAGCTCACCACATGAACTTAAAGGATATAATTAAATCTCTCACAAAGGTTGTTGCTTTATATGTAAAATCTATTGTAAATATAGGTAAGATATAATGCATACACACATATATACACATATGTATTTAATATGCCAGTCAACATTATGAAACACATTCTTTCACAATATAGTACTGCTAAAGCTTCACTAAGGAATGCATGTAGGATAAGACCCCTCCCGCCTTAGCAGTTCCTAACTTCCTTTTGTTGCTTTTTGTTTTCCAAAGCATTTTTAATCTTCCAACGTATGATACAATTTACTCATGTGCTTTCATTATTACTCTCTCCTCAATGTAGAATTTATGTGCCAAGAGCTTACAAAGTAAATGTTCAATTAGTATTTGTTGAATAAATGCATATTGTCATTTCACTTGGTTAGTCTTGCATCTGTGCTTACTATGTGCCTATATTACTCTCTTGCCTTAACATTGCCTATCATTCTATTAAATTGAGAACAGTAAAACAAATTTTGTATGTAAAAGTAAAATATAAAATATATTGTACATATACATATATACACAATTACTTATGTATAAAATATATATAATTTTATAAATATATTCGGTATTACCAAATACTTAATTGTTTTCTAATTACCTAAAGTGAAATGAACAAAATTCATCCCTCGTATTTTTAAATAAAAAGAAGTAATGACTATAGTAAAAGCAGATGACTTGGCCAGGTATTTGTAGGGTTCTAATGAAATCACCACTTACTTCATATGTACTTAATTGTCAGTTTTAAAAGAGCAGGATGAAAGGCCTCACACAACACCCTCCATTTAGGAAACTTATTGAAATTGATATCCATTTACTTGGAGGAATTACATTAACTATATTATAAAAGGGATCACAGAATTATGTTAAGAATTATTTCCAACTGCTTACTCTTAATTGATTCTATATTAGAAATGGAAAATAAAGAGGACAGAAACACCATCCAACATTTTACCAATTAGACTATACTACCCAAGAGAAAATTAAAAACACTCATTTCTTTTATGTTTCTTATCCATTATAAGTAGTATTAGCATTCAGACATTCAAAACCAGCAGTCAAATAATTCTTTATATTTAAAATGAGAAATAGGGCTTTTTGAAAGCTCTTATGACAAATCAAAAATACCAACTAAATTTATGCCAACAAAATATTAATTTTTAAATGTTTGGGAAAATATTCCCCACCTGCTTTTCTAAAAATGCTACTACCTCATGGAAAATTAGTGTTTTGTAAGGTGATAGTCAACTTTTAAACATATATATTTTGATCAAATAATTCAGAAAATTTCAGATGAAGCATATTTAAATAAATAAGTTACAGAATTTTTCACATCTTATCACAAATTTACTTGCTGTAATTGCCCTGACTACACACACACAGACACAAAGCACACACACACACACATGCTCATGTGTGTGCACATGCCAGGATCACTTAAGGTACACTTGTGTTTCAAGAACTGCAGCATCAGAATAAACATCATCAAAATCACACACTGTTTCATTATTTCTATGGAACTCTGGCTTAAGCCAAGGAAAGTTTTTTAGGATGACAAATATTAAAGTGCAGTAGTTTGCACAGTGTATTATCATTATTTTGAGAACTAGACTAAAATAATGGAATTTGAATTATAGTAGAAAAAATTTTAAGTGGTTATAATGAAAAATTACTGAAAGTCATTGTTTGCAATTGGTATCAACAGGGCTTATACAGATTTTTTAAATAGGACTTCTAAAACTTTTGTTTCAGGGGTACATGTGTATCTATAGATAAACTGCAGGGGTTTACTGTACATACTATTTTGTCACAAAGACAAAAAAACATAGTACCCAACTGATAGTTTTTTTGAGCCTCACCCTCCTACCACCCTCCATCCTCTAGTAGGACCTGGTGTCTACTGTTCACTTGTGTCCATGTGTACTCAGTGTTTAGCTCCCACATATAAGGGAGAACATGAGGTGTTTGATCTTCTGTTCCTGCATTAGTTTGCTTAGGATAATGGTCCCCAGCTTCATCCATGTTACAGCAAAGGATATTATTTCATTCTTTTATATGTATGCGTAGTATTCCGTGGCATATATGTACCACATTTTCTTTACCTGTTCTACCATTGTTGGGCATCTAGGTTGATCTGCTATTGTGAATAGTGCTGTGATGAACATACTCATGCATGTGTCTTTATCATAGAATGATTTATATTCCTTTCAGTATATACCTAATAGTGGGATTGCTGGGCTGAATGAGTTGTTTTAAGTTCTTTGGGAAATTTCCAAACTGCTTCCTATTCTACAGTGGCTTAACTAATTTATATTTCCACCAGAAGTGTGTAAGTATTCCTTTTTCTCCGCAGCTTCATCAACATCTATTTTTTGACTTTTTAATACCAGCTATTCTGACTGGTATGAGATGATATCTCATTGTAGTTTTGATTTGCATTTCTCTAATGATTAGTGACACTAAACATTGTTTCATATACTGTTGGCCACATTTATGTCTTCTTTCAAGAAATGTCTGTTCATGTTCTTTGCCCACTTTTTAACGGGGTTATTTTTTGCTTGTTAATTTAAGTTCCTTATAGATTCTGGATATTAGTCCTTTGTCAGATGCATAGTTTGCAAATATTTTTTCACATTCTGTGGGCTGTATACTTACTCTGTTGAAGTTTCTTTTGCTGAGCAAGAAGCCCTTTAGTTTAATTAGGTCCAATTTGTCAATTTTTGTTTTTGTTGCAATTGCTTTTGGTGTCTTCATTATAAAATCTTTGCCAGGGCCTATGACTAGAATGGTATTTCATAGGTTTTCTTCAGAGGTTTGTTTTAGGTTTTACATTTAAGTCTTTAATCTTCAATCTTGATTTTTGTATATGGTATAAGGAAGAGGTCCAGTTTAAATCTGCATATGGCTAGTTATCCCAGTACCATTTACTGAATAGGGAGTCCTTTCCCCTTTGCTTATTTTCATCAACTTTGTTGAAGACCAAATGGTTGTAGTGTGTGGCTTTATTTCTGAGTTCTCTCTTCTCTTCCACTAGTCTGTGTTTATTTTTGTAACAGTACCATGCTGCTTTGGTTACTGAAGCCTTATAGTATATTAATAGTGTGAAGTGAGGCAATGTGATGCCTCCAGCTTTGTTCTTTTTGCTTAGGTTTGCTTTGGTTATTCAGGCTCTAAAATAAGACTTTGAAGGTGTAAGTGATGATAATACTGACTTTTGGCTATTCCTTAGAGAAAAGGGAAATTTTCTATATGGATGGATGACACACTCATATATGTGGCTAAGGGCTTGTACAAGAAAGCTGTTTTCAGCAATGTATATAACAGTAAAAAACTGGAAACTTCATATTTTAATCACTGTAAAAATGGAGATATACATGACCAAATTTTAACATAATGGAATATTATACAGCATAGCTAAATTTTTCACCATTAGGAAAGCTCACATATAAAATGAGCAAACAGTTGTTTTACATTTGCTATTGTGAATAGTGCTGTGATGAACATACTCATGCGTGTTTCATTCACCATCTATGAATATATGCAACATACATTCACCATATATGAACATACATAATATAATGATTTTATTATAGTTTTAAAGCATGCAAAATATATATGGCATTATTTTGCATGCTTTAAAACTATAATAAAATCATTATATTATGTATGTTCATATACGGTGAATATATATTGCATATATTCATAGAGGGTGAATGAAATCTTTGCCCTGGCAAAGATTTTATATATGCAAAATACATATGGCATTATTTTGCATGCTTTAAAACTATATATGCAATATATAATGGATATATGATATACATTATTAATTGTAAAAACATATAAACCCCAAATTCGGGATGATGGATACCTGTTGGAAGGGAGGGAAATGCAATTAGGGAAGAATAAACCAAGGGCCTCAATTATATTTGTAGTATTTTATTTCTTATGTTGTGTGGTGGTTAATGAACTCAGATGTTCATTAAATATACAATCATCTTTTTATTTTGTCTGAAATATGCAAAATTTAATAAAATATAAAGGCTGCTTGGTGATGCTTGTCTTAGGGAAGAGGAATACAATGAAAGACTTTCAATTATATGGTATATCCAATATTTTGAAATTAAAACAATTGATTTTCATTAAGCTAATAATTCCTTTTTTAACAACAAAAAAGAATATTTCATTCTTCACTTATCATGTACCCTCAGTTCTCTCTGCTTGGGGTTTCATTTCCACTACTATATTGAAACTATCTCTATCAAGGTCATTAACTTGTGTAAATTTATGGTCAGTACTTTGCTTTTACATGAGTTAACATTCCAACAGCATTCAAGACACTCATGTCTTTGAAACATTTTGAACCCTGTCTTCTCTGTAATTCAACTAGTATTCATCTTGCCACAATGGCCAATCCTTCTTCTTTACTGGTTCCCCATGCTCTAAACTGCTCTGGAGTTCACACATGACCTCCATTTGGCCAAATTCAATAGTTAATTCGGTTCTAATCTGTAATAGTTAATTTTATGTGTCAACTTGTCTGGGCAATGATGCGATGTCCCAATACATGATTAAGTATTATTTTGGGGTGTTTCTGCTGGAAGAAATTAGCATTTGAATCTCCTAACTACATAAAACAATTTGCTCACCCCCAATGTGGATAGGTATCGGTGAATATTGAGTGCCTGGATATTTTTTTAAAGGGCAAAGAAAGGAAGAATTGTTTCTTTCTGCTTTACTGCTTGAGTTGAGACACTGATCTTCTGTCTGTGGACTGGGACTTACACTAACGGCCTTCAGAATCAGCCTAGAACTACATCTCCAGTTTTTCTAGGTCTCCAGTTTGCATATAACACAGCATGATACTTCTCAGCCTCCATAATCTCATAAGCCAATTTCTTATAAGTCTCTTTTTATATGTCTATGTCTATACCTATTTATATCTATATCTATATATTTTGGTTCCATTTCTCTGGAGAAACCTTACTTTATCAAATAACTTTATTTGATTGATCAGTAACACCATATTGAATCACTACCTTCTCCTCCAAGTAATTTTTCACCTGGCTTTCAAGATAACATGCATTTATGGTTTTTCCTCCTGCCTTATTGCCAGGTTCTTCTTATCATCCCACACTGGCTTCTCTTCATCTCCCTAATATCCCAGACTATGCGCTCATTTCTTTATCTATACTCCCTCTCAAGGTGTCCTAACCAATCTCATGGTTTTATATGCCATCTGTAAGCTGATGACTCTATACTCTATGCTGATGATTCTCAAATCTACATCTCTAATTGTGACTTCCCAAAGACTAATATATACTGTTGCCTATACGACATTTCCACTTTGACATCTAGCAACTCTATTCAATTAAAGGGACCTACACTGAATGTTTTACTTTAGTGACCGAAATGGAATTGTCTCCCTCAACCTCTGTACAGCTTTTCTCAGATGTCATCCCTATCTCCACATATGCGGCCACTATCTGCCCATACCTCAGGCCAGCCATTTGTAGGCATCTTTGATTCCCCTTTTTTCTTTCAAATTTCACTTCTCATTTAATGGCAAGTCCTTTCAGTTCTGCTTCCAAAAAATATTCTGAATCTGACTGCTTTTTACAAACTCTACTGCCTCAGCTCCAATTCAAGTCACCAAAATTATCCCTTGAATAACTGAGAGACAGCATTGTAAAAGCCTCTCACTTTTCACTCTTCAATTTTAAAGAGAAATGCCAATGTTAACTGTCTAAATCATGAACCAAATCACATCTCTCCTGTATTTAGCATCATCTAATAAATCCTTATTATATTTAGAATAAAATCACAATGCTTTACCATGACCTTAGGCCCTACATGATCTGGCTCCTAACTCACCACATAGTTCTACACTTGTATTACTCCATTCTCATGCTGCTAAAAGGACATACCTGAGACTGGATAATTTATGAAAGAAAGGTTTCATTGACTCAGTTCCACATGGCTGGGGAGGCCTCAGGAAACTTACGATCATGGCAGAAGCAGAAGCAAACATGTCCTTACTCACAAAGTGGCAAGAGAGAGAAGAATGAGAGCCAATAAAGGGGGAAGCCCCTTATAAAACCATCAGATCTCATGAGAGCTTATTCATTGTTACAAGAATAACATGGGGGAAACCACCCCTATGATTCAATTACCTCCCACCAGATCCCTCCCACAACACGTGGGGATTATGGGAACTACAAGTCAGGATGAGATTTGGGTGGGGACACAGCCAAACCATATCAACACTCAACCCACAAGAGCTTTTTTTCTGTCCTTTTAAACCTCTAGGCTTGTTTCCCTCTCAGTCCCTTTGCCCTGCTCCTCCTCAGGTCCATCCTATTCTCTCACTCAGATCTTTACGTGGCTATCTTCTTTCACCAGTCAAATTTCATTTTCAAGGTCTCCTCCTCAGAATAGTCTACTATGAGCCCCCAACTACATAATCTCCCATTGCTTTACATCACATTAACATCTTTTATTTTCAGATGAAATAGATTTTCATCTGAAATTATCTTTTTTGTACATTCTTTGCTTATTTCTTACACTAGAATATAATCTCTTTGAGGGGAAGGACTTTTCAGTTTCACTTACCAATGAATCTTCATTACCTAGAAAAGTGCATGGCACAAAACACATGCTTAACACATATTTGTTTTTTCTTTTCCAAATTTTAAGATTCACGGGGTACATGTGCAGGTTTGTTATGCATGTGTGATGCTGAGGTGGCTCAACAAATATTTGTTGACTGACTGACTGAACATTCTCACAAGTTACCAGGTGAGTAAATCATTTAATCTCATTTACTTTTGGGTTATTTTCTTTACTTTTAGTAGTCACATATTGGTCCTAGGGGCTTAACAGATATTAACAGAGTCTTTCAGCCTTCAGTATATACTGTTGTGGTAGCCAGACTACAAGATGGTCTCTAATGATTCTCACCTTCTGCAGTTTATAACTTTGTAGAATACTCCCCCACATTGTATCAGAGATGTTCTATGTGACCAACAGAACATGGCAGAAGCGACATTGTGTGACCTCTAAGGCAAATCACAAAAGCCACTTTCACCTTGGATCACTCATTCTGTGGAAAGCCAGCCACCATGTCATGAAAATCCTTAAGCAGCCTCTATGGGCAGCCTCTATGGAGAGGTCCATGTGTTAAGGAACTGAAGAGCCTCTGGCCAACAGCCAGCAACAATTTATATCCATATGAATAAGCCATCTTAAAAGCAGATCTTCCAGCTCCCATCAAGTCTTCATATGACTGCAACTCTGTACAACATCTTGGCTGAAACTTCATAGGAGACCCAGGGCCAGAACCTCCCAATGAAGGTCCTTGTTAATTCTTAATTAACAGATATTATATGAGACAAGTGTTTATTGCTGTTTTATGCAGGTAAGCTTGGAGGTTATTATAATACAGCAATAGGTAACTAATAGGATTGGTCTCCACTGATATTTTCATTTCCAAGTCCCCAAATGTATTTCAAGGTGAGAAATAATATGTGAATAACCACCTTATGCTGCGTCCATGCCTTTCACCCCGTTTGGCTTACTGCTCTGTCTTAAAATGTTAGGTCACTCTTTCCTGCAATCCCTGTACCTCAGTGAACCTAGGATATCGCAATTAAGAGACAAGAAAAGAGGGTCTTCTGGGTGTCTAATAACTTTGCTTTCAGCTCTGTAACACAATGCTGCTCAGCCATAATTTAAAAGGTTGGCTAGTTTTTTGGGAATGAAAAAAGAAAAAAATCACATATTCAAAAGAATCTGCATATGTAAAATGGAAATAAGAATAGTATTCACTTTATAGATGCTTAGAAAGGAACAAATGAGAGAGTGCACATAAGCTGTTAGCATAATGACTGTTCCATGGTTAGTGCTAAACAAATATTGGCTATTTTTATTGACTTTTATTTTACCTGGCTCCTTTTTTTATTTGAATAGGCTTTTAATTCACTAAAATAGATTAGTGAAAATAGTATATTATAAACTCCTAACACTACACAAGAGCTGATGATTTATATGAGAGAAATGTTTTTTAAAACCTGTTATCATAAATTGAGAATAGACTTTTCAATACATATGTATTCAGAGAAAAAAAATTAAACTGAAAATTAACCAAGGGCTATGTTATCTAAATTATAATAAGAGATTGTCATCTTAACACATTGAAAACTAGAGAGGGATGAGCAAGAGACTAAAAATGTAGTAAGAAAGTAAAAGCAGCAAGAGATTGACTTGAATGTCATTATCTTATTGCCTTTTGGAACTAAAAATGTATTGTTTCTCATATAAAGCAAAGCACTGAAAACTATTTGGCAGCAAGGTTATTATTTCACATATAATTACATCTCGTACGGAGGTACATTGGCAGACATGTGGTGGCTAAATTGTCCATTTTCAACTGGAAAAAAGAAATGCAGTTCTTTTTCCACTTACATTAGTCAAGAAGATAGCCGCCCACAGGAAGACATAAAGACTTATTTGACACTAGATCTATAACCAATGATTTTAGTTATCACTTGAAATTAGTGAGAATTTTGAAATAGGCTCAAGAATTTTTGAAGAGCAATTTGGCACCACAGTGTAACAGCAGATGAAATGCAAAAGTTAAAAAAATTAAATAAATAAATAAAAAAGAAAGAAAGAAAAGTGAAGAGAAAATGTGATTTTCATGTTTTGACTGTGTTTAGATTTAGGAGTTTCTAAAATAGGATTTCTCTTAGGCAGACAATCTCTGAAAACACAGATGTACTAATTTACCATTTTTGAAAATAAATTAAGCATTTGATTAAATTATCTTCTATATAAACATATTAGATAAATCTTGAGTCAGTGAATATAATAAAACATTATCCAGGGTGCCAACAACTAAGAGGATTATTTATAAAAGTCAGACAACTAAATTCTAACCCTCTCAGCTGCCTATTCTGAATATTTATTAAGTCATCAGAAGAGTCCTGGTAATTACAATTTTAGATGAGCATGGTCTGCAGATATGTGTAATATAGATATAATACCAAATGTTTATATACTTGAAAAATTGGGGAAAATGTTACCATCTGAATTCCTCTTAGGGATAACTCATAGCTCTATGAAATAAATACTTATGTTAACCAAGGTATGGAGTGTAATGTTCCTAAGTATATTCAAGTTATAAAAATGTGCCAAATAGGGTGGCTATAGTCAATTCTCCATGATGTGCTTATTTCACATTGCATGTCTGTATCAAAACATCTCATGTACCCCATAAATATATACACATACTTTGTAGTCACAAAAATTTTAAAAATAATAATAATAAAGTACAAATGTGCCTATAAGTTGCTATGTATGCAATATGGGGAAGAGAGAAATTCTTCCCCTTTTGAGGCTGACAGAAAAGACATAGAGATGATGGGAACAGAGACTGGAACTAAGGAGAGGGGAAGGTGGCTCAGTAAAGTCAAACATACAAAATGCTGAGTGTGCATATGTGTGTGTGCATGCACATGAATTGTTAAAATATTTTATTTTCAAAGATAAGAGAGCATGCAGCAGAAAGGATTTCAAGTTCATAAGCCCTCAAGAAGTCTCAGGAATCATGGAGAAGGATCAGTTTGGATATTCTCAGGTCCTAAAACTGAGAGTTTGGGGTAAATTCGCTTTGCTCTTCAATGAACAGAGAGATACTAGTCAACTACCCTGTGCCTGTTGCTTGGTAAATTGTTCCTTCCTTTACGCTTATGATATTCCATCATTAAGTAAACAATGTTTGTATTAGTTGGGCCTCTGAACTCACCTTTTTTGAATTCTATGAGTTTTCACTGTATAATTGATGTCATAATTATATAGTAAACCACTGAAAGGAACTTTTAAAATATAAAAGACTTTAGGGAAGAAAATGAAATTGTAGGCAATAAGCAAGTAAAGATAAGAAGGATAAGAGAATACCGAGTGAGCATGTTGAATAAATTCACTCTAATTTTGTGCTTGCTCTCCTATGAGATTACCTTTTCCTCCGAAAATCTTCAAATTCCCAACTGTTCACATTTTCGTGATCACTTTTATTCAGAGTTCTGATTTCTGCTGACCTGTCTTGCCTTTCACAGTTTGCATACACTATTCACAAACCTGGCTGTGAAAGAATCCCTTTTCGGGATTCTGGGCAGGTGAGTATATATGTGTAAAGCATATAAGTACAGAAAATTTTACTGAAGGTTTGGGGTAATATGAGAAAAAAATTTCAGAACCACACAGCAAATGTCTTACCATAAAATATTAATACAACATCCTTGATCACCAAGAATTTTCACCACCTGTGCTTTTATTAGCCATCCTGACCCCTGCTCAGAGGGCCTTTCTCTTCATCCTCTGTACCTTATCACCTACTTTGCTCTTTCTCCCTTAAATTAATCTCCGTTTCTTACATGGAGAAGCCTATCTTTTTGTTTTAGAATCTCTCTGTATTAACCCATTCTCACACTGCTATAAAGAACTGCCCGTGGCTGGGTGCAGTGGCTCACACCTGTAATCCCAGCACTTTGGGAGGCCCAGGTGGGCAGATCATCTGAGATCAGGAGTTCGAAAGTAGCCTGGCCAACATGGTGAAACCCTATCTCTACTAAAAATACAAAAATTAGACAGGCGTGGTGGCGCGTGCCCGTAATCCCAGCTACTCAGGAGGCTGAGGCAAGGGAATCACTTAAACCCTGTGGGGCGGAGGTTGCAGTGAGCTGAGATCGCGCCACAGCACTCTAGCCTGGGTGACTGAGTGAGACTCCATCTCAAAACAAAAAACAAAAGACATAAAACAAAAACAAAATGGATAAGAACTGCCTGCGACTGGGTAATTTATAAAGAAAAGAGGTTTAATTGACTCACAGTTCAGCATGGCTGGGGAGGCCTCCATTCAAAGTTTAAAATATGTAATATAGCATTTTTATGATTGATAGAATTTTTTAACTTAGAAGAAAAATATGGTTTATTATATCATAAAAAGCAAACAGAAACATATACAAATTGCCAGATTTTATCCTTACTCTATTTTTTATTTTTAGTTATTATGAGTACATAATAGTTGTGTATAATTATTGATGTTTTAATGCCTTTTTCCTGATCTGAGAAATGAAATTCAATGGTAATATGCAATATATCTCTTAGGGGGTTACTTTATATATCAAAATAAATATATATACATATGAAATTATTTTGAAAACTAAGAAGTTTCCTACAAACATTTGGCAGTATTACTAATCGTTTCCTCACTGTAAATAAGGCTGGTATAGAGAGTACTTAAGCATTTTGTGAGAAGGTCTGCATATATATATATATATATATACAGACAGGGAAAGGAAAAGGAGAAAAAGAGAGAGAGAGGTCAGTTGAATCGGGTATACAAATGAATAAATCTGTAAATTATGATGGTGTGCATATTAGGGTAATTCTCATGCCAATCAAATAATATATTTCTTTACTCCTCACCCTGCAAAAGCATCTCTTTAGTATCATAGCATTTTACTTCTGAGATGAAATTTTATCAGCTTAACATATTTTTTTCTTTAATTCTCCCTTGTTATGTCTTGCTAGATGCCCGAAAAGGACAAAGCTGGAACACTAAAGGCCCATCATGACATTTATCTAGGTCTCTGGGATAAAAGGAAGTTGGGGGTGGAGCCCATCTACAATTAATCATGGATGGTGATGTCTTTATTGGCTACTGACCTTGCAATGAGTTGCATGAGTTATAAGAAGGTTCTCTGTTACCCCAATCCCTATTTTCTTGAAGGAGGATATAAATCACTTGAGCCTCATGAATTTCTCATATTTACAAAGTATACTTCCAAATTTTCCACAGAGGATGCAGTGTAACCACTTATTTTTCCAATTTAAAAAAAAATAATTTTTCAGCTTGTTCAGATGTCACATAAGGAGGCTAATGATTGAGATGATCTGGCTGAGAGTGACCCGAGGATCCAAGGTGGATGTCAGCACAAAGCCTAGAGAGAAGCAGATAGTTTCCATCATCCTCATTTTGAGGTTGTTTGCATTACTTCTTCTCTAACCTTATGCTCGAAGCAACAATCATGGTAGATTGCCTTATTCTGTTCCATTAAGAACTGAAGCATGTAATAAATCAAATTCCATAGTGACACATCTTACTTCAGTGGCATGATAAGTTGCTTTTTGGCTGAAATTCACATGAAGAATATCTGAATTTTGTAAATATACTTCTCCACATCCCCTTGAAACTTAAACTTAAAATTTAAGTATTATATGGTACCTGGAAAAATTAATGAAAAAAAAGAAGAGAGGGGGAGTGCATCCTTCAAAAATAGCCAAAGATTTCAGTGGGCAAATACCACAGTATAAATTTTAAATAAATTTTTCTTTCTATATATAATTATACATATATTCAGCCTTGCTTTTAAAGACTCTACTTATTAAATGTAGATGTCCAAAACCACTGCACAGTAACACACTACACTCTACCATGTAGAAAAATATAACTTTACCGAGATAGAATTTTTCTTAAAAAAATTCTAGTTTTGTCTCATTAAGTCTAGGAAAAACCTATGCTGACAAAGATGACCTATTAGAGAACTGCTAACCAAATTTCAAAATTTTAAGCTGCAAAAAGGAACCTAGTTACAGACTAACATAAGAGTCATATGTTGAAATATATAGTATTAAAATATTTCGACATTAAGGAGATATTTCTCAATATTTACCCTCAACGATTGCTATTTTGACATATCCAGAGGCACAAGAGTGTATAGCATATCATTTCTGCTCCTAATGGTTCATTTACCCATGGGCAAGATAAAGACACTTGTAAATACAACTAGGATTCAAGGCAGGCTAAGAAGAGTGCATTATGATTGGAATAAACCATGATTTAGTAATTGAGAGCATAGCCTTTTATTTTAATAATAATACATTTTCATGATATATAAAACATCTGGCCCTGGTATTAAAAAGGAGTGGTAATTGGATATGCAGAGACTGTGAGACTTGCCAGGTAGTAATGACAGCAGGAACAAACCACAGAGAAAGCAGAAGTAATAGTAATATCTGATATCTAAGCTATGCTTACTGTATGCTGGGCACCACTATAAGCATTTACATGAGTTCATTCATTTTATTTTCACAAAAGCCCTAGGAGCTGGAACTATTATTTTCATCTCCGTTCAATAGATGAGCAACTGGAGTATGGAGTGTGTAAGTAATTTGCCTAAGTGAGTGAGTGTTGAGTTTGGTATTCAAATTCAGTCTGATTCACATCCAGGCTATTTTCAGCGTTCAGCGGACCAATCAGAATTTGAGAAACTAAAGGGATAAAACCAAAAAATACATATTGTAGGGGATCTCAGACAAAGAGGAGTCACTGATTGTTTCTGAGCTGAGAAATGACTAAAGTCTTCAGAGACACCTGATATCAACATGTATATTAGACTTGGAAGATAAGCGTTGTAATCAAATAGGCTGCATAAGAAGCTATTGCAATAATCTAAGACATAGAAATGGGAAGGTCCAATTGCAAAGAAAAAAATGCTAGAATGCATTCCAATCTTTTTTTCTCAGTTGAAAATGATATTTACCTCCCTCTACCACTCCTGGATTATGTAGACTATTTAGTCTTACTTTCTTAGTGAGTTAAGTTGCTTTCTCAGAGGAAATTATAAACCTATGGAGATTATTACTTAATTCCATAAAATGAATAATACTACAGCCATGCATGCCTAGTGCCCTGAAGGAATTAACACATCTTTGAAGAACTAACTGACCTGTATGCAATAAAATCAAAACTTACTAACACATAAACCTTCTGGGTAAATATTTTTTCCAATATTTTTAGAATGCTTACATTTTTAAAATTTCACAAGAACAATTTATTATTGATTGATACCCAGTAAATATGACATTTTAATGGCAATGGATATTATATTTTTTCTTTACTATAAAAATTAAAGTCCTAATGATTTCTGTGAAATTCTTTCTCTAACATTATGTTTAAAAGGGATTCTTCTCTAACTAAAAAGTTTTTATGTAAATTTTCTTTTAAATTTTTTTCTGCATTTTAAAAAGAAAGCAGGATTTCACTTGGTTTGTTTCAGTGCCTTCTGTGTTATTAACAAAGAAAAGCTAGCACAAGCTTAAAACAATGCAAGGGAAAAACTATGTAAAATTAAGCTAAAACTGTCAAAATTAGGCTGTTAAATTTCA
The DNA here is from genome assembly GCF_006542625.1 of Nomascus leucogenys. Classification (NCBI taxonomy): domain Eukaryota; kingdom Metazoa; phylum Chordata; class Mammalia; order Primates; family Hylobatidae; genus Nomascus; species Nomascus leucogenys. The sequence continues at coordinate 97,962,277 of NC_044385.1, forward strand.
CAGAGATCAAATTCCAGTACACTGAAAATGTTTCTTGGGGATGCCTAGAATTTCTCACCTCATTAGGTGTGAAAAAACATAAATTGGGCCCTGGTTTAATTTTTTTTCAAAATTTTGTCTATGAAGAGAACAGTTGGGGAAACAAAGCTCTCCATAGTTTTCGGTCTTGTATTTGGAGGAGTGAGGAAAATGATTGAAGGCTGCACCCTTTATAAATTCTGGGCACTTGCTCAGTGATTGTTTTTGAATCTTCAAGTCATTTATGAAATAATTAATTCAGTCCCACATTTCCATTTTTTTCTAGAACACAAAATAAGCACTCTCTTTATAAAAGAAAATGGAGGGAGATTGAGAGTCAAAATATCTGGTCAAGTATAATATGCTAAGACCAATTCCAAGGTCCAAAACTCATGTTTTCTGAGTCAAACTATTCAGCTCTAGATACTGCACTTCTTAAAAGTCCCCATGTCTAAATTTCAGGAATACCTGTCTGCCTGCCAGACATCTAGGTGGGATTTAGCTCTACGTGCATATTAATACATTCAATTTATAAAGGTTGAAAACTCTGACTCATTGCCCATCAAGTTAAATCATAAATTCAAGATTTTTAAGTACTTAATCTGTACCATGTAATGAGATTTATATTACAAATCGAAAAAGGAAGCGTCCTTACGATACAGTCCAAAATAAAACTACCTAGCATAAGTGAGAATGTGTGCCTCCAAACTGTTTATTTTCCACACATTTTCCCCCAGTGTCTATAAATGGAACAGCTTTTATTATCCCTTAATCCTGTACCACAAAATCTGACTGTCCTGCAAGGCATGTAAAATTCTACATCATGCCACTAAAATTGGGCATCTTTTTATAATAATGTTTAAGACCATTCTGTATTCTCTACAGTTTAACTCAAATATTTCTCTTTTCTTACCAGAAAAGTAGAGACCACTGAACACACACCCACATTTGATACATAAAACAGTCATACATTTCCATGGCAACTTGTACTTTTTACTGCTAAAAGTGAAACATAGTTCAAAAGTGAGTAATACAAAAGGTCATTTCATCTTCCAATATCCAAAATATTTTTACACTCTACTTCCTACACACTCTCACCCTCAAAAGAAAAGGACTTGGAAGATTGGAATAATAAAGAGTAATTATAATAGAGTTTAATGAAGTTTGAAACTATGGTATTTTATATTAGCGAATGTGTTATAATTAACTCTGGTAAATGATACCAAAATGAATATTTTAGCCTTCATGATTCCAGGCAAAAACCTGGAGGGAGAAATCATTGTAATCATACTATCTTTTATAAAATAAAGGGGAGGAGTAAATCTCTGTTATTACGCTAAAACACAGTTTCTAATGTATTTTGTTGGGGGTAGGGGGAACCTGCCAAGGTGGGGCTATCTCAGTAACAGTGTTTATAGAGAAATGGTAACTTCCAGCCAATGAGGTTAATGCTGATAGATAATGTCCTATGGATATTTTAAAAGACAGTATTGATCCATTGTCTGCCTACTTAACTAGAGGATAATAGGCTGGTTTCACTGGGAGGTTGAAATACTTAGAATTTGTATCTTTTTTCTAAATAAAAGGAATCGACTTTTATTAACTGGAGAACAGAATAAGAGGAAAAAGGATGGAGGATGACACACGTTTATTGCCACCCTGGCAACAAACAATGAGAATTTAAAACTTACTACATTATTGATAACATACTAGAATTTGCAAAAGAGTACAAAAGACATCTTGTTCTCTCTGAGCTTATACTATGCATAAGGAAGCACAAAACCGAGACTATAGAATACTTATGATGTATTTCATCCTCATGAATGGGAGCCTTTTCCCAATGTCAGTTAAGCAAATGTTCCTACCTCCGTTAGGATTGTCAGATGGAAGGGGTTTACGAAACCTGGGATCTTAATGAACAGGGCAAGAACAGTAACATTTAATTTTCATTTCACAGGTCTAATAGAAAAATGCAATGTTGAGACCAGAAACTGGAAACACATCAAGTCTTTTTGTTTTGCTTGCTCTAAAACTGTGTGTGTGTGTGTGTGTGTGTGTGTGTGTGTGTGTGTGTGTGTTTTGAATATGCCCTTTATCAGAAATATTCATCTTCTTCTTGATATTTTGAGGCTCTTCCTCCACAAGATATTTTTGTGCAAGGGAAATTGTCATTTAAACATACAATGTAGTACTTTTCTGTTTAGGCAAGTAGAGTTTAAGTACATCTTCTTAATGCATCTCAGTAAATGTTGACTGACAAAATACCACAAGTAAGGACACCTTGCCTCAATTTTTTTTGTTTGGACCTACACACACATCCTGTTGAGATGTCTTTGATTCCCCTACTTATCTAATTGATAGCTTACTAGGCCTCTCCACTCAATTCTATCTGCAGATTAACAAGGCCTCCCTGTGCTTGGAGAAACAGTGAATAAGACAGTGAGTTTTAGCAGCAAAAGGCATAGGACTCCTTCCTTGGGTTTATATGTGTATGGGTTTGATGGGAAGCCAGTTATGAGGGCACCTCCTATAAATCCAGTCACCATTTTCCCATTTCACCCACAACACTTTCATGGCAAATTGCCAAGTACACTCTATGACACTTTATCTCCCAATCTAGCAAAACTATCACGAAGGAAATGGGATTAGCATAGTTTTTTAATTCACACTGACTGCCACTGTCACTTCCTTTGTTCACTATCCTAGAATACTAGGGACTATAGATTTGCAAATTAAAAAACATATCATTTTCTTTTTCTAAAATTACAACAATTTTTTGTCTATAATCTTCTAACTTCTTATTCTCTTAAAGATCGTTGACAGTAACATTGAGAACGCTTCTAAAATTTCTTTAGACCTCAGAAAATAATGGTGCTTACCTGAAACCAGATCAGATGATGCAAGAATGCAGAAACATTTCACCCTCAAAGTGCTACCACCAGAAGCTCTGTCATATTATACGGCAAGGCTTTCTCTCAAGCCCATCTAATAAGTTTATGACTTAAAACCTATTACAGGAAAGATATGTAATCACTGCCCTCCTGGAGCTCTCCTCTCTGCTCGATTCAGCTTCTTTCTCTTTCTCTCTTCCATGTCTGTGGAGGATGGTCATAATAAGTCATGTTGGCATGCCTCATAACCCTAAGGTTAATTTGCAGACACAGAAACAGAAATGCTTCCAGGTGTACGAGCCTGGACAATTCCTAGTTGAACATGTTAACATGTCTCAGGAAAGAAAATACAAAACATGAAAGTGGGAGTAAGTTGGCAGCCTCAGTTGTTGAGGAAAAGGAGTGACGGAGATGAACATTAGTCCCACCCACCTAGGAGTTGCCCAGAGCACAGAAAAATTTCACCACTTGGACTTAATCACCATGGTTCCTTTGGGATTATCATCCATACAGGTGTCTCAGCTAAAAAAATTTAAGACCAACTTGTCATTGGTTTTTATTTCATACCCATCAGAACAAATTTTGATATTCCCTTCCAAATAGTTTCTCTATTGAGAGAAGTACATTTTGGTAATCTTATCTATCTATCTATCGACCTATCGATCTGTTTATTTCCAGGTTGAGCTATTTCACCAAATCAAGTTCTCAGTATTGAGTATTTAACCTATACCATGCACAGGTCTAAATGTTAGATCTGAATTAGTTAAATCCTCACAGCAATCCTATGAAGTAATTACAGCCACATCTTTTTGGCCCTTCCTGTTAATATTTTGAAAACCCAAACATCACTCTTTTAAGCAGAAAGTTCAGTCTCTTCTTTGCAGCCTCCTTGGTCTCTGACTGTCCAATCATCCTGAGCCACATTGGGCCTAAAGCAGCCAACCCATTTGCTAAACTCCTCAACAAAAAGGAAATGGAGAATCTGTTCAGTTCACTACTGTTGCTATTTCCACATGCACCATTGTTAAAAACTGTTCTTGGACAGTCTACCAGATACTCTTCCATGACTGCTCTGGGCCTCAAGCTATGCCAAGTTTACATTCATATACGCAGTCGTTTTCCTGTAAGCACAATATAACGCCAGGCGTTCTTAGTCCTAATGAACCCCAGCCCCACCACACAGGTATAGGTTCACCCTCCTTCTCAGTACTTAGAACTTTGGATTATCCGTAGGTCACTAGATTAAAGGTCCCTTTTGAAGCTATTGATGTCTTCTCCTACCTACAGCTTGAATCTTAGCCACCCAAGTCCACCTTAATGGATTTCCCTAGTTTTTAACCCCAGAGATCAGCAATTTGAGGGTTCAATCTCTTATTCTCCAAAAGGTTCTTGTACGCCACTTGCAGTTTTTTTCCTTCCCCATATTTAACATATCAAGTGGTGTTCTGTAGGGCTTTCCTTATGGTACAGAAGATTCTGCTACCCTTTTCTCCTAAAGGACTAAATGGGATCTTTATATAACCAGGAGGCCACATAGTGCCACTTTGGTGAAAAAGATAGATGATTTCGTAAGTCTTTCTCAACCAAAAATATCTGAGGTTATTTATTTTTATGTAAACTTGTAATACTTATATATAATTCATTATGTTTAAGTAATTAATGTACTTATTTCAATTTTCCCCTAAGAAACGGATCTGTTTTTTGTGCACTACTATGAATGACATATACCAAGATGAGAGAACAAAAATAGAATCATATGAATTTAGGAGAAGGTGCCACTATGCATCCTCCTGCCATACTAAGCTAACCCCTTAAAATATGCTGGACTCTCTCTGCCCTCAAGCTTTTATATATACTATCCATCTTGTCTCAGATGCTGTTCCACTCTCTGCCTTTGGCTGATTCACTCTCCCTTACTCTAAAGGTCTTAGTTGGTATCACCTCCTTCCCTGATGGCAGGGAATATCTATTTGTTTTTCACTGTTGGGTTGCTACTGCTTAGCATGTTATCCAGCACAGGGTAGTGCTCAATTAACAACGTTGAGTTAATTAATATTATGCAATGATGGCAAGCAGATTTGCCCAAGTGACCCCAGCTGTGTCTACCCAAAAATCCAATTCTCTCCTCTCCCTCAAAACTAGTTTTCCCTCTACACTTCTCTTACAATAGATACCATATTCTCCCTATCGCTCTGAATCGAAACCTTCTAATCACCTTTGACATATCTCTTCCCTTCATCTACTCCAGTTACTTAAAAGTGTCTGATTTTTATAATGTCTTCTGGAGTCTTTTTCTCCATTCTGACTATGCCATTATGCCCCTATGATCTAATATATGAATTACTATTATTTCTCTTAAAATAATCACCCAGATTTCAGACTCCATCAACATTTCAAATGATCCTAAACATTACTGCTACATTCATTTCCCTAAAATACCATCTTCATTATATCACTCATTTGTTTACTAAATCAGAAACAAATGTCCTTATCTTTTTAAAGGACCTTTGTAATGGTACCCATGCTAATCTCCAAATCACTTTCCATTTACACCATCTACTTTAGTCAAAGAAAACTCCTTACTGTCCCAAAAGATAGAACATCTAGTATCACTTCTTAGTTCATGGCTACCCCATATTGTAATATACATATAATATATAACATGTCATCAAGGTTATGTTCAAGACCCAGTGCCTACATGAAGACATCTGTCTCTAAACGCTGGGTTATCTCAACACCCTTAATAAAAAAGAAAAAAATCATTTTGCACGATTCTCCTGTATTTCATTATAAATTGTTCTTTAGGCTTTACTAATTATTATAAGTAAACTGGTGGTCACTTTTATATAAGTATCTTTATGATTTCTTTTTAATCCCCCAAGTCACTAAAACAATATTGCACACAGTAAGTATTCTATAGATTCTTGGAGAATGACTGTATTCATTGACTCAGTAAATACTCATTGAGTAAACAGACACTGGGGATAAAGCAGAAAATAAAACAGAGCTCATAGTCTAATGGTGGATATTGAAAACACAAAAGGAAACAAATTAAGAAAACCATAATTTCAGGTAGCAGTGTGTGGGCTACATATCAATAATATCCTATTTACATTAAATCACACTATGTTGCAAGTACAAATAAGAGCCTCTTGGAGTCATACATTGTACTTGACAATTCTCCCTTCCTCTTACCACTACCCCAAAATCAGCTGTCACTTTTACTGCTTTTTAGGTATGAACTAGGTCCTTATTTGTGCAAATAAATATTGGTGAGACTTAACGTCTTTAAGCCAGAATGGAACTGAAATATTATTTTTAAGAATTAATTATAATTGAACATATGCCAAAAGTACATAAAGAAAAAAAAAATTCTGGCATGCTACACTGCCAGAATAGAAATAGATTTTGGACTCAATTCAGTTTCTAGTAAATTAATGCTCAAAAGCACACAAGAGCAAATGTGCACACATTTGTAATCTCAGCAAAGAGGCCAGGGTACACATGGATCCTAGAATTTCATCTTTCCCTGGTGTCCAGAGGGTAATCTCATCCATGGTCTCTATACAATGTTTACCAACCTCTCTGTGACGCTTCCTGAAGTCCATCTTTTACAGGACTCTGCATACATGAATTAAGAATGCAGTTTCATTGCTATTCCTAGTAAGGGACACATTTTACCCCTTCTATATAGTAAAAATGAGTCACAGTGCATTGAGCTGATTGGTTTCCACAAGGATCTGCAATGTGATACTCATTGAACTATTTACGTTTATTAGAAGAATAACAGTTGTGTATATACATTCATCACATCTTATCAGGTTATGCCTGTCTGCCAGGCCTGGTGTTCAGCTCTGAGTATGCTGAAATGAAATGGTATAATTCCTGCTTGTGAAAAGGTTACAGACTAGTGGAGATGACAAAACCCACAAATGATTGATAGTGATGTTGACTGATATGTGCAGTACTAGAAATGTAAATAATTTCACTTTCAAGGAATTATAGAGCTGAAAAAATCTTTAATATTATTGACCTACCCAAGTGAGAGAACGGAGGTTCCCGTATCGTTTGCTCCTAAAGGACAACTGGAACCCAGGTCCCTTAATGTCAGGAGGATGATCACTTCACTACTATTTTCTAGTTCAGCCATTTGCTAAAAGGTTGATTTTGTTTTCTAAAAATGGGTGGTTTGCACAATCAATCAATGAATTAGTTTAAACATATAAAATAAGATTTAAAGTGTTTTCAAATAGTAACAAATTATTTGGGATTAATATCTCACAAACTGATGATAGATATTGTTACATGTGACATTCATCACACTATCTGTTAGTCCTGTCTAATTTCCTGGTTCCTTCCACTATTGTGAGCTAGGCAATTTACTAAATTAACTTCAGGGTTTAGTTCATACTGAACCATTGCCAAATCCTGTGACAGAGGGATAGATATAGGAGTGGCTGTATATAAGATTGCTGTTGGATTAAATGTATTATTGTTCTTTGGTCTTAAAAATAGCATGCTCATCTGGTGAATTTTCTCACCCAAATATCCAAGATTCTTATCATATGAGTTTTATATCCTTAGTCTTTCTGAATATATAGAATACATTTGTATTTTTTTCCTTTATAATTGTTTGTATTATCCAAAACTGTGTGTCTATATGAGTAGTTCTGATATAAGAGTATGAGTGTTTTCAGAATCTATCTTTACACACTCAATAGGACTTTCTGTTATGTTTTATGAGAAAGCCAAGACTAAATTGAGCCATTTTCAAATAACTATTGTAATATCACATTAGATTTATTAAAGTGATTTTGCTAATGCTTCTTTTCAGAAAACAAGCTTTCTGATCCCTCTTATGCTTTTATTAATGAAGACGAGTTTAATATGGTTGTTTCAGATTTTAGCTACTTATGCAGTTCTAAACTATATGCAAGGCTTCAAAAGAGCCACACAAAAATAAAGCATATGTATAAGTAGCAATTATATCAGAAAGAACACAAAACTATTTTAAAGCAAAGGAGGAATGTTACTTATTCAAAAAATACAAAATATTTCTTAACCAATGCTAGAGATTTTTAAATTTACAAAGAAATAAGACTTCAAAAACAATGATATGTTCCAAAGCATGTTTTAAAAAATAAGCTAACCTACAGAAATTAGTTTAATATCCTGTTAATTCCAATCAAACATCTTTTCTTCTTGTGAAATATCCAGATAATTGGGGTAATTTAAAAGAACTTTTTTAATTACCTGAGAAATTGCCTCAATCTTTCATCACAATCTTCTATTTCATTTTGCAGATTAAATAGCCTTTCATAAAAATAGAACTATTTCCCCTTATCTCTACTTTTGGGTCATTGTAAGCTCCCTGTGGAGTTGTAAGATTAAAGGTGTCTAGATGTGTAAGGAGATCCCAACTTTTAAATAAATCTGATTTCCAGACGATTTCCTGTTTTAATCAGGTAATTACCATATCAAACCTTCACGATTTCTGTTTCCCCAAGCCATGAAAAAATGGAGTCCTGAATAGTTTCCATGGTAACTTCTACATGTCATCTTTATATTGTTTCAGTAAACTAAAGTTTTCTTAAACACAGTTAGCAAGAATATTAGTAAAACATATTTCTTACTCTTTTGAATTCCAAGTTAAAATGTCTCAATTTATGAAATTTTTAAAACACTTGCTTTCAACATCTACTTTCTGTTCATTGAGACAGAACAGCAGTCATTTTTAAGCCACAGGCACATCTATAACTATATAAGCCTTATAATTATAAGCCTATTCTTTGGAAAGTAATATTTGAAGAGTAACAAAAATCATAGTTTATCTGACCTGCATATAAAACCATTCAAGTGTACTACATTTATCATATTAAAAATGCATCATTAAAATTTAAAAGCAGGTGCAGTTGCTCAATAAGCTAATGGTATAGTCTGAAGACTCCACTCAAGATTGTATTGTTGAATTCCCAGTTGGATAAAGAAGAAACAGAAAAACCGAGGGAGGGAATTTGAATGACCTTGCACCAAGGTGGTAGGGCCCTAAGATCCTCTGCTGTAGGCTGTGGTTGAGCTCCACACTGAGGCTCTTTAATGCACTGCATTCTGACAGCTGAGAATGAAAGTGTCCTTCTTAACAGATGAACTTGAAATCGCCTCACCTCAGAGCCGAAACGTCTGTGAGTCTCTACACGCATGTGAATGTGAGCGCATATCTGTGTTTATGCGGTGAATTTATGGGCTGTTTGCCTGCGTGCACCAATGACTCAATGCTTGTCAGAGAACACATTGTAGAAAATGGCATAAAGAAATTTAATGAGAAAAAAACTAATGGAGGAAAATTTAACCTTTCTAAGAGTCATGTCAATCTATAAACTATTAAATGATCACCTTTATTACTGGTTGGTTTATTCACCTCACATCATCTTAGGAAGAGCTAGGCAAGATTCCTGAAATCTATTAATTAGTTTCCCCTGGCAAATATTAACTCAGTAAAATCCTATTTTTTCATTAAATATGTTTAGAATTTTAAACTGAAATATCTAAATCTGTATACCTATTTCTTGATTAGATAAATCTAACTTGTATAACCTCTTCTTTAAAAATATAATTCAATTTCCATAATTATTTTCAAACAAAATGTGCACATCTAAAGTTACTATAGTTAACATATCTACTCATTGGTAACAAGAACAATACAAAACAACAATAAATATAATCTTCACCTAAAATCTTTTACAGAGAGATACTCACAGAGTAAAAATTAGACAGAGAGAAAGGAAAAATAGCAATTGCCTTCTCACTTTTTGGGACATTTTTTCTAAAGTGGTAGTTGTGACGTAAAATAGCTTGTATATCTGTACAGGGTCTTGTGGAATGGCATTTTCTGTGATGGACATCTTAAATATTTTATAGGAAAAATGCATTATTCCCCTGTCTGTAATATAAATACCATGGTATAGAAATCCAATCTGTAAACTAAAAAGAAATAGATCTACTTACATATTTTTTTGTAGTAATAGAATCCCCTTGCTTTCAACAACTATCCTCAATTATCAAAAATAAGAAAACCACATCGAAATATCTGTTAAATTCCTATATTAGTCAAATCATCAGAAATATTATTTCTCACTTTTAGATAATCAGTTTATGTTTTGAATCTAGAACACTAAAGTCTTTCAGGGCAAAGGCACTTAAAAAATCTCATTTAAAGTAATGTTTATTACTAAATAAACAGTAGTAAAGAAATATTCATTACTTAAATAAATTACTCATTATTTAAAGTAATCTTTCCATTTTTCCTAGATTCTAATTTTTCCTAGATTTCCTAACACTGGTTCTGAGATTTTTGTTTTAGTTTTCAGTGATTTTAGAAACTGTCTCTTCCTTCTCATCTATCATATTTTCTTCATCTTTTCACAATTACCTTCCTCTGGTTTTCTCTGTAAGCAACTATTTGCTTGTATATATAAGCTGATCTACTACCCTGTGATTTAATTTACAGTTCTTGTGAAATATCTTATCAATGTGCATTCTTTTTTAATGTAATCAATTTAAGAGATACGCAGCTCGAAATATAATCTTCAGTAGATGTACTTTCTATTAAATATTAGCAACTCTTGCCTTCTAACACTGAATACCGCAACATTGCCCGTTACACCATTTTCTTTTCACCTAACTTTGTCTCCACCTATACATGCATTTCAAATAACAAGCTGTTCCCCTGTTTACTCTCTCAAAAAACCATATAGATTTCATAAAATGTGGATAGTTTTATAAAAGAAGGAAATGTACCACAGAATATGAAAAGTTAGGTTAATTGTTTTGTTCCAATGAGACATTTTTGCCAGTTATTGTACTTTGTTAGTAGGGGTTATGTTCTCAAAGACTCACAATAATTGACTACTATTAATATTACTTGGGCAGATTATTTAACCAAGATAATGACAAAATTTTCACTGAAAACAGATGGGCTGAATGAACTAAGCATCCATTCATTTACTTACTTATTTTGTTTGTTAGTTTCATAAACTATCATTTAGCATTTTCTTTGTGCCTGCCACTACAAGGTACTTATTTTCATACATGATCTCTTTGGGTAACAGAAGCCTGGAAATTCTCAGCTGGGATTTTGAAGAGATTATTTAGTCTCTAAATTGTTAGAGACTATTTACAGAGGTATAAGCAAAGTTGAGAAAGGCCAACAATGATTTTTCCAGCCTCCAAGATAAAAAACAGTAAGAATTCAGAAAGTCATGAATCTCACTATTAGGCTTGGACGGGCAAAAGGAAAAGCTGTATAACCAGACTCTGGTTAGATGTGTAGCCATGGTGGCCTGGGGAAGGAATGCTTCTAATCAGGAGCTGTAGTCTTTCAGGCTTGAAGCCACAGCAGCAGGAAGTTAGGAAGCAGCAGGAGACAAACTACCTGAACATTCCTCTCCTGCTCACCACCTCCCGTCCATGCTTCTTATTGGCTGAACTCAGTGGGAAGCCAGAGAGAAGGGAGCCTAAGTGATGTCATTCACGGTCAGCCTTCAAGGGCAGAGGGCAGGGCACAGTAAGGCAGAGAACTGAGGGAAGGAGTTGGCAACCGAGAATAGCCACCATGGTGCTGAAGATAGAACACGAGTAATAAAAGGGGCTCACAGATTAATCAGGTAGTTAGATATGTAAGTTAATACAGGCAAATAATTCCAATACTGTGAGAGAGTGCTATATTAGAAGAAATTTCTTAGTAATACCCAAGGCAGGCAGGAATTCATTTCCATTGACTGGGTCCATGTGCGCTTTACAGAGAATCAGAGCAGCCAGAACTAGAAACACACTGAGCTGAGTTCTCTTCATAGGTGCAGCAAATGAATGAGCTGCAGTGCTATATCCTGAGGGTGAAATTATGGATAGTCAAATTCAAAAATTTTAAAAGTAGTAAAAGCCTACACCTTGTGCCCTTTAAAAATACATCTTTATTTCTTCAATCAAAAATATTCAAAGCATTTCTACATGTGTCTAGTATCTAGCTAGGTACTATGCTAGATTCCCACAATGTCTAATGTCTAGTTAAAGATATCAGCAGATTGAAGATATGAAGGATGCTTTGGGAGCACAGAGTATTGACACCGAATCCACTACTCAGGTGTCAGAGATATTGTCTCTCAGGATGGGAAGATAAATTGAGACCCAAGGGATGACTAGAAATTATTCAGTTGAAGAAAGAGGGAAAGATTTCCAGGAAAAAGCATCTGCAAAGGTATGGAGATGAGAGAGAGCATGAGAAACGAAAAGGATTTCAGTTTGAGGGAACATAGGGCATCCACAGGAGATGTGAGCATTTTGGAGGCACTTAAGATCCCTCCAGCAGTGAGAGAGGGAGTGGGTCAGAGTGGTGTAGGACTGGATACTTGGAGGCAAATTAGAGCATAATTGCATTAGAGCAGATGATGTCTGATGATGACTCAAACTAAGGCAGTTGGGCTTATGTAATGTAGCACAGAAAAAGATGTGGCTGATGTCACAAAAACAGAAACACAGGATAGAGTCATCTAAGAGGAACAGGATGCAGAAAATGAGAACTCTAGGGAGAGACTAAGTCTCTGGTTTGCTTAACTGAGAGAAAAGCAATACCATTAACCAACATATGAAATAAGGAACAAGTTTGTCAGAAAAGAAAATTGCATCCCTTTATAATATAAGGGGCATTTGTGAGACATGCAGTGGAAAGTGTCTTGGAATGCAGGATAAATGTAGAAATGAATAGCAGATAAGCTGGGCTGAAGCACCTGTTTGATGAGAGGGGACGAAATCGCTGAAGGAGAGCATATTGCATAACAAGTCAAGAGAGTCAAGGGTAGAGCCCTGGAGAATACCAGCATCGAAGGAAGAAGAAGGGGAGCCAGACAAAAAGCAAAACAAAATAGTTACAATCAGAGATAGGAGGAGAGTCAGGGGAAATTATTCTTACTGCCACTAAGCAAGAACAGGATTTCAAATAAGGACAGAGAGACATCGTCAAACACCAGGGATGACTTCAGAAAAGAGCCTATGATGTTGGGAGCTTGGAGGCGTTCCTGAAGTGTGAACATGTTAGTAGCATAAGACATCTTGCCATAAGCCAAAAAAATGAACAGAGAACAATTTCCCCATTCTCTCTTGCACCAGATAAAACCAAAAATGAATAAAACACGCACAAAAAACTGTCTTTAGTAAATGTAAGAAATAGCGACAACGCCCGCCCATGAATTCTGTGAAACAGCTCGAAATGACAGAGAAATATGGGTGAAATCAATGGAGGTGACCCTCATTTGTATAGATCCCATGTAGCGCCAGATTTCTCCCACGTGCATCCCTGCTCCTTACTGGAAAAAAGAAGCTCCCAGTCATGGGCAAGCTTGAAGGGGTTCCCTGAATCTGATTCTATACCTCAGAGCAGCAGAGACACCCAGACTGAAGGAAATTTATGGACACACAAGAATATAGGGTGTGATTATAGCAAAGTGGTGAAGGCGGCCAGTGGCAAAGGGGTTTGCAGCTGCTGATCACGATCAACTGAAAGTGATGATTGACCTTCAAATATCCAAGGCCACACAGGGCTGTGCATACCCAGGTTAAAGAGCAAAGTAGATGCGGGGAAAAAAATTGTTCAGAGACATGATACCTAAGCTGAAGGTGCCTGCTCATTTCTTCAATTCCTCAAGCTCATTCCTCTCCTCCCTCATTCAAAATTCTGTAAAATACTCAGCTTTAAAAAGTTTCCTTCACTCAAACGTGAGTAACCATTATAAGAGAAACAACAAAGTGATTCATGCCTGTAATCCCAGCACTTTGGGAGGCTGAGGCAGAAGGATTGCTTGAGTCCAAGAGTTCAAGACCAGCTTTGGCAACACAGGGAGATCACATCTCTACAACAAATAAAAAATTAGCTGGGTGTGGTGGTGCTACACCTATCCAGCTACTCTGGAGGCTGAGGTGGGAGGATCACTTGAGCCCAGGAGATCGAGGCTGCAGTGAGCCTTGATTGCACCACTACACTCCAGCCTGGACAACAGAGTAAGACCCCAACAAAAAAGAAGAAAGCAAGAAAGCAAAAGAAAAGATAAGAAAGGACCGGCATGGAACTAAGCAAAATTAATTCACTGAACCACCCATACAAGCAAGCAGAGAGAGAGAGAGAGAAGACATTACACACCAGTCAATAATATAAGCCAGAAAGCAAAAGGACAATTCAAACAGACCTAAGTTATTTCCAGAAAGTTAAATAAGCAGCAATATGTAGTGCTTTGACACTCATCCAGACTGCATAGTTTCCATTCTAGTTTTGCAGTTTATTGGCTGGATAACCTGGAAGATTGCTTTCATTTCTATGTTTCAATTTTCTCATTGGCAAAATGAGGAAGACAATAATAGATTCTTAAGAAGTAAATGATTTGATAAAAGTAAAGTGCTTGGCGCAGTAGCCAGTAAATATTATGTCCAATGTAAATGTAAGCACGTATTATTATTATTCTCCTCTTTAAAATAAAAGCTCAAAATAAAAATAAGGATTAAAAAGCCATTATATGACAACAGAAGATTGAAATTGGGGTAACTGAATTTAGAAAAGAAATAGTAAAAACAAACCCAAAGTAAATAAATCATTGCAGAAACTATAAGCTGACATGGCAAATATATAAATATTGGAAATATGTGAGGTTGACAATTTCTGGCATTAGAAAGCATTTTAAAATATCAAATAATTAAATTTTTCAATTTGTTAAATGCAAAGGCATTTTAAGTTTTTTCTTGTTATATGTATTTATGAAAAAAGTGTATGTTTCAGACACTTTTACATTTCTTCAAATTATTACTTTAAATGCACACTTTGAGGCTTTTCAATGTTAATAAGCTCTTTTTCTCAACCTCCCTCAGTTAAATGAAGGAAGAGAAGAGCCAAGTTGTAATCAATCAGTGAAGACACTAAATCATCATATTTTTAGGTCAAAGATTTCTCTTTTTCATTCATGGCAGCTTATTAATATATTTAATTTTTACTTCACTTTTTAGTATAGATTTAAGACATAAACAAAATTTGTAGCTCCCATCTTAACATCAATGTTTCTAATTAGGAAAAAAAGGCACTTCTAAGATTTTTTTTTTAAAAAACGTGCCTTTTGTCTGGAGAAACATCATTAGTCCTGGCCATTACCTCCCTTGAATAAAATTTATTTATTATTCTTAAACCATCTCACAAAGGAATGTCATGTATTTTATTGATAATATCTTATTTTGAGTTTTGTTTGAAAGGTTTATCTGTTAATTAGTAAAATAAGATAACAAAAATAAGAGAAATGGTTATTTTTGCCTAGTCTTTATCTCATTTAAATGTCTATCTTTATTTCACATGCATATTTGAATTTTTAGAACGTTATTTTATTTATACTTTTCTATAATGTTGTATAGTTAGTCTTAGATTCATATCTGAGTTTAACCAACAATTTGAAAAGACTGATAAGGTAGTTTCAATTCATTAAAAAATGTGATGTTCTTGCTTTTAAGCAGTCTTACTTTAAAAATGTGATTAATGGAAAACCATATATAACAAAAACCTTAATTCTGGAAATAGATCATGGCTGTTATTTTCTTTTTTTTTTTTTTTTTTTTTTTTTGAGACGGAGTCTTGCTCTTTCACCCAGGCTGGAGTGCAGTGGCGCGATCTCGGCTCACTGCAGGCTCCGACCCCCAGGGTTCACGCCATTCTCCTGCCTCAGCCTCCCGCGTAGCTGGGACTACAGGCGCCCGCCACCTCGCCCGGCTAATTTTTTGTATTTTTTAGTAGAGATGGGGTTTCACCGTGTTAGCCAGGATGGTCTCGATCTCCTGACCTTGTGATCCGCCTGCCTCAGCCTCCCAAAGTGCTGGGATTACAGGCGTGAGCCACCGTGCCCGGCCGTGGCTGTTATTTTCAAATAATGTGACATACTCTGCTTTTAATGTCTCTGTGTGTGAGGGTGGGTGGGTATGTGCTTTTGATATAAAAAAACTGGGACTCTGACAATGTGATTATTGACAAAAATATCTTTGTAAAACCTTGGACATTTTTTAGTACCCAAAAGAGATTTCATTATTTATGAATTATTGTAGGCAGCACATAAGTTAAACATGTTACCTGATTTTCAATGTAATTAAGAAAAAGTAAGGAGGCAAAGCACATAAAACTCTTAAACATCAAATGAGCCAGTGAGCAACACTGAGATAAATAATGTCTATGAGGGTAAATACACTTGGGCATAGCTAGTAGCTATACAAGTCAACAGCATCAGTCATCAATGAAGACTTTCTGGAGGAAGCGGAGCTATGTGAATGAAAGAAAGGGAAAATACTCCTAGATACCTTTTTCTTTTCTAGCTGGTATTTAAAATCAATGCGCATGGGTGAGATCACCCAGACAGGGTGTGAATTGAGAAGAGTGAATTGGAAAGCAAAGAGAATCAATGAAACAACCTAGGTGAGACACATTTTTTAAAAAATGAACAAATAAAGAAACTAAGAGGAGTAACCAACAAAACAGGGCACGGATCAGATAAAAGCAGCGCCTTGAAGGAAAAGTACTGAAGTGAAAAAGCACTTGGCGCAAAGTGAAAACAGATATTTGAAAAAGAGCAAGTGTTCAACTTATCAACGCAGGGAGGGGAACATCACGCACTGGGGCCTGTCGGGGGTTGGGAGCTAGGGGAGGGATAGCATTAGGAGAAATACCTAATGTAGATGACGGGTTGATGGGTGCAGCAAACCACCATGGCACGGGTATACCTATGTAACAAACCTGCACGTTGTGCACATGTACCCCAGAACTTAAAGTATAATAAAAAAAAAGAATAAAAAAGGGGCAAGTGTTCAACTCATCAATGCTACGAAGTTCAAGAACAGAAGTGTGCCTACTGTTGGATAATTAGGAGTTCATTGGTGACCTCTTCCAAAGGAAAGAGGAATTGGAGGTATCTGTAACCATATTTCAGTGTGATTAGCATTGATAAGTGTTGGTGATTAAAAGTAGAGAGATACAGTTAATATAGACTAGTTTTTCTAAAATTTGGCTGTGAATGAAAGGGAGTATCTATGTACGAGGACAGGTCACATACCCCTGGAGGAAATAGGGTAATAATAATGATAACAAAGAACGGTTTTGACCATCGTCTAACTCTTTTCAATATTTCAGGAAGTCCCTGACTTTGTCTCATCTGCAATTAAAACTCTAGCTCCTGAGTACCATGGAGTCCACTCTTGCCTCCAGCATGTGTGTGAATGTAGTCCTCCTGGTTTTGATGGCACGTGATTTCTCTCCTGCTTTGGCTGCTTTTGCTGTTGCTGCCATGTGGTGTTCCCAATTTCTTTCATTTCAAATACATGTTAATTCCATCATAAGCTAGGTCACTGAATCTTCTCTTTCCTCTCTTCCAGTACGTGTTGCCTTCTTCCACCTTTTTAATTTCTGCTTTAACAGTGTCTCTCTGAAGTAGAAAAAAAACATCTTTTCTTTGCATTGTCCTGTCTCTACTGCATGGACAGAGTAGTTGGGAATTTTTTTCCTCTGACACTTGTTATTATTATTGTATTATTCATGTTATGTTATTTTAACATCCTCTCTTCTCAGGCCTTGAGGAGAAGCTGTTGAAGTAAATAACGGAACCACAGGATAGTCAGCAACACACAGTCTGTACCACTATGGGTGGAGCAGCTTAACTTAGACAAGCAAGTTAGAAATCATCTACAGCCTTTGGAGTGCAGAATGAGAAGCAGATTGGAAATGACTGGATATGGATGCACTGAGAACATTTATGCATTTCTTGGGTTTTGTTAAACAAGTGTATGTTACGTGCCTATTGCTTTGGGAAGAAAATTAAGAAGAATGGATTTTCTCGGTAAATCCCCTGCAGCACCTAACACATTGTAGTAGACAGGCACTCAATACATGTTTGAGACTAATTTACTCTAAAGATCCAGATATGATATTGACTGAATGGTCAAATTAAATATATAATTAAACATCCAGCCAATTTAAAGTTACACCAAGTAAATCAAGGTATACAAGTCCCAAAAACTTCATAAGAATTATAGAATTATGATAAATAGATACAATTTTATCTATCAATTAAAAACCTTTTTAAAGAATTTCAGATCAACATTTGATAGGCTAAGACATTCTTAGATTATTTTCATTAAAATACTGAAGAAAATTTAATTAATTTTTAAAATAAATGTGAAATTAAATGTTTACTTTTCAAAACTTTTTGTCATTATTCACTAAAGAAAATTAACCGTGTCATTATTTCTCATTAGTGGCCCATTTATGTAATGTGACTGGTTGACTTTTCATTTGTAATCATTGAAAATAATAATGAGTTAAAATTCTTTTAAGCACCAAATGCTTATAGCTATATGGGAAATCATTTACAGAATCTGCTTTATCTGATTCTTTTTAAATAAAACATTAAATAAATATTATTCAGTAGTTTCTTCCTAAAACCATTTTAGATTCTTTTTATTTTATTATTATACTTTAAGTTTTAGGGTACATGTGCATAACATGCAGGTTACATATGTATACATGTGCCATGTTGGTGTGCTGCACCCATTAACTCATCATTTAGCATTAGGTATTTCTCCTAATGCTATCCCACCCCTCCCCCCCACCCCATGTGTGATGTTCCCCTTCCTGTCTCCAAGTGTTCTCATTGTTCAATTCCCACCTGTGAGTGAGAACATGTGGTGTATGGTTTTTTGTCCCTGTGATAGTTTGCTGAGAGTGATCGTTTCCAGCTTCATCCATGTCCCTACAAAGGACATGAACCCATCATTTTTTATGGCTGCATAGTATTCCATGGTGTATATGAGCCACATTTTCTTAATCCAGTCTGTCATTGTTGGACATTTGGCTTGGTTCCAAGTCTTTGCTATTGTGAATAGTGCCGCAATAAACATATGTGTGCATGTGTCTTTATAGCAGTATGATTTATAATCCTTTGGGTAAATACCCAGTAATGGGATGGCTGGGTCAAATGGTATTTCTAGTTCTAGATGTCTGAGGAATCGCCACACTGACTTCCACAATGGTTGAACTAGTTTACAGTCCAACCAACAGTGTAAAAGTGTTCCTATTTCTCCACATCCTCTCCAGCACCTGTTGTTTCCTGACTTTTTCATGATCGTCATTCTAACTGGTGTGAGATGGTATCTCATTGTGGTTTTGATTTGCATTTCTCTGATGGCCAGTGATGATGAGCATTTTTTCATGTGATTTTTAGCTGCATAAATGTCTTCTTTTGAGAAGTGTCTGTTCATATCCTTCGCCCACTTTTTGATGGGGTTGTTTTTTTCTCATAAATTTGTTTAAGTTCATTGTAGATTCTGGATATTAGCCCTTTGTCAGATGAGTAGATTGCAAAAATTTTCTCCCATTCTGTAGGTTGCCTGTTCACTCTGATGGTAGTTTATTTTGCTGTGCAGAAGCTCTTTAGTTTAATTAGATCCCATCTGTCAATTTTGGCTTTTGTTGCCACTGCTTTTGGTGTTTTAGACATGAAGTCCTTGCCCATGCCTATGTCCTGAATGCTATTGCCTAGGTCTTCCTCTAGGGTTTTTATGGTTTTAGGTCTAACATTTAAGTCTTTAATCCATCTTGAATTAATTTTTGTATAAGGTGTAAGGAAGTGATCCAGTTTCAGCTTTCTACATATGGCTAGCCAGTTTTCCCAGCACCATTTATTAAATAGGGAATCCTTTCCCCATTGCTTGTTTTTGTCAGGTTTGTCAAAGATCAGATGGTTGTAGATATGCGGCATTATTTCTGAGGGCTCTCTTCTGTTGCACTGGTCTATATCTCTATTTTGGTACCAGTACCATGCTGTTTTGGTTACTGTAGCCTTGTAGTAGAGTTTGAAGTCAGGTAGCATGATGCCTCCAGCTTTGTTCTTTTGGCTTAGGATTGACCTGGCAATGCGGGCTCTTTTTTGGTTCCATATGAACTTGAAAGTAGCTTTTTCCAATTCTGTGAAGAAAGTCATTGGTAGCTTGATGGGGATGGCATTAAATCTATAAATTACCTTGGGCAGTATGGCCATTTTCACGATATTGATTCTTCCTATGCCTGAGCATGGCATGTTCTTCCATTTGTTTGTATCCACTTTTATTTCATTGAGCAGTGGTTTGTAGTTCTCCTTAAAGAGGTCCTTCACATACCTTGTAAGTTGGATTCCTAGGTATTTTATTCTCTTTGAAGCAATTGTGAATGGGAATTCACTCATGATTTGGCTCTCTGTCTGTTATTGGTGTATAAGAATGCTTGTGATTTTTGCACATTGATTTTGTATCCTGAGACTTTGCTGAAGTTGCCTATCAGCTTAAGGAGATTTTGGGCTAAACAATGGGGTTTTCTAGATATACAATAATGTCATCTGCAAACAGACACAATTTGACTTTCTCTTTTCCTAACTGAATGCCCTTTATTTCCTTCTCCTGCCTGATTGCCCTTGGCCAGAACTTCCAACACTATGTTGAATAGGAGTGGTGAGAGAAGGCATCCCTGTCTTGTGCCAGTTTTCAAAGGGAATGCTTCCAGTTTTTGTCCATTCAGTATGATATTGGCTGTGGGTTTGTCATAGATAGCTCTTATTATTTTGAGATACATCCCATCAATACCTAATTTATTGAGAGTTTTTAGCATGAAGGGTTGTTGAATTTTGTCAAAGGTCTTTTCTGCATCTGTTGAGATAACCATGTGGTTTTTGTCTTTGGTTCTGTTTTTATGCTGGATTACGTTTATTGATTTTTGTATGTTGAACCAGCCTTGCATCCCAGGGATGAAACCCACTTGATCATGGTGGATAAGCTTTTTGATGTGCTGCTGGACTCGGTTTGCCAGTATTTTATTGAGGATTTTTGCATCAATGTTCATCAAGGATATTGGTCTAAAATTCTCTTTTTTTGTTGTGTCTCTGCCAGGCTTTGGTATCAGGATGATGCTGTCTTCATAAAATGAGTTAGGGAGGATTCCCTCTTTTACTATTGATGGAATAGTTTCAGAAGGAATGGTACCAGCTCCTCCTTGTACCTCTGGTAGAATTCAGCTGTGAATCCATCAGGTCCTGGACTTTTTTTGGTTGGTAAGCTATTAATTATTGCCTCAATTTCAGAGCCTGTTATTGGTCTATTCAGAGATTCAACTTCATCCTGGTTTAGTCTTGGGAGGGTGTATGTGTCCAGGAATTTATCCATTTCTTCTAGATTTTCTAGTTTATTGGCATAGAGGTGTTTATAGTATTCTCTGATGGCAGTTTGTATTTCTGTGGGATCGGTGGTGATATCCCCTTTGTCATTTTTTATTACGTCTATTTGATTCTTCTCTCTTTTCTTCTTTATTAGTCTTGCTAGCGGTCTATCAATTTTGTTGATCTTTTCAAAAAACCAGCTCCTGGATTCGTTGATTTTTTGAAGGGTTTTTTGTGTCTCTATTTCCTTCATTTCTGCTCTGATCTTAGTTATTTCTAGCCTTCTGCTAGCTTTTGAATGTGTTTGCTCTTGCTTCTCTAGTTCTTTTAATTGTGATGTTAGGGTGTCAATTTTAGATCTTTCCTGCTTTCTCTTGTGGGCATTTAGTGCTATAAATTTCCTCTACACACTGCTTTGAATGTGTCCCAGAGATTCTGGTATGTTGTGTCTTTGTTCTCATTGGTTTCAAAGAAACCAACATCTTTATTTTTGCCTTCATTTTGTTATGTACCCAGTAGTCATTCAGGAGCAGGTTGTTCAGTTTCCATGCAGTTGAGCAGTTTTGAATGAGTTTCTTAATCCTGAGTTCTAGTTTGATTGCACTGTGGTCTGAGAGACAGTTTGTTATAATTTCTGTTCTTCTACATTTGCTGAGGAGTGCTTTACTTCCAACTATGTGGTCAATTTTGGAATAGGTGTGGTGTGGTGCTGAAGAGAATGTATATTCTGTTGATTTGGGGTGGAGAGTTCTGTAGATGTCTATTAGGTCTGCTTGGTGCAGAGCTGAGTTCAATTCCTGGATATCCTTTTTAACTTTCTGTCTCCTTGATCTGTCTAATGTTGACAGTGGGGTGTTAAAGTCTCCCATTATTATTGTGTGGGAGTCTAAGTCTCTTTGTAGGTCACTAAGGACTTGCTTTATGAATCTGGGTGCTCCTGTATTGGCTGCATATATATTTAGGATGGTTAGCTCCTCTAGTTTAATTGATCCCTTTACCATTATGTAATGGCCTTGTCTCTTTTGATCTTTGTTGGTTTAAAGTCTGTTTTATCTGAGACTAGGATTGCAACCCCTGCCTTTTTTTATTTTCCATTTACTTGGTAGATCTTCCTCCATCCCTTTATTTTGAGTCTATATGTGTCTCTGAACATGAGATGGGTTTCCTGAATACAGCACACTGATGGATCTTGACTCTTTATCCAATTTGCCAGTCTGTGTCTTTTAGTTGGAGCATTTAGCCCATTTACATTTAAGGTTAATATTGTTATGTGTGAATTTGATCCTGTCATTATGATGTTAGCTGGTTGTTTTGTTCGTTAGTCGATGCAGTTTCTTCCTAGCCTTGAGGGTCTTTACAATTCGGCATGTTTTTGCAGTGGCTGGTACTGGTTGTTCCTTTCCATGTTTACTGCTTCCTTCAGGAGCTCTTTTAGGGCAGGCCTGGTGATGACAAAATCTCTCAGCATTTGCTTGTCTGTAAAGTATTTTATTTCTCCTTCACTTATGAAGCTTAGTTTGGCTGGATATGAAATTCTGGGTTGAAAATTCTTTTCTTTAAGAATGTTGAATATTGGCCCCCACTCTCTTCTGGCTTGTAGAGTTTCTGCCGAGAGATCTGCTGTTAGTCTGATGGGCTTACCTTTGTGGGTAACCTGACCTTTCTCTCTGGCTGCCCTTAACATTTTTTCCTTCATTTCAACTTTGTTGAATCTGACAATTATGTGTCTTGGAGTTGCTCTTCTCGAGGAGTATCTTTGTGGCATTCTATGTATTTCCTGAATTTGAATGTTGGCCTTCCTTGCTAGATTGGAGAAGTTCTCCTGGATAATATCCTGCAGGTGTTTTCTAACTTGGTTCCATTCTCCCTGTCCCTTTCAGGTACACCAATCAGATGTAGATGTGGTCTTTTACATAGTCCCATATTTCTTGGAGGATTTGTTCCTTTCTTTTTATTCTTTTTTATCTAAACTTCTCTTCTGGCTTCATTTCATTCATTTCGCCTTCCATCGCTGATATCCTTTCTTCCAGTTGATCGCATCGGCTACTAGGCTTGTGCAGTCATCGCGTAGTTCTCGTGCCATGGTTTTCAGCTCCATCAGGTCCTTTAAGGACTTCTCTGCATTGGTTATTCTAGTTAGCCATTCATCTAATTTTTTTTTCAAGGTTTTTAACTTCTTTGCCATTGGTTCGAACTTCCTCTTTTAGCTGGGAGTAGTTTGATCTTCTGAAGCCTTCTTCTCTCAACTCGTCAAAGTCATTCTCCGTCCAGCTTTGTTCCGTTGCTGGTGAGGAGCTGTGTTCCTTTGGAAGAGGAGAGGCGCTTTGCTTTTTAGAGTTTCCAGTTTTTCTGCTCTGTTTTTTCCCCATCTTTGTGGTTTTATCTACCTTAGGTCTTTGATGATGGTGATGTATAGATGGGTTTTTGGTGTGGATGTCCTTTCTTTTGTTTGTTAGTTTTCCTTCTAACAGACAGGACCCTCAGCTGCAGGTCTGTTGGAGTTTGCTAGAGGTCCACTCCAGACCCTGTTTGCCTGGGTATCAGCAGCGGTGGCTGCAGAACAGCGGATATTGGTGAACCGCAAATGCTGCTGCCTAATTGTTCCTCCGGAAGTTTTGTCTCAGAGGAGTACCCGGCTGTGTGAGGTGTCAGTCTGCTCCTACTGGGGGGTGCCTCCCAGCTAAGCTACTCGGGGATCAGGGACCCACTTGAGGAGGCAGTCTGCCCATTCTCAGATCTCAAGCTGCACGCCAGGAGAACCACTACTCTCTTCAAAGCTGTCAGACAGGGACATTTAAGTCTGCAGAGGTTACTGCCACCTTTTGTTTGTCTGTGCCCTGCCCCCAGAGGTGGAGCCTACAGACGCAGGCAGGCCACCTTGAGCTGTGGTGGGCTCCACCCAGTTTGAGCTTCCCTGCCGCTTTGTTTACCTACTCAAGCCTCTGCAATGGCGGGCGCCCCTCCCCCAGCCTCGCTGCCACCTTGCAGTTTGATCTCAGACTGCTGTGCTAGCAATGAGTGAGGCTCTTGTGGGCGTAGGACCCTCCGAGCCAGGTGTGGGATATAATCTCCTGGTGTGCCATTTGTTAAGCCCATTGGAAAAGCACAGTATTAGGGTGGGAGTGACCCGATTTTTCAGGTGCCATCTGTCACCCCTTTCTTTGACTAGAAAAGGGAATTCCCTGACACCTTGCACTTCCCGGGTGAGGCGATGCCTTTGGCTCACGCACGGTGTGCTGCACCCACTGTCCAGCACTCCCCAGTGAGATGAACCTGGTACCTCAGTTGGAAGTGCAGAAATCACCTGTCTTCTGTGTCACTCATGCTGCGAGCTATAGACTGGAGCTGTTCCTATTTGGCCATCTTGGCTCCACCCCTATATTCTTATAAAATTATTATCCAGATGATTTATTCTTTGCTGATTAAAAATGAAGAAGACCATAAGTTTATTAATTGTTAATTTATATCTACAACATGAAAGTGAATAAATCAAATGTAAATTCCATATTATATGCAAATATATTTGATTTATATAATCTAGCAAATTTACCAACGAAATGTAAGGGTTTGCTGCACACATGATATAAAATTTGTATTATAAACCAACGTACTATCTGAAACACACACACAAAAACATGTTTGCGGTCTCCAAACCATTTCATCCTACAAGTATACGTAAATAGCTTTATAGTATGGAGAAAGCATTGAAATTTCTTGAATGGAAGTTATTCATTTCAATACACAAAACCAAACTAAATCTCATCCCCTATAAAACCTTCAAACCTAGAATCCCGAATGTTCTTCTAGGCTAATATCTTGCTTGAAATTCAAATCCTACCTGGATGCATATATCCTCTGGATTGGACAGTGTCCTTGTCTTCCTGGCATGACAGGAAGTCCAATGCTCTCAATATTTTATCTTAATTTTCATACTTTCTCCTCTCTGTGCGTTAATTTTGTTCATATTAACTTTAGGAGTAGAGGTGATAATTCATTTATTTTAGATGACTTTTAGTTTATTTGTAGAAAGCAATTTCATATTCTATAAAAATTAAAAGATTATAAGACTTTTAGTCAAGAACAAGATTTGTTGGGAGACACTGAAATTATATTACATAACTTTACAATCATCCAGCCAAAGGATAGATTAGTTTCATAGGTAACTATGTTAATAATACTTTTTAATTTTCCTATTATTAGTATAGCTTTATATTTAGAAGAATTAGTGAACAAAATAATTATCCATCTTGAGTACAGAGATTTTCTAACTGTCCTACATAAAATCTTTAGAAAAAAAAATCAAAGCTTTGTAGAACAAATGAATTTATTGAGAAATTAATTGGGCCATGTTTCTACTTTTAAAAATCAAGTTACATTTTAGTAAGTCTATGAAAACTTTTACCAAAAAAATCCATAATTAGGATGAATATACCAGTAAAACTGGCTCCCTATATTTTTTGGAAATATTTTCTGTTCTTAAGGATGCTTAACAGATATTGTAGAGAAATAACAAGAAAAATTGGTAACAAAATAATGGCAAAATATTTAATATGCTTTTATATAGATTAGAAGTATTACTTATTTGTTAGTGACACAAGTTCTTTCTGCACTAGCTTTGGCTTGGAAGGTTCAATTTCCAAAGATTTCACGTTAAGAAATGTTTCTGATGATACAAATACTAAATTTATAATAAATATATACAAGAAGGTGTGCTTTGTATCCCAACTGGATAATATTGCACTCATCAATTTTTGTCTAATTTTTAAAATTTCTCTTTAATATCTTCATCATAAAAGTAGAGGTAAATTAAGTGAGAAGTTGTAGGAGAATTTTGCAACACTGTAAAACACTTCTACATTTTTTTCTGTGTTTTTCAAATGGAATCAGAGTGTCATTCTTGTGCCCTCTAATTAAGTAAATACATCATAGTTGTTTTTTAGTGAGTTTCTTGAGGCTGAGACTTAGAATGCTCATTTCACATCTAAAGATCAAGGTTATGTCTTACAAAAAACAAGGCTGTTGAAAAGAAGGAAAGGAGGGAGAAAAGGAGGGAAGAAAGACGTTCTTATTTCTTGCCAAAATATGTCTTTTTTCTTACATGGCTACATAGAGTGTTTTAATTTTCTTCCCTCAAATTTATACTCTCACATGATTTCTATAGATGTCCTCA
Organism: Nomascus leucogenys; assembly: GCF_006542625.1. Taxonomy (NCBI): domain Eukaryota; kingdom Metazoa; phylum Chordata; class Mammalia; order Primates; family Hylobatidae; genus Nomascus; species Nomascus leucogenys. The sequence goes on from NC_044385.1 coordinate 97,988,598, forward strand.
GAGTAGCGTCTCCCTAACAATTTCCTCCACTATCACATGCCCTGAAAATGTGATGTCTGGAATACTTTCCACTACCACATACACAAATGTAGAAAATAAATAACTCACTATATTCACATAGAGTGCAACAATTCATAAATATTTATTCAGAGAGTGAGGGGAACTTTAAAATAAGAATATGGGCTTTGAGGCCGGGCACAGTGGCTCACGCCTGTAATCCCAGCACTTTGGGAGGCCGAGGTGGGCAGATCACGAGGTCAGGAGATCAAGACCATCCTGGCTAACATGGTGAAACCCCGTCTCCACTTAAAAAAAAAAAAATACAAAAAATTAGCCAGGCGTGGTGGCAGGTGCCTGTAGTCCCAGCTAATTGGGAGGCTTAGGCAGGAGAATGGCATGAACCCGGGAGGTGGAACTTTCAATGAGCCGAGATCGCGCCGCTGCACTCCAGCCTGGGCGACAGAGCCAGACTCTGTCTCAAAAAAAAAAAAAAAAGTCACAAATTACTGGCCGGACACTGTGGCTCGTGCCTGTAATCCCAGCACTTTGGGAGGGCGAGGTGGGTAGATCACAAGGTCAGGAGATCGAGACCATCCTGGCTAACACGGTGAAACCCCATCTATACTAAAAATACAAAAAATTAGCCGGGTGTGGTGGCGGGTGCCTGTGGTCCCAGCTACTCAGGAGGCTGAGGCAGGAGAATGGCATGAACCCAGGAGCGGAGGTTGCAGTGAGCCAAGATCGCACCACTGCACTCCAGCCTGGGTGACAGAGCAAGACTCCGATTCAAAAAAAAAAAAAAAGGAATATGGGCTTTGAAATTCAGGTCAATATGAGTTGTGTCCTGGAATCCCTACTTAATTCCTGAACGATTGTGACCAAGTTTATCATTTCCACCACGCTAGTGTGGCAGCATCTATGTCCTCTTGGTTTAATTCTTGTTTTAAGAACATTATAAAGCCTGGTTCTAAGTAACCATTTGATGACTATATAAATGTATAAAGGCACCCCAAGGATATAATCCAAGTAACAAAACAATAGGTGTAGTAACAGATACAACTAAAATTCTATGATCAATATTTCTAAATGAAGAATCAGAGATTTCTGAGAAGGAACAGCATTCCACAGTTGATAAGACTGTGGATTATGAAGGACCCTGAATGATAGATAAGGAGTCTGACTGCTTTCTTAAGCAATTTAGTGTAATTTTTAGGTTATTGCCTTCATTTCTACTTTATCTGTGATTTTATCAGGTGCACAAAACCAGCGAGCTGGAGTACTGGACAAGGAAAGTGAGGCAAAGAAGCAGAGAGGTGCAATATGAAGATGCATTTCAGGCCAGCTGAAACTGACGGATTGCTCGATTTTGTAGGAACTTTCTCCAAGAACCAACAGAACTACAAGTCAGGCCAGTTGTGTCTAGGAGAAGGAGCGGAGCAAGGTTAATCTACTTCTCCCATGAATCAAATGGATGTCTGAGGCTCACTGATTCTCTTGAAGTTCCAAGTTTGGCTTGCAACCCTGAACAAGATGAGCCACATCCTTCACCTCCACATCAACAGGGAAGCCAGAGCAGTAAGAAAAGGAGTGCTTTCCTGGCTTTGAAATTATCCATGAGATGTTTTGCTGAGATGGTGTAACCATGAGGTTGATGCAGCAAGAATTGCTGCAAGGAGTGGCTAGGCAGTCGCCTTGCTCCTTGTTTGAACTCTTTAGGAAATGAGAATCTGACTTATGGGATTAAGCTGCTGATATTTAGAGGTTGTTTGCCATTGTAGCATAGCCTAGTTTAATCCTGACTAATACAGAATTTACACAGGGAATGGAGTGTTATGATAACATAAAGTCAAAATATATGGCATTGGCTTAGCAATTGGGTTGGGGCAGTAAGGGAACGGATATTGGAACATAGAAAGATGGTAATCCATTCTTTGCAGAAGCAAAATATTTGGTAAGATTGTTGCCTGTTATGATTTGTGAAGCAGCATGTGTGTTTAATGAACTTGCCACGTTAGGGTGAGATGTCAGAGAATAGACCGTTTACAGCGTTCTTTTTGTGCAAATGGCTGTATTTGGCATTATATTAAAAGAAGAGGTGCAGTCAGGAAAAAAACCTCTAGATTGAAAACAGATATGAAAGATAATGAAGCAATTCTGAAAATGCGGATAGTTACAGTTTTAGAATTGATGACTTTTGCACAACAAAACCAGATTAAAACCCAATTTTGTGACAAAGACCAGACTAAGGAGATGGCCTTTACGTCTACTGCTAAGACCCCTTAACAGTTTAAAGTGACTCAGAAAAAAGGCAGGTTGAGCTATACATTTCCTTTAGAAGCTGGATAACCTCAAAGGGGGCTTCTTTAAATTGAGAGGGAAGTTAGGAGCTGCGAAAGCAGAGTAACGTAACACATCTAGGAGCTATTTGAAAAATAAATGCTTGTAGGTGTACTTACTGCCATATGGAACTCATTGAAATCAGTTTTTTGAGAGAGCTGGACTTCCCAAGAAACTCTGAGCCTGGACTACAAAGTCTGTGACTGTTAACAGATTTAGGTGCCTCTTTGTCTCCAACCTTTCTTGAGCAGGAGGTTGCCTGAGAAATCTCTTAAGCTATCAGGTAGAGTGTATTACCAAATACCATTTCTGACATGGCCTTAGAGGATAATAGGAAAGAAAGAAACCCCTGCACGGTGGAGGCAGGAGCCAGAGAGAAAATTGGAAAAAAGCCCGTCACCTCAATAAAGCAGAATTGTTTCTTAATCAAGGGACACCCTTACCAACCCCCAGGTAGGGATCCTCACAAAATCTTGCCCAGATAGATTTGAAACTTGCTAGAGACTAGAGACTGCTGTTTGTCTCCTACTCTTTTCTTTCCAAATAGAAGTGCTGAATGCAGTTTTCCTGCCCTGTATGGTCATTGTATATTGTGTAAATTTGTGTGGTGGAGGGTGGGGAAGGGACAGACAATTTGTCATATTGTTCTCATCACAAGTATGTCAGCCAGAGATGCCAAACTTCAATCTCAACAATATGACAAGATTAAGTTTAAGAATAGAATCTTGGGTAAGAAATTAAATGCTACAGATTAGCTCAACAGCACTTACATAAAAGTATGGTCTCCGCTACCTTGTCTTCAAAACTCTCTAAGGTCATCAATGCCCTTCTAATTTCTAAATCTAATCATCTATACAACACCATTCAACTAAAATGTCTTCACTTTCCTTTATATGCTAAGTATTCTCCTAGACAGTGTAGATGACAAAAATAAAAATACTCAAAGTCAGCCACCTGCGGTGGTTCAAGCCTGTAGTCCCAGCACTTTGGGAGGCTGAGGTGGGTGGATCCTGAGGTCAGGAGTTCGAGACCAGCCTGCACAACATGGTAAAACCCCATCTCTACTAAAAATACAAAAATTAGCTGGGGGTGGTGGCAGGTGCCTGTAATCCCACCTGCTCTGGAGGCTGAGGCAGGAGAATCACTTGAGCCCAGGAGGCGGAGGTTGCAGTGAGCTAAGATAGCACCATTGCACACCAGCCTGGGTGACAGAGCGAGACTCTGACCTCAAAAAAAAAAAAAAAATACCCAAAGTCCTTGGACTCCTGAAACTAACATTCTCATGGGAAAGAGAGAGATCACAAGCAAACTTTAACAACCTTATTATAATAAGAATACAGTTTGTAAAAACAGTACACCCAAATGTATGCATATATGAATGGATTGATTCAGCTATATGAAAGAATCTATTAGTACTATGAAAATAAGTAGGTTAAGAGGGCAGGAGAGACAAGGGGGTTAAGGAAATATTTCTTTGAGGCTATGATTTACCACATTTAACACATGATAGCTATCTTAACTGTAACTTTGAAGTTTATGACATGACACTTATCTCTTATTTTTTTAATGGAGATTACTTCTCAGGAATTTCCATAAAATGAAGATAGTCTCTACCTCTGTTTTTCCTTAGCATGCTCTACTTACAAAATATTGATGAGCTTCTGTTTATCTCCTTTTCTCTCTCCACCTACTCTTTCTGGGCAATTAAATCATTCATTCACTCATTCATTCATATATTCCACAAATATTTTTGAATGGCTACTATATGCCAGGCACTGTGTTTGGCTCTGGGGAAGGATTATTTGCTGTTATGGTATTTATAATCGAGCAGAAGATATGGCTATCAAATAAATGATTACATGAATAATTATTTAATTATGATTGTGAGAGATGTAAAAGAAAAAGTAGAGGCTGCTCTGAGAGTGTGTTAAGGACACCTAGAGAGGATGGGGTAGTTGAGGAGTTTTCTAGACAGAACAACCTTTGCAAAAACCCTGTGGCAGAGAAGAGCCACTCCTGGGCCAAGCACTCTTTAAAGGCAAGAACTCATTTGACCCAGCAATCCCATTACTGGGTATATACCCAAAGGACTATAAATCATGCTGCTATAAAGACACATGCACATGTATGTTTATTGCGTCACTATTCACAATAGCAAAGACTTGGAACCAACCCAAATGTCCAACAATGATAGACTGGATTAAGAAAATGTGGTACATATACACCATGGAATACTATGCAGCCATAAAAAATGATGAGTTCATGTCCTTTGTAGGAACATGGATGAAACTGGAAACCATCATTCTCAGCAAACTATCGCAAGGACAAAAAACCAAACACCGCATGTTCTCACTCATAGGTGGGAATTGAACAATGAGAACACATGGACACATGAAGGGGAACATCACACCCTGGGGACTGTTGTGGGGTGGGGGGAGTGGGGAGGGACAGCATTAGGAGATATACCTAATGCTAAATGACGAGTTAATGGGTGCAGCACACCAACATGGCACATGGATACATATGTAACAAACCTGCACATTGTGCACATGTACCCTAAAACTTAAAGTATAATAATAATAATAATAATTATTATAAAACATAAAATAAATAAATAAATAAAGGCAAGAACTGAGGATGCCCCTAATTCCTACTTGCATCTCCAGCACTTACAAAAAAAATTTGGAACAGAATCAACACTCAACACGTTTTTCTTAAGCAAATACTTTCAATAATTAGTGAACGGGAAAAGTAAAGCCAGTGAGAAATCTATTGGAACAATTGTGAAATTAGCAAAGAGTACATACAGTAAAATTTATATAACATGACTTGCTAATGAGAATCTGTTAATTCTTTTGTTAGGGGAAAAATATTATTTAAAGACAAGTGTTAACTTTATGAGTAACCCATGTGCTATACAGAACTAAACTAATTCTCAAATTCAAATTAAATTCTCAAGGCTTATAAAAGAAATTATTTTTTCTGGCTATCTGAAATGAATGTATGTTAAAAAGAAATATGGGCTGGGTTTACTTATGTAGTACTTCTAATATAAAGTTGGGATTTATAGCCTACATTAATTATATAAGCTATAAAACAATAGCTCTGTGCTCTGGCTTTAAAATTCACTTCTACTCCATAGTAGCAAGAGTTTCTTGTTGTTGTTGGTTCTATTTTTTGTTAAATACATAAAGAGAAAGAATGAATTTGAGATCCCCATATTTTCCCAATCTGAGACTTTCTTACTACTTTACACTATGTAGTGCAATTTAATTTCAAAAATTTTTAAATACATTCCTTGGTTAATCCTAATCTGGGGACACATATTATAGTTATTTATATCCTGTGTTAAAGCTGAGTGTATTATAGATTCCAGCAGAGTTGTATGGGTGCCAGGGTAAATCACGATGGCAATTCTATCTTCTAAATAGCACTCTGAGTTCTCCAACTCCTGCCATTCCCATTACCCTATCCTTCAAGGCTCCGAGATCTCTGGGAAAGTGCCCTAATGGATCCTGCAATTAGTTTTGTTGTCTCAATAATTGGAGTGACTATTTTTTGATACATACAGCTATTCCTCCTGATGGAAGCTGGGAACAATTCACTCTGTATTAAAGAGAAATAGGAAAAGGAATAATATTGAAGCGAGTTAAGAAATGCAAGTAAAAGAAATAGAGGTAATGAGTGTAGACTGAATTTTCAACAAATTTGGCCAGGAAGGGAAAGAAAATGAGAGATTAAGGGGACCAAGGAACCAAGAGAAAAATGTGCTACTTGTGTCTTAGAAGAGGATCTTAGAAGGGTCTAAAGGAAAGGGAGAGAAGGTGTAGATGAAGGCCTTAGTCTAGGAGAATGGATAGTTAGGCTGAATATTTATCCTGCTGTTAGATGAGAGAAGGGAGAGAAGAGGTAGATGATATGGAGACAGTGGAAATTTGAAAAATGACAACATAAGGAAGAACATATTGGATGGCTTTTTACTTTCCCATTTATCTCCTAGTTAGGAGATAAGATTATCTACAAAAAAAATGAAAATTAAAATATATGGCCTCTATGACAAAGCAGGTGTTAAAATCTCACTACCTTTATTCTATAAACTGAAGAAAATACATTATTTTGTTGTAAGGCCAATATCAAACAACTTCTTCAGATGCCTCCCCAGTAAACCTAAGCCAAAATGAGCAAAAACCGTCAACATAATTCAATTAAAGATGAATTATATGCCAATGCAATCTCATAGAAAAATAATTATAGAAGGCAAGGTCATGGTCAAAGACTTTTGAGTTTAAATTGAAACTTTGCCTAGATCAAATGTGGGACACTCATAAGGTCATTTAAGATAATTTTTAATGATTATAATAATAGTTAATATATTTTAAAATCTCATTTTGGGATAAGATTTTTCTTTTGAAAATATAAAATTATTAATATTTCTTTGATCCAAAAAAATCAAACAACAAATTCTGTATAATGGTGATAATAATAGGTGGTAATAGTATTGTTTAAATTTGCACAAATCATTAGATAAACCTGATTAAAAGGCCAAACAGTTTAGCATATAGTTATATTTCACATCATAACTGAAATAATTCTATTGCTTATTCTTTCTATGAAAGGTAGCTCCTTCAGGATTATCCTAATGAATAATAAAACTGACTTGCTTTTACCCACTACAGTCAACTTTTCTGATTAAAGATTAATAATAACTGTATGCACAATTGTTTTTTCTTACCCAGACAAAAGTAGCATTCTAACATCATACTTGTATTTTTTAGTTTTATTGGGGTAAAAAGCTACTCTGAACATACAGAAAAGCTATAATAAAAAGAAAAAAATGTCACTATTAAACTTTTTATAACATGTAGACCTCAGTAAATCATGTTTTAGAAGAAACAGTACCATTGCCATTTTATATTATAGTACAGTGGATTTCAACTTAGAACTAGACTCTTTTTAAATAAAAAAAGTACAGTACCAATACAAGAATATCTTAGTTAAGTAAAAAATGACAATCCATTTTTTGTAACTGTAGGAGTTCAGGCTTGTATAAATGTTTCTCAACACATTTACAGGAATACTGTCCTTTGACAAAGGTCTAAAAATGCATGTGAAAGCCAAACATAATAACATTGTTATTCTGCTACTTATTAACAGAACAACACATCCTATAACAATTAGATATGAATATTGCAAACTGAATTTAATATTAAGCTGTCTTTGAAATGCCACTTTGCAGCAGATTTTCAAATGCTTAAAGCACAGCAGGAGGTTAACTCCATCTTCAAATATTAAATCAAAACCTTTTTTTAACCTGAGAAATCTTACTGAAAGCAAGGGCTCCTTTTCAAGAGAGAATTATTCAACTCAAAGAAGAGAAAACTAAGCCTCCCAAGTATTGTTGGTACATGGTCTGTTTCTACAATGAAATGATAAGATAGAAAGATTAGAGAGACAGGATAGATAGATAGATAAAAACAATAGTCATCATTCCTCTGAATTGGTCTCAATAAACATGTTTGCATACACTCTTGTGACTAAAGCCCAATTTTTGTCTGAAAATGATAATTAAGTACTTCATCATTTAACTTTTGCCATGTTTAAATATTATCTCTCATCTACATAAGACCATTGAAAGTCTTATATTTCCTGTATTTATTAAAGATGCCCAACATTTATTGGCTTCATGGTCCTTCATAAGATGTTACAAATGCATTTAAGCTCAGTATAAAGATACCTAGAAAGTAATTTTCTATTGACATATTTATTTACTTCCTATCCATCCATCTAACTAGTTTCTACCTATCTACGTATCCATCAGTTATAAACTTTCTTACACTTGCAGAGCGACGTTATTTCAGCCAAGGAGACAATATTCTATCCTCAAGCTCATCACATGTACTCAAGGAGTCTGTCTTCAATCACATCGTACCTATGTCAAAGGCAATCTGCCCTAATGCTGACTGGCAGCCTAATGTGGGTAGTGTGGTACTCCACATTCATTAATTCCCTTGTGGAGCTGGGATTGTCTTAATACCTACGGCTCCAAACACCAAGAAGCTTGAAATAACTATGCTATTTGCATAATATAAAAATTCAGTAAAAAGTCAGAATAAACATATTGTGAAATATTACTAAGTGTCTTCTATTAAAAGAATCATACTTAACTCATTTGAGTTTAGGGAGAAATGCTAATATAATGATACTATTTTCTTTCCTCTGGTTTTGCTGATCCTCAAGTTTATTTTTTTCCAGCAGACAAATGCCAAGTATGAGGCCAATAGGAGAAATTATTTTTTAAGTAGATGTTTATTTCCAAGAATTTATAATAAGATGATCAGTTTTATTTTTTAAAGCCAAAGAGCTCAGTGATAGATAGTTACAGCTCACCCCTAACTTATCAAATATAGACAGGCAGATTCACTCTCTACACACGGTTATTTGCTTTCTCTATTTTATAGGCAGTGCCACTCTCTTTAAAATTGAGTCTATAAATAATATATAAGTGCGAATCTATCAGGTGGTGCTTGTTTACTTGTATAATACTAATAATTCAAGATTTATGTCTTGTGTTTTAACTGGATCTGATTAAATCATAAGCCTACTGAATATAATTCTTCAATTCTATACATCTGTGCTGAAAAAAAATTAAATCTATAGGAACTAAACAGATTTACTTGTTGAACTAAAATGCCATAGTATAAATGTAAAAGTGGTTTCAGAGAATGACAGGCGTAATTCCCAATCTTAGCAAGACCAATGATCAACTGTGTAACATCAGTCAGTTTTCTCTATCTTTAAGAGATCCCAATTTCCTTGTCTCTGAAACTGAAATATTATTCATATCTAACTCATGGGATAGAGCTAAATATTAAATTTGATAATATTTTAATATAAAATTGAGAGGAATTTTTCATATGTCCTGGGATTGGCCATTCCTCCTCAAAGCTCACATAGATAAGGCACTAAAAGTCCTGATTTCTTTAACAAATCCACCAAGGCTGAGAAAAGAGCAGTACAGATTCTACCACTACCAGCAGCCATCCAACCCAACTTCATTGGCTATGTAAGAAGACACTGAAGAGGAGAAATGAGTCATCTTCTGCATTGTAAAAAGTGTAGTGTTTGAGATGAGGAGCTTTATTCAACCCTTCCTCCGGGGGAGAAAGGGAGGGTAAAACCCACCAAGTCACTTTGGAGAGGACGTCAAGAAAAATCACTCATAGAGACAAGGCTTTCAACAAAAATGGGAGCTCTTAGGCTGATGTGTGCTGAGTGGAAAATCTGCTGCCTCCTTCTGGTGCTGTAATTACTATGGACCTTAGGAAAGTGTGATAATGTCTCTTCAAGTTTGGAGGATGTAATAATTGTAGACACTGGTTTCTGCTTAATATCTGGATTTAAAGACGTTGTCAGGCTATAAAGTGAAAAGCGACTGTGGTATGTCATATGTGGAAAAAAAATCAGGTCCACCTCTGGACCCAATTCAGTACTTTCCAATTCAGTACTTTGAAAAAGCATAAAAAGAGCGCACCACGGTTTCTCTTTCTCCACCCCAAACCACACAAAGGTCAGAGTAAGAGGAAGGACTTGTGGGGCTGCTCAGAGGGATCCTAGTTCAGACAAATCTTTAGTTGGGGCATGGGTTGGTGGCTTAGTCTTCTAGCAGGATGAAAAGGAAGATCAGTTAATTGTCTTTTCTGAATAGTTCTGCAAATGTGGGGTGGGAGTGGTAAGGGAATACCACCCAACAAACAATGGAGCACATCAGCAGAACCCACTGGAAGAAATGAGAAGAAGCCTTGGTATAAAACCAGAGGATTTAGCAACAAATATTCAAAACTTTTACCAGATAAGCAGTAATGCACTGCAAAATTTTAAATGATAAAGGCAGGAAATTGAGAGGAAAAAAAGTGCAGGAAAACTAACACTAGGGTTACTTTAATAACTTCCTGGTGGACACTCTCACACCAACTTATATGACAACCATGTACCAAACAAATCTTTCTTAAATGTGAATGTGTCATGTGTGTACGTCTGATTTGACTACTCAGAAAACTAGAGATTACTAGTGCCTCAATTCTTAAGGAGAAATATATTCTATTATTCTATTATTATTATTACTACTACTGCTATTTGATGCCCACTATAGACCAGGCATTTGGATAAGTGCTTTATGTGTATTATACTATTTTTTATTATCCCCATTTTTTAAAGATAAGAAAATAAACACTTGGAGAAGATATGAAAGTTGTCTAACATTGCAGTTATTAAGTGTAGACACAAAAATCAAACTTTGCTGACTCTAAAAATCTATGCCCTTAACCACTATGTGTCCTAACTTCCACTTTTTCTCATTAATGCTCCAAAATAAATATTTCTCAGGATCAGGGTAGCTTTATTATGTGACGACCTTATCATCTTTCTTCATGCTCTTTCCTCTACTGAAATGTCCTTCCTATTCCTTTATTTCTATATACATCTTCACCAATATTCAGACCTCATCTTAAGATCTGTTGGTCTTTTAAGAGTACATACAAGCACAAAAATTGTATGTAGAGGGTGGGGTGGTGTCTACGCACATATAAATATATGTGGAAAAATATAGTTGACTAACTCTACAAAAATACATTTTCAATTGTTTACTTTCACATTGAATTGCATTTTCCATCATCCTAATTTCTTTTTCTGCTTTATTATCTTCTTATACATAATTTTGAAATTTCCAACAATCTCTGATATTCACTAACACATTTCTGATTGATTGATTTGAGGGATGCATTCTTCCCTTTGCAGATTTCTTTCATAGGCTCCCCACTATTCAGACTATTCAGAAAATTTTATAGACAATGTTATAATTTATGGAAAAGAAGATCATCCTGTAACAAGAAACCAAATAGATTTTTAACTACTTAATTAAGACAATCTATAAACAAAACAAAACACAATGCCAAGATAACCTTTGTAGTTAAGTTTCTAGCAATTACTTTTTCCCACTAGTAGCAGTGGTATAATACATAAGAAATAATTCCCTTGTTTCACTTTTTAAGTATTCTTTACTTCTGAATTGACTCACTATCCAAGGTACCCAAATATGATTAAGTATATTGTCAATCAATTTTCATTCTTAATCTGTCCTGATTTTTTTCACCATTTTGAAATGAACCGAACAATTTATGGTGGAGCATTCAGGAGTTAAAATACCTGTATTCAAGTCCTGCTCCCTTCGTGTTCCAACATTGCCCAGCTGTGTGATATTTGGCCAATTTCTCCTCCACTTGTTTTCCTTAACTCAAAAACAAGAATACTCCTGTTTAACTCATTTAAACTGTTAGGAGGTTTACTAAAGTCGCATAAATTTATTAAGTTGTTCAGTTCATGTGTAAGAGCTAACCTTTTATTGAATCCAAAATGTGAAAATGCCCCTAGTTCTCAGACATTTTCATCGATTTACTCATTAAATATATTCTTTAGTTGTTATTGTTTTTGAGACAGGGTCTCATTCTGTCGCTCAGGCTGGATTGCAGTAGTACAATCATGGCTTGCTGCAGCCTTAACTTCCCCAGGCTCAGGTGATCCTCCCACCTCAGCCTCTCAAGTAGCTGGGACTACAGGCACATGCCACCACGCCTGGCTAATTTTTGAATTTTTTTTTTTTTTGGTAGAGATGTAGTTTCACCATGTTGCCCAGGCTGTTTAAATATATTCTTGTTGGTAACCACTAACTTTATCCTTTCATTCCTTAAGCTTTACATCATAGGACATTAGAATCACACAACAGAAATGTAGCCCAACTAACACTTTTCAGTGGTCACAAGGGGCAAAGCACTGTACAAACACCTATTATGGATAATCTCATTTAATCTTCACAATAATTCTATGAAAGAAGAAATGACAGAGGCTAATAGTAAACCACAAAAATTTACATCCCCTTCTTTCCAATCAAATGTCCTCTCTCAGCTAGATGGTATTTCCTAGACTCTCTTGCAGTTAGATACTGCCATGTGCTGAAGTTCTTGCAAAGGGACTTTGAGCAGAAGTAATGTATGCAACCTTGGGTCTGAGGGTATAGAATTTGCAACCTTCACAATATATTTTCCTTTTATTCTTACAGGAATTCAGACATTGAAGCTACCCAACTTCTACCATGCCTATAACATGATCACCCTAGGAAGTGGCAGAGTAACCTGAGGGAAGAAGCCTGGATACCTGAATGACTATATGAAGCACAGTTGCCTTAATACCCTCGATCACTCACTACAGAACTCTATAATAAAGTATATTTTTAAGCCATTATATTTTGGTAGCTTTTTAATCCCAGTAACTTAGCCTACCCTAATAATACAAGCAGTATTATCCCCTTTTACAGATGTAGAAACCAAGGCTTGGCGAGTTTACGGAAATTACCTAAGGTTCCAAAGACAGCAATTGTTTGAGTTCAGATTGAAAACTTAGCTAAACTACACTATTTTCCTCTGGTATCTCTATTCACTGAGAATGACTACTCAATATTTGATTGTGTCAAGTCCTGCATATTTGGGAGGTAGAGGGTATGCTTTGTTTTTCTAAATGTTATGCCTCAACATTATATTTGAAGTTTAGATATTTGAAAGAGGGAAAAGGAAATCTTCAAGCAGAGTATATAAAGTGAAATTTTAAGACAGAAATGGTAATTATAACATAAGAATTAAAATTTACTGAGTGCCACTATGAATCAAGTACCTTACCCGCATTATGAATATCCATTAATAGTATCCGTTTTATGGTATAAAAGAAAAACTTGAGTCTCAAAGAGGTTCCACACACCTCCACATGTACAACAAGAGGCTGAGAAGAGTTTCAAATCCAAAACAACTTGGTTCCAAAGCTTATGATTTTTCTACCATACAATGGTGCCTCTCAAGGTACAGGAAGATCTATGTACTTGAATGTGTGTGTGTGTCCCCCACTAATATGGATGTTACAAGAATAATAATATACTTTGAATCCAGATCCAAAGTTTACATTCATTTATCCTTACTTTACTATCTCGGGAAATTCAGCCAGATATCGGGCAAAATTCACCCCCAATATTTCACGTAGGTTCTTTTCTATTTTCCCTAAGTGTCGGCCAGTCTGAGAAACAAAGGGACAGAGTACAAAAGAGAGAAATTTTAAAGCTGGGTGTCCGGGGGAGACATCACATGTCGGCAGGTTCCATCATGCCCCCTGAGCCATAAAACCAGCAAGTTTTTATTAGTGATTTTCAAAGGGGAGGGAGTGTATGAATAGGGTGTGGGTCACAGAGATCACATGCTTCACAAGGTAATAAGATATCACAAGGCAAATGGAGGCAGGACGAGATCACAGGAACACAGGACCGGGGAGAAATTAAAATTGCTAGTGAAGTTTTGGGCACGCATTGTCACTGATAACATCTTATCAGGAGACAGGGTTTGAGAGCAGACAACCAGTCTGACCAAAATTTATTAGGTGGGAATTTCCTCGTCCTAATAAGCCTGGGAGCACTATGGGAGACTGGGGCTTATTTCATCCCTACAGCTCGACCATAAAAGACGGCCGCCCCCCGAAGCGGCCATTTCAGAGGCCTACCCTCAGGGACGCATTCTCTTTCTCAGGGATGTTCCTTGCTGAGGAAAAGAATTCAGCGATATTTCTCCCATTTTCTTTTGAAAGAAGAGAAATATGGCTCTGTTCCACCCGGCTCACCAGCGGTCAGAGTTTAAGGTTATCTCTCTTGTTCCCTGAACATTGCTGTTATCCTGTTCTTTTTTCAAGGTGCCCAGATTTCATATTGTTCAAACACACATGCTCTACAAACAATTTGTGCAGTTAACGCAATCATCACAGGGTCCTGAGGTGACATACATCCTCCTCAGCTTACAAAGATGATGGGATTAAGAGATTAAAGTAAAGACAGGCATAGGAAATCACAAGAGTATTGATTGGGGAAGTGATAAGTGTCCATGAAATCTTCACAATTTATGTTCAGAGACTGCAGTAAAGACAGGCGTAAGAAATTATAAAAGTATTAATTGGGGGAACTAATAAATGTCCATGAAATCTTCACAATCCATGTTCTTCTGCCATGGCTTCAGCTGGTCCCTCCATTCGGGGTTCCTGACTTCCTGCAACACTTTACCTTTTGCTTTAAAGAATTCTCTCAGTGCATGGACTGGTATGTGTTATATCTTGAAAGCAGAAACTGTAAGAGAGATCTAATCCTACAACTGTATGTCTAATTTGTGAGGTTATGTTAACCCTTGTGCCTAATTACACAATAAAAAAATTACAGATTGAGAGTAAACAATAAAAATGCATTTTTTGCCACTTCCTGAGTAGCTAGAATGTATAAATTACACAGTATAGAAGTGGAACAAACCAAACATCAAAAAACAGAATTCTAGATAAATATCTGCAACAATGTGTATGACTAGTACATAAATATTTGTGTTTCTTTTTGACAGACCAAGATGCATTCATGCAGCCCCCTTTTCTGGACTCTGGGGAATAGAAAGCAAACATGTCTACTTGAATGGACTGGGTTGACCCTACAGTTAACAAAAGGCAACAAAACTCAGACATGAAATTCACAGGCAACATCTGTAAAAGCAAAACAAAAACAGTGCAGCTCTTAATTACCCATACATGTAAGTCTGCCTTTCCAGTGCAGGTTGTTAAGACAATTTTGCGAAGAGTTTAAGAGGACATGTTGGAATCATCCTTTCTGACTGCATTCTGGCTCTGGCATTGCCTCACTAGAGGACCACAGGCAAGTTATTTAACTTTTCTCAACTTCTTCATTTGTATAATGAGGTTGTTTTGAAAATTCAATAAGATGATATTGATACAGAACCCAGAACAGTACCTAGTAAACACTAAATAAATATTAGTTATTTTTCATACCACTTACTGTGCTCCAAGTAATCTTTCCTGGTATATGGCCTCTCTATTTCTTCTAAGTCAGCTTGGGCACAGATAAAGTCTTAACAAAGAAACATCTTATATTTAGATTTTCCTTTATTATTTAAATTAAGAAATATTTAAATTACCCCTTGTGACCTCCCATTTAAGCAAAGTTATGAGCTCTTTAAAAAGTGAACTTTTTCTCTCTTAAAGTAGTATTTCCATTATTCTGGAGGAGATATTTTCTATTCTAGTCATAAATGACATCAGAAGAGACTTTGGAAGGGGGATACTGTGGTATATGAAAAATTTCTTAGACCACACTTTATACTCTGATTAAATTTGAAATGAGCCAGGGCTGCTCATTTACAAGCAACAGTGAAAAACAAAATGCATTCTGTCAGTGTGGCAGTCAGACAATCTCTTGATGCTGAATTTATCAGGCCTCTAGATCTAATTGTCAATACACAAGAAGTGCAAAGGACAAAGGAACATCTCAAACTACACCATGGAGATGCAATCTGCGAAATCCAGAGAGAGAAAGATGCTACAGGATACACAGCCTGATTTCTTCAACAAATAAACTATAAGTCAAAGAATGAGATGGGGAGAGGTATAGGTTAAAAGCTACTTAAGACACATGTCTATCATTCAAAATGTGTACACTTTATTTGAATTCTAGTTAAAATAAACATATTGCCAAAAATATGACATTATGAGAGAAATACAAATTTGAATACATTCCGGATATGTGACAGTATTAAGATATTTTCAAAGATACGATAATGATAATGTGTTTATATTAAAACAAAGAATCCTTTTAATTTAGTGCTACAATATGTATGAATTTATATGAATGTGAAATTTGTTTAAACATAGTAGGAATGAGGAGGAAAATAAGTCAGGTGTAGATAAAACAAGATTGGCCATGAGTTAATAATCATTAAAAGTGAGTGATGAGTACATAAGGGCTCATAATATAATTTTATTTAATTTTGCATATGTTTAAAAGTTTCCATACTAAAAGTTTAAAAGTTAGGAATAACTTCTGATCTCATAACGACGCAACAAATGAATATGTAAAAAAATTATTTTAAATTTAGAAGATTGTCTAGTTTCATCAATTACAGTTTCAAAGCATATTTGAGGGTGGAAAATCTAAAACATTCTATGCTGATTTTTTTATAGGCTAAAATTCTAGTGTGTCATATTTTTCTGATTTTCCTCCAATATTCCTGGGTGGCAATTTTGGAATAGCATTGGGAGAGAGAATTTTTCTATAGCTCTCTGGATGTTACTGATACATATTTAGCAAAAGTCCAAATGTACCAGAGTACATTTTTTATATTACTTTTCTATTTTGTTTCAACAATATACTCAATGGATATGTTGAAAATGCACTCCAGAACAAAAAAAGTTATTTGATAATTTTCAATAATTTTAAATTGTCAATTACTAGCATTTTTGCTGGAGAAAAAGATAAGAAGTGAGATTTGATGGGACTCATCCAAAAATGTTTTCTGTAAAAAAAATCAATCTTGTAGTATAATTTTAAATATCTGAGACTAAATTCATAGAAAGGAAAAGTTGAAGAATGCCATATCTTATTTAATTTATTGCTCAAAATGCAAAGCTTTGTGGAAGGCTAAGAGTAAACACTGTCATTTTATGGAAGATTTTAACTTTGTTTCTAATCAATTAAAATTTGAGAAAAATTTGTCATTATTCAGACACATATAAATCTTATTTTAAAAATAGTATTAACTAGTTTCTTATTGTTGCTCTAACAAATTACCCCAAACCTAGTGGATTAAAACAACACATATTAATTACCTTACTTTTCAGGTCAGAAGTCTGAAATGGGTTTCACTGGACTAAAATGCAGGCATCAGCAAGCCTGTGCTCTTTGCTGGGGCTCTGGGCAACAAGCTGATTTCCTGCCTTTTCCAGCTTATGTTGCTGCCTGTTTTCCTTGGCTTGTGGCCCCCTTACATTTTCAAAGCCAACAATGGCCAAATGAATCTTCTTCACCTTGCATCACATTGACACTAACTCTGTTACGTCTCGCTCTGTTTATGGCTTTTACAATTACATTGAATCCACAAGATAGTTGAGGATAATCTTCCTATTTTAAAATCAGCTGATTAGCAGGCTTAAATTTATTATACCTCAATTCCTCTTTGCCACATAACCTAACTTATTCACAGTTACAGGAATAAAGATGTGGACACAGACATCTTTGTGAGGGGCATTATTCTGCCTGTAACATAGCCCAACTAAACTATAATTAGGAAGGCTTCATTTCATAAATACTTATTTTTCACATATTTTTACATTTCTATTTTATTGGTAGGAAAATATGGCTGCTTAGAATTAGTAGTGATGCTTAGTTCTTTCAAGTGACTCAAATAAAAGAGCTATAAAAGCCACTTTGAATGCATATTCAAACCCTGAAGAAATGTTTACTGATGTATTCAAGTGACATCTATAGTTTCAAAACATTGAACAAAGTACAGTGGACTAAGGAATACCCTTAACTCAGCAGCATTTGTTTATGACTTAGGCATAATGTGTGATGCAGTTTCTGGGCTGTGTGATTTACCCAAACATCTGAAAGAAAGACATAACATTGCCAGAAGCCTATTCTGAGGTGTCAAAGCAGATTCAGGTCTTTGCATCAATGGCTGACAATCTTGGATCTTTTGCTGAAGAGGCTGTCAGAGCTTTTCAGAACCTGCTCTTTTAACAAAATTCACAACACAAAATAAAATGTCTTAAAAGAAGCCATGGAGAAATTCCCATTAGTCCTTAAGATAAAATAACCAAAATTATACATAAGAGAATCCTTTAAGAATATTATTTTTTTCTAAGATAAATGTATGCAAAATCATAAACTATATCAGAGATTAACATGTCTTCCGAAAACCATTTTGATACTGAAACCAAGAAGGGTACAGTTGCGCTCCAGCCCACTTTCTTATTTGGATAATCATAGTATCCTATATCATTTGGATTTTTAGATTTAAGTCATAATGATTGCTTTCTGAAAGACACTTCTTACATGAACTTAATGATCAGCCCCTAAAGTACTTGCATTTCAATGGTAGCCTCCGCAGATCATTTGGTGACGTATAGTATAGAAACACATTATGTTTAGCTAAACTCATATTAAACATTCAATATATGAGTAAGATACAAAGTAGCCTGATGGATTTTAAACTAAATTTAGAAGCCTAATTTAACATCAGAAGTCCTCTTCACAGTAAAGTCTAAATCATCTGTTGGAGTGTTCCAAGGTCTGTTTGTTTTTTCTGTTTTCTTTAGGGGAAATCTATTTCATACTAAGAAAATGCGCTTCTTTGTGTGTAGCCATGCTAGCTATTGATTAAAGATAATTTAAGAAAAGTGTCATTCAATGTAATGGATACATTCAAACTAATTCAACCTTTTGCCTCCCTAGTTCTTTGAATGATACCACAATTCTTTCAGTTTCTGAGGTGCAAAACATCACCTGTCTCCCACTTTCCCATCTCATCTTCCCATCTAATCTCCAGATGTAACAATAATAAAAATAATGAGGATCACTGTCATCTATATTCAATACATAAAGTTATACATCCTCTTCAGGGCTTACAATATTTCAAAATGAATATGAAATATTTCAATAAGCAACATGGCTAAGGCCATATACCTAGTATGTATCGTACTTAAAATTCAAATGCATGAGGTCTGTTTTGTTCAAAGTATAAGCCAGTTCCACTGAGCAATGACGCCTCTACTCCACCGAGTCATATTAGTCATTTTTCTGAAGCTGCCTGTATTGGTTCCTTCCTTTCCAGTCTCGTTGCTTCACTCCTTTGTCCAGGCCTTCATCACCTCTTATTTAGACTTCTGCAATTGCTTCTCAACTAGTTTCTACATTTCCAATATTTCATTCCTTAAAAGTAAAATTAAACAACTTTGATCATGTCCATTCCCTGCTCAAAGCCTCTAATGGTGCCACATAGCCTAGAGGTGGGTTTCCAACAGGCTGATCACAGACTTTCACCAGATGGATCATGAAACCACATTGCCACATTCTTTGCCACTTCCTCCTCTTCAATGTTGTGATTCACACATTTGAAATGCACAGGGAGGGTTGCCACACCAGTCACTTTCTTGCATTTCAAACGCCCCAGATTAAAGAGAATATGAATGACTAGGAGCTTTCAGCATGTCCCTCTTCACTGCCACATCCCATTCATTAGGGGGAGCTGGCTAGAAACCACACAAATTGAAATACCAAAGCCTGCCTGCAAATTCCTAATTCTTCCCTTGATCCTTGTGGTTTTCTGACAGAATGTTCCTTTTATCAAAATATCTGTTACCTTCTCAATTTCTCTCCTGAACAAATACTCAAAATACCAGACTGCCCAATTTGAAATGCATGCTCACAAAATTCCAGAGATGTCAGTCTATTAGATGTAATGCAAACTCCCTACCCTGTATTCAAAGTTCTTCATCATTTGACCCATCTCCCATTTAGTCTTATTTCCACTACTTTTCAACGTTCACCCTGACTCCAGCCATCTCTGGCTACTCTTTCATGATCCTACAATCATCCACATACATTCATACTATTATACATGTATTCAAAGCATTTCTCCTACCTAGTTACCTGCATTGTTATTTATTTACCTGAATATCAAAAAATTTTCTCTACTCAACTAACTGTATAGAGAACTAGGACTTCCAGGCAACAGTGAGGTATTGGCCCAAATAACCTCTTTAATCTAATGCTGAGAACATTGCTCAGAATGATCATCCCCTACTGAGAACTCTTTGTCCATAAACTTGATGACGCAGTTTCAGGATTACGGGGCTTGAAAAACTAGAGAAAATTTCATCCAATCCTCTCACTTTTCATTCAACTAACATATAAAATCCCTCACATTGGTATCCATGTATGTTTTGTGTATTTTGTGTGTTTGTGTGCTTTATATCTTAAACTAGATCCCTCCCTTGAGGGAGGAAACATGTTTTATGTGTCTTTGTGCTTCCTAATGGTAGATATTTATTTGATACATATTTACTGGATGACAAATTCAAGATGACTAAAGTGACTAAACATTACCAGAATTTATGTAAAGTATAATCTCATTTAAGAGGGTATTGTATTCAAAATTAAGTGTGGAAATGGCCAAGGGGGAAAAAAACACATAAAAATAAATTCCACATTTTCTCCAAAAAAATAAAAAAGAAATCTGGGCACAGGAAATAGACTAGAGAAAATACATGAATAAAGGGTAAAAAATCAAAAATTTCTCATTTGGCTATTTTTTTCTAATGACTTTCGGTAAGACCACAGAATAACATACAAATAAAACAGTAAGATGGCTTCAGAAAAAGTCCAAGTATAGTACAGGATCTGCAAACACAAATTTTTAAAAATATAGTTATCTATAATTTTCACTAAATGGCTTATTTTAAACAAATAGTTGCTATTCTAAGGTGAATTAATTAGGAACTATATTTGTTGTCTTTGGATGTACAATTGTAATCAAGTCATGCGTAAAGTTTATTAAAGCTTGATGATTTTTTCAACAGTGCTTCAGGCTCTGTATTCAATCCAAATACACATATACCAAAAATATCTATCTCTATTTCAAGTTTTAAGTCTCAAAAGGGTATAATTGTGCTTTAATTACTCAAAGGTTTGTTAAATAAACACTAAAGAGTTTGATTGCCAAATGTATTATCTTAGAAAGAAAAAGAGACTGATATTTTAAAGACAGAGTTCCTAATATTAAAAATCAACATATAAATATATGCCTACCATCGCTGGATTTTAAGTATGTTCTGTGGGGTAGGAGCTTCCCTTCCTGTAAGCCAGGCTGTGGGGAATTCAGAAAAGTGAATTGTGCTTGGGACAGAGGGACAAAGAAAAGAGTTGTCCAGCTCTCCTGAGGCCAGGGGAATAACTGCTATTGCAGCCACCAATGAATAGGCTATGATTTTTGGCTGGGTGATCTTTTGAGTCATTACCACTTCCTCTATCTGAACAACAGTTAGACTCTCATGCTCAGTGTTCCTTTTTGTTCAAACATTCTACATGCCAAAAAACAAGGCCAGGTAGGCCAATATTGCTTGATCTGAGGAGTTTTAATAGAGTGACTCTATTACATAATATTCCAAAGACACTTTCAAAAGTTTTTAAAAATCAAATGTGGCACATGTACACCATGGAATACTATGCAGCCATGAAAAAGGATGAGTTCATGTCCTTTGCAGGGACATGGATGAAGCTGGAAACCATCATTCTCAGCAAACTAACACAGGAACAGAAAACCAACCACCACATGTTCTCGCTCATAAGTGGGAGTTGAACAATGAGAACACATGGACACAGGGAGGAGAACATCATGCACCGGGGCCTGTAGGGGCATGGGGGGGGCTAGGGGAGGGAGAGCATTAGGAGAAATACCTAATTTAGATGACAGGTTGATGGGTGCAGCAAACCACCATGGCACGTGTATAGCTATGTAACAAACCTGCACATTCTGCACATGTATCTCAGAACTTAAAGTATAATAATAAAAAGTTAGAAGTCTTTATTTGTGACATTGTGTTTTCAAAACAAAACGTTAATCTACCTGCAAAAAGAAGAAAAAATATCAAATGGGATCATTCTTATGGCAAAAAGGATACATGTGTGGAATTTTTATTTTTAACAGACTGCCATATTTGAAAATTCCAATCTTTCATCTGTATTTGCTCTACCTGGTATTGTGTGAGTGAGTAGAGATACATGGATGGACAAAACATGGTTTCTTCCATTAGACTCATAGCCTAGTGGGAGAAAACAGTTAAGAACACAAATTACAATAAAACATAGTGGTAGAGGAACACTCAGGATTCTATGGGAACTGAAATCAGGTGTGCTTTGCAACTGAGATTTTGGAAGGCTTGCACAAGGCAAAGGGTCACTTGGAGCAAATCTCAACAGATGAACAAAAAAACGGGGCAGGGAGGTGGAGATAAAGGGAAAGGATAGGCTTCTAAGAGGCAGATATCAATACATGCAAAGTATAGTAAATACCATAGTGTATATTGCAACAGACAGGAATTTACTCACAACTATAGAACACACAAAAAATGTAAGTTTTAGAATTTTTTAAATGAATTTTCTTTTGCTCTGGACACGTCCTTTCTTCCCTATCACTTTCACTGGAGAGTAGAAAGAATACTGAAGTTCTAAATAAGCCCCCGCTGCCTTGACATAAACTGGGTCTCTTTGGAGAAGCTTGTATATTTCAAGGTTTCTTCACCCTTCTTCATCTTTGTTTCTCCTCTGGTAGCCTCCAGATGGCACAAGGAAAGCTCATGTAATTTCATCTTGGAAGGAAGGGGTGTCCTGCCTCTGTGTGGTCCTTCTCTACAGGCTTTTACTGATCTCCACTTGAGATGTCATTTTATTGACTGATATCTGGATGTCATCCAGCTGCAATAACTTGTGGGAATTCTTTTTGTATGGACTAGTGTGTGTGTGAGTGTGGCTCCTGGAGAAAGCAGCTGTTCCTCCCATCAGCCCCCCAACATGGCTTAGCCCCCTGAAACTCAACTCTGTCTTTATTTGGCCAATGATTCTGGAGAATCTGCCTTTGCACCGCCACATGGTGGCTTTCTCTTGGCTGACACACTCAGATACTCTCTGAGACTCCCATAGCATCCCATGACAACCTCTGAATCTCTTTCATGACATTTGCAGGCCATGAGAAATAAAGGACGTCAGGATCTCTCACACTCTCTACCTCGCCCTGCCACAATTTCTGCTCGGATTCAGGTCCACATATTGGTAAAAGGACTGAATCAGATAACTTGAAATTTTCTCAGTGTATGATCTTGAAGTCCACAGGAACTAGCCCTGGAGTTACTTCAAAACATTCTCATTGTTTAACAGACTTCACTGGAGTGGGCGGAGTGGTCAGGAAACAAGACATTCCTGGAAAATTGATTGTCCTGGCTCTCTCTCTCTCTCTCTCTCTCCTAGATAAAAAGAAGACTCTCTATACCCTTCCTGTTAAAGAAGGATTTCCTTTGTATTACATTTATTATTTTCTTTATATTCTCTCATCTTTGCCTTAAGAGAAAAAAGACTGCAGGAAAAAAAAAGATGTTTGCTGAGAAGGGAAAATGTATTAGGAAATATTTCAAAACATATTTGGGGAATTACATGTGGTTTGCGTAGTGGCCATTTAATTCCTAAAGGCACAGATCCCTGAATTTGGAAATAATGTACCTGGGCTTTTTCAGCTGATACTACAAATGGGAAAACAGCTTTACCAGTGACATATTTTCTTGATTTAGGAAGGTGGGTTCGTGGTTCAGAACAAGAGCTCTGAAGCCACATTATCTGGGCTCAAAGTTCATATCCACCACCTATTTATTGTGTATGCTTGGGAAATTTACATTACTTCTTTTTATGCTTTAGTTTCCTCATCTGTAAAAGAGCAAAAACAATAGTTCCTACTTTGGATAACTGTTGTGAAAATTTATTAATTGTGTATATTAAAAAAAAGAGTGGCTGGCATGAAGAAAAAAACTAAAAAATGCTGGCTTTATTAACATTCATGAAAATTAAACTTATTATTTTCTAATCTGGTAAGAAAAATCCATCTTGACCCATGGTGAATATGCATATATATAATTAATCCTTTATCACTAAAGTTAATCTTTGAAATTTTAGCCATTTTTCAACCTACAGAATGGGAGAAAATTTTTGCAACTTACTCATCTGACAAAGGGCTAATATCCAGAATCTACAATGAACTCAAACAAATTTACAAGAAAAAAACAACCCCATCAAAAAGTGGGCAAAGGACATGAACAGACACTTCTCAAAAGAAGACATTTATGCAGCCAAAAAACTCATGAAAAAATGCTCATCATCACTGACCATCAGAGAAATGCAAATCAAAACCACAGTGAGATACCATCTCACACCAGTTAGAATGGCGATCATTCAAAAGTCAGGAAACAACAGGTGCTGGAGAGGATGTGGAGAAATAGGAACACTTTTACACTGTTGGTGGGACTGTAAACTAGTTCAACCATTGTGGAAGTCAGTGTGGCGATTCCTCAGGGATCTAGAACTAGAAATACCATTTGACCCAGCCATCCCATTACTGAGTATATACCCAAAGGATTATAAATCATGCTGCTATAAAGGCACATGCACACGTATGTTTATTGCGGCACTATTCACAACAGCAAAGACTTGGAACCAACCCAAATGTCCAACAACGATAGACTGGATTAAGAAAATGTGGCACATATACACCATGGAATACTATGCAGCCATAAAAAAGGATGAGTTCATGTCCTTTGTAGGGACATGGATGAAACTGGAAAACATCATTCTCAGTAAACTATCGCAAGGACAAAAAACCAAACACCTCTTGTTCTCACTCATAGGTGGGAATTGAACGATGAGAACTCATGGACACAGGAAGGGGAACATCACACTCCGGGGACAGTTGTGGGTTGGGGGGAGGGAGGAGGGACAGCATTAGGAGATATACCTAATGCTAAATGACGAGTTAATGGATGCAGCAAAACAACATGGCACATGGATACATATGTAACAAACCTGCACATTGTGCACATGTACCCTAAAACCTAAAGTATAATAATAAAAAATTTAAAAAAAAGAAATTTTAGCCATTTTTCTTTTAGCAGAATAGAAACAGATAAACACCATGTTAAATCTTATCACTATTTAGGCATGCAATCTAGAAAAACATGGCTAAGTCTGTTACATTTTAGATAATCACCATATATGCTTATTTACCTAAAAGGCAGCAGCCACACGATGCTTTCATTTTCTCTTTATTCCATTTGAAAATAAATTATTTCCTTGATATGTATTCATGACTTTTGTTAGAGTTCATGGAAACCTTGAGGTCAAGCCAAGGCAAAATTTGGCCTTAAGTGAAACTAAGCAAGATACCATGACAATTTGTTGTCTCTTAATCATATAGGACAACTTGAACAAGTATCATTATTGAGTAGCTTGATCCCTAGATGCTACTATAACTGTTGAGGCATCTTGAAGTTATCCTGCAAATTATATTTTAATGAAGATCTGAGTATGACTTGATTTGTCCATGATTATACTTTAATTTCTCTTTACTACTCCATTTGATGCATGGATTTGATTTTTAAGTTAGCCAATATTTTTTTCATCAACAAAGTATAAGAAATTCTTTTTGACAACTCTTTTTTAGGCATGCTGATCTCTGAAAAATCTAGAAATTCATTTAATGAAATGTCAATTTGGAAGGAAATGAAAAAACTTAAGAGCCATTCAAAAATGAACAAGGAAAAAATGTGGTAATAAACCCCTATGATGTTTACTATTTTAAAGGAAGACAAAAAAAGTGACATAATTTACCTTAAAATGTTTAACATAAATAGTGAATGATAAATGCCAATACAAAAAGTTAAAATAAATATTGCATACCGAAGATATTTTGAAGTTAGAAAAATAGACAAGATACCTGCATTATCTTTAACAGAATTCAGCAAACTAGAGTACTCCAACTATAAACAATAAAAGGCATTAAAATATGTGAAGCTAAACTTTAAACTTGTAATTGCTGGAAAAATCTACATTATTTCTGAAGAATGGATGATTTGCTGAATAAAAGATTTACTAGAAAGAAGTAGCCTCATGCACACTTAAAGATGTTTAAGCGTGATAAAGTTCTTTTATTCTCCCAAAGAGTAAGGAAATTCTCAGATTTGACATAGCAGGTTTAGAGTAGATTGTGAATAAAATGAACTTTCTTGTCTCTGAATCTTTTTCTTTTATATTTTGTAAGTGCCATCATAAGCCTTTGGGAAAGCTTTGTTTTTGCTAACATGAATACCGGAAATTGCTGTGTATATAAATGGCATAAAGATAATAGTTCCAGTTCTTGAGCAACAGATCACTCTTTCTTACTAATAAAATTGATCAATGCATTAGAAGTTACAATATATAGCTCTACATTCAGTAGAAATAATCACACATAAGTGTTTTTGAATGACTGGATGAAGAAAAGAACAATTACAGGTTGTAAAATGTAGTACCAAAATACAGATTCTTGTATTTGAATCAGAAAAAGAAGGTAATTAAAATAAATGAAGCAACTTATTTAAATATTTATAAGCAACTTTCAAAAATTGGGACTCTAGAAATAAAAAATACTCTTGGATACTTCCATTTCACCATCAAAAGGCTGTCACTAACATCCTATTTAATGAAACAGAATGGGCCAAAGGAATACTTGTTTGAACAATAACTTAAGACAAAATTTTGATGAATTTCTTAGTGTCTATGATATACTGAGAATTTGCCTATAACTTCCAAGTGGTCTGGGCACTCATTAAAACATGAGACCATCGCAGTTTACTGAACTGGTATTTTATCTTCCCCTTCTCCATCTATGGCTCTACCATTGTTGTAGTCCTATTCCCCAAAAGTAGTTAGAATGCAGTATATAAATGAATGCTCTAATAAGACATCTTACATTAGTTACAATTTTCACTTCCAACTGCCCATGTATTTGCCTTGTTTATTCCTCTGTAACTTTATGTATTGTTTTCAAACCCCCAACAAACATATAGCAATATACCTGTCAGTCATAAACTTTCTTCTAAAAGCAGCCAGTCTTATACATCAAGTATGTCCCATGCTGTGAACATCTATTTCCAAACAAGGTTAGGACAAGTGAAGGTATAAATATAAATGTGACAACGTCAATTAGAAACAATCTTATAAAAGAAGCTTAGGGGCAAAAAAAAGTCTGGATTTTAATTATCTCAAAATCATTCTCTTAAAAATATTATTTTATTAGAAATTGTACAGAAATACTTTATAACCTGAGGAAATATAAGACAAGATTTTAAATTTACAACATATAACAATAATAGCGAAAAGCAAAAAAATATTTAGCATCAGTACAACTTTTCAAATGACCAGCTGACAGGAAGGTGTAGATAAAGGCATAGACAAAACAATGAAATCATTTAGTTATGCACATTTATGTGCATTCAAACCAGAAAAAAAGTAAATAAAAGAGCAATGCAATCTGTGGGAATACACATTTTTAACATTTTCTTATAATCTGAAATAATCTACATTACACTCAATTTATGTGGAAAAGTCATTATGTGGTTTCTAAACAGAAATGTACTTGCCTGTTATCCCAAGGTTATCATTTTTTAAGCATGTAAAAATTAAGGTTTTAAAAGTGTTTCTTAAACTCATTTTATTAAAATGGTCAAAAACAATAAGAATTATTTCATTGGCCAATCACTCTAACCTTACCCTGTATATTACAGCTTGGGCTAACCAATCAAAATGCAAAATATTAGCAAGGTCATAGTAGTATAACAAAACATACTACTATATTTCACAGATTACAAAAGACATTAAAATTCTGATACCCCATTCATAAGGAAAAGATTGTAATGAGAATAGAAAATGGCACAACATTAATTCATTGTGTGACAAAGAATATAATGAGAATGGGAAATAGTACAAACATAACTCATTCTTGTTACAGTTTTAAGATTGTAATGTCATGGTTCATATCACATACTTAGCAAGAATGTGGTAGCCAATGTGTTGCAATATTCAATGGCTATTCTGAATTTAGTGAGAGCATTATTATATGTATCTATATAGATATATAATATTTTAAAACTTTCAATTTTGGGAAGGAGTGTATTTAAAAATTAAATAATGTTGCTAAAAAGTTTCATTTGAAAAGATAGCATGTGTACGATTAAAATGTGAAGAATGTCATAAATCCAGTAGACAAGTGAAAATATGAAACTAAAATGTGCTATTGGATACATTCAAATTAATATTTTAAAATAGAATAAAATATATTGGTAAGCAATTGCCTTAAATCATTTTATAAAGCAATACATGATTTTATAAAATATGCAACTATTACATTGCAAAGTCAGGGAATGTTTGCAGAGTGGTTGCAACTCTTCACTTGATAATCAGTTCTGCTCTCTGGCTATTCTAAAGAGAACAAATATGCCCCCATAAGAACTGGAGGTAATATTCTAGTAACTATATAACACTGGGAAAGTAAAGTTGGTATTTTGCAATAAAAATATTATGTTTAATTGCAATATAAATAGTCTAATGAGCACCTGTGGTCAGGAAAATTTTTTTTAAAGGTCTAAAAAGTTGCTTTTAAGCAATTATAAAAATAACCAGTGACAACTCCATTTCACCAACTTTAAAAATTATCCCCACATGTAGAAGGGCGTATTATGGATTATCACAGACATTTCGTGTATGTGTGTATATACTTAAAAATGCATTCCCTTGTCAATTCTACTTTTTAATTACATAAGCAGTGGTTAATATTAAGATTAGATTTAAACTTATTTGCATTCCTTAAATAAATATCCAATAACATGCTGGGATGTGGGGTCAAATTTAATTAACCCAGGATTTTAAAATTGACATAAATTATCTCAAAAATAGATAACCCACACATTTTTAATTGAGTAGTTGGCATGGGAATATTCCACATTCAAACATCTTTAGTTTATGGGGAAACTTGAATACAAAAAGAATTTTTGCGAAATGAATAATTACCTCTGTTAAAAATGTGTTCAATGGAGAAAAAATTGCTACTTCCATTATTAAATCAAAATTTGACCTAAGAACCCGTTTAACACCATATTTACTATCTTTTACAGGATATAATTAAATAATGCTTTTAAAAAAATAGTTTACAAAATTTAAAGTTCTTATAACTTTCAAGATTTCACTGATTATTTGGTACCCTAAAATAATATTTAAAATAATAATCTGTTCTATAAATTAAGTTTCTGCATGATACCTGATAATAACATGGAAATATAGACAGAGATAGTTTTACTGGATGTTAGTAAGGCTATTATTCATTAATTGGATAGGTTGTAAAACTGTTTCTTAGTGAAACTAACTAGTTTGGGAGGCTAGTATCTTAATGGATTTTAAAGGAGACTTTAGAATTTAGGAATTACATTGTCCAAAACTAATTGTGTATCTAATGGATGAGTAGGATCTCTTTCTCAGCAACTCACTCTATGGCACAAAGAACTCATATCCATATTAATGGCCCCGAAGATTGTGGTTTTAAAGGAAGTGAAAGCAACCTGAAGAATTCTATGTGCAAAGTCTTGTCAAAATGATCTCAAAGTCCATACAGATTCCAAAAAGTGAGATGATTCCAATATTTAACATGCCCATTTCAAAAAATAAATTATTTGGTCCAAAAATGTTAAATAAAAAAGAAAGTATACTGAGCATAATTACATTGAATGTAAACAACCATGGATTCTCAGGTCAGGCACGCTAAAGGACAATTTTGATGTGTAATTACAATGCCTAAAAACAGACATGCTTTTTGTTTACTAATTTTGAGTGTTTTCAGTTTGCCACGGGCAGTTGGACAATTGCTTTGTATTGCAAAATTTCCTAATATTTTAATTCTAGTTTTCTTAATTTTTCCAAATAAAAGTCTCAAGATAAGTTAATTCAATGCAGAAAACAATGTGAGGCTTTCTTAACCATGGAATACTGTACTATATGCACATAAGCAGTTTTATGTATCTAACATGACTCTGGCTCTTTAACTTTTAATGTACCAATTAAGATGTTCAGACCTCAGATTTAAATAGCTGTCTATGACTGCTGACAGTTGATTTATTTCCTGATAATCATGGGAGCTGCTAAGTAAAAAAACAGAGAAAGCATCTCTTAAAGAACACTGATATTCTGCCTAGCACTTGCTGAATTCTAATTCTGTGATTACGACGGAGAGAAGAGCTAAAATCTGAACACATTGCTCCCTTTCTTGAGAATTGTTTTTCATCATCTAACAAACACTTTTGACCATTATAAATATGTCAACCACTGCATAGGATCTGGAATTCAACACTGAACTTGTGATACTGAGATAGAACATATACTTCAAGTTTTTAAAATTTCAGCTAGGATATAAAGGTGATAGTGCTGATAAATCAATTTTTCATAAGAAAGTAAAATGTATTCATTCTCTGTGGTAGGCACAATAATGGCCTTCCAAAGATGTCCATATCCTAATCTCCAGAACCCACAAATGTCTACCTTGCATGGCAAAGGAGACTTTGCAAGTGTGATTAAGTTAAAGATCTTGAGGTGGGGAGATGATCCTGGATGATCAAGGTGGGATTAATATAATCACAAGGATCCTTAAGAGTAAAAGTGGGAGGCAGCAAAGTCAGAAAGAAATTTGAAAACGCCATGCTTCAGGCTTTGAAGATGGGAAAAGGGGCCAGGAGACAAGAAATACAGGTGGCTGTTAGAAGCTGGAAAAGGGAAGAGAACAAATTATCCTCTAGAACACAGCCCTGATGACACCTTAACTTTAACCAAGTAAAACCCATTTCAACGTCTAATCTCCATAAGATAATAAATTTGTGTTACTTTGAGCCACTAAGTTTGTGGCTGTTATAGTAAGAATGGGAACTAATACTACCTCCAATATTTATTTTAAAAGACTTTTTAAGAGAAAGTTTCAACATACATCACTTTAAAACCATGTAAACTGGTAAAATTATATTTTTAACTAAAATTGTGCAATAGCAATATCATAACTTACCCCTGCAAAAAAGTTTTTGCCATTTATGGTTGAAAAATTCTTACTTAGAGCTCAAAAAGTGCTTTCAAGTTAGATGTATATTTAAATGCCTTTCCTCTGAAAATGTTTCCATTTCTTCTGCAGTACAGTTAATGAAAGACAACACAATAACAGAATAAACCAACTAAGTAACAAAAATTTTATTTTTACTTCTTCTGTAGATGGTTCCTATGATGAAGAAGCCTTACTATCTTACTTATTCATTTGCTGTAATAATCCTTGGCAAATACAACTCATCACCTGATTATACCCTTGGTAAATTTCCTTATTTTGCAGTCTTTATAGAGGAAAGATACCCATCACCATAAATCTTAAATATCTTTGCAAGTACAAGTGAAAATACAAGCCCATATATGTTAACAGCTGTACAACTGCCTCTTGGGATAAATGTATTATAGATGTAGAACAGTCATAATGGCACTCACGATCTCATTTTTCCCATTTCACAGGTTTTATACCTGTGCCATCTGGGCAATACACCTGGATGTATGACAGGATCCTTACAAGGCCTGGCTTTCTAAATCGCCTTTTCTGGCCCCTGATTTTTGTGGAGTTCTTTTAATTTTTGTTTCACACTAAACCTAAGTGTCTTATATAGATTGTGATGCATATAAACATTAGTATTAGAAGCATATTTTGCTGTGATTAAAAAAAAATGAGATTTAGTTTTATGAGATACAAATCAATGAGATCATGCATTTTCTTTTATTCTCTTCATTAACAAGGAGACTTTGGCCAAGTCATTAACTAATCTCTGCTCATTTCCTCATCTTTCTGAAAACTAAAGAAACAATTGAGATTATTGTTAGGTTTAAATGAGATAAATGCACCTGGAAGGGGATTTTTTTGAAGTGATATTTACATAATTTGTTTTATTGTTTAATTAGTGATATTTATTCAAGTGAAATACAATGTAATTGAATACAAAAAATACTTTTATTTCTTTTACTCCTTTTCAATTTTTCTTTCATTTTTATTCCTCATTGACTGTTTTTTCCCCTCATCCAGCAATTGCATTACTACTATGTCATTATTATACATATTTTGGGTAGAAAAATTAGAGTAGGTAGAACAGAGGTTGATGTTACTCAAGTCAACATAAATTCACCATAAAATAGTTCCTCATCTATTCTTGTTCCCTTCTTTTGAGAGAGGCAACTCTGTGACTTTCAAAGGTTATCTTGTCTGAAGAAATGTCTAGTGCGTCCAAATATGATTATTATAACTGCATCCTCATGTCAATGACAGTATTCCTGGTAATGACAAAGTCATTCATTTTAACACAGTTGGTCTGTCCCGTTCTTGCCCTCTTTTATTTGGGTGCTCCGACTCTTCTGTAAAGTCTTTGCCTCTTCTGGTTCTCAGTGTGTTCAAACCTCTTAACATGCAGGGACACCACTTGATTGTCCTCCCAAGCAATCTTCCTAGAAGCATTCTCTTTTCACTCTTTTCCCCAGAATAGCTGCATTAACACATTCTGCTGGAGGAGATTCACTCCTCAAAATTCTAATTGATTAACATAAAAATATGGCTTATGAGTTATGTCAAATCTCATTTCAAGTCTTGGTCCTGGCATGGCATATGACCTAGTTTTTCCCTACTGGAAATGATTTCAATAAAAATGAATCTTCTTTAAGTTCTAGAGATAAGACACAATAATGAGTGGTGAAAAGTAATACTATTAACAAATTATGGTTTTGTTAAATATGTGGAGGGAAGCTGGGCAAATGAAAAGCTGAATCACTATCACTTGTATTGAAGTATAGGTACATATATACACATTTTAAATTCGGCTTTCCAAAAACGTATTCACAGAAACACCACTATATAGCATTTCGAACGTGCATTTTCCGGGTATGATGCTTCTGTGACGGTCAGTACTGACACCACGGTTTTGTCTCTCTGACCCACTGACTGAGCGTGCAATTGCTGGTCATCCTCTTAGCCATTTGGCAACTGTAACGCCACAAAGGAACCAGACAACTTTTCTCCTCATTATGTGCAGTTAAGTTTATCTTTGCGAGTGTTATTTGTAAGAAAGGCAGCAAGACTGGGAAACAAACCAAAGAAAATAAAGTTAACATAAATGCTTCAAAGGAGACATGTGTTGCTAATGGCTTTTCAGAAACCACAGGGAGTGAGGGAGTAACACTTCCACTCCACTGAGCTGGCTTAATTCTTTCAAACCATGTGAACTATTTGAAGGGCTTTATAGAATTTCACTTCTGAATCAGGACTTTGCTACTTTAAAAGTGGCTGTTACTATTCTAATAGCATGAAAGGCAGTAAGAAAATACAAAGAAAAAAATTCAAGACGTAACTTCTGGAAATGCATCTGCCATTTTCATGGTGGTCAGGCACACATCCAGGGCAGCAACCATTCTTCCATGGTGATAAATATAAAAGATGTCTTTGAGGAAAACTATGCATGTAGATGAGGATCACACTAGGACAAAGTCATAATTTTACATATAGCTTAGGACGAAGGTAGTAGTTCAAATTTTCCTCCTTTTAAATGGATACCCATCATCCAAATAAGTTCTACAAATCATTTCTAAGCAAGGCAGAGAGGGAAAATTACTTTTACTCAACATTTAGCGTTATTACAGTATCTTTAATTTAGGTGAGGTCAGTTAACGGGACCAATAAATGTGAATCTTTTGTGTGTGGTGTGTATACTTCATATAAATTACATGAAATTTCCGGTTTATCAGCAAGAGTATTTGTACCCATTTTATAAAATATGTATAAGGACATCAGATGAGATGAAATGAAGAAGTCAGAAGACTTGGGTTCTAAAGATTGCTGAATGAATGTACCTGCCATGAACCAATGGTGTTACTTTGAGTTATTAAATTCCCTTTGCCTGGATATTTTCATCTGTGAGACAGATGTTTTTAATTCAGCTACCTATAGCCACACTTCCACCTCCATTGTTCTATGGCTTCTATAATAAAGTTACCCTTTAATATTGAAGTTGAATTCAGAGCTGCAAGAAATAAGTTTAGGGAAAAAGATTTTTCAAGACCTTCAGCAAGAACAAATAAGCCAAAAACCTTTGCATGAGTTGGTCCTAGCCCTCTTTTGGTTCCATGGACTCAGGAATCTGTCCTGACACCTCAGCTACCATGCCCAGCTCTGCTACTATTGTCTGTGTTAACATAATTAGTCAGGTAGCTTTTAATAACAGTTAATATTGTTTCTGTTATTTTTTTCTGTTATTATTTTTTGAGATTTATTATTTGGACAAAAATTGCAATTTATTTCTAACATAGATGGTTAACTTTAAGAATTCTCAGCAGCTAGCCAGTCTACCACCCCCAAACAACTTTATTTAAAAGAAGAAAAGAATTATGGAATGGTCAGGTTACTTTGTTTATAAGTAACAATTGTCTTCTTGAATTTATACATAATCAAAGATTCTCAATTCATTTAAAAGCAAACAATTGAGCTGAAAGCAATTTAATTGTTATAGACCCAGATGCAGGATCCATTAAAGGGATTTGCTACTAAGAGAGATCCGCAGCAGAAAGGTACAGGTTTTAATGTCATGAGTTGATGTGGGAATGTTTAAAACTTTGAAGGTAGTTCTTTGAATAATCTCATCCATAACTAGTAAGGCTTCACTGAATATCGATTTTGACTTCCAGGCCATTAATTGGCAGCATTCTGTCCTAAGATAAAAAGTTAAATCTAGTAATGGTTATTTTATTTTACATTTGCTTTAAAAAAATGGTATATCTGAAGTTCAACCGAATATGAACTTTTATGGAGTGCTTGGAATTTCCTTCCAGTGCAATGACATTAATGGCATCCTGGGCTCTGTTAAATGAAAGACAACTGAGGAAATTAGCGAGGTATTTATTTCTATGAGTTGTGAAAGCTCAGTTTTCTAACCTAGGAAATGCTTTCATAGTGGTGTGGTGGTGTGGATCGTTAAGAGTATTTATTTTGTGATTTTAATTGAGCTTTCCAGGTCATGCTTACTGAATTTTGGATCTTCCCCCCAGCCATTCATCTTTTGATCTTATGGTTTGTATTATCTCCAGAAACTTTCAGTAAAGTCAATGCTGATTTTTTCACTTAGATAAGCTTATTCTTTCCTTTTAATAAAGCAAAGGAATTTCTCCAAAATCAAAGAGTTAAAAAATGTTGGGAATATTTAAAAAGTGAATTTAGTCTAAGAGGTCATGTATATACTAATGGTGACTAACAAAATTGAACACACAATAGAATATCTAGTTTAGGAGTAGATATTCAGTTTCACATTATATATAAAGAGGAGTTTTAGAGCTGAAATTCTATTTTAAAGCGATACTAGAGGACAGTAATTTTTAAATAGAAAGAGCAGGGGGAAAGTGCATCCTTCCCAGAGAAGTAGATCAAAAGAGGAAAGGAATTTTTCAGGCTTCACTCACCCTGCCTTTACCTGCCTACAATGCTAACATACTTCTCCTTGGGCACCTCCCACCACCCATCTCAAAGTACCATCATGGTTACTAATAGGAGTCTGTGCTGACCTCAAGTGTGATGATGTAGAAGAAAAGTTGAAACCATTGCACTTTGGCATGCATTGTACACTTAAAGGACCCAAGTACTAGATGCAAAATCTAAATGAATTACTGGGAGATGTGAAGGAACATTTTTTTTCTCTGAAATATGCTTTTTTTCCCCTAATTTCGAAAGACCAGTGAGTATAAGAAGTATTCCCAGTCCCTGTTAACTCTATCAGAAAA
Source organism: Nomascus leucogenys (assembly GCF_006542625.1). Taxonomy (NCBI): domain Eukaryota; kingdom Metazoa; phylum Chordata; class Mammalia; order Primates; family Hylobatidae; genus Nomascus; species Nomascus leucogenys. Next base: position 98,024,293 of record NC_044385.1, read on the forward strand.
AGAAGAGTGAAAGAGTGAGGAAAAAGAGAACTGACCCTTGGTCTCAGCCTCGTGGACTCAGTGGGTCCAAGGTGAACTGGAAGGCAAATGCCCTGTCTGAGGAGGGGCAACTGCTGCCCGTTTTCTCCTGATGGTTTACCAGGAAGATATGTGGGCTCTGGATTGCCAGATCTAGGTTGTTTTTTTTTTTTTTTCAGAAGATGTTTTTAATGTGTATTTTTATATGAAATCTCACACGTTTCAAATACTGACTACTAATATGGAAAATATTTTAACAGTGTGCGACAAGCAAAGCCCAATTGCAGGTTACGCATTTGGAACTTCTGATCTGTAATTTTATTTTATCTTGTTTTATTGGGAACAGATATATATATACATATATATATGTGCAGGGAGGGGAGAAGAAAATTATTTCAACTCTTAATATTATTATAATATCTTCAACTTAGGTGAAGTCAGTTAATGGGGCAGTAAGTTGAATCTTTTGTTTGCTGTACTTACAACTTAGGTAAATTACATTCAAGTTCCTTGTTTATCAGCAAGAGCATTTGCACCCATTTTATAAAATATTGGTAAAGTCATATGTGGTAAAATGAAGGAGGAGACTTGGTTTCTAAAGATTTGCTGAGTGAATAAATATATATCTGTACCTAATAAAACTATAACATATACATACCTATACTTAATATATACACACACAAACACACATATATATATATACACAAGATAAAACACATGTATCTTAGCAATTTTCAAAAATCAAGGCTCAAGACCAAGGAAGAATGGCATACAAGACAGACAAACTCAGAGTTTAAAAGAAAAATAATCTGGATTGTGGGTTAACTCAGATGACACAATTTTCTGTGCCCCAGTTTCCTCTCCTGTAAAGAAAATAGTCAGATTAAATGTCCTCTAAGCTATATTCTACCCAGAAAGTTCTATAATTTTAACATCCATGAGGAGTTCACCAAAATAATTTAGAAATGCATGAGTTTAAATGTGCATGTTTTCACATATGTCTGGATTTATAAGCATAGAAGTAGTTAAAGGTGTAATTAATTAATAACAGCTATTGGCCCAAAGTATTCTATTTTTTTTTTCATTTGTAGTAGCCAATGGTCTACATCATTTAGGCCCACATTCTTACCTATTATACTATATTGCATTGCCCACTCAAGTGTCTATGGAAAGAACAGTTATAGAGCTACTTATCTACAGAATACATCACTCCAGAAAACAAACCAAGAATTATTTTAGAAAAATTGTACTCTTAATTCAAAATTTCGCATTAAATAACTACAATATTTAAACATTCATTTTGTTTACCATTGTTTTAATATACAATGTTTATGCTGCTTTAGAACAACTACGCGGCAATTCCACTGAAATCCCATTTCCAGCTAACACGTGGTTCTATCTGTTTTCTCTTTCAGTGCAGAAAAGCAGAGAAGTAGAATTGTTATACTTCCATTCAGATATAAGAGATTAGATGTGTATTTTCACTGTTTCATTTTTAAAAATGAATAATTAATGATGAGTATATTTAGGTATCACTATTTTGTCTAATCTAATGACTCCCAAGGTTATATGTACATCAAAATCACCAGGGTGCTGTTAAAAATATGGACCTCAACCTTAGAGATTCTGATTTCTGGTTCAAGATAGGGGAGGTGCTATCGTAATCTAATAACTTTATTTACAGATAAGGAATTGTTTACACAGGTAAGTTCAATGGTTTTAAGATAGGAATTCATCTTTCATTTTTGACTTGAATAGATTGTAATTGGACAAACTGAAAGCAACATTTTTGGACCTGGACTAGCCACAAATGCAAATCTTGATGCAGACTTCTTTCTAGTTGCATTCATTTTTAAATGTAAAAAAACAATTATTTCTAATGACATCATTTTTAAATATTAAATGTGACCTAATCAAAATTGACAAATAAATAAGAACAATATGTTAAGTATTTGTTACGGCCACAATATGTCCTCCCAAGGTTTAAATGTTACAACCCTAACCTCCCAGTATCTCAGAATGGGACTGTGTTTGGAGACAGGGCCTTAAAGAAGTGATAAAGTAAAAATGATGCTGTTACAATGAGTCCTAATGTAATCTGACTGGTGCCCTTATAAGAAGGGGACATTTAGGATGGGCACACTGGCTTACACCTGTAATCTGAACACTTGGGGAGGCCAAGGCAAGAGGATCACTTGAACCCAGGAGTTCAAGACCAACCTGGGCATCATAGTGAAAACCTGTCTCTACAAAAAATAAAAAATTAGCTGGGTGCAGTGGCGTGTGCCTGTAGACCCAGCTACTTAGGAGGCTAAAGCATGAGGATTCCTTGAGCTGTGGAGTTCAAGATTGCAATGAGCCATGATGGTGCCACTTTGCTCCAGCATGAGAGACAGAGCAAGACCCTGTCTGGGAAAAAAAAAAGGGAAATTTGGCCACAGAAGAGACACCAGGGACATAATGATGTAAGGACACAGTGGCCATCTGCAAGCCATGGAGAGGCCTCAGGAAAAAACAGTACTGCTGACACCTTGATCTTGGATTTCCAGCCCCCAAACAAACCTGGGAGAAAATAAGTTTCTGTTGTTGAAGCCACCCAGTCTGTGATATGTTGTTATGGCAGCCCTAGCAAAGTAATAGTAATTTTAGGTAAAATAAACAATAGATACATATATAAATTGTCTTCTCTGTTTATCACAGTTTTCCCAGACCTCTGTAAGTATATTTTCCAAAGAAATGATGTTGAAATGGAAGTTGTGTCATTAAGGACTTAATATTGAATGAAACATAAAACTGACAAGTTGTATATAACACAAGGAAAAAAATATCATTATAAACAGGGATGGGGTGGGGTAGGTGGATGATGTGAATAAGATTTTGGGGCTCAGGATCCAGGTGAGGCCAGAAACAACTCATGTGAAGATGTTCAGCCAATTTGTTTTTACTGAAGGGCATGAATTTTTTTACCCATATACTTATCCTCTGAAGCACTGAATTTAACTTCTAGAGTAATTTGAAATAGTAGCATCATTACAAAAGCAGTAGAACTCTAGAGGTGAAAGAGAGGCTACAGGTAACTGAATTAAAAACGTTTGTCTCGCAGAGGAAAATATCTAGGACAATCGAATCAAATGACTCAGAGTAACATCATCAGTTCATGGCAGATGCATTTATTCAGCAAATCTTCAGAATCCAGGTCTCCTGACTCCTTCTTAATTTTAAAACATATGGATTCTTATAAATATTTTGTAAAATGGGTGCAAATGCCCTTGATGGTAAAAGGAAGCTTCTCTGTAATTTACATAAAGTATAAGAAGCGCCACACATAAGACATTCAAACTTACTGTCCCATTAACTGATTTCATTTATGTTAACAATACTAACTGTAATAACACTAAAAATTGAATAATTTTCTTTCTTCCTGAAAAATATAAGTTCCATTGCACCTGAGGTCATCTTGCTGAGAAACACCCTGGATGAAAGACATCCTTGCGGGCCCTCACCCTGGGCCAACCTGCCTACCAATTGCACCCACTTGGGTGAGCATGGACAAGACCAGCAAAAAAACCCCAGTCAATCAACCCATAGAATAATGAGGAACAATAAATTGTTGTTTTAACCCTTTAAGTTTTGAATTAGTTTGTTAGGAAAAGGCTAAATGAAACAACACTTTTTAAGGAAATCATTTAATTAATACTCTCATAGAGATAGTAATAGTTATTGTGATCATTAAATAATAAAAATGTGTTGTGAAAAAAGAATGATCAGAACAAAAGAAAAAGTTCCTAGAACTTATGAATAACCAAAATGCAATATTCAAAAGAAGTCTTGGAGGATACAATTATCCACTCATAGAACTAAAAACACATCCATATGGAAAATTGGAAAGAAAAGATAATAAAATGAGACGATCTGGAGGCCCAACAATTGATTTTTTAAAAGTGTTCTAGAAAATGAAGTCAGAAGAGAGGCTACCGAGGAGAATCACAGAAAACGTTTCTAATATCGAAGAACACACTTTTCTGGATTGAAAAAGGGCCACACAATCAAATTTAAAAAAAGGAAGAAAAAAAAAAGCCCCCATGCAAAGGCTACTGCCACATGTCCTAAAAGCCCCCAGAAAGAATACAAAAGGGTCATATATGCAGGATTATTAATCAAAATCATTTCAGACTTCTCAATAGTTCTTCTGGATGCTGAGGACTTTGGAGCAATACCTTCAAAATTTGGAGGGAAAATTATTTTCAAAAAATAAAACTATATCCACTAAAACTATCAAATGTGAAAGTAGAATAAACATAATTTTAATATACAATGTCAAGAAGTAGTCCTTTGCTGCTTCTGTTAGGCAGTTGCTGGAAGGTATTCATTAGCAAAATAAATGAGAAACCTACCAAGGGGGAAACCATGGGATTGAGGATACAGGAGCTCCTATACAAGAGAGCAGCAAAGAGAAGTCTCAGGACACCAGCCACGCACAGCTTGGAGTTGGAGGGCAGAGAGTTGCAGGAGGAAGACGTCCAGGGGAAAAAATGAAATTATAGAAATCATTTGAGTTGTCTGAGCATATGGAGAAAGTATGAATAAGTCTTTAACAGATTTGCTGGAGCATTTAGAAAAAAATAGCAAACGATCCATAAAAATCCAAGCAAATTTTTAAAAATGATACTCTGCAAGAAAAAATAATAAAAAGTAAAAAGAAAATTAATCATAGACTTTAGTTCCACAAAGATTTTCCCAGCATGAGCTTCAAATGATTATATAGTAACAGTTTGAGTTTTTCAGTCTTTGGGGGAAGGAGTTACTTAGTAGAGAATATAAATTCCATGAGGGAAGGATTCTTCTGCTTCATGGATGGATCCCTAGTGCATAGACCTGCAACTTAGTGGTGCTTCATAAAATTTGAATGAATGAATATCTGGGTCTCCAAATACAGAAGGCTTTCCTCTTCAGACCAACAAACTTTCTAACTGCTTTCAAAATAGACTACACCATTATCTAGCAGAACTTTCTTAGAATACTTGGAAATATCTGTGCAGTTACGTTACTCTCTACAAACGGGGAAGTTATTTTTATTAGGCAGATCCAACTTGCTATGCTTTTGGAGTGATTTGTTTGCCTTTTTTACTTACTCTGTTTGCTTAGCAGTTATTCAACTTAGCAAATATTTATGTATTTACCGAACACCCACTATATGCCAGGCACTATGCTACGGCCTGAAGATATAGAGTGGGGGAAACAAGAAACCCAAAAGATGCTCTTCCTATCATCACGGGGTGAAATGTTAATAGTGAGAAAAACAGCCATTAAACAAATAATTAAAGCTGGAATGAGTGTTATGAAAGAAACTACAGAAGACAATGGGAGATGTAATAGTGAGAGTGGCTGGGTACAGACATATCTTTAATCTGAAACCTAAACTATAATAACCTTATCCTGTAATATTATTGAACATTTACTCTGTAATGGTCTATAGAAAGAAAACTAGAAGATGCTCACAAGTTTACACCGCCAGTAAGTTGTATAGTTGTAACACAAACCCAGTTAATCTGTTTTTAGAATCCATAATCAACTACTATGCTATGTTGCATTTCTGGAATAATCTGCATGAAGACAGCTAGCATTTATGGTGCACTTATTATATTCAGGTGTTATATGAAGTGCCTTATAGAGATCATCTTATTTAGTTCTTACAAAACCCTAATAGGTAATTTTTATTGTCATAAATTGAAAAGCATGGATACAATATTTTGTAGCATTTCCTATCAAGAGGTAGAGTCAGTTTCTCCACTTCTTAATCTGGGGTAGCCTTGTGACTTTTGACCACAGATGTGTCAGTGAAGCCATATTACAGATGCTGGCCTCAGCCAGTCCACCAACCGACTGCAACTGCCTGAGTGAGCCCAGGAAAAACCAGCAGAAGAATCACCCAACTAACCCACAGAATCATGAGAAACAAGAAATCAATGTTTAAGCCACTAAGTTCTGAAGCATATTGTGATGCAGCAATAGGTAGCTGTTACAACTATTTCTATCCCCAGTTAGAGGGCTTAAAGTATCTTGTTTAGAGTGATAAAGCTGATAGCTGATTTCTAATTCAAGCCCACATTGCATTGCTGGAGTTCAGCCTAGGAGGTAGAGGAGTGGGGAAAGAAGAGATCATGGAGAGTTTCAGACAGCAAAGAAAACATCACATTTTCTCAAATGTAAGAACTAAAACAAACAAGCAAGGAGGTGTCAACTTGATAAAGGAAACCCGGGTGAGGCCAGCAGGGGTCCGACCACCACCTTTGGAGTCTTGCAGGCATCTGGCACTCACCTCTCCATTCTGATAATGGTGGTTTACAAACATCTCTGCAAATTTGTTAACACTTCTCCTTCCATCTCTCCAAAAGAAAGGAGAGTCTCATTTCTCTCCCCTGGATTATGGGCTGGTCTCAGAGACTTGCTTCTAAGGGGCAGGATGTAGCAAAAGTGAACGTTATGGACCATATGTTTGTGTGCCCCTAACCCCAATTCTTGTGTTGAAGCCCTAACCCCCTAGTGTGATAGTAGTAAGAAGTCAAGCTTTTAGTGGATTAGGTTAAGATCATGAGAACCCCCAAGAAGGATGATTGCCCTTATAAGGAGAAGAGGAGGCGCCCGTGCTTTATCTCTCACCATCTGAGCATATAGTAAGAATGCAACCATTGGCAAACCAGGATGAGGGCTCCGCTCCCACCAGCACCCAACCATGCAGGTGCCCTGATCTCAGACTTCTAGCCTCCAGAATTGTAAGGGATAAATATATGTGGTTTCAGTCACTCCATCAGTGGTATTTTGTTATGGCAGCCTGAGCTGCTTAAGATAACGAAGCCATGAGATGTCCAGGGCTCGGCCATAAAGGCCATTTAGCTTCCTCCTGGCTCCCTCTTTCTCTCTCAAAGCACGTTCCCTAGGACCGTGAAGCTAACGTGAAAGAAGTCTGGCTACCCTGAAGCCACCATGCTGGTGGGACCCGTGGAGAAAACACATAGAGACAGAGAATAAGGCCTGAGGGGCCACAGCTATTCCAGCCCCCAGCTTTTTGAGCCTTCCCAGCCCAAATGTCAAACATAAAATGGAGTGAGCCATCACATCGTTCTGAAGAACCATGGTGGTCTCCAGGTGGCCTTGGAATGACCCATTTCTTCCCCTGTTCTTGCTTGTAGTTCTCAATAACAAGTGTAGAGTGTGCTGGAAATGCAACATACTGTGATAAGAAAGAAATAGACGGAATAGCCCAGGCCCTGTTCCAACCTCTCCTAGAGACAGGATGTCCTGCCATACGTTAGCCCAGCATGTTATATTATTGCCCTAGGGTATAAAACCCAGGGCAGGCCGCTTTTCTGGTTCCCTCAGCTGCAGTGCAAGTGGGACATTCACAGACAAGATTCCATCCACCCTGGGTGGCTTTCCTGAGCCTCAGGGAACTGGACCACTCTGAGTCTAGGCTGCAGTCACTTGCTGCTTATCTGTAAGTCATAAACCCATGTGACTTATGTGTGAGTGCTCTGTCTCACCAAATAAGTGGGAAGAGTGAAGCCCAGGATGCACTAGGCTAAAGTTAGAATCTGTGCACAGTAAACCTGCAAAGCAATTCCAACCCCGAGCCTTAGTGCTGCCCACTTTGTGCCCTACCTGAATTTCATACCCATAGGCAAAATTAATGTGATTTGGGGTGGTTTGCTATGCAGCAATTGACAACCAACTCTGTGATTGTGTTTGATCTCTGTAGCCCTCCTCTTCCTTCTAATTTGTTACTTCAAGGAAACCAGATAAGATTTTGTGTAAAGAGAGTGAAAATACACTGAGAATCTACTTGGAGTTGTCTCCTGTGAAGGAAGCGTGTGACATCTCTTTCTAGATTTTTCAGTGTGAATTTATATTTTCTAGACATGATTGTGCTTGCTTCCCTGTTTGATTTTGTGTTGGTTTCTCTTTTCAGAAGCATATCACTGAGTTCTAGATAGTTAGAGGGCAATATTTCATAATATTTTCTTTTCTACACCATTTTTCACAGGCTGCACTTCTGTTATTTAACTAAAAAGGGAAAATAATTGCTAATACCAATTCTTCTCTAAAAACAATCTGGTAATAGGAATAATTTCCTAAATGTAAAGCCCGCAAAGTAGATAATTTTCGCCACTTTTGATTGTTGGAACAAAGATTCCACAATGGGGCTACAAATGCTGAGAGCGCTGAAATCCTTGCTTTTATTCAATTAAGCAGCTTTAAGGACCCAGTTAAAACATGAAAACAGACTCAGAAAAAATAACTTTCCTGTGAGACTCAAGCTCTCAACAGCAGAGTCATTCACTTTTTATGATCGTTATAATTATTAGTAGTGATGGTGATAACAATATATCATTTATATAGCGCTTTAGAATTGCACAAAGCTTTCCTACCATCATTTATTAGCTAATCTTCAGAACACTCTTCAGTAATAAGTCAATATTTCTGCCTCCATTTAACAGATAGGAAATTGAGGCACAATGTGCTTGAATCACTTGTCTAAAATCAGTTCCTGGCCTGAGTGAAAGACTCGGTAACGTTACTGAAGGCAGCATCCTGCCAGACCAGCCTGCATTTCACTCAACAAATCTCTCTAACTGCTTCTAATAGAAATGACTAAGAGCTTGAGTTTTGAAACAGATTCTCTGATGTTTTAGGAAACAATTTAAGAATAGTCCTCCAAAATGAAAATTCTTCTCAATTGAAAGTATAATTTGAGGATAAAAATAAATGTGCAAGTTAAACTTTTAACTGTATCAGGAACATTTCTTAATTAAGCCTTTCAAGGTTAATGCCAGAACTCTTGAAAATAATGGGTGAATTGAATTATGTACCTGAAATGTTTCAAGTGTAACCTGGAGAGGACACGATATTATCCTTCTGAGTGAATTTTAGGGATGGCTTAGCTCTCAACAATGTCTCATGTATGGCTAAATAATACATAACATTTAATAACCTAAGTAGGAATTGTCAAAATTCAATAGAAAATGTTACTACATTTTTCAGGCTTATACCAGATGCAGATTTTATCATGTCTATTGTTAGAGATAATAGTGATGCCTGTCTTACTAACCTGGTACTGTGGCTATTATCCTAACTATTCATTTCTCTGTAGATCTTGTAGTTCTTTATACTGAAGATTCTACCTCTACTTTCTCTACTTCTCTCCCATGCCTTACCACTCTATTAAAGTAATGAAGCACAATCAGTGTCTAGCTGGAGTAAACCACCTCAATTTTACCCACTGCAAACTGATATTTTGTTCTCAAACAGTAAAACAAACTAGGATATCTTAATACACCCTTGCAAAACTCGTTGAAACTTGGCATTTGTGCTTTTAGCACAAATATGACAACCAAGAACCCATTCTCCTGGCCTCCACTTAGAGATGCCCATCACCCAGCACCCATTTCATGTCAGGTCCTGCCAATTGTGCCTTGTGGCTGACACATTAGCCCACACACACACAACCATGGCACAGTCTCTATGAAATCAGAAGACTTTTTTTTTTTTCTGGCTTCCTCATCCTCCAAGCAAGAATTCAAATGTCAATCACCTTTAGTTAGATTGCATAAAGTAGCATCATAAAAATGGTAACCAATCCAATTGCAAATCACTTGATGAATCTTCTTTGAAGAGTTGCCAATAATGCTAATCGTCAAATGGTTGAATCCCGCTTTGTAAAGATGCGTTTGTGAAGAACAGCAATCTCTGTGACTTTGACAAAGGAACTGCTGACTTGCATCACTGTTTGTCTTTTGATGTGAAAGAGCAAATCGATTTATAGAGCCTTTGCTTGCAGATGTAGGATATGATTAGTATGCAGAAAGACCTTTCCACAGTGTCATTTGTTTATTTAGCTGCCTCTGCACTCCGCTCTTATTGTGTATACCTAATTAACGTATACAAAGCTAAAAGAAATAAAACCATGGGTCCACAATCACAGGCATGTCGCCTGTCACCATGGGGTGGGGGACACTACAATTCTATTACCTGTATACCAAATAAAGCATGTTGATATGTGAAACAACAATGAAAATGTAAGAATTTTTCTCATCAAAGTTCTTCTTGGCTATTTATAAACTCAGATAGGCAGGAATGAACCTGTTTAAACAGGAAAGGGATGTACTTTCTTTTCTGTCTTGGTATTTGAATTTTTATTCAAAGCAGTTGTTGAGTCTTTATGAAAAGTACTTGTGATTTCTTCCAGAGGTCAAAGTACTTTGTAAAACATCCTGTGAGACCTGAATCATCCCGTTCTTCAAGGCCTCACTGTTCAGATGCTTGGAAATTTTAGCTGAGAATGAGTTTAAAGTGAAAAGCAAAGACGCTAGAGACCTTCATGTCAATAATGAATGATCAATAGAAGTCACACACTTGAAAATTGACATTCAGTCAGCAGTTCCCTGTTATTCATGCACATTTCACATTGTCTATTCAGGTTCTGCAAGAAGCACTGGTAGCAAAATGGCAAAGCTGTTAAATCTCTAGACTACCAAATAATGAAATCCAGAGTGACATCTAGTGACATCTCATATTAGAAGCACTCGTTTTGCATCTTGTAAACCCTAGCCACATTATCTGGCACCATCAATAAGCTAGCCTTTGCAGATAGGGACCAGCACTTTCTATGTAGTCACCAATGAAATGCTAAAATTATTTGCTTAAATACTGGTTGCCTCCAATGTTTGCCTGACACAAATATCACTTATTTTCCATCACCAAACTATGAAAACTTCAATCATTGACTCCAAGTTTAAGTGGCTTTTTGAATTTCTCCTGAGCTCTTCCATCGATGGCAGGCAAGCTTTTCACTAGTTCTCGCATTGTTCTGTCTCTGCTTTAATATGAACAGCATGCCAGGCCCATTGCCTTAAATCATGCCAGGGAGCTGCCAGAATAGTTCAAACCTCTCCAAGAGCAGAAGCCAAGGGAGCTGTTATCTTATTGCTGAAACCCAGAACATGCTATTCCACTTAAATCACTGGTGTCATGGTCTCATTTGCAATGAAATTTCTTTAATTTTTTTTTTCTAGTGTATGAGGGAATTTTTCTTTTCCTGGGGGGTGGGGCAGGAAAAAGAGTTGTTCTAAATATTGTAACCATTTTAGGAAAAGAGAAAAACTTTAAATGGAAGGGGTAAAATTAATATAGTGTTAAACATGAAACACTCAGTAAATCTGATTTTCATGGTCTTTGGGCATTTAACAATGACTTTTTAACCTGATGTGCATTTACTATGACTTTTTAACCTGATGGAAACCTCAACTGGAGTATAACAAAGGGATGTTCCATAAATTCTCAATACAATGAATATGTCTGTTTTTTAAGTAGGTCTCTTTTTAATATAACTGTTTCCTATTTCAAAGGCTCTTCCTCAAATGGGAGATGAAGGGTATGTCACACATGAAATAAAATAAATTCTCAGAAGGAAGGTGCAATGGTCTGTGGGTAAGAGACATGTTTCCTGCTAAAGCTGTAATTAAAAACAAAATGATATAAATCCATCTTGTGGTTCCATGACAACAACAAAAAAGAATTAAGCAGTATTCCCTCCTAGATATTATAAAAACTGGTTGATATGAAGACTATGATGGCATTAAAATCAAATTTCTCTAGGATTTCAGGTATAAGTTTTATGCATTAATTCATACATGCCACGGTGGTAGGCAGGTGCTTATGGTAAAAGCTCTAACAAGAGAGTCAAGGTCCTGTCTTTAAGCTACAAATTAAGATATCAATTCCTGCCAGGACTCGGGCTCACAGAGAGAAAAACTATCTAGACTGATTAATGAGCCTCAATTTACCTTTCTGTTGACTCTTTATTTTGGCAATTGTCTCCACTTTGAATTTCACAAACTTGTTCTTTACTTCATCGAATCAGTTTCATTTCATTCAACCCCTGTACCCTCACCTTTATAACATGAATAAACAGAGCCCTGAGAATTTAAACACTTTCCCCCATGGTGGCAGTTTTAACATACATCAGATCTGAATGAGAATTTAGGCTTCCTGATTTCCATTAATTTTTTTCCCACTGTATCACCTGGTTTCATGTTAACACACTCTAAGGCCAGGCAGAAAGCATAATAATTAATGTCAGAAATAAAACAGTAAACAATTTCACAATTTTGTTAACCTGTTAATTTTTCACTTTTCTCTACATTCTATTTGGAGTTAATTTACAGATAAAGCATATATTTTAAGCAATTCATAACTCCTCTAATTTGAGGAAGGCAACATTTTGTAGGAGGAAAACAGTGACATAAGAAAAAAAGAATATTTGCAGTTTTATTCTTATTTTGGTAATTATTGGAGAGATTTTGAATCACTCTTTTTATCTGTTAAAAAAAATTTCATACCATGATTTCTAACCTGTCTCTTAGTTCTAAAAATTTTACTCTAGATATGTACATTTACCTTTTAACACCTAATCTACATATCTTAGAATATAATTCTGTCATTATCCAGTACAAAATATTGTTTTCTCACATAATTACATAATGATTCAAGTTATATACATCTGTAAGTACATGATATGGTTTGGCTGTGTCCCCACCCAAAATCTCATCTTGAATTGTAATCCCCATAATCCTCACGTGTCAAAGGAGAGACCAGGTGGAAATAATTGAATCATGGGGGTGGTTTTCCACATGCTGTTCTCATGACAGTGAATGAGTTCTCATGAGATCTGATGGTTTCGTAAGTGTTTGGCAGTTCTTCCTTCATTCATTCTCCTTCCTGCCACCTTGTGAAGAAGGTGCCTTACTCCTGCTTTGCCTTCTGCCATGATTGTAAGTTTCCTGAGGCCTCCCTAGCCATGCTGAACCGTGAGTCAGTTAAACCTCTTTCCTTTATAAATTTCCCAGTCTCAGGCAGTTCTTTATAGCAGTGTGAAAACTAATATAATACAGTAGCACGAATATTTTATTAGTTAATTTGAGTAAATAGAAACTACTCATCAATTATCAAAAACCTTTCTATATTTAAAAAATGAGCAGCAAATCCCCTTTTCCTAAACATAAATACCAAGAGCAAATCCTAGATAGTGTAGAGGATGAACAGTGTCTTTCCTTCTCATCTGAGGTTCTTGGCTGAGGTCCCTATAACAAAAGACAGATTAACAAGATAAAGGCATATGAATGTATTTAATATAAGTTTTATAAGGAAATGAAGACCTGAAGAAACGTGTAAACCAATGTATTTTTTATGCTAGACTTAATAAAGAAATTGATAGTCCATGGAGAAGTATGACTGGACAAAGGGGCTATGATCTAATGGTAAAAAGCTAGGGAAAACAGCAAATTGTGTTTGTTCAGATTTTTTCCCTATCTTCAGAGATAAGGATGTTCCTTTATAGGCATAGGTAGGTGCCTCTCGAATGAGGGTCTTATGATCAGTTTCAGGGAAAGGCCAGAAAAAAATATTTCCTAGGTTTTATAACCTGCTTCAAGGAAAAAGGGAGAAAGGGGAGAGTGGCCTTCCTGCTTCTGCTGTTTTCTGACATGCCATGGTGCCATATTTTCTAGTAACATGTCCCAAACACCATCAGTAGAAAAGAAAGGTATTTCTCCTTCATCTTGTATCTTGCCAATTTATTTTACCTCCTTCTTGGCAAAATAATCTACACAGATTCTTCTCTAATTTTTATGCTCTCTTTTAACATTTGGATATTTTATGCCATTGCTGTTTTTCATTATTTTTAAAGGTAAACTTATAGAATAGTAGTATCACTAAACTGTCTTTTTCATCTTTACATCTCCACAGTTCATAAGACTGCCTGCTCTTATACATGGTATTTTTCAATAATGTGTTTTTGTTTATTTGTTTGTTTTTTGAAACAGATTCTTGCTCTGTCACCTAGGCTGGAGTAGATTGGCGTGATCTAGACTCACTGCAACCTCCGCCTCCTGAGTTCAAGCGACTCTCCTGTCTCAGCCTTCTGAATAGCTGGGATTATAGGCATATACTATTACGGCCAGCTAATTTTTGTATTTTTAGTAGAGACTGGGTTTCACCACCTTGGCCATGCTGGTCTTTAACTCCTGACCTCAGGTGATCTGTCCACCTCAGCCTTCCAAAGTTCTGGGATTACAGGTGTGAGCAACTGAGCCCAGTCCAATAATGTGTTTTAATGACAACTGCATGCACACAAATTAGGGCCAGAAGGAAACTTAGAGATTACTAATTCAGCTGTCTCATTTTAAGGCCATATAGTCACTGAGTCCCACAGAGATTCAAAGACTTGCCCAATGTTACCTAACCAGTCAATAAAAGGAATTAGATGCCTCCTGACTGATAATCCATATTAGTTTTTCCTCTTCAAAGATATGTTGGAAATATTCTGTGCAGGTGGTGTTTGCCTACATTTCCTGCAATTAATTCCTGTATACATCTCTCATATAATCAAAACCAAAACCACATGTTCTGCCATTTATAATTAATAGGTTTGTCCATGCTACTTTATCAAACTCGGAACATTGCACATGGGGTAGGCTGAATAACAGACCCAAAATATAGCTAGGTTCTAAAACTCAGAACCTGTGAATGTTACATATGTGGCGAAAGAAACTTAGGAGACAGAATTAAGTATCTTGAGATGGGGGAAGTTATCATGGATTATCTGAGTGGGTCTTAAATGTGAGTCCCTGTGGTTACCACAAGGCAAAAGGAGATTTGATACCAAAAAGAAAGTAATGTGAGGATTGAAGAAAGATGCTACACTGCTAGCACTGGAGTTGATGGAAGGGGCCAGGAGCCAAGGAATGCAAGCAATGAAGCTCTAGAAGCTGGAAAAGACAGGAAAATGGATTGTCCTACAGCCTCTAGAAGGAGTACAGCCCTACAGACACCTTGGTTTCAGTCCAGTGAAACTGATTTCAGACTTCTGACTTTCTGAAATAAGAGAGTAAATGTGTGCTGTTTTAAGCCACTGTTTGTAATAATTTGTTACAACAGCAAATAGAAACAAATATATTAGACATGGTATTGGTTGGGATTTAGGAGTCCTGGCTTGAACTCACTGACTTGCATCATCTCTCTAGATGTTAATTCTACAAATGCCTGTGACTCTCAGATGCATCATGAAATTTCTCAGTACCACACTTTCACTCAAGCTGAGAGAGCCATCTCAATTTGAGATAACACTGCTCTGCTAGATACCCAGATAGAGTCATAGGCACAGTTCATGTTACCCTATAAAAACCTTGGCATAAAATTTTAAAAGTTGCCCTCTAGGAAAATAAATTAGAAAAAAAAATGGAGCCTTTACAGGAAGAATAAAGTCCCTCCCTATTCCAGACAGCATGGTGCTGAAAGGGGCCCAAGCTTAGACTAGTGGAACATTGACCAAATTTTATTTCCTCTTGATGCCCAGACCTTTATTCAGTGCACACCTTATGCCAGGAACCTCCCTAGTGCCCAGCTCCTAAGAAAGAGGGAAGGAGGGAGGAGGAGAGAGAGAAAGAGAGCGAGGGAGGGACGGAGGCAGGGAGGGAGGGAGGGATGGAGGCAGGGGAGAGAGGGAGAAGCTCAGCTCAACACAGCCTCCCATGGAAATAGGCAATCTCACTGTCCCACTCCCTCTTCCAACAGGTACAAATCCTCTGTGGAACAGAACAGAGACCTCAGAAATAACACCACACATCTACAACCGTCTGATCTTTGACAAAACTGACAAAAACAAGCAATGGGGAAAGGATCCCCTGTTTAATAAATGGTGCTGGGACAACTGGCTAGCCATATGTAGAAAGCTGAAATTGGATCCCTTCCTTACACCTTATACAAAAATTAACTCAAGAAGGATTAAAGACTTAAATGTTAGACCTAAAACCATAAAAACCCTAGAAGAAAACATAGGCAATACCACTCGTAACATAGGCATGGGCAAAGACTTCATGACTAAAGCACCAAAAGCAAGACAACAAAAGCCAAAATAGACAAATGGGATCTAATTAAATTAAAGAGCTTCTGCACAGCACAAGAAGCTATCATCAGAGTAAACAGGCAATCTACAGAATGTGAGAAAATTTTTGCAATCTCTCCATCTGGCAAAGGGCTAATATCCAGAATCTACAAAGAACTTAAATAAATTTACAAGAAAAAAACAACCCCATCAAAAAGTAGGCAAAGGATATGAAAAGACATTTCTCAAATGCAGACATTTATGCAGCCAACAAACATAGGAACAAATGCTCATCATCACTGGCCATTAGAGAAATGCAAATCAAAACCACAATGAGACAGTATCTCACAACAGTTAGAATGGCAATCATTAAAAAATCAGGAAATAACAGATGCTGGAGAGGATGTGGAGAAATAGGAACACTTTTACACTGTTGATGGGAGTGTAAATTAGTTCAACCATTGTGGAAGACAGTGCGGTGATTCCTCAAGGATCTAGAACTAGAAATACTATTGTATTCAGCAATCCCATTACTAGGTATATACACAAAGGATTATAAATCATGCTACTATAAAGACACATGCACATGTATGTTTATTGTAGTGCTATTCGCAATAGCAAAGGCTTGGAACCAACTCAAATGTCCGTCAATAATAGACTGGATAAAGAAAATATGCCACATATACACCATGGAATACTATGCAGCCATAAAAAAGGATGAGTTCATTTCATTTGCAGGGACATGACTGAAGCTGGAAACCATTATTCTCAGCAAGCTATCACAAGGACAGAAAACCAAACACCATGTGTTCTCACTCATAACTGGGAGTTGAACAATAAGAACACATGGACACAGGGAGGGGAACATCACACACCAGGGCCTGTCGGGGGGTGGGGGGCTGTTGGAGGGATAGCATTAGGAGAAATACCTAATGTAAATGATGAGCTGATGGGTGCAGCAAACCAACATGGCACATGTATACCTATGTAACAAACCTGCACATTGTGCACATGTACCCCAGAACTTATAAGAAAAAAAAAAAAAGAATTGTCAGCTTTTTTTACACTAAATTACTACAGGCCTTGAAGGAACAAAAAATAGTGTGCATCATGGCAATGCTGTAATTACAATGTCATCAAAGTGACTTTTTTTAGATAATTCTTGGTTAAATGTAAATATGGTACATATTCACTGAGATGTCTACTCTCGTATTTGAAGGTCATAATTATAAAAAATAAACTAGTTAATAAGGACCATTTAAATTTTAAAATAAAGAAAAATGCATATGACCATTAAGATAGAAATCGCATCTATTCACTGTATAATTAAGCTATTATGCTGGTTAGTTTGTTTTTCTAGGGTTGATTATGAAGTTTCCTCCAGTTTTCTGAATATTGTCTCTTATTGAAGTTTTATAAGTTTTCTGAATTGCCTTTATCAGAAAATTAATACTGACAAGAAATTACTATAATCACCAAATGTTAGCCACTGTATCGTATTGTAAACACAGGACAATCCTTACTCCATAGTTAATACTATGGTAAAAATCTTGGGGATTTTTATTTTAAAGTGACACCTCTTCATTATAGAAAATTTAGAATATATATACAAGCAAAAGAAGGAAACTAGGACAACCTGTAATTCTACAACCACAGATATCCTCTGAAAACAATTTTTAAATTTCACTATAATAAAATATAAGTCATATAATGTGTATAAAACTTATATTTATAGTTTAATAAATAGATACAAATACTCATATAACCATTCCCAGGTCAAAAAATCATACATCATTTTTGCCCCAGAAGTCCTCTGTTTCTCTTTCTAATCATAACCTTCATCCTCTTTCTCCAAGGTAACTGTTATCTTGACATGCGTCATCCTTACTTCTAACTTTCCTTTGCTTTTATCATCCATATATCATCCCTAAATGCTATAGTTTAGTTTTGCCTGTTTTTCAAGTCCTTATAAATGGAATCACACTATTTATTCTTGTGTTTCTTTCTTGCTTTATTTAATATTATATATTTGTAATATTCTTTCACATTGCTGTGTATAGCTATAATTTATTTATTTTTAGTTGTATTATAGTATCCCATTGTGGACCGTACCATAATTTACTTGTCCATTCTACTGATAACAAACATTGTTGCATATGCCTTCAGGCTTACTTTATCAAAAGAGCATCATGCTATTTTGTAACCTGCTTTTTGTAATTAATGTTCATAAATATCATTCCACTCCTTTGAATATTCTTTCACTATATAAATTGAGTGGCTTTATATCCCATTTAGACCACATTACAAAATTAAATTGTATATTTAGTTATTTCTAATGTTTTGTAATTATAAACAGTATTTTAAGTGTCATCTTTGTACAAAAACAGCTATGTACATCCGTGATTACTTTGTTATAGTACTTTTTTATAATTGGAATATTTTCCTTAGGATATATTCCTAGAGTTAAAGGATATCAACATTTTTAAGAATATTCACTTTTGACAAATGCCTACCTAGAAAATTTGTCTTTTTATTTTCTCAGTAGAACACCACAAACTACCTATTTTTTTCTGCATTCTTGCCAGCAATATATATTATCTATTTTTACAACCTTCACAAAATTAATAAAGGAAACTGGCCTGTATTATTTGAATTTGCATTCTGTTGACTGCTGAAAGATTAAATATTTCTTTAACTTTAATAGCCATTTGTTACCAAACACTGTCTTTTAACCTACAGATGGGTCATTTTTTTGCAAGACCATCACTTATACATTAATTAATGAATAACAACTCTTTAAAAGTTGTCTTTTCCAGGCCGTATTTGTCATTTACATCACTCCAGGCACTAATGAAACTTCATCAAATACTGAAAAAAAGCTGTATTAGTCTGTTCTCATGCTGCTAATAAAGACATACCCAAGAATGGGTAATTTATAAAGGAAAGAGGTTTAATTGACTCACAGTTCCACATGGCTGGGGAAGCCTCACAATCATGGCAGAAGGCAAAAGAGGAGCAAAGTCACATATTACATAGCAGCAGGCAAAGAGAGCATGTCCAGGGGAACTGCACCTTATAAAACCATCAGATCTCATAAGATTTATTCACCATCACAAGAATAGCACAGAAAAGACCTGCCCCATGATTCAGTTACCTCCCACTGAGTCCCTCCCACGACATGTGGGAATTGTGAGAACTACATATAAGACTTGGGTGGGGACACAGCCAAACCATATCAAAAGCTAAGGCAGCCTTCTGTAGAAAAAAAAAAAAAATGCCTCTAGAAATCTTGTTGTTATCTATTAAGTTGGGAAGAAAACCTTTCCACTTGGTCAAAATGATGCCATATTGATCATCATCGTGGCCCTGTTGGATCAGCCTGTGTGACCTATATTGTGGCAGTAATCCCTGATGGCCTACTTGTTTAGTTCATAACAAAGAGTAGCTCTCATATTTAAAAAGAGAAAACAATAAGTATAGACATAACACTACTCAAACTACACCTTGTTTTGGGAGTCTCGCCTAGTTCTCCAGGGATGGAAAAAATTGAATTATGAGAAGGCTGACAGACTTCAATGGTTAATCTCCCATATATTTGTTTTAAAATATCCCTCTACCATGTAGCATTATTTCAGAGTGATCTTCTGCTCAAGATAATCAGTTAAGTTGGGGGCAATTGAATGAATTAATGTCCACAAATTCCATAAACGAAATTAAAGCAAGTGCATACAATACCAAGAACAATAGCATTTGGCAATTCATGTGTTATTAAAAATAGGCACAGACCTGTGAATTGAAAAAACTTGTCATAGAACTAAGAACACTCCAAGAAATTTTGATTTCTTCAAAATATTTCCTCATTATCAAAAAAGTTGTTTTCTTATACTAATTTACATGGGATTTTGCACAGGGCTTCCTGGCCACGTTTCCTGGAAAAGTTGATCCCTCTGATAGTGTAGACTATGTGATCTGCCAAATACTATCCGATTGTATATTCTTTTCAATATTACAAATAACTTTATACCAACAGGTAATCTTTCCAAGAAAACAGTGCCCGTGTAGTGAAAGAAAAATATTGTTTTCCATAAAAGACATCATTAATTGGCCATTAATTTATTCCAATATTTGGAACACCATGTGGGAATTATTTTTAAATTAGTTTGAAAACACAGGAGCATGGCTTCAATTCCACTTGCAATTTACCAGCACCTCCTCTACACCTAATTTAAAAAACAAAATTTCTTGTAGTTACATTTCAGGGTTTGTTCAATTTTAACTGCCCCATGTGGAAGCTAAAGGGGTCTTCTAAAAACCAAAACTGGCAGAAGAGATGAAAAACATTTTCTGGCTACCAGAGATGATCCCTACTGGGGGAGAGAGCATACAATTTATCATCCAAACCAGAACCATTTTTAGAATAAAAGGGAGGACTAGTATTATTAATTTACCAGGACAACAGGTATAAATCTGAACTGTCCCAGATAAGCCTGGGCATATGATCTCCCTATCCATACTTGACCTTCAATGAGGTCAATATTTATAGGATTAATGCAGAAGCTTTAGAAAATGACACAGCAAGTTCTGACCTAATACTTACCTTCATTTGGAAACTTCTATTAAAATAACGTAGATTTTGTGGGGGAGGACTGGCCCTTTATCTCAATCAGGACATACGTACAGGACATTGGAAATTACATAATAAGAGAGAAAAACTGTGAAGACATTATAGTTGGAGGGATCAGGGGTTGGTAACTTGAATGGGATTTGTCATTGTGTCTGATCAATAGAGAAATTATTTTCTTACTTAGCACATGAACTTAAAACTCTTCCCCTAGCTGCATCAGAAGAGATAGCACAAAGAACAAAAAGTGTAGTTGCATTAAAGAGAAAGAAAGCTGCCTTCCTGATTTCAAAGAAAATCAGACAGGCATCACACTTTAGCATTACTATGGCATATTAACATATGAAAATCAATCTGTCTAATATACCACATTAATGAAATAAAGGATATAAATAAAGGATAAAATCATAATCATTCCAAAAGATGCAGAAAATACATTTAACAAAATCTAATACCCTTTTATAATAAAAAATAGTCAATAAACTAGAAATACAAGAGAACATTCTCAACCTGAAAAAGGACACTAAGGAAAAACCCACAGCTAACATACTTACAAGTGAAAGCTTTCCCTCTAAGATCAAGAACAAAACAAAGATGCCCACTTTCACCACCTGTACTCAATACTGTTCTGTGTGCTTTAGCTGTACCCACTGGGCAAGAAAAAAAATAAAAGGCATCTCGGTTGGAACAAAAGAGGTGAAATTATCTCATAATTCTAGGAAGCACACATACACATTATTAGAACTAATAAATGAGTTCGGCAATGTTACAGGATAAAAGATTAATATCCAAAAATCAATTCTATTTCTATGCACTGGAAATAAAAAATTCAAAAATGAAATGAAGACAAAGATTCCACTTATAATGGAATAAAATACAAACAAATTAAACAAAGGAGGCACAAGATACACACACTGAAAACTACAAAACATCAGTGAAAGAAATCAAAGACCTAAGTAAATTAAAACATCATTTGTTCATGAATTGGAAAACTTAATGTTGTTAAGACTCCATAAATTGATCTATCCTATTCAATTCAGTCGCTATCAAAATCCCCACTTCTATTTTGCATAAATTGAAAATTTGCTCTCAAAATGAATTTGGAAATTTAAAGAACCAGAACAGCAAAAGCAATCTTGAAAAAAAAAAATAAAGTTGGAAGACTCACATTTCCTGATTTCAAATTTTGCAACAAATCTACAGTATTTAAGACAGGGTAGTATTGGCATAGAATAGACATGTAAATCAATAGAACTGAATTGGGAATTAAGATACAGACTCATAGTTTCGTGATATATAAATTACAACAAAAGTGCCACAACAATTCACTAGAGAAAGAATAGTCTTTCTAACAAATAATGCTGAGATAACTGGATATTCACGTGCAAAAGAAAAAACTGAACTCTTACCTCACAGCATATACAAAATTTAACTGAAAATGGATCAAGGAACTTAATGTAAGAGCTAAAACTATAAAAGTCTCAGAAAAAATCACAAGCATAAATCTTAATGAACTTGGATTTGGCAATGGTTTCTTAGATATGACACCAAAAGCACTAGCAACCAAAAAAAATAATAAGCTGGACATAAGAAAAATTTAAAACCGTTGTATTTCAAGGGAAACTAGCAAAAATTGAAAAAAGAACTCACAAATGAATAAAATATTTGCATATCGCATGTCCGAAAAAGGACTGGTATCCAGAATGTACAAAGAGCTCTCACATCTTGTCTTAATCAATTTGTGCTGCTATACTAAAATATCACAAACTGGATCATTTATTAGGTTGGTGCAAAACTCATCACAGTTTTTGACATTAAAAGTAATAGCAAAAACTGCAATTACTTTTGGACCAAATTTTTTTATTAGGAGCAGGAATTTTTTTTTTTTTTTAACAGTTCTGTAGGCTGAAAGTCCAAGATCAAGCACTGGTAGGTTTGTTGTCTGTTGAGGATCTGGTCTCTGCTTCCAAAATGGTGCCTTGAATGCTGCATCCTCCAGAGGGGATGGACACTGTGTCCTCACAAGGCAGAAGGCGAAAGAGCAAAAAGGGATGAACTTTCTCCAAAAAGCCGTTTTATAAGGGCATCTATTTTCATTCACAAGGGAGGAGTTCTCATGGCCTAATCACCTCTTTAAGGCCCCAACTCTTAATACTATCACATTACCAACACCTGAATTTTGGAGGGGACACATTCAAACTATAACATCTCAACTTAAAAAAAAAAAAAGAAAAGAAAAAACAACAACAGCATACAACCTAATTTTTAAAATGGGCAAAGGATATTAATACCTCTTTCTCCAAAGACGGTTACAAAAGAGCAATAAGTACACAGAAATCGTTAGTCATTAGGAGAATGCAATCCATGAGATACCACTCACACTGGCTAGGATCACTACATCACAAAGTTAGACTAAATACAATGGAAAAATGGGAGCCTTAATGCTTCATCGATGGTGAGAATGTAAAATGGCACAGCCACTTTAGAAACCAGTTTGTTAGTTCCCCAAATCATTAAGCATCAAGTTACCATATGACCCCAAAATTCCACTCCTTAGTATATACCTGAGAAATGAAAATATATGCCCACACAAAAACATGTATACAAATGTTCATAGCAGCATTATTCATAATAGACAAACATGAAAACAACCCAAATGTGTGTCAACAGATAAATGGATTTTTAAAATGTGGTATATCCATGCAATTGAATATTATTCAGCCATGCAAAAGCAGGAAGTATGGACACATGCTGCAACATGGAGGAATCAGGAAAACATTATGCTCAGTAAAGGAAGACAGACACAAAAGGCTACATATTGTATGATTTATATGAAATGTCCAGAATAGGCAAATCCATAGAGCCCAAAAGTATATTGCTTCTTGGGGCCTGAGGCAAGAGGAGACTGGGGGAGATATCCTAATAGTGATAAGATTTCTTTTTGGAATGATGAAGTGTTCTGGAAATAGTAGCGATCGGTGTTCAGCTTTGTGAATACTAAAAACAACCTAATTGTATATTTTAAAATGCTGACTTTCATGATATTTGAATCATATCTTAATTTTTAAAATTTGCTTTCAAAGTCTTCATGAAAATAATTCCTGTCTTTCTGTGTAATGATCAGGACAGGTAAAGAAATAAAACATATTTGGATGTTACCTATGCTCTGATAGAAATCTGTACAAAGTAGTGGGGATAAAGGAGTTGGTCATAGAGAAAGGATTGGAAAATTCTACTTTGTTGTGGGAGGACAGTAATTAAGGTGTTCATAGAGAAGGTGGAACATAAACTGAGTCTTGCCAGGTGAGTAGATGAAGTAGAAAAACAGTATCTTCCAGCAAGAAAGAGTAGTTTAAATAGTCTGGGCATAAATTTAGGGAAGGTAGAGCAATGAGACAAGGAAGGAGAAGTCATAAGACTTCTAAGTAAGTCATGCTAAGGATTTTAGATTTTATTCTAAGGGCAGTTGGGTACCACTGTACTTAAAACCTACAAAATAAAAATGATTACCTGAGTATTAGAAAGCTCATTTGGCCAGAAATGGGAGCGATATCAACAGAAAGCCAATTGCAGATAGGAGCACCTGTTAGGGTTGTACAGCAATAATTTAGGCAGGAGGTGATGTGGCTTCATACTAAAGCAATGGCTTTAGAGGAGAAAGATTCCAGACAGTACAGCTGTGGAACTGATAGGACAGAGTTGTCAGTTGAATGTACATGTGAAGGGTATGGAAGTTTCTGATGGTTTTAGGTGACTGTAATCTTCATATAACCAAGGAAAGAGAGTAGATCCTCAGAAATGTAATATGATCACAAGAAAAATTAACACTGCTACAGCACAATAGTCCTTCATGGTTGAAAGACACTGTGTAGTGAAAACTAAATGGACTCAAAAGAACTAAGACATGCAGACAGTCTGGCATTTCTAGAAGCTTAATTTCTAACAGTAAATGCTATTCTGAAAACACAGAAAAGGGAAACAGGAATAAAGTGGATAATTATATATAAAATAGAAAAAAATACATATTTCTATATAATTACATATTTATATGTATTCATATATACTAAACACATAAGTTTAATTTTGGCACTTCCATTTTTTATCTAGCCTCATTCAACCTGACTTTCAGAACAAGCAATAACAAAATGGTAAGCATTACACCAGCGAGAATCCTGATGTCTCATGAAAGTCAAGTCTACAATTTTAACATTAGGCATTTCTAAGATACATAGACCATTTAAAGAGCAGGAATGTAGTTAAATACTTAATCTCACTCTCAGTTCTTCTCACTGCAGTTTTCTGTTTTCAGTTATGCTTTGAAAAAGAGGCACATATAACTGAGATAAGGGAATGTGTATAAAAATCAAAATGTGACCCTTTGTATTATGTGTACTTATGTCTTTCTTTCCTGAATGCTCTTCTAGTTTCTCCAACACACAATTGTCAGAGTCTATATGCTGCTCCATATTCTATTCAGTTATTCTTATATTCATGAGACTCCCTGCAAGACTTTAAATGATGATTTAATATCTAAAATATTGCATTAAGCATAAAGTATTCATTGATGCTTTAAATGAACACCTGTGAATAGATTAAAATAACCACCATGAAAATAAAACCTGACCATAGAGGAGGCATTTAAATTGGTTGCTCTAATTACTGAAAACTGTATCGAAGACAGCAGTAAAAAGATCTTAATTTTAGAAATATCAAAATTACATTTTAAGTGATCAGATGATCTGATTAAAACACTTTACAAGGCCAGACGCAGTGGCTCACGCCTATAATTCCAGTACTTTGGGAGGCTGAGGCGGGCAGATCACAAGGTCAGGAGTTTGACACCAGCCTGGCCAACACAGTGAAATTCTGTCTCTACTAAAAATACAAAAAATTAGCCGGGCATGGTGGCAGACGCCTGTAATCTTAGCTACTTGGGAGGCTGAGACAGGAGAATTGCTTGAACCTGGGAGGCAGACGTTGCAGTGAGCCAAGACTGTGCCATTGCATTACAGCCTGGGTGACAGAGCGAGACTCCATCTCAAAAAACAAAAACAAAAAACAACAACAACAGCAAAAATGCTTTACAGAATACATTAACTTTAATAAAAGTATGGTGAAAGATAGAGTTAAGGAAAGTATGTGATAAACTAAGACCTCATCACCATTTCCTGCTCTCAGCTCATTTTTCAAGAGCCAAGAGAGACAAGGTGAGAGAAAGTGAGGGGAAAAGCTGGGAAGATGTCTTAACTTGGATGTAATTTATCCCTCTTTACATCCTTCCACCTTCATCTATCTCTTTTTTCTCTGTGTACTTTTCAGAAAGGTGGCAAGATAGAGCTCTAAGACAGAGCCCCAGTAAAAATTAAAATGATCCTGAAAAATGATGAAATTAAAGCAGGATGACTGCACTCCTTGACTTATGTAAAGTTTATTCAAACCTGACTTGCTCTCCTTTGAACCTGGTAGTGCATGGATTTCTTAATGATGTGCAAATTAAAAGGACTTTATCAAAGACTCGATAAGCCTGTGGTCAATGCAAAAAGAACTGAAGGAAATTCTATAATAATTTCAGGAAAAAAATGCAATATACTGCACCATGTACATCTAGAACAAACAAAAAAACCAGCTGAATAGTTAAAATGATTCCATTTCACCTGAATAATCAAGCTGGCATAATATCAAAATTATGTATCTTCATTTAGCCTCCGCGATATTTAAGCTCCCTTCCTTAGATTAATAATTGGGAAAAACAGCTTTTGTTTCTATAGAATTAGATACAAAACCATTATGTTTTGGGGAACATGCCAGTGGATATCTCTCACTGTGGTTCTAGGCAATAATGTAAATAAATTAGGATTATTTGAAATGTGATATTAGAAGAGTGATTTCTCATTTCAATCATATTACCTAGAAATAGTCTCTCCCTAAGACTGGGAGAGAAAGATAAGTGAGTTGATTTCAGAGTCACTTAAGGTCATCAGCAACGTAGATAAAAGTGTTCACCTGGAAATGCATCTAAGCGAGAAGCAAAAATAAGGTAGAATATTCAAGGGCAACACCACAAAACAACTAGAAAAGAATATAGAGAATATAGAGAAGAACACAAAGGAAGATGTTTAGGAAACTCAAAAACTTGGAAGTCAGGTGAGATGAGCACGTGCCACATTTTCTTCCTTGCATTTCAGCAATCCAGAATGTGAACTGTTTGGGGAATGTGCCATTGTGCAAGTCCTACTCACCCAACTTGGCAGGGTGCATTCTCAGCACAGAAAATTACAGAGCATATTTATTTATTCTCCCAATTCTGGAAGCCAGGCTGGAAACAATGACCTATGCTCGGGAAACTAGAGGTTCCCAAGCAGAAATATGGATTGAGAGCAAGTAACACAAATAAGCAGGCAGGGTTTAGGCTTCCTCCCTTAGGACAGTGGCTTGGGCACCCTGTGCTCTGCAGTGGGGACAGCAGCACTGCCCGGCCCACTTTCCTAGTGGCAAGACTTGAGCTAAGGATTGAAATACCCAGTCTCAGTAATTCCTAGCATTTTCTGACTGTTTCTCAAGGCCTGCCATTGACCCTCTGAGCCACTCATATCCTTCCAAAGAATGCCTTCTCTGCTCCTCTGTTAAAAACTAGTTTAGAGTTTTACAACCGTGACAGAGGTCAAACATGAGACACTTCCAGGTGTGGGACCCTATGCAATTGTGCAGGTTGCATGCCTGTGAATCTGGTCCCACTAGTACATCACAGAAAGAAAGGCACTCATTAATAATAATTAGATTGGGTGCCGGGGTGGGGGAAATCCCTGAAAATGTGAATCTTCAGTGCTTTATCGTGTGTGAGTGGTTGGTAGCCAATGAATGTTACAGTCAGAATCAAGCTATCTAATAAAACTCATTTAAACCTAACTGAATTGCCAGGGCACTAGTAAGGTTTGGCTGAATTTGCTGTGTCTTCAGAAAATAAAGATTTTTCTTCTGTGCACACATCTAATTTGGAATTTTCTTGGGTATGATTTATGAACTTTGAGACAGAAAAATAAAAATTGAGTCAAAGGCATTTTAAAAGGTCCAAGCCTAACTCTACCCATGAGAGAGCCACATGCAGTTGTGCCATTTATTCTGCCACTGAGAGATGGCCATGCATCCACAGCATCGCCACAAAGCTGCTATTGACACTTCGTTCATGCGTGCTCTCCAGGGATAAACCTGTTAGTGCCCAACACACTCAGCCAAAGTACAAGCTAGGCTCAACCAGCCCACCTACTTTTTTAGGGAAAGCTCTCCATTTAGATTCCTACCCTAATAAAACTGTCCAGCCTTGATATGGTCACCATAAATTTTGTGTATGAGCTTGAAATTCCTGAGATTTGGTATATAGAAGAAAAATCTCATAAAATGGATAACAAAGTGAGAAAATTCTGGTACCAATGCCCCAAATCATCTGTCCTGGCAGCATGTCAATCATGCCCAGGTGCCACTCACTGACTTGGTGCTACACCAGCTGACCTGTGCAGGCTCAGGAAAATGAATGAATGTCTAACAACACGCATATAGTCAAAGTAGCTATTGTTATGCATTCTGTTGTCAAACAAAAGCCTTATGTTTAGCTCCCAGAAATTTTTCGACCAAGTTTCACAATTTTTATGTTAATGAAAAGGATGGGGGAAGGAAATCTGCAGAGATGTCAGTGGCATGTCAAAGGCAGTGGCAGGTCAGAACATCCTTGTAGTGACATGGACAAAGCTTTCTGCCATGCACATAGTCTTTCAACACAGCAACATCTTAGCAGACACATCCGAAGAAACAAGCTCTGCTCTGCAATCAGAAACATTAAAAAAAAAAAAAAGCTGCTCCCTGGCCCACTGGCAGAGCTACTGAGATTTTCAGTTTAGAACAGAAAGATTGTTTAGGTGACTACTTGGCCTCTTCCTCTGTCTCCTACAACCTCACTGAGTAGATATTGGTTTATTCAAATTAGTACATAATTGAAAGCAGCTGCTACTTCATAGGTGACTGGAAGTCCTAACAGTCTCTGGGAAACATGCAAAATTAACTGAGTTCACATAATTCAATATTCATTTTTTATTATTCATCCTTATTAAATTAATTTTAATTACATAAATAACTATCTTTATGGAATACCTAGTACACATGAGGCATCATAGTACCAAATACCAAATCATTTTCCTGTATTCATTTAATCCTCCCAACATTCTGTGAGCTAAATATTATGACAATAAAAAATGTAAAAACCTGAATGTGGAGAAGATATGTAATTGATCTAAAATCACACTAATGAATGGAAGCGGGAAGATGCAAACCCAGTTATTGATATTCTCAAAGCTGTTTTTTGCTACCTTCAACACGTATGGAATATTTCTTATCTACAAAGCATCATGACAGGAACGGAAAAAAAATTAATGTGAAGAAAGATCCTAAGCTTCCAGGAGCTTTTAATAGAGTGAGAAGCAGACAAGAACATCACAGACATATTCAACTGACTCCTGACAAAGGTCTAAAGACAATTCAACAGAGAAAAAATAGTCTTTTCAACAAATGGTTCTTGAACAACTAGATATCTGTTTGCAAAAATTTTAAAGTAAGCCTCAATCCATATCTCACACTGCATACAAAAGGTAATTCAAAATGGATCATAGACATGAATGTAAAACCTAAAAGTATAAAACCTCTAGGAGAAAACATAGGAAAAACTCTTGTGGCTTGGTTAGACAAAGATTTCTTAGATACAACACCAAGATTTCCATCTGTAAAAATAAACAAATTGGTACATTCATCAAAAATTAAACTGCATCAAAATTAAAAACTTCAGCTGTTATTAAAAAAAAAAACATAGGGTTAAGGCAATGAAAAGATCAGGCACAGACCAGGAGAAAATACTTGCAAAATACGTATCTGACAAATGGCTTGTATCCCAACTATATTTATAAATATATACTCAATAACAAGAAAACAAACAACTCAATAAAAATAAATGGGCAAAATATGTGACAGGCACTTCACAAAAAAAGTTATACAGATATCCAAGAAGCACATGAAAATATGACATTAATCATTAGGCCAAATCAAATAAAAGCCACAATGATATGTCAGTGCATACTTTCTAGAATGGCTAGTTTTATTTTTCTAATGACAGTACTGAAGTATTGAAAAGCAGTTTGGCAGTTTCTTATGAAGTTAAATATATACTTATGATATGACTCAAGAATCTCATTCCTAGGTATTTACTCTAGAGAAATAAAAACTTGTGTTTACACAACACTTGTATGTAAATGTTTTCTATGGATTTATTCATAATCTCCAAAAATTGGAAACAACATTAATCTCCATTAAACTTATGAATGGATAAGCAAATTTTGCTATGCCCACAGAGTAGAATTCAGTCTATGAATAAAAGTTAGCAAATCATGGATGAACACAATAACCATACAAATACCAAGAACATTATATTAAGTAAAGTTAGCCAGATTTTTTAAACTGTGCAATGCATGATTCCACTTATATGACACTGTAGAACATGAAAAACTAGAAAGACAGAAAGCAGATTAGTGGTTTCCAGGGGTTAGGAATGGGGAAAGATGCTCACTATACACTTTGAGGTTATGGATATATATTCTCTATCTCAGTTTTGATGGTGATTCACAATCCATAGAACTGTATACCAAAAAAGGTGAATTTTTCTGGATATTAATTATATTTGTGAAAACCTGCAATTAAATGTTCAGCGTGTCTAAAACTGAGGCCATTCTGTTTCTCACTGAGCTTTGCTCCTCACGGAAAAGCACCATTTCCTATTCACCTGTCTTCAAAGGATGGCTCTTCCTATTGAAACAAAAAATGGATACACAACACACAAAAATCTATGGGATACAGCAAAAGCAGTACTAGGAAAGAAGTTTGTAAAATAAACACTTCTTGTATTACAAAACTAGAAAGAATTCAAATAAACAACCTAAAAATGCACTGCAAGGCCTAGAAAAGCAAAGACAAACCAAACCCAAAATTAGTATAAGGAAAGAAATAATACAGATTAGAGCAGAAATAAATAAAATTGAGACTTAAAAGATCAATGAAATAAAAAGTTGGTTTTTTGAAAAGATGAGCCAAATTGATAAACCTTTAGCTGTACTAAGAAAAAAAGAGAGAAGACCCAAATAAATAAAATCAGAGATGAAAAAGGAGACCTAACAACTGAGACCATAGAAATACAAAGAATCCCCAGAGAATATTACTACAAACTATTCATCAACAAATTGGAAAAGCAGGAAATGAATAAATTCCTGGACACATATCACCTACAAAATTGAACCATAAAGAATCAGAAAACATCAATAAATTAATAACAAGTAATGCAACTGAAGCCATAAAAAGTCTCCCATCAAAGAAAAGCCTAGAACCTAATGGTTTTACTGTTGAATTCTATCAAACTTTTAAAGAGGAAATAATACCAATTCTTTTCAAACTATTCCAAAAAATAAAGAAGAGGGAATACTTTCAAATTCATTCTATGAGGACAGCATTACCCTGATACCAACGCCAGACAAGGATACCACTAAGAAAAGAAAACTACAAGCCAATATTATTGATGAGTATAAATGCAAAATTCTTAACAAAATACTAGCAAACCAAATTCAACAACACATTGAGAAGAGCATTCATCATGATCAAGTGGGATTCATCTCTGGAATGCAAGGATGGTCCAACAAATGGGAATCAATAAATGTGATACATCAGATTAACAGAACCAACTAGAGAAACCATATGATTCCTTCAATAGAAGCTGAAAAAGCATTTGTTAAAATTCAACATCTGTTTATGATAAAAACCTTCATTAAACCGGATACAGAAGGAACATGCATCACAATAATAAAGACCATATATGGCAAACCCACAACTAACATCATACTGAATGGGGAAAAATTGAAGGCCTTTTTTTTCTGAGAGCTGGAACAAGATAATAGTCCCCAATTTCACCACTTTTATTCAACATAGCACTGGAAGTCCTGGACAGAAGAATTAGACAAGAGAAAGAAATAAAGGTCATCTTAATTGGAAAGGAAAAGGTCAAGTTAGCCTTGCTTGCAGATGACATGATTTTATACTTAGAAAACATAAAGACTCCACCAAAAACTCTTATAACTGATCAACAAATTTAGGAAAATTGCAAGATACAAAATCAATATATAAAAATCAGTAGCACTTATCTATACCAAAAGCAAACAACCTGAAAAATCAAGAAAACAATGCCATTTTCAAGAGCTACAAAGAATATAAAATACCTATGAATATATTTAACCCAGAAAGTAAAAGATATTTACCAGGAAAACAGTAAAACACCAATGAAAGAAATTAAACAGGACACACAAAAAATGAAAAGAACATTTCATGCTCATGAATTGAAAGAATCAATATTGCTAAAATGTCCATACTATCCAAAGCAATCTACAGATTCAATGCAATCTCTATCAAAATACCAATGATATTTTTCATAGAAATAGAAGAAATGATCCTAAAATTTGTATGGAACCATAAAAGACCCCAAATAACCAAAACAATCCTGTGCAAAAAAAAAAAGAAAAAAAAGCTGGAGGCATCACACTACCTGGATTTCAAAATTCATTCCAAAACTGTAATATTTAAAGCAGCATTGTATTGGCATAAAAAACAGACACATAGACCAATGGAACAGAATAAAGAACCCAGGGATAAATCCATGCATTTACAGCCAAATCATCTTTGACAAAGGTACCTAGAATGTACAGTGAGGAAAGGACAGCATCTTTGATAAGTAGTGCTGCTCCCATGGTGCTAGATAACTATATGCAGCAGAATGAAACTGGATCCATATCTCTCAATATACACAAAAATAAAGTAAAAATAGATAAATGTCTTAAATCTGAGACCCAAAACTCTGAAACTAGAAGAAAACATTAGGGAAGTGCTCCAGAACAGTGGTCTGGGAAAGATTTTTTTTTTTAATATAAGACCTTAAAAGCACAAGCAACAAAATCAAAAACAGACACATGGGATTATGTCAGCTGAAAAGTTCCTGAACAGCAAATGAAAAAATCAACAAAGTGAAGAAACAACCTATAGAATGGGAGAAAATATTTGCATACTACCCATCTTACAAGGGACTAATAACCAGAATATATAAGGAACTCAAACAACTCATTTACAAAAAAAAAAACCCACAACAAAAAATCTAATTTAAAAATGGACAAAAGATATGAATAGATGTTTCTCAACAGAAAACATACACATAGCCAACAGGTTTATGAACAGGTGCTCAACATCACTAATCATCACAGATATGCAAATCAAAACTACAATGAGAGGACTGCTCTGCCTATGAGGTAGCCATTCTTTATTCATTTACTTTCCTCAAAAAACAAAAACAAAAACAAACAAAACTACAATGAGAGACATAATCTCATCCCAGTTAAAATGACTTTTATCCAAAAGACAGGCAATAATGGATGCTGGCAAGAATGTGGAAAAAGGAGAACCCTTATACACTATTGGTGAGAGTATAAATTAGTACAACCACTATGAAGAACAGCATGGAGGTTCCTTAAAGAACTAAAAATAGAGCTACCATACGATCTAACAATTCCACTACTGGGTATATATCCAAAAGAAAGAAAACCAATATATTGAAAAGATATTTGCACTCTCATGTTTATTAAAGCACTATTCACAATAGTCAAAATATGAAATCAACCCAAGTGTGCAACAATAAATGGATAAAGAAAATTTGGTTTATATACACAATGAAATGTTATTCAGCCATAAAAAGAATGACAGTTTGTCATTTATGGCAACATGGGTGAACCTGGAGTTAAGTGAAATAAGCCAAGCAAAGACGACAAATATCCTATGTTCTAACTCATATGTTGGAGCTAAAACAGTGGATCTCATGAAAATACAGAGTAGATCTGTGGTTACCAGAGGCTGGGAAGGGTAGAGAGTAGGGGAGTATGAACAGACATTGATTAATGGGTACAGATATATGGTTTTATTTATTTTGTTTTTTTTTTGTTGTTGTTGTTTTTGGAGATAGGGTCTTGCTCTGTTGCTCAGGCTGGAGTGCAGTAGTGCTATCAAGGCTCACTGCAGCCTCAACTTCCCGGGCTCAAGCAATCCTCCCACCTTAGTCTCAACACCAGCCCATAAAAGCAGCCAGGAGGGAGGCCATGTCCTGCAGAGCCACAGAGGCAGAGCGCCCAAGACCATGGGAAGCCACCTCTTGCATCAGCATGACCCGGAAGCGAGACATGGAGTCAAAGGGGATCATTTGGGAGCTTTAAGATTTGACTGCTCTGCTGGATTTCAGACTTGCATGGGGCCTATAGCCCCTTTGTTTTGGCCAATTTCTCCCATTTGGAATGGCTGTATTTACCCAATGCCTGTACCCGCATTGTATTTAGGAAGTAACTAACTTTCTTTGATTTTTACAGGCTCATAGGCAGAAGGGACTTGCCTTGTCTCCGACGAGATGTTGGACTGTGGACATCTGAGTTAATGCTGAAATGAATTAAGACTTTGGGGGACTGTTGGAAAGGCATAATTGGTTTTGAAATGTGAGGACATGAGATTTGGGAGGGACCAGGGATGGAATAATATGGTTTTGCTGTGTCCCCACCCAAATCTCATCTGGAATTGTAACTCCCACAATTCCCACATGTTGTGGGAGGAACCTGGTAAGAGGTGACTGAATCACAGGGGCAGGTTTTTCCTATGCTGTTCTCAGGATAGTAAATGAGTCTCACAAGATTCGGTGGTTTTAAAACTGGAGTTTCCCTGCACAAGCTCTCTTTTTGCCTGCCACCATTTACGTAAGATGTGACTTGCTCCTTCTTGCCTTCTGCCATGATAGTGAGGGCTCCCCAGCCATGTGGAACTGTAAGTCCATTAAATTTCTTTTTCTTCCCAGTCTCACGTATGTCTTTATCAGCAGTGTGAAAACAGACTAATACAGTTGTTCTGTTATGAGTTGCTGTAACCACTTGAGTTGGTTGGCCTCCAGCCAGCAGGTGGAGATTTCAAGATAGCACCAGCTGCAGTAGTAGAAGGGGGATATAAGCTTGCCCTGTGTTGGCCAGGATAAGTATTCAGGTTTCTCAGACGATGGACAGGGCCACAGAGCTCCCAAGAGTTTTTTTCTTTTGTATTTGGCTACCAGGGAAGGTAGAGAAAGACTATCAGGTAGGGGCAGGGTTAGGCAGGTCTCAACTCAGACTCCTTGGACGGGGCTTGCTGCAGCCACTGTGGGGTTTGAGGTAGTGGTTTGCAGGCCAATGGAATTATGTTCCAAGGGGGGATTATGGCTGCCTCTGCTGTGTCATATATATTGCCAGGGAAGTGGGAGAAAGCCAGCAGTGACAGATCTCACTCAGCTCACAGGCGCCAGCAAGGCCAGCCTCACTCCCCGCCATGCCCCACCAACAGCACCAAGTTTACATCCAGGCAGCCAGCACTCAGGGCTGAGATCTTGCCTTAGACTACAAGCCTCCCTGTTGAGAGAGCAAGCAGGGCTTTCCGGCCTTGCCCCTTCCCACCTCCTCACACCACAGGCTCTGGCTTCTGTGCTCCTATCTGCACTTTTCATTAATCTCTCTGGATTCTGCTCAGGAAAATTCGTGCTCTGTTGAAATTATTAAAAAGTTCAGCTAGAAGCTTTCTTTACCCTGTGGCCGCTTCCCAATTCTGCTGGCTGCCTTCCTCAAGGACCCCTGTGAGATAAAGCCAGGGATGGTTTCCTGGGCTTCAGCTGGGGACTGGGAGTGCTTACAGGGTACTTCCTGCTGCTTCTTCTATGTTTATACTTTGCTCAGCTCCCTATGCCCATTACAGCTCTAAGTAAGGTTAAATCCTTCTCTCATGATCTGGATTTTCAGGTTCCCAGTGGGAATGTGTACTCGGAGGCAGACTTTTCCTCTCACACTTTGGGAACTCACAGTTTTTCAGCTGTCTCACAGAGTTTGCAGCAGCAAGCCACCTCTTTCAAAGGGTCTGTGAATTTTATTAGTTTTCCTGATATGTTCCTGCAGTGATTATTGGAGCAAAAGTTCACGATACGGGTCTCCACATGCTGTTCCATTCGTCCAAGTAGGAACTGCACATTAGTCCTGTCTCCTATCTGCTATTTTGGCTCCTGGCTAATTTTTAATTTTTTCTTTTAGAGATGAGGTCTCACTCTATTGCCCAGGTTTGTCTCAAACTCCTAACCTCCATCAATCTACCTGCCTCAGCCTCCCGAAGTGCTAGGATTACAGGCATGAGCCACTCACGCACAAATACATGATTTTATACAAGAAATAATACATAGTGTTAGGCAGATTAGTAGAGTGACTGTAGTTTACAATATTCTATTATACATTTCAAAATAGAAGAGAATAATTTGAATTTCTTGCATAAAGAAAATATTTAAGGTGATGGATATCTCAAGTACGCCAATTTGATCTTCACAAATTACATGAATGTATTAAATTATCACACGTACCCCAAAACTATGTACCTCTATTATGCATCAATAGAAATATTTTTAAAATTTTAAATGATGGCTCTTTCATCTCTCACACCCAGAATGAAGTCAGTTTTGATGCCCAGTAAATTCCATCTCTTTGTGTTTCTCAGAAATATTCCTTCCTCCCCATTCCTGTTGTCCCTGCTTGCTTTCTTCCTTCAGCATTTTTAGTCTAACTCCTGTCCTGGCCTCATGACAGGTTTTTTTTTTTTTCCTGGACTCCCATTCTGCTTCAATCAATTCTATCCTATCCCTTAGCCTGAATGATCTTTATAAAACATTATCCTCATCATGAATATCCTGTGTTCAAAATCTTCACAAGTTTTCTATAGAATAAAGTCCTAACTCTTTCATATTGAATAGAGGTTTGGTCTGGTGTACCTTCTGTCACTCCTGAAGGCATATTTGATGCCCCAGCCATACTGTGACTCAAAACACAGGTCTTGAATGTGCCTCATTTTTTTTTCCTGCTCTGTAACTTTGCAAAGGTTCTGCACTTGTGCCTGAAATGCTTTCTGAAAATCCTGTCTCTGCTCACTTTTTAAGACTTTCCTGACATGTTATTTATTCAGTGGAAACTTCTTTCCTACTGTCCACATCAGGCAGAGAGCTAGATGCTCCTAGTTCTATGCTCCAACAGCAATATGCTTGAACCTTAACAAGGGCACTCACCTCCCTGTCTTGCAATTGTGCATAGATCTGGCTATCCCAATAAATTAAGTGCTGGTTAAATAAACCAGCTACGTATTATACACTTTTGAATCCACAGCAACAAGAGGCATTTGGTAAATATGATTCAGCATATAAACATATAAACATATTACATATGCAGTATCAGAAAAAAAATTCCTGGAGCACTTTGCCCTCCCAACCTACAACTCCTGTTATTTTGGCTCACTATAGACTGCTTTTTGAGAAAAGATCACCTAACACTTTGTTAAAAGAAAAACTTTAGAAAAATTAAATTTAACAAAGTTTATTTGAGCCAAGAATGATTCACAAATTGGGCAGCACTCAGAACCAGAAGAGGCTCAGAGAGCCCTGCTCTGTAACAGTGAGCAATGATTATTTACAAACAGAACAGGGGACTAAAGTGCACGAATAGCTTGATTGGGATACAGCTAGCCATTTGCCTTGTTTGGACATGGTCTAATCAGTTGGCTGCCGATACCTGGCTGAAACTCCGTTTCTTGGGATTGGCTGAGACTCAGTTGTTTATCAATCCTAAATTATGTTTTAGTTGGTTTATGTATGAAGTTAGGTTGCAGTTCGTTAATAAAGGAATTCAAGGAGAGGAGATAGACTTGGGCCTAATTTAACAACACACATCAGCAACGGCACAACACAGTCAAGACAAATCCCTGAAGCTATAGAAGAGCAAACATACTAAGACAGGCATAATATATAAAGCAGGTTAGTTGCAGGAAAAATACAAGGAAGATTAGTAAGGCCACAGTCTTATATTTAAGTGTCCCATAAAGATTTTTGTAGGAGGTTAGCATTATTCATAGGTCACTCTTACTGCTATATGAGACCAAACCAGTTTCTGAGCTTGCTATCTGTGGAACTGGTGGACTCTGTGGAGAGATTCTTGTAGCATGCATCTTTATTCATTGTGTCCTGATAAGCATGGGGATTTGCTTCTTTTTGTCCTGAGAGTGGAAGATTATTTCTTTGGTATGTGCTTATATGGCTGTGTATTGAACAGGGGAGCAGAGAGGAGGAACACTGGAGCTTGGAATGCCATGTCAATCTCCGAATCTGCTGTTTGCAGCACTGGTTTTCCCCTAATGGAGAAGACTAAGTGGCAGACACTGAAGGAAACAGAGTCAATAAAGTCGTGGTGTTCCTGTGCACACAGAGCTACTTCCGTGCCCAGGGGGCAGCAGTCACCACCAGGAGAGAAGAGGCTGTTTGCCCACCAATTCTACTGCAGACCACAGGGACCAGACAGAACAATATGCACAAAGTCATGGAACTGAGGGTAAAATAAGTGTTCCACAGTCATAGCATGTGGTGTTTGTTTGTGGGAGGGGGGGTGAAATTAATTAGGAAATGTTAATGCACAATAGAGTGGTTTTGCCATACTTTATCCATCTTCATCATTTTCTTTTTCTTTTTTCTTCCCAGGATTAGAGGAATATCCTCTCTATTTTTTGCATTGCTGTTTCTACTTCATTTTCAGTTCATCTACTCTCTTGGTTTCTTCACTGAAAATGAATTAGAAATTACAAAAACTATAGATTATTCATTTTCAACCAAATCGTGGTTTGAAACAAATTCTTGTCCTAGCAGCTTGAATTTTAATCAAAATACATTTTTTTCAAGTTGGAGTCAGTGAAATTCTGTTGCACAAATGGTTTGGTGACTAACAACGACTCACTGGAAGCTCTCCTAGTGGTCCCTGGTGAGGCATGGTGATGCCCAGTAGATACAGGAGCCAAGCAGCATTGGCACTGGCAGAGGGCAGTGGCAGTGATCAATGCACACACATAGAGAGAAAAACAAAACTAAGGAACAGGAGCAGGTTTATTCTTTTCTACTCACAGAAGACCCTCAGGGGATGCCCAAAAATATCTGAGGTAGTCTATATTGAAGAAGGTGATATTCTTATTTTCTTTTTCCCATACCGTATGGTTCATATTTTAGGCAAGGTTGGTATATACTCTGTGGGGGCCTTTTTCAGAAAGCAAGAAAAACATGTCATTAAAGGTACTAAAGCCTGAAGTTTTTTTCCTTTCTTCCACAGTCTTTCAGTTTATAATGATGCTTTTTGCTATTTAATGTCATTTTAAGAAAAATAAAATATTTACATTAGTATGAATTTTATTATTCTTCCTTATATTATTCAATGCCAGTTTTAAATGCAAATGTAAGAATTTATAGTAGAATCAGCAATATTATACAATTTATATTTTATAGTTTATACATGCATAGGTACCTAGTTCTTGCCAGAAAAGAAGCTGTATAAAACTAATCAACTTTTTAAATTTTACTTTGGAATAAATGTACATTCTTTTAAAATGCTCTAACTTCAGTTTATTAGTGAATAAGAAAACACTTGAAAGGAAAAGGAATTATGAGTTGCCCTATCTTTCCCCTTCCTTCTGTGTCATCATTTTCATCATAAGTGTTTGGCTAATGAAGGAAAATAACACATACATAAAAGAAATATGATACAGTTGCTTAGTTGTTCATGTTTGTTAAATTATCAGTGCCTTCACTTTATACTTGAAGCAAGTTTGTTTTGCAAAAGAAAGCAAAGTCCCTCAGAGCTTTCAGCACACCCAGCCTATTCAGCAAGGGTAACAAAAGATCAAAGGAACAGATTAGAACGTTTCCAGAGAAACAGCCAAAAGTCAGAACAACCTAAATGTCCTTCAACTGAAGAAGAGACAAACAAATTGTGGTAGTTTCATGCAATGAAATATTACTTGCCAATAAACAGGAACAAACTCCTGATATGTGCATCACAAGCATGAATCTCAAATACGTTATGTTGAGCAAATAAAGCCAGATACACAAAAAAGCAGATACTGTATGAGTACATTTTTTATGAGGTTCTAGAACAGGAAAACTCAAGCTGTGATGATAAATGTTATCACAGATACTGTCTTCTTTGGAGTTAAGGGATGCCTAGACAACCACCTGAGGAAACATTCTGGGATGTTGAAAATGATCTAGTCTTGACTGGGCTGGAAGCTATGTGGGTGTATCCTTTTATCAAAACTCATCAAACAGTATATTTAGGAACTCTCAGTTTCACTCTGTATAAATAATACCTAGGTTAAAAGTTACTTTGCATTTCTCTTTCCAAAAATAATCAGTTATATTGTACCTTTTCTCTCCTAAGCAAATTTTAAAATCAGATTGTCAAATGCCACAGGAATTATGTTGGGATTGGGACTGAAAAAGCATTTAATTTGTGCATTTACTTAGAAGAAAACACATCATTACTATATTAAGTAATCCCCATTATATTTCTTGCTATTAAGGATTTCTTACATTAATTTCATTAAAGTTATCTCTATAGAAAATTCTCACATCGTTATTAGATTTGTTTTTGAATTATTTACTGATTGGCTTATTTTCTTATGTAAACTGATTTCCCCCACTTGATCTTATTGATTCTTAATGGCAAATAAGTTACCAATTTTTTTAAAAAATCTGGCCACCTTATTAAGCGATAGTTATTAGTTCTCACAGTTTTTCAGTTGATCTCTGGATTTTCTGCATAGCCAGTTTTAATATCTGCCAAGAGTGACAATATTTCCTATTATATATTACTTTATTTTCTTGCACCAGCTAGGATGACTACAATATTAAATAGCGCAGTATTAAATAGCAGTGGTATCTTTGTCGTGTTTATGGGAATATTTTTATTATTTCACTATTAAGATATTTGCTCTGGGTATCAAACAAGCACACATCAGGTTAGGAAATTTCCTTTTATTTCTGGAAAAATTGTTCTTTTTTCATATTGATTTAATTAAATTGACTAATAAATTGTTCTGGTAACTATCAGGATGCTCCTATTTTTCTTATCCCTTCAAAGGTTAGTGTAATTATCTGTATTAGTAAATATGTTAACATTGAAACATATTAAACATATGAATTGCAAAAATAATCTCTACTGTTGATAACGTATTAGTCTTTTAACATGTGGTTAGCTTCCATTTGTTAATATTTTCTTTAGAAATTTTACATTAATCTTTCCACTTTAGGTTGCTATTAGATTTCCATTTTTCTCCTAAAATTATGTCTGGCTTTGGTATCAGGGCCATGCATTGGCTCTGGAAAGCTGCCAATTCTTCTCTACTTTTGAAAAGTTGAAATATTGGAAGAAGATTTGGCACAACTTGTCTATAGGATTATCTAGGCATTGTAACTTTGTTAAAGGTCACCTCTTTTTCAATTTCCCTTATGATTATTGGCCTATATAAAGTTTTAATACTCTTCCTCATCAATATAATAGGAAATCTTTCATTTCATATCCATTTTCAAATTTACTGGAATGTAGTTGTAAGGAGTATGATTATGTCTTTTTCTCATTTTTAATAATATTCTTATTGTTTTTCAACTTTTTTTTCCAGAAAGGTTTGCTAGTGTTGGTCTAATTTATTTGTCTTTTTGAAGAAATACTTTTTGGTTTTATTCTTCAAGTTTGTGTTTATTTTTTAATCTCACAAAATTCTGGTTTTACCTATATTATATGTTTCCTTCTACTTTTATTTTTTAATTTATTGAACTGAAAGTCTAGTCACATATTATCAGTCTATTTTAATCTAAGGAATACATATTATCAGTCTATTTTAATCTAAGGAATGCATTCTAAGATTACAAATTTTCCCTTCAATACTATTTTTCAGTTTAAATAAAGGCTATTCATTTTTGGAATACATATTTTGATTTCTTATTCACCTCAAAATTATTTGGAAGGTTGCATTTAAATTCTCAAGTGATTGGATGGGGGAGTGTTACCACTTTATTATTAATATAGACTTTCATTACTTTGTTGTCACACACAGAATCTGAATTTTTTAATTCAGAACTGCAAAATTTATATTGCCTTGTGATGTAGAATTTGTGGAGAGTTTTTGTGACTGTCATCGTGTTTGAATGAATGTGTATTATTCATTTTTTATAAACATACTTCTATATGTAAATTAATCAGGTTTTTTTATATTTTCAATCATTTCCTTTTTTGCTTTTTTATCTGTAAATTAAAATATGTGGCGTAAAATCTTTCACAATTACTTTTAATTTGTAAAATTCTCCTTGGGCTTCAAGCAGTTTTTGCTTTTAATATTTCAAAGTTATGTAATGAAGTTAATAAATATTTATGGCTACTTATATATTCTTGGTAGATTTTTAACTCTCATCAACATAAAATATGATTTTCCTTTATACCTGTTTTCTTCATTTTGTGTTTGCCCAACATACCTTTTATTCCCTTTCAAATATTCTGCATATTTTAGAAGCAGCTCTTGTAAATATTACGTATTTATTGATTTTTATTTACCCTCTCACATTTATCATGTTTAACTACTTCTGACTTCTTTTATTCTGTAGAAATTTGGTGTTTTTTTCTTTTGCAGTTTCTCTCTGGAATGGGTTTTCTTTGTTCTATTTTTTAAACTCATTCGTACATTATGTTGATAAACAATTTTCTATGGATCTCACACACTCCTGCACATTTTATGAACAAGGACAAGCCCTTTATTCCAAGCTATCTTTTAAAGGATGTTTATATGGTGAACATTCTAAGATGATAGAGATAGTATCTCTCTCCAGAGCCAAGGGCAGCTTTGATTGCCACCTTAGAGGGTAGAGATAGTGTTTCCCTCTTAAGCAAACTGTAGGCACATTTACTTCCCATTTTAAAAGAATCAGGTATCCTAAGCTCATGATTTCTCTTCTGTAATGCAATCAATTGCATGTATTTCTGCAATGTGTCATCTGGTCCCCCTCTTCATGTCACCATCTGGGAATTGGAGCTCAGGTATCCCAGAGCAAATATGCAGACGTTTATTTTACTTGCTTTGAGTAATAAAGTCCTTTGTCTCTCAGCAATGAGTGTTGTGTCTCCTACCAGCATCTATGAAACTGTGGCAGGCCAATTTGTTAGCCTGCAAATAAGGTAACATCTCGGATCCTTCACAGTTCATGACAGCTTGCACCTGCAATTTCCAATCCCCTTTTGGAACATTCCTTAACATGAGATGTGGCTCTTGTCCATAGGGCCACTCTTGTGACTGATGAGGACATCTTGGGTATGTTCTCTTGAGGTTGAATGCCCATTAGCACCACCAAATCTTCTTAGGCTAGCATCAAACAGACTGCAAGAGTATGTGTGAATTTGAAAAGTGTGAATTGGCAGGAATGGGAAAGTTCAGAAACATTAAGAGGGAGACAGCACTGGAGTGGGTAAGGCAGGAGGTGACGATTCCACACAAGAAGCTGAATATATCCTCAGAGCAGCAGTGGCATTGTGGCACACTAAGAGCCCTGGAGCCTGGATACCTTGAAGTCTCTACATTTTCCAAGCTAACCAGGAGTCAGAGGGCTCCAGAAGAGGGCAGGGGCCCTAGTCCAGCCCTGGTTTGGTTTCTCATCTTAGGCATGGGCATAATAACTGATTTGGACCTGAATGAAAATCCATGCTGAATTCCAGACCTCCTTTGTGAAAGCTTGTATGACTTGAAAGACCCATGGTTTATGGTTCTATTAGTAGGCTAATAATAACTTTAAATCTAATAAGAGAGCCTCTGGTGTGAGAAGGGAAGCCTGGGTTCTGCTTACTGTAGAAAACAAAGCAGATAATAGCTGAAGAACAGAAATACAAGCTGAGTATGAGTAAGAAAAAAACAGCCCTAAATTAGTGGTTAAAATTTTTTAAAAGCCAGCCCTATGTCTGTCCATGTGGCACAGACCAAGGCAAGAGTTCCTGAGAGAAAATCACCTGAACCAGCAAATCCTGACTCACTGCTTTTCCTCAGACGTAGATAGCCCACCAACGTGCTAGTGCCAAACCCAGGGGTCCACACCAGAGTCAAAGTATTAAGAGGAGATGCCTGGCACCAGCTCCTGCTGATGCTAAGGGAGACTATCTTGCTTTGAGCTTATGAAAAAGCAGTGACTAGCAAAGACTGGTACCATTAACCAACACTGGATGGGCTGAGCATTCCATGGCTCAGTGGCACTACAGGTTTCCATGTTGATGTGTCCTAAGGCTCTGAAACACACATCCTGCCAAGTATAGACTCTCCCTCTGTGCTTTTTCTGTTCCCTATGCTTATACTGCTACTTGTGTTGGTACTAAACGCCCCTGCTAGTTTCTAAGCCTACTAGATTGCATGACAAAAAGCTGAAAGACAGCAAGAATTGGAGCAACTGGACAGATCACTGGTTCAAAAATGAGAAATGAAATGAACCTCTCTCTCGCTGCCATTGGAGATAAATGTTTGAAGCCCTCTTCACTGCAGCAGCTGCTTGCCCTGAGATATATGAACACAAGTGTCTGCAACCTTTGCCTTTAGAATGGTTGACCAAAACTTGGCTTTGGACATTTTGGGCTGACGAATAGGGGCCAAGAAGGCTGGAAGTAGTGGTAACTACCTGTAATCCCAGCACTTTGGGAGTCAGAGGCAAGAGGATTGCTTGAGACCAGGAGTTCGAGACCAGCCTAAACAACATAGCAAGACTCTGTCTCTACAAAAAAGAAATTAGAATAATTTAAAAAAAAAATAAAAAAAAAGAACAGGGGCCAGGGAATCATGC
Source organism: Nomascus leucogenys (assembly GCF_006542625.1). NCBI lineage: Eukaryota > Metazoa > Chordata > Mammalia > Primates > Hylobatidae > Nomascus > Nomascus leucogenys. Next base: position 98,068,696 of record NC_044385.1, read on the forward strand.
TAAATTGTTAATGGTGATTGTTAGAAAAGGCAGCCATAGAAATGAAGTGGTAGATTGAGACAGGACATAAACTCTAATTACTTCTTTTTTTCATTACTGTAGCCATCACTATTGGATCTGTGGGGCTGGACCTCATTGCCCATCTGAGAAAATGGTAAGCTCTGGGCCGGATACAATAACTACTCCAAATTTTAAGCTTACTTTTCTTCCACGATGGCTCAAAAAAATCCTCTCTCATTTCATACTTGCCACAGCAGGGGTGAAAGCAGATATGATGAGGGTGGATGGTGATTGTTCCATACTCTTGGGAGACAGAAGAAGGCACATTTAATGTAAACTTTATTACTGCTATTGAAGCAGGATATTTCCCTCCTTTGTGGGACTCATGACAGGGGTGCCTGGTTTACTCAGCCCACCACTCTCAACTCCTCATGGGAGGGAGTGCAGGAGTAAACAAGGAAAGAACTGGAGTGCACAATCACTGGAATTGGCCAGCCACTTCGATGCTGGTGAGATCAAATTTCACTAGCTCAGACCCTCTGCATTCCACCCCTCACAGGAGGGAGCATACAGGTGAGTGGGTACAGAAATCAGGGCAAGTGCTTTTAGGCACTGGCAGGAGCAAACTCTGTGAGGGCCATGCAGCAGTGTCTAGGTGGGGGTGCCTGTGACCCTCGAAGCCCCTAAGGGCATGTTATAGTGCTCTTTTAGTTCTGCCATCCATGGATGGCTTAAGTGTTAATAGCTCAGTAGGCCCTCTGCCTTTTAGCATAGGGCAGCTGCCCTCCACCGGCAAGGGCAAAGGGCCAGTGTGACAGCATTTTGTATCAGCACTCATGGCTCCTCAGCTCTTGTCTGGCATCCAGGAAAAATGAGGTCTCATGAATGAATTGAAGGATGGTAAATGTCGGGGATTTTATTGTGATGAAAGCAGCTCTCAGCGGTAAGGGGAGCTGAAAAGGGGATGGGGCAGATAAGTAATCTTCCCCTGAAGTATGGCCATCTCTGGCTGGATTCCTCTCCAAAATTATGCCATTCAGCTGTCCCTCTGAACTCAGGACACTTCTCTCTGATGTCTAGCTGTAGTCCTGTTTACCAGCTGAGTCTGCGGTTTTTATAGGCACAGAATGGAGTGGGGCGGAACCATGGGTGGTTTAGGAAAAAGGCAACATTCCAATGGAAAAACAGGAATATAAGTTCTCACTTTGGGCCATGGTTTCAGGCTTTTTGGCTTAAGGATGGGATTTTGCCAGGGACCTACCCTTTTCTGCCTAGAATTTCTCTGCCCCCTTTCCCTATCATTATGCCAAAACCTCCCTGCGATATTCAAAATTTCCAATATTTGGATTCATGTATCTATAAATTAAGTTTGAGTTTATTTCAGAATAGAAAGGGGACATTTTTCAAAGGGAGTGTATAACCATGATCAGAAATGAGCTGAAAAAAATTCTAAAGAAATTAATCACAAACCAGAGGTACAGATTTCCTCCTTGTTTTTTTTTCCAGTTGTGTTTAATTGGGTTTCATTTGCAGGAGAACAGGAGTGCCTCTGCTTCAAACATAGTTGTTTTCCATATTTTTCTCATTTGATATGATCTTGGGAAAAAAATATAGATATCCCTTAAGAGAGACAAACAATTCACGTCATGAAAATGGGCTGTATAAAACTGTAATAAATACATATTCAAAGGCATAAATATATGGTAACACACTGCAGCTAAAAATCAAATATGTGGTAGGATTTCCCTAGGGATAGAAACAGACTGCATCAAAAGCAATTTACCCTTTCCCTAAAGGCCTCAAATGCCCCACATTCTCAATTCACACATGCCTTCTGGACCACTTTTGACATTAAGAATTGGTAATATTTTCATGTGTTCTTGTTTTCATATCATGGTGTCACTTCTAGGCAGGTGGGTACAAATCCATATCTCTTAGAGTAACAGCTATTGTCTCACTTTCTCTAAATGCCCAAGACAGTAATTTACATCTTTCTTCTCAGGATGTACAGAATAGATTTCATCTCCCACTCCAAATGAAGTTTTATCTTTCTGTCCACAGTGACACTCAGAGGAAAGCTAAGATCACTTTGCTTTTCATGTTTTTCTTAAACATAAATCTTATCAATACCTTTTAAAATACAACTCATATAATGAAACAATTCTTTTGGCATAACTCCACGTTACAAATTCTACAATCTTTCAATCAGACACCAAATTCTAGGAAATTGCAGTTTAGGTGAGGGCTAGGGATGAAGAAAGCAAAGGAGAACAAAGACCTTTATACCAATAAGACAAAGGACTTTGGTCTGCAGCCAAGTAGGATCTTGCTGAGGATTCATCCTTTCAGGTGCATTTGCATCACTTCACTTCCTCTGTATCTTGTTTCTTTTCCTGAACACTAAGCTACCCAGACTTCAACTAAGTAAGATAATTACGTGTTGCCTTTCCCACTGTATTCATCCATTCTCACAGTGCTGTAAAGAACTACCTGAGACTGGGTAATTTATGAAGAAAAGAGATTTAATTGGCTCACAGCTTCACACACTGTACAGGAAGCATGGCTGGGAGGCCTCAGCAAACTTACAATCATGCCAGAAGGCAAAGGGGAAACAAGCACGTCTTTATGACAGAGCAGGGCAGAGAGAGAGAGTACAGAGGGGAAGTGCTACACATTTTCAAACAACCAGATCTCATGAGAACTCTATCACAAGAACATCAAGAGGGAAGTCCACCCCATGATTCAATCACCTCCAACCTGGCCCCTCTTTCAACACATGGGGATTACAATTCGACATGAGATTTGGGTGGGAACACAGATCCAAACCATATCACCCACTAAGTAATAAAGTCCAAGTTTATGCCTGGCTCAAAAGTTTCACCTCCCTGGCTGGATCATAAGGTTGTACTGAAAAATTGAATGAAGTAATTTAAGAAATACTCTTAGCACAGTGCCACATAGGGGTTAGTCATTATCAACATTGTTGCTACTGTTATTGTTATTATTATCCTATTACTCTCTTGGTTTATAGTGTTTGTTTTCTTAGCTCTTTCTTATTTCTATTATGTACTAACCTTTAAAAATTGACCTAATTTTTTTCTTTTCTTTCAAATTTCCAGTGGGAGGAAGAAATTCTTTTAAAAGATAATCTGATGTTTTGTTGCATATGATCCAAAAAAATTGCCCCATAATTTCAGTTTCTCAATATCTCACCATTCCATGAGAAATCAGCCTTATCTCTTCACATGGGAAATATTCATCAATGTATTCAAATAATGACAGATGGATGAATGCTGCAAACAGCTTAAATTTGATATTAAATGTTTTCCCAAAGAAATGAAGCAGAGAAAAAGTAGTAAAAGTAATCAGTAAGTAGAATAATTAATTGTGCCTGAAAACTTTGTTGCTTAAGTAACAAAAGAAACAAAATTCTACACTTTGTTGAGAAGAATTTCTGTTGAATAAAACTTAATAAGCTAATGGGAAAGTGATCTGAAAGTCAGAAAAAAGTTCACCCCAAAAAGATAGAACGCATTACACTTTACCTATTTGAAGAAAATACCTATGGAATGAATTGAAATACAGTCCACTTAGTCTTTGTGCTGTTATTTAGGAAAGAATCTGAAACAGACGTGGATGCCAGGTGACAATCTTGTGTATTGGTTAATTGCACCACCTTTAAATTCAGAGAGCCATTGATTCTACTAGCTCTCTACTTATTGTCTCCATCTTGTAATAAGTAAAGTTGGACAGGCTACTTAATTTCTATGTGCCTACACATCCTCATCCATAAGATAATAATAGAATTTACCTTACAAAGCCAATTTGAAAATAAAATGGAATAATGCATATGAGTTGAGGAGCGCAGTGTCTGTCCTATCATAAATAATAAATATTATCTATTGTTATACCCTGGCTCCTTTTCAGTTTTATAAAAATAATTAGATGTTTTAGGAGCATGAAATTACTAGCTTTCCAGCTAAAATGTTCTCAAATCTACAAAATACAGAGCTACATAAACATGAAACCACTTTTGATAGTCAGTCATAAAGACTTAGACTCAGACTTCTCTTTGCTTTTTTTTTTTTTCTTTAATTGGATCTTGGGTTCAGAGTTGAATTAATCATTATCCTCAGTTCATGACCCACTAAGACCTTACCAGGTCCCTCTCTTGTCTCATTTAATTTTTATTTTCCCCTTTGTTCTTCATCTCTACTCTCCTTCCTTTCCTAGCTATCCAACACACACACACATGCGCACACAAATATACATTATATATTTATATATATAAATGTAGGTTTGAAAAGATATACGTTGAGTTTTATGTATGTATGGTTTTTAGTCTACATAGATATTATATTACAGATCTTAATCACACACATATATTTTATTCAACATTATACTTATAAAATCTGCTTATTTCTGTGTATACATTCAGTTCATAGTCTCTGACTGCTGCAGTGTTCCATGCATCCATATGTATATCTGGTAGATTTACAAGCTTTGCTTGTATATTTGAAATACTGATTTCAAAATAGATTTAGATTTTGCAAATAGTTTTTTTATGGTCTCGTATCCACATGTTGACCATGTTGTTATCATTGAGCAAAAGATCTTATTTTTATGTAGCCAAACCATCTATTATTTTCCTTTATGGCTTGTGTTTTGGAGTTATTATATAAGCAGTACTCTCTGCACCTCCAGCCAAAGTCACAAAAATATTTTACATTTTCTTTCAACAGCTTTTCAAAATGAGCAAAGACAGGCCCTAGTTATAGTAGCAAGAACAGATTTTAGTCAGTGATACTGTTGCAATAGGGAAGAGGATCCAGTGTGAACTGAACTCAACTTTGCCAAAACAGAAGGCTGAAGACTTTTGAAAGGCTAGGGTGTACTAAGAGAAAGGCACTATGGGGTGTGCAGGAGAGTTAGCTCATGGGAGTAGGATATCTGGATTTGTTAGCTTGTGCTTCTCAGGAGGAAAAACACACTTCTCCCATACTTATGATACGATACAGTGGTGCACCTAGAAGCAAGACATCTGTCTTAGTCTATTTTGTGCTACTGTAGCAGAATACATGAAACTGGGCAATTTACAAATAGTAGAAATTTATACTCTCATAGTTCTAGAGGCTGGGAAGACCAAGATCAAGGCAGCAGCATCTGGTGTGGGCCTTGTTACTGAGTCCTCACATGGCAGAGGGCAGAAGGAAGGTTAAGAGAGAAACTCTGTGTCTTAATAGGCAGAAGAGAAAAAGAGAACAAACCCATTCCCACAAGCCCTTTTATAAAGTCATTAATCCTTCCATAAGGGTGGAGCCAAGAAAAAAATACATGTTGAGTTTTTATGTATGTATGGGTTTTTTGTTCTGTATGAAATTTAAAGTAGTTTTTTCTAATTCTGTGAAGAAAGTCAATGGTAGCTTGATGGGGATAGTATTGAATCTATAAATTACTCTGGGCAGTATGGCCATTTCCACAATATTGATTCTTCCTATCCATGAACATGGAATGTTTTTCCATTTGTTTGTGTCCTCTCTTATTTCATTGAGCAGTGGTTTGTAGTTCTCCTTGAAGAGGTCCTTCACATCCCTTGTAAGTTGGATTCCTAGGCCTTTTATTCTCTTTGTAGCAATTGTGAATGGGAAATCACTCATGATTTTGCTCTCTATTATTGGTGTATTGGAATACTTATGATTTTTGCATATTGATTTTGTATCCTGAGACTTTGCTAAAGTTGCTTATCAGCTTAAGGAGATTTTGGGCTGAGACAATGGGGTTTTCTAAATATACAATCATGTCATCTGCAAATAGAGACAATTTGACTTCCTCTCTTCCTATCTGAACACCCTTTATTTCTTTCTCTTGCCTGATTTCTCTGGCCACAACTTCCAATACTATGTTGAACAGGAGTGGTGAGAGAGGGCATCCCTGTCTTGTGCTGGTTTTCAAAGGGAATGCTTCCAGTTTTTGCCCATTCTGTATGATATTGGCTATGGATTTGTGATAAACAGCTCTTATTATTTTGAGATACATTCCATCAATACCTAGTTTACTGAGAGTTTTTAGCATGAAGGGGTGTTGAATTTTGTCAAAGGCCTTTTCTGAATCAATTGAGATAATCATATGGTTTTTGTGATTGGTTCTGTTTATGTGATGGATTACATTTATGATTTGTGTATGTTGAACCAGCCTTGCATCCCAGGGATGAAGCTAACTTGATCATGGTGGATAAGCTTTTAATGTGCTGCTGGATTTGGTTTGCCAGTATTTTATTCAGGATTTTTGCATCGATGTTCTTTAGGGATATTGGCCTGAAATTTTGTTTTTTTGTTGTTGTTGTTGGTCTCTGCCAGGTTTTGGCATCAGGATGATGCTGGCCTCATAAAATGAGTTAAGGAGGATTCCCTCTTTTTCTATCGTTCAGAATAGTTTCAGAAGGAACGGTACCAGCTTCTCTTTGTACCTCTGGTAGAATCTGGCCGTGAATCCATCTGGTCCTGGACTTTTTTTAGTGGGTAGGCTATTAATTACAGCCTCAATTTCAGAACTTGCCATTGGTCTATTCAGGGATTTGACTTCTTCCTGGTTTAAACTTGGGAGGGTGTTTGTGTCCAAGAACTTATCCATTTCTTCTAGATTTTCTTTTTCAGATATTTTTATACAGGTTTTTACTTTTCTTGTTTCCTCCAAATCTCATTTATTCTTTTATATTTCCATCTCTTTGTTTCTTTCTCACGCCTTCTTTAAGAGTTCTTCAATCTGATTTTCTAACTCTTTAGTTTTTTCCTTTTTTTTTTTTCTAGACAGGATCTTGATCTGTCACCAGGCTGGAGTGCAGTGGCATGAACGTGGCTCACTGCCGGCTCAACTTGGGCTCAAGTGATCCTCCCACGTCAGCCTCCCGAGTAGCTGGGACCACAGGTGCGCACTACCATGCCCGGTTCATTTTTGTATTTTCTGTAAAGGAAAGGTCTCACTATCCAGAATCTACAAATAACTTAAACAAATTTACAAGAAAAAAACAACCCCATCAAAAAGTGGGCTAAGGTTATGAACAGACACTTCTCAAAAGAAGACATTTATGCAGCCGACAGACACATGAAAAAATGCTCATCATCACTGGCCATCAGAGAAATGCAAATCAAAACCACAGTGAGATACTATCTCACACCAGTTAGAATGGCGATCATTAAAAAGTCAGGAAACAACAGGTGCTGGAGAGGATGTGGAGAAATAGGAACACTTTTACACTGTTGGTGGGACTGTAAACTGGTTCAACCATTGTGGAAGACAGTGTGGCGATTCCTTGAGGATCTAGAATTAGAAATACCATTGTACTCAGCAATCCCATTACTGGGCATATACCCAAAGGATTATAAATCATGCTGCTATAAAGATACATGCACACATATGTTTATTGTGGCACTATTCACAATAGCAAAGACTTGGAACCAACCCAAATGTCCATCAATGATAGACTGGATTAAGAAAATGTGGTACATATACACCACGGAATACTATGCAGCCATAAAAAGGATGAGTTCATGTCCTTTGTAAGGACATGGATGAAGCTGGAAACCATGATTCTGAGCGAACTGTCACAAGGACAGAAAACCAAACACCGCATTTTCTCACCCATAGGTGGGAATTGAACAATAAGAACACTTGGACACAGGGTGGGGAACATCACACACCAGGGCCTGTCGTGGGGTTGGGGGGAGGGATAGCATTAGGAGATATACCTAATGTAAATGACAAGTTAATGGGTGCAGCACACCAACATGACACATGTATACATATGTAACAAACCTGCATGTTGTACACATGTACCCTAGAACTTAAAGTATAATAATAAAAATAATAATAATAATAAAAAGAAAAGGTCTCACTATGTTGCCCAGGCTGGTCTTGAACTCCTGGGCTCAAGCAATCCACCCACCATGACCTCCCAAACTGCTGGGATAACAGGCATGAGCCATTGCACCCAGCCCAGTTTGTTCTTCTGCTGTGCCACACTGCTATTTTACACCTCTGCTGAGTTATTTCAACTAAAATATTAATATATTCAATATCTCCAATTGATTTTTCTCTATAGCTGCTTATTCCTGTTTCATACTTCTAATCTCTCTCTATTTGGGGGAATATTTACCAGACTAGTTTAAAAATCTTGTCTGTTTTGTCCTTTTATTCTAATTCAACTGGTTTCATTGTTTAATTTGCACTCTTTTTTCTGTTACAATGCTTGCAACTATCCAATGTCTATTTTTCTTGGGAGAGTAGTCTGAGTATATCAGCTATTGAAAACCTAGAGAAGGGTCTGTGCCTGTCCTGGTAAGGAAAGGGAGTAGGTACAACAATGTAGACTTCTGTTTTCATTACCACTGGGTGAATCTGAATCTCAAACCTTAGTGAACCTCTCTGTAGCCACACGCTCCTTTCCAAGAGTTGCCTTCCTTAACACAATCTCTTGCCCACAGACAGATGTTTGGAAGGCAGTGGGAGAGGAAAGCTGTTCAGGTTCTGGACTACCCCACTGGATCTGTTTTTGCCCAGCTCCAGCGTCATCCTGGTGTTACACCACACCAACATCTCACACTGGCTCTGATGTGCTTCTGTTGTTTTCCACATTACATTAAGGACACAGCACACCACACTCAACCCAGAGCAATGTGTGGTATTGCCAACTGATTTCTATACATTTCCATGAATTTCCTAAAGGTATCTGTGGTAGTGAGAAAAGAGGCTTTTTAATTTTTTAATCTCCATAATCAATAGGATGGCTAATTTTCTATTTTCTTCAGGCTAAATTTAACCTAGTAATTTATGAACACCTTTCCATAAATGTCAGTGTAACTGATAAAAAGAAAGCAGTGGGCACAGAATTATCTTCAGAGCAAGTGTAGGGCAATTATAACATGAATACTGCAATAGGGGAAAGGCAGGTTTTCCCTTCACACCTCTGGCTATATATATTTTTTGGCTTTTTTTTTTTTTTAGTGGCTTCTCCTTCATCTCAAGAGTTTCCTCTTCTCACTCTATACCTTCTCTTCAGATAGATTTAATCCTTACTTATCTTTTACCTGCTTTCTGTAATATGTTGACTAATGGGTTTCTTAAGCCCAGCACAGTGATCTAAACTCGATCTCATATATACATATACCTATTTAAGACATCTTTGCTGAAGATCTCAAGCAGGACCAGCTTCATGGGCATGCAACTTGTGCAATCACAAGGGACTCATGCTGGCTTCATCCTGAAATTTAAATAATGGCCCTGCAAATGATACAGCCAGTCCTCATCTCAAAATAATGTCAAGTATAACATGCCTACATCAACTTTCTCCCCTAAAACTTCTCCTTTTTCAATGCCCCCCCACCACCACCCCAGGTCAATAAAGGACAGCTTTTTATTCAGATTTCCTTGCCAGCACACAGGACTAATCCTTCTTGGTCCCTGCCTATTCCTCATATAAGAGACTATCAATCTTCAGGAATTCTGAATTTTTCCTAAGCAACACTATGCATCTGCTTCTTTGCTACCACCTACATCAAATGAGCTTCTTCTGTTGTTTAAACTGTAGTAACTCCATACCTCACCTCCTCACCTGTACTTCTAGTGCCCTGTTCCATGCTCCTACATTCTCTTCCCTGTAGGTGCATTGATCAGTGGTCTTTCAGCACAAAGAGGTATACTCTCTAAATGGAATGTAGAAGACAAAGATCACTGTAAAATGAGATAGTCTGGAATACATACTAGATAGATGAATAAATAAACAACTGTAGCACTTGAAAGGAATATATCTCTAATTGTGACTGATGAGGGGGAGGGTTCAGGTAAGGGAGGATGTTTATTTTAATATTGGAAGGTTTCAATAAATTCATTTAAAAGATATTTTAAGTATTTTATTTAAACACTTTTTCTTAAGAAAAAACCCAGTGTCTAATCTAGATTCCTAATGGTGATGAATTTTACATGCCAGATACCAACCACTTAAAGTAGGTCTTTCCACCAATCTTTCTCCTACAATTCATTCTTACATTGTTGCAAGATTTTACTTTCTAAAACATAGATTATGCCACTTTCCTGCTTAAATACTCCCACAATGAGTACACGATGAAGTCCACCCTCATTAGAGTAGCATGTATGGCTTTCCACCAATGGATTTCAGCCTCCTTTCCAGCCTCTTCCCAGCTCCTTGTTGGTGCCTCCATTCATTAACTACTGTAGTAACATTCTGTATTAACCACTGCATATTCAAGAAAAATGCCCTGCTCATTTTCATGGCTAACTCTCCATGGGCTGTTCTCTATCCTGGAGTGTCTTTCTTATCTTTATCTATCTGGCAAGCTCCTACTGTCTTTTAAATTTTTTTCTTTTGCACCACATTTCTCTCTGCCTCTCTCAGCCATCATCCACCTGAGGAAACAAATTGCTCCTTCAATGATGTTCTATAATATTATACTAATATCTCTATTATAGTATTTACTATATCGCATATTGTCAATTTTAAGATGTGCTTTTTAAAATTTTACATTTTAACATCTCTGAAATCAAGAGGTCTCTTATAATGGCAAAAATGTTATTATTTGGTATAATTTTTCAGTGTCAAATAAAATAATGATGCATCTTACAATTGAGGGTGTCTTAGACTAGATGAAATATGGTAATTCTTTATTATGAGTCTTCCTCTCCCTGTAGATTGTGAATGCCCATGTACGGCAATACTCTTGTTCACATAATGCCTAATATATAGGTATCCCATAAATTTAAAATTGTCTGATTGAGAGGGTAGTGCACTAAAGCATAGAAGGTAGAAGAAATACTAAAAAAGAGTATAACTTTTGTGAATTCTGCATAATGTCTGTGGTTTGTAACATGAATTTACTTGCTTTGATATTGTACTATAATTGTGTAAGATGATACCATTGAGAGAAATACAGTTAAGGCTACACAGGATTTCTTGATATTCTGTTTTGCAATTTCCTGTGAATCCAGAATGATTTTAAAACAAAAGTTTTAATGTAAAAAATTACATATAAACTACACACACAGAGAGATACACTATATAGGATCTAAATATATATAATAAATATATGTATTATATAATCCAAAGCCTTTATATATAGTATATGATATATACGATTTATATATATCATACATAAATATAAATGATATATATGATATGAATATATGATATATATATTCATATATAATCTAAGCCCTTTTAGTAATAAATCCACAGAAATCCGTTTTAAAATACAAAATAGTTTTGACATCATTGTAGACTGAAATCAGTGTCATATAAGTGCTCAATAACTACTTATGATTATAATTTTACTTGTTATTGACATGACCTTGACCTATGAAAGTTACCTTGTTCATGTAATTGGCTAACAGAATTCACAGGGTGCCTATTCAGAGCCTCTCAGCATTACCAGATAGTCTCTATTCCTTGATCCTATGACTTTTTTGTACCTCTCAGAAAATAAGTAATGCCACTTTTAATAAAAAAAAAAAGTGGTCCCATCTCATCTCAGTAGTGAAAATTCACAGTCTGTGTCATAGTTAAAAGTCCAAATCTCATTTAATGTTAAAGCTTTGTGCACTGGTTGGAACTGCTGCAAAAAGGGGGCCAGTGACTTCTTTTCTGTTACTAACCTTTTATTTATATCCTTTGCTCTCTTTTCCCTCCAAGATGCTTCTGCATTTCTAGGTTGGTGGGGGAGACAGAGCAGGTAATAGGTAGGAACGGGTTTTACTTGACTGACAATAAGGCAAATGGCAATGGAGACTTCTGAGGTTGGACAGTTTTTAAAGTCAATACTCTCTGGACTCTGCACATGGGCAAAGCTGACTCTTCCTCACTGGCACCTTATTGTGTTTCTCAGGTGTGGGGCTTCCTGGTAGCTCTCTTGGCCAGGACAATGTTTTCTGTTAAATGCTGAATGTAGCTGTCCCTCAGTAAAGCCAAGTTTCTCTCTCTTTACTCTGCCTCTTGCCTTTGAGCACTCACCTGAGTCAACACCAGCCCCTCAATTTCAGGATCATTGTCAATCTCCTCAAATAATATTCTCAAAACCCTGCCTCCTACAAGGCTATGGGTAAGGGAGAAGAGGTCCTCCCTTTGGGGGTCAGGAAAACTGAAAATGTCACACTACTTTAACATTTTCCAAAGTATTAGCCTCTTTACTCTCCCACTTTGACACTTTTCATATTTTTGAAGTTAGTATTGGCTGAGGCTTATAATATTGGTGGTCTGCCAGCTCCCTTACAAGTCCTGCACTGTCCTAATTTCTCCATCATCTGGGGTAATAAGGGCCTTGGCCAAAATGGAGGTAGAAATATTCCCATGTTTATAGCCACCTCATCAATGTATTCTATGAAAAAAGGCATGAAATTTTAGATATCAAGAAATTCCTTTTCTAATAGCAAATGATTTTTCAAGACAAATAATTGTTAAAATAATAACCAGGAACTTTAGAAGATCAAAATCTTTAAGTTTCTTTCCAAATCATGTCATGTATTAGTTTAGGATACTTAATCATTTTAATATTTTCAAGAACATCTGTATTTCTGTCAAATATGGAGTGAGAAAACTTCAATGGAAAATTAAATAAAATTACATCAAATAGTGTTAACAAATATGTGCATGGCAATACAAGTTACTAATACACTTTAGCTAGTATTCTACTTCAAGCACTGTTATTAAAAAGAATATGTCCAGGCCGGGCGCGGTGGCTCACGCCTGTAATCCCAGCATTCTGGGAGGCCGAGGCAGGTGGATCACGAGGTCAGGAGATCAAGACCACGGTGAAACCCCGTCTCTACTAAAAATACAAAAAATTAGCTGGCCGTGGTGGCGGGCGCCTGTAGTCCCAGCTACTCGGGAGGCTGAGGCAGGAGAATGGCGTGAACCCGGGAGGCAGAGCTTGCAGTGAGCCGAGATCGCGCCACTGCACTCCAGCCTGAGCAAGAGTGAGACTCTGTCTCAAAAAAAAAAAAAAAAGAATATGTCCTCAACAATGGTACCCCATTGATATTTTAAAACTTGAGATGTAAACATTAACATGTTTTAAAACATGCAAAATAAAGTCTATGTACTCATATATTTGTGGATAAGTTCACATCTATTTCTGCAAAGGCTCGTGTATGTGTGTGTGTAAGTTTGTGTGTGTAAGTGTGTGTGTGTACTTTACTCCTAAGGTATACTGAATTTTTAAGATACCTCTCTGAAGTGGCTTTGTATAATTTTGATGATCTTGTTTAATAAGGCATTTAAAAATAAAACAACAAATCTGAATAAAATATTCACTCTTTAAAGTCTAAGTCAAAGGCTATATACACGGAAGGCTGAAAAATAACCAGCTTTTAAATTCTGTCCTTTCAACAATATAACTGCACTTTCAAATATGCTTTGTTGTTTTCTTTTAATTCACTAAAATTAATCTTATAGATGTAGATGCCAGATTTGCATTAATTAAAACTCTACTGTAGAAGCCAGGCTTAATTGCAATCAAATTTGCTTAATTATGCATGGCGAGAGATTCCCAAACGAGAAAGGTTTTAGTAAGGATTTTGGTTTTTTGCATTGATAAAATAAATTGAAATTGTCATTTTTTGTGTTTTATGTAACACTTGTAAATAATTTGTGGAGCACCTTAAGTCTTCTATGTAAAGCAATGTTATTGCTTAAGTAATTATAACAATCTGCATTTTTCATTGTTAATTGTGGGTGTCAGACTCATTAATTTTAATTTACAGACTGTAATGAAATTAAGAAAATTTTGTGCTGATCTGCTGAAACTTGTCTTACAGGAAGTTGTTTAATACAACTGAAGTTTTAAAAAGTCAAGCCTCATTTTATAATTTGCACTTTAACCAATACAATCATTTTACAACAGTTTTTCAGGAAAATTTGGCTTCAATACAAAAAGACAAACTATATGAACAATTTTGGCTTAAAACAATTATGTTTCATGTACAGCAATATTTTAAACTATAATTTATATTTAATTTAAAATTATATTTTCTGGTTAAAGAAAATCTGCAAACATTAGGAATATAGTTTCAATTTTATTTTGTCTGTTTTCTACAGGGGATTATGTTGTTGGAGGAAAAAAATGTTCCACAAAGACAGACACAACCGAAAATCAATTTAATCATTCTTAGATCAATAGATTATCAGTGCATTATTTAACACAGTTCAAAGAAAATTATTCATGGTTATTTTGTCTCAGATATCTGTCATATGTCCATAGCTTTAAATACTACATCTGGAATCTCACCTAGTTTTTCAAATGTAATTGAAAACAAAGTAATTCATTTAAAAATTAGTAAAGCATACAATTTAAATAAAGTTAATGACAAGGAACAATGTAAATCTTTTTTATTTTCATGTTACGACATTGAATTTTGTCCTTGAAGGCTGTTTAAACTTTAACTGGTATAATTATTAATATAATAATATAATGGAAACAGAAAATATCTTTCATGCTTATTTAGTAGCAAGTTAACTTTTAGGGAAATTAGCTAAAGAGTCTTCACCTCAATTATTATGCATCCAATTAAAAATTCTAAAACAATTACTATAATTCTGCTTAAAACCAAGCATGAAACTTTGGTAGTAAAAAACACAATTGTTGAATGTCTTAAGAAGAAAATGACAAAGTGAAGATTATTCCATAATTAAAGCTAACCTTTAATTACTGGTCTTTTAAAATCAAGTTATTCTGAAGAGGTAAAATAAATCATCAAAAGGATCTTGGCAGTGCATCTCTGCATGTAATACTCTCCTACAAGTTATTGGTGGTGGCTCAATTTTTTTTCTCTTTATTAACTCAAGAGACATAATAGAAGCAGGGAATGCTTAAGCAGAATACCAAATACACAAATAAATAGGTACCATGCATCTAAAGGAGTTTTCCCATAATTTACAAACAATAAGAAGATAACGTCGTCCAGTGTTTAACAATTTAATAGATAAAATTTAGAAGAGTAATTTTTCCTCCAAGACTCTCATTTGAGGACTACTTTTGTATTTTATTTGCCCTGATATAAGCCTCAAACTTTGTTAATTTTTTTATTTATTCACAAGAACATTTGATTACTATTCTTTTTTTCTTTTTTTTTTTTTTTTTTTTTTTGAGATGGAGTTTTGCTCTTGTTGCCCAGGCCTGGAGTGCAATGGTGTGATCTCAGCTCATCAAGATTCCTGCCTCAGCCTCCCAAGTAGCTGGGATTACAGGCATGTGCCACTCTGCCCAGCTAATTTTGTATTTTTAGTAGAGACGGGGTTTCTTCATGTTGGTCAGTCTGGTCTCAAACTCCCGACCTCATGTGATCCTCCTGCCTCGGCCTCTCAAGTGCTGGGATTACAGGCGTGAGCCACCACACCCGGCCTTTTTTCATTCTTAATCGTAACCAGTTTTCACCAGTCCCTGGCGACCAGGACATCCTATTGCCCCAAATTTTTGTATTATTTTCTGTGCCAGTATTTAGAATATCATCAAAGATTTCCTTTATTTAGATGCATTCATAACACACTGTGAATAAGTGAGATTTCATATTCTTTCATTTTATTAAATCCCAGGTACACTTATGCAAAAATCCACTTACAATTTGTCCTCTAATGCTCCTTGGTCTGTAGAATAACTTTCTCTCTTAATTATACATTTGTCCTTATTCATCCTTAAATTTTCATTTTTAGTTTACTCTCTCATTAAAAATTCATTTTTCACCCCCTCCATGATCACTCTTTGTTCTCAATTCCTAAGTACTTTTTCCAGCCATATTTTCACCCGTCTGTCACATTTTGTTGCCCATATCCTCTATTCCATTCTCTGTCCCCATTTCATCCTGTCCTCTCTGCCCCTGGTTTCACCCAGAGATGCTATTATGGTGATTGATTTACACAGTGCAGAACATTCCATAGGTATCATATTGCTATACAACATACACATCCCATACAACTATAAATCTAAAAATAACTAGCAAAAGGAGATGTTTAAGTGGAAAGTTAAAAGTGCTAACAGGGTCAACTGGTACAGTCATTGTGTGGATGGTGGTTTCACTACCTTGGAGACAAATGGGCAAGAGCCAGTGGAGCTGGGCACTCATGATGAAATCAGTAATAAATCAGACACAGAGTATAAGCATGAATCAAATTACTATACTGAAAATAAGAGCTAGGCACAGACTTGAAAGGAAAATATGTCATTTCCTTCCCTTTCCTACCATCTCGCTCCCATCCATCTTCTGTCTCTCTTACTTGATGCCTGTCTTTCTCATTCCCATTTCTAAGCTCCCCTTATTCTAGAATTTTCTAAACAAGATTTATATCCTAATCCTGAGACGCTTATTCTTATTAAATACAGTATGATGTGTCAAGACCAGATCTCAGCTCTCTAAAGAATCAGGCTTGTAATGATGAATAACATCTGTATCTCTTAAGAAGTAAAAGCCCGTTCACAATTCAGAAATGAACAGACAAAACATCCCAAAGGTAATTTGTGCAGTCTTCATAGGGACTGTAAAAGACCACTCTGTCATTTGCAAGAAGCTGTCCCTCTTTTGCTCTCTTCTTGTTTGTTCCTAGACTCACGTGATTTCAGTTGTTCTTTCAGTGATTCAGTAACCACCCTCCACTCGGGTGTAGCCACAAGTGCCTCCATGTTAAACCACTTGTAAGACATAGGCAGCCCAACCTCAAACAATGCAGTAGAAATATTGATTTGTGGGAAACAATGGCACCAGGCAGAATGAACTGGTTGTTCTCTTAAATGAGTTGCTCATTTAAGGTCAATACTCAGGTTAGTTCCAGAGAAGAAGAGGTAACAATAAGTAGACTGCCAACTTTGGAGCTTTTCTTTAAGCACTTAAAATTTTTCTTTTTATTATGAAAAAATAAAGAGAATAGTGAAATGAATCCCATGCACCTGTCACTCAGCTTTACCAATTACATTTTCTCTTTCTCTCAGTGTCCTCCACCATTATTTCATAGACACATCCTGTAGTATGTTTTTACACAGACTCCAAAGCACCTTTAATCAAGTGTTACTTATCTTCTCTTGGGTTTTAAAAACAACCTTTATTTGTCAAATGTCAGTGAAAATTTGCTACAAAGCCATGCAATTTCAATTAATAAAAATTGTCAACTATCTACTATATACAAAAAACTTGGCCACTACAGCAAGAATCTGCAGTTTCACCACTCCTTAAAGACTGCTAACCGACACTCTTCTCATTGCTGCCCATGTCCTCACCTGCACAATGACCTGATACCTCTCCTTTTGAGCCTACTCAGGGTTTATTAGTGGAAACTCATCTGCAATTCTTGGTTTTCTCTAATTTTAATAACATAGTTATTGCTTATCTACCATCTTCCCTGTCTTCAGAATTTACTTGGCATCTCTTCTACTATTACATCCTTTGTACTTTCTTTGCTCTTTATTTGCTCTTATATCTCTTCCGTTCCTTTATTTTACCAAATTTCAATAAATAGGTATGTTCAAAAGCTAATTTTTTATGTCCACATTTTGATGTTTAAGCTATTTTACTTGCAATTGATACTTAAAGTCAACAGCACGTTCTGTGTGATAATGGTAAGATTCTTATTGGCAAAGAGGAGGGGGATAGAAAAATTAAAGAACAGGAATAAGGAAAGCAGTGCCTATAGGTCTATTAGATTCCCTATTCTGTATCTGGTTTTTTTCCTCTATATTAACAAACCCCTATTCTCCATATTATCTCTGCATTTTTGTTAATACATTGCAATTGGTGAAAAGACGGAGCAAAGAGGAATTGTAACTACTACATATCCCTATGTACTTTTGGCCTTTTCTGGGAAAATGTCATCTACAAAGCATATTATTCTCTTACGCTATTTATAATGAACATTTTTCTACAATGGAAATATGTAAGGTAGGAATTGTGCGTGGATGATAGAAACAATCCACTGCTTAATGCTGCAGGAGGATAATATCTTGACAGAGCAAGCTGAGAGTGGCCTGTGACTGTATTCAAAGCAGTTGAGACTGTTGAGTGATCTACAGAGATCATCTTTTCTCATATTTTGATCTTGCTATATCCCAATTCATCTATTTACACGCTATAGAAACCAACACTAGTAATTTAAGATTATTTTTTGGCAAGTAAAAATTGTACATATTTACGGCATACAACATTATGTTTTGTACAATGGCTAAAACAAGGTATTTAACATCTATATTACCTCACTCATCTTTTTTTGTGGTGAGAACCCTTAAATTCTACACTCAGCAATTTTCAAGTACACAACCTATTGTTATCAACCATAGTCACCATGACATGTAATAGATCTCTTGAAATTATTTCATCTGTCCAGCTAAAATTTTACGTCGTTCACCCATTTCCCAGCCTCTGGTAACCACCATTTTATTCTGATTCTACGAATTTGACTTTTCTAGTTTCCATATGGTATTTGTCTTTCTGTGCCTGACTTATTTCGTTTAACACAATGTCCTCCAGGTTCTTCCATGTTGCCACAAATGACAGGATTTTCTTTGAAGAGGCTAATAGTATTCCTTTGTATATATACTACATTTTCTTTATCCATTTATCCACTGGTGAACACTTAGGCTGATTTCATATCTTGGCTATTGTGAATAATGCTGCAGTGAAAATGGGAGTGAAAATATCTCTTCAATTTACTGATTTCATCTCCTTTGGATATATGCCACATAGTGGTATTACTGGACCATATGGTGGTTCCATTTTTAATATTTTGAGGAATCTTCACACTGTTTTCAAAAATGGCTGTACTAATTTACATTCCCACCAACAGTGTACTAGGGTTCCCTTTGCTCCACATCCTTACCAACACTTATCTTTTGTGTTTTTGATAATAACCATTCTAACAGCTATGAGGTGATATCTCATTGTGGTTTTAAATTGTATTTTCCTGATGATTAGTCATGTTGAGCATTTTTTCATATGCCTGTTGATCACTTGTATGTCTTCTTTTGAGAAAAATCTCTTCAGATTCTTTGCCCATATTAAAATCTAATCATTTGGCTCCTTACTATTGATTTCTTACGTATTTTGGATATTAACACCTTATCAGATGGTTTGCAAACATATTTTCACATTCCATGGGTTATCTCTTCACTTGATTGTTTCCTTTGCTGTGAAGATTTTTAGTTTGTTATAATTCCATTTGTCTTTTTTTGTTCATATTGGCTGTGCTTTTGGGATCATATCCAGAGAAATTATTGCCCAGACCAATGTCATGGAGCTTTTCTCTATGTTTTATTCAGTAGTTTTATAGTTGCAAGTCTTATGTTTAAGACTTTAATCCATTTTGATTTGATTTTTACATATGGTAGGAGTTGAGGGTCTAACTTCATCCTTCTGCATTTGGATATCCAGTTTTCCCAATACCCTTTATTAAAGAGACTGCCCTTTCCCCATCAGGTGTTCTTGGTATCTTTGTGGACAATTATTTGACCATAAATGTTTCAGTTTATTTCTGTACTCTCTATTCTGTCCTGTTGGTTTTTGCGACTATTTCTATGCCAGTACCATGCTGTTTTAATTACTATAGTCTTGTAGTACGTTTTGAAATCAGATAATGTGATGACCCCAGTTTTGTCTTTTTTACCCAGAATTTCTTTGGCTATTCTGTGTATTTTATGGCTTCACACAAATTTTAGGAATTTTCTATTTCTGTGAAAAATGTCATTGGAATTTTGATAAGGGTTTCTTTGGATCTGTAGATAGCTTTGGATACTATGAACATTTGAACAATATTAATTTTTCCAACCGATGAACAGGGGCCATCTTTCCATTTATTTATGCCTTCTTCAATGTCTTTCATCAATGCTGTATAGTTTTCAACGTACAGGTCTTTCACCTCCTTGGTTAAATTTATTCCTAAATATTTTATTTGTAGCCATTGTGAATGGGATTGTTTTCATGGTTTCTTTATCTGATAATTTGTGTTAGTGTATAGAAATGCTATTGATTTACATATGTTGATTTTGTATCCTGCAAATTTACTGAATTTGTTTATTAGTTCTAACAGCTTTCTGGTGAGGTTCTTTAGGGTTTTCTATATATGAGATTACATTGTCTGTAAACAGAGACCATTTAACTGTTTCATTTCTGACTTGGATGCCTTATATTTCTTCTTCTTGTCTAATTGTTCTGGCTAGGATTTCCAGTACTATGTTAAATAGTTGTGATGAATGTGGGTATCCTTGTCTTATTTCTGATCTTATCTGACACAAAAAGCTTTCAACTTTTCACTATTGAATATGGTGCTAGTTATGGGCTTTCATATGGCATTTTTTTGTTGTTGTTGAAATAAATTCCTTCTATACCTAATTTCTTGAAAGTTTTTTATCATGAAAGATGTCTAATTTTGTCAAATGCATTTTCTCCATCAATTGAGGTGATCATATGGCTTGTGTACTTCCTCGTATTAATGTGATATATCACATTTCTAAATTTGTAACCATCCTTGCATACCAAAGATACATTTATTTGATCATAGTGAATGATTCTTCTAACGTGCTGTTAAGTTTGGTTTACTAGTATTTTGTTGAAGATTTTTGCATCTCTTCAGATCTATTTATGAAGGATATTGTCCTCTAATTTTCTGATATCCTTGTCTGGCTTTGATTTCAGGGTAATACTAAACCTTGTGAAATCAGTTTGGGAGTTTTCCCTCTTCTTCCACTTTTTGAAAGAGTTTGAGAAGGAATATTGTTCTTTAAATGTTTCGTAGAATTCGGCAATGAATCTATCAGGTCCTGGGCTTTTCTTTAATGAAAGACTTTTAACTACTGTTTCAATCTTTTTACTTGTTATTGATCTGTTCAGGTTTTTATTTCTTCATAATTTAGTCTTGGTAAATTGTATGCATCTAGGAATTTATCCATTTATTCTCAGTTATCCAATTTGTCGGTGTATTTGTTGGTGTATTTTTCTTAGTGGTCTCTTTTGGCTCTTTGTAATTCTGTGGTATTAGTTGTAACGCCCCACTTTCAATTATTTTCATTTGAACCTCCGTCTTTTTTTCTAGCTCATCTAGCTATAAGTTTATCAATTTCATTCACCTTTTTCAAAATGCAACTCTTAGTTTTGTTGATCTTTTTTGTTTTTCTAGCCTTTATTTCATTTATTTCTGGTTTGAACTTTACTACTACATCCTTCTACTCAGTTTGGGCTTAGTTTTTTCTTTTTTAAGTTTTTTGAGATGTGATATTAGGTTGTTTATTTGGGTTCTTCTTTTTTTATGCATGCATGTATTGCTAAAAACTTCTCTGTTAAAACTGCTTTTCCTGCATCCTATAAGTTTTGTTGTCTTTAGATATTTTTTAAATTTTCCTTTTAGTTTCCTTATGAGTATATTGTTTGATTTCCACATATTTGAATTTTCTGAAATTCCTTCCATTATTGATTTCTAGTTTCTTACAGTTGTAGTCAGAAAAGATACTTGATATAATTTCAGTCATTTTGAATTTGTTAAGACATGTGTTGTAGTCTAATATGGGATCTACCCCGCAGAATGTTCTGTGTGCACTAAATAAGAACGTGTATTCTACTGCTGTTAGATGGAATGTTCTGTATATGTCTATTAGGTCCATTTGGTCTAAAACGCAGTTCAAGTCTAGTGTTTCTTTGATTTTCTGTCTGAACGATCTGTCCATTGCTGAAAATGGGCTACTAAAGCCCCCTAATATTATTGTCTTGTAGTTGATCTCTTTCTTCAGATCTACTAGTATTTCCTTTATATATTTAGGTGCTCCAATGTTGAGTGCCTTTATATTTATAATTGTTATAACTTCTTGATGAATTGACCCCTTTATCATTATGTAATGACCTTTTTTGTCTCATGTTACAGATTTTGACTTAATGTCTATTTTATCTGATATATAAATATAGCAATTCTTGAGGGGGCTAAGAGAGTTTGCAGCCCCTTTCTTGAAATGGCTCAACAAAGGCTGTTTCTTGCAGCAGGGGATTATATAGCTATATCTCCCTCTCTGGAGAGTTCCCTGGCAGAAGTGGCCATTGGTTACCTCAGTGGCAAAATATGCTGGTGTGCTGGTGTCCTCTGTGGAGCAAGCCCCATTGGGAACCATGGTAGTTTTCACCATTCGGCTGTTATCAATAACCTCTGCCTTTCTGTGTTATTAGTAGTCTCTTACATCTCAAGTATTCCAATCTCACCAGCAATCTATTCTGTGTAGGTATTCTCCATTTTGTTGTTGTTGTTGTTGCTTGGTTGTGGTTGTTGTCTGGTTGTGGTTGTTGTCATTGTTGTTTTATGAGGTTTTTTCACTCCACTGTGTGGATAAAAGTTATTTAATAGGCTCCTGAGCCCTCTCAGGGATGTTTTGATTTGTAGATAGCTGTCCCTATATTTGTGTTTTTTTGTGTGTAAAGCGATGAAGGCTGATATATCCTATTTCATCATGTTAGTGACTTTCTTAGGATTTTTAAAAGGGGAGAATTCATTGAAAAAATAATGGGCAGCTCACAGAAAGAAGTTGAGGCTGGAAAACTAGGCTTAGACATGGGCAGGATAAAGGGCTCCTCTGGGATTCTGGAAGGCAAGAACTACTCACCTTTTCTTCCAACCAACATCGTGGGAATAATGGAACTCTAAAAAGTATCCTTGCTTACATTACTCTGTACAATGGTTCTAGTCTATGAAAGAGTCCTCCTGACTGCATGTTTGCAAGGTAACTGCCCTTGGGTGTATCACTCTGAAGAGAGGAAATATCTGGATGAAGGGACTTCCCAGGAGTTCTTTGTTGCTCCCTTACTTGCTTGTCCTATGGGAAGGCACAGCACTTTGATTACAATGCCACCAGGACTCCACCTCAGAGACAAGGGTAATCCCCATGATGAAACCTGGATGTTGTAAATAAGGGAGAATGGCTGCTGCAAAACCAAAATAACAAATGATACTCCCCACTCCGTTTTAAGTATAAATCTATTAGTAATCATTGCAAGGATGAGAAAACAGCAGACTTTTATGAATAGAATATGCAATCAGTTGGCTTATTATCTCTCTTCTTTCTTTAAGCCTCTTGTCTCACATAACCTTATCTTCATATCCTGCCAGAATATTATTGTCTTGCTTTTCATAAGAGCGAACCTCCCTCTCTGTGCAGTCTCTGTGTAGTTCCAACTTTACCTGATGCTCTTCAGTACTCCCTGAAGTATCCTGCAGTTAGAATGTTTGTTCATTATAGTCATCATTGAAAATACGTGACCATGAACAAGCAGTGCTGTAAAGTGGTCTATGTAACATTCTATCACTCTTCATTGTGTTTATTTTTTAATAAAAAGCACAATATTCAAAATTTCAAAGAAAAGACATAGGCTAAATATATGTCCTCCAAACAAGGCATTTCCAGGTGTAAACAGCAATTCGTAATAAAAAAAAAAAGAAACCTCTTATTTGTACTATAGATATACCCTCTTATTTTATTGTCAGAACAACCATGCAAGGTTGCTATTATATTGTTCAATGAAGAAATAAAGAAAATGAGGCAGAGAAATTAAGCAACTTGCTCAAGAATGTGCTAAGAGTAAGCAGAACAGTAGGAGTCAACTCTACTGTTTGGAAAGTGAATTTGATGTTTTTTCATCACAGGAGTGAAGAGGCAATGAATGGGAGTGGAATAAGGTGAATGGGGAAGTGGGTATACTAGCGTCACCATTTGAGGTCTTTATTCCAAACTATACACTGTATGCATTCCATCAGTATTTATTGAGTCCCTATTATGTGCCACTCACTACTCTAAGTATACTAATGGCATAACAGTAAACAGACAAATTTCTTCTCTCATAGAGCTTACATTTCAAGGAGAGAAGATGAATGGATATGTAAATCAAATATGTATTTGTTTTATATGTATGTATTTCTTACATACATATAAATATGTTACATATTTATATTCATACATATTACATATATAAGAAATCGGCACTTTTACCCCCAGATATGTAATATTTTTAACTTAATGTATTATGTTAAATGGTGATTATGTGCTATTTAAATAAAAAACAGGAAGGAGGCTGGGGAATGTTTAATTGGTAGATTGGGAGAGGTATGCAATTTTAAATAAAGTGGTCCAAGAAGGCTGCATTGAGAAAGTAGGATTTGAATAATGGCTGAGAAAGGTGAATTGATGAGCCACACAGTTGTCTGGGGAAGAGCATTCTAGGTGGTAGGAACAGCAGGGGCAAAGGCCCTGAGCAGGCACTTGCTAGAGTGCTTGAGTAACGGCAGAGAGGCAGAATCAAAGTGAGTAAGTAGAGAGTATAAGATGAGATCACAAATATCATCAGGGTCTACATGCATAAAGTCCAAAGACACCATTTTACAAATTTTGGCTTCTACTCTGAATAAGATGGGAATACTGGAGGGACTTCAGTAGTAAATAATGCAATTTGACATTTTTAAGGTTCATTCTGGTCGTTGCTGTAAAAATAACTGACTGCAGTGGGGAAAATAATAGAATCAGGGAGAAATTTAGGAGGCTAATGCAGTCATCCAGAAGAAAGAAGGTGGTGTCAAATCAGGACAGAAACAGAGAAGATGTTGAAAAGTGGTCAGATCTTAAATACAATTTAAAGATAATGCATATAGGATTTGCTGTTGGATCAAATGTGGGGTGTGAGAGAAAAGATGTGAAGCATAACTCCATTAAGATCTAGGTATAGCAGATTGCAGGGAAAAATCAAGAGTTTACATTCTGAAAAGTTAAATTTGAGACACTTAGTAGATGTTTTAGTACAGATGTTGCAATGGTAGTTGGACTTCAGTGGAGAGATTAGGTTTTTAACATTACATTTGAAAGGTGTCAGCATGTCAGTAACATTTAAAGCCATGAGCTTGGTAGGATATGGTGGCCCATACCTATAGTCTCAGCACTTTGGGAAGCTGAGGTGGAAGGATTGCTTGAGCCCAGAGACCACTCAGCAAGATCCCATCTCTACAAAAAACAGTTAAAAAATTAGCTGGGCATGGTGGCACACAGCTGTAATTCTAGTTACTCTGGAGGCTGAGGTGAGAGGATTGCTTGAGCCTGGGAATTCAAGGTTTCAGTGAGCTATAATTGCACCACTGCACTCCAGCTTGGGCAATAGAACAAGACTCTATATCTTAAAAATTAAGAAAGAAAGCCATGAACTTGAATGAAATGTCAAGGGGAAAAATGTAGATAGAGAAAAATGAAGTCCAAAGTCTATTTCCTGGGTACTCACAAAGCTAAGAAACTAGAGCCAGAGAAGAAAGAGAAAACCAAGAGCACGTAGAATTCTGGAAACACAGAGAAAGTGTTTCAATGAAGCAAAGTGATCATCTTTATTAAATACTGCTGATAAGTCAAGTAAGATGAAAACTAAAAAAATAACAACAACATTCCCAAACAATCTGCATGTTCAATGCAATCCATAACAAAATTCCAAAGTCATTCTTAACAAAAACATTAATAGAAAAAATAATCCTAAAATTTATGTGAAACTACAAAAGACCCAGAATGGCCAAAGCAATCTTAACCAAAAAGAACAAAGCTAGAGGCATCAACACTATGTGATCTCAAAATATATTACAAAACTATAGTAACTAAAACAACATGATACTGGCATAAAAACAAACATACTAGCCAATGAAATAGGATAGAGAGCCGAGAAAGAAACTCACGTATCTATGGCCAAATGATTTTTGACAAAGATGCCCAGAACACCCAATAGAGAAAGATCACTCTTCACTACATGGTGTTAGGAAAACTAGATATTCATATACAGAAAACTGAAAATGGGCCCTTATCTCACCCTTATACAAGAATCAACTCAAAATAGATAAAGATTTGAATGGAAGACCTGAAACTATAAAACTACTAGAAGAAAACACAGAGGAAAAGCTTTATGACATTGGTCTGGGCAGTGATGTCTTGTGTATGACCACAAAATCACAGGCAACATGAGCAAAAATATACAAACAGAATTACATCAAACTAAACAGCTTCTGCACGGCAAAGAAAACAATAGAGTGAATAGACAACCCATAGATTAGGGAAAACATTTGCAAAGCATGCATCAGCTAAGGGGCTAATATCCAAAACATACAAGGAACTCAAACTACTTAATAAGAAAACAAATCGCTCTATTTAAAAATGGGCAAAAGACTTAAAAATAAGACATCCAAATTTCCAAAAGATATCTGAAAAAAATGTTCAACATCTCTAATCAGAGAAATGCAAATCAAAACCACAATAAGAAATCGCCACACACCTATTAGATTGGCCATTATAAAAAAGATGACAGATAACAAGTGTTGGCAAAGATATGGAGAAAAGGGAACCCTGATATACTGTTGGTGATATTGTAAATTAGTACAGCCATTTAAACAAAACAGTATGAAGGTTTCTCCAAAAATTAAAAATAGCTCCGGCATAACTGTGGACGAAGGCCTCACTTCAAATGAGGGGGCTATGAGGTGTCAGTTGCCAGCACTCAGCTACTGGTGAATAAATGCTTCAGTCCTGGAGGACAGGATGTGGCAGCTCATCACAGGAGCCACTGCAATGCATTTGAGGGGAGGCTTCACATACTTTCCTCCTACCTCTACACACACACACAAACCCCTAGCTTTGCTTTTGCAATTTTAATGTCCTTGAGGATTAGGAGTTGGAAAAATTACATTCTACTACTGACTCTAAGATTAAGCTGTTTAATTGGGAACAAGTCTCATAACATATCTAGGTCTGTTTTCTTTTTACATGTAAAATTAGGAGACTGGAGATTTTAGATGAAGTAATTATTATTCCTGCTCTCAGGCTTTGGGATTGTTTGAAATCATATGAACTCAGTTTATAAATTAGAAGACTTGTGAGTTTTATAAAGTCTTATAAGAAAACTTGAAAGTGTTCTACCTAACATCTCCTAACATGTTCTCTTTTGGACATAACCTTATTGAGACTGAACATTGACACTTGGTTCCCTGTCAACACTTTATCTTGGTGCTTGTGTTAGTTTTTTATGGCTGCTATAACAAATTACTACAAATGTGGTTGCTTAAAAGAACAGAAACTTGGCCAGGCGCTGTGGCTCAATCCCAGCACCTTGGGAGGCCAAAGTGGGTGGATCACAAGGGCAGGAGTTCGAGACCAGCCTGGCCAACATGGTGAAACCACGTCTCTACTAAAAATACAAAAATTAGCCAGGTGTGGTGGCACGTGCCTGTAATCCCAGCTACTCCAGAGGTTGAGACAGGAGAATTGCTTGAACTCGGGAGGCAGGGGTTGCAGTGAGCTGAGATCGCATGCCATTGCACTCCAGCCTAGGCAACAGAGCAAGACTCCGTCTCAGGAAAAAAAAAAAAAAAAAGAACAGAAACTTACTTTCTCACAGTTCTAGAGGCCAGAAGTCTTAAATCACTATCACTGAGATGAATCAAAATCTCCTCTTCTGTCTGTGTTCAAATCTCCCTCTGACTACATTTTACATGGATACATATGATTGTATTCAGGTATCCATGATTGTGGATAGGATCCACAACAATCTCCCCATCGTGACATCTTTAATCACATCTGCAAAAACTCTCCTTTAATATAAAGTAACATTTATAGATTCCAGAGATCAGGATGAATACATTTTTGCGGAGGTAATTTTTTAATCCAGTGTTCAAAGGGATTGATATCATACTTACTCATTAATAATTTCAGGAGCAACCTGTATTTGTCAAAGCAAACTAGGTATATTGTGATGGTTAATAGTGATTGGACTGAAGGATGCAAAGTATTGTTCCTGGGTATGTCTGTGAGGGTGTTGCCAAAGGAGATTAACATTTGAGTTAGTAGACTGGGAAAGGCAGACCCATCCTCAATCTGGGTGGGCACAATCTAATCGGCTGCAAGCACAGACAGAATGAAAGCATGCAGAAGAATGTGGAAAGTCTAGACTGGCTTAGTCTTCTGGGCTACATCATTCTACCGTGCTGGATGTTTCCTGCCTTCAAACATCAGACTCCAAGTTCAGCTTTGGGACTTGGACTGGCTTCCTTGTCCTCAGCTTGCAGACAGCCTATATGTGGGACCTCACCTTGTGGTCATGTGAGTCAACACTCCTTAATAAACTCCCCTTCCTATCTACATCTCTCCTATTAGTTCTGCCCCTCTAGAGGGCCCTGACTAATACAGTCATGCTGTGGCAACAATAACAAGACAGCCTGAAATCTCAGTGGCTTCTCAAATGAGAGTTTCTCTCCCACTTATGTCATCATCCAATGTGGCAGGAGGGTTCTATGTGCCCTCATCCTTCAAGGGCTCAGGTGCTTTCCATCTTGGGGCTCTGCTCTCCACTTGTTCCTTGGCACCTGTTCCAGTCAGTGGGCAGATGGGGAAGGAGACAGGATTGCACATGTGGGGTCATAAGGAGGACATAAAAGCCTCTGCCACAACATCTTTTGGTACCTTTTCCATCCTTCATGTGGCAGATTGTATTAATGTTCAAAATATTCATTACCTCACCCTGGGATACCCCACCCTTTGACAGTCCTCTTTGGAAGAAGAGTGTACATCTTCACTCCGTGGAACTCAAGTTTGGCCATATAACTTAATTTGGCCAAGGAAAGGTAAACAGAAGCGGCAACTCTGGCCAAAAGACTCTGGCCTTAGCCAGAACTCACTTCTGTGTCCACTACTGCTTTTAACGGAGCCTAAACAATGTCTGATCAAGAAGAGGAGGAGAATACGAATGTTGGGAAACTCCAGCATCCTCTGCTACAACAATTGCCATATTTTTGATACCTTTTCCTTTCTCCATGTAGGAGATCACATTATATTCAAAATATTTGCTCTTCCTCCCAAGAGCTCTCTCCCTCCCTTCAACATTCCTCCTTGAGAGAAGACATCCTGACTATATCAAGCATGGCTGTATAGATTGCTTTGGCCAATGAAATAGGAGCAGGTAATACAAGTGTTGTTTTAGAAACTAGCACACAGTTGAGCCATCTCTCTTTCCTCTCTGCTATGAGACAGGCTATGTCCCAGTTAAAGTCTGCTCTACGTACCTAGGTCCTAGAATACAAACAGCATGGGGCAGGACTACAGTCAACCCACCATGGACACATCGTGTGAGTTAGAAATTAATCATTGATGCTGTAAGCCACTCAAATTTGGAAGTATTTCGTTAACAGAACATAAACCGAGAAATACACTTCATCCTTTCTCAGGGTTTGCCAGTGATAAATTCATGAACTGGAGATGAGCTAAACTAAAAAAAATAGAGATTCTCCCACAATTTTCTCAACTCATTCACCCATCTTGAGTTCCTAAATGTGTCACTTTTTCCAAATGTTTTTTCCTTTAAAAAATTGTATTGCTTTCTTTGTTTCCTTTAGCTATTTCTTCCCTTTCTTTGTCCAAATCACTAAAAGTGTTCTCTGAGCATTTAGGCAGAACTGGAAACTTAAATTTACAAATTTGAAATTTCATTTTCTGGAATCACTTAAGCATTTTACTACTGTGATTCAATGGTGTGCTGAAGTTAGCTCATATGAGCTTACAGAGTTTATTGTTAATTTTTCAGGAATTTTGTGAGCAGTTGTCAAACACAGCCATTATTAAACATTTTTAAAATTAGATTTAAAACAAAAACAATACTCAAAACTTATCACTCCTTAATAATTTCACTAGATTTTACTATTATCAATTATCTTGAGTTTTTTTGTGTGTAGTGGTAACAGTATATAATAATAGGCTAGCGGGCATCTTTGAAACTTTGCATCTAGTGATTTCAGGTTGGTGGCTTGAAATCAGATATGATGGGAGCACACCACAGAAATTGGCATGCTTAACAAATCAGGGCTTTTTGTTTAACTTTTACCAACATCCCATTAAATATAGTTGGCCCTCCATATCCACAGGGTGAGGGTTGGTTCCAGGACCCCTAAGCGTACCAAAATCCATATATGCTCAAGTCTCTTACAGAAAATGGGGTAATGCAGTCACTTTCCATAAACAAGGTTCTGCATCTTCAAATTAAACCAAACATGGAAGGAAAACACATACAGTGGATCCTCCTGGATTCACCAGGTTGGTTAAATCCATGGATGCAAAACCTGTGGCTATGGAAGGCTGCCTGTATACTCTTAAAAGCTATCTAAATCTCAAGTCTAAAACTAAGTAGGCCTTGAGGAGCTATTTTTAGAGAAATACATCCTCTTAGCTTTCAGAATATACTTTCTACATCTCCAGTAAAAATATTTATGGAATAGCCATTTTCTTATTTTTGTGACTTTTTGGGAACACTCTGATAAAAGAACTAAACAATGGTGAATTACATGTAAGTCTGTCAGAACTAAGTCACTGCTCAAAAAAAGAGATCAACAGAAAATAAAGGGAGATAAAATTTAGTAGGCTAATAAGATGACTGAATTTTCTAGCAGGGTTAATTCATGTGTAATAATGATGAGGATCTGTACTACCAGGGAAGAAACAAGCTTTTATTATATAGGAAAGTGTTTACATTGTGTATACCTATTGCTGTGATTTCAATCTTTGAGAAAAACTAAGGCTTTCTTGAGCTAATCATCTTCTTCATCTTTATATTCTGGCTAATTAGTAATTATAAATTGCCTATTTTAAAACAAGATCTAGGACACAAAGAAAATTTTTAAAAAGTTAAATCAATCTGGGCTGAATCCCCAGAAAAATTAAAAATTTAGTTTAACACTCCTGGGATCTCTGTGTATATGTGTATATGTCTATGATTGGGTTTATTAGACAAAACTAATTGAAAAGAAGATATCTGGAAATTAAACCTCAAATAGTATTAGTCAGAGATAAGGAAGCATATTTTTAATCAAAGTTCATTGGACCAAAAAAAGTCTATAAAGTAACTTAATCCAAGGTTTTTTAAATTTTAAGCTGTTGAAGTTGCCTGCATTTAAAATTAATACCTAAGGATAGAAAACCTACTCCTTAAACCTGATACTAAGAAATATGCTTATTAATGGAGACAGGGGTAGAAAAAGTTTTAAGGGAGAGAAAATAAAAGTGAAAATGATGAGACAAGCAAAGAGTACAGCAGATAGAGATAGACATTCAAAGCGGGAGAGACAAAGAGTAGGAAAGATTAAAGCATTTAGAACATATTCCAAGGAATATTCTTAGGCTATGGGCATCACAGTGGGCTGTCTCCCTGCCCTTTGGGTAATTGACTAGCCACTATTCTCAGCTGCTTAAGTGTATAAGCTTCTTAAAAGGCCATTTTTGTTTTATTCATAGTGCCTACTATAGTGCCCTGCATGTCAGTGACATCTCATAATTTATCACCTAATTAGTTAATATTTATTCTGGAAACTTCAGAGGCTCAACTTTGAATGGATCAAACAAGAAGAACAAAACCAATCAAAAGGCACACCCTACCACTGATTATCTGTGACCACTGCAGTATATTTATATTAGATATTTGCCAAAAAATCTATATGGGGGGTGTGTGTGTGTGTGTATGTGTGTGTGTGTGTGTGTGTGTGTGTGTGTGTGTGTGTGTGTGTGTGTATCCTGATTCTCATATCATTGCCTCATTCTCATGACTAAGGTCTTAAATCCAATCTCTTAAAATCCAATCCTTCAAATCTTCAGGGGGACCTTTCCAGACCACCTGAGTAACAGTGGTCCCTATAGAAAATATAAAGATAGAATTCTGTTACTAATGTAACATAACTTAAGCCTTGACAACCAAAGTAATTAAGAAAAGCCTCATCCATTGACATTGCTTCTCAGTGCTGTTCTCTCCTTGTGGTCACCAGTCAGGATAGAAAAGCTCCAGAATGAAGAACTGATAAATTACAAGAGGAAGCAGGCTACAAAATTGCCCAGCCTTCTTGTGGTTGTTGCTGTGACTTCTCAACCTATTTTAATCTTTCTAAACTCATCTTTATCTTCTAAGATTTTCAGGGCTAAAAGAAGCAACTTGATTTATTCTAGGAGGCATGGATATCCATTAGCAATGGTGAAGAGACTCAAATATTATTTTTTTAAAAAATATCTTAATCTCTGCAAGCTTTACTTCCTCATCTGTAAAACGTGAATAATGGTCCCTAGGTCATTAGATTAATAGAGATGACAAATGTGCAGCAGTTAGCCTAGTTCTTGAAATTATCATCCTTAATTCATGGTAGCTATATTGTCAAAATAAAAATGTTGCCACTAAGTGTTGCTTAATCCCTTCAAGTTGTCCTTCATATGTGCTTCTTCCATTTTAGATTTATGGCTCTTATCCTACCAAATCCTTTCCTTCCAAGGTCTCGTTTCTTCCAATTGTTCAGCATACGCCTTCCTGGCATGCTGTTTAAGGAAATACTGACACCTACTGCTTCAAGTTCAGGCTCTTCTTCCTCACTTTCAAGATTTTGCTTTCTTAGATCTTTTTGCCCTCAATTTCCTTAGCTACACATTTTGCCAATTATTCGTGGTCACTGAAACATGCTTCTACTAATCAGAACAACCTCGCTCCTCTTCCCTATTCCCCTGAATAGGCCATTCTTAATCTTACTACTATGTTTTTTCCTGTTTTTACACTCCCTCCTAGAAGGCCCTTTAAAGAAAAGGTCTTAATGTTCAAGGCCAGTTAAATTACACATCTCCCAAATGACTCTCTTTTATCTCCCCAAGGTTATTTCCACTACACTTTTCCCCGCCTTCTCTGTACTTTTATTTTGTTGGTACTGTACAGTCTGGAAGCTTGTTTTATACCCTCAAGAAAATTATAAATGTTATTAAGGCAAAAATTATATGATTCATTCATTTTGCTGGCCTAGGCACTAAAGTGTTCATTAAAGGTTTGGTTGCCTGAAAACAACAAGCCTAAAATGAAAGCTCTGCATTTATTGAGGATTTACTTTGTGTCTGTCACATGCCCTTTATACTTTATCATTGTCCAAAAAAGCTGTTGTGGTACTTATTAATTCTTGCCATTTATAAATGAGGAATCTGTGATTCAGCAACATTAAGTCACATGCCCAGGGCTTTTGCGTCAGTCAGCCATTCAACAACTATTTGCAGAGAGTCTGCCTTTGTCTCATGAATTTCTCAGAACAGTTGATTAGACACATTGATCTTTCTTCTCTCCCTCGAAGGCCCCAGTTCATTCCCATCTCACAGCCCTCGCACTTTCGGTTCCTTCTCCTCAAAAGGATCTTCCTCCAATCTTTATATCATTGCCTCATTCTCATGACTAAGGGCTCAAATTCAATCTCTTAAAATCATCCCTCAAATCCTCAGGGAGACCTTTCCAGACCACCTGAGCAACAGTGGTCCCTAATCATTCCCCACCATATCATTCTATTTAATCTGCTTCATAACACGAATGGAGGTCTGAAATTATCTATGATTATTTACTAATTATGAATAAATGTAAACCCCTGCCATCATGAAATTTTGTATATTACATTTAGACTGGACCAATGCAAAAGTTCATTCGCTGACATTAAGGTGTGCTTCTTAAAATTATGAACTAAGTCACAGAAGTGGTTAATAAAATCTATTTTTTCATTAAAAAAACTGTTACTCTTTATTTGTTCTATTTGCCTTTAAGTAACATTTCTTTCCTATTTATAGCCAAAATATAACATATAATTCTTTAAAGAAATTATTATGAACCATATTGTATTAGTTTGCTCTCATGCTGCTAATAAAGATATACCTGAGACTGGGTAATTCATAAAGGAAAGAAGTTTAAAGGACTCACAGTTCCATGTGGCTGGGGAGACCTCAGGATCATGGCAGAAGGCAAAGGAAGAGCAAAGGCACATCTTAATGGCAGCAGGCAAGAGAGTATGTGCAGGGAAACTCCCCTTTTTGAAACCATCAAATATCACAAGATCAGCATGGGAAAACCCACCTCCATGATTCAATTACCTCCCACCAGGTCCCTCTCTGGACATGTGGGGATTACTGCAACTCAAGGTGAGATTTGGGTGGGGACACAGAACCAGACCATATCACATATGAAATATGGTAAAGAATGGTATAGTATTGGCAATTTTATATGGCTCAACCAAAGAGACTAGCTTTAGATACTGGTAATATCTAGACATCAGTTACAACTTTCTAGACCCCAGATTGCTGTCCTCTGAGTTATCAGACTTGAGGGAAAAATAATCTCTATAATAATTTACTTTTCTGAACATATGGGAGACACTTTCTACATCATTCAAAATAAAATTCATGTGCTAAAGAGAATTCTGGTTCACCTTTGCTACACTTCAGAGAAATACATGTTGTGAAATAGTTAAACATCAGCTTGATAGCGCAGATAAAAAAGGGAAAACACTTTGAAATAGGCACGGTTAATGGCTCCTTTTTAAAAGCAAAATCTAACTATAGGCACATACACACTGAGACACAGTGCATCCATCAACCTTAGAAAAAGGTTTCTGGTCTGAGTATTGACATGCAGGATAGTGGCAGAGCTTGAGATAATGGAGGAGCTTTATTCCTAGAGTGCTGTTTTTAACTGAAACTTCATTGATGTGTGCGAGGTTTCTTGAGAGAAAATAACAGATCAAAAATGATTGGATTTCTGTATATTGCAGGAGATTTTCTTTCCTATACAAATTATGTGAAATACTCCTATAGTCACTAGATTTCACTAATTCTAAGCTCAGACAACTCTAGATTATTCACACAGATGATCCAGTTTGTGGGTTATTTGTAGCATTCTTTTTAATTCTTAGTATCTACCTAACAACTGACCCACTTCTGAACTTGCCCTCTTTTCCTGGATAGCCAGGAAAAGTACTTCAAGGAATACTAGCTTAAGTAACTCCAGGTTAAAAAAAATGATAATAAAATCTTTTTAAGTCAAAAGTTATTCCACACACTTTAATATATTTTGAAATTCTAGGTCATTTACGACTCTATGTTCCTCCACTAAGGTGTCTTTTACCATTTTTATTTGGAACGTTTAGATTCAAAGTTCCCAATGTTTATTTACCCCTTTCAAAGAAGCATGAATGTACTTAGGAGATCCACTTAGGAGAGGTATCACTGTGTAAGCTGAAAGCCTCCAGGTTTAAATTGCAGTCATAGTGTGCTGAAATAGAACAGTAAACTTCTTCATTCATCAGCTTTATAAAAACAAGAACTAATATCTTTCATAAAAGCAGCTGAACATTGGTAACATTGCCAACAACTAGAATTAAAAAGTAAAATAAAATCTAAAGAAATAAAAAAATATATGTATAAAACTGATGAAACCACAGTTTATTGAATGTTGGGTTTTTCCTCATAACAAATGAGAATGATTGTTTCTGGCTCACAAAATATTTTCAGGTTTAGGTACTACTCGAGCTTGTCCTCAATCGAGGTTTTCATGTATCTGAATTTAAAAAGCCTGGAACTGGCAATTAGTTTTTGCCTAGCTTGACACTAATATAAAAATCTTCCTAAGAAGGATTCTTTGTAGGTTGAATGCTTTGAAAACCTCCTTGGAAACAGGGCCCTGGAACCTAGGACAAAGAGAAATGTATGGAGATGCTTCCAGGAAACAGGAAGAGAAATGCATTTGTAATGAAGCTTGATGTTTCAGGATGAAGGATGGTGGCAAGGGTAGAAGGACCTGGAAGAAATACACAAGCTTTGTGAATCCATGTGCTACAATATGTGTTACATGTTATGATGGGTTGTACTGTATCCTTCCTAAATTCATATGTTGAAGTCCTAAACCCCAGCACATAAAAATATGGCATTATTTAGAGATAGGGTCTTTATAGTAATAATCAAGTTGAAATGAGGTCATTGTGTGGAAAAGGGGTGTCCCTAATCCAATATAACTGGTGACCTTATATAAAGGAGAATTTGGGATATGAAGACGTGTACAGGCCAGTATGTAAATAAAGATGGCCATATGCAAGCCACAAAACAGATCTTTCCCTCATAGCCCTCAGAGGGAATCAACCCTACCAATACCATAATTTCAGACTCCTATCCTCCAGACTGTGAGACAATACATTTCTGTTCTGTTCTCTAAGATATCCAGTTTGTGGCACTTTGTTACACCTGCCCTTGCAAATAATACACACGGCATGGGGATGTTAAACACTGCTCCAGCTGCACAAGATCTTTAGTAAAACCTACCTTACGCATTCACTCTTTCAATGCAACAGAATCATTTATTGAGAATTTTAAAACCCTCTGAATTCCAGACATTGTGAGTATGTGATAAAAAGAAAGAGAATACAAACTGATAGCCAAAAACTGAGTTATTCTAGTTTCTCCTTACCTCATATTGTACCATGATAAAATCCTACAACGGAAACAAAATTCTGCAGCTTTTCCCCATCTCTCTTCTTCCTTTCCACATCCTTGTTCCTTTTTTAAGTAACTATATATTTATGAAGTAAGGTATTGTAGAGAGAGTCTGGGTCTTAAAATCAGGCAGATGGGTATTGAAATTCCAGCTCTGCCACTGATAAGTTACTTAAATTCTCTGAGGCACAGTTTTATGATGTGTAAAACAGTGACAAAACTTTCTTTAAAAATCACTGTCATTAAATATAAGGAATAGCAAAAGGCTTAAAAACATTACAAGGGAGCAACCAGCCAAATCCAAAATATAGAATATGCTTCATGGTAAGTGGTCAGGTTTCCTTAACAAAATAAATGGCACAAAGAGGGTAGAAGGGCACTTAAAGATTAAAGAGAGAGAGACATATCAGCCAGATGCCGAGTGCTATGGTCTGAATATTTGTGTTTCCCCAAAATCCGTATTTTGAAATCCCAAACCCAAGCTGATGCTATTGTATTAGGAGGTGGCAGGGAGGCAGGTAGAAGTAATTAGATTATCTCCTACTAAATGGGATTGGTGTTCTTATAAAAGAGGCCCAGAGAACTGCCTTGCCCCTTCTACCATGTGAAGACACAGCTAGAAGGCACAGCCTATGAGGAAGTTTACCTTCCTCAGACAACGAATATGCTGGCACCTTGATCTTGGACTTTGTGGGCTCCATAACCATGAGAAACAAATGTCTGTTGTTTATAAGTTACCCAGACTAAGGTGGTTTGTTATAGGAGCCTGAGGACAAAGATATCGTGTATGTAACTTGTTTAGATCCTGATTTAGGCAAACTCTATTTGGCCATTCTTGCATTGCTATAAAGAAGTATCTGAGACTGGGTAATTTATAAAGAAAAGAGGTTTCATTGGCTCATCATCCTGCAGGCTTTACAGGAAGCACGGTGCTGGCATCTGCTCGGCTTCTAGGGAAGCCTCAGGAAGTTTACAATCGTGGCAGAAGGCAAAGGAGGAGCAGGCACATCACATGGCAAACGCAGGAGCAAGAGAGAAAGAGAGAGAAGGATAGGAGGTATCACACACTTTTAAACAATCAGATCTCATGAGAATTCACTAACTGTCATGAGGACAAACCACATATGGAAATCTGCCCCCATGATGCATTCATCTCCTACCACGCCCCACCTCCAACACTGGGAATTACATTTCAACATGAGACTTGGGTGGGGACAAATATCCAAACTATAATACAAACCAATTATAAAATAATTTTTTAAAAAATAATTGGGGAGATTTCGATATAAATAGATGGTAGGTAATAATTAGTAACCTGTTTCTTTGGTTTGTCATGTGCAATAATGGCATGGTGGCTAATTTTTTCTAAACGTCTTTATACGTTACAGACATATTAAGCACTTATGTGAAATGTCTGAGATTTGCGAAATATACTATAGGAAAAAAAGTGAAAGTATAGCTGTCCCTGAGTCAGAAAGGGGATAACAATTATTGAAGCTGGGTGATGAATATCTGGGAGTTTATATTATTCTCTTTATCTTTCCATATATTTCAAATTTTCCATAACAAAAAATTTTTAAATATTTTAAACATATATAGTAGAAACGTATTAAATGTAACTTTTCTTCCCCTTTGATAAATTTATATATATTTTGGGACCAGTAAATAGCCTTTCATTTCTATTAAAGAGAAAAATTTTCCCCCAACAAATACCAGTTTTTGTTCAACCTGTATTACTGTCAGCCACTGAGTAACCAGCATGCCCATCAAAGTTTTTCAAACACTGTAGCAAAATTTTCTCAAAACAAACTTACATGGGAACATGCAGCCTAAAAATAAGAAAGGTTGTCACCCACGTATTAGAAATTTCAAACATTTTCTGCTCTAGATAAGGTAAAACGGAAGGTCTGAGGCATGCACACATGGAAGGCTCCTAGTTTCCTCTCTTATGAGAGAGAAACATGCCCAGGAAGTAAAGGGAGGCAACTCTAACTAAGCCCTTTGAGCTCCCCACCACTCAGGGGAAGAAAAGATTGTAGTGAGCCACATAGAAACAATAACAAAGACAAACCACTTTCCAAACTAGGACCTAGCAAAGAATATACCGTATTAGGAAAGGAATGAAAAGTCCCTGTGGCTGGTGCCTGGAGTATATGATATTTGAAACTGACAGTTCATTTTATAGCTTTAAAAGTTATACATATTTAATATAGAAAATTTAGAGAGATATACCTGGTTACAAAGAAGAAAGTAAAAGTCACCTACAATTTTATACCCTAGAAATAACCACGAGTAATGTTTTATGGCTGTTACTTTTAGTCCTTTTGTTTACATATGTAGAGTTAAAATATACGGAACTATTTTCAATGAAATTAAGTTTATACTACAGAAAACATTTATATATTGCAGTTAGCAAGTAATTTTAATGGCTGTATAATATTCTATTGTTAAAAATAATGTAGAACAGGGAGTAGAGAATGATGTGAACTTGAGCACATGATTACTTCCCCAATCACCAAGCCCTCCCCCAATTCTAAAATCAATA
Source organism: Nomascus leucogenys (assembly GCF_006542625.1). NCBI lineage: Eukaryota > Metazoa > Chordata > Mammalia > Primates > Hylobatidae > Nomascus > Nomascus leucogenys. The sequence continues at coordinate 98,107,558 of NC_044385.1, forward strand.
ATTTTAATAACATAAAATGGGAGGACTGCATCAACATTGGGAGCTAGAAAAGAGAGTCATGAAAATGTCAGAAGCACCAAGGAACTTCTGCTAGGTAGATTAAGGAAGACCGACTAAAGATGACTCATCACAGAAAGTTCAAGGTGGAGCTCCAAGGCCTCTCAAACACTCTGGGGCTAAGGAGGCATAGAATATTTCCAGATGAAAATTCTATGAGTAAGCAAAATTCCAGGAAAAATGCCAAGGCAGTGGAGGCAGTGGGATAACGAACAGGTATCATGTGGCAATACCGAATGGAGCATCTCCAGAGGACATTTCTCAATAGCACCATTGTTCTTGGTAAGTGAATACTTCGCTTTTTCTCCTGCTTCTGTCAAGTAATTGATCATGAATTAGCTTTGAGATTTCTGCTTAAAGGCAGGTGTCCATCTGTATCCAAATAAATCAGGAAACCCAACAACAATTCTCCCTGTTTCCAGGGATAATCTCATGCTTGGTCACAATGCTCACTATTTAAGAGAAGAAATAAGTGGAAAATAGATATCGATAATAGGGCCTGTAAAAGAAATCTTTAACTGGAGTCAACAAGGTCAGAAGCAGAAAACATTTTTATAATATTTAGTGCAGGCAAAGTATTTCAGATACAAGCTGGAAAAAACATTGTTTCTACAAAAATAAAGATGCAAATTGAGACAATAAGTCAAAGGACAGAGATGAAAGAGAACCAACTAATTGGTGAGCAGAAGTGCAAAGGAAGGCATGTCAGATCAGGAATGATTTGAAATGAAACAGGTAATAATGGAATGTCAATACTTAATTCATTAAAATTTCTAGTGTTTAATAAGCTCCAGAGAACAAAATGAACTGTGTGAAAGTCAAATACAGAGTTTGGCCTTGAAAAAACCTCCCAGAATACAGTGGAAAAGAAAAGCCAATGACAATTATTAGAGAGAAGACTGAGAACAGACAATCACAACCCTACATACAGGTAATTTGTGTTTCTCAAGACTGGTACAAATGAAAAACAATCCATATCCAAAGAGATAACAGACAAAAACACACCTAAACTGAAGAAAATCCTGCATCAAGAATAGAAATAATTTGTCCTGCACTAGAAAAATAGTCATTAGAAAAAAATAATAATTATAAATAGCCTGGTAGAATTATTGAATTTCACACTGACCATAAGCATCTTAGCAACAGTATGTGCATGTGGAGGATAACTGAGTTTTGAGAAGTTGGGATCCAGGATTTAGAGATATACCAAAGTTTATTCATATGTAATGCAGCAAGACTGTCTCAGATATCAATGACTCGGTAAGTATTCCACCTGAGATCTCACCCCGTGAGAAGTAACTACATTTCTCCAGCCAACTAAGAAATGATTCAGAATAATAACCTCAGTAAGAAAGTCACTTATGGAAGGACCACCACTGAACAATGAATCTTCAGAAATGGTCTGCCTAAGGTCCTCCTTGCTCAGCCTCACAACATCACCACTTCCCAGTTTTCCGTACACTCTCTTTTGCTGCCTCTACCTCCAACTGAACTTTCAATGTTGGAATTCCTTGGGATTTGTTCTCGGTCCTCATATGTTTACCTGTTGTCCTATACAATAGCACCCATTCTGATAGCTTGAAAGACCATGTATATACTTATGACTGTCAGTTTATATCTCCAGGAAACTCTAGACTCATCCGTCCAGCTGCTATTTGACATCTCAGCTCAGATATCTCGTACGCATCTCAAACTTAACATGTACCAACAAAATTTTCTTCAATGTTGTTTCACTTCATGTAGTCTTCCCTAACTCAGCAAAAAGCAGCACAAAGTGGCTAAACCAGAAGCCTAGGAGATATCCTTTACTCCTCTCCCTCCTTCCTTCAAACCTCCATATTCAATCTACCAACCAAACTTTTCTATTCTATATGAAAAATATATATCTTGAAACTTTCCAGTTCTCTCCCTCTCCAGGGCCATTATTCTAATCCAATCCACTATCATCTGTCACCCGGACTACCCCAACAGCTTCCTAGCTGATCTCCCTACTTCTACCTTAAAGGGCCCTTAACATGTTCTCTATGCAGCTGTCAAAAAATATATTTTAAAACTCAAATTGGATAATTTCATTTCCCTGCTTCATATTCTTCAATGGCTTTCATTGCATTACATACAACATTAAAACCCATAAGCAAACCTTATGTGCCCTGTAAGATCTGGTACCATCTCTGCTCTACCACAGCTGATGCCTCCCTATGTCTTTGCTCACCAGGCTCCAGCTTCTGCAACTCTGAACATTTCCAGAGCATGCTAGGTTCTGTTCCCACGTTAGGACACATAGATGGAATATGTAGTTTTTGTATCCATTATTCTCTGCCACCCAAGCTCTGCATGGCTGCCTTCTTCTCAGCCACCTCCTCCACTGCCATTTCCTATCCCAATACACTGTTCTTTCCTTCAGTGGCCTTACCACTGAGTTGTTTGGATTATTCTGTAATTATTTTGATTATTCATCTTTTCTTTGTTTTCTGCCTGTCTCTGCCATAAAAATAAAAGCTTCCTGAGGACAAAGTCTATGCTTTTTTCACCATTTTATCCCCAGGAATTTAGCACATTGGAGAGGTCAATGCATATATATTAAAATACATTGAATGAATGGATGGATGTTGAAAATGTACTTGCAAACAGAATACTTAGATTTATAGTAAAACAGCTTATAATTCAATAATCCCACTACTACTGGGTACATATCCAGAGGAAATGAGAACAGCATGCCAAAGAGATATCTGTGCTCCCACGTTCATTACAGCATTATTCACAATAGCCAAGATATGAAATTAACCTAAGCCCATCAATGAATGGACAAAGAAAACATAGTGTGTATTTGTGTGTGTGTGTATATAGTGTGTGTATAGGTATATATATATATATATATATATATATATATATAGTGTGTGTGTGTAGGTATATATATACATAGTGTGTACATGTGTGTATTGCATATTTATATACACACATATACACACGTACTCACTATGTATATGTGTGTGAGTATATATATATAGATACATATACACACACACACACACACACATATATATATATATCTACAATGGAAGATTATATACCCTTAAAAAAGAATAAAATCCTGTTATTTGTGACACCATGGATAAATCCAGAGTATATTAAATAAAGTGAAATAAGTCATGCACAGAAAGACAAATACTGCATGATCTCACTCATTAGTGGAATCTTAAAAAACTGAACTGATAGAAGTATAGAATAGAATAGTAGTAACCTGGGGCTGGGTAGAGAAGGAGAGTAGGGCGATAATGCTCAAAGGATACAAAATTTCAGTTAGAAAGGAGGAATCCGCTGAAGATGTCTCTTGTACACCATTGTGACTATTGTTAGTAACAATGTTTTCTATTCTTGGAAATGGCTGAGAGTAAATTTTAAGTGTTCTCGCCACAAAAACGAAAAGTATGTAAGGTAATGCATACGTTAATTAGCTCAATTTAGCCTTCTACAATGTATACATATATTAAACCATCATATTGTACATGATAAATATGTAGTCAAAATTTTTAATGAAAATAAATCACCAAAGCTGACTCAAACTGCTATCCAATCTAACAACTATGGAATGTAAGAAAGTAGAACTACCGAAGAGCTACCCCTGAAAATGACATGGGGCCCACATGTTTTTAATAGACAAACTTCACTGATTATCCATTTGAAAGACAAATCATTCCTACAGATGCTTTAAAAGATGTTTTCAAAAGCATTAAAGAAATGAAAAATATCCCCATTCATTTTACAGTATTAACATTACTGAAGAAAGAAAATTTCAAGGAAAGAAAACTGTAGAGCAAATTCATATAGGACTGAAATACAAAGCATCCTTAAACAAACAAACAAAATGAATCCATAACAGTGTTCTTAAAGGTTAGCAAACACCGTGACCAAATAAAGATCATTTTAAGAATGTAAAGATAGTTTGCTCTTATTGTATAATCATCTCATTAGATACCCAAAAGGTATTTAATAAGATTCTACAAAAATTCAAAATAATAAATTCTGAGTAAAATGAGAATAGGACAACAGTTTCTTTTTTAACTGTTGTTTTAAGTTCAAGGATACACATGTAGGCTTGTTGCATGGGTAAACTTGTGTCATGGGAATTTGTTGTACAGATTATTTCATCACCCAAGTATTAAACCTAGTACCCATTAGTAATTTTTCCTGATCCTCTCCCTCCTCCCACCCTCCACTCTCCAAAAGACCCCAGTGTGTATTGTTCTTCTGTAGGTAGGACAACAGTTTCTTACCATGCCTTAAAATCTATCACAAAACAACATTCAGGATCTCGTTGAATGATAGGGAGTAGACTCATCCCTATAAAAAACTGAATACAGGCCAGCACTTTCGGAGGTCTAGGCAGGCAGATTACTTGAGGTCAGGAGTTCGAGACCAATCTGGCCTACATGGGGAAACCCGGTCAAAAAAACAAAAATTAGCTAGGCATGGTGGCTGCGCCTGCAGCCCCAAATACTCGGGAGACTAAGGCACAAAAATTGCTTGAACCTGGGAGATGGAGGTTGCAGTGAGCCAAGATCGTTTCACTGCACCCCAGCCTGAGTGACAGAGCATGGCTGTATCAAAAAAAGAGAATCTGAATACAAGGATGCCTGTTAACATCATTCTGAAAGTACAATCGGTGAAATCATTAAACAGGGAAAAATATTAATATTATAGATGAGGTAGCAAACCTGTTATTATTATCTACCTAGACACCACAAAAGGGAACAAATGAAATTTGACTACAACTATTAGGGAAATTCAAAACTATGACTAGTTACAGAATTAACATAACATGATTCAGTTCCTTTCCTAGATAATAATAACTGTCGAAAATCTAGAAATGGGAAATTATCTCATTCATAATACAACCAAAAATATAAAATGCCTGGGGGAAAATATTAATGATACATGGCATCTTTATAAAGAAAACTACAAAACTTTACAGAGGAACATAAAAGAAGATGTGAATAAATTGAGACATCATGTCTCTGGATATAAAGCCTTAATAGAGATTTTAGTTGTCTCAAAATTAATGTATGAATGTAACAAAATCATATACAATTTAGCATAGTACTTAAATGTACAGTCTTAGGAGATGAGACGTTGGGCAAGTTACTTAACCTCTCTGAACTGTTTTCTCAGCTTAGAAATAGGAAAGAATATCTGTCTGGTAGAATTGCTGCAGAGATTTAATAAAGCAGTACATACAAAGCCTTTAGCACTGTGTCTGCCCTCTAGTTAGGATTACTAACGTTTGCTATTTTAAATTACTATTATTTCACGCTGAGTCAGGGGTTTAAACATTTTCTGTAAAGATGTAGATAGTAAATATTTTAAGCTTTGCAGGCCATATAATCTTTTTCTCATATTTTTCTTTCTCGTTTGATTGTTTAAAACCCTTTAAAAGCGTAAAAACAATTCTTAACTTGGGTCTGTATAAAAAACAGTCCATGGGTCAGATTTGGCCTGTGGGCTGTTTGCTGACCTACGTTCTAACCAAGTAAAATAAATTTAATATCACTAATAATCAGAGAAATGCAAATTAAATACAAATTATCAGATGGGGAAGGTTTTTCAAATATCATAGTGTTTATAAAGATATGTGGAAATGGGCACTCACACACTATTGGTGAGTTTATGACTGGTAGCCAGCTCTTATGGAGCCATTCTTACATCCTTGAATAAGGATGTTTATCATGAGTTTATTTGTAATGTTGAAAAATCAATAACACTTAAATGGCTAACCACAGAGGATTGGTTAATTAAATTACAGCTCCTCTATACACTAGAATAATATTCAAGTATTAAAAATAATGACAGATCTTATACAACCTTTCTAAATTGGAAAACAAGATTAAAATAGTCTTATCAATAACTCATCATACAAGAGAGCTGGTGGACAAGTTAGGTTAAGTAACTCCATATTCAGGAAACACATCTGAGGATGATTCAACGTCTCTCAATAAGACTGGGCACCACCTTCAGTGGATACAACAGAAGGAAAAACCCAACCTCAAGTAACCATGACAGTCTACCAGGAGCAAGCTCCTTCATTTTTAGGAATGTCTCTTTTCAAAATCTTTTTTAAATGTTGTGGTCCAATGTAGTAGATTTTTCAGATTTCCTTGTTATTCTTAAAGACTTCCCAGTCCATCCAAGGCTTCTGAAAAATGTGTAGCATTTATGGAATAGTATTTCTGTTTTCTGGGAAGGATCATCACTTTTTCTATTTTTTTATATTCAGTGTACACTCTGAACTTTGGATAAGGTTTTTTTTTAAGGCTAGAAAAACTGAAGCATACAAAATTCATCATCACCTACTTTAGTAGCCACCTATTTTAGTAACCTCATTGACTTTGTGGCATGACCTCTTGAGACTACATAGGTTTTCTACTTCTGTAATGTTCCAAAATCTTTATTCCACAATCTGTACCCAGCTGCTCAGATGCCCACACTTTAGAATCTAGCCCACATATTTAAATGTCTAGTGAGTTCATGCCATGGCAGATAAGTAGTGTGTTACTTCTCCAAGGTAACCAATAAGACGTTTAACTGTCAGCCTCCAGGGACAATGACTTACCTGCAGCAGTGTCTTTGTCCAGTAATTAGGTTTGAGGCAATTTGGCAGGCTGGTTGAGTGGGATAACTAAAAAGCTTTTAATGTGAGGTGCCTATATGGAAAGCTTCATTCCGAGGAAATCTGCACCCAGGTATTGTCAGGGTATTTCCTTCTTTCAGCTCCCAACCTTCGCTAGTTTTGGTTTTAGGTTTTTTGTTTGTTTGTCTTTTCTGAGAGTTCCTGACATCTTTCCCCACCTCCCCACTGCCCAGTGTAACCGAGGAGAAAACAGAGACACCTGGGCAGTTGTTTTGTATTGTTTTGTTTATCTCTACCTATTTAAAGTACTGAATGCAGTGGAGGTTTAGATGAGCACCCCTTATGATTCAAAACATAAAAACTTGATGCTAATGCAAGCATAGAGGTGGAGAAATCCAGGTAGGGTGATGGTAGCTTTACCAAAAAAGAAAGAAAAAAATTAATGTGAAATGAGCAAACATAAGTGGTCAAGCTACAAGACCTTGGGTATAATTCTTTGATGAGCAATTCTATGCGTGACCTTCAGAGGAAACTTACCTATTTCATGATTTGTTGACAGGCTGGTGTTTGACATTTTGACTAAAGGACCTAGTTACATTGTGAAAAGAGGAAGATACCCTTTAGGTAAGGAATATAAACAAATGTCTTCAACCCAGACATTTTTGAAAGAGCTCAAGAGACTCCCACTAAAGTGCATGAGTACTTTTGAAAAAAGGTATTTTAGAACCTATGAGCTTGCTGTTAAATTATTTTTTCAGACTTATACAGAAAAATACAGTGGATACAATTTGATCATTTAATCCAAGAATTAGAAAAGCACAGCTATTGTAAAGGAAGACTAGAGAAATAAAAAGGCAAGAAGAGTATGAATGAAATGTTTAAGCTTCAACCTATTTTTTTCAAATATATACATCCCTTGAAATTTCTGATCAAAAATAAAGATAACATAGAGGGAGATTAATGTTTCTCCTCATCTTTACCATAAGGGACATTCGAAATGTTCTTCCTTCTAAGGTACTGTTTAAGAAAAAAATAGAATATTTGACGGAGATTGAAATCTCCAAGGAGAAAGTTATAAAACATCTTGAGAAAATGCAGCCTCACTAGAACAGAAGGAGTGGATGACATTTAGCAATTAACTCTGAGAAAATAAAAAAATGTGCAATACAAAAATGCTGATAGGTTTTGCATAAAACAGAGTAATCTATTTTGGCCTGGAACAGCTGTTAACAGTTCCTTCAAAGTCACTAACTAGCATTCAGCTGAAAATTCCTTTCTATCATCTATGTGCCTACTATGGAAAAAAAAGGGGGGGAGGGGAGTGGAAAGGTGAGTTTCCTGTTGTACAGAGATTTGTTAAAGGAGAGAAAAAGATTTTTTTTTTTACTATGCCAAGTTTTAATAAAGGATCTTTGTAGTCATGCCTTTGGAGCTTTCTTCTCCAATGGTAAATTCACTTGCTGGATAATTCTATTCAGTACATAATCCTTTTTTTTTAATCATCAGGTCCTGCAAGATGAACATCCTGGACATTTATGAATGAGATGCTCTAATGGGCATCTTAAATTCTCTTACTAAATATTTTCTCTCATATAAAAGGAAATTCATTAAAAGTATGTTAGGCATTCTTTTATTAGAATAATGTTGGATGGCTGATATCAAGGAAGGGTTATACTTTAAATGATTTAAATTTTTGTATTGCTCTTTACAAGCCGAAAGTTATTATCAACAAGCTGAGGGTTCCATTTAATCACAAGTAAATATAGTACAGCAACTACAAATATCTCAAAGAAATGTCAAGCTGAAGACAGGGGCCAAAAAAAGTTCATGATTGTGAAAAGTTAACATACTCTAAAGAAGGTTTTAAAGTTATTTTGGCAAAAAACATTCTATTGATGAAATAAAAACATTTTTTCAGCATGCGGCTTTGTGAATATTGCTGACAGGGTTAATTACATATTTTAATAATCAAATATGTGCTTGTTGCCTGTAAATATGAATTAAAGCACGTATTTACATGTATAATCAATGTAAATTAATCCTTATTTTCTTCTATGGTTAGATTACCAACTGCATGGAGTTATAGGCCAGGCTCATACCTGTAATCCCAACACTTTGGGGGGCTGAGTTGGGTGGATCATCTAAGGTCAGAAGTTCAAAACCAGCCTGACCAATATGGTGAAACCGCAGCTCTACTAAAAACACAAAAATTAGCCAGGTGTGGTGGTGCGTTCCTGTAGTCCCAGCTCCTCAGGAGGTTGAGGTGGGAGAACTGCTGGAACCCGGGAGGCTGAGGTTGCAGTGAGCCGAGATTTGTGCCACCGCACTCCAGCCTGGACAACAGAGCAAGACTCCATCTCAAAAAAAAAAAAAAAAAAAGCTTAAAAAGAGTAAATCATGGGCTTTTGTAAGGCATAAAGCTAAAAAAGACTGTTTTAATAAACGATCTATATCAGATCATTCCAGTCTCCAGTCCATGCAATTTCCACCTATTCAAAATTGCCACTCTATTCTCCACCTGGCTATCTTTCAAAACTATCTCAAGTTCACCCTCCAACACACAATGATCTCTCCTGTCTATGAACCAAGGCCACCTAACTTCATAGCACTCATTTGGCAATTAGTCATTTGGCGAAAATATCACCTGTGATATTTCTTTAATTGGTATTATTTAATATCTATACCTATCAATCTATCTGTCTATATCTCCCTCTTTCTCTCTTCCCCTCTCTATGTCTCTTCTTTCCTCTCTCTCTCCCTCTGTCTCTCTTCTTTACCTTTTAAACTATGTTTTAAGCTTTATGGGAGCAAGTATCAGATAAAGTAAGATGTATGACCCACTATTTCATTACATATAACACTGTCTTGCATACAGTAAGTGCTTAATAAAAGTTTCTTGATTTAAGAAGTGAGTTTTAAAAATCTACCCCTATAATGGAGGCCTGGCAGGTGTCTGCTAAGACTTAATTAAACTGATGAGCTAAGATTTGAAGGATGGAAAGTGGTAGGTAGCTAGACAGTAGGGTTTAGCAAGGCTTGGCAATCTTTCAGAGGTGTCGTGCCAAATCCTCATTTATCCACTGCCTCCCAAGGTCGGATACATGGCAACTACTTTGGGAGAGGGAAGCATGGCAGATTCTCACAAATAATTCACCTACCTGCCCTAACAGAGCCCACTGTGATATGAAAAGGTTCTGATGAGTTTCTCAGGAGAGAAATGCCAAGGACATGAAGGACAAAAGTTTCGCAGGCCTTCAATTCATAGAATGACCAGGGAAGAGGAAAAATTTGGACATTTCTTCCTAAACACCTGAGTTCCTTTTACCATTCAAGCACGCGAAAGCCAGAGTCTTAATTATCAGTTAAGAAACACGGTTTTACTTGACAACCAGATGAGAGAAAGATAAGACACTTGAGGGAAGAAAGAGTTTCTGAGAGAAATTTGGTAGCCCACAAACTTAATTCTTCCTTCACATTTTATCTGTGACATCAAAACCATACCAATAGTATCTTTTTTTCACTTCACTACTACATAATCTATGCATGTAACAAACATACACTTATATCCCATAAATTTATGCAAATAAAAGAATCCTAGATATAAAAAGCAAAAGACATTTAAAAAAGTTTAGAGCAAGTTTTGCCCCCAAAATAGCAAATAGAATAAAGAGAAACAGGATTGGCAGTGGAAAGATAAAATCTTCCAAGAAACCTTTAATTCTTCTTGATTCAGCTCTGGGATATATTTATGCTTTGCATGATGCTCAAAGTTGTAGAAATGGAAAAGCTGACTGAAAGATTTACTAGTAATTTAGTCACCAAAGGTACTTAGTCCAGTTAAAAAAAAAAAACCAATAAAATATCAGAAATTCCTCTATGTTAACCTTCCAGAATACTAAGTAGGTTCTAGTGGAAAATCTTGAATCAAATGCTTGTAAGTTTTAATATAAGCTCAAAATCATTGCAACCCACTCTCATTTTCTGAGAAGGAAGGAAAAGAATCAAAACTATGATTTTGGAAAAATGACAATTGGATGTAGGGATATGTAGAATTATATATAAAAAATTATATAATTTTTGCTCATGACTTCTTTGAAAATAAAAAATGCACTTACCAATATATTTAACATAGAATTACAAAGGATCCAAAGACCCATATTTGTGAAGCCCATAAAAGTCCATAAACCTCAGATTAAAAAATCCCTGTTGCAGATGGAAATACCAGCTTCATGGAGGCTCATGGGAAGACCACTGAAATTCTACAGACACATGGTACCTTTCCTAGTCAAAGACCCAGCTGTGATGACATAGTTACTGGAAATGCTTTGAATGCAGTAAATTTACTTTGAGTCAATATAAGTGCAACAGACAGACAAATGCCCCACCCCACCACGAAGATGTCCACATCCTAACCCCTGGAACTTGTTCATATGCTCTTACATGACAAAGGAGGATTAAGGTTACAGAGAGAATTCAAGTTACTAATCAGCTGAGTTTGAGATAAAGAGATTATCCTGGATTATTTGAGTAGATCAAATGTAATCACAGGATTCTTATAAGTGAAAGATGGAGACAAGAGAGTCAGCGTCAGAGTGATGCAGTGTGAAAAAGAATGGACTGGCCATTGCTGGCTTTGAAGATGAAAGAAAATCACAAGCCAAGGAATGCAGGTGGCCTCCAGAATCTGGGAGAGGTAAGGAAATGAAATCCCCCATCGAGCCTCCAATGAGACTATAGCCCTGCCAACATCTTCACTGTATTAGTCCATTCTTACACTGCTATGAAGGAATACCTGAGACTGGGTAATTCATAAAGGAAGGGGTTCAATTGACTTACTGTTCTGCAGGACTGGGGAGGCCTCAGAAAACTTACAATCATGGCAGAAGAGGAAGCAAACACATCCTTCTTTACATAGCAGCAGGAAGGAGGAGAATGAGTGAAGGAAAGGAAAGCCCCTTATAAAACTATCAGATCTCATGAGAACTCACTCACTATCATGAGAACAGCATGAGGGTAACTGCCCCCATGATTCAATCACCTCCCATCAAGTTCCTCCCACGACACATAAGGATTATGAGAACTATAATGCAAAATGAGATTTGGGTGGGGACATAGCCAAACCACATCATTCACTTAAGCTTAGTGAGATCCATTTCAGACTTCTGCCCTTCAGAATTGTAAGATCATAAATTCGTGCTGTTTTATGCCAATAAGTTTGTGGTAATTTCTTACAGCAGCAAGAGGAAACTAATACAATAGGCAAGAAGAACAGAAGTAGAAAGTTATCCTTTTTCTGCTAGCCTGGCAAGCCAGAGGGATTGATATATCGAGCAGAGCAGCTCAACATTCCAGAACTATAGGAGGTTTTGATCTGAAACCTGTTCCTTATAAAGGAAAAGTACAAAATAAGGCAATAAGGAAATAAATATATCCAAGATAAATTGATAACACTTTGATAAGCACTTATTATGCATTCACGGGCTGCAATTCAAGGAAAAGCATGCAAGATCAATGTAGGTGGATAAGTCCCTCCCTGAGGTCCAGAAAGAAGGCTTGGCCTGAAAGCGTCTTTTTGATGGCTGAAAAGGAAATGCATTTTTAGCTACAGTATTTCACAAATCCATACATCAACTGATTTTCTACCAAAAAAATAGTTCTATAGGCATTACTATAGATACAATCAGAACAGCCTGCCTTACAAAAGAATGTATTTCTCATAAACTAAGATAAAAGTCCTAGAAGTGTTTTCTATATCACTCAGCTCATTTTTCTTCACACATTAGTCTCCGTACCCTTCCTTTATCTTTGCAAAACTCAACTTGACATTGGTACCTACATCAGTAGGTACTAATAAGCAAGCAAAAACATATTTATTTCCCAAAAATCCATAGACAAACATTCAGTGTCAAGGACAGGTTTTTTTTTCCTATAAGTTTGGAGGACCACCTACAACAGCCATGACAGCTGTGCTAATCGAAAAAGCAAACGAGGCCACAAAGGACTGTTCTTTGACCATGTAATCAATTTTCCACTCAATGCATTGTTCATTCTTGGAGACTTTAATGCCAGAATTGATTTTAACAGCCATTATAGGAATACTTAAGTCAAAGGGCTTGCAACCTTTTTTAGCATGACCAATGGAATTTTTAAAATAGATACGTGAATAAATCATTGAGTATGATTCATATGCTCTTTTAAAAAGGTTCTTTGAGTCACTGTCCAGACACATTCTTTACAAGTAGTCAAGTGGACTAAGTAAAATCCCATACTGAGAAATAGTGCATTAGCTCCATTTATGCTTATAAAATTATGTTTGAAACCATTTTCAAACCATTTGTATACCATTTTCAGCAGCTCCCAGAAAAGCCAATAGATAATCAGGTAGCATATAATAGATGACCACTATTCAACATGAAACCTGAAGGAGTCAAGTAAGCAGTCATGATGACAAAAATGTGACGTCAATTTGCAGTCAAGACAGATATTGAAGACCCCAGAAATGAAGAGAGATAATAAAGAAACAGCTAATTGCTGCTCAAGGTTACTAGGTTAGAAGTTGCTATATGAAACTTTATTTATATGAAATAAAATGTGGATAGAATTAATTAAATTACTATACGTATTTCTCAAAACTTCAAAGAACAAGATAAACTAAAATCCTTTGCTTATTCATATATTTTTTGATAAGAGTTACTGGGGCATTCCATGTCTGGAAACAGAAATGCACCAAAAATGAAGTCTAAGCCATAATTAACATAAAGAACAAGCAATCTATTTAAAAAGGATGCAGATTTACAGATATTTAATGTGTGGAAGCTTTTTATAACTGATAGTAGAGCTTTAGTTTGTACTACCATAGTAGATAAATTTCTGATAAACTAGTATCTGTTTAAATCATAACAAAAATGGGATTGCCCAATAAGAAATTGTCCAGAATTTTATAACTAGATTGAGTTTATGTTTGACTGAACTAGTATAGAATCCAAGTCACTGGATTGGAAGATTGATAGGTAAATGTCATTATTAGATTCCCCCCTCAATCTTACTATCTTACATTCACCCGCTTCCAAAAGACTTTAGATTCCCCACTCTGCAGCATATCTAGGCTCAAACATTTTCATCATAGGGCATATGCATGGAGTTTAACAAGCAATTATTGTTCATGGAGTGAACAGTGTTGTTACAGTATAACCAGGCATCCATCAGAATTCTCAGCACCATACCTATTCTTAAAGATGTGTCCTACGTGTCATAGGGTGCACTAGTGACACAGATACGACATCCACATTAGTAATCAACATTTATCTAGAGTTCTGCATGCACCGTAAAGCAGAGCTTTAATTCCATTTTAGGTTTTAACTAGGAGCAAAGAAAGTAGGCAAAAGATGATGTCTTTCCTCATCTTTGTTCAGTGTCAACACTGAGCACCATTCATTCATCTTGAAGCTGAATATGCCTTCTTTTCATGTTTCCTCTTCAATAAAAACAAGACAGAAAAGGTTCTCAATATAAAATAATTTCAGTTTAATTCCAGAGAAATGTAGTTAAACTTGCTAAAATGTTCATTCTTAACATCCCATGGCAGGGGGACGGACAAAACAGTATATTTATTAACAGTCAATAAAAACTCACACTTTGAATGTAACTAACATCTGATATTCTGAAAGTTACTGATATTAAAGGTGCATTAAAAGTCATTCATAGAAGATAATGAGTGAAAATTTCAGGGAAGGATATAGTTTGAATTTTCTCTTTGAAGATGGAGAGAATAAGTCAGCTTGACTGATAATATGAGATGATTTCACATCAAGAAAAAGATCTATTAAGAGCATGCATTAAAAATGGCATCACACCTCTCCACAGGGCCCTGAATGACACAGGAAGCAATTGCAAACTCAAAACTTTCAGTGCTCTTCAGGGAGTTTATTTGGTAATTTGTAATCTTATTTCTGATTCTGTAAACAAAAGACAGTCAAAAGCTGCCTAATCTTCTTTTGGGACAGCGTGGCCTTCAAAAATCAAACACGCAGGCTTCTTATGCAATATTCCCTTTGTACTCTGATTGTCATCTTCCCCCTTAAGGGCAAAGTGTACTTTGACTTCATCTGCAGAATACTAAATATGGATTTAGCCACATACATATTAACATCATTTCTAAAACTACTAGATCACTGAAGTATCTAAATGGCAATGATGCACATTTCTGCATTGGGTAATCATATGTTAGGTGGATTGGGCTGTGTATACCTGTTCTTGTATCACCTTGAAAATGATTTGTAAAAATGATTTGACCTATATTTTAAGAGCCTTAATAAATACTAGACAGTTTAGGGTTATGTGTATGGAGAATATTCAGAGGAGCTATCAACATGGTTCTCAAAAAGTCCTCATCAGACAGGTGATTAGGACTTAAACACCTGATTTCTAAATAAATTTAATTTCTTTTTTCTTTTCTGAGATAAACTCTGGCTGTCACCCCAGCTGGAGTGCAGTGATATGATCACAGCTTGGCTCACTGCAGCTTCAACCCCCTGGGCTGGTGATCCTCCCACCTCAGCTTCCAGAGTAGCTGGGACTATAGACGTGCACAAATACACCCAGCTACATTTTGTATTTTTTTGTAGAGATAGGGTTCACCATGTTGGACAGACTGATCTCGAACTCCTGGGCTCTAGTGATTCACCTGCCTCGGCCTCCCAAAGTGCTAGGACTATAGGTGTGAGTCTTCACGTCAGACCTAGCCTAAATATATTTAATTTCCAGACTCAAAAATTTTGACAAAATATAATCATTAATGATCTATAAATCAAGTTTAGCTTTCTTAGCCTTTTCAATCAGTAGGTAAATGCCCATGTTGTCTGTCTTCTGACAAGCTTACCTAATTAGAGTGTTCCATGGGTTGATGAGGACAGAAGATAGAATAGTCAAACTACTCTTAAGAAATAGAGCACAATTAAAAACATAACAGCAATTAACACTGACCCTTAATTTATACCTCAAATTTACTCTCCATACTTTCTGCCTTTAAACAGATTCCTACAGATAAAATTACTCCATTACAAACCTAACCTCCTTTGGTTAAAACTTTATGTTCAATAAAAATTGTTTTATGATGCTTTCTATAAGCACTTTCCATATAATGTTTTAATATCACCAGTGTATTAGATGTCCACTATCATCATCATTGTTCTCACTGAAATTGAAGCACAGAGAGGTTCAGTAACTTGCCCACAATCTCACAGCCAGTAAGTGGGAAAGCTGCAATTCAAATCCCATCAATGGAGCTCCTGCGTCCATGCTCTTAACCACAATGCCTTGCTGCCTCAGAAAAATATAATCACATTCTTTCTTATACTGGCCAGTCTTTTCTTGTGCTTTTTCACTCATAGGTATGTAGGTTGTTTAAATATTAGTTAATTTCCAAAGGAGACAGTACTAATTAAGCACCTCGTTCAAATTCCTTCCTCTTATCTCAAAGTACTCTCTGCCACCAAGAACATCACCTCTCTCATTTCTTGCTCAATCAAGCATATCATAAACTTAAGCACATGTGATGTTTGTCCTGTATAAACTTGACTTTAAAAAAAACAATTACTGGTATTTAATTCATGAAAGATGAATAGAGACAAAGATATGTACTTTCCTGTCCTTGTAATTTGTGTTTTGGTTTGAGTATACAAAAAAATGAGAGATACTTGTTCCTTTTCTTTTTGGTGATTCTCACCTTGAAATGACCTCCTTTTATTAATTTTAAATTTTTATCTGGAATTGAGAATTACCTCCTGCAACTTGGATTGAGCACAGCACAGGAGAAAGGAAGATATTCCCCCAAAGCTACCCCACAGCTGTATTATACCATTGTCAATAATGGCCTCTTTATTTCTCTCCTTTCTGATCAGGATTGGCCCATCCTGGCAAGGGGCTAAGAAAAGGGGAAATGGTGAACAGTTAAACAGTCTTAGCTTTGGGCACACACACATGTGGAACAAAGTCAAAAGGGTCTCATCTTTAAATCAGCAATGAACAACACTCTATATGGTAAGTAACACAAAAACTCAATTGCTTTAGCAAACTGTTTAGGAAAACAAATGTCTTACAAGTGGAGAAATGCGGATCCTCTGACCATAGCCAGTCATTCCACTTTTTTCCATCCTTCTATTCTCACAATGAACTCTCCCTTTCTTATACTTCATATCTTGTCAAACTTTTCCCCTTTTCTCCTTGTGCTTTTTTCCTCCAGTCCATGAGATAGAAGGTGCACATAAAAGGCATGTAGATCACTAGAGCAGGAAATTGACATATGTTTTGTCATAGAAGTTAGTCTTAGTTAACGTATTATTGAAAATATTACTGCAAAGAGCAGAGGAGCCGGGTGTGGCTTCAGGACTCTCAAGGAAGGAAGAGGATGCTCTACTTGCTGGGCCAGAGTCAAGGCAGGTAGAGGGAGCATTTCTCTCAGAGCAGGGGGGAGGGACTGATGACAGAGGAATTTATCCATCCAGCCATCTGGGCACACTAATGGTATCTTGCACCATAGCACTGGGCCACCCAAATAGAACATCAGAAAAGGAGGGCGATCAGACTGAGCTGCTCAACACTGCTAGATCCCCAAACAGATACTCAGCTCTGCCTTTAGAGAACAACCTCTTGCACTACTCAGGACCCAGTGCTCATTTGTTCCAACCAGCAAAATCTGAGCCACACTGACAGAAAAAGAATATGTGATCCTTTATAAAATAATTGACTAAGGTTTGTTAAATTTTTCCAAGAAATATATTAAAAAGGAGTCCAAATTGGTCACATCTACTAAATAGAAGCTTCTAAAACAAATCAATAAGCAGGACCATATTTTAAAAATTCAATTCCTATTGAGTTTGCGGGCTCTTTTTTGGTTCCATATGAAATTTAAAGTAGTTTTTTCCAATTCTGTGAAAAAAGTCAATGGTAGCTTGATGGGGATCACTTTGCAGCCTCAGTCTTTCAATGTAAAATGTTTTCTCACCATGAACCCCTTAAAAACTATATGCTTGGCGGCCGGGCGCAGTGGCTCACACCTGTAATCCCAGCACTTTGGGAGGCTGAAGCAGGTGGATTGCAAGGTCAGGAGATCGAGACCATCCCGGCTAACACGGTGAAACCCCGTCTCTACTAAAAATACAAAAAAGTTAGCGGGGTGTGGTGGCGGGCGCCTGTAGTCCCAGCTACTCTGGAGGCTGAGGCAGGAGAATGGCGTGAACCCGGGAGGCAGAGCTTGCAGTGAGCCGAGATCGCACCACTGCACTCCAGCCTGGGCGACACAGCGAGACTCCCTCTCAAAAAAAAAAAAAAAAAAACTATATGCTTGGCATGCTAGAGGAATGAAAGAACAGTTCTATTAATGAGCTGCAGGCACAGAAGGAATTTTAATAATAAAACATTATGATCCTTAAGTAAAGACTTGTTATAAGAGAAAGTAAAGTATGTTTAACTGTTCCACTGTTTTCTAAAATTAATACATAAGTGATTTTGTTTATGGGATATCCTCTCTGAAATGCCTATAATATTTTGAGCTACTATTGCTTGCTTTTTGCTCCAATATATCCATTTTCTCATACATTAAGTTACTAGACAAAATTTAATATACTTTTTCTTTTGAGACAGAGTCTCACTCTGTCACCCAGGCTGGAGTGCAGTTTACCTCCTAAATATTCAGGAAAAAATCTTATAACATCTATCCTAACTACTTTATACAATGGAAAGTATATAAAAAGCATTAACAATTAAAAGCATCACAAATTTAAATTATAATCACAATATGAATTCTGATAAATTATATTTGAATATAACATCATAGCTATGAAAATTACAAATTATACAGTCTTTCCTCTGAAAATACTATCTTGATTTTATAGAATAGTCAAGTTAGGAAGTTATCTAATACCATGGTAGTATTTATTTTCTTCATTATGCTTTTCTAAATTGTTCAACTTTTATAAAAAATAAATGCTTTAATTTTTTAAAATTAACATTACAAAACAACCAAACAAATAAATTCTTTGCAATATGTCTGTTGCCTTCAGGAACTTCAGAAATAAAAATCCAAAATCACATCCAAAAAGGCCACCAGACTTCCATTTCTGACACTATAGTGGACTGGGTCATATTTATTTTTTTCTCATGTATGATATAGTAACAATAGAAACTTGTGTCTCACTTTCATCTTACTAAACTTGACAACAAAATTTCAACCAGATCCCCTGATCTTTAATTGCACAAGTACCTCTTCCTTTTCTATAGTTGCTTATTCTAAACAATAGGCTCTGTTTAACCTTCTCTGATTCTACATTGTAAGAAAGGCCCCAGTTACTCACTACTAATATCATAGAACAGAATCCAGGTAAAATGGAATTGGTCTGTGGCTTGCCTCCGTTTTATGTATCTTTACATGTATTTCTCCAACATAAGATTTCCAAAGAAAATGAAATTAGAAATTACCCCAAACTTGTAATTGCTTTACCATTTCCCATTACTCAAATCATCTGAAAATAAATATTTAGCAAAAAATTTTGCTTATAACAAAATGATAAAACACACACACACACACACACACACACACACACACAAAGAAATAGCTATCTATTGATTTCAGTCTTCATTTTGCTTTCTACTTTAATTTTCCATAGGGACCCATTTCCAAATCGCACTCTAAAAAGACAGCAGGAAAATGTAGAGATATCTTTGTCTTAAACGAACAAATGACTAGAGGAATGAACAGTTCTGTTAACGAACTGCAGGCACAGAAAGCATTTTAATAATAAAACATTTTGATCCTTTGCTCCTCTCTTCCTGGCAAATGCTTCTTTAAGTTCATCAATGGATTCTGACTTTCGTACTATGTATACTTATCAAAATTGCAAAGGGATTCTTTCTGATGCAGAATGCCATCACATGTCACTATCATTGATGCTAGGGCTTATACAGGTAGTTGGCATCCAGAACAGCTTTCTACCTTTCCACTTCATCAAATCCCCATCATTTTCTAATCACACATGAGAGCATCCTTTTTCCATCTCAACTACTAATTTTTTCCTTCTGCTCATATTTAATTCCAATATTATTTTAACTGAAATGTTGGCAGTTATAGCATGCATATAAAAAGCTATGCAAATGAAGCATTATTATGTAGATAATACATGTGAATAACCTTGCTGTTGCTATGCAGCCAAACCAGACATGTGTGTAAGGACACCCCATCCAAAAAGAACTGGGAGTGTCCATGCTGCTTGCTGTTGATGGACATCTCCACTCCAAAGGTTGCCTTTAGCTGTATAAGTGAACATTGCTTGATGACAAAAAGGAAGTCATTTTGATGATACACTCAAATATGCAAAAAGGAAGTGCTTGCAATACACCATTGCCCAAACCTCAGAACTCCTGTCTGAGAATGAAAGTATTTAACAGCACTACCAACTGCTTTGTTATTGTGCTAAATCATTCCTGCCACTTTCTAATGGGTCAGTTAAAATTACTTTCATTTTTACCTAGCCAGCAAGTTCTAGCTCTTCTTTGCAAATGAGGCACCAGCTATTTGACCTCATAAGAACAGTATTAGGTGAGTTTTTGAGCAGACAGTTTTCAAGTGTTAATGATAGAAGACCAAGATTTCTGATTGATCCTGAGCTTCATTTAGTGAAAATATATGTTTGTATAGGAATAGGAGGTCTTATCAAAGCTAAATTAAGTATTTCAACATAAATCTGCGTTTGCTGTCTCAAAGTGTTAGAAATTCCTATCCCTTGACTTATATGGGTGCCATAAATTTTACTCTTGAAATGTACAGGTACTCTCTTTTTCATACAAATGAGGTCATTATTGATTACTCTAGGAAATGGACTTCAGAGAGTGTTCATTTAAACTCCATTCTCTTAGAAAAGTAATTTTCATAACAATAATAAAAATAAAAATAAATATTTTAAATATAGGGTTATATGTTTCCTGTCATCACTGTTCCTTTCTGAAAGTCTCTTAAGCATGGCCTAATAGCTGGCTGTAGTTTGAAAAAAAAAAAAAAAAAAAAAAGTTAAGATGCCTTAGGTCAAAAAAAATCAATTTTGGAAGTAGCAATATCAATTTCCTTGGCAGAGTTGCTGAAGAGTTTGTATTGACTGTGAATCTAAGTTACTAAGAAAAATTAGTGATATTAGCAAATGGTTATACTATGCAAATCCCTATGATAGAGTAACAATGGATCATTGTTCACAGAAGAGATGTGAAAAACATTTTTGAACAGTCTGAAATGATATGCATTGTCCCTTACTTTGAGATTTTGATTTGAAAATCTTAGATTGACTTAAAATTTATTCAATCTCTTTACCACTACCCTGAATTTCAATCATTTTTCTTCATTTATGAAAGAAGATAAAGAACTTAGACTAATAATTGGAACTAAAATAACATGTTCTTCCTTTTCACTTACGATTTCCCTAACGGCATGCTGATATTGACTCAATCCAGTAAACTTCCTCTGAGGCCCTAATTCTTAGGACCTTTATGTTTAAGGCCCTCACTTATGGAAAAACTTTGGTCTAATGGAAATAACTTGGCTTAGTATTATAATACATTAATTTACTCGGCCTCATCAGTGTGCCTGCTGATGACAAATCTCTTTTTATGCTGAGTTATCAACCTCCACCAGATGGACATATTTATTATTCTTTATCCTTTCTTGTTGTGCACTCTTCCAAAATTATTTTTATTTACTCTCTGAATTTCCAAAGTTTGTTGCCAACTCCTTCATGAAAGTATTCCTTTATGAATGCAAACATTATCTGGTGACCAGATATCTGGTGACCATTTGAGGATATCCTCTTTAAATCACTTCTAAAATGCCCGTTATTCTCTATTAGACCCCAATAAATCTGCTCTCTCCCACACAGAGGTTGATGGCAAAGCAAAACTGACCATACAACTTCACTGCCTAAGCTCCTTCAGTGACTGACTCCTCATTACACTTCAGGTGGAGCACTGAGCTCGTTACAATAAAATGTAAGGCCATTCAAAACATGACCTTCAATTACTGTTGACTTACTTTGTGCAATTATTAGGTCAGTGCAAAAGTAATGGCAGTTTTGCCATTAAAATTGCAAAGCCACTATTACTTTTGCACCAATCTAATATTTCTTTTTGCACTTTAATTTCCATGGCTCACTAATTGTAGGCACTTCAAACTATGAGAATTCCAGGCTGTACCCTACATGCTGTTTTCTATACTTGGAGTGCCATCCCTGAACTCCACTCTCAGCAACCACACCATGATTTTATGATTAACTTATATGGATGATCTTAATGATTCTATTCAAGGTTTACTGCTATAGACAACTTTAACCAACTGGTCCCCACAAGGCACAGTCGCTCACTCCACCCCTTGTAGTCTCACAGGAATGGATACAGACTGCCATTATGTTATTCATAATGTTGACTGCAATTATTAAACATGTCTTTTTCTCATATTTTATTGCATTCTCTATTAAGTCATTTATCTATATTTCTCCGAAAGCTAGCACAGTGTTTGGCATGGAATAGGCAGTCAATTGTTGGTAAAGGGTAAAAATCTTGCATGCCAATATCATTTGCAGACTACAAATTCCACTGCCAAGTTATCTTTCCTTGTTCCTTTCTTCCTTCAGTCAACAGGTATGTTATTTGGTAATGAAGAATATTTCTTTCTTCTATGATTGAGGTATATTTAACCACTTTATACCACTCCTACATCCCTTTTCCCATATCATTAATATTTAATCTATTGGTAACTTTTATGACTTTAAATAATATGCAGTTAGCTTTACTTGTTTCATCAGATCAATTTCCTGACTTAATTCAGAGAACAATAAGGATGCCAAACCCTCTTGCTTTACCTGTAATTTCCTTTTCTTCTTTCAATCCCAAATTTAGCCATGCTTGCTTTCCCTTTAATAAGAGTAATGGCATTTATGTTCTGTACTGTAAAGCACAATTATGTTTCTCAGCATTTCTTGTATAAAATGACAATGTTTCATTGTTATGACTGTGTGAAAATTATGTACGGAATAACCACTAGTGTAATATAATTACATTATGCACAGATTTATCATTTTGTTGGGTTTTCCTTAGGTTTTTTCCCGTGAAATTTTTTTCTTGTATTGCATTCCTTTATTGCTTTCTTAAACCATTTCAAAATCTCAAAAAATATTGAATCTCTGAGATTCCCCCTTCATCCCAGAAACTCATCTTCCAGAACCTCCTCCCGAGTCCCGTTCTCATCTAGACTCGCTCTCCAGATCTGCTGCACCACTGATACCTTGGGTCAATTCTTCCCAGTCTCTGGATTCTATTTCTTTCTCTTTTTTGGTTTAAAAGTTCAGAATCTATCCTGAAGTAGCTTCCAAAGAAAGAGAGCTAAATCTTCTGTATCCTTTCAGACATGAAAATATTTATCTTCTAATTTCAAATTTGATGGAGAGATTAGCTGGATATGTAATTGTAGATTAAAATGATTATTTCTCAAACCTTCAAAGATTGTGCTCTATTCATTTCTAGCATCCAATTACACAGATGTGCAGTTGATGCTGTAGGAGAGGAAATACATCTTTTTCTTCCTCCCATTTTAGGTTCATTGGCTGGAGGTCCCTAACAGAAGACATGAACAAGAAAACAGATTAACAAGAAAAGCATAGGAATTCATTTCCATAGAAGTTTATATTACATGGGAACCTTTGAAAAGAAATGAAGACCTGAAGAATCAGTTAAACTTGAGTGTTTTTTATAATAGATTTGCTGAAGAATGGAGAGTGGGTACAAAATATGATAAGGCAAGAGAGTATAATGTAATGGAAACAAACAAGGAAATTTAGCAAGGCCTCTTTGTCCAGATTCTTCTTGGCATCTCTGTGTCTTTGGAGATAAGGCTGCTTCTTTCCTCCAGATATAAGGAGGGGACCTCACACATGAAGGTCTTCTGATCTGCTTAAGGGGAAAGTCAGAAAATCCTTTTTGGCTTTATGAATTACTTTACGTGACAAGGGTGGGGAAAGATAAGAGTGACCTTTGTTCTCCTGCAGTTTGCTTAATTTCTCAGTCTAAATTCTTCAACATGCCAAGGTGCCATATTTTGACATGGTGTGTCACCATATTTTGGGGTAGTGTGTCCTGAACTCCATCAAGATTAATCTGGTGTTTGTCGCTTTATTTATATTTGTTTCTTTTTAGAAGCTTTTAGAGTATCCTTGGTGTTCTGAGGACTTCACATTGGTGGTCTAGTTTTTGTTTTGTTTTGCACATTGTACTGGACATTGATCTTTCTGTTTAAGAAAATTGTCTTCGATTATATCTTTGATGGTGCTACTAGTTGAATGTTGGCCCACATATTGATTCTATAAATGCTTTATCTCTTATGTGATATCTTTCCCTTTCTGCCATTTTAATCTGCTTCCTGAAAGACTTCCTTGTTCTTAGTTGTCAAGCTTGTATTCAAATTCCAGTTTCTGTTACTGCATTTCTAAAATGTCTTCACTTAAAGCCACTGGTATGACTAGATAATAATCAAAAATGGATCTAGTTCAATGTTACGATTAGAGTTTAATAAAACACATTTACTATAGCATAAGAAAATTATTCAAACTAAAATAAGGTATAAGTAAAATGACCATCAACCACACTGATTAACTTTTAATTGAATATTACTAAATAGCAATATATCAATGAATTAAAAATAAAATCATAATAGTTTAGCCTTAGAATCTCTATGCATAAAACACATTGGGAATATACTTCTACTCTCATATTTATTTTTCTCATCTAAGAAATGAAAAGTGAATCTTGCATAGCTCATAACTTCAGGAAAATTTATTTGTTTATATTTATAAGAAATTAGAGATGAAAAACATGTCTTCATCTTTCACTTGAACCACATTGTTGCACAGTTACCCAATATAAAACTTGGCAAAATCTCATATTTACCTAACCAACAACACAGTTTGGATGTTGAACTAGCACTAACTAAGAAAAGGCTTTACAATTCTAGTGACTTTGAAGCTAAAATTTCAAGGTCTCATTATGTAGTTATGTGTATTCAACAATAAGTAACCCACCCAAGTCTACCTATCTTTCATTGTTTACTTTGTATCTGTTTACAAACTTGCTCTTTCTAAAGATTTTTAAGAATGTGAATCAGAGAAACAACAGGACTTTGAATAGATTATGATTGAAGCCAGGTGTCCAAAAGACGACACTGGGTTTTTTTAATTATATTCAGTGCAAAGATAGATAATGTGATTCTTATTTGCAGTAGTTCATCTTGGCCTTTAATCATTTGTTTATCTACGAGACTATTGATTGCTGCTCTAGCCAGAAGAACAGTAGTGACACAGGGGTAAGAAGAGAAGCAGTGTAATTCTGTGCTGTTGGCTGTTCCAAGCGATGAAACTATAATTCACAAAGTGATAGATAACAGAAGGTAATTTTATGGTTACTAAGAATGAGTTTGCATTTGTTTGTGTAGTTACTATATAAATTTATAGATGCATTTTGTTTGTATCGCATTTTAAATTTTAGTGGCTGAGCAGGAAGACGATTGAACTAGTAAGAGGAGCATGTTCATGAACTCCTTCTTTAGCAGCCACTTGTAAAGGTGGACTGTAATTCAACATGAAATAGGTTCAGAATGTTCCCACAAACTCATTATAAATCAAGCTGCTTCGAAGGTATGGTGTTATTAAGTTTGTTTTTTGATTTTCTCTTGCTCTTCCTCCATCATCTTATCTACAGAAAGAGTTTAAAGGCAGGAAAAGTAATTCAGCAAGGACCTACTTTTAGTAGCTGAAATAAAGAAAGTGTTGTTACTACATTTCACTAAGCCATAAATGTAGTTCCAAGAATCAGGGATTTTTTTTTCCATGTCATTGACTGACTTTGTCTTCTGCTATCTGGCCAACATTTGATAATGAAGCAGTTAATTTATGGACACAAAATTGTGTATTTTATGTATTTTGGAAGCTGTAGATGACTGTTATAGGGGTCCAACTATAATGATGTTCCAATAATAGCACAGTAAACCCAGCTGAAACATGTCATAGGTTATAAAGGTTTACTTTTTTGTCCTTGTATAGAGCTAGAAAATCATCTTTAATATGTACCTTTTTTAATGTCTAGGGAAACTTTGGTCTTATTTACAATAAGAAGTAGGATTAAACCTGGTAAGCACAGTTCCAAGTCTGCATTGAGAGACTCGCTGTCTTACTGGTAGGTCCTTTCCAGTCTGTGAATTGTTTAGGTTAGCCTTATGTATCACAGTGGCTGGCACCCAGTTGATTTTTAACATTATATATATTGAATAGGACTGGACTAAACTTTAAGAAACCTGTTTTATGTAATGTATTGCTTCCTTAGTTCTTACTACTTCCCAGTGCACATTCTTACCTAGTGAACAAACCATTTTCTCCTTCTGAGGTTTTACACCAGCACTAATCATTCTAGGATTTGGTTTCCCCTAGATCTCCCAACCCCTTTTCCAGCACTTGCCATAAAACAGGCTCTAGGTCATTGTTAACGAAACAAAAATAAATGCAAAATCATCTGTAGCCATGAAGTATCAGAAGTCTAAGAAATCAGAGTATTGGAGAATTATAAAACATAAAAGCTGTCTTCACTTGAAGCGTTAAATTCTAATTATTACCCATTTAACTCAGTATTTAAACACTCTGAGTCTAAAAGATTCCCAACTTCAGGAAGCCCTTTGAAAGATCAAATGGGAAAACGACTCCTCATAAAGATCTGAAGAATAAAAGTGATACATAAATGCAAATATTATTTAGAAAATTGTTGTGGGTTAATAAAATTACATTAAATATGTATTTATTGAGTGACTATTATGGCCTTAGCCTGTACTATATTCACTAGGCCATTTTTTAAAAATGAGGTCACATTTTATGTTTCTAGAGGCTTTTAATGTAGCTATAAGGGAACAATCTGATGATGCATTTAGAACTGAATGACAGGTTAAACAATGATCTAGCCAAATGAGACTAATCACTCTTCTCCAAATATCTCCCATATTTTTCTAGCTCTTCATATTTACTTATGATATTGCCCATGCCTGGATAGGCAATATCATAAGTAATATGATAAAATGTTATCATATTATATACCCCTTTCTGCACATTCCAAGGTCTGTTCTTCCTCCCAGTTCATGTCACTCTCTGAAGCCATTCCTAGTTGCACCAGTAAGAATCACGGTGTCCTTTCTCCATGATAGCACCACTCTGTGACCTGTAGGCTGCATTTAGCATTATCTCCTTTGCATCACAGGTTTGTACATTGACTCTTCACGTCTAGATTGAAACTCCTTAGGGACCAAGACTTAGGTGTTTGGAAATGCTAAGCAGCATGTGATACAAAAGAAAGACACAATAATATTTTTGTCCTTCTCCCTTTGTTCTTTCCTTTACCCCTGCAGTATTTTAAATTTACTAGCTGTTTTAAACTAATTGCTATTGAATGATAGAATAAGTCATACTAATATTAGGTATGATAGAAATTTGGGAATTCATATGGAAGAACAAGATGGGGTTTGTGAGAACTGAAGATCATTTCATAGAGAAGGTGCAAATTCGGCTGGAACTTAAGTAAGAGTAGAGGGCATATAGAGATGACTTGAAGAATAATTAACAGAATTTGTAAATAAAAGCAGGAGGGTATTTGTGCAGAAGACTATGAGGCCAGCATTTGGGTAAGTCACGGGAAATACAGTTGGAGAGGTGAGATAAGATAGATGTTGGAAGATCTGGAACATCTGTGCTTATTCTAGTTGGGCACAGAACTTTGAACTGGGAGGTGATAGAAAGATACTAAAATCTCATGATCAGAGGATAAATAGAAAAATCTGAATTTTAGGAAGCTTAATCTGGTAGCAGAGTACAGAATAGAATAGAAAAAGGATAGGTTGGATGAGACCAGATAAAAGTGTGCTATAGTAATTCAGAATAAAATAGTGGGTTTCCAAGTTACAGTTAAAGCCACATAAATAGAACATTCAAGAGAAAAGTGTGAAACATATGCAATAAATGAAATATGAGATAAACATATGAGACTTGGTGACTGTGAATAAAGGGCAATGATTTCTTATTTCAAATTTATTATTATTATTACTATGAAAACATTTTTACAGAACTGACATAGTTTTGCAAAATTCTAATACAGTGAAGACTTTCTGCATCGTTTCCTACAGGTCTTTGTGATTTTGATTACCCCTGAAATGAACCACTTACTTTTGGAAACTTCATTCATCTTCAAAACCACCTCAAATATCTCTTCTCCATGAAGCTTTTCATAATAACTTCAGGTGGAGGCAGTCAAATGTGCTCATTTGTCTATTATGCATATCACATTCTTCCTCATATTAAATTTACTTATTTGCATAATTGGTTCTTTTATGACAATAAAGTTCTTGATAGTCACCTTGAATTATTCCTCACTAAGTAGCTAGCACAAAGTAGGTGTTCAAAAGTCCACAAAGTTGGATCAAAAAGATAAAAAGAATAAACAATGACTGAAGGACGTCTAACCTCAGAGACTGAGAATTCTAAGGTTTGGAATATTCACTGGAATAAATAAAATAAGAAATACTAGTAATTTGGAGTCAGTGAAATTTTGGAAATAGAGCAGTATTATGGGGTTACCCGCAGAGAGTGAATCATTGAAACTGATAATGTCTTAGTGAAGTAAGACCAAACAGAAAAGAAAATAAAAGTGTGGCAACTTTTGGAGAGCACCCATAGCCAATGGGGAGGAAGATGAAGATAAACTGGTAAAAGACATGGGAAAAAGGGAAGTAGAGAGAGACCAGCAAAGGGCTTTGTTCTAGAACCCAGTGAAGGACCGAGCTTTAAAGAGTAGTGGCCAGCAGTCCAATGAAGAGAATTGCCCTTTATGATTTGTATATGCAACCCTGATAAACAAAATAAACAGTACTGAACCTGACTGCAAAGACTCTGACTTACAGCTGCTGTGAAGTTGTGCCCTTGAGAGGAAAAAAAAAATCCAGAATACATTATGTGTTGGAGTGTTCAAGGAAGGAAACATCTACACAACAGCTGCAAATTATAGAATGTATGCTTCACAACAGTATGTCAATGAAAATAGTTCAAGAAAGGTTATATATAATTTCAGTTCAGTGTACACTAATTTATTTTTTATTCCATTTTTAATGAATTCACATTAGAGAGATTCTTTTGAAGTCATAATGTGTTATTTTTAATAATTTATTTCTGAACTTTAAAAAATTAATAATATTTGCACAGGGCCATTTTATAATCACAATATGGCATTTCAAGGTGTGAATTATGATATAATAACTCATACCTTGTGCGTTTAAACAAGCACTCATCCTATGGCCTCATTCTTAGCAAAGCAAAAGGTATGAATTATTATGTAATAACTCATGCTTTGTCACATATTATTACTTAATTATGGAAGAAGAGAATTTCAACTAATTTCAGGCTTGAAAAAAATTTAACATCTTATCCTTGGAAAAAAAAGAAGCTCAAATGCTTATTTGACACAATAGAACCACTTTAAGCCTTTCCCATTTGGACCAGGTCCATTCAGACCACTCTAGACTAACTTTTCATAGCATCTTTGTCCTTCTACTTCTTCCTGAGAATCTTAGGAAGTTTCTGACAGAGAAACTGAAAATCCAATATAGTCTTCTAGTCTATATTTCACAGAATTATTCATTTAGATCTCCAAAACAAACAGCTGTATTACCTCAAAGAAGTTTCTAAAGTATTATAAAGAAAAGTAAAATCTGACTTCCCTTTCTGGTAAAAATTAGCAAAAAAAAGAGGAAAGGAGGGAGGGAGGGAAGGAGGGAGGGAAAGACTAAAGCATAAATTTCTACAAACTATGATGATTTTCTTAGAGTTGTTAACTGAAACAAAAATCCCTCCAAGACAGTATAAAATATACTTTTCCATAAACCATTAGAAAATTGCATATATATTTTCCAGAAAAGGATATAAATATCATCTCAGGGATATATCACCAATAGTAATTATAAAATGAGTTTATCTCAAAATTCAAATGAATAAAGTTATTTATTTAATGCCATCCTTGATCGTAGAGGTTTTTCCTGCCTTTATGAAACTTACAAAATAGAAAAAAATGAAAACAGAAAAAAGACTAGATATATTACAAATTTATTGAACTCTTGTTCAATAAAATAGCCAACATGCTGAACAAATAGTAGTATAGAGTAGAAGGGCTCTAATCTCTCAGATGTATCATTAAAGGATGATATATTGAAAACGTGGGATTTGTGTGCTAGAGGAATGAGGTGGAAACAGAAAGGATCATGTACACATACAGAATAAACCACCATGCCACTGACCAACAGACTGCTGACTGGTTGATTGGTCTGTCTCTATTACCACTCATCTATCAATGAATTAATGTTTAACTTTGTTGCATAAGCTTCTTCAGAAGTCATTCTTTCCTCCTACATTACCTATGATCCCCCACTCTAATTTACTATTGTTAATAGCATTTTTGCATCTTAGAGTGTTAGGAGTGGTACATATCAGTGACTTATGGCTTAGAGATCTCCTACATTCAAAACTTTATGGAATCTTCTCAATCATTGTAAGGACTTTTGGTGATACCACTATGGAGAAAGCAGGGCAACTGAGGGAGAAAAACCATGCTTCAAAGCCACATGCTTGCTTGCCTTACCTTGATGTTTTATGCGTAACATCTAAAAAATCTTTGTCTCCTAAGGGATACCTTGGCCTTTCCTACTTTAGTTCTCCCGTGATTGCTATAGAATCTGTCAGTCAGTATACCTCCACGGTATCGAGATGTGGCGAGTGTTTTCAATTACTTTTTAAGATCTCTGATGATACAGTAGTGCAGTCTTGTATCAGTCCTTGATCCTTTTCAAGCTGGTTTGAACTCAGTTCATTGTTGTCTTAAGTTTGGCATGTTTATAATGGTATGTCTAGATGGTCATGAATTATGAGAGCACAGTAAGAACCAGATTATATGTTATTATATCAATTGTTAACCAGTGATTATATCAACTGATTTATAATTAGGGGTAGATGATTTATAATATAGTGCTTGGTTATAAATGGGACTTTAACATTAACCACTTATTTAATGCTTTATGTAGGTTCCATTTTAGTTAGGCTATGTTACATGAATTAGATTTTATATGATTTTTGGTAACACATGTATCCAAGATGAATCAGTATATATGATACATGACTGCCCAAAGTCAATGTCTCTTTTCCTTATATTATGTAATTACTTTATCTAGAATATTTACAAAATGATTCTTAAATTTTTATTTGGACAGAAATTCGAGAAACAATATAATCAATGGGATCATTACTTAAAGTTCCACTGTTTCTGTGTTTATGAATGCCTTAAAATAAAAGTTTTAAAGAATAATTATTCACTTAATGAGAATAATAAAACAAGATGGTTTTCTTGATAGAATTAGATACATTCCTAATTAGTTCTCTGATTTGCTGAGGTCTGGATCTCATTTAATATTGCCTGGTTCTGAATGCAATACAGTTTTATATACTTTAAAGAGCTATGATAATGGGCTAAATACCACAGCAATAAGCAATTAAGAAAAAGAATCCTTTTAAAGAAAAATAAGGGGCAGAGCAGTGAAAGTTCACCTAAAATGGCAAGCGCTGCAGAGAAAGCAGATTACTAAAATCATATTAAAGTATTATGTATCATATAATAATATTATTGTCATATGCTTCTACCCCCTTAGTTTAGTAAGATACATCACAAAGGTCCCTACTAAGTCTTCTTCAATTCACATACAAGATTAAACTCATGGCTCAACCCACACTCCATAGGAGAATTTTCTCTCTCACAGAGGGTGAAAAGACATTTGCAGTGCAGAGCAAACTCATTTCAATGAATTTGGGGAGGACTATTGCCATAGAGTCCAAAACTGCTTAATCCCAGTGTCTCTCATTCCCATCTGAGAGGACTCTTTGTCTCCAAATTCCTGTATTAGAATATTCTAAATGGTAGTTTATGTGAAGTATCCACAAGCCAGCTAGCTAGCTTCAATACTGAAGGTAAGCTGAAGGAGTGACAAGTGTTTGCAACTATCTGGGTACTGCTTGAACATATAAAGAAAACAACTAGCTTGCTCTCAATGCAAAATAAGCAAAATCATGGCTCATATTCTTTTATCTATGTTTGTCTAGTTTCTTATTTTGTGCTCTTTAGATGTGGGTGTCTATTTTTCTTTCTGTTTTTATCTAATAGTTTTAACTTCGATTTAATGCTTCTCATAGAAGAAAATATAAATAATTCTTGCCAGAATTCCATCTTCTCTTTCCTACTCCAAAAATAAAACTTGCCAAAGAATTGAATATAAATATGACTCAATTAGCAATAGCCAACACGTTTTGAAATTTTCTCCATAAAACTGGTGACTTTATAAGTGCACATGCCATCTATTCTTTGAAAAAAGCTAAGTCAATTATTTTACAATACAGTAACATATAGTTCTATTTTCTAGCTAAAACTTAGCAGGGTGGTTTGTTATATCCTTATAAATGTCTGCCCTTTTAACATGCTGTAAATGCATTCTAAAATGTGTACTAGGTTCTAGTTGTTATGGAGAAGAATTAATGCATTCTATTAAATTTAACTTTTGCTGAAACACTCTTACCTCAGCTAAAGCTCAGAGCTGTAACTAGAGACTAGCTTCTAAGCAATTAAGGAATAAAATACCTGACTTTTATAATCCATCTTTTGTTCTAGGAAATGCCTATACTTAAATCAGTATGGCGTTAGACAGGGACTTGTGACCGCTAAATATTTAATTACATCAAAGTCCATCCATATTCTATGCTTTGACAACCCCATTACTATATAAGTATTATTTAAACAAGCAGAAACATTTCAATTAAGTATATAAACTGGTCCAGTGATTATGCCCTATCTCTGGACTCAAAAACTTACTATACTTTCCCACAACATATAGAATAAAATGCAAATATCTTAGCCTAACATGTTGTTCCATTACACACACACCCCAAAATCCGTACTCTTCATTTAGCAGTCTTAGTCTTTGGCTCTTTCATACAGTCCCTCTTCCAAGTTAGCCTGCTACTGGTACAATTTATGCAAGTACTTACTTCTTAACTCACATCATCCCTAAGATGTTAAAAAAAATCTGTCCAATATGGGTATAATTTGGATTATGTTCTTATGTTTTCTCTACAGCTTAGTGTCTTGGAGATGGCAGGTGCCCAATAAATATTTATGGATTTGAAATAGACAATAGAAAGTACCTCCATAGACCAGTTACCCTGGACCTCATGCTGTATGTGGTCCCGCATATCATAAACACACATGAGAAATTAAATGTGTGTTTAAAATACATAGGTACCTCCAACATTATAGGCTAATTGACTCCGTCTTATCTAACATGGCTAGGACCCCAGAGAAATGCTTCTTTGTGTTGCTTTGCCCAATGTCTTCAAAACAAAAGACAATTGTGTTACAGCGCCCTCCCTCAGTGTTTGTAGATTGTGCTGTAACCTGCAGAAGAAGCACTTAGATTCCTGAGATTTAAATTAATTTGAACTCTTCCTCTCAGACAATAGGGATACAACCAACACTCACATTGTAAAGATTATTTCCTAGTAGTGTCCATCAGCCATTTTCTAGTTTCTTTTTGTATTTAAGTTAAAGAATTTCATGAATTAGCAGAGTATTTGCAATAGTTGCACACAGCAGCTGAAAAATATTTCACCATATTACGAAATTCATATTGCCCTTAATTTTATATACATGTAGGTCTAGATGAAACTCACATAAAACATAATAGCAATATTATACATTACCTGTTAGATGGTCATTGAACACTAGAATCATTTTATTTGCACAAAAAATTTTAAATTAATTTTTTAAAATAATAAATTGAACATTTTCAGCTGTGTTAAAAAGCTTTGGACTTACTGATATCCCTTAATAACTTGTAGTCTTATTTTTAATGTAGTCAATAATTTTAAATAGCTATAATAAATTTTTAAAAATATATAAAATATGTTTGATTTTTAAATTTTGACTTTTATTTCTGTGAAAATATATTCAAATTTTATACACTTTAATGGTGGTTGCAGTGGAAAAATCCAAAAGGTTTGTCTTTCTGTGGGTTTTTAATATGTATAGAAAAACACACATGTATAAAAATTAGCCATAACTCAGTCATTTATTTAAAATTTAAATGAAAACTGATCAGTGTCTACTAAGATTTTAGTGTATATCCTTCCAATTTTCCCAATATATTTTGTGCTTATATAGACATATATGTGTATAGTACGTATACATTTTTGAAGCAAAAATTGAATCATGAAATATACATTCATGTGTAACATATTATATCCAAGTTTCCAAAAGTAAAATTTAGAGGGAGATCTTAAACATCTCTCTTTAATCAGTTTCTTCTCATTGTTATATCCTTCTGCAACTACATCAGAATATAGTGCTTTGATGCTAAATTCTATTCGGTTCCTTTTCTTTCTTTCTGCTATTGACTATAGTCTAGATTTCTTTCTGGAATTGGATTCAATTATTCATATATTTCCAAACCAGTTACTTCCCCTGATCACTCAAGTTGTTTTCTGGAAAGAAACTGACATTAAAAACTGACCTACTTTTGGAGGACAATAATTAGAAGCCCTGATATAATCTAAGAAATAAGAGAATAATTCCTCAGTGGTCACTGACATAGACAAGCAAATTTTCAGTCTTGAATGAAAAGGAATGGTCCTTTTCTAATCTAAAACTCTGTCTTAAGTTCAGCCAATGGGTAAACATAGCCACCACACAGAACAGAGGAGGGAAAAATGTCCAAAAAAGCAAATGTCTAAAGTTGCCCCACTGTCCCATCTTATTTGCACCATCAGAAGAGAGAATGGGAAGGGTCTGTGGACAAATATTCCCAAAAGGAGGATTTCACCCTCAACTCCCTCCTGGATTTAATCAACTGCATATGTCGTTTATTGCTGCAGCCCCATGAACATTACCACTTAATAAAATTGTTTCACTCTTTGGTTGTCATAAATGCCACATCTATTTAAAGCCATGTTTTATTTAAAGTTTGCTTTATCATCCACAGAAAGGATTATTAAATTGAACAGGTGACGATTTTAGCTAAAATTAAAAATCAATAATATTTGGCTGGGCCTTGGGTGCTAAATTCTAAAATTCCATGTTTTTCACTTTGCCGCAGCTCTATATCTAAGCATCGCTGACGGTTCTTGCTCCGTGTTCACCTATGATTTATGGCTGTTCTAGTAGGTGGGACGAAAGCTTCAAGGCCTCTTGCAGTGTTTAAGTTTCTAATAATCAGAGGAGTTTTCTTTTCTTACTCTTTGAACTGAGACTGCCATTCTCAGTTTTAGAAACTCATTAAAAAATGGAATTTTAAAAAGTTCAGGGCTTAATCTGTTTTCTAAAATAGTTAATATCTGACTTTTAGAAAGAATGTAATTCTATAAAACATGCCCTCAAATTTCATCTAAAACAAAATCAATTTAAGTCTTTGGATAAGGATTTTTAGCTCTTCCTTATTTCTTCATTACTCTAAGATAATGTGATGAGAAATGAAATCTTTGAATGCCCCAGAGTGGTTCCAAACAGTAAAATTTTTCTAACAGCAAACTTCTCGTTCATGGAACTATAACTCACTCTTGAAAGCATGGTGTTTCTATTTTCCTATTTAATTTACATAATGTAAATGGTTATAAATAACATTATCAGAATGTTTCATATCAAAGCATGAATGATTATTAATTCCCTAAACACAAAGAAAGTTTGTCATTCAATCATTATAAAAATTATTTTTCATTAGGTTGGCATGTTAGAAACTAATTATTTTAATAGGCATGGTTAAAAATTCTATAAAAGACATCCTCCAAAATGAAATGTATATGTTTTTTATTTTAATTTTTGTGGCTACATAGGTGTATATAGGGCACATGAGATACAGACATGTAATGCATAATAATCACATCATGTAAAATGGGATATCCATCCCCTCAAGCATTTATCCTTTGTGTTAAACCTATCTTTAAAAAAAATTAAAAAAAAAAAACACCGTGAAATCTAAATTACTGCTAGCTTAACAACAAAAAAAATCACCCAATGGCTAATTTGATTTACTAAAGTATGTATACTGCCAGAAGTCTTCCTTAGGAATTAAGGCACAAAAATTCAGTTTCAGTAGCTGTATTGCAGTGTAATTATTTATTTTTGTTGTCTAATATTGGTATACATCAATAAAAAAATAAAATAAATTTCACTTCAGTTGTATTAGGACGTGTTTAATAAAAACACTGATATAAAAGAAATTTGACAAAATCCTTAAGGTGATTCCTCTTTAGTGCTTTCTGTTTTTAAGTTATTCGATCCACACAATGTGAAAAGAAATGAATGAAACCACTACAAACACATTAGAACTGAGAAAAATTATACTATGCAATGTATATTTTAAACGTACACTTTTTGATCTATTTTAAAATTTTAAAAATAGGAACAAAGCACTTACTGTTAACAAAATTATACCTCTATATAATGATTTTTATTTACCCTAAATCTTCTATGCTTTTAATCAATTGACTTGGCATTCAGAATAGAAACTTAGCTAATTATTTGTATTTATCTACATTGTAACTGACTATGTAAGCTACCTAGGCAACTCCTAAAAATAATTTCAACAGATATTTTAACTTCTCATAAAATTAATAGTGTAAAAAATTTTGAGGCAATATACTGAGAATTTGGTCTCCCTTCAACACACACTAACAGAAGAACAGAGACTGACTCCCTAAAATATTGACTCCAATACTGAATGAACAGGCAACACCATTTTAATTGTCATTAGTAAGGATTTATATTTAAAATATCAGAAACACTTTAAGACTAGTGACTTATACCAAGGCGTGTTTAAAAGCCTCCCTTTATTTTCAAACTTCTATTTGTAGGGAAAGGAAATAACCTTTACTGTATAGTAGGTATAAAAGAAACCAGATGATTCATCTCTGTGAATCTGCTTGTTGAATTTGATGGATCATTCTTAAAAGCGACATTGCTAATCTTCAGGTTTTCTTTTTTAGGTTATTCACAGATCAGTGGGTTTTCCAGCTAATACAGGTCTGATGCTCTTCTGTCTTCACACATGGTATTCATCATATCTTGACAAGAAAAGACCTTCAGTCTACAAATAACCTTCACTGAAGTAAGACATGTAAGTGGGTTTCTTTATGAAAGATAGATTTTATGGCTGAATAAAAAACAACTGTAGTTAAAAAGTGTCATTGCATGGCCTTATTTGAAGATTTTTGCTTAAAGGAACTTTAATGTTTGTTGTTGAAACTACTAAGAGACCAAAAAAGAGAAAAGTATTAAATTACTTTATCATTAACCACAAACGCAACAGGAAGAGTTGATCAGCTCCGTATTTTATCATTCAGAAGCGTTCAGCCTTTAAAATATTTAAGCATCCACATTAGTTCTTGTCAAACTAGCACAAAGCAGTGCATAATATGACCTGTGTGTAAGAGCAGAACAAGATAAGAGGGTACAGTCAGGGTGAAATTTCCACAATGGGATTGCCCTGTGCTATTGATAATAGTTTGGCTTCCTGTTTCCAGACAATTACAAAATGATGTTGAATGTTTTCTTTATATTTTTACTTGGTCATGCTAAGTCTAGTTGGTATTGAACTACAAAGGAAGTAACAATAAATTTGAGGCATCCTACATGCCCTGTATTATTTCATATGGCCAATTAGAAAAAATAAAAGCTCAATCAAATTTTATGGTGTCAGCGTGATAATTTGGGTTCTCATGGTATAAATAACTTTAAAGAAAATATTAAGGACTTTCAAGCTGGGCAAGAATCAAAATAATTTCTCAGTGTAACTAAACATCTGAGAGTCTCTTTGCATAGTGCCTACTGTGTAGTGAATAAAGGAATGGCTGGGAGACAATTTCTTAAACACCCCTTAAAATCTTCCATTGGCCTTATATAAACCAAAGTATATAGAAATACGATTATCAGTGAAATTAATATAGAGTATAGAAAAGCACAAATTTTAACCCTACTGTGTGGGACGAGAAAATACAGGAAAAGTGTGATTTCCAGGAGGGGATTAGAGAGTACTAATGAAAAAAAATCCTTGTAAATCTTAAACCCCTAATTTCAACAGACACTTATTACAAAGCTTTCTGTCCTTCTCTAGTTTTAAATCCAAAAAATGATCCTGGAGAGAAATAAAGTTACTATTAGTGAGATATCAGGAAATTTCACAACAGTAGATATATATATATATATGTACCCCGACTTTTAATTTTGTTATTCATTCATTCATCCATCCATCCATCCATTCAACAAACATTGAATTCCTGATATGTACAAGTTGCTAGAGAAACAGTGGTCAGCAAGACAGATAAGGGCCCTACCTTCAAGTAGCTTACGTTATGATGGGAGAGAATAACAATGAACCAAAAAATAAATAAAATAATTACAGACTGGAATAAGCAATGCATAAAATAAACCAGGTGTTATAATGAAACATACTGGTTAGGACAGGTTTCTCTGAGAAGATATTCAAGCTAAGACGCAGGAGAGGTGGCTAGCTGATTATCTGAAAACTAGGAGCAAGCTGTTTCATGCTGAGGAAACAGCAAGTGCTTGGAAGGTTCTAGAAGGTTAGAAGCCAGTGTAACTGAGGTTTTAATCACCAAGACATAGTCCACAAAATGAAATGGAAGAATCAGCCAGAACAGATCAAGCATTATAGGCCTGCAAAGAGTCTGGATTTTGTCCTACAGTCATTAAGAATTTTAAGCAGTCTTTGATAAGATATGGTGAGATTAAATCCAATCCCAAAGCAAAGCACTAATACAATAGAGTAGGAGGAAAAAGATTCAAAGGTGAGAAAGGATTTTAAATATACATAAACATTGAATGGCCTAAGCAAAGTTAAAAACAGACCCATATCTTGGAAGCTTTATAAACTATCCTTGTGGCAAATATTGTTGAATTATGGAAAACGAAATAAAACAAAACCTAATGGGCATAGAATGCTAACATATAAAAATGCAGCTTTCAATCATATTTACATATACTGTAAAATAAAAATGCACAGACCTAAGCCTTTTGAGAAGTTTTGTTAAGTTTTAAGATTGCAGCAATAATAAAACTATTAAAATTTCACCTTCAAGAGGAGAAAAGTGGATGCTAACACAATATATTGTGTATAGTCTCTTTAATTTGTTTTAAACCATTAATTTTTAAAATCATTGCTTTCAAAAATAATTACTTATTGTTAATATTTTATCCACACTGCAATGTAAGAATAAAATAATTTTTAACCTTTTGAGAAAAGATACTATTTTCCAGACTGGCAACTTAATAAATATTTGGGTGACTATACCTGTCTTCGATATCTAAAGTGAATAATTTAATACAATAATATCGTTCAGTTGTGGAGTAGCATGCAATTGAATTGTTGTAAATTTACAAAAATGCCTATAATAATATCACAGATTAAAACATAAATTGATAGAATTGTGGTAGTATGTTTTTACTGTGCAGAAGGATCTGCTAAAATAACCAGTATTTAGGAAAGTGAATGGAATATAAACACTTGAATGTAAAAAATTATTACAGATATGACATTGGATATATTATTTTGTGGTAAGCAAATATTAAGGAAATAATGATTGAATCTCTTCCTAAAATAACTTTGCCAATGCAGGATCCAAACTCTCTGATTCTGCTTGCCTGAGCGTTTTGTATTTTGAAGTAAGGAGCTGGATCATACTTAGGTTTTTCTGTACATTAAGAAAAGTGTTAGCACTAAAAAGTCCAGCCCAGGTCCTTCTGTGAAGTCCTAGGGACTGCCAAAAACTCTGGGGTATTCCACATCTACTTTCATTATTCCTTCATTCATTCAAAAGTAATTTAACAAACAGTTACTGTCTGCCAAGCACTGCCCTAGACACAAGATATATCAGTAAACAAAACCACAAAGGATCCCTGCTCTCAGAGAGCTTGGATTCTATCATGAGGAGATCAATAAATATTAGCCTGATAAATTAGTCATATAGTAGATTAGAAGATGATAAATACCATAGAAAAAGACAAAGTAGAACAAGGTAAGGGAGATCTAGACATGAGACAGGAAGCAGGTTACAATTTTAAACAGCATGATCAGTGCACACCTTCTTCAGCAGGTGACTTGTAAGCAGAGGCTTGAAGGAGGTGAGGGATTTGCTGGGCATCTGGGAAAAGAGCATTCCAGGCAGGACCCTAGGGAAGACAGGCCCGGTGTTTTGTAAGAAGAGAAGGGGCCAGAGTGACAGGATCGGCAAGGTAGAAACCAATTTTGTACTCTCCAGTACCCATGAAGGAGAAGCCCTGGAATTTTAGCAAAGGAGCAGCTTACAGCAGCAATATGGGAAGGAAGGAAGGGAGGCAGGGAGGGAGACTTACGTTGAATTTGCATCTTTGTGGCAAGCCTACTGTTTAACCTAGAATTTTTATCAGAAATAAGAATATCAAAGCATTCTAAAGATCACTGTAGTCACACTTCGTGTTTAGAGTTGTCTTTTTTCTTATTATAATCATTCTTTAAAGATGGTAGTATGTACCACCTCTCTAGCTACCTCATAGTTCTCAGGCCTGGTTCAAAGTCTTTCTTAGGACTGTACGCCTATCTGACAAGCAAATTAGTGGTTATGAAGGAATCAGAATGACAGGGCAGCCCAAGAAACTGCCCAAATCCTGGAACTAAATGTACAGTAATCACTTGGGAAAATGTGGTAAATTCAGAAGAAAATACAAGGTTCTTAAAAAAAAAAAATGTGCGTTCAGGTGCACCGAAGTTTCAAAATAAAACAAATAACTAAGGAGAGAAGATAAAAATCAAGTCCTGCATGTAAAATAATCTCTCATCTGTTAGTAGGCAGCACTCCACTTTTTGATTTTTTTAAATGACGTTTATCCATTACAGTCAAATCAGAAAAAAATAGTACGATAGTGCTTCAATATTTTTAAACAAAGCAGAAATCTTTTAATAATCTGTTGACTTGAAATACTCCAAAAGAAAGTGGATTCGTTCCACAAAACAAAGTGCTTTCCTCAATACGTGTTTATTGTAATGGAGTCCAGGACCACCACATGCGATTATAGTAAAAGCTCTGCAGTATTTCCATCTGGCAATGAGAACACAAGATGTTGTGTAAACTACCAGAAGGGCTCTATTTCATTGTAATTAAAATTTAGTGTTACACTTAAGCAATAAGGCAACTCCAGGAGATGTGATTATCATGAGATAATGACCTTGGGGTGTTACAAGGCATACAAGGAACCAAATGCCTCCAATCCTCTAGGGGGCAAGATTATTTCTACATAACAATCTCGACCTCCTCTTGCTTACCCACCCCTGCCCCTGAAGCTGTATGATCAGTGAAAGAGGAAAGCTTGGGATTAAGAGCACTAATATGATTTCTGCAAAAAGAGGACATCAGGGGACTGGTATATGACAAAGATGGCATTGTGGAATGCTGAAGCAGCAGTTTCAAATGAGTTGTATTGTTTGTGCAATAATTATGCAATGGCTTTAGAATTCTCTGGACACACATAGAACTGTCAGTGATGTCATAGTCATGTAAGTAATCCTCAGCAAGGGCACAGATTTAACCTTTTCCCCCTGTTTTGGTTTCGTGATTTCCATTCCATAATAGCAATAAGATATGACAGGTGGTACATTTCTTGAGGGTTTATTATTCTTCTTGGGTGGTTGAAGCCATTCAGCCTTTGGCCCGAACCTCTCAAGACATCTGAGATGTATAATAATTTCCCCAAAATGCAATGCCTGTCATGTCTTATTGCTTAATTACTTTGTACTTACCAAGTAATTCTTCTTAAAGTGAATGCAAATAACAGCGCTTACATTACAGTTTATACTACCAGAAACTACTTCTAAATGGGAAAACATGAGACAATTTCTACTGTTATGAATGAGGGAACATTCCATTATATTACTGTTATAAACTGTAAACTGGAGGGCCACTTAAAATTATGTAAAATATTTATATGTTTTAATAATTTGTTGGAGGGGAAAGTGATGAACTAAAATTAGAGTTAAAATTAGGACATCCTCAATGACAGCTCATGTTGAGGAGATGGGTACCCTAATTATTCAAAGGTATCTCAACTCTCGTATATCAAAGAGTTGAAAGGGAGAGCTTAGCTTGTACAATATTTTTAATTTAAAAAGAATGGAAACAAATATTACTAAAGGGAAGCACTGGAACATTGGGAAAAATTATAAAATAGTAATATGGAAAGGATTGGCATATGTAAATATATATCTGTGTATATCAAATATACAAAACATGGACATGCTGAAAGGGTAAAAGAGTAAAGATTCAAGGTATTAGGGTTTTTTTGTTTTTTCAGGGTAAGGAAGAACCTCCTAAATACAAATGAGCCTGATTAGCCATCTACCCGGTTGAAATTTAGAGTTTCATTGCCCCCTATTTCATTTTATAGTATATAGTCATGTCCCAGTAAACACCTTCAACTCTCCACTTAAGAGAGTATAATCTTCACTTCTGTTGAGGCTGGATCTAAGATCTGGTTAGCTTATAAATTTAGAATACCTTGGGGTGAGTCTACATATTCCTGAAACTCAGGAATATCTACACAAAGATTAATTTACAGGGCCAAAAAAGGTATATAAACAAACATGATGTATTTATACAAATTGATGAATAGAAATTGTACATTAGAACACTCTCTAAATTAATCTCTGTAACTAATCTGGGTAATTTAGGTACACAGCACAATAACATATTTCTTGACAAGGTCTCCGTCATGGTGAGTTCTCTCAATGACATGTCCCGAGTCACCAGGAGCTCAGCAGTCATATTATTCAAGGATTCTAGAACGTGAGGCAGGGGAAAGCTGAGCGCTCACTCCAGGTCCAGCCCACTCCAAGACCATGCCTCTGATTCCCTTCTTTGTCGGAGAATCAACTAGGAACTTCAGCTCCCATTTTCTAATTGATCAATCTTTGACCTTAGCTAAAGTCAATTGACCTTTTTGCTCAATCTAGATTCTATATTGGCGGGGGGGGGGGGAAGAAGTACTAATACCAGCTCTAACAACTTCACAGAGTTTTGTGAAGATGTGAAGTAGAATAAGGGGAAATGTTTTATAATTCAAGTGCTAGTCACATCCATTTCTGATGTTGCTGTTGTTGCTACTATTGCACTTGATTGAACATTGAGAATGGATGGTGAACACACATAGGCACAACTTTGGGACAAACATTAAACTAAAGGGATATGGTTGGGGTCAGATAGGGGCCACATTCTTATTTCCTAAAAATATCAGGTGACAGAATGAAAATATAAATTTTTAAATCATTATGAGTCATAAATCTCCGTATCAAACAAACATAAGAAAAATTCTGTTGCAAAATCTCTCTTATGTTGTAAAGCATTCATCACTTCTTGATAGAAGATGTTGCTGATTTTGGCCTCCTCCATGAAAGTCTTCCTTCATTGAAAATGAGATATCCAATCCTTCTTTGCATTATTACCCTGTATCAACAGGAAATCTTTCTGTCAGAATCCTGCTGTTTCTCACCTAAAACATTGTTTTACTATTTCCATTATTGTATTCACCAAACTTGTAGATCCTGTGGTGAGAATGTTTAAATCAATTCTATCTTGGATTATAAACTACAAAGCAAGAAAAGAGCCTGGCAAAGATAATTTTATTGAAAAATGTTAAGTGTTTTTATTGGCAAGAAAGAAATATTTTTTATTTAAAATTGTACCTGTAAATATCATTGTTTAGGAAGCCTGCATATACTTCACCACAACGTTAAACATGTTTATCCTTCTATATATGCAAGAAAGTCTTTGATTTACATCACAATTTTATTTTTATAGTACGTATAGATAACTTTGCTTCTCTTTCTAATGTATATATTTTTTGCCTAGAACTTTTAGAAGAAACTTAAATTGTAAGTTGTGTTTTACTTCGAATGTTTTTACTTCAAATATTTAAAATGCATTCTGACCATGACGTACAAGAACATAGAGGAAGTCTCTCACAGAGGAACTTCTTTACTTCTCCAACAATGTGTCTGCTCAGATTTTCATAGGTAGATTAGCTAGGCATAATTTGATAATAAATTTTGGTAAAGATGAAGTCTTTCTTCCATTTATCTCTCCGTCTCTCTGTATCTATATATATATTTTTTCATTACCAATAAAAAGTTTAACTCTCATGAGATAGCTTAAAATTGTTTTCTGTTTTTTTGTTTTTTTTTTAAGGAAACTGGATTCTTATATCAGGCCTTCCAAAAGAACATAAAATTAGAATTGCCTGCTGAATGAAGATAATTCAGAAAGCAAGCTAGTATAATCCCAGAATTCCCAGATGCTCTTTTCTCAATGATACTTCTATCTACGGTGGTAAGAATGAAAAATATGGAGTTTTTTGTAAATCAAGTACACGCTTGACAGGAACTATTTATTCACCTCTAAGAACTATTTAAACACAGTCTTTTTTGATACCAAGCCAAGGAAAAAAGCTCAACCACTGTCCTACAGATCAAATTTGTATTGTACAGAGGCCAGGTGGTAAATCTGACCTAGAAAAATTAGCAGCCAACACATGCCTGCTACCTGTTCTATCTATCTATCTGTCTGTCTGTTTTTCTATGTATCTACTTTATTTTTTAACGCCACCTGTGTGAGCAAAATACTTCTTAGAATGGAACAATTCATTCAGGCGGGGAGCCACAGTCCCGTGCTCCTTCCACCTTAATCAAGAGTGCTCTATCAACAATCTAACACACAGGTTCAACACTCATCTTGTCCCTGGGGTGAGTATGATCTTCCTTGGTGGTGATGGTGATGGTGG
The DNA here is from genome assembly GCF_006542625.1 of Nomascus leucogenys. Lineage (NCBI taxonomy): Eukaryota > Metazoa > Chordata > Mammalia > Primates > Hylobatidae > Nomascus > Nomascus leucogenys. Next base: position 98,152,250 of record NC_044385.1, read on the forward strand.
TGGTGGTGATGTTGGTGGTGGTGATGTTGCTGTGCAGTTTCATTATTGACCCCGCTGCTTTATTGCTAACCATGACTCTCTAGTTTCTGAAATGACTGTTCTTTCCAAGGTGATAAGTTCTTTCATACAATTTCTAAACAGCTTCATACACATATTCTGGCCTTTTCCTATTTCTGGCTCCCATTTGCTATCCCACATCTAAAATGGTGACAGATAGTGATTACACATTTGTCATGAGATCAGAAATTCTTTAAAGATTTCCCAAAAATCCTCATGATAGCTGCTTGAAACTGCATTATATTCCCTGGCACCAGATGGAGTTATTATGAGGATTCTTTTCTTAAAGAGTCCATCTGCACACTGACTCTTTATGGATTGTTCAAATATACTTTGATTTCCTTGATTAAAATTATAAAATGTGGGTGCTTAAACTTGAGAAATATTTTTATATTCTATGGTCTTGTCATTGTCATGCATTCTGCTTAGTGCTAAACCTTTGATGGCCATGATCAAATCTAAAAATGTAAAACTTTTAGGCAGGGGCATTTAGGATACTTAGAAAATCGTTATAGGATTCCTTACATGAGGTACAGGTACATTCCAATGTACCTTTACATTGAAATAGCATCTGACATTTTAAAAATCTAAGTGTTTGTGACCATGTTCACTATTTATGAAAAAAACAGTGGAAGATTTAAGCCTAATTTCCCCTGGGTGACTGTAGTCTTGCCTTTGTCATCCAGAATTAGATATAAATCTCTTTTTGGCTCTGAGTATGAGAAGTGCTCCCAATGAAAAGATAGCACAGTTCCATAGGACCAAAGTTTTCTCTTCCACATTAGAGATGTTTTCTATGTGGAATAATAGAGCAAGTCAATCATGAGAAGACTCAAGACTACCCTAGCGATGTGTAATTTTCATGGCCTACGGGTGGCCCTTGGTGATTTATATTTGTATTCATAAACAAGTATGGACTAAAAACTTACAGGTGCTTTAGGAATATCAGAGGTGGAAGATTCAATCCTGGCTCTGTAGACATGTATTTTCTTCTTGCATGTTTTTTTTTTCTTTCATGAAATGGTTGACTTAAATCTTAATAGATGGCCTCATTATGAAAACTACGAGATAAATAACAAGAGCCTAAAAAAAGTGAAGTTAAAAAACAGAAATGCTTGGAAAAAGATAAATGCCAGCAAGCAAAAATGGCTCAGATTACAAAATATTTTAAGAGAATTAAAGTGACAGAGTTCCACAAACAAAACATATTATCTGTTATTCAAGGTATTAGTAGAGCAGGGATTGCAAAAATCAATGCACCTCTAAACCCCAAGACATTGTCAAACAACTGTTTAATTCTCAAGTCCCACTAAATCACAAATCCAGGTTGGTAATAAATAGAAAATTGGCAGGCTAGGGCCTCATTTCCTTTCACTTCTTCTCTTCAGCCTCACAAACTGTGAAAATGTAAAACAGGCAAGCAGTCAGTGAGCGAAACAATTAATATCCCACCACATCCTTACATGATTAGCCTCTTTAAAAAATTGGAAGCAGACTTAAAGGTGATGCAACATCAGAGTATAATTTTAACAAGAATAACTTCAGCTCCTACTATGTGCCAGTCACTTTTTCACTCGTGTCTGCTTCAGCTTGTGGAATTCAGTGGAACCTGCGTCTTTCAAGTCCTCAGCCTCCATCTCAGAAAACTGAGTCAGTCTAAAATGAATCTCTGCTTACATAAATGACTTCCTCTTTTGTCTTGCTGAAGGGAATTTAGCTTATCTGAATCAGCCTGGTGACAAATCCAAAAGTTTCTTGATGAGATCAGATCATATAGTTCCAGTAAATTAGCACATACCAAATACAGTATCTGCTGAATCTTCAGTATTCCAACAGACTCCTATCTATTGTCAGCAATAGAAAATGACCTTCAAGAAGGCTGCAACTAAGGCTCCTGGAGTTTAATTGAGGCTGTGACTAGACCCAAAAGTATTCAATCTTTGCCCAACTACTTTACATGGAGACTCTGTGTCCTCTCTGACTTCATGAATTTATTTATTAACTCTGGAGAAGTTTTAATATACCAAAAAAAAAGTGCAAAAAGACTTCTTTGTGCCAACATTCTAATGTTCTTTGTGTTACCTCTGCTGCAGCCTAAAATTTAGAACCTTAGGTTGGCAGAGGCTGAATCCTAAGACTGCCCTGTGGCTTCTTCATAGAGCCTGAGCTCTGGGTTCCCATCAACATTATAAAGTTGCTTTCTTGATTCACAGAATTTCATGAAAGTAGAGGCAGAGTACTGAAAACCATATGCAAAACAGTTTAATAAATGTTAATTCATTCAGAGATCATGAAGTGCCTCTGATTTTTGCCTTACATAGTTCTAGCTTATTTCATCTGACCTCGCCATCCTGCATATTTACATATATATATACACACATGCATATACATACACACATATACACATATGTGTATATATAAATATATAAACAATTGGTAAATCTGAGTAGAGGATATATAGAAGTCCTTCATATTTTTGTGTTTTTCTAGAAGTTGCAAATTATATCAAAATTACAAGTTACTCCCCCCAATTAAAAAGTCCCCTAATTAAAATAAAATTGCCAGAAAAAGAGAGAGGAAGAACAGAGAGATATGAAAACTAAATGCAATGCATAACCTTGAATTGAATCCTAGAGCACAGGAAAAACATGCCCTGAAGAACGACAATTGGTGAAAATTGAATAAAGTAGGTATATTTGAAAACGGTATTATAATCGGTGTTAATGTTCTGATCTTAATAACAGTGTTATGGCTATATAAGCGAATGTCTTTGTTCTTACTCTTAGGAAATAATTAGAGGGAAGGTAGTATGATGTCTCTAAGTTATTTTCAAGTAGTTTAGAAACACATATGCACACACACACCCCAACCACCCCACATACATATATACATATATATGTATACACACATTCATATACATGTACGTATGTGAGTACATATATATATGTATGTGGGGTGTGTATGTATTTCTAAACTATGTGTACATGGGGTGTCTATGTATTTCTAAACTATATACATACATGTTTTATATATATATACACACACACAAAGAGAGAGAGAGAGAGAGAGAAATGATAAAACAAATGTGGCAAAATGTTTAAAAATGGTGAACTTGGATATAGGGTATACAGGAGGGATTTTGGTGGTGTTTTTTGTTTGCAATTCTTGCAACTTTCCTGTTGACAGTACACCTCCTGCACTGGACCCTTGATCCATGATCCCTTATTCATGATACCTGACCCACTTGAGATCTTGTGGCTGACATTTTTTTTTTCATTGAATTTCTGCATGAATTGCTGGTTTATAACTTTGCCTCCCTACTGACACCGACATCTTACATGTAGGTCTCTGGCTCTAGTTCCTACCTCCCCAGCCCCTATCTGGGCCATAATCCTGATTCAATATGCTGTTGGTTCTCAGTCTGAATTCTTTAGACCATTTGATTCAAAATTGCACACCTTTATTCTCAGAGTGAATCTTTATGTTTGGTACCCCTGCTACTTCAAGTGGAATACCTGTGTACATATTTTTATATATGTATGGCTCATTTAAAAAATACATATATGCTTCATTTATATTATCTATCTGTTGAAAAACTATACAACACTAATTGTTTTTGGATTTTCTATTAGGCTTTATAATTTATAAATTCCCATGTTTCTTTTTTCAGATAAAACTTATTTCAATTTTATTACATTACTGAAACCCCCGCAGGATAATGCAATCGTATGTATTGACTAACTTTCATAGTTCTGTTGTTTAAAATAAAGCAGAGTTGAATTAAGGCCTAATACAGTTACATAAAAATTACACTGCTTTTTTTAAAGTTTCATTTTAAACAGGCAGCCAAGATATCCAGGGCCAGTTATATAAACAAAAATTTCACTAACAGAAAGCAAAAAAGGTACTTCTATCTATAGAAGTTAATAGGATAAGTTTCTAAAATCCAGATTAAACTGAAGCCATGCAGAGCAGTTCTTCTCTTAAGAGTATAGATAGGAACAAATTGTTTGGCCCACACGAACAATCTCATTGTTTGTACTTGATAATCTTAGAACATGACTGAAATTAATGTGACAAGTATTATTTTTTCTAATACGAAATGATTCTTCAGAAAAAAATACAAGATAGCCATACTTGTATTTCATATCAATTTCATGTTATACCAGTTTACTTGGATGAAATATTTTTTAAAATCTCCCTTTCTAGTTCCCAGTATGGATAGGTTTACCGCTTCTCTCTACTGTGTGTCATGCAGTGTTAATGTTTCTACAAAAGGCAAAAATATTAAAATTTCATAGTTGATAAATGGATTTCCAAACTATATAACCTGTATTGTTACCCTACATCTTTTTTCTTTGAGATGGAGTCTCGCTCTGTCACCAGGCTGGAGTGCAATGGCACGATCTTTGCTCATTGCAACCTCTGCCTCCTGGGTTCAAGCAATTCTCCTGCCTCAGCCTCCTGAGTAGCTGGGACAACAGCTGTGCACCACCACGCCCAGCTAATTTTTGTATTTTTAGTAGAGACTGGGTTTCACCATGTGGGCCAGGATGGTCTTGATCTCTTGACCTTGTGATCTGCCCACCTCGGCCTCCCAAAGTGCTGGGATTACAGGTGTGAACCACCACACCCGGCCACCCTACATCTTTAAGAAGCATTTTGAGATTGACCCCATCAAAATATCCAGCTTCTTTTCACATTCCTCTGCTGGTAAAACAAAAAGAAAAAAATAACACTACTGCACAACTTATGAGTCTATTTTATTTCCCAATTTATTCATCAGGAAATTTCCCTGGATTTAAAAAAATTATCATAATGTTCAAGTATCTCACTTGTAATATGAATAGTTATTCAGTGAAATGTGATTTGAACTGTAGAAGTAGAAGAGCAAAACAATGGACACCTTTAAAGAATACGAGACCTAAATCTCATGGCAATATGTTAGTCAGTGTTTTGTACAGGGAGGTCCCATTGGTTTAATTTGTTTTCTTCTCACTTTACTCTGATCCTACAAGGATGCAAATGGAGTAAAAGTGGAATCAGGCAGAATAATTTTCCCCAATGAAGACAAATAAACCAGTACAAGAGAAAATAATATGCATGTCAACAGTCAAGACTGTATATGACTCCAGTACGAACAGCAATAAGCACTTGACTCTAGCCTCCACTCTAAAACTTGGGGGCATATGATGAAAAGCTGATGTCAATGATTCCACTTTTGGGGATTCAAATACTGATATTCTTTGACACGTTCTACTCACAAGCAAGAATAAAGATTCAGAATAACAGCCAACTTTGTCCCTGAAGATCTGTGAAGCCCAAACAGAGCTGTAGGAAGCTCCCTCACTGAGTCTTAATCTTAAAACCACTGAAATGTCCTGCCTTACAGGCCAAAGGTCTTGTGTGTTTGCATGTGGAAAAAGATGAGCTTCATGAACTACCACCAATATAGTTAAGCTTGGTACAACAGGGCCTTGATCATTCCATCCTAAAAGAAACTGTATAATAAGTTGCAGCAAGGGAAAGAAAAGGAAGTATGAGATGTTCCACAGAGTTCCTCTGTCTTGTTTTCTCTCTGGATATATGACAACAATATTTCTATTGAATAATCAGGACACCGTCTTTTAATCATAATTGGATGTTATGGTTGTCTTCCATGCAAGCTGCAGACAACTGCCCCTCCACAAACAGTCATCAAATTATGCCACTTGAATGCCCTAAAATGGAGAGATAGGTGTGGGAAGAGAAAGACACCTCAGCAACAGAGAGCTGAGAAAACAGTGTGAGTTTTATTTAATTCCTACTTAACATTATTTTGCATAGTAAACAAAAGGAATATTTTTGAAAATCCCTTTGGATAATTTCTGCCACCTAAAATTCTGAACATTTTGACTCACTGCCTTATAAAAAGAATCAATTAATTGAATAAGAGAAGGGATTCTCCCCTGATCTTTTCAAGAATCCTTAAAAGGCACATTTCTCACTAAGGATCTTGAAAGTGTATTTCTAGCCAATCCCAGGAGTCACTGCTCAGAGATTTACATTTCACAAATGTAATCAACAGTCTAAGCAGGATATTGATGTTTGGACTGCAGAGCTCTGCTACCTGCCGCATCACTGCCATCCTGAATACTGCTGTGGAATCGCCACCTATGGGGAGTTTATACAGAGGGTTCTAATGGTACTTCCCAACAGAAACCAAAGCAGACCTGTATCACAGGCCAAGAAGACCCCTTCGGCGTTGAGACGGTATTCCCTGCATGCTCCAAATTAAAAAGTAGTTTCAAATAAAATATATGACCACAGAGATGTTATGTACAGTCTGAGGCAACTCCCACGACCACCTCCTGAACACAAAACCTCAACCAATTTCTTCGTAGCACTTGTCACTCTCTTGAATTTGTTTCTTTCTCTGTGTATTGCTTTGCTCTTCCATTAGAAGCACACACACCCCATGAGGGCGGAGACTTGGACTTGGTCACTATGGCAGCCACAGCATGAGAGCATGCCTGCTCCACACCTGATGCTCAGAAAACACCTCTTGAACAAATTAATGACAGAACGCTCTTGCCAGGGTGGCCGTTAAACACAGAACACTGCTCCAGAAGATGAGTAGGTAGATTCAGACATTCAAACATCTGCCACGCGAGTGAACATTACACCTGTGCACCACTTACAGAATTCAGGATGCAGAGCACAGAGTCTATGTGAGGAAGCTTCATCTTAAAAGAAATTTCAGGGCCATTATCAGAGCTCACTCTCCCATAATCTTGATTATTATTTGACAACTCTAGCAGGCCCAGAGAGGAGGCTACACAGCACTGCTGCATTTGCAACAGAGCTCATCTAAATCGTAGGCCTCTGTTGAAGACAGAGATTACACTGGTCAATAAATTGATGAAGATGTCTTCCAAAATATTGTTTCACTGTGCCCTTTGCTGAAGTGTTGAAATCACTATGAGCTCTTCAAAATTATGGTGTAAATGTCCCTAGAAGTTATGCTGGGAATGTACAATATGGCTTTTCATAGGACAAAAAAGAAAAAGAAAACCTTTCAAAAGCTTATCCCCTACCAGGAATTAGGGGGAGGAAAGCATCTTGGAAAAGAATATCCCTCAGTCTTTATGTTTCATCATCATGAAAACACAGTTGTAGACCTATAGACCCTCAGGGAACTTTGTATCTATGAAACTCAGTGTTTACAGAAAAGTCCTAAAATGGCCTTAAAACCTGAATAGCATACCTTTATGAAATCACAGAGGGTCTGATACAACCTAGAGAACAAACAACTTGTAGGCTAAGAAATAGGTTTCTGATCCATAGTACATTTTAGAGTATTCTGAATAGTAATGTTGCATTCCAAGGGTATGATTTACAGTCCTCCCTAAATCTGGTCTCCAGAGCTGACTTAGGCTAATTTCTAGATCCTACTGCATCTACTTAGTTCTTGTTCCCCATATATTTTGAATGCTAAATGCAAAACATGTACACTATTGGTGGCTATATTTTAGGTGAGGAATGCAATTCTTCCCCACAGTGGCAATACAGCATCCTCTCAGTTATAAATATCTTCACTTCAATGAGAAAAGATGATGAAATTCTTTTTGAAGACTCTCAAAGGGCTTGCAGATTTTTAAAAATATTACTGCCACTTTGTTTGGAAGAAATACAGTTTGGTCATAAAACCATCATTTGTGATTGGATTTATGAACATGACATGCATTTGCATGCTGTGCATGAAAACCCTGCACCGAAGAGTGGTTTCAAACAAGGAAACTGTTGCTAGTTAGAATGTTCTCACCTGTATTATCATTAACAAATTTCAAGTTCCCTCAACCTGTTGAAAATAAAGGTAATTCAAATGAATCTTCCTTTGCATGAACAGTCTATCAACTTCAAAATTCCTCATAACTTCATTGAGTTTTTTCCAATTAGAAAGGGAAATTCCTTTTATATATACCCCAACGTGCTTTTTCTTTTAAAGTCAGATTGGGGAAAAGCATCATTCTTTTTATGTATTCTATTTGCGTCTTGCTAAGCACTTAAGGTCTATCTGTAACTAGCTTAGAACATTTTCTTATCATTGAGCACAGTACTTAAGAGTATGTTTTTTTTTAAAAAAAGAGTTGCCTACTAAATCTAATGTATTTTAAGCACCAGAAAGCTATTACTAGATTTTTTAAAAAGTAACTAAGTAACTTACATTAAAGAAGCTTATATTTGAGGAATCACCACACTATTTTCCACAATGGTTGAACTAATATACATTCCCACCAACAGTGTAAAAGTGTTCCTTGTTTCTCCACAGCCTCACCAGCAACTGTTATTTTTTGACTTTTTAATAATAGTCATTCTGATTGGTGTGAGATGGTGCCTCACTTTGGTTTTGATTTGCATTTCTCTATTGATCAGTGACATTGAGCTTTTCTTCATATGATTGTTGGCTGCATGTAGATCTTTTGAAAAATGTCTGTTCATGTCCTTTGCCCACGTTTTAATGGGTTTGTTTTTTTCTTGTAAATTTGTTCAAGTTCCTTAGAGATGCTAGATGTTAGACCTTTGTCAGATGCACAGTTTGCAAAAGTTTTCTCTCATTCTGTAGGTTGTCTGTTTACTCCATTGATAGTTTCTTTTGTTATGCAGAAGCTCTTTTATATTTCTATACTATAAAGTAGAAGGAAATAAGGGTTCAGTAAAGGTACATGTAAGATCTTATGCTAAAAAACGGAAAGGGGTAATTAGGACCTGGAGGATCTGGTAAAGCTTCTTGAGAAGTTGTCATTTGTGTTTGGTTTGAACAATTGGTAGAATTTTTATCATTGGAAAATGAGGGGATTCTGAGGGAAGGGGAAGCCTCTGATTCAATAATTTGGAGACTTCTCTCAAATTCAGCAGCAAGCACAGACCAAAATTTTATGAAAGCAAATGCATTGAACTGATATTGGAGATGTAAAATGAATCCCAAGGTACACTTTCCAATAACAGTAAGGCAATCCTCAAAGAATTTGGCGACTATCTAAATTATTTGACGTGAAATAGTTTCCACAGATGAGATCTATATTTTAAATATCCAATATTTCTACACTAAGAGTGTAGAAATTAAGATTCTTTATTTTATTCATTTTTACCATACTCTTAAGAGAAAAAAGAACTCCTCTATGAAGTAAAATGCAAAGTAGAATACATTTGGCAGAATCATCCCGAGCACATGTAAAACAACATCATCACACCAGCTGCTGATTTCATCCCAGTGTTTTATCCTGTCAATAAGAAAATCCTTGATGTGCTATTGAATATACAGTTATCCTGACAGCCATCTTCATGTAATATTCAAGATAGCTTTTACACAGTCTCAGTTATAATATTAGCCTGAGATCTAATGCTTGCTCTTTATTTAAGGGATGATGAACTTGATTTGATGGTTTCTCTGCTGTGAGCCAGTTCAGACTCACAATTCTCCTGCGCGGATTTCACTATCTTTAACTGACCCTAAGTTTAAGATGTTCCTAGCCAAAACCCTATTCTTATCAATTCCTGTTCTACACTACTAGTTTTACCCAGATTTAACTCAAGAGCTATTTTCATCAGCTTTCCATCATGTACTGGGCCTGACCTTTGAAATATTGTAGCCACTGCATTGCTATCATCCAAGATAAGAAAGAACTATCTTAAAAGCTCTATCTTGGTTCAACAGAAAAGAAAAAGTATTCTATGGCATTAACTATTTCAAAGCTCTTTTACTATTCATTGCCAATCCACACAAGATTATTGGGATGTAGTTTCCCAGATTGAGAAACATGTTTGAGAAGAAAGGAAGAAAAAAATAAAAGGGAGAAAGGAGAGGAAGGAATAAAGGAGGAAGGAAGGGAGAAGGGGAAAAAATTGGGCAAACACAAGCCCCTGAAATAAGGTCTGATGATATCCCCCTTCCCTGGTTTTAAGAAGTATACAAGCTCTATATTCAAGAATTGAATAGTACACTTAATCTATAAGTAATTTCAGATGCTGAGTTCTAGATACAGCATTATAAATAAGATGACAGGGACTTATATTACTGCTGAGAAAACTGGGTTTGATAAACTAAAGACGCCCATGTATATCAGTCATGCTCCTGGTGAGAACAGGTGGCTCACTGCATAATGAGAGGAATATTCAATAAACTATTTACAAAGCTATGGATGACATGTAGGGAAGCCACAGAGAGAGTACAGTATCTAGAGCTAGTAAGAGTAGAAGACCATTACTGTCCCCAGGCCTAAAGGAGGTAGAGCAGTCAAAGGAAACAAGAGACAAGAGAGGCTACGAGGACAGGGCCACCTGGCACAGCCATAACCTTAAAGTATGTAGTCACTTCTTGGCAACTTTGCAGGTAGGGAGCCAACCTCACTTTTAACCCTCCCTCTGATGCCCAGCTGGTTTACCCCATTGGTGAAAATCAGTGGGTGACGGAACCAGTGAGCAAAGAAGCTTACTGTTGTATTCCAAATAAGTCCTACCAGCAGCAGAGAGTAGGGATCAGGAAATAGAATGAAGAATAAGTCTAAGAGGACTCACAGCAGAAATCCAGTACATCATATTAGTAATATGGATTAGGCCCAGTACTGCAAATCAAAAATTTGTGAAGAAAGAATAACAGGAAAAAAACTCCTTATTTCATCTATGAAAACTCTGACCCTAGAGTCTTAAAATGTAGGTAATTTCAAAGATTTTGAGTAGAACATACATACTCCTAAAATTATATATGCATAAGCATATATAACATACATACTCCTAAACATACATACTTCTAAAATTATATATGCATAAGCACACAAGCACACACATATACACACAAAGAGAGATACAGCAAAATGATCTAGTTATTACAGACTCAAAAAACATTGATGAGGAATTGGCAGACCAGTAACCTTGCTGGCTCCATATACAAAAGGTAGTATGCATGACGATACTGTTAGGGGTTAGAAGAAAGTGAGAAGTTTTGGGAATTGAGACACAAGGAGAGGTAAGGTAATAAAGAATGGCACAATGGCTTTCTTTCAGGCTTCTTGGACTTATTGTGAGCTATCGTGCAGTTACTCATTTAAGCACACTTCACTCAAACATGAAGAGAAATCGAGCATCTGATATGATTTGGCTGTGTCCCCACCAAAATCTCATCTCAAATTGTAATCCCCATGTGTCAAGGGAGGAACCTGATGAGAGGTGATTGAACTATGGGGGCAGTTTCCCCCATGCTTTTCTCATAACAGTGAGATTTCATGAGATTCAAGAACCCACTGATGGGCTCTTCCCCATTCACTCGCATTCTCTTTTTCCTGCCACCTTATGAAGAAGGTACTTGGTTTTCCTTTGCATTCCACCATTATTATAGTTTTCCTGAGGCCTCCCCCACCATGTGGAACTGTGAGTCAATTAAACCTCTTTTCTTTATAAATTATCCAGTCTCACATATTCTTTATAGCAGTGTGAAAACAGACTAATACAAGAAATTGGTATCTTGAAGAGTGGGGCACTGCTATAAAGATAACCTGAAAACATGGAAGTGACTTTGGAACTCAGTAATGAGGAGAGGTTGGAACAGTTGGAGGGTTCGGAAGAAGACAGGAAAATGTGGGAAAGTTTGGAACTTCCTAGAGACTTGTTGAATGCTTTTGACCAAAATGCTGATAGTGATGTGGACAATGAAGTCCAGGTTGAGATGGTCTCAGATGGAGATGAGGAACTTCTTGAGAACTGGAGCAAAGGTGACTCTTGCCATGCTTTAGCAAAGAGACTGGTGGCATTTTGCCCCTGCCCTAGAGAAGTGTGGAACTTTGAACTTCAGAGAGCTGATTTAGGGTATCTGGCAGAAGAAATTTCTAAGTAGCAAAGCATTCAAGAGGTGATAGAGCACAAACGTTTGGAAATTTTGCAGCCTGACCACGTGGTAGAAAAGAAAAACTCATTTTCTGGGGCGAAACTGAAGCCAGCTGCAGATATTTGCATAAGTAACATCGAATGTTAATCACCAAGACAATGGGGAAAATGTCTCCAGGGCATGTCAGAGAACTTTGTGGCAGCTCCTCCCATCACAGGCCCAGAAGCCTAAGAGGGAAAAATTGTTTTGTGGGCTGGGCCCAGGGCCCTGATGCTCTGTGCACCCTTGGGATATGGCGCCCTGCATCCCAGCTGCTTCAGCTTCAGCTGTGGCTAAAAGGAACCAACATACATCTCAAGCCATTGCTTCAGAGGCTGCAAGCCCCAAGTCTTGGTGGCTTCCATGTGGTGTTGGGCCTGTGGGTACACAGAAGACACGAGTTGAGCTTTGGGAACCTTGGCCTAGGTTTCAGAGGATGTATGGAAACACATGGATGTCCAGGCAGAAGTCTGCTGCAGGGGTTGAGCCATCATGAAAAAATCTCTGCTAGGTCACTATGGAAGGGAAATGTAGGGTTGGAGACCCCACACAGAGTCTGCACTGGGGCACTGCCTAGTGGAGCTGTGAGAAGGAGGCCATTGTCCTCCAGACCCCAGTATGATAGATCCACCAACAGCCTGCACGTGCACCTGGAAAAGTCACAGTCACTCAATACCAGCCCATGAAAGCAGCTGGGGGGTGCTGTACCCTGCAAAGCCACAGGGGCAGAGCTGCCCAAGGTCGTGGGAACCCACCTCTTGCATCAGTGTGCCCTGGATGTGAGACATAGAGCCAAAGGAGAGTAGTTTGGAGCTTTTGATTTAATGACTGGCCCATTGGATTTCAGACTTGCATAGGGCCTGTGGCCCCTTTATTTTGGCCAATTTCTCTCATTTGAAATTAGAGAATTTATCCAATGCCTGTACCCCATTGTATCGTGGAAGTAACTAACTTGTCATTCTCACATGTGAAGGGAGGGATCTGGTGGGAGGTGATTGGATCATGGGGGCAGTTTCCCCCATACTCTTCTCATGATAGTGAGTCAGTGATTTCTCATGAGATCTGATGGTTTTATAAGGGACTCTTCCTTCTTCACTCTCTCTTTTTTTTCTGCCACCTTGTGAAGAAGGTGCTTGTTTCTCCTTTGCCTTCTGCCATAATTTTAAGTTTCCTGAGGCCTCTTCAGCCATGCTGAAGTGAGTCAATTAAACCTCTTTCCTTTATAAATTACCCAGTCTCAGGTATTTCTTTATAGCAATGTGAAAATGGACTAATACAATATCTTTATATTTTCTATAACTATCTGATCTCATTCATAAGGTTCCAACATGTTAGGTAGCAGAAGAAGGAGAAAAAGGCTACATTAGGTATACAATTGTCATAGTCCATTTGTGTTGCTATAATAGAATACCAGACTGAGTAATTTATAAATAATAGAGTTTCAGTTAGTTTACAGTTTTAGGGACTGGTAAGTCAATGAGCATGGTGCTAGCATCTGGTGAGGGCCTTCTTGCTGCATCATAACTTGGCAAAGGGCTTCACATGGTGAGGGTAACGGTGTGCTGTTTAGGTCTCTCTTCCTCTTCTTATAAAGCTACAGCCCCATTATAGGGGTCCCACCCTGATAACCTTATCTAATTATAATTACCTCCCAAAAGCCTCACCTCCAAATACCATCAACATATAAATTGGGAGATTGCATTTCCAACACATCAAATTTAGGAGACACATTCAAACCACAGCAATAATCCATTAATTTCTGTCAATCTGTCCATTTGAATTTTTAAAGATAACTTAGCCTTTTTTTAACATAAATATCCAACCATTCTGATTCCTTCTACCACACCCTGCTTTACTCCAAGATGGCAACTGAGGGTAAGCAAAAGTAGAGCCTAAGGGGCCTCTAATGGGGGGAGAAAGGAGGAATCCACATTCAGGTCTTTTCACTTATCCTCCAGCAGTACATCTCAGATGCCTGGTAGCTGGCCCCACTAGCACCTATGCTCAGTTCTCTCACCATTCAGAGACTGGAGTTGTCCCTGCCAATTAGGCCCCAGCTCATCAGCACCTATGGATGCCAAGAAGCCCTGGGAAGTGGCTATGGTTCCCCCTTGGTTCTAGTCCCAAGAGGTCTGCCCCACAGCCCTCAGTCACAGGGCCACTCCATCTCCACTACTATGATTTCCTCTAACTCCCCCAGTCACAAAGGCTGGATTTGGGTCCAGAAGGAGATTAGGATGTATTCATCCACTGCCTCTTCTACCTTGCTCTCCGCTTATTCTTTCCACAATCACCACGACTGGCGAGGACAGCTTTTCTCTAAATAGTAGCCTGAGATCTCCCCAGGGAATAAGTTACTCAAGCTGCAGTAGAGAAGTTCTCAACATGGGGCCTGTAAGCCTTTTTCAGGAGGTCTGCAAGATCAAAACCATTCTCATATACTAAAACGTTACTTTCCTTTTCACTCTCATTCTTTTACACTCATACAGTGCCATTTTCCAGAAGCTACATGATGTGTGATATCTTAAAACACTGAACACAGAAGACATGAGAATCTAGGTGCTTTCTATTAAGCCAGACATTTGCAAAATATTAAGCAGTGCCACTCTTCTAATTTTTTTCTGGTTTCGGAAAATATAGTTTTTTAAAAGAAAAATATTTATGGTAACATGTTAATGAGTTTATTATTGATTTTTATTGATATCATTGATATTTTAAAGTCAACTTACAGTCAAGCACCACATAACATTTTAGTCAATGATGGACAGTATATACAACAGTAGTCATATAAGATAATAAAGCCGAAAAATTTCCTATTGCCTAGTGAAATTGTAGCCATCACATTGCAGCACAATGCATCACTCAGGTGTTTACGGTGAAGCTGGTGCAAAAAAACCTACTGTGCTGCCAGTTGTATGAGAGTCCAGCATGTACAATTATGTATAGTATGGAATACTAATAGTGATCACAAATGACTAGGTTACCAGTTTATGTATTTACTATGCTGTACTTTTGTTATTATTTCAGAGCATACTCTTTCTACTTACAAAAAGAAAAAAAGAGAAGTTGTAAAACAGCCCCTCAGGCAGGTCCTTCAGTAGGTATTCCAGAAAAAGGCCTTGTTATGGGAGATGACAGCTCCATGTATGTTATTACCCCTGAAGACCATCTAGTGGGACAAGATGTGGAAGTGGAAGACAGTGATATTGATGATCCTCACCCAGTGCAGGCCTAGGCTAATGTGTGTTTTTGTGTCTTTGTTTCTGACAAAAAAAAAGTTTACAAAGAAAAACAATTGTAAAAGTAGAAAAAAGCTTATAGAATAAGGTTATAAAGAAGATATATTCTTACATCTGTACAATGTGTTTTAAGCTAAGTATGAATACAAAAAAGTTAAAAAGTTATAAAATAATGTAAAAGTGTACAAAGTAAAACATTTACAGTGAGCTAAGGTAATTTTATTATTGAAGAAAGAAAAGTTTTTAAGTAAATTTAGTGTAGCCTATGTGTACACTGTTTATAATGTCTACAATAGTGGACAGTAACGTTCTAAGCCTTCACATTCACTCACCACTCACCCACTGACTCCCAGGGCAACTTCCAGTCCCACAAGCTCCATTCCTGCTAAATGTCCTACACAAATGTGTCCTTTTTAAAAATCTTTCCTACCATATTTTTACTGTATCTGCTCTATGTTTAGATATATTTAGATATACAATTAATTACCATTGTGTTACAACTGCCTACAGTATTCAGTAGCGTGACATGTTGTACAAGTTTGTAGCCAAGGAACAATGGCTAGACCATATAACCTAGATATGTAATAGGCTACACCATCTAGGTTTGAGTAAGTTCCTTTGTGATATTCCCACAATGATGAAATCACCTAATGACACATTTCTCAGAATGTAGCCCCATCATTAAGTGACACATGACTGTATATTCAATTATTTTATAACTTCTGAGTTTAAAGTTCTATTAAGTAAATATCAATAACCCACATAAATCAAAAGCTTTTTAAGGTCTCCCATAATTTTTTAAGAGTTAAAAAGCATCTTGAGACCCAAAATTTGAGAACTACTGTTCCAGTCTCCAGGCCCACTACTTAACTTCTTTTTTTCAGAAAAGCATTATTTAGAGACCTCCCTACAAAGCCACAGCCTCACTAAAGAGCTCAAAAAATGAATGCTGACTAAATTCTTCTGTTCCAGGCAGAATCAGGGTTCTCCCTCTCTCGGTTTATACTTGAAGGTAAAATGTTCAAATCTTGATGGTAATATGACTCAAAGAGGGGAATTTTTAAAGTTCCAGTTCAGTATCTGCAAGATACTCTCCTATGTGAGAGGTCTAGGGAGACAATAAACCCAGTGTGAGATTCCGGGCTCAGGTAGGGCCCCTTCAGGGACCCAAGAAACATTTGGGGTTTGAGGGGGCAGACATTCTTGTCCACATCAATGTCCCATGTCTTTGAGGGCTCCAGGTGGCACACATGCGGACAGTACATCAGTCTCCCAAGGGCTTCTGGTGTGGGGACTAGTGAGGACCCTTGATGAAGAAGTTCACACAGGAGATGGTGAACAAAACTTATCCTAACATGTGAAGCTACTAGAATAAATGTAAAAGCATGGGAACTGACATCCTGGGCAAACAGATGGGGGCCAGGCACTGTCAAAAGCCCACTATTAATCTTGTGATGAAACAACACTTTTACCTGTGGGCTGCTGAGGCCTGAGACACGCATACAAATTATATGCCTATGATCAAGTACTGGTGCACCATAAGTTGTTATAGAAATATAATACAATCTATATATTACAGTTGATCAGCCAGCCAAAGAATTTAAGGATAAATTATTCTTATAAACACAGAATAATTTTTATTTCAAAAATGTTAAAGTAAAAATGATAACAATCAGAATTTGTATTTTTTGAATGCTGGATATTGTTCTAAATGCTTAGAGTGAATCCTCATCTAACTGATAAACTCTGAAATATAGATATTATCATTATCATCCTCATTTTAGACTTGAGGAAACTCAGGAAAGAGGTTTGCCCCAGGCCACACATTAGGAAGTATTAATAAAATATGCTTTTTAAATTTTTTCTCCCCAAATCTACCTTCACAGCAAAAATCAGTCATCCTGTAATGATATACATTTGCATAAAGCTTCAGTATATTTGTAATATAAAATCTCCATTTCTCAACTCTTCATCATAGCCCACCCACCTTGCTCACAGATACCCATCTCAAATGGTCCTGAGAAAAGCAATCTGGTTCAATTTGCTAAAGGGGCAAAAATTCCCAATAAGGTTTAGTGATTGCCACAGTTGGAATGTTCTGAAATCAAGGCCATGTTCCTGTCATGGCAAATTAGGTCAGCATGGTGAGACATGGAACCATGCATAGGATGACGGAATGTAAAAGTACATTATTAGCTGATGTCCTCTCTGTTTTATTTTTCCCCAGTGACATTTAACAAATTGAATGTAAATGTTCAGAAACACACAGTGCTCTGTTAGATAGTTTAAAAGATGTACATGGAGGAAAGAGCAGCATGTGAACTGGCAGACAATATCATAATATGACATTGACTATTGTGTACATTTCAGAAAACGTTATTTTTCTAAGAATGTCTTTTAGAAGTTATCCTTTAAGTTGTCCAATACTTTTTTGCTCAAGCTGTTGTTTTTAAGCACAGCAGAAGTAATTCTGTAAACCTCTAGGTGGTATTATAGAAACATGGATGTTTAAAATATACAACCTTATAATTGGACATGGTGATATTATTCAAAATTAATAAAAGTGTGAATATTTTAAACTACCCTACTGAACACCAGAAAATGATTAACTTCTAATTTTTTAATTTTTTAAAGTTTTTCTTTTTTTTCCCCATAGTCTCAGATGCTAGATTTCTTCAATAGACATCAAGTCAAAGTAAAAAAAAATTGGTCGTCACCTACTATTTTAAGTCTTATATATTTCAGACGATAAGTAAGACAAAATGGCAGGATAGTTTGGTGGGTACCAATGTCAGCTCTGTAACCAGATTTTTTGGTTAGAATCTTGACTCTACTACTTACTGGCTGTGTGACCTTGGGCAAGTTACTTAATTTCTCTGTCCCTCTATTCCCCTGTAGTGTGAAATAAGTTTAATAATACCTTACCAGAATTTTTATGAGGAATAAATGAGTTAAACATACAGAAAGTACTTAGGTGACTGCTCAGTACGTAGTAGGTACTCAATAAAAGTTAGCTATTAGTATCTTATAAATGCTTGACTTTTACTGCCGTTTTAATCTAAATGTTTTGCAGATAAACCCAAATGAACCACAACTTCCCACACCAATGTTAAAGCAAATCAAAACTCAGAGATACATTTAAAAGAAATATAAATCTAAATTCAAAGAGCCTGAAAAACTTTGGTTTTACTGATGTTTTATTGCAGATACAGAAGTATTCACAGAAAAAATTCTAGCACATGTGCTTTCTGAAATAACGTTTGTGTTTGCCACATACATTTTTAAAAGCTCTCTGTGACTATTGTATAGATAAGGATATCATGAAGGAAGCATTTAAGAGTTGCTGCAGTTGTTCAAAAACGAGATGACGTTGGAATGGGCAATAATCATGGAAACAGAGATGCACAAAAGTAGAGATGCTTTACTAAATATTTAATAAATGTAATGTGGAGCTGCTTCCCCACAGATACAAATATATAGCTATAGAAAAGAACAAGTCTGCCTGAAGATGTGGAGAAATTGGATCCCTCACACAAAGCTAGTGAGATTATAAAACGCAGCCATTTTGGAAAACAGTTTGGCAGGTCCTCAAAAAATTAAACACAGAGTTTGCATATGACCAGATATTCTATTAATACTCTTAGGCATATACCCAAAAGAATTAAAAACATATGTCTACATAAAATAACTTGTACACAAATGTTCATAGCATCATTAATTACATTATCCAAAAAGTGGAAAGAACTCAAATGTCCATCAACTGATGAATGGAAAAATAAAGTGCAGTATATGCATCTCATGAAATAGTATGCAGCCATGAAAAAGAATGAAAAAAAAATTTTGTGAGACAGGACCTCACTCTGATGCCCAGGCTGGAGTGTAGTGGAGTAATCATGGCTCACTGAAGCCTCAACCTCCCAGGCTCAGGTGATCCTCTCCCCTCAGCCTCCCTAGTAGCTGGGACCACAGACGTGCATCACCACGCCTAGCTAATTTTTTGTATTTTTTACAGAGACAGAGTTTTGCAAGTTGCCTAGGCTGGTCTTGAACTCCTGGGCTCAAGTCATCTGCCTGCCTCAGCCTCTCAAAGTGCTGAGATTACAGGCATGAGCCACCTGTAAGCCCTGCCAGGAATAAAATATTGATAAATGCTACAACATGAATGAACCTTACAAACATTATGTTGAATTTTTTTAAAAACAGTCAGATATAACAAGCCATATATTTGATGACATCATTTGTCAGAAATATCCTTAGTAGGTAAATCCAAAGAGACAGAGAGTACATTTGTGGTTGCCAAGATGTAGGAGAAGGAAGAATGGAGAGTAACTGCTAATGGGTACAGGGTTTCTCTTTGGGATGATGAAAATGGTCTGAAATTAGACAGTGGTGATAATAGTATAACTCAGTGAACACACTAAAAAATTTGAATTGTACGCTTATAGAAGTAAATTGTACAGTATTTCCCTATATTCCATTGAAGTTGTTACTAAAAAGTACAGAAGAATTCATTTACATTAAAAAGATATCTGAAGAGCTATTTACCTCTTCAAAAATGGATGATTTTTAGAAAAATACTGAGGGTCCCCTTATGAAATTTTGCTTGAGGATAAGGAATTTAAACTTCTGGCAATGTAGACTAACAATATTGGTTATCTTCTGGCAGATGCAGCCTGTAGATAACAGTTATTACTTAGTGATGTGTTACAATGAAATAATTCTGAGATCAACCATAGAAAGGAAGAGTAATTAAAAGTTAACCAACATCACCAAAAAATAAGGAATTTTTTTCATAGTACTTAAAGCAGAAGTGGACTAGGCTTAAAAATAAAAGATATCCTTATACAATTAGAATGATCACTCAAGGAACAACTGGCACAATGTCTGGTGGAATGAAAGAGAACTGATCTTCTAAGCTTTCTACGTCATCTTTTTAAAAAGCCAATTGGATATGCTTAACCCTCAAGTTGTTTTGTGATCGCTGAAACTTGTATACCCTTGAGCTTTATACGAGAGGAAGATGCACCGAAATACTCGGAAGTTGAAAACCAAGAAGATTTTCAGCTTTACAAATTGCAGCATTATGACATATTTTTAAATTTATTATGTGTGTAGGTATTTGACTAGATACTTTTCTTAATGCATTTATCACAGCTTAATAAGTTTAGGTATATTGCTATCGAAGGAGGCTCAAATATTCTTGACTTTTTTCATTGTAAAGTCCATAAACACCCATAAATGCACCAAAGCCCTTGAAATTATACATACGGATTATTAGAGACGAAGAATGATACAGGATCAGATCACTGTTTCAGTTTTATGTCTATCACTTTTAGTCTCTTTCTCATTCTACTGTGAACCAAAGAACTCTCTACAACAGCTCTGAACATTATCAGGATGTTCTCTCCCATCCAAACTGTGAAGGAGGAGATAGGCAAATAACAGAGAAAAAAAGTTACACTCTGCTACAGATTTTGTTTTAGGATTATAAAAATTTCAGTTAAGTGTACCAGGTTATCAAGGTGGTAATTTCAAACTTGCTCTGAAACATTGAAAATATTGATAAACTTAAAATATAGGTGTTTGGCTGAAAGAATGAGCTGGAATCAGTCCTAAATACTTTTTGGCAGAAAGAATAGGAATCTGCTTCTTCAAATCTTGTAATAATGCCAAATGTTCTCTCTTTCATCAACTTTTTATTAAAAATGTCCACCTTCCAACTGTAAAATAATAGTAATTAATTAAAGGTAGTACGGCAAATGCTGTATATTTTTTCTAAAATTTCCATGCCAAGTCGACTCAACCTTTATGCTGTAAAAACATATTTATATTTTCTGTAATTAGTTAAATGAATGTATGCTAAGCCAATCATTCTCCTTAGGCCTAAAGTAGGTTTGGGTTTTTTTTTCTATTAAATGAAGAATGCTTTTCTTTTTCTTCTCTTTGTTTTCTTTTTCAGATGCACCTGTTACATTTTTACCACCAGGCCCAGTTTTATGTCCAAACAATCTTCTTCTAGGCATTTTTGAACATCTGCTATCATATTTGGTCTCCTAATAAAAGAATTATAAGGACCTATGGGTGTCAAGATCACAATTTTGTGGCTTCAAAAATAGGAAATAGGACACAAGTGATCCTGACAGGTAAATTGTCCAAATGCGGCTACCTTGGAGATATGGCACCCAGTGGAAATAGCACTGTGTTTGTATTTAGAAAAACCTGGAGTCAAATCCTAACCACCATGCCCTATCCCCACCCCCATCTCCCTAGTTCTTTTCCCAGTTGTAAAAAGATGTAAACGCTACATACTTGTTTGTTTGGCATTTGTTAGCTCTACTTCCTTTCTATCTGATGGCACCTTCATATTGCATGACATTATATACCATGCGCATTTTTTTCTGCTATATTCTAAGCTTTGATAGCAATTGTATTAATGACATAGCTCTATAAAAATTTTAAAGGTTATTATGTAAAGAAATCACTATGGATGAGGAGAGAGCTTTCTGATAAGCTCCAATTTTAAAGAAACATATTCTTTAAAATTGTCAAAGACTAACAAAAAGACTTAAGAAGCATTCATAGTTTCAAGAGGGTCTAGGAGGAATAAGCCCACTGCTGAAGACCCTTGGAAACTTAAACTCTTCAATTTTGCTTCTGTCATTGTGAAGAGAAGGATATCAACACTAAAAACAATTGCTTCTGATGTTAGAGCTCTGTGATTCTATGATTTGTACTCTATCGTTGGTTCCAACGCAGTGCCTGCCACATAGCAAACACTCATTGGAATGTAGAATGAATGAATGACCAGGATTAGTATTTTCAGAACTGCATGGCTTTAAAAAGATACAAATTTGGGGAAATGTAAGTTACATTAAGGAGATATCAAATACAATTAAAGCTTAGTAAACCAAAGAGGCCTTAGAACAATTATTTCAAAGAAATGACACATTCAAAGAGGAAAGGACAAATTCTAATTGATAGGACAAATATGATTTTAACATCAGAAGATTCTTTCAAAGAGATCATATGCCCACATGTATAATTTTAAGAAAGGTAGGCACAGATAAAATCAAAATAACCCCATCTACCTCTAATTATACCAGAAATATCTCAGTTCCTAAATCTGATTTCTTATGGTCTTATGGTTATAGTTACATTTTGCTTTATACTCTTCTCCCCATGAGATACAAGAAATTATATCTATTGTTGGTATTTAGTGCATCAAGTCTTCAATTTACTGAGTAAACAAGCAAATTAAATGCTAAGCTTCTTTTTTCCAAATAAATATTATTCCATTTACTCCAAATATATCAAAGATGCATTCCCATAGGAAAAAAAAAAATAGAAAAAAGTTCCCAGAAAGCTGAGTGGAAATTTGCGATGAGGGAGAAGTTAAAGACTACCTTCTCCCCATGACAAAAACCCTGTCCTAAGCCATTAGAAACTTGTAGAACCAGCAGTTCACTCTTCAGGTCACCCAAGCATTCTTAATGCTGCTTTGCATTTCTTTTGGCAACAGGCCACTGCATTTTAACATTTGACATATTCCTTCCCTTCTGCCTAGCCCTGTAAGTCACAGGACATTTTTCTGTGCCTGGAAATCAATTCTGTTCTCCTCCTATTCTATTACTCAGATAATAAGATACTAGGAGTCAGTCAACAATCTCACACTTCTACCCTTCACACTGCAACCTGAAAACTGAAACTACAACTGTAACCACGACTAAAGTTGTACTGCAACCTGAAAGCTATAACTTCCATGTTAATATAAAATAATTCCTATTTTTAAAGTCTATAAATTAACTTTTTTTGCTTTATTTGAAATGAAAAAAATTAAAATAAATTTTATTTATTTTAGAGAAGAATGAATTAAAATACAAATAGTGTAAGAACAACAAATTAAAATAAAAAATCAACCAAGTTTTAGCAGGTTGATATATATTCAGCATTGTGGAAAACTCTCTGAAGATATTTCTGTCTTAATGTTTAGTATTTTAGGAGCTGTTGCTCTGTGTAAGGTATGGTAATCGGTGTCATGAGGAAGATAGAAGAAATGTCTCTGCCACATGAAATGTATAATCTAATTGAAGAAACAAAACCATTGAAAGGTTTTTAAGTTGCATGGCATAACAGAATTATATTCTTGGAAGTAGAGGACTTGTTAAATGAATGGGACAGGCAAAAAATACTAATTCAGAGTTATAATTAAGAGCACACAGCATCACTTGGGCTGGACTGAATTTGGAAGGCTTCAGAAAGAAGAAAGGACTTGCACTGTGACTTGAATGATGGATGGGATTTATGGAGGCAGAGAGAAAGGAGTGCATTTCAGGCCAGCAAAATTGGTTTAAGCAAAAGCATAAAATTAGAAAAGTTCAAGGCAGGTTAGGGCAGAGTTTAGCTGGAGTACAAAGCCAGGGAAGTGAATAGTTAGAGCTGTCTGCAAAGGTTGCAGTGATGGTCAAGGTCTTACACTGTCAAAATAAGCCATTTAGACTTCTGGTAGGCTGTGGGGAGTCACTGAAGTCTTCAAGTAGGAGAATGACAAGATTGAAGGAGTGCTTTATGACCAACTTGTCAGCAATATGAATGATGAATTGGCAAAAAAAGAGACTACAAGTAGGATGAATAATTAAAATTAAAAAGCTTCTATAATAGGAGAAATGGGGAAGATGATAAGAAGCTCAGCAAGAATGTTGGTACCAGTAGAAGGAAGGATCTGGGAAAGAAATGGAATCAGGAAACATTTGTGTGATGGTGGATTTTGTTTTCGGCATTCTTGAGGAGTTTATTTTGGCAGACCCAGGGTGAGAGGGCCCTGCACCTAGAAGAAGGTGTTGGATCTCTTGGTGGTGGAGTGTAGCTTGTGCTGGCGATGTGCGACCCAGTAGGACAGTGGGAACTTAATCTTGGAGTTATGGAACTGCTTGGTGGGTAGCCAATGGCACTTGCTGGCCAAGATCTCTTCCACCTTCATGATCTGAATTTAGGGGACCCAGGTACAGTGTCGGGCACCCATTTCTTGGTCTGTAGAATGGGGAGGAGACAAGATTACTGCATTCATTAGGTTCT
The DNA here is from genome assembly GCF_006542625.1 of Nomascus leucogenys. Lineage (NCBI taxonomy): Eukaryota > Metazoa > Chordata > Mammalia > Primates > Hylobatidae > Nomascus > Nomascus leucogenys. The sequence continues at coordinate 98,176,517 of NC_044385.1, forward strand.
GGGCATTTGGCAAACCTATCAAGTGCCTGCTCAATGACCTCGCACATCCTGTCAGGCACAGCAATTGCCTGAGGACCCCAACTTGGGGCTGACTTGGGGACCAAGTGGCTGCAGCTGCTGGTCCCAGCAGGAACTTGCCACAAGGGGTATAAAACCTCCAAATCCACTTTAAGGGGCACGACCACAGCTCTCTAAAGGTGATGAGATCCTTCAATAGACATTGTGAAGAAATAATTGACAAACAATGGTGACTGGTAAGATCTAGGAGGCAAAGAACACCCATGACATCAAACTTTAGAACCTGAATGACTAAGACAGCATCTTACATTTGTGTAGCACACTAAAATTAATTTGCAAAACATGTTCATCCTGGAAATAAAGAAATGGAACCTCTGATAGTAAACATTATCCCCTTGGAGGATGATACAAAATGTTCTTTCGACTACCTAGTAGATAATTTAAAGGTGCTACTAGGCTCATGTGCTCCTGCTCAGCTATGGAACATGGCTCCTTATAGTTCCTCATACTTATACTGAATCATCCATTCCTCCTTTGATCAAGCATGGATTGAACTGGGCTGGGTGATGAAGACTGCATGGGGCCCATTCTGGACCATGCAAACCCAGAAATCTGGAATTGAAATCTGGAAGAGTGTCAGCTGCAGGTCCTGGAAGACTCAGGGCTTAGAGAGACATTTTTGGGACTCTATGAAGATGCTATGTAAATATAATAGACTAAAGAGGGTGCAAGAGGAAGAGTAAAGGAGGGAAGAAAGGAGAATGAGGAGGAGGAGGAGGTGGAGGAGAAGAAGAAACTGGCAGATATGCAGAAAAAAAAAATGACAAGACACCACTTAAAACTACAGAGGAGGGAGTACCTGCCTTCGTCTGGCTTACTTGACCAGTTCCCTGCTCCCTAGTGAGATCCAGCAGCTCTTCCTGCCTGTAGTTCATACCAATACTCTATATCCTTCCTCACATGTCTCCTTTTGCTTAACCTAGTTTAAACTGGTATCTATGTCTTGCAACAAAATTATCCCTGGCAAAGAAAAATTCATCCTACTATCTCAAGGTGTCATGAACCGAAAGAGAACAGCCAACGAGAGAAGCTGACTTTAAGAGTAGATAACCAGGGAGAAGGGGTACGGTTTCAAACATATTTATGCATCTAAGTGTGTCATTGGAATTACAGGAGTGAAGCTAGGGCAAAAGTTGCAAATGTTGATTTAGTTCTCAGTAAGTAAAGATGATGGTAGAAATTCTCTTACCAGTGAGCATGGAGTAACAGAAGACAGAGACCCTTGCCAGGAAGGGGAAGAAAATGTGGTAGAAGTTGTCCAAGAGTTTGCCAGATTTCCAGGAAAGATCCTTTAAAATGAGATGCAAAAAGGAGAAAAGCCATGCTTGCCCTGAGCCATTTTCTTTACCAAAGAAACAAAAAACACATCTCTTTTGAAATAAAACGGCTTATAAAACAAATTTTATGAAAATGAATAGCTTCTTTTAACGAGGGCAAAAATAAGTAAACGTGGGTTAAATCTCAGCTGTTAAAAGTTAAAGCTTAAAATTTTATTTTGACCATAATCTTTCTATGTCAATTTCTGGAAACATCATCACATCTGCAATGGACCAACCTCTTCTCTCACAGAAGCTGAAGTTCATCTTTTTCCATGAACTCTTCCCACGCAGTAACAGTAAAGTAGTGCAGTCTATGGTCTTAAACACGAAGAACATTTCAAGACTACCCTAAATAAACACATATATATGTTTGAGATGGGGTGTTACTATGTTGCTCAAACTAGTCTAGAACTCTGGGCTCTAGCAATCCTCCTACCTCAGCCCCCTGAGTAACTGGGATTACCAAATAGACATGTTTTTAATTGAATACTAATGTCTTAATTATACTTTCATGCACTATTTTTAAGTCTTATAATGACAGTTAGGAACAGGTTTGACATGTCATTTGACAGGAATGTTACTGCATCAACAATATTCAGCATGTGCCTGCTATGTGGAGTGGGGCAAGAAAAAAATTAATCAGTTCTAAGAACCTCGAAGCAGGACTGTTTGATGCTCAAGGTTCCGAATTTAGCACCATGCTGGAAGTGCATTTGTAGTTTTGATTCTTAAATAATAGTGCAAGAAACTCTCTAAAACTATTATTACACTTTACCTAAAGTCCTGGATCTATCTTTAAAAAAATAATTTGTTTTCAGCAAGTCTCTAAGCACTGTGTGGAATTCAACTAAATCATGTAATTCTGGTCTGCTACATGTATGTTAGGGGAAATGTGTCCTCTTTTAAATACAAATATATTGAACTTTAGCTCAGGTACAGAACGGAAATTTTGTAAATAATGTCAGTGTAGTTCTCTTATTTCAGAGGTTAAAAAAGAAACTGTTTAAACCACAAAATAATCAAAGAGTTAATCTTGTTTTATTATTATAGGAGCAAAACCCACTGGCAACCTTTAACTATGTTAATTTTCAAACTTTCAAGTCCTTACTCAAACCACAAAGCCAGCAAACTAAAGGTAACCAAAGGGGCTGTTTGGTAAAGACAGAAATGAACTATGCCTTTTGAAGTGTTTCCAGGGAAATGTGTTTGGAATATTTAAGTCCCAAGTGAGTTACAAAGGTTATTCATTCACAAGTGAGATAAATTCATAGCTGTCAAATTGTCTGGATTCTCTGTGTGATCACCAGGGCTTCAAATCATTTATTTTTTTCCAGCAAAAGTTCAATATTTTCACAGCTTCAAATTTGATCGTACTTTATAATTTGGAAATAAAGAATTGCTTCTCTTCCTCACCTGCTCACTGAAGCAATAAAAGGCTATGAGTATATTAAAGCATTTTTTTCTCTTCCATTGTATTTTATTTCTTTAGTATAAAGTCAAATGTTTCTAAATTGGATGTTTCTACTAGTGAAATAACTGGATGTAATTAACAAACAGTCCAGTTTTACCAAACATATGGGGTAGGGAACTATTGTAAATATAAATTTTCTATTTGACTGTGCTTTCTGGAATAATTGAAAATAAAATAATAGTTCAAAAGCCTCCCTATATAAGTTTTGCCTTTTTTTCTCTCTCTTTTAAGAACTATCAGAGGTAGTTCAGAAAGAGAGGAAGAATTCTATTTTAATTGCTTGGTAACACTAAAATCAGGAGTTCAAAGGAGGGTAAGAATCCTCAAGAAAGACAACAAGGTCGATAAGATACCTCTTAACAAAATACTTCAGAGGAGACAGGAATGAGCTGTGACTACTGGCCTGGTTAACTTTAGATTCTTTTCAGCTCCAAACATACAGGAGAGGAGACAGCTCCAGGGAACACTAACCAGGCCTGACCTCCTCTGCTCCCAGAGGTAAACAAGGAGCTCGGAGTGCTCTGAGGCAGAGTGATAAAGCCACATACTTATACATACACCTCTTTGGCAAAGAAAGCCAAAGAAAGCAGCTTATAAAAACTGCTCTGTAAGTCCAGACATTTCTGACTCTAGTGAGAAGAGAGAATCATTACCACTCACAATGTCTTACTGATGACCTACTAAGTAGAAAGCAAAATAAGATGTGATCCTTGCCTCAAGCAACATGTAATATCTTGGGGGATGCCAAGCATATATTGAAAAAAAAAAGCTTAGTTACACTTTATAACAGCAAATGTGAAGTAAAGGGGCACTTGCTGGAGTAACAATAATTGCTGGAGGAATTTGAAATGAGCCAGAAGGAAGGAGAGCACTGAGCTAAGTGGAGAGGAAGGGAAGGAATTGTAGGCAAAGGAAAAGAAGCCATGAAGTTATGCAGGTTGGGTTTGAGAAATTATGAATAGACCAGTTAGGCTGCAGCAGAGGACCCATGCAGAGACATAGTGTGATAGTGGGACAGAAGGTTGGGAAGCAGATAAATGCTAAATAAGAGAGAAGTTAACAGGTTTGGGGCATTGTGCAGAGCCCCTGAAAGCCTTTACTAGAAAGATATCATATGTGAAGTTGCATTTTTATTTAATTATTTATATATTTATTTGAAAGAAGGTCTCACTCTGTCACCCAGGCTGGAATGCAGTGGTGCTATCATAGCTCACTGCAGCCTCAAACTCCCAGGCTTAAAGTGATCCTCCTGCCTCAGCCTCCAAGTAGCTGGGACCACAGGCGCACACCACCAAGCCCAGCTAATTTTTTTATTTTTTGGTAGAGACGGAGTCTCACTTTGTTACCCAGGATGGGATGTTGTATTTTTGAAACTATTTTTCTGATATTAATCTACAGGATGGAGAGATAAGGAGACACATTAGAAGGTTATAATAGACATGAAATGATAATGATTTGGAGTTGAAGTGTGCTATGAGATGAAGGAGGAGATGAATGGCTAAAACTTATCAAGTTTTTAGCCACGCTGTTAATGTCAGACACGTTGCTAAGCATTGTAAGATACACGAATATGAAAGAAAGGACTTAAGACTAACAAAAGGTAACAGATAAGGTCAAGTCTAGGATCACTTTTTGAACAATGACATCTTCTGCATACAAGAGAAATATCTTCTTTGATGAATGATGGAATATTTACCCAAATAAATCCAGCATTCAATTAGAGGCTCAATTAAAAGTTCAAGTCATATTCAATTTTCTGTTTGATAGTCAAGCAAAATTAGATGTGATCTGAGATATAACAGACATAAATAATCATATATATCTAGTATATATACAAGATTTTGTCCTGTAAAACAATTTACACAAGATTTTTAAAAGACCAAATATTGTTTTTTGATATATTTCCCAACACTGCCCAACATTAGTTCAGGTGTCTCACACTTCACTAATATTTACGATCTTTCATTGTTTATAAATCAAATGATATTTTAATGACTTTAAAGAAGATGACTTTCAAGAGATCCAATTGTGAATCACTCTGTAAACTGAAAGGACTTTTTGTAATAGGGATTTACTTATATTCAGAAATTAAAGTCTTACTATAAGGAAAGATCATCTGTCTGTACAGTCTCTTAAGTTCTTTGCCCAAAAAACTGAGCAAATCTCAATCCAAACAAAAATGAGAAAAAAAAAAAAGAATGAACCCATTGTGGGCAACCTGAGTCCGATAGATTTATTAGCTCAAGGTTAGTAGAAATGGTATCTTATCTGAAGGCAAGATCACATTTAAAGGTTTGCTTTTAATTTGTAGTTCAAGAATATTATAAAATATTTTTAAAACACAATTATTAACTTTTTTTCAGGAAATGAGAATGATTATCACTGGACCCAATTTTAAAATATAATTATGAAAAAATCATACAATAATGCATATATGATCAAGAGTATCCAAACTAGGTATAGTATAAGATACAGTAGACTTGAACAGTAAAAGTGGGCAGTAAATAACTTATTACTAAAGGAATATGAATAGTGGCATAAGTAGAATATATATATATATATATATATATCTTTTTTTTTTTTGAGATGGAGTTTCACTCTTGTTGCCCAGGCTGGAGTGCAATGGTGCGATCTCGGCTCATTGCAACCTCCGCCTCCCAGGTTCAAACGATTCTCCTGCCTCAGGCTCCCAAGTAGCTGGGATTACAGGCAGGTGCCACCACGTGGTTTCGTGGTTTCACAGTGTTGGTCAGGCTGGTCTTGATCTCCTGACCTCAGGCGATCGGCCCACCTTGGCATCCCAAAATGCTGGGATTACAGGCATGAGGCATGGCGCCAGCTCCATGTGACTTCTTTAACTTCTTAAACCTCAGTTCCTTCTCTTTAAAGTACACAGATAAAAGGCAACAACTTTTTTTGTTGTTAAAAAAATAAAAAAATAAAGATAATGTATTTAAGCACTTAGTGCAGAATTGGGCCCACAATAATTAATAAATGAGTTATTATTATTATTATATAGAATTAGTTCATAAGTATCTGTAGTTTCCTATGAAATTACCTGTCAGGAGCAAATTAGCTCCTTCTTATTGAACTTTTACTTTTAACATACCCCGTCTGCTATCATAAAATAGTTTGAGGAAGCTTACAATTAAAGATATGTGTTCAATACTGTCGTAAAAATATAGATTTAAAAATTTTCACCTACAGTGTAGGAAATGGAAGTGAGTATGATTACTATATTTGAACCCTTTCTGTGTTTCCTGACTGCAAAAGAAGGAACTAAAAATATTAAGTTGTACAGGTCATAATTTTTAAGATAGTTATTCAGGAAGAACAATCAAAATGTAATATATTTGGATAGCACTTTCTAAAATGTTTCTCCCTACAACGTTTCATGTGGTTTTCCAAAACTTCTGCGAGTCTGCTGACCAGCTATGACCCCCAATTTTATATATAAGGAAATTAAGGCCCAGAAAGGTCACAGAGCTAAGAAGAAACAGAGCTAACACTTGAATCCAAGTTTGGAGAAAATTATACACACAAAAATTAACATAGCTCTGAGCTCCCTGTAAGTAAAGACAAAAATGGGTATGGGGTGAGGGCATGCCTCCTGTTATCTGATAAAATATCTAATAAAAGGAAGCCTGCTTTGAGCTAGTAGATACCAGCTTTTTCCTTCCATTAATACTAAGACAAATTAGTAACACAGATATACATTCAAGAGGCTTTCGACCACAAAAGTGAACTGTGATTTTAGTAGAAGTCTAAAACAAATTGTAGACATGTTTATGTTTTTTATATGTCTCTTTATTATATAGCCTAAGGGAGCAATTTTAAATTGGTTCTGTGAAGGAATTATTTTTAAACAGCAGATTGTAGGAGCAATACTTTCTAGGTTAATGCTATTCTATCAAGAAAGATTTATTGAGAGCCTACTATGTGCCAGTATCTATGGTAGATAGTGAGTATACAGAGATGAAAGTTATGATGCCTGCCCTCCAAGGTCTAACAGTCCAGTGGTGACATTCAATTGCGATAAAACACTCTGCTGGTGATGGAGAGCTGTGCAAACGCAGAGGCAGTAGTGAATGACAGACAAGCTAAATGTGCAACATGGCCTCAGAAAGTCAAGGACTTGAAACTTCAGAAGACATTTGCCAAGTGAACAAGAGCAGAACAGGTTTTGCAAACAGAAGAAAGGGCATGTGCAAGGGAACAGAGGCAAGAGGTGTAAGGGGGTGCAAGGGCTTCCTAAAGACTAATGAGTTCAGTGTTCCCTGAACTTTAATAAGACAGAAGGTAGGTGGTGGGAGAGAGGTTGAAGCAACACACAGTGGTCAGATGGGGCTGCTTATGCCTTGCAAGGCATGTAGTTTGCTCGTTGAGTAACTGCAGCTCACCAATGTCTACTGCACAGGGAATGGACATGCTCTGATGAGGATCCCAAGTATTATGTCAATTCACTAGATGACCAGTCTGCCAATGTGTTAAATTTTCAGATTTTATCAATTTGCCAAAATCATGTTCCTTTTATCTATTTATAAAGTTTACAGAGGTTTATGACTTGCTAATTGACTTGTTTTCGTTTGGAGTTTATAACAGCATTTCAAAGAATGTGCAGTTTGCATCTGATGCTGGGACACAGACAAATTAGGCAAATTAGGAGCTATGCTAGGGAGAATAGGCCTTTGCCAGGAAAAGAGAGAAGGATGCATGGCCCATGACACCAATCCTGGAGAGGAAGTTTCCTGAGAAGTTGACTTGGGGGAGGTTGAGGCTGAGAAGACTACACAGATTCAGGGCCAGAAAGAGAGATTAAGGAACCAAGAGAGGACGTTGGGGAGAAGAAATTGGACAAATGGGGGATCAGAGAACAAGGCTAGAATCAGCAAAGGAAAATAAAAGAATAGAGGAGAGAGGACAGGGGTAGGGAAATGTCTGAGGGCCATGGCATCCCACAGCCCCCAGGGACCTACAATCTATACCAAACAACTGAGGTAAACAGCTTTGTGGTAAATGGAATATTTGGCAAATTAGACATTCATGAATTTCATTTCCAGTAAATTCACTTTTGGCTAATTGATTTTTCTCCAAAAGGACAGGTACCAGTATAGAATATTCAAGAACAGGAGATTTCTAAGACTATAAATGGAAAGAGAAAGTAGAGTCATAAGAGTTTTTGTTTTTCAAGTGGGAAATGAATACATTCATGGGTGAGGAGAAAGAGTTAAAAATCGAACATACCAAAAAGAGAAAGAGGCCAGGGGTGGTGGCTCACACCTGTAATTCCAGGACTTTGGGAGGCAGAAGCAGGCAGATCACTTGAGGTCAAGAGTTCAAGACCAGCCCGGGCAACAGGACAAAACCCCATCTCTACTAAAAATACAGAAATAGCCAAGCATGGTGGTGCATGCCTATAATCTCAGCTACTCAGGAGGCTGAGGCACAAGAATAGCTTTAACTCGGGAGGCAGAGGTTGCAGTGAGCTGAGATTGCACTGCTGCACTCCAGCCTGGGTGACAGAGCAAGACTCTGTCTTGAAACAAAAAAAAAAAAAAAAGAGAGAGAGAGAGAATATTTTTGTGGGAAGATATTCCAGTTATTATTGCTATAGAGCAAGCTTTCCCAAAACCTAGTGGCTTAATAAATGATAGCATTTATTTTGTTCACAAAGCTATAATTTGGCCAGGGCTTGGCAGTGACAGCTCATCCCTGCTCCACCCAGGGTCAGCTGGAATGGCTCAAAGGTGAGGGACTAAAATTACTGAAGACTCATTCACTCGTGTCTCGCAGTTGATGCTGGCACTTGTCTGAGGGTCTTAGTTTTTTTCCACATGGTTTTCTCCATGTGACCTCTCTGCATGGGCTAGAATGCTTCCTCTTCCATTGTGGTTGAGTTGAAAGACAAACATCTAGAAAGAAAGAACCAGGCAGAAGCTAAACACACGCCTTTCTAACCTAGTTTCACCAGTAAAACAATATCACTTCTACTGTATTCACAGGACTATCCAGATTCAAGAAAAGGAAACACAGACGCCATCTGTGATGGTTAATATTACGTGTCAACTTGATTGAATTGAAGGATGCTTAAATAGCTGGTAAAGTATTGTTTCTGGGTGTGTCTGTGAGGGCGTTGCCAGAGGAGACTGACATTTGAGTCAGTGGACTGGGAGAGGAAGACACATCCTTGGTATGGGTGGGCACCACCCAATCGGCTGCCAGACCAGCTAAAACAAAGCAGATGGAAGAAGGTGGGATAAGCTGGCTTGCTGAGTTTTCTGGATTCCATCTTTCTCCCCTGCTGGATGTTTCTTGCCCTTGGACATCAGACTCCAGAGTCTTCGGCCTTTGGACTCTCAGACTAACACTAGTGGTTTGCCAGGACTCTCAGGCCTTCAGCTACAGATTGAAGCCTACGCTGTCGACTTCTTTACTTTTGAGGCTCTTGGACTCGGAATGAGCCACTGCTGGGTTTCTACCTCCTTAGCTTGCAGATGGCTTATCATGGGACTTCACCTTGTGATCATGTGAGTTAATTCTTAATAAACTCCCTTTCATATATACACCTACCCTATTAGTTCTGTCCCTCTGCAGAACCCTAATCCACCATCCTTTAATAGAAGAATATCAATATCATATTATAAAAAGAATACAAGAATACAAAATAATATATATTCCAAATTGTTGTATTCTTTATATATATATATGTACAAAATATATATATTACACATAGATGTATGTGTGTGTATGTATTTCACCATTTTAGACAAATACAGTCTGTTACCCACACTCACTGAAGTGGCTTAAAAAAAAATAGCTCCAGAACAGAGATGAAACAGCCTTGCATTGGCAAGAGGATAGTTTTTCTGTTAGGCAGGGGCTAGGCCAGGAATTCAGCTGACTGTGAGCCGATTTAAAGAGAACAAGGAGAACCAGGAAAGCTATGCAAGCCAGGTTTAGGCCTTTCTTTCCCCCCATCTAAGTTTCAGATGGTATCTTAGTCCTGCAATTCTCCTCCTTTACCTTAAATTCAAGTTCAGGAAATTATAATTTGTTGCATTTTGCTGAAAGTTTCCATCACACTTTAAAATATTAATATTTGACCCTGAAGTCTTCCTTTTTATACTATAATTATTAGCAGGTATAAAGGAAGTCCCAGCATAGGTATCTGGAGGATCTAATTTTCACCATTCCATACTCTTCATGGGGAAGAAACAATAAAAGGTCAGAAATTGAGTCAAAAGAACAGAAAATGTAATAGAAGTTTTATTTTAATCCTAGTCTGCCCTGGTCTTTCTCCAGTATCTCCAGTTATCACTATCTGTTGTAGTCTCTCTGAGGTGTGAAATACTTGCCACATCTTTCCAGAAATGAAGAAGAACCATCCTTAAATAACTGCATATTTAATCATGCCTAATGCTTACCACTAAAGTAATGTCAGAATTTACAAATTGCTCACACGTAGTAACACTGATCTCATTTTCTTTTTCTTTGATGTCTATTGTTCTCACCTTAGAAATCATAAAGAATGTTTTCTAGATTTAATGATTTCTGCAACATCTCATTTATTTCAGAGACATTAGAGTTAGTATCTATTTATTTCTTTATCCCTAGGTCCAAAGGAAATTAAGTGTTGTAAAAAAGGTAGATATAACAAGGAGAAATATTATTTTCTATATCCAATAAGCTCAGAGACAAGAACAACCTTTTCTTAACCTGTTATGGAAGGTCACGGCAAGTAGCCTTGCTAATGGGCAAATTGTTGAACTTTTAGGAAAGGTTTAAAAGCACCGAGGTTTGGAGGGTTGAACTTCCAGAGACCATATAGATCTGCTGGCAGAATTTCTCAGCAGAGTGTGAATGTTAAAAGGGGAATTATGGATGTGACAAGCAGAGCACTTAGAGGTTTGATGTTTTCAACCCTTCAAAAAGGGTTTGATGCAATATTTGGCTACTAGAACACCTAGGAAAAGTCTGTACATGATCCTTTTCCATCCTAAGAGGAAAGTTTATTCTATATCAAAAAAGATTAGCAAAATCATTATATCATCTACAAATCTGCTGTGGCTGTCAGTCCCTTTTTTTTCCTGTTACATCAGAGAAAGTATCTCTTCTCAAGATCAATAATCAGTGCCTCTGAATGAGCTCCAGATCCCTTTCTTTCTCATCTTGTTAAACATTATTCATCAGCTATCTTTCTTGTATCTTCAACTTCTCCACCTAGACCAACTCATTCTTACCACAGCAGCAATGGGTTCTAATGTTCTCACATCTTTAAAAACATCATTCTCCTTTGACCTCATATCTCCCCATCCTCTTCCAATTGCCATTCCTTTGCTCTCTCCCTGTCATACTTAAACTTCTTGAAAATATTGCCTCCAAACCCTGCATCAAAATTCTTACCTCCTATTCACTCTTCAAACTCCCTGATATTATTTCCATTCCTAAAATCACACTGAAATTAATTTTGCCAAGGAGGGCACAACTTTCACCTTGCAAATCTAATTGACTTCTTCTATCCTCATTCTTAAACTCTCACTAGCAGTCAACAGAACTGGCACTCAATCCTTTTTGAAACGTGGCTGCTAGTACTTCCTAGTGTCTTTTTAGCCAGCTACTTCTACTCTCCTGACTTCCAAAAGTTGAAGTTCTTCTGGGCACTATGTGGGACATCTTCCTGTATACACTCTTTATTAGGAGATTAAAATTTTCAGTACCATCATTGTGTCAGCAACATCTAAAACCTCCATCTCCAGCTTAGACCATTCTGAGGATCCCAAACTCACATACCCAATGATTTATTTAATATCTCTCCTTCTCCGATTGGATGTCTCATAAACAATCTAAATTTAATGTGCCCCAAACTCAAATTCTATACATTCCCTGCCTCCAAAATGCTCACTTCTTAGTCTTTCCTGTCTCTGAAAATGGCACCATGATCTATTCAGTGTCCACAAACAAGTGTTTGACACTTCCCTCTCTTTCAAACCCACAGCTAGTCTATACTCAAGCCCTGTCTGTTCCAACTACATACGTGTCTTGGATCACTCCATTGCTCTAGATTCTTTTCTAATTGAAAAAGAAATCACAGAAAATGTTGAACACATTCTCTTCTTTTTCCTATGTACTTTGAATTCCTTGGGAGAAGTCCAGTCTATTTTAAATAAATGATGTAAACAAATAAGTTCAATGCAACATATTAACCTTGAAGTTTTGGTTATCAGTGCTTTTCTCTATGGGGAACTCATATGCTGTTTCAAACTTCAAAGCTAATTTTTGAGAGGAAGATATATTTTCTCATAGAACTCCAAAAGATTTGTATCAGAAATGAAGAAATGATTTCGGTTTTTTAAAGTTTCTTATATGGTGTCTTCAAAAAATAAATTTAGTTTTTTGTTCAAAAGATGTCTGAATGTTACTTCATTCTACACAACATACAATTATATATTACCCTTCACCTCCTGAAACTTTCTGCTAGATAGAATTAAGAGTCATTTACTCGTCCCGAAGTAAAAGCAAGCCCTATGGGTCAAATTCCATCCACCTCTTCCCCTATGGAGAGTGAAGAGATTTTCAATCAAAGAAGGAAAGAAGGGAATGAAGGAAGGAAGAAAGGAACGGGGGAAGAGAAAAGGAGAGGGAAGGAAGAGGAAGGAAGGAAGGGAGGAAGGGAGGGAGGGAGGGAGGGAGGGAGGAAGGGGAAAAAGGAAAAAATGAAAAGTTTTATCTAATTAGCTAACCTCAAAAGCTAATAAGATCTTATTTCTTGTCAGTAAGAAATTTGAGAAATGGGATTTAAAAAGAAATAGCTAAGTTCATCTGCCATCATTAGGCACCTGAAATGAAAATGAAAGATTTGACTAATTTATTCAAGTCAAAAAATAAGGATTGCATTCTGCTTCCAAAGTACCATTGTGCTATGAACTGTACAATTCAAGTTCATTGCATGATGTAGAAGTGATCAGATTGAATTGTCTTCATTGTATGCCCTTAATCATAAAGAGTCTGTGTGCCTTTGAAAGAAGAGGAGTTTAGAATAACAAGAGCATGGAGACTTCTTTTATTTTAATGCATTCAGATGACTGAGTCACAGAAACTTGTTGAAGATATTTATTGAGCTGCTACCTCACATGAAGGACTTTTTGGAATTAATAGGCTCTGAGAGACCCAACTTGTCAGACCCCCAGTGGCTCAGAAGATTGTACATCTTTGTGAATATGACAAGACATCCAAGCACCCTGAACCTGAGACTGCAGGGGAACAAGAAGCATTGCTGATTTTTTCAACGCACGAGTATGCAGACTCCATGTGGACATGTGGACTGAGCAGATGGCAGCTGAGGATGGCACTTGCTTCCCATCCCTGAACATTCAGAGCTCAAAATATCCAAAAATTCTGAACAATTACAGAATTGATGAAAATGACACCATAATTTTAGAAGAGATTCATGGAGTGTAATAAATACAGATCATGCTAATGTTTGTGGTTGTCTAGAGGTAACATCCAAACAAGCAAGTGTCCACTCTATCACAGCATCGTTCAACCCCACAAGAAAAAAATCGGGTGGATTGTGACCACCTAGAAGATAAAGTATCCCTGGAAATGTAACTTAACTGATATTTAAATCCATTTGATCTCTTTGAAATATTTGGCTCTGAAAGTATTTTTCTTGCTGTAGTGAATTCTGCTGGTGTACTAGCCAGACCCCTTGGCAAGGACTGGTATGCTCATCCCCTAGTTGGTGTTGTTGTTGACTATTAATGGCATGGAACTAAAACCTTTCCCAAGTAATTGCCCTCAGCTGAGCAAGAGCTGCCTAACCTAGGAGGCTATGCACCCCCCACCCACACTCCTGGGGACAGATCACAGCTAATAACTTCCTGGGGGCAGAGATGGGCTTGTTTCAAGGAACAACTTAATATCACAATTCATGCCCTGCACAATTCCTCAGGGAATAGGCTAAAGCTAGACTTCATCTAAAACTGCATCTTAGTTTAAGTGCCTTCCACTCCCTATCCCATCCCTCACTCTTTTCCTCCTAAGAAAATAAATAATACCCACAAGAATTTGTCTCAAGACCTGCTTTTAGAAAATATGAACTAAAACAGTTGGTGCTAGGAGTGGTCCTAGGAAACAGTTTTAAGGTTAAGATGCTGAAATTGAATTATTTGCCAGCCAGCTGGACAAAGGGCCCATTACTTGTGGTAGTCGGAGTACTGATGATCCCTGGCAGGTTATAAATAAATTATACTTGTGATGAACTGGGACAGAATATAAGCAAGAGGAAAAACACTGGCTCATGCCACATTTCTGGTGTTTGAGGGGAACAAAGGAAATAATCATTATAAGGGTTGTGGAATTAGGAGGCTATTGCCACAGAAGCTTTGAGAAAGGAAAAGGGCAGGATCAGGGCAATCAATCAGCAATTCAAAGCAAAGTGTTAAAGTGAGAGGACCCCTTTAGAGACATTTAAAGAAACACTCATATGAGATGTCCCAGTGCTAGGGTAAATCCACACATTGTTAAGCTATTGCCTGAAGTTACCTAAACCATCAGGACAATCTACAGGCTATCACGCTGCCCTATTACATTGATGACATCCTGTTATTTATACCTACAAACAAAAAGTGTCAAGTACTTTTTTTTTGTTTTTTGGAGACATTCTCACTCTGTCGCCCAGGCTGGAGTGCAGTGGCGCAATCTCTGCTCACTGAAAGCTCCACCTCCCGGGTTCACACCATTCTCCTGCCTCAGCCTCCCGAGTAGCTGGGACTACAGGCGCCCGCCACCATGCCTGGCTAATTTTTTGTATTTTTAGTACAGACGGGGTTTCACCGTATTAGCCAGGATGGTCTCGATCTCCTGACCTCGTGATCCACCCGCCTCGGCCTCCCAAAGTGCTGGGATTACAGGTGTGAGCCACCGCGCCCAGCCAAAGTGTCAAGTACTTTGGATACCTTGGTAAAACACACCAGATAGTGGGAGATAAACACAACACGATTCTGAAGGCTGATTCGTTAATGAAATTTTCAGGAGTTTGGTGATCTGAGGCATGCCACGACATTTTTTTCTCCTAAAGGGCAAAATTATTGCACCTTGTACCTCATATCTTAATAAAGATACACACTTAGTAGACGTGACTAG
This sequence comes from Nomascus leucogenys, assembly GCF_006542625.1. Lineage (NCBI taxonomy): Eukaryota > Metazoa > Chordata > Mammalia > Primates > Hylobatidae > Nomascus > Nomascus leucogenys. The sequence goes on from NC_044385.1 coordinate 98,191,529, forward strand.
ACTCTGGAGGGGTAGCATATCAACACTTGAATTAATGTTCTGACCCAGTCATGGGGTCAGGGGAGATACAAAAGGCAGCTACTTTTTGAGTGGGACCCAAATCAAGAAAAGAGTATTAAATCCAATGCAGGCTATGATACAAGCAGCCTGACTATTTGGGCCACATGACCCAGCAGATTCCAGATACTAGAATAATTTGCGCTAGGAAAAGGTACCATGTGGTGTCTGTACCAAGCCCCAAAAGTAGGTTCACATGAAGATTCCTGGAGTTCTAAAGCAAGATGAAATCATTTCCAGCAAAGAACTATACACAACGTATGAAGGAGTTCTTGCCATACTGTCAGGCCTTGGTAAAGAAAAAACAGCCGACTACAAGATATCAAATCACCATGTAGCTATAACTACCCAAAATAAGCTGTGTATGTCAAATATAGCAAGTCATGTGGTTGAGTGGGATGAGAAGCACCAGGATCAGGCTCAAGCAGGTTCAAAGGGCATAACTAAGCTGCACAAGGAGGTACACAGATCCTTATATCACTCACTACCGTGACAGTGATGCCACTTGTTCAGATCACAGCTATTCTCTCATGGGGAGTTCCCTGTAATTGCTGACAGAGGAAGAAATAATCTGGACTTGATTCACAGGTGAGCCAGCCCAGTACATGGGTGCAATCCCAAAATGGATTGCTGCCACAACTACAAAGTGGCTGTGAAAGACGATGGTGAAGGGAAATTCTCCCAGTGGACAGAACTTCAAGTGTGCACCTGATCTTCTACTTTGTGTTGAGAGAAAAGTAACCCAAGATAAAGATATACATAAACTCAATAGCAATGATGAATGGCTTAGCTGGTTCAGCAGAGACCTAGAAAGATCAAGATGAAATATTTGGGACAAGGAGATTTGGGAGGAGCCATGTGGGAGAACTTACAGGAATAGGCTTAAAATGTGAAGAACTTTGTATCATGTACTATTGCACACTAGAAAGCAAATACTGCACAAGAGGCACTAAATAATCAAATGGAAAGGTTATGCAAGGAAAAAAGACAGAAAGAAGAAAAGAACAGTTATGCCTTAGCCAGTTGTTATCAGCCAAACTCCTTTAGCCAACCTAGTATTTGCACAATGGGCTTATGGAGAGACTAGTCATGGTGACAGAGATGGAGGCAATGCACAGATTCTCTTTAATCAAAGCTGATCTAGCTTCTGCTGCTGCTGAATGTCTGATCTGCTGGCAGCAGAGACCAATGTTAGGCTTCTAATACAGTACCACTCCTTCAGGGCACTTCTTTCTGCTCCCTTCATTCTGTTACACTCCTACCCCAAACTAAATGCCCTATGGTATGGATGCTGGTTATTTCAAAACATGCTTTCAACACCTAGAACAAGCTACCTGATGTTTTAAAAGTAATTATTTATCACATATAAGGGAGTTTCAATAAAGCTAGCAGTGGATTTCTTGACAGAAATGTTACAGGCCAGGAGAGATGATGTATTCAAAGTGCTTAAGAAAAAAAAAGCTGCCAACCAAGAATATTTTACTTGGCAAAGCCATATTTCAGAAATGAAGAAAAAATAAACACTTTCCCAGAAAAACAAAAGCTGAAGGAGTTCATCACTACCAGGCCAGTCTCACAAAAATTGCTAAAAGGAGTTCTTCAAGCTGAAAGAAAAGAATACTAATCAGTAACATGAAAACATATGAAAGTATAAAACTCACCAGTGAAAGTAAATACACAGCCAAATTCAGAATACTCTTATACTGTAGTGGTGACCTATAAATCACTTTTATTTTTACTAGGAAGGTTAAAATACAAAACTGTTAAAAAATAATAATAGCTACAATAAGTTAAGAAATACACAATATAAAAAATATAAATTGTGTTAAAAAATGTGAGGATAAAACTGTGGAGGTTTTTTATATGATCAAAGTTAAGTTGTTATAAATTTAAAATATCCTGTTATAACAATAACATGTTTTATATAAGCTTCATGTTAACCATAAGCAAAAAGCTATAGCAGACACACAAAAGATAAAAAGGAATCAAAACATACCTCCAGAGAAAGTCACCTAATCACAAAGGAAGATAGCAAAAGAGGAAGAAAATAAACAAAGGATCTACAAAACAACCAGAAAACAATAAAATGACAGCAGCAAGTCCTTACCTATCAATAATTACCCTGAATGTAAATGGATTAAATTATCCAATGAAAAACACAGAGTGGCTGAATGGCCTTTAAAAAAAAAAAAAAAGGAAAACAAGCCCCAACTATATACTGCCTACAAGAGATTCATTTCAACTTCAAGGACACACAGAGATTGAAAGTAAAAGAATGGAAAGATATCCCACACAAATGAAAACCAAAAGAAAACAGGAATAGCTATACTTATTTTAGATAAAATAGACTTTAAGTCAAAAACTGTAAAACAAGACAAAGAAGGTCATTATATAATGATAAAGGGATCAATTCAGCAAGAGGATATAACAATTGTGAATATATATGCACCCAATATCGGAGCACTTAAATATATAAAGCAAATATTAATAGATCTGAAGAGAGAGATAGACTGCAATACAATAATAGGAGGGGAATTCAATACTCGACTTTCAACAATAAACAGATCATCCAGACAGAAAATCAATAAGGAAACATTGGACTTGAACTATACTTTAGACCAAATAGACCTAACAGACATATAGAGACCATTTCCTCCAACAGCAGCAGAATTCACATTATTCTCAAGTGTACATAGAACATTCTCCAGAATAGATATGTTAGGCCACAAAACAAGTCTTAACAATTTAAGAAAATTAAAATCATATCAAGTATCTTTTCTGGACACAATGGCATGAAATAAAATTTCAGGAAAATTCACAAAGAGCTAGAAATAAACACTATACTCCTAAACAACCAATGGGTAGAAATTCAAAAGAAAAATTTTAAATATCTTGAAATAAAGAAAAATGGAAATACAACATACCAAACCTTATGGGATACGGCAAAAGCAGTTATTACAGGAAAGTTTCTAGCTCTAAATGCCTACACATCAAAAAAGAAGAAAGATCTCAAATAAACAACCTGATATTACACTTTAAGCAACTAGAAAGAGAACAAACTAAGCCAAAGTTAGTAGAAGGAAGAAAATAATAAAGATTAGAGCAGAAATAAATGAAATACAGGCCGAAAAACATAAGAAAAGATCCACGAAACTGAGTTGGTTTTTTGCAAATATAAAAAAAGTCAATAAACTCCTAACTAGACTAAGAATACAGAAGACTCAAATCAGAAATGAAAGAGGAAACATTATACCCCAGAAATATAAAGGATCATAAGAGACCACTATGAATAATTATAGGCCAACGAATTGGATAACCTAGAAAAAATGGATTAATTTCTACACATACCAAAGCTAAACATGAAGAAATGAAAAATATGAACAGACCAGTAATAAGTGACAAAGACCGAGTCAGAAATAAAAGTCTCCCATCAAAGATACACTCAGGACCTGATGGCTTCACTGCTCAGTTCTACCAAACATTTAAATAACTAACACCAATCCTCCTCAAACTCTTCTAAGAAATTGAAGAGGAGGGAATACTTCCAAACTCGTTTCATGAGATCAGTATTACCATGATACCAAAGCCAGATAAGGATACCATAAGAAAAGAAAATTATAGGCCAATATCCTTGATGAAAATAGATGCAAAAATTCTCAGCAAAATACTAAAAGAACATTAAAATAATAACAATGTTAAAAGGATCATTCATCATAATCAAGTGGGATTTATCCCTGGATACAAGGATGATGCAACATTTGCAAATCAATGTTACGTACTGTGACACACTACAGTAACAGAAAGAAGGGTTAAAGAATATGATTATCTACATAGATGCAAAAAAATGCATTTGTCAACATTTAACATCCTTTCATGAAAAAAATTCTCAAGGTAGTTGGAGAACAAACATACCTCAATACAATAAAGGCCATATATAACAAGCCCACTGCTAACATATACTCAAGGCTGAAAAGTTGCAAGCCTTTCCTCTAAGATCAGGAACTGACGTGGTTTGGTTGTGTCCCCACCCAAAATCTCATCTTGAATTGTAATCCCATAATCCCCACGGGTCAAGGGCAGGACCAGGTGGAGATAATCAGATCATAAGGGCAGTTTCCCCCATTCTATTCTTGTGATAGTGAGTGAGTCTCATGAGATCTCATGGTTTTATAAGCATCTGGTATTTCCCGTGTGCACTCATTCTCTCTCCTGCTACCCTGTGAAGAGGTGCCTTCTGCCATGATTGTAAGTTTCCAGAGTCCTCCCCAGCCCTGCAAAACTGTGAATCAATTAAACCTCTTTTCTTTATAATTACTCAATCTCAAGTATTTCTTTGTAGCAGCATGAGGATGGACTAATACAGGAACAAAACGAGGATACCCACTCTCACCACATCTATTCAACATAGTATGGGAAGTCATAGGGCAATTAATCAAGAGAAAGAAAAAAAGGTATCCAAATCAGAAAGAAAGAAGTTAAATTGTCTCTGTTTGTAGACCCCATGATCTTATATATAGAAAACCCTAAAGACTCCACCAAAAAAACAGAATAAATTTAGTAAAGTTTCATAATACAAAATCAACATTAAAAAATCAGTAGCATTTCTATTTACTAACAGTAAACTCTCTGAAAAAGAAACCAAGAAAACAATCCCATTTACAATAGCTATTTATAATAGCTACCAAAAATACTAAATACTTAGGAATAAAATCAATCAAGGAAGTGAAAGATCTGTACACTGAAAACTATAAAACACTGATTAAATAAATTAAAGATGACACAAATAAATAGAATTATATCCTGTGTTCATGGATTGGAAGAATATTGTTAGAATGTTTATACTACCCAAAGAAATCTACAGATTCAATGTAATCCCTATCAAAATCCCAATGACATGTTTCATATGGACAAAATAATCCTACAATTTGTATGAAAAGACACTAAAAGCCAAAGCAATCTTGAGCAAAAAGAACAAAGCCAGAACCATCACATTATCTGATTTCAAAATCTACCACAAAGCTCTAATAATCAAAACAGCATGGGGCTGGCATAAAAACAGATGCATAGGCCAATGGGACTGAATAGACAGTTCAGAATTACATAAATCCATGCATTCAGAATCCATTAATTTTTGATAAACATGCCAAGAACACACAATGGAGAAAGGAAAATCTCTTTAATAAATGCTACTGGGAAAACCAGATATCCACATGCAGAAAAATGAAATTAAACCCTCAGCTTACCCCAAGTACAAAAAGCAACTCAAAATGGATTAAACGTGCAAATATAAGATGTGAAACTGGAAAATGACTGGAAGAAATATAGGGGAAAAGCTCCACAACATTAGTCTGAACAATAATTTTTTTCTACATGACCCCAAAAATACAGGCAACAAAAGCAAAAATAGACAAATAGAATTATATCTAATAAACTTCTGCACAACCAGGGACACAAACAACAGAATGAACAGAAACCCTACAGAATGGGAGAAAATACTTAACTATATACCTAAAATTGGTATTAATATCCAAATACAGAGGGTCCCCAACTTATGATAGTTCGACTTACCATTGTTCAGCTTTACAATGGTGTGAAAGCAATAGGCATTCAGTAAAAAAAAAAAACTTCTAGTACCCTTACAATCATTCTATTTTTCACTTTCAGTACAGCATTCAATAATTTGAGATATTCCATATGTTATTATAAAATAGGCTTTGTGTTAAATGACTTTGCCCAACTGTAAGCTAATGTAAGTGTTCTGAGCACGTTTAAGGTAGGCTAGGCTAAGCTGTGGTGTTTGGTAGGTTAGGTGCATTAAATGTATTTCCAACTTAGGACCCAGTGGGTTTACTGGGACGTAACTCCAGTAAGTCAAGGAGCATGTATGTGTAAGGAACTCAAACAATTTAATAGCAAACAAACAAATAGCATGATTAAAAAATGGGCAAAGAACCTGAATAGGCGTTTCTCAAAAGAAGACATACAAGCAGCCAACACATACGTGAAAAAATGCTCAACATCTCTATCAGAGAAATGCAAATTAAAATTACAATAAGATATCATCTTACACTTGCTAGAATGGCTTTATCAAAAGAGGAAAGATAAGTGTTGGTCAGGATATGGAGAAAAAAGAAAACTTGTACATTCTTGATGGAAATGTGAATTCTGATAGCCTTTAAGGAAAAGATTATGGGAAGTCCTCCAAAAATTAATAAAAGAGCTACATTATGATCCAGCAATCTTACTACCAGGTACATATTCAAAGGAGATGAAACAAATATATCAAAGAGATAGTTGTACTCTCATGTTCATTGCAGAATTAGTTACAATAGCCAAGATATGGAATCAACCTAAATGTCCATCAACAAAAAATAAAGAAAATACGGCATATATACAAAATGGAATACTAGTCAGCACACACACAAAAAAAGGAAATCCTAACATTTGTGACAGGATTTTGGATGAACCCAGAGGACACTATGTTAAATGAAATAAGCCAGAAAGACAATTACCATATGATCTCCACTTATGTGTAGAATCTTAAAGGTCAAACTCACAGAAGTAGAGAGTAAAATGGTGGTTACCAAAAGTGAGGGTTCGGGGGATTAGGGAGATGTTGGTCAAAGGATAAAAAATTTCAGTTAAACAAGAGAAATAAGTACAACATTGTGACAGTAGTTAATAGCAATGCACTGTATGCTTCAAAAATGCTCAGAGAAGCCAGGTGCAGTGGCTCATGCCTGTAATCCCAGCATTTTGGGAGCCTGAGGCAGGCAGATCACTTGAGGTCAGGAGTTTGAGACCAGCCTGGCCAACATGGTGAAACCCCGTCTCTACTAAAAATACAAAAATTAGCCAGGCGTGGTGGTGTCTGTAATCCCAGCTACTCAAGAGGCTGAGGCAGGAGAATCGCTTGAACCTAGGAGGCAGAGGCCGCAGTGAGCCAAGATGGCACCACTGCACTCCAGCCTGGATGACAGAGCGAGATGCCATCTCATTAAAAAAAAAAAAAAAAAAAAGGGAAGAAAGAAAAATGCCCAGAGAGCAGATTTTTTAAGTATTATCACCACAAATAAATATGTGAAGTAATTATTAGCTTGATTTCACCATTCCACAATGTATACAGATTTCGGAACATCATATGGCGCGCCAAAAATGTGTAACATTTTTATTTGTAAATCAAAAAAATAAATATTTGGATAAAGGGGGGAATTAATTAGTATTTTTTTAAACGAATAAATCCATTATATTCCTAGCTGCAGGATTATGTGCTGTGTGTACATGGGAGCAAGAGGAGTTAATACGGGATTTTTTTTCTTTGTTTTCTTGCCTCGAATGTAGTTGTGTGAGATCATGGTTCCTGGTTGCAGCTATCTTGTCACCCGAGGCAACAAGCATTAGGAAAGCAATGCATCTTACTGAGTATGGCAGGGCAAGAGGGCATGAACAGCCTGGGTCTTTAATAATGTTACTGAACTGCTGCATTTGACCTGAAATCACCTACACCAGAATTCTTTATATGTAAGATAATGATGTTCTTAGTGCTTATGTTACAAGGTTCAAGCTTGAACACTGGATATTCTCTAACTTGTTTCTGAATAAACCCTCTCAAGCTCTTAAGTACAGTACATTATTTATTAGAATTTTAAAACACTTAATTTTTTTTAGAAACCATATCTATAGTAAAAGCATAAAAATACATAAGAAAGGGATGCATAATTATTTTGAAATAGTGGCTCCTCTAGGTGGAGGGAAATTATATCAGGGAGAAGTACAAAAGGAGACTTCATCTGTATCTATGATGTATAATTTATTTCCTTTTCTAAAATCTTGAAGTAAATATACCATCCGTCAAAATCTGTCAAGGATGGAGATGGGGCACTTACATTCTTTCTCCTTTTTCTCTGTGTTTGAAATGCTTCAAGATAATAAAATATAATTTTTTTTTCAAGGCAAGAGATGACAAGATACTTTCCCAAAGTCAAGACCTTTTTATACTCTCATGGCAGAGAGGTGTCTACCCCTTCACCCATTCCCCTCACCACCCCTCCCTCTTCCTGTGTCCGGGTCTTGAGAAGAAGGACAAGGGTAGACTGTAACTAGAGTCATATAGTGATGTCGCTGGAAAGCAGGCAGCCTGCATTCTAAGGACCACATCAAAGAGAGAATCTTGGAGCAATCCATAATCCTTCCCTTTAGCCGAAGTGCTAGGAGCCACAAATTCTCTTTCTCCCTGGACCACCATTATTCACGTAACAGGCCTCTAAATGCTTGATTTAACTATGCAAAAACACTACTAATTATATTCATTTATGTGACTGACTTACCATTTTAATCTAATTGCCATGCAGCAAAATAACTGTTAAAGCATATCATTAAACTACTTTAATAATTATAGAGAGGTTTGCTTGTCCTCCTAGTTCAATCCTAAGCTCTAGGGCAGGAACCTCACCCCCTACCTTTTGTACATTCTTAAATTAGCTGGGAAGGAGAGTGTGAAAATACTGGCAGACTAGCCATCTTGTCAGAATCCTGGGTCTGCTGAACAGCTGAGATTTCTAGCAACAGCTCCATAACCTTCCTTGGGTATTTTCACTATTTTAGTGAGTTCAGGCTGCCGTAACAAATTACCATAGACTGAGTGGCTTAAACAACAAAATTTGTCTCTCGCAGTTTTGAAGCCTGGGAAGTTGAAATCAGGGTGCCGGCAGGGTTGGGTTCTAAGGAGGGCTGACTTCTCCTTGTAAACTCACATGGCAGAAAGAGATCCAACTAGCTCTCTGGGCTCTTCATATGATAGCACTAATCCTATATATGAGGACACCACCCTCATGACCTAATTACCTCCCGAAGGCCCCACCTCTGAATGCCGTCAAATGGGGGATTAGAATTCAACATATGAATTCTGGGGGGCACATTCTATCTGTAACTTTCAGCACCCATTCTGCTCACAGTCCAGAACATTCAACATACACTGTCCACACAGCGAGCATTTCTCCTCTACTTCATTCCAATTCTTTCCTCAGGGACTTCCTTTCACATTACTCACATCTGCTACACCAGATCCAACTTTTCCCATTCAACCAATCTCCTCTGAAAACTACCTTATATCCACCTCATCTTTATTCTTTCTACCCACCCCTGGCTCTCCCTCAGGACCTGCCTTCTGTCCCTCTGAGATCACAATTCAGTTGGGGGTCATTATCTAACCTCATTTCTCATCTTGCTCCTCATTTTTGTTTCTTCAAGAGCTTGACCCCTTGGCCAGGTGTGATTGCCCATGTCTATAGCCTAAGCACTTTGAAGACTGAGGCAGGAGGAGCCCCAGGAGTTGGAGACCAGCCTGGGCAAGATAGCAAGATTCCACCTCTACAAAAACATTAAATAATTAATTAATTATTTAACTAAACTAACTTGACTTCTTGAAGTCACAGTGTCTTTCAATGGCTTCTCTCATGAATATCATTCTTCTCCCAATATCTGCCAGATCAAAGAGTGGGAAAGCCAGGTCCAGTGGTATACACCTGTAGTTCCAGTTACTCAGGAGGCTGAGGCAGGAAGATTGCTTGAGTCAAGGAGTTTGAGTCTAGCCTGGGCAACACAGTGAGACCCCATCTCAAATTAACTAATTATATGTTTTAAAAATCAGGCAATTACCTTAAAATGATAGTGGTTTGAGAAGAGGATACACTGATTACACTGATCTGATCACTGTGTATTATACATATCAAACCATCACTACATACCTGATATGGTTTGGCTATGTGTCCCCACCCAAATCTCATCTCAAATTGTAATCCTCACGTGTCACAGGAGGGGCCTGGTGGAGGTTAATTGGATCATGGGGATGGTTTTCCCCATGCTGTTCTCATGATAATGAGTTCTCGAGAAATCTGATGGTTTAAAAATGTTTGACAGTTTCTCCTTTTGCTCTCTTTCTCCTGCCACCATGTAAGATGTGCCTTGCTTCCCCTTCACCTTCTGCCAAGATTGTAAATTTCCTGAGGCCACCCACCCATGTGGAACTGTGAATCAATTAAACCTCTGTTGTTTATAAATTATCCAGCCTCCAGGGAGGGGAGCCTGCCATTGCCCAGGCTTGATTAGGTAAACAAAGCAGCCGGGAAGTTCGAACTGGGTGGAGCCCACCACAGCTTAAGGAGGCCTGCCTGCCTCTATAGGCTCCACCTCTGGGGGCAGGGCACAGACAAACAAAAAGACAGCAGTAACCTCTGCAGATTTAAACATCCCTGTCTGACAGCTTTGAAGAGAGTAGTGGTTCTCCCAGCACATAGCTGGAGATCTGAGAACAGGCAGACTGCCTCCTCAAGTGGGTCCTGCACCCTCAAGCAGCCTAACTGGGAGGCACCCCACAATAGGGGCAGACTGACACCTCACACGGCTGGGTACTCCTCTGAGACAAAACTTCCAGAGGAACGATCAGACAGCAGCATTTGCAGTTCACCAAGATCAGCTTTTCTACAGCCACCGCTGTTCTGCAGCCACTGCTGCTGATACCCAGGCAAACAGGGTCTGGAGTGGACCTCTAGCAAACTCCAACAGACCTGCAGCTGAGGGTCCTGTCTGTTAGAAGCAAAACTAACAAACAGAAAGGACATCCACACCAAAAACCCATCTATACATCACCATCCTCAAAGACCAAAAGTAGATAAAACCACAAAGATGGGGGGAAAAAACAGAGCAGAAAAACTGGAAACTCTAAAAAGCAGAGCACCTCTCCTCCTCCAAAGGAACGCAGTTCCTCACCAGCAATGGAACAAAGCTGGACGGAGAATGACTTTGACAAGTTGAGAGAAGAAGTCCTCAGAAGATCAAACTACTCTGAGCTACAGGAGGAAATTCAAACCAATGCCAAAGAAGTTAAAAACTGTGAAAAAAAATTAGACGAATGTTTAACTAAAATAACCAATGCAGAGAAGTCCATAAAGTAGCTGATGGAGCTGAAAGCCAAGGCTCGAGAACTACATGAAGAATGCAGAAGCCTCAGGAGCTGATACGATCAACTGGAAGAAAGCGTATCGCTGATGGAAGATGAAATGAATGAAATGAAGCGAGAAGGGAAGTTTAGAGAAAAAAGAATAAAAAGAAATGAACAAAGCCTCCAAGAAATATGGGACTATGTGAAAAGACCAAATCTACGTCTGATTGGTGTACCTGAAAGTGATGGGGAGAATGGAACCAAGTTGGAAAACACTCTGCAGGATATTATCCAGGAGAACTTCCCCAATCTACCAAGGCAGGCCAACATTCAGATGCAGGAAATACAGAGAACACCACAAAGATACTCCTCGAGAAGAGCAAGTCCAAGACACATAATTGTCAGATTCACCAAAGTTGAAATGAAGGAAAAAATGTTAAGGGCAGCCAGAGAGAAAGGTCGGGTTACCCACAAAGAGAAGCCCATCAGACTGACAGCTGACCTCTCGGCAGAAACTCTACAAGCCAGAAGAGACTGGGGGCCAATATTCAACATTCTTAAAGAAAAGAATTTTCAACCCAGAATTTCATATCCAGCCAAACTAAGCTTCATAAGTGAAGGAGAAATAAAATACTTTACAGACAAGCAAATGCTGAGAGATTTTGTCATCACCAGCCCTGCCCTAAAAGAGCTCCTGAAGGAAGCACTAAACATGGAAAGGAACAACCGGTACCAGCCACTGCAAAAACACACCAAAATGTAAAGACCATCAAGGCTAGGAAGAAACTGCATCAACTAATGAGCAAAATCACCAGCTAACATCATAATGACAGGACCAAATTCACACATAACAATATTAACTTTAAATGTAAATGGGCTAAATGCTCCAATTAAAAGACACAGACTGGCAAATTGGATAAAGAGTCAAGACCCATCAGTGTGCTGTATTCAGGAAACCCATCTCACGTGCAGAGACACACATAGGCTCAAAATAAAGGGATGGAGGAAGATCTACCAAGCAAATGGAAAACAAAAAAAGGCAGGGGTTGCAATCCTAGTCTCTGATAAAACAGACTTTATACCAACAAAGATCAAAAGAGACAAAGAAGGCCATTACATAATAGTAAAGGGATCAATTCAACCAGAAGAGCTAACTATCCTAAATATTTATGCACCCAATACAGGAGCATCCAGATTCATAAAGCAAGTCCTTAGTGACCTACAAAGAGACTCAGACTTCCACACAATAATAATGGGAGACTTTAACACCCCACTGTCAACATTAGACAGATCAATGAGACAGAAAGTTAACAAGGATACCCAGGAATTGAACTCAGCTCTGCACCAAGCAGACCTAATAGACATCTACAGAACTCTCCACCCCAAATCAACAGAATATACATTTTTTTCAACACCACACCACACCTATTCCAAAATTCACCACATAGTTGGAAGTAAAGCACTCCTCAGCAAATATAAAAGAACAGAAATTATAACAAACTGTCTCTCAGACCACAGTGCAATCAAACTAGAACTCAGGATTAAGAAACTCACTCAAAACCGCTCAACTACATGGAAACTGAACAATCTGCTCCTGAACGACTACTGGGTAGTTCTTTCTTTATAGCAGCGTGAAAACAGACTAATACAGTACCCCGTGAATGTGTACAATTACTTGTCAATTTTAAAAAATAATTTAAAAAAAAAGAGTGGTGCAGTAGAGGAAGAGGGAGCAGCCTTCTCATTTACTAAGGTCACTTCTGCAACTACATCGTAGAGCCACCCTCTCTTCTTAATTCTAATGGGTTAACGTCAATTTGTCTGCTCTAAAATTTTCAAGTCACAATGGGTATTGGTTGCCATTTCCCCCTTGGCCTGTACATCAGATCTGTTTCCTCTGTTCTCCTAAGCTTCTGATTCACATTCTTCCTCTACACTCTATCATCTGGTTTTATACTTAAAAAGTCACCATCCTTAGACTCCTTGACATTTTGAAACTCCTGAATGCCAGATGTTATGTGAAACTCTGGAGAAATAGTAGCAAGCAAGCCTCACATGCCTCCTGCCCTCACTGAGCTCCACGATCTGGTGAAAGTGCCAGATATTTAAACCCATGGATGTGTGCACACAAAATAACAATTCTCTCAACTGTTATGAAGAAAAGTCACAGAGCACTACAAAAGCATGTAAGAGCGAGGCAAAACCTATTGTGTTAGGACAGGGAAGGCTTCTGTGAGCTAACCTGAAGGATGAGTAGGGGTGAGCCAGATGAAAAGGCGAGAGAAAAACATTCTAAGCAGAGACTGCCACTCAGTCCATCCCAGTTTTCCCAGCATCTTAACACTGTATAATGACTATGCTGGATTTTCTCCATCCAGGATCCATGGTTAGACATGTTAATATGCCTTCTTTAGCAACCCAGATTCCCTCACCTTTTTCCAAACCCACCTGCTCATTCTCAATCATACATTCTAGGTCACTGACACAATTCATTCTGTTACCTTTTGTTCCTAGAATAACTGAACAATACAAAATTGTCATTTTTGTAGGTCAAGGATTAGCAAATATCACAAATTTCAGAAATAAGAGATATTTTATATGGTTTAAATGAATATTTAATTGATAAACTTATAAGCTAGTTGATCATCATTATCATCACTTCTAGCTACAATATCTCCCTTTACATTTGTATTGTAACCTTACACTGAGTGCATACCCATCTTGGTCATTAAGACTTCCAGGTAAAAAATGTTTGTAACCAAAAATGGTCACCCATATTACTTCATAACCAGTAAATGCTTTTTTATCTTTAACGTATCCCCTTCTATTGCCCCTCAAAAAAATTTATATATCAATTTATTTATATATATATGTTTATATATATATATATATCAACAAACTGTTTCCTTCTCCTCTGTAGAATAGCACTACAGATAATGATAAACCATTATTCAGTCATTTTTCTGTCACCCTTCTTAATACAGCTACTCTGGAATGGCTCCACAAATACTACACTTGTGGATTCTGCACAAAATGTGCAAAGAGTATATAAGGTAATACAATTTACATAAGGTTTTCACATACTTTATTGCACTTAACACATTATCCCATGAGTTATGTAATAGATAACGTTGTCTCCAATTCACAGATGGAAAACCTGAGTCTCAGAAATGACAAGGGTTTATTATATAGGCAATTGAGAACTGTAAAGTCAACCTAAGGCTCACTTTCAATTCTAACTGTATGATCTTTCTATGTCTTCTCACCTTCTCTTGGTTTATGTCTTTCAGGGGGATGGGAGGGGCAATTGAAGCAAGTCAGCACACCTTACGAAAGCAAATTCTTTGGCTTTCTTGAATTAGATAGGTAGACTAGGTATGCTAGAATAGACTAGGTAAGCTAGGGCTACTCAGAGCCTCTAGGCATTACACTTGTCCACTGTCACCAGCTGTCATTACCATTGCCCTGACTCCCTGCTCTATTGGTCAACCTCTTACTGCTCTCCATATTCTCCAATGGCTTCTTAACTCTTGGGGGAGTGGGAAGGGAGAAACTTGGAAATGATATTGATAAGGCTTACACCCAAATATGGAAGAAAGTGATTGGAGAAAGAACAATATGGAGGGGAGATGAAGAGCACAGTGCAACAGCCAACAGCACACACAGTATTTATGTTCTCTGCTAGGATTTTACCCTCTTACCTCTCCCCCTCCTCTCAGATGTTAAAAAAAAGCTCTCTTGCACATATCTCTCTTTAAAAATGTCAGATGCTTCTGAAACAAACAGCTATATAGCCTGATAATTTCAAAGTCACATGTAAGGAGAAAGGATTGCTATGTCTTCCCTCATATGAATTGGGTCCCCTTATTATGCATTCAACAGCCATCCATACTTGCTCTCCATTTTCAGAGGCCTGGGCATGCTATATCTTTGAGAAAGGGAAGAGAACAAATGCTTAATTAAACAGCTATTATGTGCCAGGTATTGTGCTAGGAATTTTACATAATGATATTTTCTCTGGAAAGTAACAATAAGGAAGGGGAAGAAGAACAGGAAGAGAAGGTGGGGCTCCAGCTGGTGGTATCTGTTCCATTAGGGAAAAAGGAAGGGGAGAATTTGTGTTTTGATTTTTCATTTGTCCAAATACTATGCAGGGATATGATTTTCTAAAGACGAATATAGTGACCAGGTGGAACAAGGGAGAAATTTGGGCAGCTGTCTCAGCTGAAGAAAATACCTGTAAATTTGCCACCTCCTTTCACCCTCTCATTCCACCCTTTCTCCCCTCCCTACCTTAAGATGAAATGATCTGGGACAAACTAATTGAGAAAACTAGTAGTGCATGCCTTCGGGAGGTTTTATTAATGGAACCAGACACACTGCTATAACAGAATGTACGACTGCTCTTTTACATTGATCTAATTAGAACATTTACATACTGAATGCCTCCTGGACAATTCCCTACCAATGACACTTACTGTGTGCACCAGGCAAGACTACTTTTTAGGTGAAATTGAACAAAGAAGTCATCAAGTCTCCTTTTTCTCTAGGAAAAATAACATTGTCAAGGTTATTAACAGTCAATAAGCTGTCATAGGCTCAGCATGGATGGGGATATTGGGTTTCCTTGTGCTTATGAAAGATAGGAAAATCCGAAGTTCTTTTCACCCTGATAAGGAAAATACCCAACATGAGGAGAAGCAGCAGCTATATGATTCTGAGCACAGAATAGGAGTAAGAATAGGGTCATGCTGTACTGATTATCTGCTAATAAAATGCAAAAATGTTAGATAATTTCATCAATATCTAGTTAATACTAATATAGTTAATATTTCATGACTGGGTGGTATTTTATAATGATAAATATTTTTATAGATCTTAGCTCTTTTTATTCCCATATCAACTGTATGAAATCAGTGATTGGTTTTACAGATGAGATATGGGAAATGGAACACATGGCCAAAGTCACTCATGGCATTAGAGGCAGAGCAGGCCCAGAACAACTCCCAATTCAAGCTCTCTTTCATATATATATGTGGAAAAAATATTTTCCATGTTTGATGTCTCTACCATTTTTAATACATTCCTCCTACGAACTCTGCCACTCACCCTTCTTCCCCCCGCCAAAAAACAAACAATTTTTTGTAATGTTCTTCATTGTCTGAGCTTCCATGAGGTGGGAGATGGAATCTTTGTATAAATTTAGTACAACATAATATTTACAACACATTGATTGGTGGTTCATAATAGGGGTTATCTGAAAAGGGACCCAAAGAAAAAACACAAATTTTTTCAGAACCCCCATTGCAAAGGGAAATTAAATTGAAAGCCACTATTTAGATACTATCCTGAAGGGAACTGCTTCTATGTCCCAGTTTTCGACAAGATTTCAAGGTTCTATAAAGTTCAGAAATATGGTGATATGAGTAAAAATAGATAGTTGCATAAACTAATACATGCAATGCTAAAAAGGGAAAATAATTATACATTTCTTTGCCTTCTCTCTACATTCTGCTTTATTCTCTTCTTTAGTCCTCATCTCTATTCACAAAAGATAGGAAGCTAACCCACTTAGAATGAGATTAAGTTAAAATTTTTCATAAAATGATTGAAGCACAACCTCGAATCCCTAAACTAAAGAAATATCAAGCATCTTCTCTGAAAAAAAAAAAAAACCCAGCTCACATTCAAAAGAGAGATCACAAGAAAGATATTTCCCTAGTCAAAAGGCATTAGTATGCAAAATATATTAAGTACTGGAATCACATTAAAGAGATGGAAGACCTGATCAAAACAAGGCCGTTTATATTGTTGACCAACAGCTGAACGAACATTGTTTCTGACCATGATGAGCTTTTTATGGATAGTCAATGCTCACAATGTTGGAGAAACAGATCGTTCAGACACAAGCCAGACATTTACGGAGAAGCCATTTATCCCAGATGCTCTTAGTTTCCTATTGAAAATTTTTCACCAGTGGCTCCATAATTATGCTGTTGCATATACTCTGCAAGCTAGACATATGCGTTTCTTTATGAGACCTTGAGGCCTTGTCTGGGCAGCACATTCAGTTGGCCTCCAGCCTAATGACCTAGTTGTAGAGACTCCATTCCACTCATCTCTCCAGCTTTGTTCAGGCTCAAGGAAGTGCAGCTCCTCCTTTCAACCCACAGAGAACCAACAACCATAGAGATGATTAAATTTTCTGTACGATTACATATGTTTATCACATTACAACTCAAATATGCAGGGAAAATGTGACTCCTTTATAACCTACTTCATACTCTTCATGAAGGCTCCGATCAATTAAGTAATGGAGGGAAAATTAAATTTAATATGGATTAAACGTAATCTGAGCCAATAATTGAAAATGTCTCTGTCTCTTAGTTTAAATCAGCCTTTGGAAGATGTTGTTAGATTTTTTCCATGCCTCCTTTGTGGCAGTCCTAAAACAGTGCCCTGGTATATGATGAGAAGTTTATCAAACTTCATGATATTGGTATTAATGGGATTTCTTAGACTTGCACTAGTTCTTGGACATGCAATCGCTCTCTGGAATCCTCTGTGTAATGGCTGGCTTATTCCCATATAGGGCCATACTGTTATACTCCACAACTAATACCTGTAGTTGATGAGCTAGCGGTAGATTTTTTCTGGGGTTGGTCATTGCTTGGTAGCCCATCCTATGGACTTGATCTCTGCTCTACACCCCTATTATTGTTGGTGCCACAGATCCCTTTGAGTCTCTGCCACATTCTCTATCCCTCTCCTGTCCTCCATTGTCCTTCTCAGTCACTGACATGTCAAGCTCCAGGGCTGTCCACCAACCCTCGTCTTATTACTTATGTCGCATCATAACAAACAAAGACCCTGGAGTGAAAACCAAAATTTCTGTCTGCCTGAGCCCTCTACTCTGCTGCCTTACAATGTATGGGCTGCCCCATATCGGTGCAAGGGCACCATGCCCAGTATTTATGCATAGTTCAAAAAAAAAAGCAGTTGAACACAAGCCCCTCTACTCTATTTACATCTTAATCTGGCTAACTCACCTCCTCTCCATTCAGATCCTTGAGACCTCAAAGAAAGAATGTTAAAAGACATAATTCTGATAATTTTCCTCCACTAGCCCACTCATCATCTTCCTACTAGTCCACAGATCTGAAGGATATGGGAGTTGGGTGAGGAAGGGGATCTACTTTATCTACCTAACTGAATAGAACATTCCCTTATGTCGTATGTTTCTCTCTTCCAAAATGATTTCCTCTTTTATTGGACAAAGTACTAATAAGGGAAACTGATTAATTATTAAGGGCAAATAAGAAATTTTATAAAATATACTTTTTGCACAGATTTAGGAGAAATTTCAGAGGCAGAAGAAAAAAAAAAAGTTCTTTCAGAGACAGTGTTTGACCAAAGGCCATTTGCTTTGTCTTGGAACCTTACTGAACTGCCCCATTTTACAATCGTGTCCTAAGTCTTATTATGCAAGACTGCAACAGCATGTTTTGTTTTCTCTCCTATTTATTTTCTCTCCTAATTATCTATACCCCTCTGCTATAAGCAATTTCTAGATACTAGGCTCAGTGGGAGCTGGTAGAATATCCTATTTTCACAACCTGTTTATTCTAGAAATTGTTTTCCAAGTTTCAAGGACAAAGTGAATACATTTCTTTTTTATAGTTCTCTTTAGCCTTTGGTGTTTGTTCTGTATTTCACTTGGATAGACTAAGACCTTCATAATGTTTGGAGAGGGAGGAGACTATACAGATTCATTTTGGCTCTGTATAGTCTTTGTTTACTACTACTAACATTCTTACCAAAAGAAGAAATTGACTTAAGTATTTAGCCAACTTTAATAAAACTCCTAAAGTTTCAGTAGTCAATTTTAAATGCTTTCATTGAGCAAATTTCCTCTTTTATCTTTCAACTGGACTTTTCCCTCAAACAAAAGCAGAATTTATAAGCATTTTTTATTTTTACAAGAAAGAATAAGTGATCTCCTTCTCAATGTTCTACTTCAGGGCCCAGTAGCCAGAATCAAACTATCCTTGTGATATGGTTTGGCTGTGTCCTCACCCAACTCTCATCTGTAATTGTAGTTCCCATAATCCTCACATGTCGTTGGGGGGATCCTGTGGGAAGTAATTGAATCATGAGAGCGGTTACTCCCATGTTGCTGTTCTTGTGAAAGTGAGCTCTCACAAGATCTAATGGTTTTATAATGGGTTTTTCCCCCTTTTGGTTGGCACTTCTTCTTGCTGCTGCCACGTGAAGAAGGATGTGTTTGCCTCCCCTTCTGCCATGATTGTAGGTTTCCTGAGGCCTCCCCAGCCATGCTGAACTGTGAGTCAATTAAACCTCTTTCCTTTATAAATTACCCAGTCTCAAGTATATCTTTATTAGCAGCATAAGATTGGACTAATACACCTTTTCCCTCAAGAAAAAAGTTCATCCTGGCTGGGTGCAGTGGCTCACACCTGTAATCCCAGGACTTTGGGAGGCCGAGGCGGGTCGATCACTTGAGGTCAGGAGTTCGAGACCAGCCTGGCCAAGAGGGCAAAACCCTGTCTCTACTAAAAATACAAAAATTAGCCAGGCGTGGTAGAGGGCGCCTGTAATCCCAGCTATGAGGGAGGCTGAGGCAGAAGAATCACTTGAACCCAGGAGGTGGAGGTTGCAGTGAGCCAAGATTGCACCATGGCACTCTAGCCTGGGCCACACAGCAAGACTCTGTCTCAAAAAAAAAAAAAAAAAAGTTCATCCTTCTCCATCCTCAGCTAGAAAGATAAAGCAGTGTTTTCTGTGTGACTTCCACAAATTATCTCCACCAGCACATGGCCTTTACTTTCAGAGATCTTTTTAACAGAGAAATCACGGAAACAATGGATGTGATTTCCATGACTCCTCTGAGTTTGCTGCTCCATCCCGTGCTCTCTCAGAACGGTTGTTGTCTATGCCACTCTTCTGATAGATTAAAAATAGCCAATCGCCTCCCCACCACCAAAGAAACAATCTGCCCCACAGAGGCATTTCAATACAGCTACTTAATAAAGCTAACGTGGACAAGGTTCTGGTCTGAAAGTCCACAGGGTTTGATTGGCATAATTGACTAAAACAGCCTGTGGTGTACCCCTAGCATGACAAACTACCCCAGATCCAAAAGTTGGTATAACATGTCTGAGACCAGCACTTTATAATCTCCATCACATAGTAAGTATTAGTGTTTTCTTGACAAAGAAATACTACTGCTGGCTAACACGTTTGGCTAACGGGTTAGAGATACCACATAGCAATTTTTTGTTCTTTTTAGTGTTAAACAGACTATTAAAAATCATAATGCTTCATATACTTTATATGAAAATACTACTTGTAGTCAAAACAAAACATGCCTTTCATGTCCCAAGCATATATGCAAGCAGTGTACTCTCAAATTTGAATCCCTCTGTTGTCTAAACAGCAAAACTTATGAATAGTGAGAAGGTAGCATATATTTAACATATTTAATATTGCATTTTATAAGATGCAATACACAGATTGTCAGCAATTCTAGAGAATAAATACCAAGATAGGGCTAAGATTTCATCAACGGTATGATTTAAAAGAATATTGTTAAGGATTTCAGAATTAAACCTCATTTTCTTGGTAGGTTTCATGTAATACCGGTCCCAAATTTCATTCAGCCATAAAAATCATTGTGAACTAATATGATAGGAAATTAGATGAGCCATAATGTCTAGGCAAAATCAGCTGAGTTTAAAATGTAATGGCATATATAAATGTATATATTACAAATATAAATGAAACAGATCACAGGGTAGTCACAAAGTGACAGCTGCTTTAATTCGTAGGAGTTTAGACTTCCAGCCCCTCTGGAAATTATGAAATGAGGAATAACAAAAAAAAACTACCCCCCATTATTATCCAAGCACAAGGGGTATAAGATCATTTATCTTGATGTATGTCACCTTAGAGCACATATTATCCCTATCTCTCGAAGTGTTTTTTCCCCCTTATTTCATCTCTGACATTCATTGTAAATTTAATGATCCACATACGATTTGCTGGTGTCTCAGTCTGGTGTTTTGAATCATGAAACTAGTGCTAAATTTATGGCACTGCAGTACCACTTAGTGAATCATTAAGCAGTACAGTGATTTTAATGATTTGGATCATACTGGACCTCATCACTATATAATGAGGTTCCATTTAGTGTAATTTTTATGTAAAAATTCAATTTGCAAACCAACAACATGAAACTACAACATTTTTTTCTAACTTGACATTGTATTTATTTATCACATATTTCTATTGGGTTCTACTGTTAAGTTCATTAATAGAATACTACTTTATTCTATTTTCTTTTTATCAGCATAATATTTAAATGATCTCAAGAATGGAAGTGACCAGTAACACCTTACCCCATCTTAAACTTTTTCATTGTCAAGTTTACTCAACTCAAAGATCTCAGAAATAATTGTTAACTTTTATGTGGTTTTAATGTCTTTGATACTATGCATTCACTTTACCATTCACAACTAAATTGCTGTATAACCTATCTTTCATTACCAGGACAGATTACAAATGCAGAAAAGAAACAATGGTTTGGGTATGTCTCTCTCGCCTTTTCCATTTGATAAAAGTCATAATTTGACAATTATGCTTTTTCTTCTGAGGAGATAGAACTGAACATTCTAAATGATATTGAGTTGAAATGCCAACTATAGTTTAGCTATTTCATGTCAAACAATTACTTGATTGAGTGCTTAGTGATAACTTTTCAATTAGCAGAAAGGGAAACTGAGGGTAAGAGAGGTTAAAATATCCTGACCAAGGTTATACAGTTATTATATGATTTCAAGAAACAAATCTATGTCCCTGGACATAACCAATTGCTCTTCCTCAAATTCATTTAAAAATTAAAGAGTAGCACAATAATATATTCATACTATGTCTGTAAAATAAATTTCTGATTTCATGTTTTATATTTCAGTTTCCTCTGCATCATTGATGAGCATGTCCGCATAGTGACCTGATTCACCCTGTATTAAATGATGGCTTTAAAAACTGAGTTCTAACAAGCATAGTAATAATAGTAAGATCATAAGGTACTCTGAAACTGAATTGTTTACAGTCTGCATGGGTAGTAAAGTATAATTTTTAAAACTAGTTCCTTGACCTAAGCACATGTTATTCAAAGGGCTAAGCCCCTAGATGGAGAATGTATTTCTTGCTCATGCTGAATAATACATGTTTTAAAAAAAACTTAAAAAGGATTGAAGAGAAATCAAATACCTATTCTAAATAGACCCATGTTTCCAATAGAAGCAATAAGTTATGTTGTATTTTAAAGTCACAAAGAACGAGGGGGTCCAATCTCCTTAAAATTCACACTTATCTCTTAATTTACTAAGGACTGAAAGAGAAAACATAAAACATTTCCTCGTCAAGATTTATTTCTATGCATCAGGAAAACCAGTGTGTCTTATTCCAGTACGTATACTGAGAAGGTTAAAGCATGGAAAGAGCTTTTAAAATTACCTCTTCTCAGGCTGGGCCTGGTGGCTCATGCCTGTCATCACAGCACTTTGGGAGGCCGAGGAGGGCAGATAATCTGAGGACAGGTGTTCGAGACCAGCCTGGTCAACATAGTGAAACCCTGTCTCTACTAAAAATACAAAAATTAGTCAGGTGTGGTGGTGCACGCCTGTAGTCCCAACTACTCGGAGACTAAGGCAGGAGAATCACTTGAACCCAGGAGGCAGAGGCTGCAGTGAGCCGAGATTGTGCCACTACACTCCAGCCTAGGTGACAGAGTGAGACTCCATCTCAAAATATAAATAATCTTTTTTCAGATAGATGAGGTCACAAATGCCACAAAAGACACTGACTTCCCAAAGGCTCCCACAGAGCAGATCCTAGCTTGGGCAGTAGCTGTCACATGCCCTCAGGACCCTGACAGCTTAAGGGCTTTTAATCCTCTTTTCCTAAACTCTGTTGTCATTTTTCATCTTGTTTGGACTCCAGCTGTTACTTTGGGAAGGGTTTATACTTGAGTATGAGAATGCGTGTGGATGAGAACAACACGGAAGAAAGGGGTGCATCAAGTAGCAAATGGCTGGCCAGCCTAGGATTCTTTTATCTCAACTTCTCAGTTTCTTCCTATTTCTAACCCACGTCAAATGTTTAAATTTTACATGAATCACACTAAACTTTTTATAATTAGTAATAATCTCCAGAATAATGACACATATTACTCTTCTGCATAACAGTTGTACTTACTCCTTTTTAAATAAGAAATAAAACTATGCAAGTAGTCAAGACGCTTAATTCAAATTTGCCACACTGATATCAAGGCATGAAACATCTCAAAATAGTATGATTCCAGTGTGGTCACTCAAACATCCCAATTGAAATGGGAAGATGTTGAAGAACACACTAACTTGGATGTGGTTCAATGTGGAGTATAACTGGAGCTAAGGCTTGAAAGGCAGATTAGGTTCAGATTGTTGCAGCCAAATAATGTTTTAAAGATGAAGTGCGTAGCTACTATGGGAAAAAATTGAGGAAGTCTGGAAAGGGATTTGTACTTAAATCCTTAAATCTCTCCAAATAGATGTCCATTTTGATCACATTTCTTTCCATGGCACCTCCTCTTTCTGCCTCACTTGGTCTGTACAGCTATAGTCTTGGTGCCATGACTGAGATAAGCCTTTTAAAAACATTCTCCTTATTGTACTCTAGGGTCTTCATCACCCACTTGTTTAGGGGTCCCAGAGATATTTAGCAAGCAGAGTCCTTGTGAAGGGTATTTTCCGGTCAAGTGATTAAGTGGTCACTCTGCTACTATCTCAACCTAAGAGAGATGCAGGCTCAGCTGCTGCATCACTGAAATTCCTGTAGAGTTGCAGCCTGAGTACCAAGGGCCCAGCCTCTGAGATGCCCTATGACCCTTCATACCAAGTCCTGCATCTTGCCAAGGGCCCAAAGAGTATGGGACATTTCTTTGTAGTAGTCTTAAGAACTCACTCCCTAACCCAGAGGCGGCCACTTCCATCTTTCTTCCTCCAAGTCTTTTTCTCTCTTCTTGTCTCTTCTGGAATATAGACTGTCACATAACATCCTTAAAGAGACTGGGCTTTCAAAAACTAAAGCCAGTGCTAAGTATGGGTTGGATGCCAGAGAGAAGTTGAGCAGTATCTTCAAGAAAATAATGTTTTCTGCTCTGCAAAACAATGACATTGAGGCAAGGAAGCAAAAAGTTCTGATTACTTTCTTGGCAGAAAAGAGAAGGAAGAAAAGATGAAAATTTGGATTTGTCAATGGACAATCATCCCGCCAAATAGATCAATCACAACAGCATTAACTGAGGATTTACTGTCTACAGAGCTCTGTCCTCATCCCTGTGGAGCAGTAACATATAATAATCAAACATTTATTGAGCACCTACTATGTGCCAGGTACAGTTACAACAGTCCCTGTCATTGAGTCATTCACAGTCAAATTAGGGAACAGTCTGTATTTGTAATACAAGATTGTGCTGGGATAGGGACTGAAGGATTATCTATCATAGCTTAAGTGGCAGAGGGTTAATCTATAAGTACTAAGAAGTCATTGTGGAATCACTGAGTGCTTTCCATAACCCACTGCTGATTGCCCTGGGAAGTGGCAGCAAAATTATACTCACAATGCTACAAATGGAAAATTATTACAGAGGGAAAAGGTGGCAGGAGTAGGGTCTCCCACTGTTCCATTGCAAATTCAGGGCTCTTATGTTAAATCCTCTCACTCTTGATTTATTCAGTTTCACTCTGCTTATGGAAATGCTTATATATGAGTCCATTTTCACAAGTCTCAGCAACATCTTGGTGTGATCAGCCCCTTCTGTAATTGCCATTTTTGGAAATTCATCCAAGATTTAAACAAATGTAAGAAATTAGGACCCATATTGCACACTAGAAAGCTTGATAAAAATGCATCCCTTTTAATCCTTCTCAAAAAGTTGATCCCTCGAAAAATCTCAAAACAATAATTTCACTATGTTTCAGTGAATGGATGAGTATTTGACTTCAAATATTTCAAACTTGCAATTATATCCCATTGGGTTGGTCTTTAATGCTTTTGTGAGATGAGGATCAAGGAAAGTGAAATGATATTTAAATCTCGCTAATTAGGCTGCTAAGGGAAGAATCCATTAGGATGAAGAGTAGACCCTCATCACTATGCAGTTCTCTCTTTTTTAACCCATGAACTCAGTTTTAAAGACAGGATCCTTCCCTCTCCCTGCCCTTTACCAAAAATTCTAAGTGTTGAAAAGTTCTATAAACATACATAAACTTAGGTTAGCAAGATTTCTTGTTAATTACATAATAGTAAAACCTCCATCTTCAAGTCTTGTGTTCACATTTCACTTCTCTGCATAGCATTTATTATAGCAATTCCTAAACTTCAGGAAGTAAATTTCAGTTATTCTGGGTTTAGGACCAGACCTTTGTCTGATTCCAGTCCCTCGCATGCAGCAAGCTGCAAGGTTAAAGTTCCCTGAACCTAAATAGTCAAACCCCTTTGAAAAAAGAAAAAATTATCTAATTAGTCCAACATATATAAATAGTGATCAATTGGTATTTTGCAGCAAAAACAATATGTGATGTGTACAGCCTACACAACTAATTATAGTACTGCAGGACAAATGTTTAACACAGGACAGAATCCTCAATTATACAGACTTCAGGAAACATGAAACTTTACTTTTTAATTTTTTTTCAAGCTTTCTAAATAAATGATGATTTAGGAAATGATGATTGCGCTATAGGAAAAATATACTTAGCAACAAACCTGAACAGTAATAATTATCCTCGGAATTTTTGTCATCTATGGTAAGGCCCTGATCTAGTTCTGGGTTAATGACAGCATTAAGCAATATGTGCTATGCAGGAGAGCCCCCAAGCCAGGCCCATCCTCAACAACTTTGGAAGTAGGAATGAGGGTCCAGGTACTCCAGGAACTTCAGATTAGGTGGCCTATCTCCTAGCCTCCATATCACTCTTTCAGGACTGAAGAGGGGACCCAGAACTCCAGGACCCTGTGGCAAGACCCTATCCTTTTGTTTCCTAACATCCAACATCTCCGCACCTACTGTCTGCCCTGAAACCATCAGGATTGAGTCTCACTTGCCCTTTATCCCTTTTTTTTTTTTTTTTTTTTTTTGAGACGGAGTCTTGCTGTCACCAGGCTGGAGTACAGTGGCACGATCTTGGCTCACTGCAATCTCCGCCTCCCAGGTTCAAGCGATTCTCCTGCCTCGGCCTCCCGACTAGCTGGGACTACAGGCCCAACACCACCATGACCAGCTAATTTTTGTATTTTTAGTAGAGCGGGGTTTCATCATGTTGGCCAGGATGGTCTCGATCTCTTGACCTTTTGATCCACCCACCTCGGCCTCACAAAGTGCTGGGATTACAGGCATGAGCAACCACGTCTGGCCCCCTTTATCCCTTTTTACATTGGTCACGTGAAGCCCAGGACTCCCAGCTAGTCTCTCACTCCCTGCACCCTAATTGTCATGTGGCTCCAGAGCAGAGAAGCAACAGAATTCCTACCCACAGCCCCTGGTACACTCTTTCCCCCTTCACTGTATTATTTTCCTACATTGTATTTATCATCAGCTGAAAAACTACATTTATTTTTGCCTTGCTGATTTTTCTCTGGTAGAATGTATGGTGGCTGAGGGCTTATCTGTTTTTTACATCACTGTGTTCCAAGCACTTAAGACAGTTCACAGCAAATAGAAAGTGCTCAATATTGAAAAAAATGAATGGATGAATGAATGAAATACAATTTATATATACAATTATATAAATCTAATTCCAACCAAATTATGTTTATCACGCATCTAAATGTGTCAGGCACCTGCCTATGTTACAAGTTAGACATTAGAGATACGGAGATGAATGGACCTGGTGCCTTTATTCTACTAATCCTTGATCCTCCATACCTCATATTTGCATTAAAAAGATAGACAGATAGATGATAGAGATACAGGGGGCTTTGTAGCCATGCCCTAGAAAAAATATTACCAATTTTGAATATCCCATTTATACAGCACTATTAATTCCATCTCCATAATATAAAGTATAAAAATGGTGGTCCTTTTCATCATCTATAATTTTTTATATGTAGACATGTAAATTTATAACATTACAGGCAGTATTTAGTGAGAAATGCATATTTTGCTAGGACTCAGAATCAAATTCTCTCAACTATCAAGTAAAAATAATTTGTTTGAATGGGAAATTTTCAGTGAGGAAAATATTACACCAAAAGACACTGAAAGTCAGAAGAGAAAACAAGGTTGTTAGTAGGCCTTTATGCAATTTATAATAACCTATCTCTATAGGGGTAAAAATGGTCCCATTTCTCATTGTTGGCAATTCTTCTCAATGATCAATATGTCTACCAACATTTTCTTTTTGAAAATACAGTCAAAGTTGTAGCAGAAAATCACAGATGCAATCAAATTCATACTAATGGTTGAAATGCACCATATGCGCTCTGATACCTATGCACAATAGGGTGCAGGTTTAATGACTTTCTTATTGTGCCCCTGTTGTAATTAGGTATTAAAGGACATATGGTATGCTGCCGTTTTAACAGTGAATTTCCTTGTTTTTTATTGTTTTCTATCAGAAGCTTAACAGTCTTTCAGGGTAGTATTAGTAGTGAGAATTAAACCACATGTTGATTTCATTTTTTTAAGCCTTGGAATCTCATCTTGATTAGCCTTATTAGTGTAGTGCCAAAGAAAACATCCAAATCAAATCTATTTTCAGTAAATATGAAGTAAAATACATTTGAATTGGTAAGAAATAAGTGAAAACTCCAATAGAAATATCCAATAGGATATTATATGTAGAGATTTAGTAACCAAATAGAAACTCATGTGTCCAGAAAGTCGCTAAAGTTTGATGGTTTGGAGATGTTTCAACCTTCTTTCAAAATATTTATGAAAATCATTTTTGATAGGCAACTACTATATAAGAGATTTCTATATGAGTGGTAAAGAATTCAATAAAATCCCAAATATACTCATAACAAAAATCCAACTGAAAACAAAAAAGTCAGCTATGCAAGAGCATTGGAAGCTGTGAGTCATGATGTTTAGTTTAACTTGTTCAAACACAACCTAAGATTTTTCAAAGACCCAAAGGCCATGATTTATGAAAATTTAATACATTTGAAGAAAATCTGGATCAACTCAGAAGTCGATTTTTATCACTAAAAAAAAATTGAGAGACAATGATGGCAAACTACACTTTCAAGTCATTCAAAAATTTACCTTAAACTTAATTAAATCTTTCTCACATTTTGGCATATATAGTCGGCCATCCATATCCATGGGTTCCACATCTGCGGATCCTACCAACCACAGATCAAAAATAGTTGGGGAAATAAATAATGATTGCATCAGTACTGAACATGTACAACTTTTCTTATTATTCCATAAACAATACAGTATAACAAGTATTTACATAGCATTTATGTTGTATTAGGCATTATAAACCATCGAGAAATGATTTAAAGAATACAGGAGGATATACATAGGTTATATGTAAATATGACATCATTTTATATCAAGGACTTGAGGCTCTAAGAATTTTGGCATTCTCAGAGGGCCCTGGAGTGAATCCCCCATGGATGCCAAGGGACAACTGTATACCAACCAAGCACTGAGTAGCTTTAAATGCAAATGGTCCTTAGCATCTAGAAGGAATGCTATGGATTCTCAGGAAGAAATTTTTATTGGATGCTATAGCATTCCACTTGGGTTTACTAGATTTCTGCATTTCAGGTCAGAGAAAGGAGAAAGATCTTATCATGCAAGTTTATATTCTTCAGTCATAAGCATGGCTACATATACTGGTCCAAGTCAGCACCAGGGCACATTACAAGATAGCCAGCCAGGCTTCCAAATGAGCCATGAAGATTAATAAAATACAGTCTCCAGCGGATGTTGGCACCTCTCTGTCAGGCTAGGTAATGAGTACTGTGTTACTGTAAGAGTCAACTGTCACATTATCTCTGGACTAATAAATGAATTCTAAGACAAATAACAATACACAACTAAAATTCAGTCTAAAAGAGCTTTTCATTTATTGCAGACTGGTGCATCCCCAAGAGGCTTTCCAGCTGTCGGCACCATAAGCATTGTCACTCTTTATAGGAAGTATTCAATAAGGGCAAAGTCAGTTAGAATTGTTTTTCAAAATTCAAGGTTTAATATTAACAGCAAACTATTATTACTAAGTTTAATTCATATGTATCCAAGTAACTTATAATATGTAGAGAAAATTGTGTTTAACCTGAGTCTACCAAAAATATATTGGGCAAAGTTTGTTTAGGGGAAGTGGTCAGTTCATATTTGGGGGATTTTTAAATTTAAATAAGAATCCATATCTTGTAGTGTAGAGACCTTACTTACATTCTGTTAAAATTAACTTCACTTCAGATATGAAATCTCTCTGCAGCCTTTTTTTGTGTATGACATTCTAGAATCCATAACAGAGGAAAAAGCCTACATAGGGAACAATAAATATGGATATTACATTCATTAACCGATTTCTTCCTATTGTAGTTTGGGTATCCTTGAATTTATTCTGATTAGGAAAGTATATCTCTAGTATAATAACAAGAAATGATTACTGAATAATTACAAAAAATCAAATTTTGTGATAATAAGTGTGATGACTAAAGTCAGGGTTATAACCTGAAAAAATATTCTATCTAGTTTTTAATTACTGAGAACAGAGGGAGGGAGGGAAGGAAGGAGGGAGGGAGGAAGGGGAAGAGAGAGAGAAGGAGGGAAGGTAGGCAGGTGTAGAGAAGGAAAGGAAGAAGGTAAGGGATTAAAGAAAGTAGGAGAGAAAATAGAAGAAAAAGAAAAAAATATCTAACACGTCCATGTTACTATCATTTATAATAACATAATACATTGTAATTTGCCTCATGACATCACAGAAAGTAGTTGTCAAACAGATTTGGTGAAGAGGTTCATCTATTCACTGATTTCTGTGAGAATTTCAGAACAGGAAAGAAGTACTAAAGCATTAGTATAATATATTGGATCTCTAGTCTATCTAACTCCACATTCTAAATTATAGAGATAGCTTAGGTTTTACATCAGGAAATGCTTATTCCATTTGTCTTTAATTTCTGTCTGTTACTTTTATATTGCAATCTGACTCCAAAAACCTGAGAAATCTTTATCCCTTTTAATAGATACAATGTACTCTGTGCTGTATTCGGCACATAACAGGTACTTAAAAATTTGTTCTCTCCCTCCCTTTTACTCTATCTCTTTCATTTCCTCCTTTCTCCCCCAACTAGTCTGTCCTGCACTTTAGAAGATGAACTGTCCGGAAGATGGAGGTGGGTTGTTCTGGAGGTGTAGATTCTACAAGTCTCCCTGCTTTTCCCTGGTCCCCCACAGTTGATGTAAGATATTCATAAAGATTTTTTAATGATTAAAGAATTACATTTTTATTCCAATACTGGAATCATTTCACAAAATATTGGTTTGATTTAATAAGTAAATGAGATAAAATTTATGTTAGCTACTACCATTACCATTATATTGTTATTATTATTAATACATTGATGGGCAAAGAATTTCCTGTGTATTTTTTTAACCTATGTCACTGCTGGATGTGACGGGCTCCCTGGTTTACTTCCTTCCATTTGAAGTAATGCTTCCCTTTCTTTGTTTCCTGTGATTCCCACACACCTTGCAGAAAAGGGTTCCGAGTAATGTGCAGAATGTCAACAATAAAAACAAGGGTTAAGCTCTATGTGCCAGACACTTTACATGCATTATTTATTTAATCCTCACAATAGCTTAAAGCTAAGTACCATTATCATCCTGATTTTACAGATGCAAAAACTGAGGCTTAGAAAGTGAAATAACTCAGAGTCATACACTGAGATGTAATAGAGTCAGGGTTCAAACCTAGGCTATCAGACTCCCTGTAAGAACAGTATTCTGCCACCAAAATGAAACCTCCAGCTGGCCCCTCCCTCCTAGGGTGCTCTCTGAGGAACGGATTATGATCAATATTTGACATTCTTTTTGTAAACCAGCTGTCCCCAGAATTCCCAGAGAACCACCTTAACCTTACTCAACCCTCTGTTTAGACTGTCATAGAAATATAGTGGAGCAGCAGCAGTCACACAATTCCATCAGCCTGCTGAGAGAGCTCAAATGAATCATGTGTGTGAACCAACTGGAAGAACCATCTATAAAAGATTTTCCCCTCTTCCACCCAGTTCCTAAGAGACGCATTGTTGTATATGGTATATTAAAGACTTTTCCTCCTTCTGCCCAGCTCTAAGAGATGCACTGCTGTATGTTCCAGGCTCCGAAAGGAAGATTTGCAGGAAATCGCATGTGTCAGGGTACCGAACTACAAATGGCTGAGTCAAAAGCCTGAATTAATTGGAGAGGATGCGGTTAGTTCTCACTAAGCAGGCTCTCATAGGCTGTGTTGGAAAAAACACACTGCCTGTCTTTGTTGTATCTTCTTTGTGTAGGGATGCTCTTCCAGCCGTGTCAGTTGCATGCCAGCTTTGTGGGCCTGAAACTTTTTAAAAATTCACTTAAAAAAAATAAAGAACATGTCCAAGGATAACAAATGAGGAATTTATATCTTCAAAATATGTAGATTTGAGATTTGTTTTGGAAAAAAAACTGCACAAGCTCTACTGAGCATCTGTAATGATGATATATCTACACATTATATGGCTGGCTATCTTTAGTTTGTTTTTATATCCTGTGGAGTGTGACATCTGTGCAAAAATTATGAACTGACTCATATACATGAGGTGCTTATTTGGAGTTTGAAAAATGGGCCTATTCTTCTACAGTTCAATTATTTATGAAGAAATTAGAAAGAAACTTTAAAATCTTGGAATCTTTTTCTTAATTTATTTGTGTGTTATTACAGTCATCCTGATCAAGCAGAAACTATCTGTAGCAAGGGCGAAGGTTTTTCTAAGTGGGTTAATTATATTTATTTTCATGGCCACCAGCTCCTCATTTGCTTTTTATAAATTACTCAGGGCAAGGGGCTAATCTCTGTGATCGCTCTCAATCTAGAGATAACAGCTCAACCTTTCATTCGAAGTGGATCTTTTCTATTACAACCCTTTTATGAACCACCTGTGAAAGGAAGGAAGGCTATATCCACGTGGAGATATAGACATATGCATATAAAAATTTATAACTATTCCCTAATCACTCAGACGTGTAGGCTAAGCATCACTTACGATTACTACACAGATACTATTATACAAAGAAGTACATTTATATGGAAAACTAAAGAAAGCTTTATTATAAGAATAAATGCTCACTGATCCTTAACTCTAACTATCCTATTAATGCAACAATAAGGAGGTTCATTCATCTTTGTCAGTCCATACTTAAGCCCCCTTAAGTGTGTCTACAGGCAACTAAGAGAAATTAGATGATTCTCTCTCTTACTTTGCTATCCTGGCGTGAAATTCTTCTCCTATCCCCCACCTGCATTTTTGTTCTACTTCAAAATACGTTTTTAATCAGTATTCCAGTACTGGAATGGAAAGTTAATCATTTGTTTATTTAAAAAAATCTTCTTTGGGAGGCTGAGGTGGGAAGATCACTTGAAGCCAGGAGTTCCAGACCAGCATGGGCAATGTAGCAAGACCTTGTGTCTACAAAAAAGATTTAAAAATTAGTTGGGCTTGGTGGCACATGCCTGTAGTCCCTAGCTACTCAGTAGGCTGAGGCGGGAGGATCACTTGAGCCCAAGAGTTCAAGGCTGCAATAAGGGGTGATCATGCCACTGTACTTCAGTCTGGATGACAGAGTGAGACCCTGCCTCAAAAAAAAGAAAAAAAAAAAACTTTCCAAACAGCTTGTTTGTTCAAATGCATTTTGACATCAACCATGGTGAAGGGCAGGATTTGGGGGACAGTTGTAGAATATACATCTCCAGAATTACTGGCTTCCATCTTCTGGCCAATTCATCTTTGAAAGTTGAGTCCAGGGTAGAGTAAGTGAAACAGGAAGCGTAAAAAGTGATAAAGAGAATTGGAGGAAGAAAACTAATTTTCCTTGAGCACCTATTGTTTGCCAGGCACTGTACATAGCCCATTAATTACATTATTGAAAGGGATAAAGAAGGATCTTCCTAGTTTCTCAAGTTTTTGGAGTTTACCTTACAATATGGAAATAGATGGTTGGAAATGTATGAGCTGGAGTCCACTTTTACTTCAGCTTTAGGCATCATCTATATCTGAGACCAGACATGCACATCTCAAAGACAGGAACTATGTCCTCCTAGACCTTGTTTGTAGCCGCTGCAGGGGGGCCAAGACCAAGAGTCTGTTGTATTAAAAGCATTGTTTAGCAGCACCTTCATCCACAAATTGTAATGCTACCACACATCATTTTACTAGTATAGTTTGTTTTTTTACATTCTCAAAAATTCCTTTGCTTTCCAGAGACAGCGTCTCACTCTGTCACCCAGGCTGGAGTGCAGTGGTGCAATTGCAGGTCACTGTAACCTCTAATTCCTGAGCACAAGCAATCCTCCCACCTCAGCCTCTTGAGTAGCTGAGGCTACAGGTATAAGCCACCATGTCTGGCTAATTTATTTTTTTTTTTTTTTTGTAGAGACAGGGGTCTTGCTATGTTGCACAAGCTGGTCTCCAACTTCTGGGCTCAAGTAATCCTCCCACCTCAACCTCCCAAGTAGCTGGGATCACAGGCATAAAGCCACCATGTCCAGCTCAAAGATTCCTTTTTTAAAACGATGAAGGAGGTTACACATTTAGTCAGTATTAGACACTGACTTGTCAGTTAATAGTCTAACTAGGATTAGTGGGAGAGGGTAGACCTTTGGAATATGGGACAGAGGTCTGAAAGATGACCTACCAGTGGAATTTAGGGAAAAGAGTCAATGGAAAGAAACGAATTCTGAAAGGAAGTGAGTTAGTGCCTGGGGGAAAAAAGCTGGATTGATACATAGTATTGGCTAGCTGTCTACATTTGGCTGAAGTAGTATGTGAAACAACTGTATAAAACACTGAGAAGAAATAAGACCATATCAATTGATATTTTTATAACTTCAATTGGTTGTTCTTTTAAAAAGTACAATAATCATGCAAATTCAGCTCCTCCCGCAAAAAACGAGAGCTGTTTCTTGCTTCAATAAGCACTTAGGTTACAGCAAATCTCTCATGAACAATCAGTAAAATCAGCTGAGAGAGATATGAACATAAAGATATGAACATAATTTTTGATTGCTAGAGACCCCCTAAAAGCTAGATTGTCAAGGAGTTGGCAATAGTGAGCCGTGAAACGCTACTTTACTATTGGCATTTTTTTTTATTTTCCTTCTGTAAATACCTTGTTATTAAACAAAAAAAATTTTAAGGGCACTAAAAAATTAGAAAAAAAGCAAACCACTGAGACGAGGCCCCTTTAATATTTTGCAAGGCTGACATCATCATTGTTAATAAAGCATTTACAGGGGACCCACTGAGCACTGTGACATTCCAGCTTCCCACTCCTACTTCTCACCATGTTCTCCGCTGGACGCCAGCCTCTCTGTGCATAGTTAAACGTCTGTGATGAAGCCCTCTTGGTTTATTGTTAATTAACTTTAAGTCTAGATTCCCTCCACATACAACTTAAAATACAAATTGTACACACTTTGAACATAAAGTCTTTGAACATTCCTCACTGATTGTTTAAATGCTGTGTGGATTTTGTCTCTAGCAGTTGGTTTCACTTTAACCTTTGGACAAATTGAAAACTTTTTTTCAGTAAAACTCCACTCCTCTTTGTAGTCTTAATTTTGTACCACAGGGACTGTTTAATAAACAGTTTGCAGGTAAAAAGGAAAGACCTGATGACCCAATATTCTCGGTTTTCCCCAATGATTAGACAGAGAGATTAGTCAAAAAAAAAAAAAAAAAAGAAAACAGGATTATGATTAGTTACATACAAATAGTAGCAGTTCCCTGAAGTCGTTAAGGGAGCAATAATGAGAGAAGAGTTGTTGCTAAAATTGATTTTAGGCGGAAGCCAGTTTCATTTCCCTAAAAAATCTTTTGTATATTTATTTAGTAATTGGTCATGAAATAATGCTTTAGACAGGCATTTTAGAAAGCATACCTCCTGTTTAATAAATCTGAGACTTTGATAATTATTAATGCACAAATGCCAGCAGAGAGATGCTTTATTCCCCGTTTCATGGTACAGCTATTAATGATACTCAAAGGAGTTAAAATTACCATTTCGGAAGTGTCCAAAGCAGTAAACTGGTAAACAAGCCTGCAGTTAGGGCTATGGATGATGTGAATCAACAAGGGTGAAAAGATTTGGTTACTCTGTGTATTAGTGTTAATAGGAATAGATTATAGAGGAATATTTGTGATGTGACCTTCTGTGCACTAATTGAAATAGTATTCAGAGTCAGCATTGGCGTAATCAAGTTAAACATGGAATCATAAATCATCATGAAAAGTGCTGTCACAACTTCGCCATTAATGCCCTGGACTGCTGGGCAGCCTCAAGAAAATATCTGCTATGCCGATCTTTAGGTTAATAGGAACAGAAATGGCATTTAAAGACTATTTGGATCAAATCTGCTCTGAGGTTGAAAGTGTTCCTCTGTTAATTTACTGGTAATTTGAAGTGATGTAGTTAGGGTTAGAAGGAGCACAGCTGAGCCCCTTATAGCAAAACAAAGGGCTGTGGGAGTTTCTTCTAATATTTATTTAATTGCTTTAGGGTACAATGCTAATCAGTTTTAATATACATGTGTAGTTTCCTTTGTTTCTCAGATATAAAACAGTTGGCAAGGTGATCAAATGCATATCGTTAGCTTTATAGCTTGAGGTGATGCATTTGACAAGGATAACTTTAGCACCCTCATATTTGACAAACAGAGAAAGCTTTTATTGTGTATACACAGAAATATTTCTGACAAATTAAACTATAATGTGTCCTGGAGAAAGAATAAGAATCTAACAGCAATATTTTTCTTATGAACATTTCTTATTGATTGAATAGAATCAAACTAACAGGCTTAAGAAAAATCACAGAGGAATTTGTTGAGACATGATATATACTATTGCCAATAAAGCCCCGTGTCTCAATGCAGAGAAAGGTTGTGCTAATTTAATCAGTTACTCATCAGATCCTGTAGACAATAAGATGTATGATGCTAAGAAGTAAAGGGCTTGTTTATTATGATTTGCTTCAAATGCTATAAATTAATAGAAATTTCAGCAGTCAACTGATAATAGAACCTTTTCAAAAGTACCATATTTTACTTCTAAAGCAGTTCAAGTTTACCCACTTTTGAATATAATCTATTTAAAACTTGCTGGGCAAGTTAGGTGCACTTTTGTGTTTGTTCAACAATCGTAGAAAAATTTCTTCCTAATTGTTGTTCACTTGAGTAGGAAGGGAATGGAAGAGTTATTCCCTTAAAGTTGAATATTCTTAAGTAACTATGAAATTTTGAATGATATTACAGTTTACCTATAGTAGACAAATGAATGTTATAGGAAATCTGAGGTTGTTTGGTAGTCTAGATATATTAGAGTTTTCTTCTAAAAGGAAGATTTGTGACTTTTGCAATTCTTCGGATTATTCAAGTACCGTTTTCAGGATCTAGGAACTGGCAAGCTGCAGAGCCCAAGTAGCCTATCCCAGCCCAAACCCACGTTACAGAGAAGATAACTGAGGCTCTGAGTGGAGTGATTTGTCTAAATCCCCACAGCCAGCCAGGGTTTTTGCTACTTAATAACTAATCAATGTAGATGTCTCTAAAACATTACCCTGAAAATTTTCACTTTAGAGTCTTACGTGAAAAGTTTATCATCTTTTAGATGACACTTTGCTTCTTTTCTGTGTAATATTTTCAAAACTTTTCTACTTTCAACAATATTTAGTGAGAATTTCAGTTGATACCCTCAGTAGCCCATCACTTGCTGCCAACTAATATATGCTTTCATACAATTAGTGATTATCAGAAGTGATTTCTACAATGAAAGGATCAAAATGCTGGCTAACAAATTATGTTCACTACTTTTAAGAAACGGGTCAACATTTTAGGAAAATGTTTAAATAATGTTAAAAATTTCAATCACTACAGTTAAATGGGGTATTAGTCATGGTACCACTGGCTGATGATATCTGCATTAATTTTTCTAACAATAAAATGAGTTAGTTGTCATACAGTAAAATATCTGTCCTTTGAATAGAAAACTGGATCTACATCAAATAAGCAATGTGCATAAAAGGAAGGAGCAATCTTTACTCAGTGTGGGAAATGTTATCTTCCATCCCTTCTTTACCACCAGAGATAGAAACATGAATTAGACACGGTTGCTAATGCTGTAAACTCACAATCTAACAAGGACATATCCCTAGAATGGCAGAGTCAGATGCAACCTTAGAAAACTCATAGTGGGTTAGCCACAGATTTAGAACTTGAAACCATGTCTCCAGATTTCTAATCCGTGGCCCAAGCTTCACCAGAGTGCTCCAAGTAGCCTGTGGAGCAGAGGACAGCCCATCCCACCTCAATCTGAAGCTCCGGAATGACTGGGAACAGGAAAGGAGGGATGCTAGGGATAGTCCCTGTAAATTAAGGGCTCTAAGAACCCATACAAGAGCATGAGCACTGGCTGCAGTCAGCCCAATAACACAACCGTTCACAATGGAATGCCGTCCCCTAACCAGAAGATCTGACAGGGAGCTGCAACAGAAAATCCCCTCATTGGCAACTAGTGACTTGGTGTTTCTCACCATTCAGGGTAGGTGCTATGGTTTAATACCAATTAATATTAAAGCTATCAAATACATGTTTCTAAAGCTATTTTCCCCTCATGTATTGTTATCTGTTGCCTTCTGGAAGCTCCATGTGACTCCTAATTTGGGGTTTTCTTTCTCATTCATCTTTATAATGACCAAGAATAGTGTCTGGTACACAGTAGGTGCTAGATAAATATTTGCTAAATTTTTAAAGTTATCCAGGTTTGTTATTTTGCATGTCAACTCTATGATCATAATTTTAAGCCTTTAAGATTCTTAAATGATGGGTTTTTTAGAGGTGCAATAGAAGTGTGAATAGAATTGACATCTAAGTGGAGATGTTGTACTTCAGCATTGTAATTCCACATCTGACACTAATTTTAAAATCTTTTCTCCCAAATGCCCGCTCACTACCTTGGCTTTATAGGCCAAACTGCCATCCGTGAGCAAAGCTGCGTGTCTCCTCCACTTGAAGAGCCCCATGAGCATAATATAGTCAGTGGGAGTTCAAGACAGAAAAAATATACACTGCTTTGCACACAGCCTGAAAATCAAGGCATAAAAGAGGGAAAATAAATCAATGAGCCCCATTCGGCTTTTGCATGCATAATTCATTAGTAGAAATAAGTATCTAAAATGTTTTACCTGTAAGTGTAGGATAAGTTACTTAATTTTTAAATATCTAAATCATAGTTATATCCCAGATAATTCTAATATTGATAATTTGAACTATATAAGCTAGATAGTTAAGCTATATAAATATCAACTTGTTGATTTTTAAGGGTGTATTTATATTTATGTCTTAAAAATGTACTTCATCCCAGTTTAAAGATGGGCTATAAAACTGAAAATAATGCAGGGCAGTTTGATCCCTTTACAAATAGTTGAAAGATAATCAAACATCAGTACCTGAGATTCTAAGTGGAATTAACATTTATTGAGCTACTACAATGTTTCAATCACTATAGGAGATATTTTCATGTTATCTCTATAGTATTTCACATTATCTCAATTAATTTTCCCACCCCTAGCCTCATGAGATGGGGGCTATTATCTCCATTTTCAGGTGAAGGCACCAAGGTCCAGAGAGATTAACTCACCCATAATCACACAGATATTAAACTGCAGATTCAAGACTTGACCCCAGGTTTCTTTGATCTAAAGCCAATCTCCTTTTACTACCCCATGCTGCTTCTCTAATTGGCTCAGCAATTGTACATAAAACAAACCGTATTCTTCAAAAAAGATGTGTATCTCTATGTTTATTTATAGATAGATACATACACATATACTATTGGATTGGTGGGTAAACGGGCAGCAAAATTGCAAGGCCCAAACGTGGGCCCTACTAGTTACTTATTCCCTCTTTGCTCAGCAAGTGCAGCCCCATCAGCCCCTGGAGAACATTTGCTACTTTAGAATTATTTCCTCCAGCAGGAAGGGCTTTTGACTTTAGGAGGGGTATGAGATGGTAGGTAGGGTGAGATGGGCTGAAGGGAGATTTGCTCTCTGGATACTTTTGTCTATCTGAGATTTTCTACTGCAATCACAACCCAAAATACTATATACAGCCAGACAACCTGCATGGTATTAAAGAAAAAGGAAAAAAAAAAAATAGAAGCAATACGTACGGATGGGACAAATACAAGACAGAGTGCTGGGGATTTTTCCTCCCACAGTAAGAAGTATCACCTTCCATTGCTATGAATCCTAAAAAAACATATTTCAGGGTATTTCTCTCTTTGTAAAGTCAACCTCACAGGAATGCCTCCCCTGGATTTGTAGAGGAGGAATGGAGAAGAGTGTACTTCACTCACCATCATCTTGAGCTGGGACTTCCAGAGAGAGGCCACCCTCCACTTTGTTTCCACAGAAGAGTCAACCTGAGCCTTATCACCCTCCATCCTATGACAAAAGGTAAAAATTAAATTAATACATTCAGGTAAATGAATCTTCAACCACAGAAAGTCAGGTACAATGTTAGATATGTTTTATAAACCATTGTTTTAAAGATTTGAATATATCCCCCTACAGACAAAAATGCTATTATGAAAGTGACCGTAATTCCACTTCATCCTGTGATCTCTGAAGAACTCTATACCCAAACCATAGCTGACATTTAATGTATTAAGTGAACATCAGCTACAAAGGTACTATGGCTATGAATGCCATACACAATTGCATTAAAAGCCGAAACATCATACTTAAAGTATTACACACTTAATATAGACAAGTATTATCACTATAGCTCATTTTTTAATCCTCATAAATTTGGAAATTCAATTATTCAACTCATGAAATACACTTACATCAACAGTGTCAGCCTCACAATGTTTTCCTTGGTCTATTTTCCCAAGATAGTGTGCCTCTATACTCACATTATAAGCCTGCAACATCGGAACATGAAAGAGCCTGATGAATGTTTTAATGTCGAATTTTGATATAATGATTATGCTTATGTTTTTTTGAGATGTTTTCCTACACTAAGTCATTAAAGATTTTCAAATGAAATGTTCATTTCTAAAACTCCAAGCATACTTATTTTATCTGAGAGGCAAAAATACGTTTTAAATACAAATTAATAAATTCTATCCCACATATAATCATGCTTGGCAATGAACAAAGTGCTTATAAGAGAAAGATAAATTGAATTTAACATTATAACTCTTTTAATAAAAATATATAGATTCAAAACCTCTTCAGTGACCCTGTCTTCTACAGTATAATTCCCTAAAACTTCTAAGTCACTCAATGATAAGAGGCTGATCTAAACGCTTCCACTGCATTAATCAAATACCAGGTCTAATTAAAAGAGCCATGCACAAAGCTTTTTCAAAATGTTGCTCAGGTATTGCAATAATTTCTGATCACCCAAGCCTGGAAGACAAATAATTAGAGCTGCCAGAGCATTCTGATGAGTGATGTCAGCATCTCCAAGTGACCTTCCCTCCACTAATTAATTTTCATCTTAAGAAAAGAGACCCTGTTGTTGCACATTATTAATTGAGTTCACTAAAAGATGCGCCTGATTAATTTTTGTTGATAATACTTGTCATTCTAGGCAGCGGCTGTAATCATTCTATTGGGTTTTATTTTTTTTAAGTTGATCTAAGTCCTTTGCAATGTGACTGATATATCTGATACAAAATATCATGCATAAGGGCATATCCTATAATGTGTCTGGGCTATTTTTCACTGCAGTTGTTTGCCGAGGTAAAATGAAATGTCAGAGTGGAGTTTTCTGAGCTGTTGGAAACTGCTAAGGTATCATTTCACTTT
The DNA here is from genome assembly GCF_006542625.1 of Nomascus leucogenys. Taxonomy (NCBI): domain Eukaryota; kingdom Metazoa; phylum Chordata; class Mammalia; order Primates; family Hylobatidae; genus Nomascus; species Nomascus leucogenys. The sequence goes on from NC_044385.1 coordinate 98,232,664, forward strand.
GCCCTTGTAGCTGAGTGAGGCCACTTATTCCCAAGTCCCCAAAACAGATCACTGCACCCATTTTGTAGCCTGCTTTTGAGTTTTATGGTGAATCATCTCATCGCCAGAGAAAAGAGTTCTTCATCACATCTCTGTGATTACCAAAAGACTTCCTACAACTTCCTTTGTCCTAAGAGTGGGATAGTTTGCTAAGTAATTTTAGCCTTTTGACCCTGTGTGGGAGGCAGAAAGTAAGCCCAGAACTTGGCTTGTTGCCCTGTTCATTCATAGAATATTAGGATTAGAAAAAATAAAGAGAGGGCTATATTAAAGTATTTATTTCATTAATCTAAAATTAAATAGGAAATTTAGTCATACTCCCAATGAATGTAAGCTGTACTCCAATACAGAAACATTCACATGCCATTGAATTTCAAGACCTTTATTAAAACCATAGTTTGTTTTCAGTGGAAACTTCTAAATGTAGAATTAATTTCTTGGGAAAATATTGTGTTTCAGTTTCTAAGTGCAAATATGTTATTTGTGCTGGGAAAATGAACTCACAAGGCTTCTTAGATTTTAAAGTGGTCCTGCCAGGTGGATTTTGTCTAAATGAACAAAAAACGTAATTTCATGGATACATGTGCTTAACAGTTAAGAAAAACGTGCTTAATGTAATGCCTTTTGTTTTGCTGAACCTGAAACCTTCGTAAAATGTCTTGAGTCTTTAGTCTGAAACAGGCAAAGTTAGATCCTATTACCTGTGCTGTATGCTATTGGCTTAGAAGTTTAAAAGAATTCACAAACATAGTATAGTATAGAAGGAAAACTAGCAAAACCATCTCTTAAGTCTTTTTTGAGGCAGCCTTTCCCTCTTCCGTTGAGAGCTTTTTTTCCTTGTTCTATTTCCCATTGGGTGAATGCAGGGTAGCCTTAAACCATCCTAGATCTAAAACTTGATAAAATTGTGCCGTCATGCAACCAAATTCACACCTCCCTGTGAGTGATCTTCCATGAAGGGAAAGATGATGCTAGTTCTCTAATAGTAGAGTTCAAGTTCATTATCATCAATCAATACTATTATTAAATTTCTACCAGGAATTAGGCATTTTATATATCTTCCTGAAATTTGGATGAGCTAAAGCTGACATTTCATCCCATGTGATTCCTGAGGAAACAGGTTTGAAAATGAAGGTTTGTGGGTAAAGGTAATACTCATGAGTTAAACGATGTATTCATAATCCAAAAAGAGTAGCATGTAAGGACACCAAACCTAATATTTTGAGATGTTTTACTGTCACGGTATTTTAGAACTGAAGAGAACTTTGGACATCGCCTGTCCAACCTTAACATTTCACATATAAACTGATTCCCAGAAGACTTGATTAATTACATAACAAAAGACTTAATCCTTTCTTATGCAAAGAAAATATAGAAAGAACATTGATAAACACTAACTTGTATTTAGTTCAAACATCTTTATTTAGAATCATGAAAATACATATTTTTCTCTTGAGACATTTTTTAGCAGTTTTTGAGAGCATTGTTTAGGTATCTTTTGTGTGCATCACCCAGTGTGAATTTATCAGTACTGATGTCTTTTTTTTTTAAAACACTAAAATGCTAAGGGACCATACCTGTTTATTCTGCCCTACCTATTCAGATTATTGCCTTTTTCAGTTACAAGGATAACAAAAGAGCAAATGGGAGGGAGGTGGAAGGAAAGAAAAAGAGGCGAGGAAAAAGGAAGGAAAGAGAAGCGAGGGAGAGGCCTAATTTGGTTCCACCTCTTTTGATTTTTTTCCTCTTATTATGTTTTCAAATTTTAACTTGCAAGCCTAAGAAAGGTTGCCTCCATCAGACAATCTCTGAGCAAGTGTAGTTTATTTCCTTCAAGAAATTGATCTTAAATATTAAGTAGGGGAAAATAAAATTGAGGTTTTATGTTATAAAACTGCTCATAAATTCACTCTGTAACTTCTACAAGTAGAGTGTTACTGCACTTAGTAACAAAACTTAAGATGTGATAGTTCATTTCCAAAGCAACATAAATGATGCATATCAGAATATGACTTATCAGTAGGAAAAAAATGAAGTCTTTATGTTTTTAAAGAAAACAATGATCTTGAGAGAACAACATTCTAGACTTGAAAGAAAGACAAATAGGGTCAGGATATCTTCCTGGGCAATGAAGAGGAGGATGGAGTGGAATATCAGGTATTGCTCTGAATCTAGGTCATTATTGCGGAAAGAACATTGAGACTCAGGAGGGGCCGTTCTTTTGAGTGATGTGATTTAAATCAATATGGAGAGATTATCTCTGGCTAATTTATCTGACATTAATCTTCTAATCAGATTTCACCCATAGTCCGTCAGCATTTCTTTCAGAAATAATCACCAATATTTTACTCCAATGCATAATCATTTTACTTTCTTTTGTGGCTCTTTTCCTATTTTAACACACTGCATTTTAGTAATTGTATTTAACCAAACCAGAAATTAAAGAAAAAGGGGCTTTCTAGATGTGGATTCTGACTTTTAGCTATGTCATCTCTCTTGAGAGCCAGTGGAGCCTTCTATTTTGTATAAAGAACACTCACTCATGTAGGGTAGGTGTCATTGAACAATATGTGGCCCTAGGATGTACATCTTTCCCAGCTAATTCACTTCAGTTTTCATCACAATTTACATTGAGCTGTCCTCATTCCAATCAATGTTTTCTCAGTGAGTGAGTCAATTTAATCCACAGCCACAATATGTATGGACATGGCATTTTCATATACTCAAAGGCATTCGCCTCCCTGTTACAATGTAAAGGATGTAGCCACAGGGCTCAGAGAATTGTGCATAAGATCTGGGGTTAGATCAATTACGGGAGGCAGTTTGATGGGGGAAAAATACACCCTGTGGGACTTGGAGTCAATCCTTGTTGGTTGGAATCTTAAGTCACCTAAAGCCTCCGAGACTCAATTTATATATAAAATGTAAATATATTTTACTTTCTCCTCATGGGGTTGAGAAATAAAATGGAAAGTATCAGACCCAGCGCCTGACATATTGCAAAAGTTCAATAAATATTATTTTATACAGTCTCGATTGATTAGCCCACTTCATTCATGGGGAGATTCTGCTATGCAACACCTCAACTTTCCCAACTTTGTTCTTCACACTGCTTTTCCCTTGCAAGCACAGAAAACTTGGAGAAACAATGCATTCTCTGGAGCCAGAGCTGAGCCCAATCAAGTGGGCTTACTGGTCAACCTAGGAAGCATGACTTCTGAGACTGGTCATGGTTGCAAGATGGCAGAGGAATGACAGAGCTGTAAGGCAAAGTCTGAATCCTCACTCAATGTTAAACTTGTTAGAAAGTTTGAAATTATATATCATAAAATAGCTCATTCAGCTATTAGAAGGACTGCTCAGAGGTTTTGAGATGAGAATGAAGTAGGAAAAGGACAGCCATTGGTAGTGAAACTTAAAGTAACAACTTGACTGTTTTTCAAGCTGATTTAAAAAAAAGTGTTTTAACGTTTAAAAGGCTGGCAAGCATTATGATCTATGATACTTTCACTTCTTAAATGGAGTTTCACAGACCTTACTAATTTTTGACAAATCTCACATCATTTAATTTTTTAAGAGGTGTGTCTGACCCAAGGTTTTTGAAATACCTTTATATCTGACCTAAAAGGCACCTTCAGCCTAGCCTCTTTTAAAGATAATTTTGACAGAAAGCTAGCTTTGGCTAGTAGCCACACCACCATAAGTTTTGACCTTGAGTGAGCTCCAATTTCTAGTAGTATTTGAATAAGTGACTTTTAGGTGAAAGTAAGAGGTCAGGAGATAAAGTATCGAAGTTATCAGGATTGATTTTTATTATTTCTCTCTCATTAATTGCCTGTGCAGTACCCCTTCCCCTCTGATTTAATATCTTCTGAAAATTCCCTTCATTTGTAGGTCATTAACAATAATTTTAATGTAGATCATGTCCTATAGAACAAATTCCAAAGACTCGTCTGAAGCAAAGAGATAGAGTGGAAAGAGCTTTAAGCTTAGAGTAAGAATGCCTGCTTTCCATCCTGATTCTGCTACTAACTAGTTACATAAGCTATCTTTACCTTAGACAAAATAGTGATAATCAGCTCTCCAACCTCACAGTCTTTGCATGGTTTAAATAAGTTTTTGCGTGTGAAAGCATACAGAAAGCTGTAAAGTATTGCACACATAAATCACTACACTAATTAAATTATGTATTTGATTTATGGTCTTGAAAATTTGAAGATCAAATAGTGTTTCAATAAATGACTCTTGGAAATAATTTAATTTTAAATGTACACTGAAATAAAAATATTTGCCTTCATGGAATTTAGGCTATAAAATTCAAGGTTGTGGCTTCTAAAATAATTACATTCTATAAAGCAAACCCTGTGTTGCTTTAAGAGCCTTCTAAGGGGTCATGCTGCTTCTATCCTTGTCCACTTAGAGTATTTTTTTTTTAACAGTTGCCAGAATGATCCTTTTAACCAAGTTAAATCATTTCACTCCTCTATTCAAAACTATCCAATGACTCTTCTAACACTCAGTATAATAGCTGAAGTGCTTACAATGGCCAAAAAAGACTTAACACAGTGGGGTCCCCTGTTAACTCTGACTTCATCTACTACTGAGCTCCCCAGATCAACACTCCCTTCTTAGGACCTGCATGCTGTCTGTTCTCTCTTCCTGGAACACATTTCTCCCTGATATGACCAACTTACTTATGACATTTAAGTCTTTGTTCAAATATTATCTTCCTAATTAGACCTATACCTTAAATTGCACTCCTCAACACACCTAATAAACTTACCCTGCTCTGCTTTTTTTTTTTTACAGCACATATCACCTTCTAACTTATTATACAATTTTCATTTTTATTATGCTTATTATTTGCCTCCACCCACTGTAATATAAATTTCAGCAGGGAAAGGATTTCATCTGTTCTGTTCACTGATATCTCCAAGGCTTTCAAACAATGCCTGGACTATACAGTGAGTGTCCAAAACGTATTTATTGAAAGAATGAGTGATATAATGATACCACATACAGGTTTGTCAGTAGGTGTGCTGACTTCCCCGGCCCATTATTGTAATCAGCTGTAACCATTTATGGGCTATGTGCATCCAGGAAAAGGTGAGAAATGTGGCTATAAAGGGAATGAAACCATCTAGCTCTTCTAGACACAGAATCCCTGACCTTGGCATCTCTTTGTACATTTTTTAACCAATGTTGTTAACAGGATTTTCTTTGTCCTAGGTCTACAGAACATGACAACATTAATCTCTTAGTAAATTTGCATAAAATTTGCAAATATAATTTCATGATCTGTAAAACCAAAATCAAAGTATAATATACCAATTTCATTGACTTAATCTTCCAGAATTCTATCAAGAAAGTAATCAGATTTTTCTTCATTATTTATTCTTTATTCAATATGGCTCATCATCCTGCAATTCTCTACAGGCTGATTAGTAAATTCCCCTTTTTAAGATTTATTTCTAAGTTTTATTTGAGGTTAAACTAATTATATCTAGTATTTATAAATACCTGAATCTTACATCTTTTAATCCATAAGATATAGCTTGAAATTTACCTTTAGCAATCTAAAGTTTCATTCTGGTTTTAAAACCCAATCAGTAGTGGGTCAATAATTTTGGCACTTGGGCATCATATACATATGGGCAGGTTAGTGCTTATAATTTGGCTGTGCCATATCTTATTAATACTACCATTTCACTAATACTATAACTTTATTAATACTATAACTTTGGTGGTGGCAACCATGGTTTTGGTTTACAGTTCCTAGCTATTAGTCATCCTTTCTAATTTGCAGTTGTATACCAAAATTCTGCTTCTGTTTCCAAATTTCCAATAAGAAGCCGAGGTATTCAGTCTGAGCAAGTCATCATATATAATGGTGGGAATGAAGAAAAAGAACCAGAGATGGTCTTATCGACAAGGCCATAGTTCTTAAAATGGCTTCCATACATTGTCTCCATACTACTAGCAATGTCGCACCTCTGAAAAACACAAGTGTATGAAATCCATTTGTATGGCCATTACACTGTGAAAGCTAGATTTTTTGTTTTAATTCAGTCATTCAGTAAATGATATTTAAATACCTTGGCAGTTTTTTCTTTTTCCTTTGTTTTTTGACTGAGAAACATGAATGCCTATGGGTTACTAAACACATTTTCTAAGGATTTTCATTTTTCCTGCTTCCAATCTACAGCCTGACATTCCTCCCATTCCTCCTTTGTCTTCACTAACCGACTCACCTCAAATGTAATGCCTCCCTGTTTTTTAGGAGAATTGAAATATTTATCAAAATTGAAACAAAAGGTAAATCTAAATCCGTCTCACTGGATAGCAAGTATACGCCACCTATGAGGAAAACTGAAGTGTTAAACCTCCTTGGTCTGTTTGCATAACAAGACTTTAAAGACATTTTTTTAACCACACAGGTTTCATGGTGCTTCTTTTATTTCTCCATATAACCTGGTTTGTCTTCTAAAGCTTGAAACATGATTATACATTATTTCATAAATTTGTTTCCTAAAAGTTCTCTATTCTCCCCATTAGTCTTTAAAAGTTTTATTATTTTCTTCCTTACCAGAATATATTTCTCTAGAAACATTATACAGATATTATCCAGGTGTGCTAACTCCAGGGTTTTGGCTATTGTCCAACTTGAACAATTAGTTAAAATTCTCTTTTAGTTTTAACCAGATGTTGTAGTCCTCATTTCCTGACCTAAAAGCCTCTCAAATTATGGAAAACTTTTAAATACTTGTCCCATTCTCTTTCTGAATTAGCTGCACCTTCACACTAACTTAATATGGTCTGATATTCAGTATGTACATATAATTAGTGAGGTTTATACAACATTTGGAAGAAATCAAACCTAAAAATACTTTGAATATGAGAGGCCAAGCATTAATTAAAGATGTACACAGTATGTATTGAGTGACTTAAAAGCTCCTTTTGCTGTGGCTTTTTAGTTGAGATATTAATTACTGAAGAGATCAGTGCATTAATTTTAAAGAATTTTCTAAATTTTGCATAGTTTCTTTTATTTGACTGTAATCTTTCTGAAGTTATGCCTTTTATCCATTTTACATTTTGTTCAGGACCTAGTCAATGCTGCTTACATTGTTAAGTCCCCAAAATATATTTATTCACTTGTAATATGACATGCAGCTATATATATATTTGAAGAATTTTGAAAAGCTACCAACAAAGTCAAATTACTTTTTATCCCTGACAAACAACGTGAGTCCTCCATGAGCACAACCATTTAATCTATTTTTTTTCTCTGAGCTGTTCATTTCCTGTAGTAAATTCCTCATACACTTTCAGGAGGTGAAATGAAAGCAACTGTCCTCGCCCCTCCAAGATTACTGAACATAAATGGAAAAAAGTTTAACTGCTGTAGCCCCAGACAGTTGATGGGCAAAGGCAGCCCCTCTCAATTCTCATCAGCTAGGAACAAAGGTGGTGGGTTCCTGAGTGAAGGGAGGAAAAGAGTGGAGTGAAAGAAACATTTTAGAAGTCCAATCAACTGATTAGGAGAAAATCCTCATGATGTGTGATGTGTGCAACAGACTTCTAAGAGAAAATACTGGCCTGGAGCTACACTTAACTTTCCCCACTCCATACCTCGAGCAACTATTAAAACCAAACACTTAGGTCTTCTGGATACAGCGTGTGGGTTAGCGTTGTTCTGTGTTTTGATAAAAGTGAGTTCAATATTTCTTTATTAATTTTAATGGTATAACAAGAACGGCGTATCATTTTGACATAAGGAGTTCAAAGTTACTACGCCAGCACTCTTCCATTAATCTTTAAAATATATTTGCTGGGTGAGCAGCCAACATAATCCTGGCTAAACAGATAAGAAAATAGAGAGCTGGTGATAAGGTGACTTGTTTAAAGCTGCACAACAAATCAAGACTGAAGCCGGCGCTCCGGTCCTCGCCCGCTCCATGAGCACCTCTGCTGGCACAGGCTCACACTGGCAGCAAGAAGCGGGTGCTTCCAAGTTGGGAATCACTTGATAAAAGGGCCTCATTCTGATAACTTCTGGAAAGTTCAGATGAGAATTCCACAAGTGGAGAAAATATATATTTTCTGTTACATCAGTATTTTGAGCTGTGTTCCTCCCTTGCATAGCATCAGCTTTTAATTATTCAGAGAATAATTATCCATTTGTGGCTTATCAATTCCCCTTCCTTCTCTCCTGCTTCCTGTCTTTGGGCCATTTCACTGCTCATTAATATTTGCATCAGAGGCCAGATCAGCTTGGCTGGTGAGTCTGGTAAAAAGATTTGGTGGGCAAAGAGACAGAAACCATTGAATATGTAAAGGTTAGTGATTATCTTGAGGTTGAATCTATCCATAGATTAGAGAGTTGAACTCAGTAACAAATGATCATGTCGTGAGTTTGTCAGGGAAGGGTCCACTCCTTTTTGCTTTTTCCTCTGCATATCTATTTTTCTCTAATTCTGTACTTGATGCTTATTATCACAGATCATTGAAATTTGACAAAAGACGCAATCATCCATCTGAAGGATTTTGACAACACTCACGTTTTTAAACTCCACATTCCCTACCCCTAGGAACGAAACCTCAATAAATACATCCTGCATTTATTAAGGAATAAGTGAAAGGTGCACTTTTTCTGAATTATTTGTGGGTTGGTAGATAAAATGCAGCAATCAGCATCCTGCCACCCACCCCCACCCCTCAAGGATTCTCCCTGGTTTAAAAGCTGGTGCTGGTGGATTAGTCAGAAGTTGTGATTGCCTCATGAATCAGGGTGAAGCTTCTCACAGGTGGCAGTTAGTTTGATCTTCCTAGTCATTCAAGGAGGATATATATCTTTTGTGGTTATCACTCACAAGGATATCCTTGAAGGAAAACGAGGCTGCCTCACCAAAGCACAACTAAATGAAGCAAACAAAAAGGAACAGTGACAATGTAAGGGAGCAACAGAGGATTATTTCAGAATCTATGCAAATAAAATGCTGTGTGTTGGTGAAGTCTCTCTGCTGCCACTCACAGCCCTATTCCTAGATCTGTGCTGACCACATCAAAACAATGCTGCTGCCTAAGCAAGGGAATAAACAAAGCAAAGACCCATTAGCTCTGTTTCCATTAGACACGCAGAGGGGGAAAAAAATCAATAACAGGCAAACAGAAGATAAAATTGATAGGAAAGAAATGTTAATTTTAGAGCTTTAAAATGAGGTCTTGCAAACAATATCATGCAATAAAACCTTAAAAACTATTTTTAAAACTTTCAAAATCATTTACACGGGGAAAAGAACGCTAGCAGGAACATATACAGCATATTAAAGTTTAGTGCATTCTTAATGACTCGTCTTAAACAAATTATGCATGAGATAGATTACACATCCCTCATCCACTTAACAAAAAGGCATACACATGAACAAAAAACAAAACCAGGTGGCTTTTAAAAAGAAATTAAGTGTATACTTGGTGACTGACGGGGAGAAATGCCAAATGATGTGAAAGACCTCATAGAATAGAGTTCTCTTCAAAGAACCTAGATTGATGGGCTCTTCGGCCACAGACTGTAGGCCGAGCAGTACAAACGACATCAGTCTCCACTTTCAGATTCCATCCTGTAAATACCCTCAGCAGACAGGCTAGGGGAGTAGAGAAAACAAGGACTCTGGAGTAACAAGTCCTAGATTTCAGTTCCAGCCTCACTGCCCACTAACTGTGCAATGGTGGACAGGTACTTCACCTGCCCTTCATTTCCTCGTTCATAAGATAGAGATAATAATAATGCTGTTTTACCCTAAGTTGGACGGGCTTTTTTGTTTTTCAGAAAAAGAGACAGGGTCTCACCATGTTGCCCAGGCTGGTCTCGAACTCCTGGGCTCCAGCAATCCTCTTGTCTGGGCCTCCCAAAGTGCTAGGATTAGAGAAACGAGTCACCACGTTTGGACTTGATATTTTTTTCAAAGACCCAGCTCATTAGGCCTGGTTCAAAACCACTAGTTTCAAAGCATTGGTTCTCAAACTTCAGGATGTATCTGAATCACCTGGAAGGGTTTGTTAAAACAGGGACAGCTGTGCTCTGCCCTCAGAGTTTGATTTATTAGGTCTGGGATGAGGCATGAGAATTTACACCATGATAGTTTTGATGCTGCTTTCAAGGACCACCCTTTGAGAGCTTCTGGTTAAGTCTTGGGATTTTAGCATGGTCTATGGGATTTTCACATGCTAAAATCAGCAGGGTCAGGATCACCCAGGATCCGGTTAGTCACTCAGACCCAACAGACCTTGTGAGAAATGCCAACCTATTTTGCTCAACCAGAGGCAGCATTTAGCAAGATCTCCACGTGCTTTGTATGCACATTCCATTTGAGCAGCACTGGTCTAGAGCATCTTCAGGGGACACGGAGCCAATAAAAGATTGTGAAAAATCTGCTCTAGGGTGGCTGTAAGAAAAGCCCTTCAATCTGAATGACAAAAATCCAGGTCCTTGGCACTGACATTCTCCCCAGGAAGTCCTGTTTGTGGACCCAACAATATACACCAATTGGAAACAGTTCTTCTCCTCAGGCAAGGGGCTTATAGCTACTGCAGCAGGTGCCAGATTGCTAAGTGCCCACATGGGCAGTGAGGGCCAGGTTGAACACTATCTTTTTGCTGTTCATATGAATTTGGTTTCCTTAGATGACGATCTTTTCAGTACTTCCTTGTATTTTCTTCCTATTTTTCCTTGGAGAATTTCCTTGGGTTTCCTGTTTATATGTTTGTTTCATATATCATTATGGACTTAATGATATTAATTTTGGTCAGAAGCAAAGTAAGCCAAAAATGCCAAGTGTGTTTGGCACATCCAGGAGTTCCTAACGGCTAAAGAGTCACTGGGTTAAGCGTCAATGATCTAACATCAACCTAGCATTACAACAAACTCTTCATTCAAAGAAGGCTCCTATTACTCGGAATACAAATTGGAGCACCAGCTTCACATTTGTAAGATTTATGTGCCCATTTAGGGAAATTCCTCTTGTAGCTCCTCTGATAACATCACTGGCAATACAAAGCTGAATGGTTCAAATCAGATTTCATCTCTATTATTTTAGTGTTGGAGGATGAACCTACAGACTATTAAATTTATAAAAAACAAAGATAAATATACAACATAAAATAATTCAAGTTCCAAAATCCTTACATTAGCTTTTGGAAAAGGACAGCTCCAAAAAAAAAAAAAAAAAAAAGCAGTGAAGATTAAATCTTTTAAGATTCAATTTGTCTAGCCTGCCATGTAAGGCCTAACCTTGCTGGAGACTTAGAATTATGGCTTTATTTCAGCCCACAACTAAGCCAGACAGCAGACATCACTTCAATGATGTTTTAAAGTAGAATCAATTAGAAAATATTCTGATTTTCAGAAGCATCCCCCAAAAGTGATATTACTAAGGTAGGTTATCATGCCAATAAGGTCGATATCACAATAATAATGTAAACACGTGAATTTTTCCTTGTTATTTTCATATCTGTGATTTTGTTAAAGGAATGGCTAAAAATATTAAGTAAACTATTAGAACCTAAAAAATGTCTTAGGACTGAATTATTTTTTCAGCCTAACAATCTTCTTACCATCAAAAAAAAAAAAAAAGACACTATCTTTCTCAAACAAATCAGAACTCTAAGCACTATCTCCCTCACAGGAGACATGGCTTCTGCTTCCAAAATCCCTGCCTTTCTAATCAAATATTTCCTCTAGGTCTTTCCTTTTTCTTGATGCTAGTTTGCTGCTATAAATAAGATTCCTTCTAACTTTATAGAAATTGAAGAATTCATGTTTTTCATTGCAAGTGTTAGAAATCTTCCTGTTATCGACAATTCTCGAAAGACATTTATGCAGCCAAAAGACACATGAAAAAATGCTCATCACCACTGGCCATCAGAGAAATGCAAATCAAAACCACAATGAGAAACCATCTCACACCAGTTAGAATGGCGATCATTCAAAAGTCAGGAAACAACAGGTGCTGGAGAGGATGTGGAGAAACAGGAACACTTTTACACTGTTGGTGGGACTGTAAACTGGTTCAACCATTGTGGAAAACAGTGTGGCGATTCCTCAAGCATCTAGACTAGAAATACCATTTGACCCAGCCATCCCATTACTGGGCATATACCCAAAGGATTATAAATCATGCTGCTATAAAGACACATGCACACATGTTTACTGTGGCACTATTCACAATAGCAAAGACTTGGAACCAACCCAAATATCCATCAATGATAGACTGGATTAAGAAAATGTGGCACATACACACCATGGAATACTATGCAGCCATAAAAAATGATGAGTTCATGTCCTTTGTAGGGACATGGATGAAGCTGGAAACCATGATTCTGAGCAAACTATCACAAGGACAGAAAACCAAACACCACATGTTCTCACTCATAGGTGGGAATTGAACAATCAGACCATTTGGACACAGGGTGGGGAACATCACACACCAGGGCCTGTCATGGGGTGGGGGGAGGGATAGCATTAGGAGATATACCTAATGTAAATGACAAGTTAATGGGTGCAGCACACCAACATGGCACATGTATACATATGTAACCTGCACATTATGCACATGTACCCTAGAACTTAAAGTATAATAATAAAAAAAAGAAAGAAATCTTCCTGTTATCTATTTTCAGGCAATGGGCTTTATTAACAAATCACATTGCATAATTCAACTACTGTGGAAAGAAGTCTGATGGCTCCAATTGAGCTAAGTGTAGAACTTAAAGCAGCTCACTTATCCTATTTGGGTTCAATATATTTATCCCATAAATGACCCATCCCTGCATCAAGGAATGATTTATTTAAGAGATACCACATATATTTGAAATATTCCTATTTATGCATTTCACTAAGCCTTTAGGAATATCAGCCATTGTTGAATTAGTGTTGATCTAACAAACAAAACCTCCTAAGTCACAATTTGTTTAAAATACAGGATAGATCTCGAATACCTATTCTCAGACATCAGGATACACTGGAAGTACAGAAATGAAACTGCATCTCACCTAGATGTTAACCCCTTGAGGGCAGGAACTAGACTTGCTTGCCATCAGTCACCTGCAAAGGGCCCTGCACGTAGCGGACACTCTGCTTGTTGAGTGGATGTATAAAAACTTCCCCAGAGGTAACCACTTTGATAATCAAAGAGAGAGGCTGCTTTCTGCTGTGCTGAACAGTGAACACTGGCTAGGACACTTGTCCAAACAAAAAGAGGCTTTGAATTATGGAATAGCCTCTGTTAACCCATACTAGGATGTTAAGCTCCTTTTGAAAGCAGGTTCCTTTGTAAACCGCCCCCTGAGCCTAGTCCAGAGCTTGGCACATACCAGTTGTTTGTTAAACTGAATTGAGTTGACTCAGTAAAAGCCATTTAGTGTCAACAAAAATAAATGTATTAAGGCATTGCTCCAACCTGTTTTAAAAACTGCTTTCAAATTTCACATTATTTATTAATCAGGTAATACATGTACATGATACAAAATTCAAAATGTATAAAGGGGAATATAGTCATATTAGTCCATTCTCACACTGCTATAAAATACTACCCAAGACGGGGTAATTTATAAAGGAAAGTGGTTTAATTGACTCAGTTCAGTATGGCTGGGAAGACCTCAGGAAACTTACAATCATGGCAGAAGACAGAGGGGAAGCCAAGACATCCTTCTTCACAAGGCTGCAGGAAGTCAAATGAATGCAGGTGGAACTACCACGCACTTATAAAACCATCAGATCTCGCGAGAACTCACTCACTAACGCAAGCGCAGCATGGGGGAACTGCCTCCATGATTCAATTACCTCCACCTGGTCTCTCCCTTAACAGGTGGAGATCATTGGGATTATAATTCAAGATGAGATTTTAGGTGAGGACTCAGCCAAACCATATCAATAGTGAAGAGTACGTCTCCAGTACCCTCAATCCCAGGTATCCAGAACTCATGCTAGGAGAAAAAACCTGGAAACACCGTTTTATAATGAAAGTGTGTTTTGTCGTTGTTGTTGTTACTGTTGTTTTAAGTAGCATGGAAACTAATGCTTTTTCTTTCAGCACTTTTATCCTCAACGTTTTCTTAGTCTATTTAGATCTGTAAAATAATTTCTCTTGTAAGACAAATAAAATTCATTATGCAAACAGAAATCTGCAAACAATATTAATAAGACAGGCAATAGCAAGTCTAAAAGCCATCCACCTGAGACCAAATGGGCCCACTGCGATTTCTCCTCTAAGATCCACAAGAACCACACTGCTATCAGTATCATTGCGGCTAGCTGTTACCTCTAACAATCATATACCAATTAGCTGTGATATAAATTTGCACTGGAAGTTTTCCATGTTTCCAAGGTTATTTCTCAGAGAAAGTATTCAGATATCAAGGACCTCTCTTAAGCAGTAGTTTAAAAAACTTGTGAGTGGTTTGCTGCATTTTTCTATTCTAGTAGGTAGAGATAAGCAACTCAGACTAAGAATAAAGATTGAGGATTAAGATCAACAACAGACATTTATATTGACAGCATTTCCTGATCCTTCAAATTGGCTGCTCCTGTTTTCTGTTTGTTTGTTTTGCTTTGTTTTATTAGATTACTTGAACTTTTCACCTACATATAGGAGAAAATTTTACTAAAGCACAGAAGAAAATGTATGTTCTTGTCTGCTAAATAAACACAGACATACACACAAAAATAATGTTTTTTGGCCCTATGGGAAAACAGTAGCTTTACTAACAACATTTGTGATTTTACATTGAGTTTTAGTGACTTTAGTAAAATTCTATAGTGTTCCTTATACGTTCAGCAACCTTTAAGATGATTTTTAAGAAGGGAAACAGAAACGGAAAAGGAAGAAGTTAACATTAAAATATTTTGGAGACAATGACAAATGCATCCTATGTGAAGATTTATGAAACATTTCATACCATGCCTGCCTGTTCCACACTACCCTGTCGCACTGGCCTCAACCAGAGATTACTATGTTTTAGGCATTAGATGAGCATTAAATTGTCTTTGGATGTATTTGAGGACCTGCGATTTCTCAGGTAACACTTCATGCTAAATTAAATAAGAGAATACTACAAGCAGATCATCTCAGACATTATGAGCTTGCAAATCAATTCCTCAACTCAGGGTGCTGTTTTGTTCTCTGAGCAGTTGGTATAAAGTGCTACATAATATGAACAATCACCTACTAAAACTTGCATGCACATGCCTAATGCAGATTTTTCCAAAATACGTGATAATGCATACTGTATATTAGAATGTAAGACAGAGCCCTTAACATTCCCCCTGGGATATCTCTCTTTTTCTTCTTTCAGACAGCAATGGTCTTTGCTTCAGGTTCTCTAGCTTTAAAATGTTTTATAAATTATTTCAACTTTGAGAAAGTGAATCAGATTAAATCCAAAAAGGAAAAAGGGAGCAGTAGCATTTACACATTTCTGGAAGCTGGCAGCAAGATAAATCCACTGCGACAAACCTCTGTGGGCTATTAAGTGAATTTTGTTAGGAAAGCACACATAAGGCATGCCTAATGAGAATATGTAGGGTGCTGGGTTTTAAGAAACGGGCTATTATTTATGAATACTAGGTGGTATCCAAAAGAAATGCATTTAAGGATTTAAACACTGATTTCTCCAGGGCCCGGACTTTGCTTGAGGCATTACTCAAGTTGGAAAACAAGAGACAACATGGTATATGTGTGAGCCTTCAAATAATCACGCATTTTATACAGGACAATCTACAAGTCTTTAAAGCCTCTGGGCTTTTGATTTTACTAAACAAGGTCCTCCTTTGGGATTGCCAAGAAGAAAATCTGCACCATAGTGGAAAGAGCTCTATCCTGAGAGTCAGAAATTTTGAATGCAAATCCAGCTGCAGGGCCACCGTTTCTTTATCTATAAAATAGGTACAATAATACTCACCCTGACCACTTCATGATGTCCTTGTGAGGGCCAATATAATCATGCACTGAAAAGAGATTTTGGAGTGTGAGTGCTTTAGACATGTAAAATGTTAGCAGTACTAATATCTGGGAAATCATCATGACCATTTAGGATTTCTTCTGTGTCAAAATCACCACATGGCCAGAGTCTGGATGGGCAAGCTCTACCGTCCCAGGGGAAACAGACAATCCAACTTCATGGCTAAGAAGGCCAATGGGGCAGAGCTGCCAGAATCATATTAATATGGAAGGTTTACTTGCTTCCACTAGATTGTGTGCAAATCAGATCCTACTTTGTTCATCTTCGCAACCCCAGCGTCCAGCAGAGTTAACCCTCCCCGCAAATGACTGTGAATGAAGTGAAACGAGTGAGATGTCTGCTACGATCAGAGAACTATGTTGGGTATTTTGATAGATATATGAGTCAGAGTTCAAACAGAGAAGGAGAACCCCTAGGAAACACATACATACTAATGAATTTATACAGGGCTTTGGCTCTGCTTCATTGTGGGAGGATGTTAAACAGAACGCAGAAGCTGTTGCTTCTGTGTTTGGTGCCGAAGCCTGAAGTCAGCAGGACAGGTAGACATGAAGGAAAGACAGCTGCAAAGAGGGGAACCAGGACAAAATGGAACCCATAAAGATGAGTGGAGTCTGCGAAGGTGGACCAGAAGCCATATCAGTGTCTCACCACCTCCAAGACTCCACCTTTAATGATGAGGGTGTTCTGCAGATGAAGCTTATCCTCATCCAGTAACTAAACACATGCCTGCCTGGAGGAAAACGAAGCCAAAGAAGGAGATCCAGAGGACCCAAATATGCCCATGGCAACCAGGACGCCAAAAGGTAACAATGTTGGTGTGAGCTGCAATGCCAGCCCCAAAAATATGGCTGCAGTTTCACTTGTGTCTTCTAAATCTTGTGCAAAATGTCCCTCGAGGCCCACAAACCATGCAGAGGAGGGAATTCTGGGAAGTAGGCGGGAAGCGTCTGCTAGTTGCCTGGCACTTTTAATACACTTTGGAATCCTACAACTCTGTAAAACTGTTGTTTTCTCTGTTTCAAAGATGAAATCTCTATAATCCTGCTTAGGTAACCTCCCTGGAGTGCAGAGCACACCCATCTCTAGGTCTGTAGTTCATGCCCTTTTCCTACATTTCCATACCTACAGAGCAGCCGGAGCCTTCACAGAAGTCCTCAGCTTGGCTTAAAGTAAAGAAACTATATATATATATATATATATACACACACACACACACGTATGATAGAATACTACTCAGACATAAAAAGGAATGAATTAAATGGCATTCACAGCAACCTGGATGGGACTAGAGACTATCGTTCCAAGTGAAGTAACTCAGGAATGGAAAACTAAACATCATATGTTCTCACTCATAAGTGGGAGCTAAATTATGAGGATGCAAATGCATAAGAATGATAAAATGGTGTCTGTGGACTCGCGGGGAAATGAAAATGGGGGTGAGGGATAAAAGGCTACCAACTGGGTTCAGTGTATACTACTCAGGTGATGGGTGCACCAAAATTTCACAAATCACCACTAAAGAACTTACTCATGTAACCAAATACCACCTGTTCCCTCAAAAACCTATGGAAAATTTTTAAAAAGTTATTTCTCAGGGCAGTCCTGAGGAAAATTCACAGCATCCAGAAAGAGCTTCTATCAGTTTCCCCATTCCCAACAGTGACATCGAGACAGAATTGACGACAGATTCTCATTCACATTGTCCCTGCAGTATTACCAGTGAGGAATGAATTAAGAACCCCAGAGAACACAGCATTGGAAGAGTGGGAAGAGGTGGAAAAGGCTGATGAAGCCCTCCAAGCCTGCACTCTTAAAGCTGGGTTTTGATGTCTCACCTGAAATGTTCTCAGTACATTCAAGAAACGGGTAATAAGGAGCCACTGTGTGCCTGCATTACCTGGCCATGTCTACACAGCAAGCAGGCTACTGCCCCTTCACAAGGTGAGCAGCAAGGCAGCATTATGTCATACCATCCAGAAGGCACTTCTGCTTCACCTGGGGTCTCTCCACCATGCTGCCTTCTGAGAACCAGCTCATTCTCCTTAGCACTGTAGTCACTCCTGCTGAGCGCATTTTACAATTCCTGGGTTCTTCAAAGTACACCTACATCCATTTCCAGTGGTGATGCCTCTCTCAGGCAAGCTCCTCTGGCATCTCCTTGGGCTAGGAGTTATTTTGGAAAGTCACATTTCATTTCATCACAGAGTAGTTTTGTGGTTTTTTTTTTTTTTTTTTTTGAGACAGAGTCTCGCTCTGTCGCCCAGGCTGGAGTGCAGTGGCGCGATCTCGGCTCACTGCAAGCTCCGCCTCCCGGGTTCACGCCATTCTCCTGCCTCAGCCTCCCGAGTAGCTGGGACTACAGGCGCCCACAACCACGCCCGGCTAATTTTTTGTGTTTTTGGTAGAGACGGGGTTTCACCGTGTTAGCCAGGATGATCTCAATCTCCTGACCTCGTGATCCACCCGCCTCGGCCTCCCAAAGTGCTGGGATTACAGGCGTGAGCCACCGCGCCTGGCCATCACAGAGTAGTTTTAAAGTTTGAATCTGAGAATGAAGACAGAGAAGGCGCTGTGGGAAGAAAAAATACATGAATCTGTAAATTTGAGGTTTATCAATTTTTCAGGAATTTTTTATTTTTAGATATATTTTGTACATTCTATGTACAGATAGTATTCTACAAGGGTGTGAGTTTCAAAGTCTTTCACATACTTAAACTCTAAGAAAATTAACTAAAATCTATGTCAATGTTTACGTCTCTTTTTGCTATTAATTGTGTGCATGAACTGAGTGAGAAATAGACTCAGTTCTATCTCATTTTTTAATTACCATGTCTTCCTTCCATCCAAGACTGGCCTTGGGCAAATTGGGAAGTAGAGGAAGTTGAATATTTCAGAGCTCTCCAAATCTGCATCCCGCCACAAGGCATTCTAGAACTCAGCAGCCAGAAACTTCCAAATCTAAATTTAATTTCTGCAGTGCCCAATCTCTCTGAGTCTCTCTATAACATCAGAAAATAGGATTAATACATTTGTATATGAGAGTTTATAGTGACCAGAGCTGATAGCACAACTGCTTTAAACAGAAACTTACAAAGTCTTAACACAAGTAAGTGACTGATGGACGGTTTTCAAGATTTCCTGAAGGGCAAATGAGGTACATGTTTTGTTAAAGGGGCCAAGGAAAGTCAGTCACCCAGAAAAGAAAGAAATTTTGCATGTTTAATTAGGGAAAAAATGGAAATTATACAGAAAAGCATTGTGGTCATAAAGTAAATAAAATGCCTCTCATGGCAAAATGCACTTTTATGTTAGTCTCCATTAGGTAAAACATTATTTCCATGCAGTAATATCTTTATAGAAGGATAGAAATCACCTTTTCCATCTCTATTCCTGTTTCACGTTAGAGTTTTTTCCAAGGTCGTTAAAATGAAAGAATGACAGTAGACTTTCTTATCAACAGCTTGTTCCAACAGATACAATACATGGGTAAGGGATCAAAAAGAGCATGAGAAGCATTTTCTGCCAACATTGTAGAAAATATTGAACATCTGCTGTATCTGGGATCCTGGGAGTTGTAATTATAATTTTTTGAAATCTGTACACAAGAGTTATAAATATTAGAACTATAGCCTGTGAAAGCCATGAAATATTTAACTTGTTTGGCAGGCTTAAGCAAAACTCATAAACTTAATTTAAGCAAGCCAAACACTATAGTTTTACCCATTTTATATCCTTCATGTCATTAGTTAGATAAATTAAAGCAAGCTATAAAGCAGCATAGAAATTGCCAACTGGAAGTCCTGTGGGTATACCAAAAGAGATGCGTTTTAACAACTAACTCGTTTTACTAATGGTTTGCTTTTCACCTTTCCCGGTTATCCACCCATGCCCAAGACTTGACTCTTTGGTTTGGGGAAGCGGAGGGAGGAGTTGCTGGTAGGAAATGGCTTCCAGATAAGCAAAGAGAAATGCAGGCATCAGGCACTTCAAGCAGGTTCACGACGGCCACAGTGAGACCCAAAGGCCACTGGTGATTTCTGCATGTGTCAATTCAATCTGTCAAAAACCCATATGCCAGCCTGAGTGAAAACCTTTCAAGCTCAAAAACAAAGGCCTGGTAAACAGCTCTGTGCTACTGCAGAAGGTATCTCGAGAGACTAAGGGAGCAGAGAGGAGCCAGGTTTCCACCGTGTTAGCTCTGTGGCCGGGGGACACCTCTGAGACTTGTCCTTAGAAAGGAATACAGGCTGGAATGTATCAGGCTGTGTCCATCATACAGATAGGTGCCTTGATATTTAACCCGGGACAGTGATAACCAAGCCAACTTCAGTGTCTATTTCAAAGTTAAGAGTACTATTCAATTAGCCCCAAATTTCTCCATTTATACCTGCACTGTGCTCTCTACCCTACTCCCAACCCCAGGATGCTCCCCAATGAGAAACTAAGGATAACAACATTCACATTTGTAGATTCTGCATGAGAAAAATAATAGATGATGATACTATTTTATAGTACTTTATTTATATATCTTTTTGCAATTGAACCTCAAAGCAATCCCTTTTATATCCGTGTGTGTGACTTTTGCAGATTAAAAAAGTAATCACAGAAAAGTGACAAAGTATGCCCATGACCACACAGCTGACAATACTGAGCCTGGCCCTGAGGTCTCCTGAGACTTGGACCAACGCTTTGGTCACAAGGGAGGCAGTCAATTCACAGAACATCTGTTCTGACAGGAGACTGAAGAAGGAATGAGCTAAGGGACTCCAAGTCCAGAGTAAGCCTGTGGACGGATGGTGCTTCCAGGACTCACAGCTTCCCTTTTCCTCTGGCCTTTCTTTATGCCCTGGTGTTTTTCAGATTCAGTATCTCTATTAAAACTTCCTACTCCTCTTTCCTGGCCTTGTCTCCCTCTCTTAACCCCTACAAAGGACTGAAACTGGCTGTCAGCTCTGGGACTTGCCACAGTCATAGCAGCCTTTGTTAACAAGTTAAGAATCTACAGGAATCCCCTCTTTGCTGTCTCTACAATCTGTACATGAGAGCAATCAAATGGATCAGCTGGAAACCCCTAGCTGTGAATGCATAAAAGAGCAAATGAATAGGAAAGTTCAAAGGAAATATTTCACTGAAATATCCTGCTGGTCCCGCTTTATTCTGCATTTAAGAAAATAATACCCATGCCCAAACAGCCTCTTTCTCCCTGAAGTAGAGGGTTGATATCACACAGACTGTCTACACAGGGGAACCAATTCAAGGCAGAACTGAAAGTTCCAATTCAATCCAATCAGCCCATGTCATATGTCTGGGGCCAGTCCAACAGGGCTTAGAATGTGATTTGAAAGAGCCAATGTGAGTTGTCAGTGGCCCACACAAGCAGGAATTGATGCCTCAGGTTTACTTGGATGGAGAGTGAGTATGAGGGTTTTTGTGTTCAGCCTCCTGTGTGCCAGGCATATATGTTTCTAAATTCACTTTGCAACAAACTTATGAGATAGACTTTGGTAGTAGTATTCCCTTTTAAACAGACATTCACTCATTTCTTTAAGATGAAAAAACCAGTAAGTGGAAAATATAAATATTGTGTGCAAGTCTACAGCAAACATAAATTTTAGGGTGAATCTGCCTTTTTTTTTTTTTTTTTTTTTTGAGATGTCACCCAGGCTGGAGTGCAGTGGCATAATATTGACTCACAGCAACCTCCACGTCCCAGGTTCCATCGATTCTCCTGTCTCAGCCTCCTGAGTAGCTGGGATTACAGGCATGCGTCACCACACCCTGCTTATTTTTGTATTTTTAGTAGAGATGGGGTTTCCCCATGTTGGCCAGGCTGGTCTCAAACTCCTGACCTCAGGTGATCTGCCTGCCTCAGCCTCCCAAAGTGCTGGAATTACAGGCGTGAGCCACCACACCCAGCCTGAATCTATCTTTAACTCATTTTTGAGCATGGTGATTTTCTAGGCCTCCCTTAATCTGGACACAGAGCTGTGAAGAAGAATAAGCTAATGAGACTGTCTAGTTCTTCCCGTATTCCTGAGGCAGCTAGGAAGATGCTAAAAGCAACCCGAGTTCTAGTTCTAAGGGAATGCCCTTGTAGGGGTAATGTGGGCCTGAGTTCCCTCTCCAGTTCCCCACTCGTCCTCAAAAAGGCCCACATACCATGGAGTGCATGGTCCCCACTCTAGCAACCGAGTGACAGGGAGCATGATAAGGCCAGAAGAGCAACAGCCCGTATCCTTCATCTTCTTTCTCATGAATAAAGCTGAAGAAGAACCAGAATCAAAGCTCAAAAATTGCTATAACATTAAAAGACACAAATAATGCGATTTGACATTATTTTTCTTTCACAAAGAAAACTTTGGCATTTCCAAACATTGGAAATGCCAAAGTGTTCAACTCAGTGCCCGCTCCTAGTTGAAACTTCATGTCGGCTGCCTGGTACTGAGTCTTCTCGCCCACAGGAGGGCATCGCCTCTGATTAGACTGACAGGTAAAAGGTCTTGAGGGTCAGAGCCATTGGCAAGTTCCAGAAACAAACAGAACAGGAGTTTTTAACAAGACCTGCAGCTTGTGAGCGGGGAGGCTCCTGGGCGCTAACACTTCACCACTTTCATTCTCTGGCTGCACACAGGCTGTGCAGACTCAGGGAATCTTTCCAGGGCAGTCGTATGAGAGGGAAAGCTGTTACCCCTCCAAGATTTCATAGTGACAGGAGGCAACTCCACTAGGATTCCTGATCAAGCCACCAGGTCTGGTGGGAACAGCTTTTTCCACTAAGATTTCTGGGCTTGTTTACATGTGTTTTATTCAGAGCTACAGTAATCTGTTCACAAGAGACAGAAATCCTGGTAAATCAATCCTTAAAGCTTGTTGACATTTGTCCACTTGGCAGATCATAAAAGCCCCTTGAAAATCACAGGAGTAAATGTGTAAACCGCTTTACCAAATTATATGATGTAAACGCCAAGTGAAAGAGTTCTGCAGGATAAGATCGCTGAATTGTGACTGTCTTCCGAATGTAACTTTATTTTGGTCTTGGGTTACATGTGAGGTGTTGCCAAAATCAACTGAAAGAGAGACAAAGACATATGAATTCAGCCCAAAAGCTGGCTTTTAAGTTCTCTGTCTTCAAAAAGACTGGAGATTCTTTATGAGATGTAGTTTTGCATAAACAGTCTTTGTTAACAAAAGTTTTCCCCAAATATCAGTTAAATTTTAACTAGTTCCCTGTAAATGTTATGTGAGTGCCAGAAATAACCTCGGCATTTTTGAAGAAAAAAGTAGAACTAGAGAAAACTTCATGGCATAAACACACAGATAAAATACACACTGCCGTCGTTGGTGGCAATCAGACCATAGGAGCCTGAGAGTTCATGATTACTGGCAACCCTTTCCCAAGATTATCTCCAGAGAGATTTCTCAGAAGACTTGAAGAGGAATGTCATAGAATAATCATGCATGAAAGCAGTTACAAGTGCTCAGTCCTGGTAACAGCACAGGTAAGTCTGCACCTGAAGCTATTCTGTCTGAATTGAGGTTTATTCCAGCCCCTTTGAGAAATCGGGTCCAAAGTTTAAAAGCCCTTTTTACATATCATAATCACCTCTATAGATTCCATTTTAAACCTTTTACCTCCGTTGCCTAACAATTGCCTATATCTGAAGCTTCCACAGAGACGGCATATTAGTTTCCCTACATCTCTCTAATTTTACACAATGTACTGAATATTTCAATGGAAGTGAGAAGTGAGACCCAAAGAGGAAAGCAGGGGAAAGGTGGTAGGGGAAGGAGAGGGAGGAAAAATGGAAATACATTTTACGGTGTATAGCTATGTAAGGAATTCCATTAATATTCATGTATAACAGTAAAGCTAAAGCTCCAGGTCTCCAGGTGATCAAAAGCCCTTCACATGTGGAGAGCTCTTGTGGACAGGAATGTGAGATCTTCCCACGACAGGAGACTGGGTGGGGCTTCTGACGATCCCCTCTTTACTGGGGTGAGGGTTATAAATGTTCTTAGGCAGTACATTTAGACATCCTGGAGGGGATACTAAGGGTTCATAAGACCTGCAGCTCTGTTCTCCTACAATTTATGGACTGCAGGCACATGTCTCAACACCACACAATCTTACACTGATGAGGGACCTTACGGGGGAAGCAGTTCAATATCCTATTGAATACATACATCAGCCTCCCAGCATCTTCACTCAAGCCCCATTCAGCCCGTATTGTGGAGGTGGGGAACGCCCTTTGCCCAAAGCAGTCCTTTTTGTCTTGGATGGCTTGAACTCTCCTAAATCTATTTTTTTCTGAAATAATCATTGTATTTTCTACTTAATGGACTTTGTTCTATTTCCTCAAGAAATTGAAGAACAAATGCAATTCCTCTTCTTGCTAAAATGTAAAGCAGCAGACAGGGCTCTGTAACCAGCAGTCGTGTATTACTTTGGTAGGTTTTTCTTTGCCATTCTTCTCCATTAAGAAGAAGAGGGAACAGTATGCATGTAGGGGACAGAAGGGGACAGTATGCATGTGGGGGACATATATGCATGTAGGGGACATGTAGGCGACATGTATGCATGTCGGAGACATGCATGTAGGGGACATGAAGGCATTATGGGACATGTATGCATTAAAGAAGAGGGGACAGTATGCATGTAGGGGACAGAAAGAGGAGACAAAATACATGTTGCTGCCTTTACCTAGGCACCTTGGTTTGGGGACTCTGTGTCATGTCTCAGCAGTACCAAGTCCCCATGGGTCTTTATGGAGAAGAACCCTTTGCAGGTTTCTAACATGTCAATTGTGCTACCTCTACTGACAGAAGAGATTTTTAATTTAGTCCAAATGATATGTTCCACTTACCCTCCATTCACTCCCCATGTTTGCAGGGTGCCAAATGTGTGCCAGTTCAGTTCTATGCTGAGTTCAGGAAAGTTTCAAGGAGCTGACTGTCTAGAGCAAAATCTAGATGAGTTAACGGGCAGGTCTAGTACATCACAGGACCATAAGAGCTCATGGATAAGGCTCCAATTCAGTCATGAGTAGTCCTAGAAGAACGTTGTCTGAGAGGAGAACTAAGCAGCAGGCAAGCAAAAGGAGTAGTAGAATGCCTCCCAAGGAAACAGCCAAGCTTTCATAAAAGGCCAGAGATGGCAGAGAGTGTGACATATCACAGGTACTGTGTAGAACATAAGGTGGGTAGGAACAAGTGTTTACCAATATTATACAAATACATCTCTGCCTATAAGACGTGTGTGGTGTTGTAGTCTACCCACAAGATTTTATGTATTAAATTGTGTGCTGTGTTTAAGTTGTACTTGAATATTAAGGACTAAAATAAAATTCACTCATTCAGAGATCTGATCACTAAGATACAAAGAAGAATAAAGTTATCTTGACTGTGAAATTCACAGTCCAGTGGAAACAATTTTTTTAAACTTGCATGTTGTCAGAAGCTGGTTATCTAGGTTTGTGAGATAGTTTTAAATGGTTTTGAGTAATTGGGTCAAGTAGATAGTCTTCTGAGACAGAAACCCAAAATAGAAGTCTCCAATAGAGGTCTGCTATGTTTTCTCTCCTCTTAAGCAAAAATAGTAATTCCTATCCTTTAATGACAATTAAAAATCAAAATTCATTTTGATCAGTGATTAGCTCAATGACCATTTCTTATATTGGCCTTTCAGTCTCTATAGAGCTAAAAAAGATAAGGAGTTGAACTGGGTTGTGGGGGAGACTGATGTGCATAGAGTATGGAAATGGCAAGGAATAGGCTGTAAGAAGCTCTGTGAGAAAATTCTGAAAAGGAAGGAAGCCATCATTGGCAGTTAAATGTTTACTAAGAAGGCAGGGCTAGTAATAAGGAAGTAAATTTGATTAAAGAAAATTGTTCTGAATTCTACTTAAACTTCTGCCTGCTCCAATTCAAGGAATGTTTTCCTGAGATCCTCTTAATTCAAACCAAGATTTCTCACCTTGGCACTATTGACATTTTGGGCTGTATAATTCTTTGTTTTGCCGGGTGGGACAGGGAGCTGTCCTCTGCATTATAGGATATGTAACATCCCTGGCCTCTAGCCACTAGATTCAAGTAGTACTCAAACGCATACATCAGTTTCAACAAACAAAAATGCTTCAAACGTAGCAGGGTGTCCCAAGGGGGAGAAAATTAACCCACTTTGAGAAATAGTGATTTTAACTAACAGGGATAAGGAGCCAGAGCACAGTCAAAGAATTTAATGAGCTACTGAAGAGGATCCTTATTGCAAAAATTATTGTAATTCTACTATGGTAAATTATAAATGTTTTCGAAAAATTTTAACATGAATAATCTAGAGTCTGTTTGACACACACATGCGCACACACACATACGTGGATTTTTTCCTACCCATCTTTATATTGTGTTAGTGCTAAAAAATAAGTTGTGCACTCTTTAATGTAAGAATTAAATGGATTTCCAACTCAGCTTCCTGGGGTTTCAGAATAATTTCATGGTACCATATCAGTGCAGAAAAAAAAATGTATCTCATCAAAACTATTCCAGAAGCACCTCATTTTGATAGGAAAGTACTTTGTGATGATTACCTAATAGGCAGCATTTGTTGAAACGCTTTTAATAGATCTTTTTTTATCACATGCAAAAGAATTTCAATGCTAGTTCAGTCTCCTGTTTCATTCTGTCATGAATCAATTTGTAGAGACATTTAGAAGTCAATAATCCACTGCAGCTTTGATGACAGGTGATTAATTTCTACATTTTAGAGACATAATAAGATTTAGCAATAAAAAGGCCTTGAAGTAACCTACCGAACAGCTTTAATCTCAGTCTTGGGACTGTTGCTAAATATGAATGCTTGTACACAAATGTGAATGATTTAAGTTAGTAGGTTTTATTGCAGACTCCTTGTGTTTTCATATTAATCTTGCTTTACAATCAGGCTATCCATACAATCAATTTATGTTGGATATTTTTTCCCAACACAATGCTTGAAGGGAGGAGGGGGCTAACAAATTATTTACACACAAAGGGTTTGTTCTACAAAAGAAGTCATTTTACATGCTTATTGCTGAGGGGATGACTGATTTTATTGGTGTAGCAAGGAAAAAGAAAAAAGAAGTGAAGGTGGCCTTCAAAAGATTCTGACGGATACATTCAAGGAATGGATGGTGATGAATGCTGAACCACAGCTAACACTTCCTTCCAAATAATCAGCTGCTCTCCCATTCATAATGTCTTTCTTTTCATCTTCCTTACTTTGAAAATTGACAGAGGCCTCAAAGTAGTTTCTAATTCTTATCAAATGATTTCTATGAATGTAAGAGCTCATAAAAAGAGTGAAGTTAATCTAACCTGAAAAGAAGGGTTTCTCTTCTACTGCCACCGGGGGATGGTAAACACTCCAATGTGGAAGTTTATTTAAAAATAAATGTACAAATCAAGGCAGATGAATTCAGTGTTCTACATAATTTATCACTCCTGACCAACAAATGGAATGTTCTTAGAAAACACTAAGTATTCCTAAGGCAGATGTTCCAGGTTCAGCCGACTTGTGACTGTGCTTGTTAAATCTTGGGAGCTTGAGGTTTTGCTTTGTTCTGACATGTTTTTGATGTCAGTGGAGGATCATTGCTGAAAGTCTTCGTGGAAGTCATTTTTTCTTTCAGAAGAAAATGACGAAAGAAGAAATAGCTGCTTGACACACATACAAAAACAGAGAAGACAGCGTGCTTCTGGGGAAGATCCAAGAACAGGACATGGAGACAAAGGTGAAAAACTCAGGAGACCACCCGACAGAACAGAAACCAGACTCACCTCCCAGTGCTGTGCCCTCTCTTTCCCCAACCACCATGATCACGATTTTACTTTTCTCATTATTCTCCTTTTTTAAAGATTAGACATCTGTTATTATCCATCATTATTTTCTCTTTTTTTAATTTAAATTTGGCATGTCTCCTATTGAAGTGTTTCTTAAAACAGTTCCTTCTTCCTTATTCCCTGAGTTAGGGCACCAAGCTAGGTATCTAACTAGGGAATCTTCACAGCTCACCAAGTGGGCTTTGCCGCCTCCAGCCTTACCCTGACCACTCCCCATCTACCCTCAATGCTGCTGCCAGACTAACCTTCCCACAGGACTCCGTGCTTGTCTGTTTGCCTTTTGTGTGTGTTCACACATTCCAGGAGCAAATCTGAGCAATTAACACATGCTGGGCACTGTGGTAGGAACTGGGAGTTTGAAGATGAAGACATGGTGTCTTAATTTAAATAGCTCGAAATCTATCCAGAGAGACACACATAAATAACTACCAGAGTGGTAAGTGCTGTAAGAATTCTATGAGTATGTATTCACAAAAAGCAGTAGGTACCCAACTGAAGCTGTTATTAATACCTTCTAAGAAGAAGGCATCAGCCTGAAACCTGCCAAATTTCACCAGGAGGAGAGGGACTATCCAGACAGAGCAAGCAATTCAGTAAATACACGGAGTCATTCTTAAAATAGACAGAAGATAGACGATAGGTAGATAGATAAACAGATAGATGGTAGATAGATAGATAGATAGATAGATAGATAGATAGATAGATAGAGACAGATAGATATAGAATATTTTCTTGGTTTATTCTCTCTCTCTGTCTTCCTCTCTCATCCCATTTTATTCCTTATCTCTTGCAAATTTTGTGAAACACTACTCTCTCTGTTTGCTGCTTTCCCACTTACTCTCCAGTTACCACTTCCCTGACACTGTTTCTCCACTTAGAAAGTAGGTAATCTCCTAGATGTCAAATCAAAAGTATCCTTTTCCATTATCTTACTGAACTACTTTTGCATTTAAAACTGTGTGTGTGTGTGTGTGTGTGTGTGTGCCCTCATTTTTAAAACTCTACTTTCTTGGCTTTGACACACACTCAAGTTTTCTCATACACCTTCTTCTACCTCTGAGGCTCCTTTGTGGGCCTCTGCTTTTTTATCTACCTTTAAAGGTTGAGTTTATGAAGGATCTATTCTCATTGTACACACCTTCCTCCGAGGAGGGCAGGCATCATTCTTATGGCGATAAACAGTACTCATCACCATTCTCCATCAGTCTCCAACCCAGACCTCCCTCCTGAAGTAAGAATCATTTTATCGAACCACCTGGAGAATAGCTCATGATGTTGTATCTAACTATCTATAGAACATCTGTCAATGGGCCACAACATATTGTTTCTAAAGGGAAGGGAAGAAAGACAAAAATAAAAAATAGCTATAGGCATGTTTCATCTAGACTAATCAGATCCATTAGGCAGAGACGTGGTCTGTAAAGCAAGAAACACACTCAGAAGTTACACAGATGTTTCAATTAGATACACTGGTATATATATCTAACTATATATAGTGTGTGTCTATGTAATCTAGGCATAAATAATAATTTTATTTATTAGAGTATAGGATTAAAAAGGTCTGGAGCCCACTAAAATGAAACACAGTTTCTATAAAGACAAGGCTGTGGGTTCAGTTGGGGTGGGGGGAATTGTTTTACTCTTTAAATGACAAGACCTTCTATTACTATGCTTTTACTGCTCAAGAATCAAAAGATCCAAATTCATATCCTAAATTTGACCGTTATCCTTTCTACATAAAACTTTATTTTTTATTTCAGGATGTCCTCCGAGGTGCAGAAACTAAGTTGTAGAGATATCACAAAAATTGACAATCCCATGAGTATTTGATCCCAACACAAAATATTCAGGATAACGCTCCACTTTCTCTCACTGGTCTTTCAACACTTCTTCTTGGCAAAAAAAAAAAAATAAAAAAATAAAAAAAGTGCTTTAAAGATACACAAACAGAAACACACTCACACACACACACAATTGATGATTATTATCACATCAATTTTAGAGGAAACAGAGGAACAGAGAAAATAAGTAATTTGCTCAAAGCTTGTCTGGATTCAGGTCAGTCCACCAGATGTCTCAGCTTTTACATAATTAAGAGACAGAAAGAAAACAGAAGCTATAAACATGAGAATCTACATACACTAAATTTATTCTTCCTCGAGGTCCATCCTAAAATTACCTCTCCACTGCCCTCCACCCCCGACCCCAGCTTTAGGGGAAGATTTCTTCATTATTTCCCTACATTCAGTGTTCATTCCTAACCCCAGTCCTTTGATCAATGTATTTCTACCACCCTCGAATGCCTTTTACCTTCTCCTCCCTGTCAAAATCCTTTCCTTCCTTCAAGCCTAACTATATCCTTGACTAGAAACTTCTTTGGCAATATGATAAATCTTACCATTTTTAGTTCTTTGTTCTTGAGTTATTTTCATGTATTCAATTCTTCCCCAGTACAGTGCAATTATCATGAAGACAAACAGCCATTTTACGTGTCTCTTATTCTCCATGACTTCATGGCTGGCTATCTAATACATTATCAAAAAATACTTGTTTGAATGGATAACTAGATGGAGGACAGTAAGGAGTAGTAAAATAAATGAATAGAAATGGTAAGAAATAAAGAATCTTATATAAGTAAATATTGAACTTATGGGTTAGAAATAGGCCTCTTCTAATAGTTTCAAAAGCTACATAAAATAGTTTTTTTTTTTTAATTGTCCCAGCCTCCACGAAGTTGATATAAATAAAGAAGAGAAGCTAGCATTGATAGAGCATGTACTGTGTGCAAGGCCTCCATTGTGTACTTTGAAATACAGTATCTCAGTCACGCTGTACAACAGTCCTGCAAAGCATTATTACCCCACTTCTACAAGTGATAGAACTAACATTCAGAGAGGGCAGTTAACATCCCCGAGATTAGACAGCCATCAAGTAGAGGAGCTGTACTTTGAACTCAGGTCCAAACGAATCCCCAGCCTATCTTTTCCTGTTAGTCTTTCTTTATACACTGTAAGGTAATGTTTGCATCCCTGGCTGTTTTGTAAAGCTAAATCAACACTAGCAATGCTTTTCTAAATGTATGTGAAGAGCAGAAGAAGGACCACATTGTTCTTGTACTTCTCTGGTGGGTTAACCATGAACAATCAGCATCAACGTCCATTCCAATCTCTACAAATACCCAGAATCTCTGCACTCTGCACCTATCATTATATATGCCAGGGTCCCACTCTGGAGGGGAAACTTGCCAAAAACACATATATAATCCAGAGGTTACCCCTGCAGAGACATATTCTCCAATACTCAATATGCAAGCATAAGAAAATAGACTTTTTCTGAAGTTGCTTTAATGAAGACGGAGCATTAGAAACCATGCTGAGGCAGCTTCCTGAAAATCTTGGAAAGGGCCTCAGTCCTGTGAGCCACTGTTTCCTCAGCTGTGAAATGGGTATAATAACTAAAGGTCAATCAAAATAATTTTTAAAAGGCACCTGGAAAATAGTAGGTATTTAATAAATATTATTTTCCATACTCATTGACAGAAATATTCTTGATAGACATAATAAGAGTGCATAAAGAAGAAAACCAACACGAATTATTTGGTTGGTGTAAAAGCAGTTGTGGTTTGGGCAGTACTGTCAATGGCAAAATTGCATTTACTTTTGCACCAGCTGTTTTAGTCCATTCTCACACTGCTAAGAAAGACATACCCAAGGCTGGGTAATTTATAAAGGAAAGAGGTTTAATTGACTCACAGTTCAGCATAGCTTGGGAGGCCTCAGGAAACTTATAATCATGGTGTAAGGGGAAGCAAACACTTCCTTCTTCACATGGGCAGAAAGGAGAAGTGCAGGGGAACTGCCCTTTATAAAACCATCAGATCTCATGAGACCTATTCACTATCATGGGAAGAGCACAGAAAAAAAGTGCCCCTATGATTCAATTACCTCCCACTGAGTCCCTCCCATGACACATGGGGATTATGGGAGCTACAATTCAGGATGAGATTTGGGTGGGGACACAGCCAAACCATATCACCAACCTAATAGAATACAGACAAAATTTGACTAAGGTATAACTTTGTTAATATAACAGATGAAAGGGCTGGGCGTGGTGGCTCACACCTGTAATCTCAGCTACTCAGGATGATGAGGTGGGAGCATGTCTCAAGCCCAGGAGTTTGAGGCTGTAATGAGCTATGATCATGCCACTGCACTCCAGTCTGTGCAACAAAATGAGGCTCCTTCTCAAAAAAAAAAAAGAGAGATGAAAAAATCAGAACACATATAAATATGATAGAATTATAGATTATCAAGAACTGTAAAGACAGAAAATTCTTAATTTGATGGGTATTGAAAGAATAAATTACTTGTTCCAACTTCTTGCTTTTATTCTTCAATTATGTGCTGTCATAAATGTATCATGTACAGATGCAACAGAGATAAGAGGCAAGGAAAATTATTTTAAAACATAACTAGCCTTATTGTCCACTCTTGCAATTTTTCCTGATTTTAGGTACCAAAAACATATAACAAAGATGAAAACGCCACTAAGACAAAAGGATAATTGTTTGCTGTGTTAACTTCAAAGAGCTATTGCAGCACAGCAACATCTGTAATAAAACGACGGATGCCTGTTTTTACACCAATGTCAAATCATCATAAAATACTGAGGAGAAGGGAGGAATCAAATATTGCAGTCCTCGAAATCTGATATGAAGTCTATAACCAACCCTGTGCAAGATGGGTAGCTTTTACAAGAGGACAAACACATTGTAAGGGAATGAATCAAAGCAAAGGATTAGATAATTGAAGAGGTGACAGCACATCAGATCGCAGGTGGCAGAGTGAGGTATGGAACAGGAGTTGCCTGCCCAGTAACACACAAGAAGAGTTACGACATTTATGCATTTTCATTTCTACAGGTGGGAACCTCAAATCATTCCATGGGCTAGCCTCTGAGTACCTCTAATCCAAGCCTGCCAAGGATCAGTTGATATACTCCTGTATCGTCGAGATGGACCCAATATATTTCCAACAATATTTCTTTGGTCCTAACAAGACACATTTTAAGTCTAAATAACCTGTAAATTCAAACCTTATTTTCTATGGTTAAGATATATGCCCTTGCAGGCTCTATTATACACAGTCATAGATCCAGGAAACATTATTTGACCACCTACTCTGTGCCAGGCTGTGTAAGACAATTCTCCTGTGATTTCCCATTCAGTCCTAACAGGCATGCTCTGCTGTGCATGCTGTTGTCTTTTTTTAGTAGATGAAGAACTAAGAATCAAAAACATCAAGAGACTTACCCAAGATGATATACTTTAGAATGCTTTTCCCCCCTAAAATAGTAAGTTTGATTGCAACTGCAGCATCAAAATGCAGCAGGGCTAGAATATGCTCACATTGCACATGAGCTGAGAGCCCTAGAGCATGTGCCTTCTCTCTTGTCTCATGCCTCTGAGTAAGGATCTCACGTGCTGGAAGTTCTCAGCCAACCCTGGTAGCTTTCGGCAACATTTTTCCCATGTTATTTCAGACAATGGATTTGTCCTTTTTAAAGACAAAATAGAATTTATTTTCCAACTTTATATTTTGCTATATTTTACAATTTTTCAAGTTTTTCTTGGTCATTAGCAAATGAAATAACAGCATATCGCTAAAAGGCCTAAGGATAAGACTTCACCCCAAAGAAAGACAACTAATCCTCAAAAAAAAAAAAAAAAAAAAAAATGAATATTATCCCCTACTAACAGATCTCTATTCCAATTTTAAGTTATCTCCTTGACCTTAAAGACAATACTCTGTGGGAGTGAGAAACCTAAGACCACTGCTCTTCATAAGCCAGTTGAGTTATGAATTTAAAATTTCCCACAAAATGGCAATAAATCCAGATCCAAAGACAGTTGGGTGGGATTCAATGTAGGAAGTCATGTTAAATGAGAACCAAATATTGAAATAAATAAGATAAAATTAGTACCCCTTCTAGCTCCAGTGATGCAACCAAAGACCTGCCACACATAACTGGGCACTTTATAGTCTCACCTAAAAAAACATAAGATCCTTAACTGAGATATTTGAAAAACTCATGTTATGTTTTCACTTCAGAAGAAACCTTATTCAACTTGTCCATCTTGGCTTCAGAACACATTTATCTAATAGTAAGTTCTTTTCAACTCATTTCATTCTGAAAGCCAGATAGAAGTTGGCTGGAGTTAGGATAGCTTCTTCTTAGTCCTTAGGATCAATCTGGTCATTTGTCTGTTAAGAAAACATTCATTTCAATAGAACAGATTTCAGAACTTGATTTAACAACCCTAGAGCATGGCTGGAATTCCAAGATCCCTCTGGAGAAAAATGGGTCATTATAATAATAATTTCAGAAGACAAGAGTAAGTACTGTTTATCCATCACCTACGGGATGTTAGTGGGTGATAATATTGAATAGACTCATGGTGCAGTGAAAATGGGCCAATTTTGAAGCCAGTCAATGAGTGACTTTTTCTCTGCTGTTTCCAGAGATTAGAACAAAATCTAACACACAGCAGGCCCTCAATACAAATCTGACATATGAACAAATTAATGGATCTGTTTCAACCTCTTCATTTTACATACAACACACAGAAGCTAAGAAATTTATCCTCGATTATTAGCAAAGTGAAACTCAGAATCCCTAGATTTTCTTCTTTGTCACATTGTGACTTTACCTGTTTTTAGTTTGTGGGTTTGCCTGTTTTGTTTTTAACGTTTAGGAAATTTAAGCCTGTATTGACTTACCTCAAAGTGCCATAGCACAGAGCTTTCTAAATGTTTTGAATTACAGAAGTACCTGGTGTGTGTATTAAAAAAAAGGTTCCCAGACTTTTACCTGGAGATTCTACTTCTGTATCTCTGACCAGGCAAGTGTGGGAAACATGGCCTAGCCAGGTCTCTGGAGGAGAGGGCTCTCTGTTTGCTCACCACCAGCACACCTAGTTCAAGCTAGAGAGGAGAGGGTGAGGAGACACTCGGTCTACTCAGCTGGATGCAGGAATATAGGATGCTTTGCTTATTACAGTGTCAAAGGACACTGAAGAGAGCACCAAGAGAGGTGATTTTGAGGGCAGAAAGCACCTGGGAGATACAGCACTCACCTTTGATTCATTAATTAAATTTGCAGAAAGGCAGCTGCCCAAGAGGTCCTGCAGCTGCATATGCTTCCCTCCACCTTTTTATGAGAAAGAAACAAATGACCTCAGGGCAGATTGATGGAGGGTTTTTCTTCTTCCGGAAACTAAGTTTCAGCACCACTGATCGGTATTCAGCCCTTTCTTTCTTTCTTTCTTTTTCTTTCTTTCTTTCTTTCTTTTTCTTTCTTTCTTTTTCTTTCTTTCTTTCTTTTTCTTTCTTTCTTTTTCTTTGTTTCTTTCTTTCCTTCTTTCTTTCTTTCTTTCCTTCTTTCTTCTTTTTTAACGGAGTTTTACTCTTGTTGCGCAGGCTGGCGTGCAATGGCACAATCACAGCTCTTGCAATCTCTGCCTCCCGGGTTCATGCAATTCTCCTGCCTCGGCCTCCCAAGTAGCTGGGATTACAGGCATGTGCCACCACGCCTGGCTAATTTTGTATTTTTAGTAGAGATGAGGTTTCTCCGTGTTGGTCAACCTGGTCTCGAACTCCTGACCTCAAGTGATCCACACGCCTCGATCTCCCAAAGTGCTGGGATTACAGGCGTGAGTCACCACCCCCGGCCACATTCAGCCACTTCTATGTTCCATATCACTTACATGGCCATGTTTTCCTAACTACCATTGATCTGAAAAAGTTCCAATATAAATACTTATTTGCTGAACGAATGAATGAGGAGGGTTCTGCCTTCTATCATTAGCACTATCGTATACGAATTCATTTTGATAGTCCTTTTCTGGAGTCAGTATCCTTTCCTTTCTGAGGTATGTATACTATAAACTGAATTATTGTGGATATTAGAAGAGAAAAACGAGAAGAAACAGTGACAAAATAGGAGGAAATACAGGATTTTGCATGCACAAATGCTAAAAGCCCTGAGAAAAACAAAACATTGTGAGAAAAATTAAATCAGGCATTATAATTGCAATCTAGTCTCTATCAGTGAAGAAGGAGGTAGATGTAAAGCCAGCAGATGTACTTAAGAGGGATTATTACAATTTTATGAACTAAGCTAATGTAGTCCTGGACTGCAAATTCCATGAACACTCTAATTGCTGAATGCAAGTTTCACAAGGGCAAAGTGGATGTCAGCCTGTCACATGGTGGACACTCAATAAATACTGGATGGATGGAGGATGGATGGATGATCTTGGATATATGAGAGGACAAAGACATACCTGCAAATATAGTCTTTCCATCTCAAAAAATAGTCTTTCCATCTCCACAAGCCAAACTGTTTTAAGTCTCTGAAACCATGGTGAGATACAGAAGACAGGACCTACAAGGTGGAAGTCAGTATTCTTTTTCATAAAGTCAACAATCAATAATACATTGGAAAACCAATGTATTATTCTATGAGGGCTGCTGTAGCAAAGTGCCAGAAACTGGGTGACTTAAACAACAGAAATGTATTGTCTCACAGTTCTGGAGATGAGAAGTCTGAGATCAAGCTGTTGGCAGGGTTGGTTCCTTATAAGGGCTATGAGGAAGAATCTGTCTGATGTCTCTTTCCTCTTCTGCTGGCTTGCTGACAATCTTTGGCCTTCCTTGGCTTATATACACATCACCCAATCTCTGAGTTTTCATATGGTGCTTTCCGTGCGTGTGTGTGTGTGTGTGTGTGTCTGTGTGTGTGTGTGTATGTCCACCTTTCCCCTTTTTTATAAGGACACAAGTCATATTGGATTAAGGCCCACTCTAAAAGACCTCATTATAGCTTGATTACCTTTGTAAAGACCCTATCTGAGGTTCTGAGAATTAGAACTTCAACGTGTGACTGGGGGTGAAGGGGACATAAATCCACCCATAGCAACCAGTTACCAAAATAAGTGCCACACAGAATGCATAGCATCTGCAACAAAACAAAAGTAAATTATTGTTTAAGCTTTTCACTGAAGGAGAGAGGATATCCCAGTAACAAAGAGATAGTAAATAAAAATTAATACAAATAACTCATTGTTACTTAGCCATTTCTAAAATGCAATTCAAATTCTCTTCATTTAATTGCTTTCTATTAGTTTAGTGAGTGTACTTTTTAAGAACTTAAACACACAGCTCTAGTGTAAA
Source organism: Nomascus leucogenys (assembly GCF_006542625.1). Lineage (NCBI taxonomy): Eukaryota > Metazoa > Chordata > Mammalia > Primates > Hylobatidae > Nomascus > Nomascus leucogenys. Next base: position 98,269,830 of record NC_044385.1, read on the forward strand.
AATATTTATAAGAGCCTTAGTAGCTTTACTTCCCATATCACTTCCCTCTCATCTTCTTTTATATTTAACAACTAAATTTTAAATCCAACACAGTGGTTTTTAAGAAGCTAGCCACCATGGTTGGAAAATAAATATCACATATAGTATTGCATATATTTTGGAGAGATGTCAATCCAAAATAAATGGAAAGTTCTGACTTTTGAAAAGATAATGTTCTAAGAAAATTTACTTACCCAAACAGTTCATTTCCTGACGATGATGAACAACTGAGATTGTGCTATTTATAGAAGTGGTTTAACTGGATATATACAAATGACAAAGTTCAGCTCATTTTATGTGAGAAAAAGTACCTTTATGAAGAATAAAAAGGAAAATACTAAAATAATATCCAACAAATCTTTTTAAAACTTAGATATTCTGTATAAGTCACATCCATTGGGAGTCCAGTAAACATCAAGAGGAAAAGATCAAATTCACTGTTAAAGTAACAGTCATAGTATTTGGCATTTTTGCTCTATGAAAGGGGCATCGAACATATCCTCTGAGCACACTAGACTTGAAAAAGAGAAAATTAAGGAGGCTAAATGTTAAGTCCTACAGTTAGAAAGCTCAAGAGAAATATAGTTACAATCACACAGGCACAGATTCTAAAGGGGAAAACAGACTCTAAATGTGAAGAAGCTTTAAGGAAAAAAATTATTTCACTGTCCAACAATTATAATTCTTCCTGAAGGGAAGGAAAGAAGCTTAAATCAAGAAGCCTTTGATATAAAAATCAAGAACTCATGTGTATTTACACTAATAAATAGAATTCTATAGATAGATAACCAGACAAAGGATTATACTGAAACAGAAAATATTCCTTGACCCCTTCTTGGTCCTCATAACAGGGGTGCCTCGCTTACTCAGCCAGCAGCTCCCTACCCCCTCGTGGCAGGAGAAGAATGCAGGTGAGCAGATGCAGGAGCCTGAACAAGCACTTTTGGGTGCCAGCAGGAGCAAAACTCCATGCAGCCCCACAGCTGCATCTAGGGAGTTACCCACGACCCCTGAAGCCCCAGAGGACATGTGTTACAGTGGGCTCTTTTAGCTTTGCTCTCTGTAGACAGCTTAAGTGTTAACAGCTCAGTGGAGGCTCAGTGTGACAGCCTTTTGCACCCACACCCGAGTCCTTATCTGGCATCCAGGAGGAATGAGGTTGCATGAACAAATTAAAGGATGATGAATGCAAAGGATTTTATTGCCAGTGAAAATGGCTCTCAGTGGGAAGGGCAGCTGGAAGGGGTATAGAGCAGGAAGATTATCCTCCCCTGGAGTCCTGTGAGGGACTCTTCTCCAAAGTCCTGATGTCAAGTCGTCCCTCTGAAGTCAAGCTGCTTCTCTCCGATGTCCAGCTGCTTCTTGTCTTCTCTCGTTCTATGCCTTCTGCCAGTTGGGTCAGGGGCTTTATGGGTACAGGATTGGGGGCAAGTCCAATTATTTTGGATGTAAAATTATCTTGGTGATCCATGGCATATCAAAGTGAGTTTGAAAGTCCAAGATAATTCACAGGTATTCAATATTAAAGCAACTGGTGACACGAATAAAGAAGAATGGGTTTTATTCTCATGTTCTCACTCGTATGTGGAAGCTAAAAATTAAAACAATTGAACTCATGGAGATAGACTAAAATGACGGTTTCCGGTGGCTGGGAAGGGCAAGGAGTGGGAGAGAGTGGAGATAGTTGTGGATAGCACAACAGGATGACGAAGTCAACCATAATTAATTATATATTTTAAAATAACTAAAAGAGTGGAATCAGAATGTTCCTAACAGAAAGAAATGGTAAATGCTTGAGGTGATGGATACTCCAATTATCTCCATGTGATTACTATACATGTGTGCCTGTATCAGAACATTACATGCAACCCATAAATATATATACCTACTATGTACCAATAAAAATTAAAAATTAAGGGGCCAGGCATGGTGGCTCATGCCTGTAATCCAGGCACTTTGGGAGGCCGAGGAGGGCAGATCACGAGGTGAGGAGATCGAGACCATCCTGGCTAACACAGTGAAACCCCATCTCTACTAAAAATACCAAAAAAAAAAAAAAAAAAAAAAATTAGCCAGGCGTGGTGCCACGCACCTGTAGTCCCAGCTACTTGGGAGGCTGAGGCAGGAGAATCGCTTGAACCTGGGAGGCAGAGATTGCAGTGAGCCAAGATCGTACCACTGCACTCCAGCCTGGGTGACAGAGCAAGACTCCGTCTCAAAAATAAAAAATTAAAATTAAAAAAAGTCACACATAAAAAAGAATAAAGAAGGGTTTAGAGGGAAAGATAATTCAGTTCAGTTGCTAGATCTTTATTTTTAGGAAAAAATCTGCATTTTTACATATTTGATATATTTATTTCATGTATTAGTCCATTTTCACACTGCTATAAAGACATACCCAAGACTGGCTAATTTATAATATAAAGAAAAGAGGTTTAGTTGACTGGGTCTGCATGGCTAGGGAGGCCTCAGCAAACTTACAATCATGGTGGAAAGGGAAGAGGCACATCTTACATGGCAGCAGCTGAAAGAGTGAGCAAGAGCAGGAAAAGCTGCCCTTATAAAACCATCAGATCTCATGAGAACTCACTCACTATCACGAGAACAGCATGAGGGAAAACACCCCCATGATCCAATCATCCCCCACCTGGTCCCTCCCTCACCATGTGGGATTATGGGGATTGCGATTCGAGATGAGATTTGGGTGAGGACACAGAGCCAAACCATATCACCACATAACTCCATTTATAAGTATTCTCTAGCTTTAAAAAAGATTAAAAACATCTGGATTTGAATGAAGGTTTTTGCATAGTTACTCCAATTCCATTTTTAAAAGGTGAAAAGTAGGTGCCTATATAATTATGTGATTTTTATCTATATACCTAATCAGTGTCAAACATAGATATTTTAGGCTGTAACTTGGAACCCCAGCTTTGTGCTCAGATCCCTTGACCACATATAGCAAAGAACATCATGAATCAATGAACTTCTAACCTGGTAAGGACCTTAAGTTTCTCCTAGTCCAAACCTTTGACTGTGCAAGAAGCTGAGTCCCAGATATTTGCCCTGGCTGGCATAGTTAGTGTGGTGGCAGGCCCCAGATTAGAATCCAAGAGGGAAAACCCTAATCTGGCACGAGGCCCACTGCCATAGCCCACCCCAACGTGGAATGCTAAATCTGGCAGTAAAATTGATAGCATTTGATGACACTTTGAAAATAAATTGCATTTTCTATTTAAAAAAATCAATTGTATTACTTTATTCAATCCTCACAACTTCATTAATTAGGAATAAGTTTCCCCCTATATAGATAAGAAAACTAAAACTTAGAGAAAAAAAGTAATCTGCCTAAAGTCACACAGTCAGTAAGTGTTAAACTTAAACTCAGACCTTGAACCTCCAAGCTCTTTTCTCTAATACCCCTAATTATAAGAGAAATAAAATTAAACAAACACACAGATATACTTCATTAATGCTATTTTTAGGAATTAAATGCTAAATTTCACATAGGATCTGTTGCAAGACAGCAAAAAATAAACAAAACATATGAGGTTTGTATATCCTGTTAAAATCAGAATTTTAAAAACTGCTTACCTGAACATTTACCTTGACCTCATAGATTACCTTTAATACTACTCTTGCCCTGATACATTTGACCTCTATTCATAGAAAATGAAACGCAGCTGTATGGATTGATTTTTAGATCTCTTTATTCAAAGTAAAAGATGAGCCAAAATCAAATTTTAGTATGTCTAATATTTATGCTTGCAAAGACAGTCTAGCAAGTGTCAACTTTGGGTGTATATTAGCATTATGGAAGATCAGCAGGTATTGGGTGAAAAGGCCATCATCAATAAGACAGTTCCATATAACAATAAACATAGCTCCAGAGAAGCATCATTTTAAAAGTATATACAGCACTCACTTAGTCTTTAATTATATTCACAGTATTCATTAAGTTAATTTTTCTGAAATGTATAAAACTAATTATTTTTCAAAACCAGATTTCAGATAACTTTCTTCTTATTCATAAGTTGAAGTAATCAGCCAATATGGTAAAAAGAAGAATGAATGAAAACCAGAAGCCCTGGACTCTTGTTCTAGGCAACATGGCTCATGTGATTACAGGCAAAGACTTAACAGCTGTCTCCTTCCAAATCTGGCTCTACCACTTGCTATCTGTGTGACAGTGGTGGCCCTGTTACTCAGTTTCATTATGCCTCAGTTTCCTCATGTGTTAAATAGGGATAGTAATAGTTTCACCTACCTTACAGATTGTTTATTAGAATCAAATTAATATTCATAAAGCAGACAGAAAAATATTTAGTACAAACTAAGTGTTTGATAAGTGTTTGTCAATGAAGCAAGCTATGCAAGTGTAGACAAGTTACTTAACTTGTCTGGGCCTAGATTACATCCTTTATAATATGAAGAGATTGCACAGCCTCCAATCTGCTGAATTTAAATCCTGATGAGCCAAATATCTGAAACTATTGAGTATCTTTCTCTGAATGACTAAGCAAATTTTGCATCCAACATATGTGGATGTCAAGTCACCTCTGGGGAATAATTAGAGGAGGAAACGGTGTAATATAATGAGAAAAGAGAGGTAAAGCAAAAGAAAAGAGTTGAGTTGTTGGAAATTAAATATTGGGGGACTGGATTGTGAGATTGTTGTGCTTTGAAGCTTGAACTTTAGGGGCAGTTTGGCCTTGGTCAAATCCAGCTTCTAACCTGTATGACCACTGACAGATTCCTTAACATCTCTGAGTCTCACAATCCCCATGTCTATTATGGTACAACAGCAGTCCTTACTTCACAAGTAGTTGCTAATGAGAGTATGCATATAAAGCATAAGGCTTGGCACTAGTAAGAATGTAATAACTTGTTTGGGTGATGACTAAAATCATGATGATCATGATGTCTGTAAGAAAATTTAGCAATTTTCTAACTAGTCTCCTATCAATTCACAAATTATCATAAATATAAAAGTTATATTAAGTGTGAGAGGAGAGGCTTAGCTCCACTTAATTCCTATTTCAGTTGTCAAGTTTACCACATTTAAGTTATGTAAACATAACATGAAAGTAAAACAAAAACATGCCATCATGATTTATCCCTTTCATTTAAAAATCTTTTATTTAAATATCCACAATTTGAAAGTTTTCAAATGGAATTTTTAAAATAACCAATAAGGTATTCGGTGATTTTGTTTTAAGTTAAAGAGAAACAGAGCGTTATGAATCACTTGAGGATGTGTGATTGCACAGTGATAGGAATCTAGTGCAAGTCATCCTGTCCTTCAGATGTGAAGATGCTTCTGCTAGGTGTTATTATCAATGTGATTGGTGCAGCTCAAATAAATAGAATTACTAACAATTTTGCATGCTGAAGAGATTTTAGTAGGCCAAATAAATTGTTTAACTATTTTCAAGGCTATCCATAAACATTATATTAAATCCATAATAACGTCTTTAGTGGGCCGGGCGCGGTGGCTCACACCTGTAATCCCAGCACTTTGGGAGGCCGAGGTGGGTGGATCATGAAGTCAGGAGATCGAGACCATCCTAGCTAACGTGGTGAAACCCCTTCTCTACTAAAAATACAAAAATTAGCCAGGTGTGGTTGTGGGTGCCTGTAGTGCCAGCTACTCGGGAGGCTGAGGCAGGAGAATGGTGTGAACCTGGGAGGCGGAGCTTGCAGTGAGCCAAGATCGCGCCACTGCACTCCAGCCTGGGCGACAGAGTGAGACTCCGTCTCAAATAAAAAAACAAAGAATGCCTTTAGTGGAAAAAATTATGCTAAAAGCTAATTTTATGTATTTATTTGTAATGCTTATGAAAGTTCTAATATTGTTTTCTATTTGGATTTAACTATATTACTGTTTTGGTAAAGTATGGTAAATGCTATTACAAAATTAAATAATGTACAAAAGAAGATAAAAATTATTCCAAAACCTGACATGCAGAAATAATCTGTTGACACTTTGGGAAATAATGTTATCTCTCTCTCCAAACATATATGCACATATGAATTATGTGTATATGGTTTTACATTAATTATATCATGCCAAATGGATTTTCTTTAACATGTTTTTCTCTCAAAAATATCTTATGGTCCTTTTTCTTGTCACAATAAATATGAATCTATACCATCATTTTCTTTGCAATATTATAGTCACTAATACACATTAGCCACATTTACTTAAGTCCATCACTGATGAGCACTTAAAACATTCTTATGTAATCATTTTGTGGAACATGATTACCTTCTTTCTCTGGTAATCCTTCAGGACAATTAAAAAGTATTTAAAGAAAATATTTTTTAAAAAAAAGATCCCATTCATAGCAGCAATTTAAACATTTAACACATTATATATTCAAATAATATATATTTTAAAAATATTTTTATTCTCCAAAATATATACATAAAGAAATGTCTAGATCCTACAATAAGAAAACTATAAAACTCTACTACAGGACAAAAACAATTCTTGAATAAATGGAAAGGTAAACCTTGTCTGAGACATGAAGATTCAATGTTGTTATAAAGTCAGTTCTCCCTAAATCAACTCATAAATTTAGTATGATCCCATTTTAAATCCCGGAGGACATTTTGGTGATTTGATATGTTATCTAAATAATAAAGATGCCAGAATATTGATAATATTTAAGACAATTCTTAGGCCAGGCACAGTGGTTCACACCTGTAATCTCAGCACTTTGGGAGGCTGAGGTGAGCAGATTACCTGAAATCAGAAGTTTGAGACCAGCCTGGCCAACATGGTGAAACCTTGTCTCTACTAAAAAAAAAAAAAAAAAAAAAAAAATACAAAAAATTAGCCAGGCGTGATGGTGGGCACCTGTAATCCCAGTTACTCAGTAGGCTGATGCAGGAGAATCGCTTGAACCTGGGAGACAGAGGTTGCAGTGAGCCGATATCTCGCCACTACACTCCAGCCTGGGCAACAAGAGTCTCAAAAAAAAAAAAGGAGGAGGAGGAAGAGAAGTAGGATGAGGACAGGAAGACAGGAGAAGAAAAAGAGCATGAGAACAAGAAGGAGAAGGAGGAGGAAAATGTTTTATAAGATATTGGAATGTATTGTATAGTTATCATGGTACTGGCATAAGATTATGTGGTAAGATCAATGAAACAGAATACACATTCTAGGAAGTACATAAGTGATTTATTGTACAACAAAGGTGTCAATTCAAATCAAATCTGAACTACTCAATGGATAGGGAAAGTTATAATTGTTTATAAAAAATTAAATTAAGGTAGATACCAACCTCACGCCATACACTATAACACATTTCAGATAAATCAAATATTTGAATTTCTAGAATAAACCTACAAGTTATTAAAAGAAAACTATGATGAGCTATTACATAATTTTTAAATAGGAGACATCTTTTAAACATGTTACAACAGACGGAAATCGTAAAAGGAATGAACGTATCTGTTTGACCGTGTAAAATTTAAATTTTCTGTATGACTTTTTTTAAAAACTAGCATTTATAATGTTGAAAGTCAAACCGCGAACTGATATCATTTGGACAGCATTTGTTCCTTTGAAAGAAGGCTTTTACCTAATACCATTGCCAAAAAGTTGTTCTATAGAGCCTCAAAAATCTCAATACAGGTGCGTCTTTGACCCCACACCAACTGTATCTGTTATTTTTTAAAACTGCTTGGTTTCTTCAGTTCTTCAAAATAAGCCATCACCTGTTGCCTACTGTTAATGAATTGTTTTAACAACCATATAAAATGTAAACCTATTTGATATAGTCTTATTTTATCATTTCAGTAAACCTAACGTCTGTCGCTGACATTCTAAAAAGGTATCTCTTTAGTCTCTTAAGAAATATTGAGAAACGGTTTCTGTTTTACCTGAGATAAGCTTCCTTAAAGGTACAAGGGTCCCTGTTGTAGTTATCACTAACCAATACACAGTTTCAGCACAAAACACTTCCTGGACTGCCTCAACTCTAAGATAGAACACATAATAGAAGAGAAAATAGAATAGCCTAAAATAATTGCTTTCTATATTCTGTTCCCCCATCACTGACAGAAAAAAAGCATGTCAATAACTTACATGAATATTTTCTATATTTTAAAGTTTGAGTTAATGCATGTAGATCATTTGAAACAGTGTTAGCACCCTACAAGCATCCAATAAATGTGAGTTGTTAATATCATCATTAGTAATTATTATTTATCCAAATCAAGACAGAAGTGCCATAGAGGCAAGAAACTATTACCTATGCCCTATCAAATAAATAGTATATGTGTATCCATCGGATATTGGCACTGAAGTGAGGAAACAGATAATGGCTCTGAGCTGCAGGTGCCGGGTGACAATTAATGGTATCTCACCAGTAATGTCATGGCACTGTGCAAAGGATTTGGGGTGGGGGTGTCCACTGATGTTCTTACCAAAGCATGTTTAAATTGTTCTCTCATGTCATAGTGCATTGCTAGTCATAACCAAGAGAGAATACCAGGGAGAGAACAGAGGTGCTCCAGTTGTAGAAACAATGGGGCCCAGTAACTGATAAGGCAGGCAACTAGCATTTTTAGGGCAACCAAGAAGGATGCTATTTAGAGAGAACTTTGTGCAAGTGAAACAGGGGTGGGTTATCCAGGGCAAAGAGTGTGAGGCAAGAGCCATCCTGGGCTTTCCAAAGAGACCCCAGGCTAGACCAAAACAAAAACTAACCCCCTTACCATGTTGATATAGGTTTAAAGGTCCTCATCTGTTCTTTATGGTAGAGGGACTGGAAATGAATATTAGAACCTACTGTATTTCCTTTAGTGTATGTTATATATTCAGTAAAACTTGGATGTTTTTCATAATGTGGTTTCAGCCTGTCTCAACAGATCAAAACACCCTGGTCTTTTTCAAAAATCCCTGAATTAAAAAACAAATACAAATCAAAACTCTGGTACCCTGAATGGACAAAACCAAAAACAAGGACATATTTCCAAATGATAAGTTAACAAATTTACTGCAACCTGGGTATGCTAATATTGGATAAGGATCTCTTAATGTAAGGCATCTGGAAATTCCTGATGACTTAATAGATTTGTCTGGTTTTGGTCATACATTTGCTTCAAACTGTTCTTCTCTACCACAGATAAAGGAAGTTTCCAGACACAATATTTAATTAGTACCTAATTAAGAGCATCAACACGATAAGTGATGCAGGTTCTGGCCCCACTGTTTGTACCTGGATAAGGGTAAACAGTTCTAGTGAATCTTGGCTGTCTGACAGCTCTCAGCTGTCACTGGCACTACATAACCCAGGGAAGGTGCTGACGCTCCCTGGCAAGTGTACACTAGTAAACATTCAAAGCAGTTGGAGAAATCCAATCACACCAAGTAAACCACCAAAGAGAAAATACGAGAGTCTGGATCCAGCAACATATTCATACATATGTGCTTCATATTCAGCCTAAGTCATTATTCCAGTCATCCGAAAGAGTTAATCAGTGCCTTTCCACATGTAACTGAGGCATTAGCTATTCCAAGGGTATCTTTAAGAGTATCTTCACCCAAATAGAATCAGTACAACTGCCAAAAACCAAATGCTATGTTCAACTGATGCAAGTAGAATTCTTGATGAACTGCAATTATCAAATTGGCTTGCCTCTGGGGAGCAACCTGCCTTATGTCAAGCCGCCAAGGGAATAACATCACCATGACACCTTGAAATATCTGGGATTATTAATTTTTTTTTACCACTAACCAACTTTTTTAAAAAGGAAAACTGTGTGACTAAACTTCTTGTACTTTCTTACACAATAACCAATTGTGTGCCTTTAGACTGGCCATCTAACCTTTCTGGATCTCAGTTTCTTCACCTATAAAATAAGAGAATTAGCCCGAGTGCTTTCTATAAGCTCTTTCAATTCTAAAATATGATTTGGTGCTATGTATTTATATAGCTTATTCTTTCTGCAGATTTCAAAATCTCTCAAGAGACTCTCATTAGTATTCTTAATATTGCGGTGAGGAAGGCAAGTGGCAAGGTTTATTATCCCCATTTTTTAAAAAAAGAGACAATGAGACATTTTGCTGACACAGCACTCTTGACCAAGTAAGGACTAGAAGTTAGGTGTCCTGATACTAATCAAGAACTCTGTTAAGCCACTTTCCTACTAAACTAAATGGAAAGTCTCTGATGAATAAAATATTCTGTGCTCATGGAAGGAAAATATAGTTTGATCATCTTACAGAGACATAATGGTTTAAAACAATGATTTCCAAACTGTAGCCCATATAATATTCCAGGTAGTTTTCTCAGGTCTCATTGACATGTCCCTATACATATTTTCTCTTTTCTGAGACAAGTATCAAAATGTGAATCTACTAACGTGGGAGAGTGTTAAAGAACATCTTCAAAAAAAGTAAGAAGAGTGTCTGAGGTAATAATAATTAAATTTCCAATAGAATATTTGCAGAAAATAAACCATATAGTCCATATTAATATATTGAAGTGTTAACTAAAAATCATACATATCAATGAAATGAGATTATCATCCAATAAATAATTCAAGCCGTTTTTAATAATAGTATGTCTTTATTAAGAACTATGAAGAGCCTAAGATTTTACCATATTTGCACGCTAGCAAGTTAGCCTTCCATCATTTCATAGATGCTGGCAGAAGTCACGATACCCCTAGGTCAGAGACAAAGGATGTTACTACTATCAGTAACAGAAATAGCCAGAGTATCATTATTTTTGCTTTGGTTTCCCAAATTAGAGTCCCCATAGGGCAATGCAAAGATGGACAGGTGACCTGCACATGCATAATATTGTATTAGAGGAGAGAAAATCTCAGCTCAGGAATCCTAAATCATTTATTGTAATAAACAGTAAGCACGTCTGCCCTTTTCTCCAGGAGGTGATACTATCTCTAACTCCTAAGGCTGTTCACCGATACAAACACGCCCGAAAAGATAATCCAAAACAAAATCAGTCAATGCTTCTGTCTGCAAAAAGTGCAGAAATACAAGAGACTCATGGAGAAAATCTCCTAACAATATTTTCTGATTTCGTTGCACTATCTGTATATCTGGTAATTCTGAGAATTCTTAAGTACTCAATATAAATAATGTAGACAAGATTGAGGAAGAATAGGATATCCCCATCCCCTCCCCACCCCATACTCCTACTGGATGTCTCCATGGTTCTGCTCCATCCCGATAGTTCAAAAAATTCAAAGCCAATAAGTAACTTCTTTGGTTCACACTTTTCTGCCTTACTTTCATTCATTTCCACTTATTAAAGTGGGAGCCACATGTGTGGTGGGTAAGCATGCACTCTAGAGTCAGGTGTAGCAGATAAATCCTGGAAATGCTGCCCACTATCTGTAGGGCTTTGGCTTGGTTATTAAAGTCCTCTGTGTCTCAGCTTTCTCATCTGTAAAAGGAGGGTGATAACACCTACTTCTTAAAGTTTGGGGGAAGATTAAAACAGTTCTTATATAGGAAGCTCATAAAACAGTGCCTGGCACATACACATTTGATAAAGCTTTTGTTGATCAATAAACTTTTTTTAGGTTAGCTAGGAAAGCTTATTCATCAGCAAAAAAATGAAAAAATTCATCATCAAATTGCCGAAGTTAATGATATATTATTAAATCATTGACAACATTAGGGGAAACATGTAGGTAACGAACAGCGCACTTTTTTAGAATCTACATATCATTCCTAGTTTGTTCTTATGAACTGAGTGAGAAAGAAGGGAAAAAATTTAATCTAATTCACGTTATAAAGAAAATTATTTTAGAATAATTTATTGTATTAGATATATCTCCTTAATTAATAAATGAGCATTTTCTTCTGTGTTTGAGATTTAAAACTGCTAATTTTGTTTCTTAAAAGATCATGAGATTATGATGCATAAGCTGTGACCTTCCCCTCTGTACAGAAAAAGTCCGGTTTCGTGGAAATATAAATTATTATTTTAATTGGAAATGTGAAGGCCTTAAATGTGGTACAATGAAGAGTTTTTATTTTTATACAAAGAAATATAAAACAAGAAGTAAATAAATGGCAATGACATTTTGAAAATGACATTTCAGAATATTTAAAGGACCACAAGAACAATAAGTACATCTTGTGTGCAACTGTCTTTGAAGTTCTAATCTCAGTTCATGCCACTAAATCATCAAGGAAGATTATTTTTAACTTGTTACATAAAGGCTTTAGAAAAAAAATCAAGAAGTGCTCTCTGAGTATGAAATGTCAAACAGAAAGAAGTATTTGTACATTCTGAGTGTACTAAGGTGATATATGTGTGGATCATGGAGAATTAATTTATCCCAAATTTTCCAAAAGAGTAAAGAAAAGATTTACAGAATGGGAATGACGCATTTTCCTAAACATTTTCTTTGAGATGCTTTGTAAGTGGAATATTTGCGTGTGGCTACACCACAGTACAGATTTAACTAATCAACAAAATATTGTCACTGGAAACTCGATGTGAACCTGATAAGAGGTCCCTTCGGGAAGAACACCAGCATCCCTACAGTCCCAGAGAAGAGCTTTAACACCAGACAGAGGAAGGACTCTGCAATCCCTCTGCAACCCCAACCAATTTGCTCCTTTCCATAAGTCTTTTTCCTCTCTCCCTTCTCTCCCACCTCTCATTTTCCTCTTGCCGCCTCTCTCAAGAACACACACAGATCTCTATGTTCTTACCTCTCTTAATCTAATCTATCTCTTTGCCTACAATTAAAATTTTCAGGGTGTCTTCCTTTCACCTAAAATAAATAATGACATGTATAATAAGCACTTTCTCCACATCCTGAATTTCATCAAATTATTGGTCAGCATTTTGACTATAAACATTCCCTTACTTTGGGTCAATGTGAGATCCTGCATTCATCATCTTTCTTCCAAGAGAGTGAATTGCTCTTTCAGTAGTACACTGTCTACCTTTCTTTAATCATGTCTTGAAATTTTTATTTTTATAATGGGAAACATAAATGGTGCCATCTCTGCAGTTGGGGAGAAAATGGAAAGATCCAAATTTCTCTCACACTTTAATGTGGGTGAGCCATGATCTACTTGTTAAAATTCTTGGATTGCTAATAAAAGTCATAATATACCAAATGGTGGTAATTTGGATGAAACAAGCATATCAATCATTGAGGAATGGGCTCATGGCTCTTTATCTGGGCAGAATCATTAAGTAGAATTTATGATATATAATGTATACTATTAAGCAGCTTCCATTAAACTTGCCTGCCAAACTGATTCTATATAGAGACATTTCTAAAAGCAAGATGTATGCAAGAGCGCCACCTATAGTAAAACTTCCACATTTATTTTACAATGTTAAAACCCAGAAAATTACTAGATTTTGAAACAGAAAATTTTAAAGGCAAGAATAATATCCAAGAAATGGGATTTATAGTTTAATCTATAAATAAAAAACACCTCAGAAAAGAAATGGTAAAAAGTTTCTTTCGATAAAAATATGAACATTATAAGACATGACATTTTCTGTTTAAGGAAGAAATTGCTCTGATTTTCCAGATAATTTAAAGCACAGAAATAGTCTTTCTTCTAATTTAAATAAATAATAGTTCAAACAAAATTTTTACTACTTTTTAAATATTCTCTATTTTGCTTTTTAACCTGCTTTTCACAAACTGCTTTTTCTGAAACCTGAAAACAATAGCTATTTAAAGCACAAGTAAACTTCTTTCTGATGTTTAATTTTTCAGAAAATACATCCCTCAAGTACTTTACTTCAGCATATATGTAAGAGAACGCTAAGGAAATGGTGACTAGAAGTACTGCTGGAGAAATGTCCTTTAGGAGTTGATATCCACAGAAATTTAATCTTAAATACTTGTTACTTTGACCTAAAAGCTAATTATGAGGGAGTTGAGCCAAAAAGTGAGATGAATAAAAAGAAATTTCATTGGTATTACAGAGACAGTTGCCAGAAACAGCTTACACATCATGAATCTATGCAGAGATGAAAAGTTGAGTCTAAATTATTATTCGACTGGGTCCTTAAATCAATGGCGAGCAAAAAATGATTACAGTGGACCTTTAATTTTCAACTATAAAAAGTCAACATGGTGGCATGTCCAACAGTGTTTTACTGCAGGTCGTTGAGAGAGAGAGAGAACTCTTTGCTTTTTCATCTCTAAAAAGCGTATGGTTTTTTTGTTGTTGTTTAAAAAAAAATACCTAAGCTAAAATAAATCATTGCTGCAGATCACATAGGAAGCTGCTCAGCTCTCTGACCAAGTGTGGTTTGGCAGGAAGCAAACCACGAGGGGATGATGCCCTGCAGGTCCCCCTCATTATCTCACACTTGGGCCTTTTGGCTTTTCGTGGGCCCATTGTTCATTTTGGTGAGGCTAGATTTTAAGTAGATTCAGGGCTCATCAAGCAAGGTGCCAAACAGAGAACACTACAAACTGATGTCCTGTGTTTGCAGAGCTGGAGGAGCTGGGACAGCAGCCGCCTTCCCACCATGCACTGTGACAGTGCTTCATCCTTGCCCTGGGAGGTCGCTTCCCAGGATGAGAGGATAATTCTCTCACTATAGCCCATTCAATCTTCAGCCTCTCGGCTGACGCTGCCAACAGAAGTGCCAATTAATGCCAATTACAATGGTGACTTTTCTGATATGGGCACCTACTCATATAGGCCATCAAACAGCCATCATGTATTAATGACTGTCAGTCATTACCAATATGGGCGAAGTTTGAACTAGTGACCTAGAGGAGAACTGCTTTTTATCCTACTTCCAACTCCCTGAACCGTCCAATTCCCCTCCCCCTTTCTTGGCCAATGTTCTTAATTATAGTTTTGTACCTGAATAATGAATGTGCTACATTTTGACAGTGACAATTGCTGAAACTGTGACAGCAGAAATGCAGCTACTGTCTGCCATTTAGCTTTCCCTGTCACAGCCTTCAGGCCAGCAAGGTCCAGCTCACACCTTCAGGGGGCACTACTATGTCCTTTGTCCTTTAATCGAATGCATTTTTTATTTGTCTTTACTACTCCTTAGAAATCAGGAAAGCATTTTTATGCAGATAAACGTGTCATGAACTTCCATGCAGATGCTGCCATTAGTCCATTCTTATCTGCTCATTATTTCGTATAGCCTTATGAGACAGAAACTCCCCGTACAATTAAATATGCTGCAAATTAATCTTGAAGTGCACCTTTCCGTTTCAAAAAGGAAAAGCAAGTTAAACACAGTAAACATCCTAAATGATAGAAAAGTGTCCAGTTCCTTTTGTAAACACATCCCTTAACCTTTCTTATCTTTAATCTCCTTTTAATCCAATCTGAGGTGCAAACCCCTAAATGACCCATTGCTGTCTGCTGTCTGACGTGGGTGTTATCATGTTTTCAGAGACACTGAGACTAACCTCATTTAATTCTCAGCACTGCAGCCTGCAGCAGTCAGGACATCTATTTCATGTTTGCACTACTCCTAGATTTGGGGGGAAAACATTTAGGAGAAAGAAACTGTTACTAAGCCCCTCACTCCAACTTCCAAGGAAGCAGAATGAAGACCCAGCAGTTGCCCACATACCTCTCACATCAGAAGGGCAAAAGAAGTAACCAAATGTAAAATATATCATGTTTCCAACTCCTTACTCTTTCTCTGAAAGCAGCACCAAATTTGTGGGAAAATATTCTAGGATTATACTTAACTACTTTACATCCATCATATGTTTTTTAAAAAATAGTAATTCCGTTTAAAATATTTAATTCCAACACATCCATTTGGAGGTAAAGGTTAAGTAATCTGCCCTGTTCACCTAGTGAAGTAGTGGCAAAATTAAGATTAAAACTCAAACCCAAGGGCTTTTAACTCTTTTCTGAGGCTGTTTACGTTTGCAATCCCAGCAAGCTCTTCTGGGTGCTATACATACATAATTCCATGGAATTGGCAACTTGAAAAGAAAATATAATTAGCATCGTTCCGCAAAGAAGGAAAGGTAAGCCCCAGGAAGATAAGGAAACTGCCCAAGAGACCACGGTGTTTAAGTGGCAGAACAAGGATTGGAATCCAGACACGGCTGTCTCCAAAGAACATTATTCGACATATCACGTGACTTTGAGTCCTATGGCGATTTATTTGAGAAGCAGCTCAAGGTTCCTTAGGCCAATTCAAATCACTGTACAAAATCCTCAGGCAGCCTCTGAATCTTTGAAATGTCAAGTCACTCCAGGTTACCCTAAAGTAAATCAGGAGAGGCAGCATCCAATACTAACCAGAGTGATGTGGTTGGGCTGTGTCTCCACCCAAATCTCATCTTACATTGTAGCTCCCATCATTCCCACGTGTCATGGGAGGGACCTAGTGGGAGATAATTGAATCATGGGGGCAGTTTCCCCCATACTGTTCTTGTGGTCGTAAGTCTCATGAAATCTGATTGTTTTATAAGGGGTTTCCCCTTTCGCTTAGCTCTCATTCTCTCCTGTCTGCCGCTATGTAAGACACGCCTTTCGCCTTCCGCCATGATTGTGAGGCCTCCCCAGTCACACGAAATTGTGAGTCCATTAAACCTCTTTTTCTTATACATATATAAATTACCCAGTTTGGGGTGTGTCTTTATCAGCAGCATTAAAACAAACTAATACATACAGGTAACAGAAAACACTCTGGTTTCCATTTTTGCTCAGTGATGCTGATGCCATGTTGTGTTTTCCTTTAACACTCCAAGAACATAAATCCAAAAGGGCACCATCTAATAAGACTTTAACTAAAATACAGGCATATTATCACTATTATTAGTGACCATTCACTGTTGTCCACTGAGAGCTTTCCATACATTATACCCTATTAATTCTCACAAAGTGTATTATTATCCTGTTTGATGGATGAGTAAACTGAGACTCAGCCAAATTCAGCAAGTTGGCCAAATATACCAAACTCAAGTGAGGAGCTGGGCCCAGGATTCTCAAACTCCAAAGCTCTTTTTCACTGCACTGCTTCCCAACAAGATTTTTGTTCACATAGCTTTCTGTGTTTATTTATTTTGGGGGAGAAGGGACAGAAGAAGGTCCCAGGAGGGTATTTCTAAATAGGCTAAGGAATCTGTCTTCAGCTCAAGGGAATAACAGGTGGAAA
Source organism: Nomascus leucogenys (assembly GCF_006542625.1). NCBI lineage: Eukaryota > Metazoa > Chordata > Mammalia > Primates > Hylobatidae > Nomascus > Nomascus leucogenys. The sequence continues at coordinate 98,286,995 of NC_044385.1, forward strand.
AGTATACGGAAAAATATTTTTGAAACTATCAACCGCAGGAGAAAAATATCAAAAATATCCTAAGATGATTCTTTTATCTTGGCAGCTTATTTTAAATGACAAAGACATTTCCAACCTTGAGAGAAGATTGGATAAAAAAAAAAATACCAGTATACACACAGTAAACAGATTACAGAGGTCTAGAAAAATAAATACAAGCAATCTCTGTCCAACCTCACCCTGCTTCTTAAAATAGTAACGCCATCAGCTTGCCTGCAAGATAGAAGAAACTTACTCAAAGACAAGTCATTGGTTTTTGAAAACCATGTGTTGAGTGGTCCCTTGTACCATGCGGAACAAGCCCAGACACAGCATTTCCTGTAGGTGAAACATATTAAGACTCGAGAATCCCTCCAAGTACTGCATAAATAAATATATATATATATATAAGAAATATTATAAATCATCCTGGAGATAATTTTTTCCTTAACACTAAAATGCTAACCCTTGATGAGGCAGATCTTCAAAGGGCACAGCATCATAGCACTATGAGACCATTCTGGACCAAATACAAAGAAATTAGCCTGGAAGATAAGCAATTTTAAGGTCACAGTAAGGAAACATCTAAGAGTCCAGGGATCATAAATAGTACAGGGGTGGAAATGCAAAGTCATGAAAGATGAAAGGAAATAATAAAATGTTTGTGATTTCAGGAAATTTGACTTTGAGGAAATGTGCCACACCCTAAGGAATTCACTAATAAAAAATCCACTGCTGAAAAGCAGGCATTACTTGTTGGTACAACTGAAACCAAACAGCTTCTGACTTTGTGGGACACAATTTCTGACATCTTCTCTTTAGAAATAACTAAGGATAGCTTTTAAAAGAACAAAAGTTTTATTTTATTTTTATCTGTTTTTTTTAGCAACAGTCTTGCTCTGTCACCCAGGCTGGTGGGCAGTGGCATGATCACAGCTCACTGCAACCTCAGACTCCTGGGCTCAAGTGATCCTCCAGTCTTAGCCTCCCAAGTAGCTAGGACTACTTGGCCTGGCTAATTTTTTAATTTTTTATAGAGACACAGTCTCACTATAACAACAAAATTTTAATGTTTCACTCTTGAAGCCAGACAAGAAAATAAATAAGGATGGGGATTTTTTTTTAAAGAACATCATGAAAAGATGGGAACATTGAGAATGAAAAAGAAGACTAAGGTGCCAAACAAACTAGTTTAAATTTAAGAGAAAAATTAAAATGTAAAGATTGAGCTGTGTACATGAGTCTTCTCTGTTCCCACTCATAGGAAACCTAGCAGTTCCTCATCTTTTAAGACCTTCCCCTAATTACAAATCTTATCTCAAAGAGTTTTTTCTCACTGGCCTACATTTTTCTTTCTAAATTTGACTGTATTTTCCTTTCTCTGGCTACATTTGGAATGCTACTATTTCAGCTTTAAACAGTTTGTATGCAAGATGTTGTTTTATGTAAAGAAGGAAAAAGACTGACAAATCTAAACCAAACAGGGAAGAATTATAAATATTTTGCTTCACTATTGCAGCTTTCTCCATATGCCTCAAATGAACATTTTTAATCAAGCTCCACTTCTGCAGAAAGCTTACCAACAAAATACATCTTTATTTGTATGTAACATGTGTAAATGTAATTAGCTTTTTTAAAAGAAACAATTGAAATACGATGTTTATGGAAAGAAACTGATTTTTTTTTTTTCAAATGAAATCTGAAACTGCACAGGATATTGACAGACTGATGGCTGGGTCTGTTGCCAGAAGCTGGTTAGGAAGCTGGTATGAAGGTCACTAATTTCATTCTGTTTTATTTCAATAGGACCTTGAAACAAAGAACACAGTTTTAAATAGACAGTGAGGAGGGATGGATTATTAAACTAGTGCTTTAGCATCAGTTTTGTGTGATTTTTAAAAATAGAATACAGTATTTTACTAAAACATATGTTCTGAATTTTATCATACAAGTAAAATGGCTGAGAACAAGGTAAGGAAATAACATTTGTAGCAGTGACTGATTTTTATTTTTGCAATGTTTCTTGCATTTTCCTTTCTATTTCCCAAAACAATTATAATTTGTAGCAAATCAGCTAATGTTTTTTGACCTGAATGTCTGGGTTGTGTAGAGGGTACTCTTTGGGAAATTTCTGTACTTTCTCCACTTACTTCAATAGCCTCTCTCAGATATTGTCTTTTGTTTTGTCAACTTCATTTTTCTCATTAATTAACAATGGAATCACACTAACGCAATCCATTTCTCCACAACGGTTACTGAGAAGTGATTTTTTAATAAGATTAACTTGTTTAGAGAAGGGAAAGAGTATTATACGTGGTATAAATAACAGCAGAAATATCTGTATTGTTTTTGTCTTTTATTAGAGTAAATAACTCTCAGTAAACTCATAAATGATCTGAGTTGTGTGATATGCATGAAATTACTACACACAGTAGAATTATAAAGAGATGTCATTAAAATCTAAATACACAACCTTAGAACTTGTACTTAGTTTTTCTAAAAAAATAAAATTGCTTTTTTCAAACTGAGAATTTATTTTAAAACATACATTATCATGCTGATACACACACACACACACACACACACAAGTGGACTGAGAGGATAAATCTAGTAAATAGCACAAAAGGAAATTAACTGAAAAATAAATTAGTCAAAAAAATCAAAAGAAGTCCTAAAGTGCTCTAGTGAATAAACACAAATCCGAATGATAAATCAAGAAAGAGGCATAAATATCAAATAGGACCTCCAAAGCCCCATTAGTCTCAAGTTGCCATAGGTTCCCTGTTACCTGAGTTACCACCAGGCCTGGGCAGTGTCAAGAACCCTCTCATAATACCAGGGCCAAACCCAAACTTTCAGAAACAGTGTGGCCAGCTCAGGCTCTAAAAATACAATCCACTGAGGGCCTGTCTTCCCCAGAAGAGAGAAGAGAGTGCCTATGTTTCCTCTTTGTCTACAAAACTCTTCTCCATTAAACAACTACTTTCAAAACCACCAGTCGGAGGACAGCATTACCTGGTCCTGTGGACTGAATGCTTGTCCTCCCAAAATTCATATGTTGAAACCCCAATCCCCATCGTCAAGGTATTTCGAGGCGGGGTCTTCAGTAGGTAATTAGGTAACAAGGGTAATCCCTCATGATGGGAGCGGTGCTCTTTTTTTATTTTTCTTTTTTTGAGATGGAGTCTCACTCTGTTGCCCAGGTTGGAGTGCAGTGGTGCAATCTCGGCTCACTGCAACCTCCACTTCCCAGGTTCAAGCGATTCTCCTGCCTCAGCCTCCTGAGTAGCTGGGATTACAGGTGCATACCACCACACCCAGCTGATTTTTGTATTTTTAGTAGAGATGGGGTTTCACCATGTTGGCCAGGCTGGTCTCGAACTCCTGACCTCAGGTGATCCACCCACCTGGGCCTCCCAAAGTGCTAGGATTATAGGCATGAGCCACTGCGCCCGGCCTTAAAAGTGCTCTTAAAAGAAGGTAACTTCAGCATGCTCTCTCTCTCTCTCTCTCACGCTGTCTCTATTTTTCTCTCTGCCATGTGAGGCACAGCAAGAAGGTAGCTGTCTATAAGCCAGGAAGGTAGTCCTCACCAAAACTCAACCATGCTGGCACTCTGATCTCGGTTCCATCCTCCAGAACTGTGAGAAATAAACGTTAGTTAACTATGGCACTCAGTTGATAATATTCTTTTTATAGCACCCTAAACTAAGATACTTGGTTTGACACACCAGTGATGGGTTAATTTTTCACTTATCTACAGTATCCCTCACTAGCAGCACTTTTTCAAATATTAGCTAAAAGCTCCCTCCTTGCAGCTGCCAGACCTATGGGACATCTGGTGTTCATGGGACCGAAGGCTGAGAATCAGTTTCCCTTGTCCCTCACTAGGCTCAAGGCTGGGCTTGCTCCATGTTGTCCCAAGACTGCAACTGCAATTGCTGTACCTTGCAGCAATTCCTCTGACATAACTCTGCCTTCCTGCTGTGTAGCTAGCAGAACTGAACAGTTCCTGGCACGACTCTTGCCACATAAGAGGGCTGGGTACATCTCTGTAGTGTTTGCTTTTTATGCTGATCCCACTAAAATCTTACATTTTTGCAGCTCTTTCTTTGTCCCCTCTTCTAATGACTCATTTCACAATGCCAGGATTTTTACTAGTCCAGATGGGGGGCGCTTGCCGGGGGTGTTTCACTGCCTTGGAGGCAGCAGCAGAGAGAATAGCTCAGCAAGTCCTGCATGTGCAAGTTCTACCATCTTACTTCTTCTGACTCTTAAACTCGTAAGGTACGATATTTACCAGCCTACTTTAAATAAGGACAAGCATCTATAATGCCAGCACTTTGGGAGGCCGAGGTAGGCAGATTGCTTGAGCCCAGGAGTTTGAGACCAGCCTGCGCAACATAGCAAAACCCCATCTCTACCACAAAATACAAAAAAGTACCCAGGTGTGGTGATGCACACCTGTAGTCCCAGCTACTAGGAAGGCTGAGGTAGGAGAATCACCTGAGCGCGGGAGGTCAAGGCTACAGTGAGCCGTGATCACATCACTGTGCTTCAGTCTGGGTGACAGAGTGAGACCCTGTCTCAAAAAATAATAAATAAATAAATAAATAAGGCTATCTTCCCCATGTTATCTGTGGAGTACCAGGTCCCTTAGGCTTTCTCCTGCAGGCCCCTAAGCTTTTCTTGCTCCTGAAATACATTTTTATATGATCCCCAGAGCACCCTGTCACCAACTTCCCTGCTCATCTAATCTAAGACAGCAGGCACATTTTGTAGGCCTCATAGTTCTGGGGTACCCAAAATAATTTATCTTCTCATTTTCTTCTGGTACCCACTTAGCTATCAGATTGCATGTTTTTACATAGGTATTTTAATCAATTAATTGTCCAAAATGTCCTTGCTGACAAAAAGAAAATATCTCTACCATAGGGGAAAAAATTCATTAAAAATTTTAAAGGACCCGAGTGCTTTTATAACACAGTTATATAACAGCTTATAACCTCTTTGGAAATTTACACGCACACACACACACACACACACACACAGGAACCATAACAATGCCAATGACTAGAATCTATAACCAGCATTGATAATCTCTTAAACTTTTTATTTGTTGTATATTAAATTCATGAAAGAATATTACAGTGGCACTGCATCTCATGATTTTAACATATGAGGCATTCACTTACATATCTTGCTTTTCAGAATTTCTGATTAAATGTTTTAATTTAAATGGAAAATAATATTTAATGTAATATCCAGCCTAAAGTGTCCCTGAAGCTTCAATTGCAAACAATCATAATAAAGAATGTTCTTGTTTAATCTACAAAATAAGTACATTTGATTTTAATTACTTGGATAATGACCAAGCAAGTACATCAGGCACATCCCTTCCAAGAGATAATGAAAGACACAGAGGAGCAAACAATATTCCTGCGAACAGACCATCACATTCTGACTCTGAGGATGACTCCACTAATGAAAATCTGTCTTCGCAAATGACTCATCTTCTGAAGACTGTTCTGAAGATGTTGGAAATCAGAATGATGCATGTGAAAATGAAATTAATCAATATGAAGATGGGGAACAGCAGTCTATCACAGAAGGGCTGTTTGATAATAATGAAATTGAGGAAACAGTCAGTGGTAGAGAAACAAATGAAAGCACAGGAAATGTCAACGATAATAATGAATAAGTAACTAATTCTTGAAATTCAAGAGGAAGAGTTAACAAACAAAGACAAATCATCACACAGACAAATGACAAAGACGTGAAACTACATTTGCTTTTAAGTTTATTCCAAGTTTCTAAGGATATTAAAACACTAATATGGTAGTAAATGTAACAGGAAAAGAGGTCTAAAATTATCAGAACTTTGTATCAACTGGGAAGCTACAAGAGTGTCCAGTTTGGCTGAAGCAACAGAGCATAAGAGGCAGCAGCGGGAGATAAGACTAGAAAGTTCTACTGGATTTCCAGGAGGCATTTGAAATGTCAGTATGAATCCTCTTCTCTAATTGCCCTTGCTTGTTTTTAGATCACATTTGTTCCAAACCTACCCTAGTCCACTTTAGCTTCTCACAACAGTATGAGAGTTCTCACTGTGTCTTCAGCATCAGTTCTAAATGCAGTCTTTAAAATGTAGATTTTCAAAAACTCAACTGCATGGTGTTTATCAATTTCATTTCCCTCATAAGTTCTATTATTTGTAATACCAATGGAAAATTCACACAACCATGTAATGGTACCTGGAGAACTTATAGTTTCCCTGCACATCTGAAAGGTAGATGCCTTTGGACTGTTTTGAACGCTGTCCACAAGATTCTTACATACCGTATAAATAATCTGTTCTCTATGCCATAAATTCCTTTTTCTCACTACAAAATTCTCCACTTCAAAAGAATCATTTGAAACCAAGGCTGTTTAGCCTAGTAAGCTATGATTTAACTCAGCCATGCCCTCTAAATCTTAGGTACACTGGCCAACAATTCCTATTTGCTCATACTTTCACAATTGCATATAGCATAGACTTTAGTTTTTTGTTTATTTCTTGTGTTTTTGTTTTTGTTCTCCAAACCTAACACATTACATTTGGATGTCATTTCTTCTTGTCCTATGACTTATTTCCTCAGGCTAGACTTCACTTAACCTAAATCCCAGCATTTAACACGTAACAAGTGTAAAAAAGTAAAGGGAAATTACATTGGATCCCAATCAACGTAGGAATTGGGATGGAGAAGAGAGAAAAGCGGTAGATAACTACATTATTGTGTGCAAATATGACTTTAACTCAATTATTTTAATTCAATTTTTTAAAATACATTGGAGGAGACATTTAAATTAAGAACTGAAACACTGCAATTGGATTTGGCATTTAGATCATTTGTTAGATTTCCTAGGTCATTTCTGTGAAGTTGTAAAAGCATAAACCAGGTAGCAGTGTGTCTGAGCATGAATGAGAAGTGAAAGAGTAGGAATAGGAAGTACAGCCAGCTCTTTCAAGACATTTCAAGACACAGTAAAGAAGAGAGCTAAAACTGTGATTAGATGAGGTGAGGACTTTCTGCAGAATGAGAAATCATTGAGAGCATATATAAGCTGATGAGAAGAAGCAAACAGATAAAGAAATATTAAAGATACAAGGGAATGGTGAACCAGATGATGGAACACTTCCTCTGTACCAGTACCTGGAAAGGGTACTGGCTATTTAAGATGAATAAGCACTTAGCTGCCTTTAAGAAACTGAGGGGCTAAGAGTCAAGAAAGATGACATCTGTCCAAGGTGTTACAAGAGCATGGAGGGCATTAGCACTGTCAAGAAGAGTTCAAAAAGCTTCACAAAGGAAGTTAGACCAGTAGAGGAAAAAGTGAATGAAAATTGTAGGCAAAGAAAATAGTAAGTGAAGGGTACAGTGGTGTGAATGGATATAATATTTGGGTAATGTATTTAATAGAAAATAATTTATGTGGGTAAATGCTGAAAAAATGGAGTGAAAAGATACATTGGGGCCAGAGAGTAAAAAATTTTGTATGTTGTTTCAAAAAGTTTGAAATCAATCTTACATTCATTTATTCTTGAAACATTCTGAGAAGGGGTACTTTCATGTTCCATTTTATTTGGCTTTGTGTAGTTTTAATGCTCACTTTGATCATGCAGTATTTATGTAATAAAATAGTTAAAAGAAAAAATTAAAATCATCTATCAAATTTCTACCATTTGCCAGGCATTGGGCAAAAATATAAACAAAATGAAATCTTTACCTTCCAGAAAGAAACAACATGAAAGATAAATAGTCGGGCAGGACCAAGTGACTTGCTTTGGCCAGTGAAATGTAGGTGGACATGATATGTGACATGTGCCCATGTGGAAGCATTTAATTGCTGTTGTTTCATTGTCCAGCCTAGTCTTTCCTTGCCATAGAAAACAAGAGAGAGGGCTAGGCACAGTGGCTCACGCCTGTAATCCCAATACTTGGGGAGGCCAAGGTGGGTGGAATACCTGAGGTCGGGAGTTCAAGACCAGCCTGGCCAACATGGTGAAACCCCATCTCTACTAAAAATACAAAAGAATTAGGTGGGCGTGGTAGCACGCACCTATAATCCCAGCTAATCAATCAGGAGGCTGAGGTAGGAGAATCACTTGAACCTGGGAGGCAGAGGTTGCAGTGAGCCAAGATTGTGCCACTGCACTCCAGCCTGGGCGACAGGGCAAGACTCTGTCCGCAAAAAAAAAAAAAAGAAAAAGAAAACATGAGAGAACATTTAAATAGGAAGAGATGTAACATTAAAGCAGCCTGGAATGTTAGATCCACACTGGTAGGATGGCACACTTTGTATAATTGAGAAAGAAACTATAGTGGATTAAGCCACAGAGATTTGGAGTTTGTTATTGCAGCATAACAGTCTATCCTGATGGATGCACTGGGGCAACATCTAAGTCTTCGAAGTGATCTGTCTGGTATTTTTGGCATGAAACTTGTTAAATGCTTCATTGGTTTTCACCAGTCATGTAGTTCTCTGGATTTCTGGCAAATAAAAATTGGAAACCAGTGTTTTTTCAATACATAAATCCTCACTTAATTAGTATAGAAGCTTACATTTTTTCCAGACATACAAACTTATAAATATTGCCAGAGTTGACATTATTGTGAGATATGCAGGGAATACTCACTTTAACACCAACGCAGTCCTTAACCTTCCCTCTAACCTTATTTCTCACAACTGTCATCACAAACCTGTGCTCCAGGAAACTAAATAACTGGATTTTCCCACATACAATTCCTTCCTCTATTTGTTAATGTATACTATTGCTTTTGCCTAGGATGCCTTTTACCTATCATCTAATATCCAAAGCCAGTAAATCACTTTTTTCATAAAGTATGTCATTGCTCCGTTACACACACACACACACACACACACAGATTTCCCACAGGTAAAGGAAAGAAGAATGAAATGAAATTTTATCCAATACCTCATTATGTGCCTGGCACTATGTGTGGTATTCGATGTTCATCCTTGAACTCCTTGATCACTTTATCTGCTACTTTTGTAGTATTTAAAACTCTATACCTAAATATGTTATATATATTTTTGTACCTTAATCACTTTTTTTTTTTTTTTGAGATGGAAGTCCCGCTCTGTCACCCAGGCTGGAGTGCAGTGGCACAATCTTTGCTCACTGTGACCTCCACCCCACTGGTTCAAGCAATTCCCCTGCCTCAGCCTCCCGAGTAGCTGGGATTACAGGTGCACACCACCACGCCCGGCTAATTTTTTTGTATTTTTAATAGAGACAGGGTTTCACCATGTTGGCCAGACTGGTCTCGAGCTCCTGACTTCAGGCAATCCGCCCGCCTCGGCCTCCTGAAGTGCTGGGATTACAGATGTGAGCCACCGCACCCAGCCTTTAACCACTTTTAAGAATAAAATCAATGTCATTTACAGAGCCCAGCATGAGAGCTGGCATATAGTAGACTCTCAATAACTTTTTTTTAATGAATGAACTTCAAATATCTTTTTAAGGTCTTCTGTATATATTTATATGTAAGCTGGTTCTGAAAGGGAAGAAACCTGATTAGAAATTAATATAATCCTTTGCCTCTGCTATTATGCTTGATTTCCTGGCTTTCAAACTTATTCCAATGCCACGCTACAGGATTGATTTAAAACCCCATTGCCCAAAAAGAAGCAGAGGGAGCTGGGACCCAATAGCCAAGGTCCCTTTTCCTTGCAAAGACATTTAGGGGTTTTATCTGTTACTAATATCTCAAGAACATGATTACTTAACTATCATAAAGTAAGACACACCGTACCAATGACCAATCAGAAGACATGGGTAAAATTGTGGGAGGAAGCCCAGGGAAACAGTCAAACAGCTTTAGGCTTCACGGGACACTAATTAATCATTTTGGCCAGAAAGCCTGTCTCCCCATGGAGCATAATGTCTTCCAAGGAAGATTTGGATGAAACATTTCACCAGATGGATCCAGTACCTACACTAAGACTCTGCCACCCACACCCTTATGTATTCATTTATTTCTCCATAAAATACTTGAGAGTGTGTTGAGGTAGCAGAGCCTGTACTAACAGTGGTCTAAAGAATATGTTGTACGACAATTTGCCTCCAATTTTCATAGCTGAATGTAAACGAAAATGGAGGCTCCTAATTAACGTTATGTCATCAAATAAACATCAAGCAATTTGCAGTGATTTAGATTTCACTTTTACTCTTTTTGACCAATGAACTAGGGTGGCAGGATGACATTGGCACACTAATCCTGCAAAAACTCAGGGCCTGTTTTGCACTGAGTTACTCACATTTAGAGAAATAGACATCTGCTTGACCTCAAAACCATATGGCCAAAAAAAAATCTTTAGAGTACTTTAGTCATTGTAGTGTAGTTAAATTGTAAGTTACATAATAAGTATTGCCATTTTATAGACACCTACAAGACTGGTATTATTTTCCCATTGCAGAGATGAGGAAAGTGAGGCTTAGAGAAGTTAAGCTACCCAAAGTTATTTGCCTTTTAGTGGGCATAATTAACATTCAAATCCAGGTCTTCTATATCAAGAGCCTAGGCTCCTTCCAGAACTACACTTCAGCTTATAACACACTGCTTCATCACAGGTTTTGTTTAGAAGTTACATACATATATAAATATTCAAGAAACAGGTTGGACTTACAAAGAAGACATATATTTTTTAAAAAGATTTCAAAAACTTAACCTTCTGCTAAGAACATACTGTGATAAAAGAACTCAGGCACAAAATATTAGTTTTTTTTAACCTTAAATTTAATAAATATCAGCTTTGTTTTCACGTCTTTATAGCAAAGGTTAAAATAAATGTTGATAAATTAAGACTATTAACACAGACTGGTAATAGCCTAGATAGCAATTTAGTGACATTACCATCTTACACTTTAATGAAATAAAAACTTGAATTGATTGTGTAAGGAAAGACTCTCTTGTTTATTCCAATCTTAATATTATGGTTGATAATTTCACCAGCAGTCCTGATGAAAATATACGTGATATAACAACACCACAGGAAACTAATGATTGTCATGAATCTGCTTGTCGCTGAAGTCCAAAGATACAGACTCATCAATCTTTTAAAAATTACTAAAAGCAAACAAGTGATCAGGACAAACAAATTATTATGTTATCATTGTTTCTATGTCTTCCACTTTATTTTTATTACCTTCTTTCCTGGGGAAAGTGGCCAAAATATCTTTCAAATATTTGTATTTAATTTTAACCTTTACTATCGTGACTCCACAGAAGATTTTAAAGACTAAATTTCAGAAAACTTTGTCTAATTGTCATTGTGAAATAGCTCTTTAATCCTTTCTTTTCCTCTTCATCAAAAGATAATCAGTAGTCGCCTGATAAATAATACCAGTATTCATTTCTTAATGCAATGTTTTGCCTATTTTTAGGACTTCACAACTTGATTGTAAATTGTTATTCAAATTGAAAAGTAGGCATAGATGGCCATGTTTTTTTAAATACGTTTTGTTCTAAAAGTGTGTCTACAACATACCAGAATCTCTGGGACACATTCAAAGCAGTGTGTAGAGGGAAATTTATAGCACTAAATGCCCACAAGAGAAAGCAGGAAAGATCCAAAATTGACTCCCTAACATCACAATTAAAAGAACTAGAAAAGCAAGAGCAAACACATTCAAAAGCTAGCAGAAGGCTAGAAATAACTAAAATCAGAGCAGAACTGAAGGAAATAGAGACACAAAAAACCCTTCAAAAAATTAATGAATCCAGGAGCTGGTTTTTTGAAAAGATCAAAATTGATGGACCGCTAGCAAGACTAATAAAGAAGAAAAGAGAGAAGAATCAAATAGATGCAATAAAAAACGAAAAAGGGGATATCACCACCGATCCCACAGAAATACAATCTACCATCAGAGAATACTACAAACACCTCTATGCAAATAAACTAGAAAATCTAGAAGAAATGGATAAATTCCTCGACAAATACACCCTCCCAAGACTAAACCAGGAAGAAGTTGAATCTCTGAATAGACCAATAACAGGTTCTGAAATTGTGGCAATAATCAATAGCTTACCAACCAAAAAGAGTCCAGGACCTGATGGATTCACAGCCGAATTCTACCAGAGGTACAAGGAGGAACTGGTACCATTCCTTCTGAAACTATTCCAATCGATAGAAAAAGAGGGAATCCTCCCTAACACATTTTATGAAGCCAGCATCGTCCTGATACCAAAACCTGGCAGAGACATAACCAAAAAAGAGAATTTCAGACCAATATCCTTGATGAACATTGATGCAAAAATCCTCAATAAAATACTGGCAAACCGAATCCAGCAGCACATCAAAAAGCTTATCCACCATGATCAAGTGGGCTTCATCCCTGGGATGCAAGGCTGGTTCAACATACGCAAATCAATAAATGTAATCCAACATTTAAACAGAACCAAAGACAAAAACCACATGATTATCTCAATAGATGCAGAAAAGGCCTTTGACAAAATTCAACAACCCTTCATGCTAAAAACTCTCAATAAAGTAGGTATTGATGGGACGTATCTCAAAATAATAAGAGCTATCTACGACAAACCCACAGCCAATATCATACTGAATGGGCAAAAACTGGAAGCATTCCCTCTGAAAACTGGCACAAGACAGGGATGCCCTCTCTCACCGCTCCTGTTCAACATAGTGCTGGAACTTCTGGCCAGAGCAATCAGGCAGGAGAAGGAAATAAAAGGTATTCAATTAGGAAAAGAGGAAGTCAAATTGTCCCTGTTTGCAGATGACATGATTGTATATCTAGAAAACCCCATTGTCTCAGCCCAAAATCTCCTTAAGCTGATTAGCAACTTCAGCAAAGTCTCAGGATACAAAATTAATGTACAAAAATCACAAGCATTCTTGTACACCAATAACAGACAAACAGAGAGCCAAATCATGAGTGAACTCCCATTCACAATTGCTTCAAAGAGAATAAAATACCTAGGAATCCAACTTACAAGGGATGTGAAGGACCTCTTCAAGGAGAACTACAAACCACTGCTCAATGAAATAAAAGAGGATACAAACAAATGGAAGAACATTCCATGCTCATGGGTTGGAAGAATCAATATCGTGAAAATGGCCATACTGCCCAAGGTAATTTATAGATTCAATGCCATCCCCATCAAGCTACCAATGACTTTCTTCACAGAATTGGAAAAAACTACTTTAAAGTTCATATGGAACCAAAAAAGAGCCCGCATCGCCAAGTCAATCCTAAGCCAAAAGAACAAAGCTGGAGGCATCACGCTACCTGACTTTAAACTATACTACAAGGCTACAGTAACCAAAACAGCATGGTACTGGTACCACAACAGAGACATAGATCAATGGAACAGAACAGAGCCCTCAGAAATGATGCCGCATAGCTACAACTATCTGATCTTTGACAAACCTGACAAAAACAAGAAATGGGGAAAGGATTCCCTATTTAATAAATGGTGCTGGGAAAACTGGCTAGCCATATGTAGAAAGCTGCAACTGGATCCCTTCCTTACACCTTATACAAAAATTAATTCAAGATGGATTAAAGACTTATATGTTAGACCTAAAACCATTAAAATCCTACAAGAAAACCTAGGCAATACCATTCAGGACATAGGCGTGGGCAAGGACTTCATGTCTAAAACACCAAAAGCAATGGCAACAAAAGCCAAAATCGACAAATGGGATCTCATTAAACTAAAGAGCTTCTGCACAGCAAAAGAAACTATCATCAGAATGAACAGGCAACCTACAGAATGGGAAAAAATTTTTGCAACCTACTCATCTGACAAAGGGCTAATATCCAGAATCTATAATGAACTCAAACAAATTTACAAGAAAAAAACAAACAACCCCATCAAAAAGTGGGCAGAGGACATGAACAGACACTTCTCAAAAGAAGACATTTATGCAGCCAGAAAACACATGAAGAAATGCTCATCATCACTGGCCATCAGAGAAATGCAAATCAAAACCACAGTGAGATACCATCTCACACCAGTTAGAATGGCCATCATTAAAAAATCAGGAAACAACAGGTGCTGGAGAGGATGTGGAGAAATAGGAACACTTTTACACTGTTGGTGGGACTGTAAACTAGTTCAACCATTGTGGAAGTCAGTGTGGCGATTCCTCAGGGATCTCGAACTAGAAATACCATTTGACCCAGCCATCCCATTACTGGGTATATACCCAAAGGACTATAAATCATGCTGCTATAAAGACACATGCACACGTATGTTTATTGCGGCACTATTCACAATAGCAAAGAGTTGGAACCAACCCAAATGTCCAACAACGATAGACTGGATTAAGAAAATGTGGCACATATACACCATGGAATACTATGCAGCCATAAAAAATGATGAGTTCATGTCCTTTGTAGGGACATGGATGAAACTGGAAAACATCATTCTCAGTAAACTATCGCAAGGACAAAAAACCAAACACCGCATGTTCTCACTCATAGGTGGGAATTGAACAATGAGAACTCATGGACACAGGAAGGGGAACATCACACTCCGGGGACTGTTGTGGGGTGGGGGGAGGGGGGAGGGACAGCATTAGGAGATACACCTAATGCTAAATGACGAGTTAATGGGTGCAGGAAATCAACATGGCACATGGATACATATGTAACAAACCTGCACATTGTGCACATGTACCCTAAACCCTAAAGTATAATAAAAAAAAAAAAAAAAAGAAAAAAAAAAAAAGAAATGAAAAAAAAAAAAAGTGTGTCTAAAACTCAAGATATATTTTATTATTTATTACTTTACATCGGTATTCCATAAATGAAATAAAACTCCAGTAAATTATCCAGAAAGTTCTATTGTTCCCATCACCTCTGAAGAAAACAAAACTAAACAAAATCAAACAAAAACATCTTACTGAAAGATAGTTGCAGGCATTTAGCTAACTGCCTCTACTGTAAACTTTTCTTTTTTATTAATGCATAATCCAAATATAAGCAATTTGTCATGAGCAGAAACTAAATCTATGCATGTTGCATTCAGATGAATAGGAGAGGCAGGTTATCAAATTGTTAAATGAAAATCAGAATATTTTTTATTTTATTACAATATTTATCCTTGTTTTTATGGAATTCAACATTTTCATAATCTTAGACGTGACATGTTTCCTAACCTCATGGGATAGAAAGCATTGAAATATACAGAGTCTTCTCTAGTTCATTCAATCTCGATCACACTGGAACTAACAAGACTTCATAAGTAGAGTTACATAAAACATAGCATGACAGCAGTCATGAGTACAGATTTGGAGGTAGGAGACATAGACTCCTCCCAATATGATATGGCATTTTAGCATTTGCTTTCTAGTGTCAAATAAACAGGTTTGAAATCCAGTCATGGTAGTTAATAGCCAAGTAATGTTAAGTCACTTAACCTCTTTGCCCCTTGGCTTCCTGGTCTGCACAATGGGAATAGTAAGAGCATCAATCTCAAAGTCCTGTTGTGAAGATTAAAGGAGATAAGATGTGTAAGTGATTAGTCCAGGGTCTGGCACATATGAAGCACCCAATACACTTTAGTATTGTTGTTTCTAAAGACACAACCATGTGTGTGGACACAGTAAGAATTTCTCTTTTTTTTTTTTTTTTTTGAGACAGGGTCTCACTCTGTCACCCAGGCTAGAGTGCAGTGGTGCAATCTCGGCTCACTGCAGCCTCTGCCTCCTGGGTTCAAGCAATTCTCCTGCCTCAGCGTCCCAAGTAGCTGGGATTACAGGTGCCCAACACCACGACTGGCTAGTTTTTTTTGTTTGTTTTTATTTTTTTTGTTGTTTTTTTATATTTTTTATTATTATACTTTATTATACTTTAGGTTTTAGGGTACATGTGCACAATGTGCAGGTTTGTTACATATGTATCCATGTGTATTTTTAGTAGAGACGGGATTTCACCATGTTGGCCAGGGTGGTTTTGAACTCCTGACCTCAAGTGATCCACCCACCTCAGTCTCCCAGAGTGCTGGAATTACAGGCATGAGCCACCATGCCCAGCCCAACACATTAAGAATTTCAAACTGGAATTAGAGCCGTGAGCATTTCCCTAATCTTAGTGAATCTACATAAACAGGACAATTAAAATTCTGGTTAATTGGAAAACTCAAGAAAGGATTCTAAATTAGTGACTTTTGCAGGATTATTGATAGCCATAATGTTGCTCAAGAATTTGAGCCAAAAATTTAGTATTCTTATTTTGACCCACAGTTGGATCCTTACTCATTCCTACTACTAGTCAGTTGCCATTTGTCTCTCGTTTTAATATTTGTTTGGTTGTTTTTCCTTGATCAATCTAATGTTCAGTTTTGGTATGTGAGATCCTTAATACTTACCTCACTAATTCTCAATCTCAGGGCTGTGAGACCCTGCGAGACTATTAGGTCTCATAAGAGAGTAGAAATTCCATATGCCCACCCATGGTATTGTTCTTTAAATAAATATTATGTCTTCATATATAGGCACTATTTTTCAAATGTACATAGATGCTGCTTTGCTTGATGACATATACTAATCCCTGTCTTGACAACAAACTGGTCATGAATTCCTAAGAGTTTTAACTTTAGGAATGTCTCCTGTTCTTCTGAATTTAACATGCATAGATTTAGTTTCTGCTCTTGACAAATTGGTTATATTTGGATTATGCATTAATAAAAAAGAAAAGTTTACAACAGAAGCAGTTAGCTAAATGCCTGCAACTATCTTTCAGTAAGGTATTTTTGTTTAATTTTGTTTAGTTTTGTTTTCTTCAGAGACATTAACTTTAGAGACATTAGAGTAATGTCTCTAGAAGCTTTCCTCAGCTTTCCATTCACACTGGTGCTGCCCTGAACCAGACCCTCACATCCAAACTATACTTTTCCAGTATTCGTGTAACTGGTTCTCCAGGCCTCAATATGGCTCAACTCTGGTGTGTTCCACATTGTCACTTGGTTCATGATCTGTAGCCTCAGTTCCTCCTCTCAAAAATGAATTATAAACCTAGTCACTCACAAGATCATTGGGAGGATATAATGAATGGATTGTGAAAGTGTTTTATATAAAAATCTCTGAAAATATTAATTATTGTTAAGAGCAATTCTGATCTTAGCCAGGAGTGATTTATTTATTCAACGAAAATGTATCAATGCTTATTAGATATGTACAAAATGGTACACAAAGTGCTAGTGACAAAAATATCAATGAAACACAGTCCCTAGCCTTGAAGAAGCATAAAATCAATGTAGTGGAAACCCTTTATAGTACATGTCCATCCCAGGCACTGGTTTTCCCTGCCCTGAGAACTGTTCCCCATTCACAGTGTGGTCCTGTGCAGACAGATAGGGATTATGTGACTCCGTTCCCCTGGACAAAGTGGACTGGACTGGGATAGACATCTGAAATCTGATTGACCCACAAGCTATGCTTTCTCTAGAGAATCTGAAACTGAGATTCTTAGACAGCCAATTAGTCACTGTCAGTGGTTAGAACTGCAAATCCTATAAATTTTGAGTTGTCATGTCTTGGGACAGGGAAGCCAAGAGGCTTCTCAGCAGAACAAGAAGAATCAATCTAACAAGAAAAAAGATACCTGGGTTTCTGGAGATTTTCTATTACTTAGTTTGAAAGGCAGGGCACGGTGGCTCACATCTGTAATCCCAGCACTTTGGGAGGCCGAGGCGGGCAGATCACGAGGTCAGGATATCGAGACCAACCCGGCTAACACAGTGAAACCCCGTCTCTACTAAAAATACAAAAAATTAGCCAGGCGTGGTGGTCGGTGCCTGCAGTCCCAGCTACTAGGGAGGCTGAGGCAGGAGAATGGCGTGAACCTGGGAGGCAGAGCTTGTAGTGAGCTGAGATCACGCCACTGCACTCCAGCCTAGGCGACAGAGCAAGACTTCGTCTCAAAAAAAAAAAAAAAAAAATACAATATGCATATAATCAATACCAAGCCAACATTACTATAATAAAGGCATATAGAACAAGCTTTGGAAGCCCAGAGATGGCCGCCAATAACTGACTTGAGGATTGTTTTACAGAGGAGATGAGATTTGAGTTGCTATCTATTGCCATATCTTCTAGATCATCTGATCTGCCCACCAAAAGAGGCTTTCTCCAGCTCCCGTGCTTCACTCATGCCCCACTGCATTAGTCTGTTTTCATACTGCTATAAAGAACTGCCCAAGATGGAGTAATTTATAAAGGAAAGAGGTTTAATTGACTCTCAGTTCAGCATGTCTGGGGAGGCCTCAGGAAACTTACAATCATAGCAGAAGACAAAGGGGAAGCAAAGCACCTTCTTCACAAGGCAGCAGGAGGGAGAAGTGCCAAGCAAAGGGAAAAGAACCCCTTTTTAAACCATCTGATCTTGTGAAAACTCGCTCACTATCACAAGAACAGCATGGGGGAAGCTGCACCCATGATTCAATTACCTCCACCTGGTCTCTCCCTTGACACATGAGGATTATGGGGATTACAATTCAAGATGAGATTTGGATTGGGACACAAAGCTCAACCATATCACCCACCCTCTTGAAATGGATTAGTTCCAAACCCTGGCTCTAGCATGCATTGTCACAACCTACTTAATTGGACCATATCAACTTGAACTCCAATATGCAACACTGTCAAAGGACTTTTGACAAGCAAGAGGACTCAGTCACCAGTTCTGTTTTAATTACTTGCCCAAGATCATACAGTCTTTAAGAGGTTTTGAATTCAAGTATTCTGATTCCAAATATACTTTTCCTGCCATTCTGGGGTACTGCAGAGCTCCTGTGAAGAGGTCAAGTGTCTATGGAGACACAAATTGAAGAATCTTGCAGAGCTCCATTGTCTACAGACTCAAGTCCAAATGCTTTGCAATGGTGTTTAAAATCCTCCACAATCTGGTTTCAAGCAGTCATTCCCATCTATCTCCACACATGTCCACCACATCAGACTTTGGACAGCTTCTGAACTTGCCACCCATTTTCATGGCTGCCTTCATATTACTCTCTGAGAGCATGGCCTTTAACCCATTTCATGTATCTGCCAAGCCTTCTCCATCTACATATAGGCCTATTTCATTAGTCCCTACTCTGCTGACTTTGCACTTTAGTCATTCTTCTAAAATAATAGTTAACCACAAGTTCTCATTCCTCATTAGATTGGGAACCTGTGCCAAATAAGCATCTCTCTAGAATCACAGTCAAACACATCTACCTAGGAAAAAAATAAAAGCAGAGACAGCCTTATAGAGAAAGAAAGTGGGTGTGATCTGAGGTGTTCCTAAAGACCATGCCAGCAGCAAAATATTTTTCCCATTCAAGTAGCACGGTGCCTGAAATCACACTATTAGGGATTTATTTCTTTGGATCTAGCATTACTTGGTCTTCAATTAATATGAAAATGTTTAAATAACCTAAGTATAAATTAATTTAGAATACATTTCCTCTGCGACAAAAGGAGCTAAGCCAGAGATGGAGCAGGTGCATAAGAAATGAGGTACAGAAAAGTGAGGAAAGGTCAAAGAAAGGGGACATTCAGATAGCAAAATAAAAATATACACTTGGCAGGGCTTAAGAATCATGCATTTAATTAATTAGAAAAGCAGCAACGGACATCACTATCACTGCTATCGTGAGGATTTCATTTCCTTCTCTCAAAGAATTTGCTGCAATTGAAGGTTGAAACGTCATTTCAATTGATTTTTAATACATGACAACTTACATTTTCTTTTGCCATCTTGCTGTTGCAATTGAGAAGGCACTGGCAATAGCATTAATAGATGAGAAAGTCCAATATACCCATTTTGTAAAAATAATTTGATAATGTAGTAGAAGTCAATTCAGTTTTTGGTCAGTTAGCACAAGAGACGCTAAATACCCATCACTTAGTTCCTCATGCTTACAAACAGCCTGAGGTTCTTTTTTATAGTGACAACATGAAATGTGATAAAGCCTATGAGATCAAGGATAGAAAGAAGCTCAATCCCATTTTTGCTTTGCCATTAACCTGGCATAAAATATCAATCACATTGTTTAATCTGTATGTAGGTTTCTTCATCTGCAAAATTGGGGTAACAGTCCTGTTCCCTTCAAACAGCAGAAAGTGAGACATAGCTAGTTCAGTGTTTTAACACATAGAAACTGGCCAATTTTATGATAAACAAGGTGAGTAAGATACATTCTTGGTCACAAAATGGCCTCATGACAAAAACTGTTTTATAAACAAATATGCATAATCTTTAATTTTCTAAAAGAAGGCATATCAAAAACAGTTTTAAAAGCAAATACTGGCAAGCCTCCAGTGTGCGTGGGTCTGGTGACGTGTGCATTCCTACACTGCTTGCCAGAACAGTATTGAAATGGTTGAGGGTTTGTCCTGCTCCATCCAGAGCAAGGTTATAGAAATTTCAGACAATTGCTTGAAAAAAAATGAAAAAAAAGAAAAGAAAACACACTTCATGAATTCACATATAAAATAAAGATTTGTTTTCATTTTATCTTTTCTTCTGGAATCAATGCTGGTTTTTTGTTTGGGTTTGATTTGTTTTCTTTAGTCTTTTCTTTTCTTTTTTAGAGACAGGGTCTGTTGCCCAGGCTGGTCTGCATTGATGCCATCATGGCTCATGGTAGCCTCGAATTCCTGGGCTCAAGCAATCCTCCTACCTCAGCCTCCCAAGTAGCTGGGACTACAGGCATGCAGTACCATTCCCAGCTAATGTTTTTGATTTTTCAATGGAGACAGGGTCTTTTGCTTGTTGCCCAGGCTGGCCCTGAACTCCTGGTCTGAAGCAATCTTCCCATCTCAGCCTCAGTTTCAGGTTTTAACAATTTCAATTAACAGTATACCAGTAGTACATTTGTTTCTAGGAATATAAAGATCTGGCCTCATTACAGCAACAATAATAATAACATCAGGAAACAAAACATGTACTTTTCTGGCATGATTCCATTTAATTCACACAGTTAGTTTTACAGGTAAGGAAATGGGGAGTTAAAGAGTTTAAATAACGTGGTCACAGTCACACAGTCAGTGGAATCACAAAACTCAAAGCTACACTAAAGCCTCACTATGTCCAGCTTGGCCACAGTGTTTCTGTCATTGGTGGACTTTCCTTCTGGTCTAGGCTGTTAGAGAACACACATCTCAGCTAGACTCATCATAGCAACTAAGATGCAGGCACCAGAGTACATAATACCAGACCAACCTGCCTTCCACACCATGTTTTGTGGTGTTCAATTCCTAAGCTGACTACTGGGTCACATTATGAGCATTTTCCTCCAGAAACTACAGTTCTTCATTTTTGGGCACTATTCTTTTGGTATCTATTTCCAGCCTTTGTATTGTAAAAGAATACCCCACTGCTGGCTGTGTGCAAAGGGAACTGTAAAATACATGATTACAGGTCTGAATATCAAACAAACTCCATGTGAAATACACTTTAAAGGAAAAATATGCACATATTAACCACCTATACAGAATTACAACCTTCTTCTCTTACAACGTTGGCTATTATAATTGACCAGCTATATTGCAACAGTATTTAAATACTGTAACATTCCAAGAACAATTCCTTTTCCCTATTAGGTCCCTCGAATTTTTTGTTTCTGCCAGCACATTCCATGTCAGTTAACAACTATACTCTCTACATAATTCTAAAATATTGAACTGTATGCTAAATAAGTAAAATATTTTAAGATAATGTCTTGAGGGAATAGTATTTCATATTATAATTCAATATGCCCTAAGGTAATTATTCAGATATCAATATGCAAAATAGCAGTATGCTGTAGCGCCCTATATTTCTTTTTATTTTGCTTCTTTGTAGCAAGCAATAAATTTAAAGATATAAAAAAAATTAAAGGAAAAGTTTGCAGTCGATTTTATTAACAAGATTGTTTGCCTAGGGAGAGAGAAATTTCACTTGGTCCTTTCCTAATTATTCATGTAAATTAAATTCTACAAGTGAAGAAAATTCATAAAAGTCATACTTACTCATCTGAGAGGGAGATATGGCATATGAATGGGGCCTATAACCTCAGAAGGTGAAATGTAGAAAATATCACAAGCAACTCCCACATTAAGTTAAGTGAACCAAAAAAAAGGGAGATTCTTGGTGTGAAGGAGACTTCAAGGATATCCTCCCTTAATCGTCTCTTAATAGTCTCAAATCTCTGACACAGGAAACAAATCAAGAATTCAGAGAACATGGAATTATTAGTCACTTCCATTTGATATCAAATGTAAGCACTACTAGACACATTTTAAATTTTTAAAACCTTTTAAACATAAGGTTTGAAAAGAAAGCACAGATTGTAATTTAAATTTTTAAGACATCTGTATGTGGTACATGCTAGAAAAAGTTAACTACACATTCTTGTATCTTTTCTCAAATTCTCACTGTTTTTTCCTCCTAAGCCTATGTTAGGATGAAATTAAACAATAAACTACTACAGACTTGTATGCTAATACTCAATATTCAAAGTGAACTCAAATCATTCAACAAATATTTATTTAGTGCCTTTTGTGTGCAAGGCATTGTAGCAGAGAACACAATAGCATTTCTCATTTAGATATAAACAGTTTAATCAATCTTTTCAGAAAGGACCTAATCATTAAATGGAAAGTATGTCCACTATTCATGAGAATCTCAGTTTGCATCTTTTCAGGATAAAGTTAAAAACTGTGGGCTGGGTGCAGTGGTTTACGCCTGTAATCCCAACACGTTAGGAGGTGGGTGGATCACGAGGTTAGGAGATTGAGACCATCCTGGCCAACATGGTGAAACCCCCGTCTCTACTAAAAATACAAAAATTAGCCCAGGTGTGGTGGCTCGCACCTGTAGTCCCAGCTACTCGGGAGGATGAGGCAAAGGAAACACTTGAACCCAGGAGGCAGAGGTTGCAGTGAGCCGAGATCGTGCCACTGCACTCCAGCCTGGGCAACAGAGCAAGACTCTGAAAAAAAAGTGCAGGAAGAATAAAGCAGAACTGGTGAGTAGTTGAATATAGAGAATAAAGATAGAGAAAACAAAGATAAAGCCAAAGATAAAGTCAAGGTAAAAACTGAGACAGTGACAGAAATTAGGAGACAGCAATGAGACCAAGATGACAATTTAAGCATCATATATGTTGAGCCTGAAGTAATAGCCAGCTATCCCAGGACAGATGTATGAGAGCTAGCTGAAGGTATTTGACAAGAATTTTAGATCTCTAAGAGATTGTCTTAAGATAGATAGTGAGAAAGAAAGTACGGAAGTACTTACAGCTAAAAGAGCGCCATTGACTCTGACTAGAAGGACAGGACTGGTAGCTTTAAGAACAGACTATCCAAGAAGATATACAAATGTCCAATATGCACATGAAAAGATGCTCATCAGTAACTAATAGGGAAATGCGAATTAAAACCACAGCGAATATCACTTCGTACTCATTAGGATGGCGATTAGAAATACATATATATATACACATATGTATATATAAAATTTAAAAAAAAAAAAACAGAAAACAACAAGTGTAATGGCAAGGATATGGAACCCCGTGCAATGCTGGTGGAAATGTAAAATGGTACATCTGCTGTGGAAAACAGTTTGGTGGTGGTTACTCAAAAAGTTAAACATTAAAAAAAATAAAAATAAATAAAAAATAAATAAAAATAAAAAAGTTAAACATATAATTACCATATAATCCAGCAATTCCACTACAAGGTAAATACCCAAAAGCATTGAAAACAGGGACTTGAAAGATATGTGTACACCAATGTTCATAGCAGCATTATTCACAATAGCAAAAAGGTAGAAAGTACCACTGACAGATAAATGGATAAATAAAAGGTGATGTATACATACAATGCAATATTAGTCAGCCACAAAAATGGAGTGGAATTCTGATACATGTTACGACATGAATGAACTCTCCAGGCATTGAGCTTAATGAAGCAAACAAGATACAAAATGACAAATATTGTATAATTCCAATTATATGAGGTAGTTAAAATAGGCAAATTCATAGAGACAGAAAGAATAGAGGTTGACAGTTGTGGGGAGAGTGGAATGGGAATGATTGTTTAATGAGGACAGAAATTTTTTTTCTGTTTGCTATGACAAAAAATTTCTGGAAATGGATAGTGGTGATGGTTGCACAACACCGTGAATGGGCTTAATACCAAGAGAGCTGGGGGCTGCACAATGGTGGAAGAACAGATCAGCAAAGTTGTGAGAGAAGAAACTAGACTACAGGGATCAAGAAGTGGGTATATAAGAATGAACTGGGGTTCACACATGATACTCACTTGAGAAACTGGTATACTCATTGAACCTAACAGTAAAACTACAAATATTGCCCTCAAACACAGCAAACTATAAATAATAAACTTTGTGAACAGAAAATGAGCATGTCAGCTAAACACCCTGCCTGGAGTTGGAGATACAGAGTTAATATTTGTGGTCTCTGCATTTAAGGTTTTACTGTCTGTTGGAGAATCCTGATCCCAGGGCCAATTTTATTTTTTCATTAATAATTAGCATTTATTGAGCACCTACTATACATCAAGTCCAGAGCTAGTCATTAGAGGTGATAGAGGTTACGTATTGGGCAGATAACTATCAACAAGGCAAGACTTCAGGAGAACAGTAAGACTCCCTCCTCCCTGCCCAAATGGTATGGTCTGAATATGTCCCCCACACACACAAAACTTATATGTTGAAACTTAATTGCCAATGTGATAGTATTATCAAGAGGTGGGGCCTTTAGGAGGTGATTAAGTCATGAGAGCAAAGCCCTTATGAACAGTATTTGTGACCTTATAAAAGAGATGTTATGGAGCCGTTTGCCCCTTCTGCTAATGAGGATGCAATAAAGCATCATCTACAAAGCACAGAGCAGACCCTTACCAGACACCAAACCTGCCAGCACCTTGATCTGGGACTTCCCAGCCTCTAGAACCATGAGCAATAAATTTCTGTTGCTTATAAATTACCCAGCCTAAGGTATTTTGTTATAGCAGCCAAAATGGATGAAGACACTAAGCCTCCTCAAAAGATAACAAAGCCCCCAAATTATTAAGGCTTTTACACCACAACCATAATAAAAACTCAAAATTCAGCTGGGCGTAGTAGCTCATACCTGTAATCCCAGCATTTTGGGAGGCTGAGGTGGTACTTTGCTTGAACCCAGGAGTTCAAGACCAGCCTGGGGAACATGGAAAAATCCCATCTCCACAAAATATACAAAAATTAGCCAGGTGTGGTAGCATGCACCTGTAGTCCCAGCTACTTGGGAGGCTGAGGTGGAAGGATTGCTTGAGCCTGGAAGGTCAAGGCTGCAGTGAGCCACGATTGTGCCTCTGTACTCTAGCCTGGGTGACAGAGTGACACATGGTCTCAATAAAATAGTAATAATAAATAATTTTAAAAATTCAAAATTTACATTCAACTCAAAGAAGTAGCATATTACTTCAAATTTCTCCTGAGTTACAAATGTCAGATATCAGGCTTCCTGCAAAAAAAAAATTCAGAAGATTCTACTTTTCACTTTTACCCAAGGCTGGAAAAATGATTCAACAATGTTTAAAGAGTCTAAAAATTAAATGGCTATGAAAGAAACTAAATTAACTATGCTAAATACTTTCTACATAATACCTCCTTTGATCCCTACAACAATCCTATGAGGTAGATATCTCAAATTTTCAAAATATCAAATTCAACACAATAATAAATAGCAGACAGCTACTAAAACATCTATTTTTCTTTGAAGAGTATTCAGCAGTTTCATGGATCAGAAGGGAGCCATAATCTCAGCTCTCTTGTTTTGGTGTGCCACTAATTTCTTTTGTACTCTACAACCTACTTGTTTTCAAAAATCAAATGATTGATATTTTTATAAAACCTTTCATTTTAGGTAAAAATGTAGGAAAATTATACTTGTTGTTTTTTCCTTTTTTTTTTGCATCCTATGTTTACATAGGATGTTTCTTGGGAGTTTAGTGATAGACGCTCCCTCTTAAAATTTATTTATTCATTCAGTAAATTGTTTCTAAATAATTCTTATTTATTTTTTCAAGGAACTGTCATTTCTTGAGCATCTACTATATGCCAAGCACTGTATTTGATGCTTGGTAAGAGGGAATTGAGGGAGAGAAGAAAAGGCAACAGAAGCAAAAAGAAAAGGCCCAGTCTTTCTTCCCTTAAGGATCTACCAGTCTAGTAAGAAAAATAGGTATGTATAACTAGTTATAATACAATGTGACATGAACTGGAGTACAGAAATGTAAGTGATTATGGGAGCCCAGGGATAAAGTAATTAATCATCTCTATGAGAAAGGCATACTACTAGATACTGGAAGCATTAAGGATGTAAAAGAATATGTCCCTGCTTTCCAAAAGCTTATAACTCTATAATAAAATTAAATGTATACACAAATAACTGTACTTCAAGTTGGTAGTTCTAAGCACCATTTGAGTGATAAAAAATAGAAGTTCCTAGGATTGCCATCACATCTGGCAAGGAAGAACAATAATACTGCCCTTTATGGAATACAAGCATCAGGCATCTTGCTGAAATCTTCATATACATAATTCTCAAATTGTAGGGGGTTAACAATGGTAGCAGATAGTTTCTAATATGGTTGCTCAATTATCTCCACCTTCTGAAACTCATATTCTGGTGTGATTCTCCTCTGCCTGAGTACAGGCAGTATCTAAGACTTTCTTCTAGTCATCAGAATATGGCAGAAGTGGAACGTCATTTCCCTGATCATAATGTGTAAGATTGTAATATCGGTCTTGCTAGGAGAGACTTTCCACCTTGCTGGCTTTGAAGAAACAAGAGGCCACATAGTAAAGGAGATGAGGGTAGCCTTCAGCCTCCACCAAGCAAAAACTGATGCCCCTCGTTCAACAGGCCGAAAGGAACTGAATTCCACCAACAATCACGTGAACTTGGAGACAGATCCTCCCCGTGTCAAGCCTTGAGTGAGACCACAGCCCTAGCTGGCCCCTTGATTGTGGCTTTCAGAAGAGTTCCCAAAGCACAAAACTTAGCAAAGCCATGTCTGGACTCCTGACCCACAGAAGCTGTGACCTAATGGACATTTGTTGTTTTAAGCCGTGAAGTTTGTGGTAATATTTCTATACAGCAATAGACATTAATACAGATACTGTTATGCCCTTTTTCTTCTTTTTTTTTTTTTTTTGAGGTTATGCCCTTTTTCAAATGGAGAAACAAGTTTTGAGAGGTTAAGATCACAAAGAACCAGAAATCAAGCCCAAATCCATGCTGAGACAAACTCTATTATATTGGCTTACAGAAAACTTTATGAAAAGGCAAATATGTGCCCTAAGTCATAAAGTAGGTGGAGACAGGGGAGGCCATTTCTGGCTGATGGAATGTTTTAAGCGAAGGTCAGAGACAAGGGTGTGTGTGCCATGTTTCACAATGAATGCTCCCTTTTACCAGAACAGAATACATCTATGTAACCATGGTTTCCCCAGATTCCCCCAGCCTATGGATAAAAAGGTGTTACTTGATCAGTAATAATACAAATATCACTGACTCTTGTCTACATCTGCTGGACACTAAGCCTCCAGTTCACAGCCAAGTGTTTCTAGAACTACCAAGGGAATGTCCTCTTATGTTTTATATGTGCTTATCTCTGAGAGCCACAGTGTCTTTCTAGCCACTATTGGTACTCCACAGCAAGTGCTAAACAAAAGAAAAGAATGAACATAAGAAAACATTTCAAAGAAAGTGTAATTATGAATACAAATAAACTGAATATACAAAAACATGAAAAAAGGAAAACGATCATTCAGATTTCAAGACCGGTGATGAAGACAGTCAAGAGGAGAAGCTGGATTGAAAGGAAAGGTTCCAGCAGGACTGAGGTTCCAGCAGGAAATTCACATAGAACCATAAGCCAGTAATTGGAATCTAGAGCAAAGAAGTGAGAACTACTCCAAAGGGTTGATAGTTTTCTCAGTGGATGGGATCACCAAGGAAATGAGTTTAAAGAAGAGAAGACTATAAACTATAAATAATGTGAGTCTACATATGCATATGTACATATGCACACACACACACAAACACACACACACACACACGCATAAATATATAACCATAGGAAGATGAAAGAGAAAAATATTTAGATTCCTGATAGCTGTAATAAACAGGAACGTTATGGTTAACTCTTCAACATCCCTTCCATCTCAGATACTTAATCGAGGCCACGTAGACTAATGAATTCCCCTGGAAACTAATATACATTTTCTATATTGATTCAATCATGTTGAAGGGAAGAATTTATATTTCTAAGTTGGGAGAGGTTTTCTAGATAATCCCAAAGCTACATGCAGCAACAATTATCATTAGAAGCCACCTTGCAACCATAAGTGCGGCAGGTACAAGCAAAAAGCCAACTCAAGTGGGAAGGAGAAAATAAAGAGTTTACAAGAAAGCAAAGTCACAGCTCTAACATGCACTGTCTAGATTCTAGTCTCCTCTGGGCTTTTTCTTATATAAAATGATATATTTTCTTATGATTTAAAACCATTTCTGAAGACAAAATCTTTCTGACCAATAAAATTGTGCAATTAAAAGAATTCAAATATTGTAGACAAGGCAAGTACAAGAAAATTGGCTTTCACCAGTTGGGTAGATTGTATCCTGATTCATAATTATTTACCCCTGCTCCCCCTGAAAGAGGATTACATTTTCCTATGCCTTGGCGTGTGACTGCCCATGCCTCCTGCAACAGAAATACACATCCTACCTTGGATGTGAGTGGACAATGAAATGTCAGTGGATGGGCCTATGTTACAAATGAGTAGGTAATTTAAGAGGCATCACAAGTTTTCCATGATTTTCCTTATCCCTTCCATCTGCCACATACCAAATTGGGGCTGTCTATCACCTAAGTTCTGAATGAGAAGACAAATAGAGAGAGCCCAACAGAGCTGAGGAGAGACAGCCATAGAAGTAGCACCCCACCCACAAGTGACAATACATTATACGCGTAAAAAATAAATATTTGTTATTTTACGTGACTGATACTTTTGGGTGGTTTGTCACTGCAGCAAAGCTGCCTAATGCACCAATAACAGACCCATAAGGCAATCTTTCTATATTGGTTATGCCAAAAGGCAGATCCGAAGGGATTAAGAAATGATGAGGTGGAGAGGAGGGGGGACAGTACCTCTTCCACTTAGAATGTAGAAAGCCCCAGAGCATGTCATTCACCCTAACTAAGAGAAAATCTTGACTAATATACAAAAGTCATAATGTTCCTTGAGCCCATCAAAGAATCACAGGGCAATAAGGTAAACTAAATTCCAAAAATTTACAGCCTCTTCCAATAAGAGGCATGACCCACAAAAATTTGGCAGAGCAGGAGAGGAAGCGAGTAATAAGTGGGTGGTAGTAATGAGCTCCCCCAATTAACAATGGTAAGAGGAAAGCCAAGGCTCAGATGAGGAAAGCAATTGAAGTGAGCACCTCGCTGCTCTACCACGTTCAGTTTCCTGATATAGACAAATTGCACTCAAGCGTATTGAGAGAACTTGCAAATGGGATTTCCCAGCCATTGACAGGAATCTTTGCGAACAGATATCTCTCAAAAAAAGACATACTAGTGGTCAACAAGAATATGAAAAAATGCTTAACGTCACTAATCATCAGAGAAATGCAAATTAAAACCACATAAAGATATCATCTTATACCAGAGTGGCTATTACTAAAAAGTCAAAAAACAACACATATCGGCATGGATGTGGAGAAAAGAAATTGTTTATCCACTGTTAGTGGGAATGTAAATTAGTAAAACATCTATAGAAAACAGTATGGCAATTTCTCAAAGAAATAAAAATAAAATTACCATTCGACCTAGCAATTTCACTAGTTGACAGCTACCCAAAGGAAAATAAATCATTATATCAAAAAGACACCTTCACTTATATGTTTATTTCAGCACTATTCACAATAGCAGTTATGGAATCAACCTAAGTATCCACCAGTGATTGACTGGATAAAGAAAATGTGGTACATATACACCCTGGAATATTATGCAGCCATAAAGAGTGAAATCGTGTCTTTTGCAGCAACATGGATGGAACTGGAGGCCATTATCCTAAGAGAAATAACTCAAATACATAAAATTATATACTGCATGTTCTCATTTATAAGTAGGAGCTAAACAATAGCTACATATGAACATAAAGATGGAAATAATAGACTCTGGGGACTCCAAAAGGGAGGAGGGAAGAAGGAGGGTGAGGGTTAAAAAATTACTTGTGGGTACAATGTCCACTATTTGGATGATGGGCACACTGGAACCCAAACCTCACCATTATGCAATAATATATCCATCCAACAAATTTGAACATGCATTCCCTAAATCTAAATTTTTTTTAAGTTTAAAACAGAGAAGTTTAAAACAAAAGGCAATGTGACCTTTGAATAATCAGAGAGAATGGAAAAGAGAATGTTCAAGGAGCAGAGAGGCGGATGCAAAATGGGGTACAGTTATCAAAAAGAGAGGTAAATTCTGCAAACACTACAACATGAAGCCTGACAACAAATCTAGGCAAGAAGCTACAGCAAGTGACTAAAGGGCTGTTTGAGAGTTCCTAGAACACAATTTGAGTTAACCAAGAATACATAAGACTTACATCATTTCTTTCTTGAATAAGATATACTAGTAGGTCAGCAAAATCCATTGATATACTTGAACTTTAGCAAAGCATGTGACAAATTCTTTCCTGATATTCACATACACAAGATAGACCTATATGAACTAAAATAAGTAGAGTATAAGAGCTTCAAGAAACAGAGATTATAGGAGTTTGCAAGAAAGAGTGGTTCCTATTAAAAAAAGATTCCAGGAAAGTAACTGCGTATGGGAGACAACAGTCAATTAGGGCAAGAAATTAGTGTAATCACTATCAGGATAACCTTAATAACAATAGCAATAATATGTTGAGCACTTATTACATGCCAGTTCTTGCGCTAAGCATTTTTTTCAAACATTAGCTTGTTTAGTCTTCACCACAATCTTTTTAGGTACATTTATTTTTCCTTTTACAAACAAGGAAACTGAGGCTCAGAGAGGTTAAATAACCTGCCCAAAATAATACAGCTAGTAGGTGCAAGAACAGAGGTTATAAGCTGGGTCTGAGCCTAAGAGTGTGCTATTAAATGTCATGCCATCCTTGAGATAATGCAGGGCACATATTCCAAATAAGACAAAATAGTGCCAGGCAATGTGGAGAAACCAATGTAGAACTCATCTGAAAAGGAAGAAGCCTAGAGAAACAGGCAGCAGTGGAAAGCCTCTTGTATAACAGGCAGAAGGGATGGATGACAAGACTGAAATGAGCAAAGGAACAGGAGACAAGTTGTAGGGACTTCATAGTGTGAGAAAAGAGACAGAACAGGGTGGTTTGAATTGTGGTTAATAAGGCAGATTAAAAGAATGGTGTGATTTAATTTTCTTCTAACAAATACATTAGAAATTGCACCTCCAGGCCGGGCACGGTGGCTCACGTCTGTAATCCCAGCAATTTGGAAGGCCGAGGCGGGTGGATCACTTGAGATCAGGAGTTCGAGACCAGCCTGGCCAACATGGTGAAACCCCGTCTCTACTGAAAACACAAAAAATTAGCCAGCCGTGGTGGTGCACACCTGTAATCCCAGCTACTGGGGAGGCTAAGGCAGGAGAATCGCTTGAACCCAGGAGGCAGAGGTTGCAATGAGCCGAGATTGGGCCATTGCTCTCTAGCCTGGGTAACAAGAACAAAACTCTGGCTCAAAAAAAAAAAAAAAAGTAATTGCATCTCCTTGGAAGGCTGTCCCAATCCAGTTGGCACCCTCAGTATTGCTGGAGGAAATAAACAGACTGGTTGGTAAAGACTCTTCCAAAGCTGGTAGCATAGAATTTTCTGCAGCCTTTCCTTTAAGAACTTTATGACGCTTAACAACTTCCTGATTAAACATTTGGTGTTCTTCACAAATCTCAAATTTTCTTCATCAATCAAACAAGGCAAAATACCATATAAAGGTTAACATTTTTCAATATGTACTCTATTAATCTTATTTCTTTCATTTATACCATTTAAACAGTGGCAATTTATTTGTATAAACTTTAAACCGTAAAAGATGCTGCTACTATGTGTTGTGAAACATCACAGTAACCTAAGCATAGCATTTTTTTCCAAACTTAATGTACAGCAATATATGCTATTTAAATAACAAATCTGGAATTTGAGGAAGCAATTAAAGTTTATGAGAGTAAATAAGAAAAAGTTCAAAAGCAACAGGGCTTTTTAAGTTTCTGTGGCAAATACACACAGATATTAATATGGTCAAATAATCCAAAGATAGCACTATAAATGGAGAGGTAATATTATATGCTTGTATACATTATAATGTGTGTGTGCTTTACAAATTTTGGGTTCAAACTGTGCAAAGGAAATGCTATTTTTATCTAAACCTATAGAAACAGTTGGTCACCTGCTGTGTCCAAGGAGAGCCTAAAGTTTTCTGTCATTTATAAGCAGTCTCTTGACTTAAATATAAAATCATTGGCTTACACAGTGAATCATTATAAATCTCTCACAAGCTTTTAAACCAATCAGTCAAGCTTAGAATGCAGTGATTTGGAGAATCATAGCTCTGAGGCTTTGGGGCCTCACTGTGCAAGGGTAATAAATGTAAATGATTTGGTAACTTGTAGAAACATAGGTTAGTTAGTTCGCTCTTTACCTCCCAAGGAGCAACTGGGTTTGACTGAGGAGGTTTACTCTGATCCCAGGGAAAAAAAATCTATTATGTCATTTTCTTTCCTGAATCCTGGGGAAAAGAATAACATGAAAAGCAGTTAATCTGTTAAGCACACAGAGCTTACTATATAGAAAACTGCCACTCAAAGAATCTGGATTCCTTATTTAATTTCTACCCTACCCAGTGAGAAAGGAGCCTTTCTAAAGCAACATTCTATAAGCGGTGCTGTTCACCCAGTTTTTCCTGCTCTGGGCAAGAGAATCTAAACTCCAACAATTAGAGACTATTCAAGTGTCATCTCCATTCTCAACAACAACAACAAAATTATCTTGTAGTCTTCACGAAATAAAAGTCAAAAATTTGAAAACAAATCATACGCAGAGTTTGAATGATTATTTTTTCCATTTGAAGCTTAATTTCATGGGCATAGCAAAAGGATTTACTGAGAATAATAAAAACATTTAAAAATGAGAATTAGATACATACTATCATACAATTAACTAAAGCTTAATTACATACAACAAAACTACAAATGATGTAAAGTGAGGTTTTGATTGTACTTATTTCTCCTCACTAGAGACCTGGTAAAATCTCTTAATCCAAAACGGATAATAAAACGTAGCCCTTGTAGGTCTGGTCTGGATTTGTCATCTGGTGTTGTTTTATTGCTGTTATTGGTCTTTGTGTCCATGGTCGTGCTCGGCTAGTGTCATCTGCAAGGTCATATTGTTATCGTGCAGAACACTTATTACTTAGCCTTTGTTCCCTTTCTCAATGTTCGAGTTTCAAACAAACACATTTCTCACATAGGCTTTGCCAGAATTTTTCTACTCATCACCTCTGCTTTCATTAGTCTATCTGAGCCCTCAGGCGCCCATTCATGCCTTCTGCATGCTTTATCTTCATGCAATGCTGAAGCAAACAAGGCAGTTCTAATATACTTTTAGCAGGATACCTAACTGAAGTCCAAACGGCAAGGAGGAAAAAAAAAGTCTGGAGACTCACAATGGGGAAAAATACAGGTAACATAAGACATTCGAATATAAAATGTCTTTCCCCACCCTAACCTTCTCCTTGGCTCCTGCTGTACTTGTTTGGAGAATACTCCTGTTTAACCATTTTGTGTCCAATATCATGTAAGGTAAGCTCACAAATGCCAAAGTCTAAAAGTTGTATAGTGCTTTATTTCAGCAATGATTTCTACTTTAACTGGGAGAAGAACTTTTGGAGAGGGTAGGTCCTGCACCAGCTGAAAAGGGGCATTTTAGGACAGTGTATGAGTGAAATTTAAAGATAGACATGTATGATCATGGTGTATGAATATACAACACCCTCTCCAGTTAATACATTTTTCTTGATTTGCTTTTAGAACTATAATGGAACTTCATATATTCAAGGCACATAAGCTGGCATGGCATACAGTAAATCTTCATTTCTATAGAAAAATCAATATCACCTATATCAAAATAAATTTTTTTCTTTAAAAAGTTGTTATAATGGACGATTAAAAATGATTACTAGTAGAATAGAAGTAATTAAAAACAAGCAGAAGTTGAATGAAAATTGGTTCAAAAAAACAATTTAGCAAGAGAATTTAAGAATAAGATAGAACATTTGGGATACAATTTTACAGTTTGACCTCATTTCCCTATTTTATCGTCCCAAATGAAATACAAAAAAAAAAGTCTATGTATATTGGTGAAAACATTTATTGGTGTATGAATGGTTGTCAATTTCATTGTTTATTGGAACCCTGAAACTTTGAAAAATGTTTTCTTAAGCTGTATAAATTATTTATGTAAAATATTGATAATAGTAAAATTATAACATTAGGTACTAAAAAGTCTATTAACTCTGCTTTTCCATCTATTGCAAATATATTTCAGGAGAAAATGGGTCCAGACAAGATCTTATGACAGATTCTCACTGAATAAGCAAAAAATTAATTGTCACTATGATAAAACAATGAAATGAGCTTATAAGAGATTATGGAATGCCTTGTCTTAGAAATCTTTCCCCCAAAGTCCATTTTTGTTTATTTTTAAAAGAATAATAATTAATTTTCAGGAATAAAAAATGCCTGAGCAAATGATTGCTCCAACATCCCTCAAAAATAATTCTAGCATTGCATTCTTTTTTGTTTTTGTTTTTGTTTTGTTTATGTGTATGTGTACAGACATGGAGTAAATGAGCCCTAGTGTTTTTCAGTAGTTATACTATTACTAAAACTTATATATGTACTAAATATCCCACTAAGGTTTTATGTCTGTGAATTGAGCTTTACATTGCTTGGTCAAGTTTCCAACCATTATTTCGTACAATGATCCAGTTACATACTTTATGAGTTAATTTATTAACATTAATTATTGTTCATGTAAAGCTAGAAAATGCAATCTTTAAAAAAAACTAAGTTTAAATATAATATCACAGAGCCAATATTTCAACAGTAACATGAATCAGGTAATAAATAGCTCCCTTTGATCACTGTTTTTAAAGTCTCTTGAACCATGCTTTGATTAGTTCTATTTAATATTTAACATCTGGTTAGTCAATTTCAATCTGCAGGAAACACTGCTGGAAAAATTCTATGCTGACTAAATACATTTATAATACTACAAAGCTGACATGTAATTGATTTTAGTTCCCATAAAAGGATTATGTTAACTTTCCTTAATCTATTTGTTTGTATTTTGTACAATCTAGTAAATTCACACCAGGGATGCTAAGTTTTTATTTCTTATCAATATTTTATGTAAAATTGATAGGATTACACTTTAGTCTAAGTACCACTCTCCAATTTTTTTCCTTGAGAAGAAAATAACATTATAAAAAATATTACTTCACAGCTACAGCACTAATGCAATAGTGGTTTACTGGCGGCTGAAGTACCTTAATTCCTTGAAAGGAATACTATAGCGAAACATTTCCTATAGGCTATCAAACCCCAGAAACACTTTTACATTTAAAAACAAATGTTAAAGTTGTATTTCCCACAGCTCTGGGTTTGTTTGTTTGTTCAGTTAAGTATTGTGCAATGGGAAATTGAGGCTTTTGTCATCATTAAATAATGCAATGTTTGGGAAGATTTGTTTAAGTCAGTGTTTTGGCCATTGGTCATTTAATATTATTTTATATATTGCATACTTATGTGTATAAGTATGCCAAATTTCTAATTAATAGCCATTTCTAAGTAAGCTATGAATTTTATAAGACAGAAATTTTGGTTTTATCATTGTAACATTGACCCTACTGTCGGAGGAGGTTTATTTTTTAGATAAACAAAACTTACTTTTAGTCATTAGTTTTAAATGCCCCATGTGTTGAAATTGGTGGGTTTTCTTTCAATTTCTTTTGTGTGAGTGAAAGGAGGGTAAAAACAAAATGTAATATAGAAATTGTGAAGACAAAGTCCAAATCTCTACTTTCTCTCTAATGTTTTCTACATATGATCTCATTATAACCATAACAAGTTTGAAAGACACTAATTATGGAAAGAAGGATTACATGAAGCAACATTAAAAGTGTAATAAAACATTCCATGCTAAAGAAAACGTCAGCAGGGCACAGTGGCTCACGCGGGTAATCCCAACACTTTGGGAGGCCAAGTCGGGTGGATCACCTGAGGTGAGCCTGGCCAACATGGTGAAACCCCTTCTCTACTGAAACCCCTTCTCTACTAAAAATACAAAAATTAGCCAGGCATGGTGGTGTGCACCTGTAATCCCAGCTATTTGGGAGGCTGAGACAGGAAAATCGCTTGAACCCAGGAGGCCGGAAGTTGTAGTGAGCCAAGATCATGCCACTGAACTCCAGCCTGGGCAACAGATCAAGACTCTGTCTCAAAACAAAAAAGAGAGAGAGAGAGAGAGAGAGAGGAAAGGAAGAAAGAAAGAGAGAAAGAGAAAAGAAAGAAAGAAGAAAAAGAAAGAGAGAGAGAGAGAGAAAGAAAGAAAGAAAGAAAGAAAGAAAGAAAGAAAGAAAGAAAGAGAAAGAAAGGAAGGAAGGAAGAAAAAAAGAAAGGAAGGAAGGAAGGAAGGAAGGAAGGAAGAAAGAAAGAAAGAAAGAAAGAAAGAAAGAAAGAAAGAAAGAGAAAGAAAGAAAGAAAGAGTCACCAAAAATTGCAATATCTCGCACTAAATATGCCAAAAGAAATAAAGATCTTTCATCAACCACAGTGGTTGGCTTTCCCAACTCTACCCAGGTTTCGAACCATAGGTCTGCAATAAACCATGTGTTGTACAGTATCTTGGATACTTATAGTGCTTGAACCAGTATGGAGCATGTGCTTGATTAATAACTAATAAATATTATACTTGATAAATATTAATGGATAGGGTGCAATGAGAGCTCGTACATACCAAGTAATTGTTTTTTAATGCACAGAGTAAAAGATAATTTAAAGATCAATAAATATTACTTATCTAAATTCAGCATCTGCTTTCTTCTAATACAATTATAATATGTTGCTAAAATAAATTGGTTATATTGCTAAAATAAAACTGGTTTTTGTTGTAAGGACTTTGGCTTTTATTCTGGATGAAATGGAAAGCATTGGAGAGTTTGGAGCCAAGTAATGACATTATCTGGTAAATATTTTTTCACCATGGCCACTATATTGAGGATAGACCAAAGAAGGCAAAAGTAGAAGTAGAGAGACAAGTTAGGAGGCTATTGAAATGATCTGGGAAAAAGATGATCTTGACTTGGACCAGGGATGAAGTGAAAGAATTAAAATGTAGTTAGACCAAGAGTGAACCCTAATGTAAATTATGGACTTTGCATGACAATGATGTGTCAATGTAAGTTCATCAATTGTAACAAATGCACCACTCTGGTAGTGGATGTTGATAATGGGGGAGCTATGCAGTTGTGGGAACTGGGAGTATATGAGAAATCCCTCCACCTTCCATTCAGTTTTGCTGTAAACCTAAAACTGCTTTAAAAGCTAAAGTCCATTTTTTAAAAAGTGGTTAGACTCTGCACACATACTTTGCAGATGGCAGTAAAATATTTGGTCAGAGAGAAGACATAGATCAAAAGAGAGAGAAAGGAGCTTAGGCTGGCTCTGAGGACTTTGAACACACAGGAAGATTGAAATTGAGGTGCCTGGTAGGCATCAAGTAGACTGAGAAGGCAGTTGGACATACAGGTCTGGAGTCCAGGGAGCCACTAGCAACTGTAAGAACTGCTGAATGTGACAGATCTGTGAAGTCTCACCCTTCTGGAAAGTTTACCAACATGCCTGGGGCCAAGGTCATTCCATACGTCTAGAAAGCTTATACAATTGGTTAAAACATGGAGATATAGGTGGATACTATATTCACCTTAAACTATAATGACTGCCAATTCAAATCCTAATTCAACTGTTACCTAATGTATTGGTGTTCAGGAACCTCAAAACAGGAAAGCAAAAGAGAACATGTATTTATTTCCTTACTTATTCATTTATTTTTAATTGACAAGTTAAAATTGTATGTATTTATCATGTACAACAAGATAAATACTGTTTTAAAATATGTGTAGATTGTGAAATGGCTAAATTGAACTAATTAACATCTGCATTACTTCCCATACTTAACATCTGTGGGTTGAGAACACTTAAAATCTATTCTCTCAGAAATTTTCAAGAATACAATGAGAGCAGACATTTTTACACAGTTATATTCCTTCTGACATCTTGTGGGATTCTCTGGAAGTATATAAAATGGCAAATACATTTGAGGTAATTCCATTCTATTTTAACAATATTTATTGAGCATTTGTGATGGGATGGTTGCCAAGAGACCTACAAATTAAACAGAAATCCCATAAATTTTGCAAAAATATAAAATATTATGGCTCTCAAGATACCTGTAGTCTAAAGGGGAAATATACACAAAATAAGGAGATATGCTTCAAAGGCAGTGGTTTTTAAACTTTAATGTGCATAAGCATCTCTGCGTCCAATCCCAGAGATTCTTTTGGTGGATCTGGAGAAAGGCCTAGTAATTTAACAAAATTCCATGTGATTCTAATGAAGATGGCCTGTGGCTCTATATAATAAGACCAACTTTCAAATGTATCCAATGAAAACTATCCTTATTAATTTATAATGTTGTATGTCTAACCCAGATATAAAGTGGGGGTACCTTATATCTGAGATCTCAGTAAGGTTGGCTCAAATTCCAAAGCCTAGCCCTATGAACGTCTAAGACCCTCTTAAAGATCTCCATATATTCTGAGGAAGTAAATTTTCACTCTTATGCTCAATTCTGCCTCGCAGAAATCTGCCTCTATCTGCAGATGACCCTTGAACAACAAGGGTTTGAATTGCACTGGTCCAATTATAGGCAGATTTTCTTTTGCCTTTGCCACCCCTAAGACAGTAAGATACCAACTCCTCTTTTTCTTCCTCCTCGGCCTACTCAATATGAAGACAGCAAGGATGAAGACATTTATGATGATCTACTTCCAGTTAATGCATAGTAAATATATTTTCCTTACGATTTTCTTAATAATATTTTCTTTCCTCCAGCTTACTTTATTGTAAGAATGCAATATATGGCTGGGCGCGGTGGCTCACACCTGTAATCCCAGCACTTTGGGAGGCCGAGGCGGGCAGATCACGAGGTCAGGAGACGGAGACCATCCTGGCTAACATGGTGAAACCCCGTCTCTACTAAAAATACAAAAAAAAATTATCCGGGTATGGTGGCAGATGCCTGTAGCTCCAGCTACTCGGGAGGCTGAGGCAGAAGAATGGCGTGAACCCAGGAGGCAGAGCTTGCAGTGAGCCGAGATCACGCCACTGCACTCCAACCTGGGTGACAGAGCCAGACTCTGTCTCAAAAAAAAAAAAAAAAAGAATGCAATATATAATAGATATAATATCCAAAATATGCGTTAATCAACTATATGTTTGGTAAGACTTCCAGTCGAAGGTTGGTTATTAGTATTTAAGTTTGGGGAGGTTTAAAATTTACATTTGGATTTTTGACTGTGGCAGCAGCAGAGGCAGAAGTTGGCATCCCTAACCGTTGTTTTGTTCAAGGATTAATTGTATACTGTTTCTTTTCTGCACAGTTTTTACAAAAATGTGACCCTCCCTCCCGTATCACACTGTCATACACACACACACACACACACACACACACACACACACACACACACACATAGTGTTAAAAGGCAGAATAGATATTACTAAACTATTGGGGGAAATGTTGAGACAAAAAAGAGTGAACTGTAAAAATAGTATTAGCTTCCAATTCAGCATTAGATATTGCATCCGCGAATCAGAAATTGGCTCCAAGCTTTACTAGAATTACATGATGCACTAGCTCTAAACCAGAAGTGAGTAATATTTTCAATTAATGTTTTATGGAGATATAGAAATATCAGGTTATTCTCTGGAATTATCTCTTATTAAGCTAATAAAAACAGAAATTACTGTGACTCCTTGGTCTTGAAGGACAGGTGACATTTTAGGACTTTTCTACTCTTCAGCATCTACAAATCTATGGGTAGTTACTACTGTTTGCTTAGAACTTTTCTCTAAGGCTCCCTAAAACAATGTATTTACATATGATATGCACTCAGCTTGAAACTTGCAGTAGTAAGCAGTTCATTTAAAATTTGGGGACCTAAGAGACTAAACAGGAAGTCAGAGGAGCCGTATGCTATGGAACTGCTAAACCAACAAAGGATAATTTCAGGAGCTTGTCGGAGAACTCTGTACGTACAATACCCATTCCAGCCTAATTTACAGTACCCAGGGCAAGGGAGAAAAGGTCTCCAGGCTCCTTTCTTTGGTATGGATATTGCCTCACCCTGATACAAAAAGCAATATAAAGTTATACTGCACATAAAAATATAAACACACCAACTACATAATCAAATTCAGTTATACATTAGTGATCTACACAATGTGCTGATGTGTTATTATTCTTGAAATGATTAGACAAATCAAAAGAGAGAATCCTTGGGAAGAGCTCCAGAGAGGAACAGAAATCCGAAGCAGAGAAAGGATGGGCATATATTTATAAGGAGAAATGGAGACTAAAACTGGAAGTTGATGATACACTGGTGAAGAATGACAGGGATATTTACCTGACTGAAGCAGCATGCCCACCTGTGCATTATTGACAATGAGGTTGGATAATTTGTATAGATGCAAGTGGTTCTTCAAGAATGTTAGAGGTTTCATTTCAAGCACATAATTAGGAAATGGAAGATGATCATTTCAGAGCTTGGGGAGGATTCAACTCAAAATATAAAAGGGAAGAACTTAATTTCTAAAAGAAAGTTGCATTGTGTTGTAAAGGTGGACTAGTGGAATATGCTAGTGCCTCAATAAGCCTAATGAACAATAAATGAATACACAATTATTATAGTTGTCCATATAACGATAATAGCTAATGTCTAGTGAGAGTGTATTATGTGCCAGGCAAAGTT
This sequence comes from Nomascus leucogenys, assembly GCF_006542625.1. NCBI lineage: Eukaryota > Metazoa > Chordata > Mammalia > Primates > Hylobatidae > Nomascus > Nomascus leucogenys. The sequence continues at coordinate 98,328,250 of NC_044385.1, forward strand.
ATAAATAGCTTTACATGTATCACCTTACTTATTTCCCTCTACAACCTGTTCAGATAGGCAACATTATTGTAACTGTTTTACTGATGAGGAAACTAAGGCACGAGGTCATTAAATTACATGCCAAAGTTTGCATAGTAAATGAAAGAACTGGGATTTGAACCCAAACAGTCTGACTCGTAAGTCTGATCGATTAGCTACCATAACTCACTGCAGAGTGCATAGCAAAATATAAAGAGATTTAAAAAAATAGAGCTCATAAGCATTACCAAGCAAAAACTGTAAATATTTAGGGGTCAATTGAGAGAAAGGAGCTGAAGATGACTCCAAAGTTTCCCGTGTAAAGAACAGGAAAGATTGATAGTGTGTTTGATTACTATTTAAGGTTTAAAAGAGTATTAGTGACACAATAATAGAGAGAGCTGATGATGTATTTGCCAATCAATAGATGAAGATCATTTCTTTTAATGTAAAAAATTTTCCTCATTGAGAAAAAAATAGATGAGGAGTTGATCGTGCCTCTTAGTAGGGATATTTAAAGTACTGCACCTATTTTTCATGTGAGATAATACTCTGTATTTATGTAACACACTTCTTCTAAGGAGCTCAAAGCATTTTACCACAATGCATTACCTTATTCATCCTCATAACATCCCCTTTTAAGAAAGGAAGTGTCAAGTATAATGACCACAATTTTACAGACGGGAACACTAAGACAAATGAAGTTTCTGACTTGCCAAGATCACAGACAACCCTGTAGCAAAACTAAGTACAGAATTCATGCTTTTTGAAATTTAAAATTCTTTCCAATTTCTTCTCAATGGTATATCTTAAATTTGCCTTAACATTTAGCATTACTTTATCTATAAATTCACATATTTGAAGTCATGTTATACTCTCGTATTATCTGAGTAGTGTGCATCATGAATTTGGTGACTAAATTGAGTAACTCTATAAAATGTGAAAAATCAATGCTTCGTCCTTTTAAAAACTCAAAACTTTCCTTCTCAATTAGGCATTTAATATGCCTGGTTTAAACTCTAAAGAAGTTTTGATACATATAAGAACCCTTTCTGAGAAAATGCCATCTTTTTCTTGAAGAAATTTTGGTATTTGGAAGCCCCAAATTATCAATAAGTAATAAAGATAAGATGATACACACAAACACACATACATACACACACACACACACACACACACACACACACACACACTGGTAATTGAGCAAAAAATTCAGTGGTTTATTTAAAGGAACTTCCATATTTTCTCCAGATACAGGAAGACAACAATGCCCTTAAATCTTAGGAAAAATTTTTTAACTAAAAAATTATGTTACAGTACACTTCTATATCAATGAAGATTTCTATCTCTTTTTAAATTTACCTCGCTATGAATATAATGCAAAAGTAATTGATAATCATATACTTAGATGTTCAAGTCTTAAAAAAGGAGAGAAAAGAAAAAATCGTCAACTTTTTTTAAAGCTGATAGAACATACTCATTTTCAAAGTCCTTTAAAAAAAATCCATACATACATTAGTGAGTGGTAAACATGGTATGTGGTGCAAGGTGAACTACATCCAGCAAGACGATCTAAGATCAAAGGCTCAGTCATTGGCTTACACAATTTAAGGCAGCTATGCATTTTACTTTTCCTCCTTCGGTTGCAAAAGCTCTACCCTTGAGATGTGTAAAGGCTTTATTTCTTTTCTTTTCTTTTCTTTTTTAACCAGTAAATAATAAGTGTACCTATTCATAGGGTACATAATGATGTTTTGATACGTGTAATGTAAAGCGATCAGATCTCTAGCAGTTCAAAAATGAACTGGAATAGCTTTTTCAGTGACAACCTATGAAAAGAACAAAAATGATGAAAAACAGATGATGTACAACTATGTGCTAAAAATCGTATCAAACCAGATTCACCATTATCCCCAGAGACAAAGGATTATTTAGGGAGCTAAGTTGTATTTCAGGTTTATACCATCTTCTATAACAAGCACAAGGCCCTATAGATAAACACCTCATATTTTTTTCTACTGTAAGACTGACATTAGGAACTCCAATTAACATTTCTGACTAATGGCCAACCATTTCCTAAATCACAATAAAAATTCTAAATAATCAATGTGAGTTTTCTGAATGAATCAAATTATTATTACATGCTTTGGGTTTTATAAAATGCCAAACTCGATAGTCTCAAAATTGACTGTACATAATAGGAACTTATTTTAATAACACAAACGACACAATGTAAATTCACTTATTTATCCAACAAATGTGTTGAATACTTGCTACATATCAAGCATCGTTGAGAGCAATGAGGATAAAGCAATGAACAAAAACAAAGTCACTAATTTCTTGGTGCTTACACTCCAGAGAATGAAGATAGAAAATAATTAACAATTAAGTAATAATAATATGTAATATGTCTAGTGGTGATAATAGTTGAAAAGAAAAGCACACGGCTAAGGAATCATGGTAGCAGAGAATGGAAATGGATATTACATCCTCGTGTTGCTTGAATTAGGTCAAATCTGGAAACAATCTAAGGAAACCTAGGTTATTCAAAGAAAAATTTTGTATTATACCTTGCTCTATTAGACAGCTCAGGAAAATACAGAATAGTTGGAAAAACACAGCTGTTCTGCCATGTTGTTTGCTTCTGAAATTTCTTCCCCATGAAGATGATAACCATTCTGTCTTTTCATTCATTCTATGAAAGCTTATTGAGGACCTACTATAGTTGAGACCTATGTACAAGGCCATATGTTCAGGACTGTGTATGTTGAATGAGATCCAGATTTTGTCCTCAAGGCAATTGTACTTTCATGAGAAAAAAAAAAAAAGACACAAAACTAATTTGATCTAGGTATGTGACATAAATGCTACAAGAAATATAAAGAATTGAATAATTAATCTCATCTGAAGGATTCAAGAAAAGCTTCCGAGAGAAAGTGACATCTGCATGGGGCCATGGCGGATGAGAAGGATTTAGGACAAATAAACAGCACGAGCAGAGGTGTGGGAAAGGCTGTGTGGCCCTTGGTAGGACCAGAAGCACCGGAAGTAGCTGGAGATGGGCCTGAGAAAGTAAGTTGAGGACAGATCCTGAAAGGACTCAAATGAACCGATTTAAACTTTATCCAGTTAGCAATTGGTGACCCACTGAATATTTTTGAGCCAACAAAAGACACTAAGAAAGATGTCTCTGGCAGCAAGGCAGTCGAGGCATAGAAGAAAGAAAACAACAGAGTGAAATAGAGTGTTAGCTCTTGCATGGGAAATGATAAGGGACTAAATGGAAACAGTGGAAATAGGAATGGAAAGGATGGAATGACTGAGACAGACGTTCTTACTTGGCAACCAGCTGATGACAAACATAGAACAGGGGAAAAGTCTTTTTATACATGCAACAAAATATTCCAAATCAGAAGTGGAAACAAGTAAGCACCTCAAATTTTTTCTGGAATCATTTCAAATATAAACACGCTGTTTGGAAAGCAAATATAGCTTCCCACTTAAGGAAGTATATATTGAGATCCTAATGGGATCAACCAGTGTTGAGATCCAACACTGGTAACCTCTGTTTGGAATGAAAACATAAAGCCTTAAGCCAACCATTTCCTCCAAAATAAAAGATAACAAACTGCTGACGTCAGTATATAATGCAGTCATTAATTATGTAGCACAATCTAAAAATGTTATGGGGCACTCGTGATTAACATGAGCTCTTGAATAATTGGTAGACACTACATTAGCCCATCTTAGATTTAATATCTTTGACTTTTCTGTTCATGGAAATAGATGGAGAGTCAAATGACAGGATCAGTCTTTCCACTTGCCTGAAAACAACTACTCACAATCAAGAATCATTTTCTCTCTCGTTTCAAATTCTCAGAAAGAATAGGTACTTTTAACTCCCTATTAGAAGAGTTTTCCAAAAACTAATGATTTTCAATGTCAAAGAGTTCTTCTGCCTAAATTACTCCTGGTAACTTACTCTTTTATATCATTTTAAATAATTCCACTATCACCTTTTTAACTTTCAAATATTTGTAGAATCTTATAATATACTCCGTAGTCATTACTTGCCGAGCTATATATTTGTCTACTTAAATCTTTACTTATAACTTAATCCTTTCCTTCTCTTAATCATCGCAATTGCTTTCTCCTGGCCTAGCTCCAACTTTTCTTCAAATTATTGGTACTAGAATGCCTAAAGTCTAACAAAGTATTTTAGACTTAGATTGTATCTGGATATTTCCTTTTTATTTATTTATCATTTTGCCCATGTATATGATTTGTTGTATACTATTGCCCCTATATGCACTTGACCGGGGACAAATACACTTCATGACTCTCAAATTTGATAAAGATGTTCATTTCTATACAGCACTTACTATTATGAGCCTAAAAACATCCACCATCTGCATTAGTGAAGTAAGATAGTTGAACTTATTTTGTTTTTGTTTTCCTCCAATTTTCATTTTAGCATCATATTTTCCTTCTTGGTCTTTGCAAAAATTGACTCAACTGAATTATTTTATTTTCTAAAGTCTGTATCACCTGGTAGAAATGCGTATGTTCCCAAAATTATTTTGTATGTTTCTCCTTTCATAGTGTATTCTGCCTAAATTAATATATTTTGCCTGTTATGCTAGTTATTGTGGTTTAAATAATAATAGTATTTATTCAAGTTTTTAAAAAATATTCGGATCTATTGCCAGTATTATTAATATATGCTATTATTTCAAATAGAAACCTATGCAAAGATGAAGACAGCATTTTCAGAAGGAATTTTTTAAAAGAAAAGAAGCAACCTTTATTCAGATAGTAAAACTTTCAAACTTTATTTAGTTTTTCTTTCCATTTTCTCTATCAGAAATTTCATGTATGTTAATGCATATTTCTAAAATTGCTAGCCATTTGATAGTAGTAAATTTCAGACATCAGTTAACCAATTGGTAAAATTTGAATTGAATAAGTTCTGTAAATTAGATAATAGTGCTGTATCAACCGTTAACTTCCTGATTGTGCTAATATACTGTGACTATATAAGATACTGTTTTTGTTTTTAGCAAATACATACAGAAGCATTTAGGGAGAAAGAGGTATTATGCCTACAACTTATTCCCAAATGGTTTTGAACAAAACACACACATACATATATGTAGATATATATATATATATATGAGACAGGCCAGTCGCGGTGGCTCACGCCTGTAATCCCAGCACTTTGGGAGGCTGAGGTGGGCAGATCACGAGGCCAAGAGATCAAGACCACCCTGGCCAACATGGTGAAATCCCATCTCTACTAAAAATACAAAAATAAGCTGGGCGTGATGGCACGCACCTGTAGCCCCAGCTACTTGGGAGGCTAAGGCAGGAGAATCACTTGAGCCCAGGAGGCAGAGGTTGAAGTGAGCCGAGATGGCGCCACTGCACTCCAGCCAAGCGACAGAGTGAGACTCCGTCTCAAAAAAAAAAAAAAAAAAAGAAAGAGACAGGGAAAGGAGAGAATGATTAAGCAAATGCAGAAAAATGTGAACATTATGGAAATATGAGAATTCTTTGTACTAATGTATGCAACTTTTCTGCAAGTCTGAAATCATTTACTATTATTTCAAAGATAACTTTTTAAAATAGTTGTATTTTGTTGGTAAGTTATCATTTATAAAATGTTTTCATGTACTACACTATCTCACTAAATCCTTCTCATAGTCTTTTTCTTTCTCTGTTTCCTGAAAAAGAAAACAGGCTCAGAGAGTGTCAGAACTGGAAACGAACGACTTCTAACTTAAAGTACATGGTTCTACATACCACTATGATTCTCTTTAATTAAAAAAATACTCAAATCAATTGCCTTGAGGCATTTTAAGTGTTTTATGTCATTAAGAAACATTTTGTAAATAATTCTTCAAGTAAATGAATTCAGCCTTGTTTCTCCACAACCAAAGTCATCAAAGATTAAAAACTTATCGAAATCTGTGGAAACTATCACAGTCTCATTAGGTCCATCAACTCTGCTACTCATCTCCCCTCACTCTCATCCACATCCCCTTCCTGATCACTGTTTCATAGACTGGGATCACAAAGATGCAAACATACTCAGATTCTCCATGAAATCTAATCAAAAAGGAACCTGCAAGAAGAGTGAAATGCAACAGGTCCTTGCATAATGTCATTTCCTCCAATGCTGTTTTGTTATAATCTTCATGAGGAAAAAAAAAATCAGTTTCCAACCAGGGCCACTGTCTGTGTGGAGTTTCACATTCTTCCAATGTCTGCATGGGTTTTTTTCCAGGTACTCCGGTTTCCTCCCACATCTCAAAGATGTGCCCATTAGGTTTACTGGCCTGTGTATCTGGTCTCAGTCTGAGTGAGTGTGGGTGTGTGTGTGAGTGCACCTGCTGCAATGGGATGGTGTCCTGTCCAGAGCTGGTGCCCACCTTGTGCTCTGAGCTTATAGAATGGGCTCTGGCCACCTCCATCCTGAATTGGAGTAAGTGGTTTGAAAAAGGAGTTAATGAATAAATACAAATTATTATAAAATAAATATTCATCATGTTCACAGTAATCATACAAATGCACGACAATAAACAAGGTGATATGAAAGCACTCAGCGAGCCCTCCATGGCATATTAATGTTTGTTTGTGAATTGTGTAGAGGGAGGAGGTGCTCCTGACAATGTTCTCTTTTCAAACATTTATTTCTTGTTTTAACCCACCACCAAGACCACCACCATCACTCACTGAGTCACCAAAAATGGGATAAATAATTATCCTACTTGTTTTTATTATCTTTTTAAAACATATGTATGGCTCACATATATTTCAATGTTTAATTTTAGAAGTGTTTTGGGTCTTTATTTAGAAGTTTGGTGATGTTTTTGTGACCAGAAATATGACATAGCAACTTAACTCTTGTTATTTCAATTAGCCTCTGGTAAGTAAGTCATTTTGCTTAAAGTCGCAGTTTCCAAGTACCTATGGGCAACATTAAGTGAGGACTTACTGTATATTAAATTGAGGAAGTGGCATTCTTCTGGTTTCTTTCTGACCCTAACACGACTGAATGGCATCCTAGTTTCTTGAAAGAATAGGGACTGTCCCAAGAGTGATCTCATCCAGGCTACTTCATACCCCTTAATTAACTATGAACTTCAGTGGCCTAAAAAAGTAACCACAACTCCACACGTCTCTCCAGGATTCATTTACACACTGGAAAAATATGTATAAATAGATCTTTTACTCAGACTTACTGACTTTGGCAGGTCATGCCTTAGTTTCAATAATTATTTTCATCTCTTTTTCCTGAGTTTTTCCATACTTTTTCTTGAACAATTTAACCACTTCCCAATCATTTCTTTTTTCTTTTTTTTTTTCTCTTTTTACCCAGTACACACTGATTTCAATAAGCTCGACTATCTTGGCATTTTACACACTTTAACGGCAGAATAAGTGCTGGAAGTTCTGGCCAGGAGAACTTCAATCAGGCAGGAGAAGGAAATAAAGGGTATTCAATTAGGAAAAGAGGAAGTCAAATTGTCCCGGTTTGCAGATGACATGATTGTATATCTAGAAAACCCCATTGTCTCAGCCCAAAATCTCCTTAAGCTGATTAGCAACTTCAGCAAAGTCTCAGGATACAAAATCAATGTACAAAAATCACAAGCATTCTTGTACACCAATCACAGACAAACAGAGAGCCAAATCATGAGTGAACTCCCATTCACAATTGCTTCAAAGAGAATAAAATACCTAGGAACCCAACTTACAAGGGATGTGAAGGACCTCTTCAAGGAGAACTACAAACCACTGCTCAATGAAATAAAAGAGGATACAAACAAATGGAAGAACATTCCATGCTCATGGGTTGGAAGAATCAATATCGTGAAAATGGCCATACTGCCCAAGGTAATTTATAGATTCAATGCCATCCCCATCAAGCTACCAATGACTTTCTTCACAGAATTGGAAAAAACGACTTTAAAGTTCATATGGAACCAAAAAAGAGCCCACAATGCCAAGTCAATCCTAAGCCAAAAGAACAAAGCTGGAGGCACCACACTACCTGACTTCAAACTATCCTACAAGGCTACAGTAACCAAAACAGTATGGTACTGGTACCACAACAGAGACATAGATCAATGGAACAGAACAGAGCCCTCAGAAATAATGCCGCATATCTACAACTATCTGATCTTTGACAAACCTGACAAAAACAAGAAATGGGGAAAGGATTCCCTATTTAATAAATGGTGCTGGGAAAACTGGCTAGCCATATGTAGAAAGCTGAAACTGGATCCCTTCCTTACACCTTACACAAAAATTAATTCAAGATGGATTAAAGACTTACATGTTAGACCTAAAACCATAAAAACCCTAGAAGAAAGCCTAGGCAATACCATTCAGGACATAGGTGTGGGCAAGGACTTCATGTCTAAAACACCAAAAGCAATGGCAACAAAAGCCAAAATTGACAAATGGTATCTAATTAAACTAAAGAGCTTCTGCACAGCAAAAGAAACTTCATCAGATGAACAGGCAACCTACAGAATGGGAGAATATTTTTGCAACCTACTCATCTGACAAAGGCTAATATCCAGAATCTACAATGAACTCAAACAAATTTACAAGAAAAAAACAAACAACCCCATCAAAAAGTGGGTGAAGGACATGAACAGACACTTCTCAAAAGAAGACATTTATGCAGCCAAAAAACACATGAAAAAATGCTCATCATCACTGGCCATCAGAGAAATGCAAATCAAAACCACAATGAGATACCATCTCACACCAGTTAGAATGGCCATCATTAAAAAGTCAGGAAACAACAGGTGCTGGAGAGGATGTGGAGAAATAGGAACACTTTTACACTATTGGTGGGACTGTAAACTAGTTCAACCATTGGGAAGTCAGTGTGGCGATTCCTCAGGGATCTAGAACTAGAAATACCATTTGACCCAGCATCCCATTACTGGGTATATACCCAAAGGACTATAAATCATGCTGCTATAAAGACACATGCACACGTATGTTTATTGTGGCACTATTCACAATAGCAAAGACTTGGAACCAACCCAAATGTCCAACAACGATAGACTGGATTAAGAAAATGTGGCACATATACACCATGGAATACTATGCAGCCATAAAAAATGATGAGTTCATGTCCTTTGTAGGGACATGGATGAAACTGGAAAACATCATTCTCAGTAAACTATCGCAAGGACAAAAAACCAAACACCGCATGTTCTCACTCATAGGTGGGAATTGAACAATGAGAACTCATGGACACAGGAAGGGGAACATCACACTCTGGGGACTGTTGTGGGTTGGGGGGAGGGGGGAGGGACAGCATTAGGAGATATACCTAATGCTAAATTACGAGTTAATGGGTGCAGCAAACCAACACAGCACATGGATACATATGTAACAAACCTGCACATTGTGCACATGTACCCTAAAACCTAAAGTATAATAAAAAAATAAATAAATAAAAATAAAGTCTGTTTTATCAGAGAAAAAAAAAAGGCAGAATAAATGACTAGTCCCGACAGATTAGATTTTATTACAAAGAAAACTACTTTTCTTCTGTTTAGAAACTACTCACCAGCTAACTAGTTAAAGCTCATTCCTTTTCTCTTTGGGAAGATTGACCCTGAACCGACAACAAAAATGTAGGTGAGATATTTAGATGTTAAGTGAGTGGTCAGTTAAGTGCCTGGAGAGGTCAAAGGACAGATAGCATATTTGGTATGCTAATGAACCTATTTACTTCAAAGAAAGTGACAAAAACATCAATCAGATCAGAAGAGGCTATTTAGGACTGTTAACTCCCTTTCAGATGAGCAATGATTTCTACTGGGATTTAAATAAATATTCTTGAAAAGGACGAATGACAGAAATTTCACCAAAAATCACACCACAGTAAGGTTTCTACACAGCTGATGACCGACTTGCTTGGCTCCCAATTTTGCAAGAGTTTTGAATATTTGTAGCATGCTCCTCTTTAAAAGAAAAAAAAATTGAGATTGGCATTCTTTTTATACCTGAAACCTAAAATACCTTTACCTAAAATTATGCTCTTGTGGTATCTCTAATTCTCAAAAACTTGAACAGCATCTTCTCCAACCATAAAAACTGCACTGTTGCTAATGCATTGGTATTAATCAGAATGTACTTCAATTTAAAAAACAAAAAACTGGGGAAGAATAAGAAAAATAAGGAAGCAGTATAAAGTCATAATTAAAGTTATATGCAAATTATGTAAAGAGAATTTCATTGAACAAGTCAAGGGTTGGGTGGCTTTTCCACGTTTACCACCACCTGGTGACAGCTCTGTGCAAGTTTACTATAAATATCCCCAAATAAAATCCCATTAGTATAGTCCAGTTCAATTCAGTTTATTGTAGTAAATATCTACTGAGCTACTACTATATTTTTAGGACTGGTGTAGACTGTTAAGAACACAAGAATATTGCGTAGAGACCTTATCTTAAAAGTGCTTATAATTTAGATGGAAAGGCAAACAAATAAAAGAAGCAATTCTTAAGCAATATAGACCAACATTAAGTAAACGCTAAATGTAAAGGAAAAAGAAAGAAATCAAATGTAGGCCTGAAGTTCCAAGTGTCTAGATGAAGAGGAACTTGAGATAGAGTTTAGAACAATTGGAAGAAGCTAGATTATAAAGGTAAATTAAAATCAAGAGGATGTTACACTTGTTGTATGAGGTATTTGGAAGCCTGGAAAGTTATTAGTCACATGATTAACATAATATAAGTAGGATTTTAGGATGATTCCTCCAGAAGTTTCCAGTGTGGACAAGACCAAAGAGATGGAGACCGTTTCAGAACTAGTAATCCAACTATGAAATCCTGAGGTTTGCTTTTCAGAAGTTAGTTGTTAACTAATGATAGCATTATATAGTACTTCTCTATTTTTAATTCTCTACAAAATAGTAAAGTTTCACCTCAAAGAAATCCTCATGAAAATTAGTCTTGATAAGAATTCATATTCAACTAATTGAGTTCCTTCTAACTGCCAGTCACTGTGGTAGACACTTTCACATACATTATCACATTTAATTCTCATAGCAACTGCGTGAAGTTGTTTATCTAGAAATTCTAATTAATTATATTGTAATGAAAACGCAACTGCCAAATATTAATCAAGTATTCATTGAATTAATTAGACATATATTGTTTGATTTCTAATCCTATATTGCTCCACTGCCCAGATTCCAATTTTCCTTTTAATAGACATTAATAGCACAAAGTAACAAAAAGAGTATTCAATGTCAAATAATGCACATGAATAAAATGCCTCCGTGAAAACAGAAATATATTGGGGGATGGAAGACCCAAGTTACAAACTGAGCTCAACCTCAAGCAAATCACTAAATTTTCTTGAGGCTTAGTTACTTTATCTGTCACATGAATTAATGATTTTCATCCAGTCTATCTTTTGGGGTTGTTGTACAGATGTACAGGTCAAATAAAGTACTGGCAAAAGTTATTTACTAAACAGAAGGATGCAAATTAGAGGTGGGGCACTGTGGCTCATATCTGTAATCCCAGCACTTTGGGAGGCTGAGGCAGGCAGATCACTTGAGCTCAGCCTCGGCAACATGGCGAAACCCCATCTCTACTAAAAATACAAAAATTAGCCGGGCATGGTGGCACGTCCTGTAATCCCAGCTACTCGGGAGGTTGAGGCACAGGAATCGCTTGAACCTGGAGGCAGATGTTGCAGTGAGCTGAGATTATGCCACTGCACTCCAGCCTGGGCGACAGAGAAAGACTCTGTCTCAAAAGAGAAGAATGCAAATCAAAGGTTTAAAAGAAGGGAAAAAGAATATTTTTCTCTGGGTCCCTCTTCTTCTCCTTTCATTTTTGAAATACTTGCCTAAGAAGGCTCAGAGGATAAAGAGAGGGGACAGGAAGAGGGACTCTCAGCTTCCATCACCTGAGAGACCCTGTGGTCCTCATCAGTGTCCACCATCCATCCATTTTTTTCTTAGTGCCCCAAGTCTATGCCCAGATACATCCCTGCACCTAAAACTGTCAACTTGCTATTAATGACTGTTTAATAGCAACTTGCTATTCATGATTGCTTAGTCATTAATAGCAAGTTGACAGTCTTAGTTGCAGGGATGTATCACTATTATAACTCTTGGCTTTAGCCTTTAGTCACTGAAACTTGTCAATGAATTGAGAAGTCCTTTAAAGAGGCAGAAGAACATAGATTGAACATATGCCAGGATATTAACTGCAAATGTGAGTTGAGTTTACCTGTAGAGTTGAGAGGTGACAGCATGCTGGCAGTCCTCACAGTCCTCGCTCGCTCTCGGCACCTCCTCTGCCTGGGCCTCCACTTTGGCGGCACTTGAGGAGCCCTTCAGCCCACCACTGCACTGTGGGAGCCCGTTTCTGGGCTGGCCAAGGCCGGAGCCCGCTCCCTCAGCTTGCAGGAAGGTATGGAGGGAGAGGCCTGAGCGGGAACCCGGGCTGCGCGGCGCTTGCGGACAAGCTGCAGTTCCGGGTGGGCGTGGGCTTGGCGAGCCCCGCACTCGGAGCAGCCTGCCGGCCCTGCCAGCCCCAGGCAATGAGGGACTTAGCACCCGGGCCAGCGGCTGCGCTCGATTTCTCGCCGGGCCTTAGCTGCCTTCCCGCGGGGCAGGCCTCGGGACTGCAGCCCGCCATGCCTGAGCCTTCCTCCGCCTTCGTGGGCTCTTGTGCAGCCCGAGCCTCCCCGGCGAGCGCCGCCCCCTGCTCCACGGCGGCGCCCAGTCCCATCAATCACCCAAGGGCTGAGGAGTGCGAGCGCATGGCGCGGGACTGACAGGCAGCTCCACCTGCAGCCCCGGTGCGGGATCCACTGAGTGAAGCCAGCTGGGCTCCCTGAGTCTGGTGGGGCCTTGGAGAACCTTTATGTCTAGCTCAGGGATTGTAAATACACCAATCGGCACTCTCTATCTAGCTCGGGTTTGTGAGTGCACCAATCGACACTCTGTATCTAGCTGCTCTGGTGGGTCCTTGGAGAACCTTTGTGTCCATACTCTATCTAACTGATCTGATGGGTACGTGGAGTACCTTTATGTCTAGCTCAGGGATTGTAAACGCATCAATCAGCACCCTGTCAAAACAGACCACTGGGCTCTACCAATCAGCAGGACGTGGGTGGGGCCAGATAAGCAAATAAAAGCAGGCTGCCGGAGCCAGCAGTGGCAACCCACTCGGGTCCCCTTCCACAGTGTGGAAGCTTTGTTCTTTTGCTCTTTGCAATAAATCTTGCTACTGCTCACTCTTTGGGTCAACACTGCCCTTATGAGCTGTGACACTCACCACGAAGGTCTGCAGCTTCACTCCTGAGCCAACGAGACCACGAACCCACCAGAAGGAAGAAACTCTGAACACATCCGAACATCAGAAGGAACAAACTCCAGCCGCGCCACCTTAAAAGCTGTCACACTCAGTGCAAGGGTCCGCGGCTTCATTCTTGAAGTCAGTGAGACCAAGAACCCACCAATTCCGGACACAGTCTACTTCTTTCAAAACAGGATCTTAAGAAAAAGCTATAAAGTCATTTGGAACAAAAGCCACAAAGAGCTTACTTAACAGTTAATTGCACATGTCTATATCATTAAAAGTTAACCCAAGCATCACCACAGCATGGGTGTGATATTAAAGACCAACCCTTCATTTCTGGAAAACTAGTGAAGCACTAACCAGCAGAGGCTCCGGTTATATCTCTGTCCTTGAACCTGGTCCTTTTTTTTTTTTTTTCTTTTTATGAGACAGAGTCTTGCTCTGTCAACCAGGCTGGAGTGCAATGGCGCGATCTCAGCTCACTGCAACCTCCGCCTCGGGGGTTCAAGCAGTTCTCCGGCCTCAGCCTCCTGAGTAGCTGGGATTACAGGCGCCTTGCACCACACCTGGCTAATGTTGGCCAGGCTGGTCTCGAACTCCTGACCTCTTGATCCACCCGCCTCAGCCTCCCAAAGTGCTGGGATTGCAGGCATGAGCCACCACGCCCAGCCTGGTCCTCTTTTTCCAAGTCTTGCTCTTGCTTATTTACCTGGTACTGTTCCCTTCTTCATTTCATTCTGGACAGCTCACTTCCTTCTTGATGCTGGCATGTTAAAATTGGGGAGGTGTCAGTCTTTCTATGTGCCATTGCTCACAAATTTTTCTCTCTGAACCACACAAGAGTTACTAATTGTATTTCACTGTTACTTCTGTTCAAATTCAATCTAATGAATCTGTGCAGTACAAGAACTATAAAAGTTTCACCTCACCCTGTTATTCTTTCAGTATAAATGCACATAAATGGTCCTTAAGATAACCTTTGGCCATCATGTCACTGGGGGTGAGAAAGCTTGGGAGACCTCTGTAGCTTTAGGTATGGTAAGAAATATCTCATCAGAGGCTCTCGTCTACCACTCAAGGTTTCCATCCAAGACTGCACGCTCCCGCATTCCATACAAGGGTCGCCCTGCACCTTCCAACTTGCTATGAGCTGCTAACCACTGAACGTTGCCTCAATTTGGCCTACAGCCAGGGTGAACTGTCCTATTTCACATGGATTGAACCATATAGAGGTTTTATGTATTTGGAACTGTGAAGCAGACCCCTTATCTTCCTCAACTTTATGTGAGCCCTCCCACTGTCACTATAACAAATGCCCTTTATGAAGCCAACACCTATGGCACTGTGCTTAAACCTTCCAAATATGAGATTGAACAACATGGAATAATCATCTTATAGGCCAAATAGAGGCAATTTATTATGATCAGTATAATTTCTTTTATTCAAAACCCTCAACAACCATAAAAAGTAGACATAATCATCCCCATTTTAGAGCTGGAAAAACTAGAACCCAGATTGATAAGTAACTAGGCCATGATCAGACATCTGGGGAAGTAGTAGAGTCCAGTTTAGAAATAACTACAGAGATTAAGATGACAGATAGGAGGTAGGACTAGCTTGCAGCTCCCCATCAGACAGAGAGAGCAGTGTGTGAAGACTCACACTGTGAACTTTTGCTGCAGGAACTACTGTAGGAACATACCAGGAAAGCCTAGAGAATCTACAGACACTTTGAAGGAACTGGATCACTTCTGCAGGCTTCCTGAGATGCAAAAAATCTGAGAGTCTGCTTGCCTTCTCAACAGGGAGACTGGTGGTCTGGGGCAAGTTCTCAGCCCTGGTCACCAGCTGCCTGGAAATAGACTCAGCGCTGTTGGGAAGGCACAGAGGAAGTGATACTGGACTTTTAGGACTGTGGGCTGTGTGGGAGCAGGGTGAGGCCTGTGACTGCCAGCTTTCCCCCACTTCCCTGGTGACCCGTATGACTCAGCAGAGGCAGCCATAATCCCCCTGGGAATATAACTCCACTGGACTGGGAGCCACACACCCATCCCCCACAGCAGCCACAGCAAGACCCACCCAGGGAGATTCTGAGCTCGGACATGCCTAGCCATGACCCAACCTGGTGGTCTTTCTCTAGTTGCCCTGATAGCCAAAGACAAAGGTCATTATCTCTTGGGAGCTCTATGGCCCTGTCCACCAACTTAGAAACCTGAATACTTAACCAGGTGTCCGTAGGGCAAGTTCACATCCTCCCTATAGGACTGCAGCTGATGTGCTCTTGAAAGTGCCACCTCCTGGCTGGAGGCCAAAGCAACACAAAACTGGACCACTAAACAAATACACAACCAAGGACCCACACAGAGTCCACTTCACTCCCCTGCTACCTCTACCAGAGCGAGTGCTAGTCTCCATGGCTGCAAGACCTGAAGACAGATCAAATCACAGAACTCTTTGCCATCACTCCCCAGTGCCAGCGGGAAGCTCAGTAGCTCCACTGGGTGGCTAGACTTGCAAGAGCAAAACAATCACTGCAGGTCAGCTCTCAGGAAGCCTTATTCCTAGGAGAAGGGGAAGAGCACCACATTAGGGAGCACCCGACGGGACAAAGTAATCTGAACAACAGCCCTTGAATCCCAGATCTTCCCTCTGACATAGTCTACTCAAATGAGAAGGAACCAGAAAAACAATTCTAGTAATATGACAAAACAAGGTAAACCAGAAAAACAAGGAACCAGAAAAACAATTCTAGTAATATGGCAAAACCAAGATAAAATCTCTGAATTGCCAGAAAAAGAATTCAGAAGGTTGATTATTAAGCTAATCAAGAAGGCACCAGAGAAAGAGAAGTCCAACTTAAATCAAAAACATGCCTGGGTGCAGTGTCTCACGCCTGTAACCCCAGCACTTTGGGAGGCTGAGGCAGGTGGATCCCTTGATGTCAGGAGTTCAAGACCAGCCTGGCCAACATGGTGAAACTCCAACTCTACTAAAAATACAAAAATTAGCTGGGCGTGGGGGTACGCGCCTGTAGTCCCAGCTACTCAGGGGGCTGAGGCAGGAGAATCACTTGAACCAGAGAAGTGGAGGTTGCAGTAAGCCAAGATTGTGACACTGCAGTCCAGCCTGGGTGATAGAGCAATACTTCATCTCATAAAAAAAAATCAAAAACATGATACAGGATATGCAATGAAAATTCTTCAGTGAAATAGCATAAATAAAAAACAATCACAACTTCTGGAAATCAAGAACACACTTAGAGAAATGCAAAACACACTGGAAAGTCTCAGCAATTGTATCTAACAAATGGAAGAAAGAACTTCTGAGCTCGAAGACAAGACTGTCAAATGAACCCAGTCCATCAAACACAAAGAAGAAAGAATTTTAAAAAATGAACAAAGCCTCCAAGAAATTGGGAACTACGTTAAAGGTCCAAATCTAAGAATAATTGATGTTCCCAAGGAAGAAGAGAAATCTACAAGTTTGGAAAACATATTTGAGGGAATAATTGAGGAAAACATCCCTGGCTTTGCTAGAGATCTAGATATGCAAATACAAGAAGCTCAAAGAAGACCTGGGAAATTCATCAGAAAAAAGATCATTGCCTGGGCAAATAGTTGTCAGGTTATCTAAAGTCAAGACAAAGGAAAGAATCTTAAAAGCTGTGAGGCAAAAGCATCAAGTAACCTATAAAAGAAAACCTATCAGATTAATAGCAGATTTCTAAGCAGAAACCCTACAAGCTAAAAGGGATGGGTGTCCTATCATTAGCCTCCTTAAACAAAACAACTATCAGCCAAGAATTTTGCATCCAGCAAAATTAAGCTTCTGAAATGAAGAAAAGATAGTCTTTTTCAAAGTCTGACAGAATTCAACAGTACCAAGCCAGCACTACAAAAACTGCTAAAAGGAGCTCTAAATCTTGAAACAAATCCTTGAAATACACCAAAATAGTTTTATGCTTTTTAAAGCATAAATCTCACAGGGCCTATAAAACAGTAACACAATAAAAAAAAAAGTATTCAGGCAACAAATAGTACAATGAATAGAATAGCATCTCACATCTCATTACTAACATTGAAAGTAAATGGCCTAAATGCTCCACTTAAAATATACAGAATGGCAGAATGGATAAGAATTCACCAACCAGATATCTATCTGCTGTTTTCAAGAGACTCGCCTGACACATAAGGACTCCAATAAACTTAAGGTGAAGGAGTGGAAAAATATATTCCATGCAAAAGTGAGCAGGAGTAGCTATTCTTATATCAGACAAAACAAATTTTAGAGCAACGGTAGTTAAAAAGGACAAAGAGGGATATTATATAGTGATAAACAGGACAATATCACAATTCTAAACATATATGCACCTAACACTGGAGCACCCAAATTTATAAAACAATTACTATGGCAACACAATAATAGTGGGGACTTTAATACTCCACTGACAGCACTAGGCAGGTCATCAAGACAGAAAGTCAACAAAGAAACAATGGACTTAAACTATATCCTACAACAAATGGACTTAACAGATATGTATAGAACATTTTACCCAACAACTGCAGAATATACACTCTACTCATCAGCGCATGTAACGTTCTTCAAGATAGACTATGTGATAGGGCCACAAAACAAGTCTTAGTAAATTTTTAAAATTCAAAATTATATCAAGTACTCTCTCAGACCACAGTGGAATAAAATTGGAAACCAACTTTAAAAGGAACCCTCAAAACCATGCAAATACATGGAAATTAAATACCTGCTCATGAATGATCATTCAGTCAACAATGAAACCAAGGTGGAAATTTAAAAATTCTTTCAACTGAATGATAATAGTCACACAACTTATCAAAACCCCTGAAATACAACAAAAGCAGTGCTAAGAGGAAAGTTCATAGCATTAAATGCCTACATCGAAAAGTCTGAAAGAGTAGAAATATACAATCTAAGGTAACACCTCACAAAACTGGAAAAACAAGAACAATCCAAACCTAAACCCAGCAGAAGAAAAGAAATAACAAAGATCAGGGCAGAACTAAATGAAATTGAAACAAACCAACAAAAGCAATACAAAAGATAAATAAAACAAAAAGCTGGTTCTTTGAAAAGATAAATAAAATTGATAGACTATTAGCAAGATTAACCAAGAAAAGGAAAGAGAAGATCCAAATAAGCTCAATTAGAAAAGAAATGAGAGATATTACAACTGATACCACATAAATAAAAAAGATTATTCAAGTCTACTATGAACACCTTTATACAGATAAGCTAGAAAACTTAGAGGTGATAAATTCCTGGAAATATACAACCCTCCTAGATTAAGCCAGGAAGATACAGAATCTCTGAAGAGACCAATAACAGTGAGATTGAAATGGTAATTTTTAAAAATTGCCATCAAAAAAAGTCCAGAATCAGATGGATTCACAGCTGAATTCAATCAAACATACAAAGAAGAATTGGTACCAATCCTACTGACACTATTCCAAAAGATACAGACAGAGAGAATCCTCCTGAAATCATTCTATGAAGCCAGTATCACCCTAATACCAAAACCAGGGAAGGACATAACAAAAAAAGAAAACAACAAACCAATATTCCTGATGAACATAGATGCAAAAATCTTCAATATAATACCGTGAACTGAATCCAACAGCATAACAAAAAGATAATCCACCATGATCCAGTGGGTTTCATACCAGGGATGCAGGGACGGTTTAACATAAGTCAACAAATGTGATACACCACATAAACAGAATTAAAAACAAAAATCACATGATCATCTCAATAGATGCAGAAAAAGCATTTGACAAAATCCAGTATCCCTTTATTATTAAAACACTTAGCAAAATAGGCATAGAAGGGACATAACTTAAGGTAATAAAAGCTATTTATGATAAACCCACAGCCAATATCATACTGAATGGGGAAAAGTTGAAAGCATTCCCCCTGAGAAATGGCATAAGACAAGGATTCCCACTTTCACCACATCTCTTCAACATAGTACTGGAAGTCCTAGCCAGAGCCATCAGACAAGAGAAGAAATAAAGGGCATCTAAGTCAGTAAAGAGGAAGTCAAACTGTCGGTGTTTGCTGATGATATGATTATATACCTAGAAAACCCTAAAGACTCATCCAAAAAGCTCCTAGAACTGGTCAATAAATTCAGCAAAGTTTCAGGACACAAAATTAATGCACAAATCAGTAGCTCCGCTATACACCAATAGTGAGCAAGCTGAGAATCAAATCAAGAACTCAATCCTTTACACAATAGCTGCAAAAAATATAAAATACTTAGGAATAGGGGGTGGAGCCAAGATGGCCGAATAGGAACAGCTCCGGTCTCCAGCTCCCAGCCCCAGCGACACAGAAGACGGGTGATTTCTGCATTTCTGCTTGAGGTACTGGTTTCATCTCACTAGGGAGTGCCTAACAGTGGGTGCAGGACAGTCGGTGAAGCGCACTGTGCGCGAGCCGAAGCAGGGCGAGGCATTGACTCACTCGCGAAGCGCAAGGGGTCAGGGAGTTCCCTTTCCTAGTCAAAGAAAGGGGAAGCAGACGGCACCTGGAATATCGGGTCAGTCCCACCCTAACTGCGCTTTTCCAACGGGCCTGGAAAACGGCACACTAGGAGATTGTGTCCCGCACCTGGCTCGGAGGGTCCTATGCCCACGGAGTCTCGCTAATTGCTAGCACAGCAGTCTGAGATCAAGCTGCGAGGTGGCAGCGAGGCTGGGGGAGGGGCGCCCGCCATTGCCCAGGCTTGCTTAGGTAAACAAAGCAGCCAGGAAGCTCGAACTGGGTGGAGCCCACCACAGCTCAAGGAGGCCTGCCTGCCTCTGTAGGCTCCACCTCTGGGGGCAGGGCACAGACAAACAAAAACTCTGCAAGAACTTCCACAGACTTAAATGTCCCTGTCTGACTGACAGCTTTGAAGAGAGTAGTGGTTCTCCCAGCACGCAGCTGGAGATCTGAGAACGGTCAGACTGCCTCCTAAAGTGGGTCCCTCACCCCTGAGCAGCCTAACTGGGAGACACCCCCCCAGTAGGGACAGACTGACACCTCATTCAACCCGGTACTTCTCTGAGACAAAACTTTCAGAGGAACTATCAGACAGCTGAATTTGTGGTCTCACGAAAATCCGCTGTTCTGCAGCCACCGCTGCTGACACCCAGCCAAACAGGGTCTGGAGTGCACCTCTAGTAAACTCCAACAGACCTGCAGCTGAGGGTCCTGTCTGGTAGAAGGAAAACTAACAAACAGAAAGGACATCCACACCAAAAACCCATCTGTACATCACCATCATCAAAGACAAAAAGTAGATAAAACCACAAAGATGGGGAAAAAACAGACCAAAAAAACTGGAAACTCTAAAAAACAGAGCACCTCTCCTCCTCCAAAGGAACGCAGTTCCTCACCAGCAACGGAACAAAGCTGGATGGAGGATGACTTTGATGAGTTGAGAGAAGAAGGCTTCAGACGATCAAACTACTCTGAGCTACGAGAGGAAATTCAAAACAACAGCAAAGAAGTTAAAAACTTTGAAAAAAAATTAGAAGAATGGATAACTAGAATAACCAATGGAGAGAAGGGCTTCAAGGAGCCGATGGAGCTGAAAGCCAAGTTTCGAGAACTACGCGAAGATTGCAGAAGCCTCAGTAGCAGATGCGATCAACTGGAAGAAAGGGTATCGCTGATGGAAGATGAAATGAATGAAATGAAGGGAGAAGGGAAGTTTAGAGAAAAAAGGATAAAAAGAAATGAACAAAGCCTCCAAGAAATTTGGGACTATGTGAAAAGACCAAACCTACGTCTGATTGGTGTACCTGAAAATGATGGGGAGAATGGAACCAAGTTGGAAAACACTCTGCAAGATATTATCCAGGAGAACTTCCCCAATCTAACAAGGCAGGCCAGCATTCAGATTCAGGAAATACAGAGAACGCCACAAAGATACTCCTCGAGAAGGGCAACTCCAAGACACATTATTGTCAGATTCACCAAAGTTGAAATGAAAGAAAAAATGTTAAGGGCAGCCAGAGAGAAAGGTCGGGTTACCCACAAAGGGAAGCCCATCAGACTAACAGCTGATCTCTCAGCAGAAACTCTACAAGCCAGAAGAGAGTGGGGGCCGATATTCAACATTCTTAAAGAAAAGAATTTTCAACCCAGAATCTCCTATCCCGCCAAACTAAGCTTCATAAGTGAAGGAGAAATAAAACACTTTACAGACAAGCAAACGCTGAGTGATTTTGTCACCACCAGGCCTGCCCTAAAAGAGCTCCTGAAGGAAGCACTAAACATGGAAAGGAACAACCGGTACCAGCCACTGCAAAAACATGCCAAATTGTAAAGACCATCGAGACTAGGAAGAAACTATAGCAACTAACGAGCAAAATAACCAACTAACATCATAATGACAGGATCAGATTCACACATAACAATATTAACGTTAAATGTAAATGGGCTAAATGCTCCAATTAAAAGACACAGACTGGCAAACTGGATAAGGAGTCAGGACCCATCAGTGTGCTGTATTCAGGAAACCCATCTCACGTGCAGAGACACACATAGACTCAAAATAAAGGGATGGAGGAAGATCTATCAAGCAACTGGAAAACAAAAAAAGGCAGGGGTTGCAATCCTAGTCTCTGATAAAATAGACTTTAAACCAACAAAGATCAAAAGAGACAAAGAAGGCCATTACATAATGGTAAAGGGATCAATTCATCAAGAAGAGCTAACTATCCTAAATATATATGCACCCAACACAGGAGCACCCAGATTCATAAAGCAAGTCCTGAGTGACCTACTAAGGGACTTAAACTCCCACACAATAATAATGGGAGATTTTAACACCCCACTGTCAGCATTAGACAGATCAACGAGACAGAAAGTTAACAAGGATATCCAGGAATTGAACTCAGCTCTACATAAAGTGGACCTAATAGACATCTACAGAACTCTCCACCCCAAGTCAACAGAATATACATTTTTTTCAGCACCACACCACACCTATTCCAAAATTGACCACATAGTTGGAAGTAAAGCTCTCCTCAGCAAATGTAAAAGAACAGAAATTATAACAAACTGTCTCTCAGACCACAGTGCAATCAAACTAGAACTCAGGATTAAGAAACTCACTCAAAACCGCTCTACTACATGGAAACTGAACAACCTGCTCCTGAATGACTATTGGGTACATAATGAAATGAAGGCAGAAATAAAGATGTTCTTTGAAACCAACGAGAACAAAGACACAACATACCAGAATCTCTGGGACACATTCAAAGCAGTGTGTAGAGGGAAATTTATAGCACTAAATGCCCACAAGAGAAAGCAGGAAAGATCCAAAATTGACTCCCTAACATCACAATTAAAAGAACTAGAAAAGCAAGAGCAAACACATTCAAAAGCTAGCAGAAGGCTAGAAATAACTAAAATCAGAGCAGAACTGAAGGAAATAGAGACACAAAAAACCCTTCAAAAAATTAATGAATCCAGGAGCTGGTTTTTTGAAAAGATCAACAAAATTGATGGACCGCTAGCAAGACTAATAAAGAAGAAAAGAGAGAAGAATCAAATAGATGCAATAAAAAACGAAAAAGGGGATATCACCACCGATCCCACAGAAATACAATCTACCATCAGAGAATACTACAAACACCTCTATGCAAATAAACTAGAAAATCTAGAAGAAATGGATAAATTCCTCGACAAATACACCCTCCCAAGACTAAACCAGGAAGAAGTTGAATCTCTGAATAGACCAATAACAGGTTCTGAAATTGTGGCAATAATCAATAGCTTACCAACCAAAAAGAGTCCAGGACCTGATGGATTCACAGCCGAATTCTACCAGAGGTACAAGGAGGAACTGGTACCATTCCTTCTGAAACTATTCCAATCGATAGAAAAAGAGGGAATCCTCCCTAACACATTTTATGAAGCCAGCATCGTCCTGATACCAAAACCTGGCAGAGACATAACCAAAAAAGAGAATTTCAGACCAATATCCTTGATGAACATTGATGCAAAAATCCTCAATAAAATACTGGCAAACCGAATCCAGCAGCACATCAAAAAGCTTATCCACCATGATCAAGTGGGCTTCATCCCTGGGATGCAAGGCTGGTTCAACATACGCAAATCAATAAATGTAATCCAACATATAAACAGAACCAAAGACAAAAACCACATGATTATCTCAATAGATGCAGAAAAGGCCTTTGACAAAATTCAACAACCTTCATGCTAAAAACTCTCAATAAATTAGGTATTGATGGGACGTATCTCAAAATAATAAGAGCTATCTACGACAAACCCACAGCCAATATCATACTGAATGGGCAAAAACTGGAAGCATTCCCTCTGAAAACTGGCACAAGACAGGGATGCCCTCTCTCACCGCTCCTGTTCAACATAGTGCTGGAACTTCTGGCCAGAGCAATCAGGCAGGAGAAGGAAATAAAAGGTATTCAATTAGGAAAAGAGGAAGTCAAATTGTCCCGGTTTGCAGATGACATGATTGTATATCTAGAAAACCCCATTGTCTCAGCCCAAAATCTCCTTAAGCTGATTAGCAACTTCAGCGAAGTCTCAGGATACAAAATTAATGTACAAAAATCACAAGCATTCTTGTACACCAATAACAGACAAACAGAGAGCCAAATCATGAGTGAACTCCCATTCACAATTGCTTCAAAGAGAATAAAATACCTAGGAATCCAACTTACAAGGGATGTGAAGGACCTCTTCAAGGAGAACTACAAACCACTGCTCAATGAAATAAAAGAGGATACAAACAAATGGAAGAACATTCCATGCTCATGGGTTGGAAGAATCAATATCGTGAAAATGGCCATACTGCCCAAGGTAATTTATAGATTCAATGCCATCCCCATCAAGCTACCAATGACTTTCTTCACAGAATTGGAAAAAACTACTTTAAAGTTCATATGGAACCAAAAAAGAGCCCGCATCGCCAAGTCAATCCTAAGCCAAAAGAACAAAGCTGGAGGCATCACGCTACCTGACTTTAAACTATACTACAAGGCTACAGTAACCAAAACAGCATGGTACTGGTACCACAACAGAGACATAGATCAATGGAACAGAACAGAGCCCTCAGAAATGATGCCGCATAGCTACAACTATCTGATCTTTGACAAACCTGACAAAAACAAGAAATGGGGAAAGGATTCCCTATTTAATAAATGGTGCTGGGAAAACTGGCTAGCCATATGTAGAAAGCTGCAACTGGATCCCTTCCTTACACCTTATACAAAAATTAATTCAAGATGGATTAAAGACTTATATGTTAGGCCTAAAACCATTAAAATCCTACAAGAAAACCTAGGCAATACCATTCAGGACATAGGCGTGGGCAAGGACTTCATGTCTAAAACACCAAAAGCAATGGCAACAAAAGCCAAAATCGACAAATGGGATCTCATTAAACTAAAGAGCTTCTGCACAGCAAAAGAAACTATCATCAGAATGAACAGGCAACCTACAGAATGGGAGAAAATTTTTGCAACCTACTCATCTGACAAAGGGCTAATATCCAGAATCTATAATGAACTCAAACAAATTTACAAGAAAAAAACAAACAACACCATCAAAAAGTGGGCAGAGGACATGAACAGACACTTCTCAAAAGAAGACATTTATGCAGCCAGAAAACACATGAAGAAATGCTCATCATCACTGGCCATCAGAGAAATGCAAATCAAAACCACAGTGAGATACCATCTCACACCAGTTAGAATGGCCATCATTAAAAAATCAGGAAACAACAGGTGCTGGAGAGGATGTGGAGAAATAGGAACACTTTTACACTGTTGGTGGGACTGTAAACTAGTTCAACCATTGTGGAAGTCAGTGTGGCGATTCCTCAGGGATCTCGAACTAGAAATACCATTTGACCCAGCCATCCCATTACTGGGTATATACCCAAAGGACTATAAATCATGCTGCTATAAAGACACATGCACACGTATGTTTATTGCGGCACTATTCACAATAGCAAAGACTTGGAACCAACCCAAATGTCCAACAACGATAGACTGGATTAAGAAAATGTGGCACATATACACCATGGAATACTATGCAGCCATAAAAAATGATGAGTTCGTGTCCTTTGTAGGGACATGGATGAAACTGGAAAACATCATTCTCAGTAAACTATCGCAAGGACAAAAAACCAAACACCGCATGTTCTCACTCATAGGTGGGAATTGAACAATGAGAACTCATGGACACAGGAAGGGGAACATCACACTCCGGGGACTGTTATGGGGTGGGGGGAGGGGGAGGGACAGCATTAGGAGATACACCTAATGCTAAATGACGAGTTAATGGGTGCAGGAAATCAACATGGCACATGGATACATATGTAACAAACCTGCACATTGTGCACATGTACCCTAAAACCCTAAAGTATAATAAAAAAAAAAAAAAGAAAAAGAAAAAAAAATAAAATAAAATACTTAGGAATATACCTAACCAAGGAAGGTATAAGGACACATGCACCTGTATGTTCATCACAGTGCTATTCACAATGGCAAAAACATGGAATCAACTCAGGTACCCATCAACGGTTGACGGGATAAAGAAAAT
This sequence comes from Nomascus leucogenys, assembly GCF_006542625.1. Lineage (NCBI taxonomy): Eukaryota > Metazoa > Chordata > Mammalia > Primates > Hylobatidae > Nomascus > Nomascus leucogenys. Next base: position 98,354,244 of record NC_044385.1, read on the forward strand.
GTGGTACATTCACATCATGGAATACTATGCAGCCATAAGAAAGAATGAAATAATGTCCTTTGCAGCTACACAGTTGCCACTGGAGGCCATTATTCTAAGAGAACCAATATAGAAACAGAAAACCAAATGCTGCATGTTCTCACTAATAAGTGGGAGCTAAACATCAGGTACTCATGGGCATAAAGATGGCAGTAATAGACACTGGGAACTACTAGAGGCAGGAGAGAGGAAGAGGGGATAGGGCTGGAAAACTACCTATGCTCACTACCTGGGTGACAGGTTCAATCATACCCCAAGCCTCAGCATCATGCAATATACCTTTGTGACAAATCTGCACATGTAACTGCTGATTGTAAAATAAAAGTTGAAAAATAAAGAACACAGGCTAAAAACCAACATGAAGATGATAACGCAGAAACAACACGTAATAACAAACCTTAAGAACTCTTCTATGAATGACAATAGTACACTCTTCTTCCTCTCCACCCAAGACAGAACAGAAAGAAAAAGGAATAGATTACATTACAAAATTAGCTTCAAAATAAAGAAAAATATCCTAGCAATTTAATTTTGTTTTTTGTTTGTTTGTTTGTTTTGTTTTGTTTTTGAGATGGAGTCTTGCACTGTTGCCTGGGCTGGAGTGCAATGGCACGATCTCGGCTCACTGCAACCTCTGCCTCCCAGGTTCAAGCAATTCTCCTGCCTCAGCCTCCTGAGTAGCTGGGATTACAGGTAACCACCACCACGCCCGGCTAATTTTTTGTATTTCTAGTAGAGACAGGGTTTCACTATGTTGGCCAGGCTGGTCTCGAACTCCTGACCTCATGAGGAAAGTCTTATTTATGAAATTAGTTGACTCATACTCTTTTTTTCTTTAAAATGGGTAATATCAGGAAACCTAAATAGAAATAAATAGCCAAACGACTTTTTAAAATTTTAATAGGCTGGCTTCCAAGCACAACTCATAAGTTGGGACTGCAGAATGGGAAAATGTAGAGAGCCTGGGAACTTGGTGGCATTGCTGAGGTGCCATTCTAATCCTAACTTGCCTGTCCCATGACTGCCCCTAATAAAGAACTTACGATTGGGCAGTGCAGCTCTGGGGCAAAGGTAGAAGAAAATAATTGGGTAAATCTATGCTGTGGGAGAAAACAGAACTCAAAAAGAGGAACATCAAGGTTAGAAAATGTGAAGGATGAATATCTGATAAGATTGAATAAAAGTATAATATCTTGGTAATGTCTAAATTCAGTGAAATGCTGGTCCAGTCTTCAGTAAGAGAGAAAGCCGAACATTTGACCCAGGTGCTATGCTATGAAGGGCACGAGGTTCTCTCTCAGAGCGACTACTTATACACTGAAGGCCACTGTCATGATGTCATGATGAACTGCACACAAACACATTTCCATCTAATGAGATACACTTTCATTCATTCACTGAGCTTTCTTTTCTAATTCTTTTTATTTTTTTTGAAAACCATGTAAAGATTTTTTTTTTTTTTTTGAGATGGAGTCTTGCTGTGTCGCCCAGGCTGGAGTGCAATGGCATGATCTCGGCTCACTGCAACCTCCACCTCCCAGGTTCAAGGGATTCTCCTGCCTCAGTCTCCCAAGTAACTGGGATTATAGGCACCCACCACCATGCCTGGCTAATTTTTGTATTTTTAATAGAGATGCGGTTTCACCATGTTGGCCAGGCTGGTCTCGAACTCCTGACCTCAAGTGATCCACCTGCCTCGGCCTCCCAAAGTGCTGGGGTTACAGGCGTGAGCCACCGTGCCCGGCCAAATTCAAGATATTTTTAAATGAAAAATCATCTATAAACATTCTGATCTAAAATAACTATTTTCATATTTTAAATTTCCTTTCCATACTTAATTTGTGTCATTATGACCATTGTGAACATAAAGCTTGCCTTCTACTTTTTTCTACTTATTATACTATAAACATATTTCTATGTTTATAATTATCACTTTAAATGCTGTCATCTGCAAGGCTTTAAGCTAGAAACTCGGGTTTATTCTGAATACTCAGCTGAACAATTGAAAGCATTTTTTTCTTTTTTTAAAGCTCTGAATCCCAGTAAAGAGATCTGTTGTAGGCATCTGGTGTTTTTGCCTGCTCAGCATTCATTTGCCCTTCTGCAGGGACCATAGTACAAGAATCACCTCCTTTTGGAACACCAACCTCCTCCTACCTAAGCCCATTTGGTTGAGGTAGGGTTGACCCTAGCCCAGGAGTTGGGTAGTGACTGGATTGGATGAACTGACTGCATGGGGAAAAAAAGCATGTGACCCTAGTCAGTCCAGTGAGAAACAATCTTTTGGAAGAAAAGTTCTGTATCTGCTGGATTTGAAGCTAGTGGAGTGTAGGCCTGAATTTACTAAGGGTTGCCACAGGCAAGTTTTTGTCTGGAATTCCAGTTAACATAGAAGAGTAGGTTTAGACAAGGGATATGGAAAAACAGAAGAAAAAAAGGCCAAGCTCTGTTTGAACTTTTTTGACTCACTGAATGCAGCTGTACCTGATTTTTCAAATATTTGAGCCAATAAATTCCCTTTAAGGTCTAAGCTAATTTGAGTTAGACTTCTATAACTTGGAACCAAAATAGTCTTGAATGATATTATATCTAAGAAACCAGACACGAAAACAATAATGAAGAGGCTATCTAAGCTTAAAGCATTTGATGTAGAGAACAAATAACAACTTCCTCTGTTCATGTATTTATTTCACCTTTCACCAAGAACTATAGTTTGGATATTCGTCCCCTCCAAAACTCATGTTGAAATTTGATCCCCAATGTTGGAGATAGGGCCTAACGGGAGGTGTTTGCATGATGGGGGCAGATTAGATGAATAGATGTGAATAGATGAATGCCCTCCCTGAAGTGGGAGAGAGTGAGTGAGTTCTCTGTTAGTTACCATGAGAACTGGTTGTTGAAAAGAGCCTGGCACCACCTCCTTCTCTCTCTTGCTTCCCTTGTGATCCCTGCACATGCTGGCTCCCCTTCACCTTCCACCATGAGTAAAGGCAGCCTGAGACCCTCACCAAAGGCAAATGCTGGTGCCATACTTCTTCTACAGTCTGCAGAACTGTGAGCCAAATAAACTTTTCTTTATAAATTGCCCAGCCTCAAGTATTCCTTTATAGCAACACTAAATGGAATAAGACACCCAGATGTAAATTAAATATGATAAATGGGGTCTAAAACTTGAAATTTATCAAACGCAGAGTTGTGTTATTATGAGGTTCATCGAGTGACTGAGTGAGCCTGCAGAGCTAGCTGGGTTGTTCCAGGGTTTGGCTGCAGAATCCAAATCCAACCCTTTTCTAGCTGCTGCTTTCTGCTCCCTGATAATCAGAGTTGTCCACTCTGCCTTATATAATGGGGGGACAGGGTAAGTGGCAGTGATTTGAGGGTTCTGCTCCTTAGTTGGAAACTTTTGTTGATCTGATCCAAGATGAATGGGTTAGAAGAATACTGGGGACTCAGAGACCTGCCCAAGGACTCTCTTCCCTGACCCAGGCCTCTCCTCCCCTCCCTCACTTTCTCCTTTACTCGAAAAGAATTTTAGTTTTGAACAGGACTGGACAGAGGAATATACCCAATAAGCTCTATCTCAGGGTTTTTCTGCTGTTGAGTTCGTTATCTCTTATCCTGTTGCAGACATATTAAAAATATGTATATGTATGTGTGTACATATATATGTATGTATGCATGTATGTGTGACTGTGTGTATGATTTAATTTAGTTCTAAGTTGATATAAGGCAAGTCCTATTCATATGGCCATTTTATAGATGAGAAAATTATTGAATATCAATAGAAATGACCCTGGATGCTCCACTTTGAGCCCCTCATTTTACACATGAGGACTGGGAGCCATAAGTGGTCACAGCTGGTCCAAAAACATCCAGCAAGGTGGTAACAAGCTCAGGGATTGAGCTCAGTCCCGGGACTCAGTTCTTCTTTCCTTCCCTTATGCTCACTGTGGTCTTTGTTTTTCTGGCTCATAGCACTTAAGAACAGATATAGAAATTGGGGGAAATTAATATTTGACAATGAAAAATAGAGATAGAATGCCAAACTTCAAAAACAGTGAGGAGGGAATAAGAAATTGGGGGAACAGGCTATTTTGGAGTTCGGTAAAAACAGGAGAGAGAAGATCCATACAGAGCCTTCCTTGGAAAGGAGAGGAAACAGAGCTCATGTTCTTAGTTTTAACTGCCATATTTATAATCTCCCCTTCCAGGTTCAAAAATAACCTTGATGCAGAAAATAAACATGAAAAAAAACCTCAAAAATGGTTAAGAAATGAAATTTTTACCATTGAAAGAAATGAGAATAAATGTCAAAAGAGGTAGTATTTTCCTGATTATTAAATAACTTCTAGCAAGACAGTCGGGAATAGGTAAGTGCAAGCAGTGGACTTACGATTGCGTAGAAATCAGGGATTGTGAGATGAAGGTGATTTCGAAAATCAAAATAACAGAGATAGTGGGTAATTTACTCACCCAATTAAGGCTCAAGTTAAGCTCAAGTCAGTGAAGCTAGTACTTGAATGATGCCTACGGTGAGTGACTGGGGTCAATCTGTGTGCTCTCCTACTCCATCCCATCGTAAGGAAACACATTAAAAGAAAGAAATGGCCAGTTTCTCATCTTTCTTAATGCATCACACAGATCAGATCCAAGCACAAATCTCTCTTAAAGAGCTTGGATAAGCACCACAGGGTGCCGAGTAAAACAGACACAAAGAACCCCAAGGTGGCTTATTTAACTCACTAATTGTTAACTGGTGGGAGGTGGGTGATGGCAGAGAGCAGGAATGGGCCCGCCTTCTGCATGAATGAATTCAGCACATGGAATTCATGTTCATATTTACATTTATAGCTTACAGAATTTCTATGTCATTGACCCCAAGCTGATAAACATAATTACAAAGTTCATTTTAATTTCACAGACTTGGCCAATCTCATCAGTCTCCCCATTAGGTTTTCATATTAAAAGAAAGAGGAGAAAAATGAGAAAGCATATGTTTATAGCCAAGAATAAATATAACAATAATAAAGGAAATAAAAAAGGAAAACGAATCTTGGCACAGTTACTTAAATTTTTCCACCTTTCTCATATGGATGGTTTCCAAGTTCTACCATTTCAAAGAAAACACTTCATCGAAGAACATGTAATTGCATGTTGTTTCCATTCTTTAAATGGGGGAAATGAAGGCTTTTCACATACACATCATCAGCTGTGCCCCAGGAAACCTTCCATTCTTTCCAAATTAGTTTTTGTATCATTAAACCAATCAGCATTAGGTGCTTAGGATTATTTTCTGGAATAAACCCTGAATGATTACCTATATCGTGTATGTAATAAAATCAAATAATGACATCATTATTAGCACATGAGCACTGACCCTAAGTGACCAGGACCAAAAGAAATCAGGGCAGTCCTAATAAGAATCAGGCAGGATGCCTAATGAAAATCAAACAGCAAGCCTAATAAGAAACAATGTATTTTGCCTCTCTTTCAAATTCACTTTTGATTTGCTTTTCATGAGAATCCCTGTTTGAAGTGGAGCTCCCGCAGGCTAGAATTCTCAGGGCTAACTTTGAGATGAGTAACTCCCAGGTGGTTCTCTGGGCCATTTGATCTAGGACAAGAACCACTCACTCATGCAGCAAGTATTCGTTGGGCATTTACCATAACCGTAGGTTTCATCGTGGCTGTTTTTCATCCAACAAACATTTATTGAGCGCCTAGTACAAGCAAGGGAGGGTGCTAGGCTCAGAAGCAGAAAGAATAAGAGTTGTCATAGACGTTACTTACAACATATTCATTGTATGCCAGGCACAAATACATATTCATTACTGATTAATAATTTAATATTCCCAGCAGCTCCATGAGGAAGTGTATGCTTTATCCCATTTTACAAGTATAGAAAATAAGGTTCATACAGATTAACAGAGTTACCTGAGGTCATACTGCTAGGGAGGGGAGAGGGTGGAGGGAAAAATTCGATCTGTCACCATCTCAGGCAGTACCTTAGATTCAGCTTGAATCATTTGTGATTGCTGATATTCCACCTTTTTTTGACCTACAGATGACAATTATATTCCCTCTCACCCAGAACAACTCAGGGTATGGTAAGGAAGATAGAAACATAAACAAAGCACCACAATAAAGGATGGCTTGCAGTCTGATGATCATCCATATCACCATATGCATGCACCCAGCCCCCTCCACTATCCTGTGGCCTTATCTGCAAGCCCAAACCTCTTCACTTCCTGTCCCCACCTAAAATCCATGATAAGAGAGCACATAATGCGCTCACCTGTGCTTGTCTTTATCTTACTCTAAGACTTCAACCACCCTTGCCATAACTCTCATAGGCTAGGTACAGAAAAGCTACAGATTTGCCCTACCCAAGAAGGAGATGCAAATGTCCCAGACAGAAAGGACAAGGTGTGTGTCAAAGGAGACCAAGACTAAGCACATGGAGGATACCAAATAGAATTTTTCCAATATTATTTTATACAGAATGTTACAAGTTTGATCATATGATCAGCCTCAAGGTTCATGCCATTAAAAGTAATGGCAAAAACCGCAATTGCTTTTGCACCAACCTAACTAAAAACGCATGAACCCTAAGGGAAAATCAGAAACTTATTTCTCTGTGGATGATTCCCTATATATGTTACACATGTGAAAATCGATAGGATTGGTTAATTAACATAATTATTGCAGGGACTTCATCTTTTGCTTCCAAGACTATCAGCCCCTTGAAAGCAAGGGCCACACTTTTTAATTCTGAATTTTTCACACATTAATTGCACATACTGAAAGTTGCTTGGTTGGTTTATTTGAGTCTCTAATAGTATTTGTAACTACTGGAGAGATAAACCAGGTAAGTGTGTCTGTAGCCTTGATGTTTACAATCACAAAAGGGCTGAGTTGCAGGAAACAATGTTTTATCAGTCAACCATTAAAAATATTCCACACGGTATTAGACCTATGCAGAGGCACAACTGACCAACATGAAATACTTCATCTCTTTGGACAACATATCCCGTAAATTATGAAAAGAAAATGGTATTTTATGAGAGCCAGGCAACCTCATTTTCTAGGCAGCACATTTCATTCGTATTACAGTTATTAATAGGTCACTTACAGGATTCATAACTGGTGCCACTGAGTGAAGGTACCCGTACATGAACAATCACCGTGGTGAAGAGTAGTATATCTCAGTTCTTTCCAGAGCAGTAACTTTATCAAAACTATCACAGATGTCCTTTGAACTCCACTCTGACATTTGCTAATTGGATTTTAGGTTGTGTTCACCAGAGTTCCTATAAGACTTTTTTTAACTTTAAAACATTCAAAATCTCCTTTTCAACTAATGAATTTTGCCTACCGACATTAGCATTTCCTCCATGGACTATTGCATGTAAAAGTGCCTGGTGGTGCTTTTGTAACTCTCACATCAGCTAGTCTCTTGCATGAGCAAACATATTCAATATTTTTAAAATTAGAAGTTGAAGAATACACAGGATGAGATGTCACTATAAAGTGAGCTAGGACAGATAATTAAGGATTAAAATCTAAACCATTACCTCTCATGCAAGGTAGAGCAAGAAGCATGGATGTCTCATCTCCTTAGAGAAATACAGATACAATGTATCAGATAAGGTATTCTGTAGTTTTCATTACAAAGTTAATATTTATTTTACAGCATTGAGTTTATCTTACCAACATATCTCATTCAGAAATAGAAGAATTTCTTGATTTACCACATTAAAGTAAATATTGCTGTGAGATACGTGTTAAATTTTTAATAAAAACCACCCTATCTTTGTTGGATCAAAGAAAGCTGCTTCAGCTGAGATACAAACAAAACCAAATAAAAATACATAATTTCAAATACTGAGCATCACTACACATGTTGACCAGCCTGCCCATGACAATTGCAGTTTTATGTGGCTGAGCATTTTAGAGCTTCAACTAAGTTTATTATAAGTCATAATCTCAGAGCTAAAATTTCCAATTACCTGTACCTATAATGCTGACCCACGGGACAGCATTTCAGAACTGCATGTTCCTCGTGCCTGAACCATGCTCCCAAAAAGGTACAAAAGTGAAATTCAATTTAATTAGATTTACAAACATCATCCTTTGCCTGTGTGGGTATATTTGTAGTACAGAAGATTTATTAGCATGGTGTGTTTTCTCTCTACAGGATAGAGTTAGATGTAAAAACTTAGTTTGTTTTCACTGATCCTATATTCCTTAAGTTAGCAATAAAAATTCTATTACTGAAAAGCAAAAATAACTGATATAGTGATCCTGATTCTTCTCTTTGTATCAAGAAGAATGAGAAGTCAGCAAACCCAGGAAAGGCAGTTCTCCCCCTCTCCACCTCTTCACGAAGTGGTTCTCCAGCAGCCTGTAGTTAAGTCTCATGGAATCTCTTTCTCATCCTGAAATATGGGTAGGGGGTAGAGCACATGACAAAATGATCACAGAAAAGAAGTTTGCTTCAAATCTTCAGGTTTAGAGGAATAAAGTCAAATCTTAAAAATTATAGCATATAAATCAAATAAGTATTTAGGGACAATATAACACCTTGGCATGGCCTCCTCTGTACTGCTGTCTGCAGTAGAAAAGCACCATGACCTAAAACTACGCACTTTGCCTCCAGACTACCATGCATTTGCACCTCAGCTCTGTCATTCATTAGCTGTGTGACCTCGAGGAAGTTTTATAACCTCTCTGTGTCAGGATTTTCTCATCTATAAAATGGAGATAATAATCATATCTATCTCCAAGGGTTGATATAGTAATTAAATAAGTTAATATTTGGTAAGCTCCTAGAAAGAGTCTGGCACATAATAAATGACACTGTATAAGTTTTATTAAATAAAGTAAAATATTGGTTCTGCTGGCTCTCTTTATTCATACGATCAGAGAAATTCAAATATTGCCTCTTTCTCTAACTCCATGATTTTTCTCTCCCTTTGTCCAACTCATTAGCCTTTTAATCATAAGCAGAGATATTTTTTCTCTTAATTAAAAGAAAAGCTAACATTTTGTAAACAATCCATATGTGCCAGGCAATTATCTGTTAATTATCTCATTCAGTCCTCATAAAATCCAGTGAAGTGAACACTGTAATTATCCCCATTTGACAGATGAAGAAATGAAGGCATTGAAAAATTAGGTAAATTGTGTATGATAACATATTTATTATGGAGCAGAACCAGGATTTGAACCCAGGCAGTGCTGAAATTTGTTTCATAGAAAGAATATATGCCACAGTACAAAAATATTCCCTAATGAATTTATGTTTTAAAGAATTATAAAAAATGTTTTAAAAATATCCCTTCTACACCACTCAAGCTCACTGTATATCAGCTAACACCCAGACATCCTGCAAATCCATGAGAATGAATGATTGTTGTGTTAAAACCACTGGATTTGGGGGTAGCTTCTTTTACAATATGCTTATAGCAACAGTTCACAAATACAGGATTTTTTTTTTTTTTTTGAGACGGAGTCTCGCTCTGTTGCCCAGGCTGGAGTGCAGTGGCGTGATCTCGGCTCACTGCAACCTCCGCCTCCCAGGTTCAAGCAATTCTCCAGCCTCAGCCTCCTGAGTAGCCGGGATTATAGATGCACGCCGCCATGCCTGGTTAATTTTTTGTATTTTAGTAGAGATGGGGTTTCACCGTGTTGCCTAAGCTTGTCTCAAACTCCTGAGCTCAGGTAATCCTCCCTCCTCGGCCTCCCAAAGTGCTAGGATTACAGGCATGTAATACTTTTGTATACTTTTGATAAATGAAACCAAAACCAAATTTTAAAATGTCTTTAAACAATGAAACAAAGAAATATTGAATGCCTACATAATTTTGTTAGCGAGAGAGAGAGAGAGTTTAGGCTGACTGCAACATAAAGCTTTTCCTTTAAAAAAAAATCCTTTCCTCTTTAATGTCTAGTTCCATATTTCAGTTAACACACTTTTGTAATCAACAACAAAGTAAAACTGCATATCTTATGTAAGATCCAGGATTCCATGAAGTCAAAGAAGGTGCTTTGATAAAACTCTTCATACTGTATGCAAAGACAGTAACCAAAACAAAGTTTAAAAAGTCAACAATTAGAGAGGAGAAACATCAATAAGTATGATGACACAAGTGTTTCCAAAGACATGCATTCAAATGTCAAAGGCTTAAGGGATACTCTTGCAAAAACTGATAAAACTCTTGAGTAATTTTACAAAGATGACTTTTTTTAGGATTGCACTATGCAAATAAACCAATATAGCAACTCCTCCTCCAGGGGGCAGAGCTGAGCTAGCAAAGCACAAGCTGAATTCTGTCCAAAACAAGGAAAAAATTTGATTCATCTTTTGATATTTAGTTGAAAATAAAATTTAAATTTGGCTGAATATAAGAACAATTGTGTATATTTTTATAATTCTTAATTTTCTTTTTTAAGATAAAGCCTCACTCAAGCCATTTTTTCCTAATCTGACTTTTGCCAGGATTTTTTTTTTTTTTTCAGGCGGGAGTGTGATGGTGTGATCTCAGCTCACGGTAGCCTCAAACTCCTGACCTCAAGTGATCCTCCCACCTCAGCCTCTCTAGTAGCTAGGACTTTAGGTGCACGCCACGACACTTGGCTAATTTTTTTTTTTTTTGGTAGAGATGGGGGGTCTTGCTATGTTGCCCAGGCTGGTCTCAAACTCCTGGGCTCAAGCAATCTGCCCACCTTGGCCTTCCAAAGTGTTGCCCTTAGAGACATGAGCCACTGTGCTTGGTTAACCAGCGTTTTTAAGTGGATTAACTTTCAGAAGACTTTTTCTCTCCGCTATCAATCATCCTCAGATAATGAGGTAAGGAGAACTTCCTCTCCTATATTTCTTTGAGAGCTTACAATAAGTAAGCCCATCTAAGTCATAAAAAGATTATAACAGGAGTAATTCTGCTATCTGGTGGCAAAACAGATAAACAACAAGAGCAATGAGGGTTTGGGTACCAAAGAAGGGGTCTAAACCTTTATTAAATTTCTTTTAAATGACACAGTTTCTGATCTCAGCTAAAAAGAACTTAAATTTTGTCAAAGAATTATTAACATGAGGGATAAAGGAAAGAAACTGAAAGAGTAGAATATTATTAAATACTGTGTGCTATGCACTCTGGAAACCTTGCATTCCATTTAAGAGTAAATTTAAACCATTAAGACCTTCCTTCACCAATCAAGAACTCTTCAAACCAATTCAATTGCCACAAAGATAAACTGATCAATTTTCCATTGTTATATAAATATTGCCTCTGACTTAGAATCATACAAAATGAATTTAAGAGCAGGAAGAGATCCTAAACATCATCTAGCCTGACATCCTCAGTTTCCAGATGACAAGACAGAATCCAGAGTTAAGTGACTTGTCTAAGACCATACAACTTGTCAGAGTCAATGTAGGGTCTAGAATCTACGTCTCTCAACCAAAGGCCAACAGTATTCTTCCCTTTCTCTATGCTGAAAAATAGTACTATCATTACCAAAGAGAATTTCAACCGAAGCCCATTTCACCTCACGTGTTCTCAATGAGCCTATTTCTTCCATTTGAAAAGGGGTGGAACAGATATGTCAATGGTAAGTTTCATATTGTTTTCCATACTTAAACAGAAGAGTGCCTTAAACCCACAAAGCAGGGCTGCAGGGAAAGCAACCTGTGGATTTCATCCCCCTCTTGCTGCCACAGCCAGCACTCTGGTGCTGAACACAGCCTACACAATGGTTCTCAAAATGTGATCCCTGGACCAGCATCATTAACATCACTGAGAATGTGTTAGAAATGCACATTCTTGGGCCCTATCTCTGAACTACTGGATGAGAAACTCTGAGAGTGGGACCCCTAACAATGTGTGTTTTAACAAGCCCTTTGGGTAATTCTGATGCATTAAAACTTGAGAACTACTAGTGTATACAACCAATATAGTGGCTACCTAAATAGAGTCTGATGGTGTTCCACCTGAGAGGTGGTGGCTGTGATATAGAAGTGCCAGCTTGCTTGGCAAGTGTATTTTGTTACCTAAATTTTGAAGCACTTGCACAAAACTTTCCTGACAGCAGTTGTTTCGATTTGCTAGTGGGAGCCTATTCCTGCCTTTATTCAAGATTTGGGGGATTTTTGTTTTGTTTTGCTTTATTCTCCACAGATAATGTGTCTTCCTATCAATGCAGAAATAGATGATCAGAAGGGAGGAGAAATGTCCTAGCTCAGAGACCAGTACAAAAGACATCTCTATCGCCTTCTCTTTCTCTCCTTTTTCTACCTCCTCCACCTGTAGTTCCATCTCTGCCTGCTGAGCCATGACCATCTCTTCAACCACAATTGACTCTTCTGTCCCCATTAAATGCTGCTTATGTGGCCCCTGTCCCTTCAGCTCCCATGACTGCCACCTCTGCCCCTTTTCACTTCACTTTTTCACTGCCGTAACATACACATTTTGGCTGCTAATTTGCCTACACAGTCACTTAGCTTCAGAAGATGAAGTAATCTCATTACCTACAGGAGACTTAAGCCTAGTCAGGTCCATCTATTACAGATTAGAAGACACCCAGTTTTGGGAAACTTAAACAAATTATTTAGTATTATTCAGCTCTTCCAATTAGATATGTAAGATTATTTTTTTTTCTCTTATGTAGATGTTTTACTTGAATCCAGCACTTTAGCCCCTCAGTAGCATGTTAAAGCTTGGTTTTGTCCTTATATAGGTATTCTTCCTAGCTTAGATTCATCAAAAAATTTTTCTAAGCCTGCCTTTTATATTTTCAACCAGGATTTGTTAAGAATAATCAGAAGCCTAAAGTACTTAACCCACCTGAGGTGACCCTTTTTGAGGCCGAGGCCGGCGGATCACCTGAGGCCAGGAGTTTGAGAACAGCCTGACCAACAGCCCGTCTCTACTAAAAACACAAAAATTAGCTGGGCGTGGTGGCAAGCACCTGTAATCCCAGCTACTTGGGGGACTGAGGCAGAAGAATCGCTTGAACCCGGGACGTGGAGGTTGCAGTGAGCTGAGATCGCTGCACTCCAGCCTGGGCAACAGAAAAAAGTAAAATAACATGTCAGATACCAGTAAGCACTAAGGAGAAAATGAAGCAGGGAAGGAGAATACAGAGTGATCTGGAAGATTACAATTTTAAATAGGCTGGTCAAGAAAGGTCATTAAGAGGGGTCATTAAGATATTTTAATATCTTTGGAGGTGCTCATGTGTTTTGCTAAAACGTCAAGCATTTGTTTGACAGCACTAACCTCTTAGGTAGTTTTTGTTGAGGATTACTAAAAACTATTTGTTTAACCATACATTCTGGAATTTTCTAGAATTTAATATCAAACTTATCGGCTTGTACTTTCCTGAATCTGCCCTTTATTTTCTCAGCATCATTGGTAATATCAGAGATTCCAGTAAGAAAACACAACTACTGGCGTATAAAAACAGATAGAAAATGTAGTGTCACTTCAGAACTATTTGTTTCCCAACGCAGAAAAATACCATGGAAGTTACCATTTAGAAAACATGTTTTGCCCTTCTATGCCCTTATCTACTGAAAGAAAAAATATCAGTTTATTATTATTATTATAGCCAGCTTTACAATCTACTAAAAACTCAGCAATAAACTGTGAAATGGCCACATGGATAGAAGAGAAAAATTGTGGGAGGAAAACAGGCTGAACCTTTATAACATCCTTTACAGAGAGCTGTATTCACCTTTTTGTCCCAGCCCCAACTAGTAAAGGCATAATTTATTTATCTGGAGCACCTCAAGTCAGATATAGTGTCTGCATTGTCTGGGAGATATCTTTTTATGCCGTTTTATGGCTTGGTTCACACAGGAACAATGAGTTCAAGTAATCTGGCCAAGGTCATATGCTGAGAGTTTCTGGTTTTGTCTATTTTAAAACAGGAGAACTTAATGGTTTCTTCTTTTTATTGTACTCACCAGAATCCATCGTCTTTCTCTTTACTTCTCTGCCCAATTTTACAGAAAAAAAAAAAAAAAAGTCTTGAAATCTTTAACTGCTTTAACTGTTTTGGTCATTTGGCAGTAACACAAATTGCTTGACATCTAATATCATTTAGTCACTATAAAATGTTTACAAAAATGAGGCATCACTGTTTCCAAAAAAAAGTGGGGGCGGGGGGAATGCTGTGGGGATGCTTGGTAAAACCAAAAAAAATAAAATAAAATAAAAACTTCCTGCAGAATAAACAATATCTTTGAGTCAGATTTCCCAGGGATTTACACAAAATTTGATGACGTAGCTTTGTTTGGAGAAGATTTCTAGTGATGAGCCAAAAAACTTCAAACTGCACTGGCTTCTGTGCAATAGAAAATCTTATTTTTTGCTTTCTTTCTATTTAACAGTTTTTCAAAATGATTGCTTCTGATCCTAATTGTCTAATTGTCTTACTACACTAAATTAGAACCTTACTTCTAGAGTTCTTTCTCCAGTCCAAAATTCTCTCCTTTATTTTTTCCTGGTTTTTTAGAACTAGTTTTGGATTCAAATCCTGTCTTCTCTAGTTATGTGCTGGGTGCCGTGTGTTATTTGAGCCAGTTATTTACCTCTCTGAAACTTACTTTCTGCTAAAATAGCCACAAACAGTACAAAAACTCTTTGGATGGTTATTTTGAGAATCAGATAATAAATATGATATTACTGACAGTAATTGTTAAATCAATGTTAGTTTCTTTCTCACCAAAAATTTGCCTCGTTTGCTTAAAACAATGTTTCTTGTTACAAAAGTATTATGAGATAATTGTCAGAAATCTACAAAATAAAAATAAGTAAAATGAATAAAATTTAAATTATTCATACTCCTAATAACCAAAGATAATCAGGTTAACAGATTGGGTATATCTTTCCAATCTTTTCTTCTACAGGTACATATAGTACTTACTTTCTTATTATCACTATGTTAAGTCATTATTAAAGTATAACAGGCATACAAAAAGTGAATAAAGCAATGACTTTTCACAGTGAACACACCCAATATCACTAGTTTTTTATGTGCTTTTGGACTTAATGCATGGGGACCATGACGGTGTAGTAAAGGGTTGGAGCCAGGCTCTGAAGCCATACTGCCTGAGGTTGATTACTGCCCAGCAATTTCCTAGTGATGTGACCTAGGATACATGATTTAACTGTTCTAGGTCTCTGTTACCTCATCTGTTGAATAATCATCGTTTTGCCCATTATGAAGATTAAATGAGTTAATGTAAATAATTTCCTTAAAATAATGTGAGACATATAGCACACATCCAATAAGGAGAGTAATTATTAATATTGTGCAATATCTGGAGAACTTTTTCTCTCACAATAATTAAACTTTCCCTCATGTGCATGAGAGTCATTTTTTTTCTTTAGGAATTTGGTTAGCTCCCTAAATATCTTCTCTGCTTTCCTCATCTGCAATTAGCTAAATGGAAAGCAATCGTGATCTCACGATAAGCCTCGTGTTTAGATTTGAGATCAGACGCCCTCACCCAGTACCAAGACTGCAAAGCAGCCCCAAATACACCCTAACCCATCTTTCCAAGCATAAATCCTTTTGCTCCCTTCTATAAGCACTCCTAAATCAAGCTGCTCACTTACCTATAAAGACATCTTGTTCTTTTCCATCTCCGGCTTTTGGGACTTGCATCTCCCTGCTTCCTGGAAATGCCTTTTTCTATCACGCTTTCCAAACTCCCCACATCCCTTTAGGTAGAGCTTCCTCTTGCCTCTGAATTTAGTATTGCCCCCAGTTGGCAATCACCATGCACTGCTATATTAATATCGTAGCAGTTCACACGTGTATTTGGCACTTACAAAACACCTTCACATACAGTGTCTCTTTTGATCTGCCCAACAATCTGATGGGATAAATAAAGCTGTGATTATTATCCTCATTTAGCATCAAGGAAATGGACTCTTTGTCATGAAAACACATCCAGTCCCCGCCTAGAATGAAAGTTCCTCCAGACTGAAGACATTATGTTTCTCTTCGTTTTCTTGACCACAAGACATATTTACTCAGGAATTGATGATCTGCTACTCAAGTAATTGTTATCAATACAAATAGCAAATTTTTCATGCCTCCTACGTATCTCTGGGCTAAACAGAGATGGTTATCATTTATTTATTTAACAAGATGTTAAATGTCTACTATGTGCCAAGCACTGCATTCCGTCTGTGTGTGCTAGGGGCTTGTTTGTGTGCCTGTCTTCAGGTTATGTGAAAGAGTACTGGATTACACGCTAAAAGAACCAAATTCAACTACTGCCTCTCTGACATACATGCAGACTTCCCTTGTTCATTTCTGGACCTCAATTTCCTCATCTACAATATGAAGATAATAATCTCCGATCTGACTACATTGCAAGATTATTATGAAGATTAAATAAGGTATGCAAGTGCTTTATGCACTTTATAAAATATAATAGTATCAATGTTATGCATTTGTTGTGACATGGTTCTTCCTCTGTGGCCCAAAAATCCAGTTGAGATGACAAGACATGTACATAAGAAGACAAGTTACAACATAAAATGGCCTGTGCAAATGTTTAATAACTTAGAGTGGTGGAAGGTGTAAATATACAACAACTTAGAAAATGATAAGGTAACACTGTGCCTTTAAATTTGGAAGATTAAAACATTTTTCCAAATCTTAGTTTGTCCTCCATTTTATTAATGTTTAAATCATGAAAATATTAATTCTTCTTGTGGGAATTAACTGTCAACCAGAAATAAGATTATCTATTTGGATTTTTTAAATGTTTCTAATACCCTGTATTACTGTGGCAGTACTTCACCCAGGCTCATTTCATTCTTCTACACCTATTTCAATGGAATTGCAAGAGTTATTGCCTCCCTGGACTTCCGAGGTGGAAAGAATAGGAGAAAATGTAAGGAAGCTGCTCTTTGATCTCCGTGTACATCAATTACAGGTAATAAATCCCCCAGCAGTTGAAGCTAAGACAGAATCTCAAAAGCACATGGACTTTTCCTATTAGAAAATATAAACCAAATAGTGACTATTTGTTGTTTAGATTTATTTTGTGAGTAATGTAACTGGAAAAACAACCCAGCATTGAAGGATGTATCATTTTTAATCTCAGCACTTTTAGCTACTGCCAACACCAGATAGAGTATCTTATTGCAATAATTCAAGGATTTCTCTATTAGTTTCTCTAAGCCCTTAAAGCAAATGAAGCTCTTATGATATAAAACACCTTCTTTCTCTATTTTTTTTTTCTCGGCTCTCAAGCCTAAATGCATTTCAGGGTAGAATTTTAAATGAACTAGATAAATGAAATTCTATCTAACTGTATTAATTTTTGACACTCTTTATGATTCTTTTAAAAAGAACATAGAAACGAATTGCAGCTCAGGCTGCTGTACAGTCATGATGAATAGCATGCTACGAATAATATTTTTTTCAAACTTTTGAAAGAGCAATGTAGATTTTTAATCTCTTAGGTGGGTTTACAAACACCCTATGTCGATAACCAAAAAGGAGCTGTGAATGAGGTTTCTTAAACAAAGAAAAGCGTTCGTCTATTAAAGGAAGCATTTTCATACTTTTTCTCCCTATTGTTTAACCTTTTGTTCCCATCACAAATATCTACACGTAGTTTTATCTCTGACCTTGAGGGACTGTGTAGTTTTATCGAGGCTTCCTTTTAGATCATAGATGACCTTCAGCTGGTATCATTGAGCTCTGACCTGCCTCAGTGATCTGCTCACACAAAATACATATGCTGAGCAGTGCTGGTGTGTGCAGTAGGGGTAAGTGAATTATTTACAAAAATTTGAGTTGACACCTTTTATCAAATGTGGAAAGATGAAGACAAAACAGCTGCTATTGCTGTCGTAAGCAATCTGCTGGTGATTGAATAAAAGTGTCAAGAAAATGGCTGCTTGATGGCCTTTTGTTCTCCCTCATCCAGCTTGATGTTAGTTTGAGCTGTCAGTTAGGAATCACGGCAGTGTGATTTATCAATAGACTGAGTGACCTTCTATTTTAGCTTGTGATAGAACTAGAAGACAGCACCCTCTACTGAGAATACACAGCACTTCCTCTTAGTGTGCCATTAGTCCGAGTGATTGGTTTGCATTTGCTAGAAGCAACTTATCCTTACGATAATTATGGCTTTTAAGTTTTTGTCCTGTTTCACTTGCCTCCACACGTTTGTTAAAAATTAGTAAAATCCAAAAAAACTTCAAGCATATTTCCATACCTTCCAGCAAACTAATGTAGAAAATCAGTATTTGAGATAAAATGCTTCCTCCTTGCTAATTAAACTGCAGAATAAGGAAACATTATCTTTGATAGCAAACTGAATCTTTAAACAGTGTTTGGATTATATTGATATTAATAACCCATTTGCATTAACTCAAATTGTTTTATAGTCTCTATATAAAGAAGGATTTAGACTTATTTTTCTGCCATAATATTGTGGACTCCTCAGGGAAAGATATTATTACCAATCAGAGCTTTGTGGATCCTTGAGTGATATGAAATCATAGTGGACCAAAACCTTACAAATGGTCATTTCTTCTGCCATCATGTAGAGTACCATTATGCATTTTTAAAGTAGGCTTTTTTGTTTAATAGATATTTATTTGATCCCAACCTCAAGTAAGGTGAAAGTAAATTATGAGAAAAAGAATATTATAGCAGCTATTGAAAAGGAAGTATTGAACATATTTAAATGAATTAAAATAGCCTTGTCTGATTTCCAATAGCACATAATCTTTTAACGTTCAGATCTAATTTGCTACAGTGTGTAGCAAATTTTAGTTCTTTTAAAAACTGTTTATATATTTATATATATGCTATTTCAAATGCAGTTTTTTTAGCATTTCATAGTAACTTTTTATTTTAACTTCTCATCTTATATTTTTAAATTAAATGTGAAAATCGCTGTTAGTATTATTTTGTTGGCTGTATAACACACTTAACTACTTAAAGATACAATATGGGACCATGTCTTTCTCCAGTCTGTCTGAGATGTAGTTTACATTGCACTACAGATTAAAGCACACCAGGTTAGGAGTATATAAAAATACATACTTAACTAGTTCGCAAAATTTTCACTTTGTATTCAATGCCTTTCCTTCCCCTGATTCAATTCAGACCATTAGGTATTTACCTCATTCTCACTTAAATCCACAGAAGCACCACAAACAGATCCAAACTTAGGGTTCAGACCTCAATTCCTTGCCTGAGCTTTGACTTTTTCTTTTCCACCCTGATGTACATTCACACTGTGACTTGTTCATAGAAGCTCTGCAGCAAAGTTGAATAATATGTAAATTTTATGTTGTAATGAATTAGGTCCTAAGATCTTTAAAGGTCAGACACCTGGTATAATACATCACATTCTTTAATATCAACTACAAAATAACTGTAATAAATTTTTCCAACACCACATCCTCACACACTGTTACCCACAAGGAAGCACCAAAGGAAATGTGTCATTTGTCAAAACATGCAGAAAAACTGGCATGTGTACAAGTCACTTTAAAAGTAATGCTCAGGTTAGAAATAGCTTTCCAAATGACTGTTTTGTGGTTAAACAAAGAAAAACACATTAATACTTAACGAAAATTATCTCCTGATATGCAAAAAGAAAAATAAATAACAATCTGAGATATATGATAAAATGGTTTTAATTACTTACAGAATAACGTATAATTCACAGGCAAAGAGCCTTATTTGATTATCCTTAAGGAAAAATTGAACAGGCATGGAAATTTAAGCATGGATGGGTGAGTGAGCTATTATGAAAATGATATAGCTATCTGAGTTATAGAAATTTGATAGCTGCTATTAAAATAAAAATATTTATTTCTTTTATAATGCTATTTGCAAGCTTTAATTACAAGTCTCTATTATAAGAACACATCTATTATCAAGAGAAGGAAAAAAGATTTACCTGCAAATAAAGCAGACTTTGGGGATTAAAAACAATACAAACTCATGTCACTTCATGTACTCATTCTCATCCACACCGTGTCTGTATTCTCCAGTAGTGTATTTTGTTAACAAGATACAAGTGAAATGGGTGTGTATGCAGAAATGTCCCACTAGGCTTTCTAGAGTGGATCCAGAGAGGTCTCTGATATGTTATTTTTAATGTTATTGAAGGTATGTCCTTAAAATACACATTGTAAGTGGTTATTTTACATATACCCTCTGGTTTGGCAATAAGTTTTTAGATAGGGATTAAAACTGTATTTGAGAAACCACTGAATATATTTATCAATTTAAATAATATGTGTGCTTTAAACTTAAATACGCTTAGGGAAAGACCGTGACCACTTTAACAACCAGTTTCATTTTTTCCATTATATTCGATAATGGTTTTGTAAGCATGTACACATGGTATCAGTCAATAGTCACAAAATGAAGTGGAAATGTTGTCAAGATCATTAACAGGCACCCTGTAAGTGAAAAAAAAAAAAAATTGAAACCAGCATAGTTTTAGTATTTGAAAGTTCTGGAAAATTGCCAAAATCCCACCCTTTTTAGTGCATATACATAAAGTTAGCCAAAATATTCATAACCTTTATTGCCAAATCTAAAATGGACTTTCTGAGCTGGGGCAAATGTGTTGGCATGAACTCCCCCAACAAACAGCTGAACACCTGTTTTCTTGCTCCAAACAAACCCAGTGTAAAGCTCATTAGACAAACTGAAGGAAGTAAAGAGATCAAGAGTGAACCTTTCCGTGTTTTAATTAATTTGTTCAAAATGGGCAAAGAACAAATGAGCAATTTAAGGAAAAGAAACATATAGTAATCACAGGAAGGCAATTTAAAGTACATTGACCCCCCAAAAATGTTTTAGACCATAACATATAATGCTCATGAAGCTGTAATAAGAGGGATGTGCTCATACTCCACTGGTAGAAGTGTACATTTCTTTGCCTTTCTGGAAAATGATTTAGTAGTAGGTATCTGCTAGGCAATTTGTCAGTAAGGCCCATTCATTCTTTCATTCAACAAAGGATTATTGAGTGCTTGATTTGTGCCTGACAGTGAAGAAAACAGGCAAAAACTCCTGCCCTCGTGGAGCTGATATTCTGATGAGGAGACGCAGACAATTAACAGGCAAATAATTAAATAGCCAGCATGCCAGATGTTGGCAAGAGGTATAGAAAAATTATTTGTATTTGCAGGGGAGGTGGCATAGGTGTCTGGCTACTTCAAATAGAATGATTAAGGGTAGAGTCAACTGAAAAGGTGTAATCTGAGCAAAGACTAGAAAGAAGTGAAGGTTATTGAGGGGAGGAGCCCCAGCTATGGTTGATCTCAGAACCCTACCTAGACCATACTCTACGCGATCAGCTGGACTTACTGCTAGTCAGTATTGTCAGGGGGACCCCCTGCCAGCATGCTTTCTGCTCTGATGACCATATGACAGATCTGCTACCTTAAATGTCCCTCTACTAGGGAACCCAATCCCACCTCAGTGGGGCAGGCATCCTGCCCCTAGGATGTCCAACCCTTGATGAGCAATCCCCAGTGCTGACAGGTAGCCAGGCCACAGCGCTGGGGCAGACAGCAGGACATGGCTAGCCATTTGTAAGCCTCTGGGCAGAGGGAGCCCTGCCCACAATGACATCCCCATGAGACTGCAACCTGTCCTCCCTCTTCCTATCATGGCTCTAAGTGCTCTCAGAGAAAACTCACATTAGTGCTCTTCATTTATCCTAGGGAATTAAGCAGGAATCAAAACCAAATATGTTTGAAGTTATTAATCAGTTATTTATACTGTAATGGAAATATTCAGTGAAAAGTCAGGATTGCAATTTGTATTTACGATTTTTACATATATGGATGTGCATGGAAAAAAGATACAAGAGAATGACACTAATGTATGAGCAACAGTTATGAAGCAAGGGTCAGCAACTATGGCCCAAGGCACCAAATCTGACCCAATGTCTGGTTTTGTGCATAAAGTTTTATCGAAAGACAGCCCATTCATGTAATTGCTTTCACACAACCATAGAGTTGAATCGTTGCAGCAGAGACCATATGGCCTACCAAGCCTAAAATACTATCTGGCTTCAAAAAAAGCTTGCAGGTCCCTGGTCTGTAGATTTGGATTACAGACATTTTAATTTCCTCCCTATGTCTCTGTCTTTTCTGTCTTCTCTGCAGATAAAAATATATGATGGTTATAGTCAGAAACAAAAGGTATATAAATAATTTTGTTCATTTCCATTGTTCTGGGAATATGCTATTAAAGAATGAATGGTTACTATCAAATCCAGTTTGGTCATCAGCCATAGTTAAATAGCTCACAATGGGAGCTATAAAATTACCATTTATGTCACAAACATTTGTTGTTAGCGTTACTACCTTTCAGGCACTGCTCTAAGTGCCTTACAACTGTAAACTCATCCAATCCTCATAACAATTCTATAAGACAGAAATTATTATTATCCTTGCTCACAGATGAGGAAACTGAAAAACAGGGGAGTTCAATAATTCAACCCTGGACACAGAACACACACTCATTCATTAGAGCCAGTGTTCAAATCCAAGCCATCTGGAGCCAAGTCTACACTACTCCTTATGACTGTTTAATTCTTGCATCGCTTTCTTACAATGAAGATGTTCTTTGTTTAGGGTAAAAATTAGTTTTCTCAAGTTAATAGTTAAAGTTCAAAAACTTTTGCAGAGGCTGAAAGGGGGAAGAGGTGGGTGGGACAGAAAACAGAAGGAAGAATTTAGGGGATTAAATTTTCATAGTTCAGACTTTTTTTTTTTTTGAGATGGAGTTTTGCTCTTGTTGCCCAGGCTGGAGTGCAATGGCGCAATCTCGGCTCACTGCAACCTCCACCTCCCAGGTTCAAGAGATTCTCCTGCCTCAGTCTCCCAAGTAGCTGGGATTACAGGCATGCACCACCACTCCTGGCTAATTTTGTATTTTAGTAGAGACGGGGTTTCTCCATGTTGGTCAGGCTGGTCTCGAAATCCTGACCTCAGCTGATCCACCTGCCTCGGCCTCCCAAAGTGCTGGGATTACAGGCGTGAGCCACCACGCCTGGCCAGTTCAGACTATTTTTAAAAGATAGGTCACGAAAAGGTGTCTGCTATATTAGTAAGGGTTCTCTAAAGAAAAAGAACCAATAGGATATGTGCGGAGAGACAGAGAAAGAGAGAGATACAGAGAGAGAGAGAAAAAATGAAGGAATTGACTCATACGATTATGGAGACTGTCAGGTCTGAATTCTACAGGGTAGGCCAGCAGACTGGAAATCCAGGGAAAAGCTGATGCAGCTTGAATCTAAAGGCAATCTGGAGGCAGAATTGCTTCTTTCTCCAGTGACCTCAGGCTTTCTTTCTTCGGGCCTTCAACTGATTGGACAAGGCCCACCACATGATGCAGGGTAGTCTGCTTTAGTGAAGTCTATTGATTTATGTGTTAATTTCATGTAAAAAAAAAAAATACCTTCACAGTAACACCTAGACTGATGTTTGACCAAATATCTGCCTGCCATGACCTTGCTAAGTTTATACAAAAGTAACCATCACACCTGGGTAAACAAACCAGAAGAAGGGAAAGAAAAGAAAGAAGGCAAAAGCAGACAGCTGCAATGCAATGTGGGATTCAGGAAAGAAACACATTCTCCTCTTCCCTCAAGGAGGCTGCAGTCTATTAGGAGGAACAGACAAGCTGGCAGAAAAGGTATAGCTGTAGGTGGGGTCATGCGGTGACTCTAAACTGGGATGTGGACACATTATGAGTATAGGTAGTCAGTGGGTGGACAGGCAGCCTGGGGAATTGGCTTGAGGGTTTAGCTTAGAGGTGAGGGGAGATGGTGAGTGGGGGAGAAATTGGGAAAAGCAACAAGGAGGCCATAATCTAATCCCTGATCTGGTGCTGCAGGCAAAAGCAGAAAGCCCTGTCTCCAGAAGGCATTCTATGACCCTCCACAGCACCAGCCATGCCACTTTGGTGAACAGAGGTCCATGTCATGCAAAAGGGGAACCTGGGGGGGCCTTGCTTCAGCTCCCATGGTGAAGGTTCCAAAGACCTAGACCACTTTTAGGTCTTAAGGGCTTACAGCTTAGGGAGGTTTAGGAAACAATACTCACTGCATTCTCACAGTAGGACCAGTGCGGCCTCAAATTTGAGTGTCAAATAGGGGTTTGAGCAACAGACGTGCCTGAGATCAGATGGGAGGTTACTGAACATGAGCACATGTCAGACTTACCTGGAAAATCTCCACAACTGGTGAGCCTTTATGGAGGTTATTAGGGATTTGGGGTTGGTTTAATGCTCCTATCACCCCATTAGTATACATAGGCTTAGAAAACTTTGGTGATAGAGCACTCTATGATATCTGTTTTTGTTTTGTCTTATTTTGTTTTGTCGTGGGGGTTTTGTTTGTTTGTTTGGTTTCGGTTTTCTTGAGTCACCCAGGCTAGAGTGCAGTGGCGTAATCATGGCTCACTGCAGCCTCGACCTCTTGGGCTCAAGTAATCTTCCCACTTCAGCCTCCTGAGTAGCCAGGACTACAGATGTGTGCCACCACTCTCGGCTAATTATTTTATTTTTTGTAGAGACAGGGTCTTGCTGTGTTGCCCAGGCTGGTCTCAAACTCTTGGCCACAAGTAGTCCTCCAATCTCAGCTTCCCAAAGCCTTGCAATTACAGGCATGAGCTACCACACTTGACCTGTGATGTCTGTTTTGATGGATTCATGCACAGTGTGGAGCAGAGGCAAGGTGCCCTGAGAGGCCTTTGGAGTTGGACAACTGTGTGTAATTCTGGGGAACTTGAGCATGGAACATGCAGGGGAGTGAAGGTTGAGTGACAATCTTGCTTTTCTGGGTTTGTAGACCTTTTCAGATTGAGTTTTTGTATTAGTCCATTTTCATGCTGCTGATAAAAACATCCCTGAGACTGGACAATTTACAAAAGAAAGAGGTTTATTGGACTTACATTTCTATGTGGCTGGGGAAGCCTCACAATCATGGCAGAAGGCAAGGAGAAGCAAGTCATGTCTTATGCGGATGACAGCAGGCAAAGAAAGAGAGCTTGTGCAGGGGAATTCCTCTTTTTAAAACCAACAGATCTCGTGAGACTTATTCACTATCACGAGTATGGCATGGGACTTATTCGCTATTATGAGTACTGCATGGGAAAGACTTGCTGCCATAATTCAACTACCTCCCACCAGGCCCCTCCCACAACACATAGGAATTCAAGATGAGATCTAGGTGGGGGACACAGCCAAACCATATCTGTCTTTTTCAGATTGAATCAATGAACTACAATGATTCTTCCTTCCCTCTCCTTCCACCCACTACTCTCCCTATCCCTTCACTGCAAATTTGTACTCCTTAATTTCATCCTCCTCCCAGAGAAAATTTCTGTATTCATCTGCAGACCAGTAATTACCAAATGTGTTTGATTGGAAACAAAAGTAGAATGTAAGCACCATGTTGGTCAGGCTGGTCTCGAACTCCTGACCTCAGGTGATCTGCCCACCTTGGCCTCCCAAAGTGCTGGGATTAAAGGCGTGGGCATCAGGGCAGGGATTTTGTTTTCTGCTGCTCACTATTTTACCCCTGGCTCTTGACAGAGGTAGGCAGACAAGATATATTGCGAAGACAAAAGAAAATAAAAGTGAGCTCAGTCTCCTTTTATGTTGGATATCAGTAACTACTTATTACACATAGGGAAGCCCAGAAGATGTAAAATTGCTTAACAGAGTGCCTGGCACATGGTAAGGTATCACCAAATGCCAGCTGTTTTTACTTATATAAAGAAAAATAAAATCCGGAAAACAAAATATTAAGTTGCTAGGAATATAGTAGGGGCCAGATTATGAGGGGTCTCTGTATTAAGATGTTTAAATTTTATCCGAAGGCAAGGTGTAACTTTCAGAGAACTTTAAGCAAAGGAATACATGCTATGAGTTACATTTTAAGGCGACTTTTCTTGTAGCAATATGAAGACCAAACCCAAGTGGAATTTTGAAAAGTCAGAACAATAGAAGACAGCAGATTGGAGAGGTATTGGGGAGGTAAAATCAGCAGGCGTTGTTAAGCAATTCAAGGAAAAGAAGAAAAAACGCTCAGTGAGAGAAAATGCAGCATGAGAACTTCAGGCTTAAAAGAGAATTTCCGGGAGGCTGAGGCAGGAGAATCGCTTGAATCCAGGAGGTGGAGGTTGCAGTGAATCGAGATTGCACCACTGCACTCCAGCCTGGACGACAGAATGAGACTCCATCTCCAGAACAAAAAGAGAAAGAGAATTTCCTACAAATATATAAATGATTTACCAAGAAAGCTCATGCAATCTTCTTTCCTGAAGTTCTTTAAAAATGAGATGAAGCCATCTTTCTTTGGTACCTGAAGGCTTGAGCTTGATCCAAAGTTGATCTACAATTTTGGTGCTATGATCTCAACAAAAAAATCAAAAAGTAGATATAACAGTGTATAGAAATAATGTGTAGTATTTGTAAGGTTTTAATGATATACACATTTTGTCTTTACATCTCCATATATTGTTTTTATTTACTTACAGAACTTTTCCCATTCACCTTTAAATATGCTATCATTCTCTGCCTATGATTTCTTTCCAATCATGTTCTCATTATATCTCACCACTTTACGACAATGACATTGCTACACAGTGACTGCATTACTGTAAAGAAACAATATGAGTTTACAGCTCAAAAAATATATAATTAAAAGCATAAATTACGGCTGCTGTCAAGACAACAGACATTGACACTGAAACTTAGAACATAATGCAGAAATAGGTTAGGTTCATGCTACCTGAAATCATTGTGAACCTTGAATGTTTTGTCTACAAATAACTCACTCAAAAGTTATTTCATCTTTTTAAACAATGAAACTGGGTGAATCACCCTATATTGCCTCTTTTTCGGGTCTTTTCTCCTCCTAATACATGCCACACTGATATTAAAAGATGTTATGAGAATTATTGAAGGCCACTGAAAGAGATTTTAGTATAAACTAGATTGCATAAAAAACCAAAGCAATTATAAATATATACACTAATAGAAATCTTTAACCTTGTAAAAAGGCCAAGAAAACTTATCCAACATCTAAGAAATATGATGTTTTAACTGCCATCTGCTAGGTAAAATTACAACCATATCAACTTTTTAATTGGGTACAATTTTAGTCCTGGGAATCTCTAACAGACATGTTTTTGCCTGGAATGATGGGCCTCAGAACTGGAGATCCAGGAGAGAGTTGTGTACAAACAGAGGGTGCTTGGCCATTTCACTGGGGATATTGGAGTGGAAATCTATAATTAATTCAAGGGGATAAAATAGATGAGCTCAAAGATTACCTACCACTAGAGGTTTCCAAATATATGGAAAACACACACATATACACACCCTGAAAACATTGACACTCCAAAATAACCTTCCTTCCCAAAACTTCAATGTTTTCTTGTGTGTGTATGTGTGTGCTTGTGTCTATATCTACATATCTACATTTAGGTAGATACATGTATGGACATATATATCTATATGACTTCTAGATCTTGAGTACTTTAATTATACATCTATATGTATAAATAGATATATAGATATATAAAATAAAATTATGCACACTGACTCATCAATGTTTCTGAGCTTTTATCTACATACAATCCTATAGAAAAATAAAATTATACAAAGAAAATGTATCTAAGAGCATGCATTCCTAAATATATTAGCAAGACCAAGTCTTCTCAGCTCTCTGAGAACTGCAATAGGACAATCACTCACGTGTGGTTCCAATATAAGAAAACACTAGGTTATATATTATATATTTTCGGAAACATTTTCCATTGTTTTCTTTTTATTTGTATATAGTAATCTACTACATATTTCCTAGTTATTCACAATTTTTGCAGACAGAAAACTAAGAGGATCATGCCTATCGGATACAAAGAAATATTTTCCTAACGTCAAATAGCAGACTATTATTCCTATATTTCATTATTTCACCGCTAAAGGATCTGCATATGTGATAAACAAGCAGACTCTTTGAAGAGTGATTTGTCATGTTTACCAAAACGTGAGGTCTAATTTCTGTTAAAATATTTTTCAATATTTTTAATGAATTTTAATAAAGGTTTATCAGGTGCTTGTTATGGTGCAGAACTTTTATTAAATTCTGTGATCCATAAAACGTTTTTTTGAATGACACATAGTTTAGTTTTTCATTTAGAGGCTATAAAAGTGTTCACAAAAGTTATGTTGAAAAAAAGTGATTGAAAGTGCTAAAGCACTGTACAGAATATAAAATCCTTTCATAGACTTTTTATGACACATGAAACATGAGTCTTAAAGGTTTAATGTTACTGACTTTTATACAAGGCTTTTTAATTCTTGATTCCAGTTATGGTTCTGCAAATGAACTGTGACATTAAAAGGAATCAGGCTGGAAGTGCCTGGGCTCACTTTTTAGATGAGGGGCCATGAGGGGTTTGCTCTAGGACCCACCGCCCACAACTGATTAACACCCACTTGCTTTTGTGGAACAGAGGAGTGAGCCTGCTTAACAGATTCCCTCCTACCTAAATTCAGTATTAATGTTGGGGAGGGCACGTAGATTACTATTAGCAAATATGAAGTGTGAAGGATGGCCATGCCTTGATCCTTGTTTCTTTAATTCTGTACACTATTTACTCTATCATTGTAATGTTGTCTTGATGAAATACAGAACCAATATTGCTGTCTGTCCCATTAGAATAATGAATAGAAATTCAGTTTGGCTCTACCTTTGGGAGTTTCAAGTCAAGGTACTGACTGGTCCAGTACAGAAGACAAATTTACCATGTTCTGTTCATTTAAAGCATTGTATTTAACCAAATGAAGTTGCCATTTTCTAGTTATAACAATTAAAACCTTCAGTTTCTTATGACTCACCTTAATTTTCCAAGACTGATTGAAAAATTACTGTTTCAAAAGCCACAGTGGTGGTTTGTGTCAAGAGAAGAATAGAACGATATGTGATGAATCAAATCACTATAAGAAGTTGATTTTGATCATTTAGATTAGACTTCAGAATAATACGCTTGTCTTAAATTATCTGGAGTAGGACTCAGCATAACCCATCATTTTGTACATATAGACACCATCCTTGTTGGTTAATTTCCTAAAGGAATCACAGAAACCCCCAGGTTCTATCTGTTGATATTGTACTGTAAAGATCACTTAGGCAAGCACTTGAATATACAGAAAAGAATGAAAAAAGTATGGTGTTGAATAAGTCCATACCATAGAAACTCTAGACAGCAATAGTAGTTCCACAGTTCACCAAAACAAGATTGCAATGATAGAAGTAAATAGTGTGGAACATGAAAGAAACAAGGATCAAGTCATGGTAATCCTTCACACTTCGTATTTGCTAATAGTAATCTATGTGCCCTCCCCAATATCGATCATCAATGGTCTACACTAAAAGACTGAAATAAAATATCTGTTCCATATCTGTTATTCATAATTCATCTGTTTGTTTTGATTTTGAAATCCCTTTATTTCAGAATTATTTTAATATGAAAAGGACTAGACATTGGATTTCTCAAAATGAGTCATAACTTAATATCCTGAATCTAACCAAAAGAATGATCAAATATAATAAAAATGTCTACTTCTTTGTAATCTGTGATGTTTCTAATATGAAGCATGTGATTCTAATTTAGCAAAATTTATAAAATAATTTCTTTCTCTCTACATCTTAGCGATAGATATTTAAAACCAAAGGCTCACAAATTTTACAATACTTTTAGTGTACTTCAAAAATTATTGAAAGACATATTTTTGATACATTACTATATAGTGCATTAAAGACCTATTTTTTCATTAACTTACATGATTTTATGTATTATCCATTTGTAGCCTAGTTTATTATATGTACTGTGTCTGTAAGGTATTAAAACTGCATTTCAGCTAGAATATTCTGCATTAAGACTATACATTAAGACAGATTTGCTGTTCTCTCATGTATTCTAAATTAATAAACATTTATTTACTAAATTGCCAAATGATTTCTATACTGTATGATCTTTGAATATTCCTTTCTGTCTATTGCCCTAGAGATGCACAATACAAAATTCAAAATACTTAGTCCACTAAAGCCAAGAGCTAACAAGCAAAAATCCTTCCTGACACTCAAGAAACCATGAGAAAGCTGTCCAGAGGGAGAGAAGCTTCTGAGGTATGTGGATAGAACTTTAAGCAAGCCAAAGGGGGCAGGGAGGAGACATTACAAGTTTCAGACATATTAAAGACATTTTTAGAGCCATCAAACATTGCTAATTTAGAAATGAAAAAGAATAAGCTAAATAAATTAAAAAGCTAACTTTTTGAAAAACAATTTCCAAACAGATGATATTTTCTGAAAATCATATCTTAATCATTCAGTAGCTATTATATATATTTCTTCTTTTAGGATATTTTTATATGGCTACTGCTTGCTGCCACTGGATTTTAAAATTATGAGTAGGGTGGCTCCAAGAGACCTGTGTTACTTTCAATTGGAGGCAGCAGGAGCAGATATGTGATCCTATGTGGCCATTCCCCATCAGCAGTTGTTTAGAAGCCACAGTTGATATGGCAGAGCCAACCAATGGAAGAACTCTGGTTCCTTGGGGAAGAGCTGCTCAGAAGAGTAACCTGACCTGCTTTGCAATTTGCATGAGGAAGAAATAAACCCTGTTATATTAAATCACTAGTAGTTCAGGATTTGTTTCTGCTACAAAGCCTAGTTTATCTTGACAATACTCTCTTACAAGCTAGATAACACCATCTTCAATTTCTCCCTCTTATTCACTCACTACATCACATAAGTCCACACATGGATTTAGCTTCTCTAACTACTGAGCTAAGTTCAACTATTGCTATTATAAACCTGGATAACATAGCAAGATCCCATTGCTACAAATAATTAAAAATTAGCCAGGCATGGAGGTGCATGCCTGTAGTCTTAGCTACTTGGGAGGCTGAGGTGGGAGGATCACCTGAGCTAAGAAGTTTAAGGCTGCAGTGAGCTGTGATCTTGCCACTGACCTCCAAGAGAAAGACCCTGTCTCAAAAAATATGCTTTATTTTTAATTTTTAAGAAATTCTCTTTATTTCTAAGTTGCTATTATAATACTAAGAGCTGTTATAATAGCCTCCTAATTGGTTTCTCTGCTTGCAGACATCTCTTGCCCTCCATTACCCTCCATATCAATCCCTTTAAGTGTCACCTAGGTTATCCTTCTAAAGTTCAAAACTAATTGAGCCATTCGCCTGCTTAAAAACATTCCAGAGTTTACATTTCTACCTCATTTCCTACAATATTGCCTTTTGTGCTCATCATGGAAAACTCCTCATCTTCTATGAACACCCCAAACTTTTCACACTTCTTTGCTTAGTGTCTACTCCCTCTAACCTGATGGCCCACCTCACTCTCCCTTTCTCAGCTTGGCAGCCTCCCATGATAAAGCACTTGCTGGCACAAGTCGGTGGAATGAATCACACCTTCTGCGTGTGCTCTGCAAATCACTCTGCTATAACAATAGTAATAACTAATATTTATTGAAGACTTACTTTTTATCAGGCACTTAAACAATTTCTACATAGATTGTTCCATTTAATTCTCACAAAAAGTCTATGAGGTGGCTATTACTATTATGCCCATTTTACAAATGAGGAAACTAAGGATTAGGTTGAGTAGCCAACCCATGTTTTTACACAGCTAGTAGGTGATAGAACCGGCATAAGAACTTATCTCAGTTGGATGCATGAATATCAGATTTATGCACGTAACCACTATGCTTCTTGGTCCCCATTCAAGACCTAAATGTCTTGGCCCAGTACACCGCCTCTGATCTCTTTTCCCACCTTTCCTCCTGTATACCCAGCAACTTAGCTGTATTAGGCAGACACGTGCTTAGCATGTTATTTCCTCATCCCCTTTTCTCAATTCCCCATGTTGAATGAATGCCTCCCTCACTGCTTCCTACACACATCTATTGTAGTATGGACTACCCTGTGCCCTAACCATTGGTGCAATTTTCTCTTTTGCTCTCAAACCAAAGAGCTACTTGAGGACTGACATTATGCTTAGTCTCTATCCCCAGCACCTGCCTGTCTGGCTTGCAGCAAGCTCTCAATAAGTGTGTCTGAGTGAGTGAATGAATGAATGATGTAGATTTTAATATTCACATTTTATCATTATTAAAAACTTGGTCTTACAAGTTGTTAACTTTTTATTTTTGAATAAAGGACATTTTTTTGTCCCTTTTAAACAACTTCCTGATGAAAGATTCCATCTGTGAGCTATATTACAATTCCATTCAATATTGTATTTCTTAATTCATTATTTATTTCACTCATATATGAATGAGCAGATATATATTACAGAAAATTAAAGCCCTATAGTGAGAATTAAACTGAAATTTTCTCCTAAACTTTTTATTAGAAAACTTAAATTTCAAAACTTAATCTTAAAATGTAACATTTTCAATTTTATCATTTCTCTTGTGGTTTCCCGAAGGATCTAATAGTCACCTGAGAAAACAATAATAATCGTGGTCTAAAAGTATTGAGATTATTATATGTGACAATCTCCATTTTCATGTTTTACATTAAGTAGTTCATATATTCCCCATAGCAACTCTACAAGATCAATATTATTATTATCTCCATTTTACAGATGAGGAAACTGAGAAACTTTGAGACTAAGTAACTAATTTAATGTCACACAGCTAGTGAAAACAGAGTGTGAAGGCTATTTTCAAACTCAAAGTCATCTTATATAAGAGTATTTCAAAGGAAGATGAAGTTTTTCATGTTAATACCTATACTTCCAAACTAGTAAGAATGATAAAAGGTAAGTAGCCTATATTTAAGCTCTGAGAAAACTATAGGGGAGATAGATAAAAGATTCTCACATATTGCATTTGATCCTGATTGCATATCCTATGATGTCTTGGTGTAGTATATACTCCATGAATTCCCCTCTCCTACAGTACACATATGAGAAGATAGATTTGTAAAGAGATTTCTTTCTTGTTCCGGCCTCAATATTCACATTGCTGAAGATTTGACTAGCTGGCTGAGTTGACAGAGCTCGTATATAAAGGTTTAGGAGGACTAAAACCTTACAATTAATTTTATTATTTTGTGGATCACTTAAAATTATGGTGACTTGCTGATCGTGCATTGTATACAAATACTGCCTCTGATCCTGTCTTCGAAGATCTTATGATCTAGCATGAAAAATAAATAACTGGAATGCAAGACACTAAAAGGTATATGGTACAAGTAGAATTTGAGTTAGCATTCCAAGTAGAAGAAAAATTTCAACAAGTGATCATAAGGAATATAAATCTGGCCAAGGGCAATAAGGTGGAAGCTAGACACTTGAGGCAGAGCCAGAGAACAGATGGGCTGATAAATGTAGTATGTGAAGGGAAAGATTGGAAAGCAAGAAGGGAAGATCTTTGAGACCCGTTATATAGGGCCTTGAATAAGAAGCTAAGAAGTAAATGGAACTCTTTAGGAATTGGAAAGTTGACGGAGGTTTCAGAAAGATATTTTCTGGCAAAACTATCTAATAGAAGAGAAAAGAGAGAAGCCAGAGACTAGAAATTATGAGGCTATTGCAATACATCAAATGGTTCGATAACAAGGACTTAAAGGAGATGGGGAGAATAATCAAATTTACAAGATGGTGTGAAAATAGAAGCTATAGGCCTTGTAACAAATCGTGTGTGAGAGAGAATACTCAAAAGTTTCAGGTCTTGTTGATCTTGGGACTATTGATGGCTTTATTCAGAATAGAAAACACAACAGCAGAAAAAGGCTCCAAGTGAAGGATGACTTTCATATCTGGACATGTTATATTCTGTGGGGCAGGGACTGTCCAGTGGAGATGCCTAAGTGGCAGGACCAGACTTCAGAAGAGAGTCCGTGCTGAAAACATATGTTTCTAGGAAGTGACTTGAACCCACAAGATTCTAACAGATGCCCAATAAGGAAAAGGCGGCTGATAGAACGCAAACGTTAAGGAAGTGACGAAGAAGCCTCCAGAAAAAGAGCAGGCAGCAGGGAGAAGACTGAAATGAAAGGAACAGAGTCACAGAAAATAAGGAAGTAGAAAGTTTACATAAGAGCAACCAGGGCACTGTGGCTAACACCTGTAATCCTAGCACTTTGGGAGGCTGAGGTGGGCAGAGCACTTGAGTCCAGGAGTTTGAGAAAGTTTACATGAGAGAGTTAAATTTTGCAAAAACACCTGGGGAGAATTATAAGGAAGATGACAGTGAAATGAAGTGCTGATCAGATGGAACACGAGGACAAGACATAATCTGGGACTGCCCTGGGCAAACCAAGACATAGGGTCAGCCTTATTATAATGGAACAAGTAATTGGTGAATTTCAAGAGATTTTCAACTTGACAAAATCAACCTAAGCGCAATGTTTCATGGCAGCGCTTGGGTGTCCAGACTCACTTGCAGAGCTCTTTCCCTTTTCATGTCCTTCAAAGAAGATGAAGATCTGGAAACTGAAATATAAGGTAAAGACTAAGAAGTTGATATGAACTACTTTTTAAAAGAAAAAGGAAATAAGAAATGTATCCCTTCAACAGGAATTTATTGAATGGTTGTCCTACATAAGACGGTAGACGACACAAATTAGAATAAAAAGTGGTCTCTGCCCTTGGAGAACTCATTACCTATTTAGGGAAAGAATGTGCTTATAGCTAGAAATATAAGAGTCCTTTAAATAAGATTCAGAAAACTAAAATCAATACAGAAAATGAATTAAAGAAAAAAGAGAGTTTTTATTTTTTTATTTTTTATTTTTGGAGACAGAGTTTCGCTCTTGTTGCCCAGGCTGGAGTGCAATGGCACTATCTCAGCTCACCACAACTTCCGCCTCCCGGATTCAAGCAAATCTCCTGCCTCAGCCTCTGGAGCAGCTGGGATTACAGGCATGCGCCACCATGCCTGGCTAATTTTGTATTTTTAGTAGAGACAGGGTTTCTCTATGTTGGTCAGGCTGGTCTTGAACACCCGACCTCAGGTGATCTGCCCACCTGGGCCTCCCAAAGTGCTGGGATTACAGGCATGAGCCACCGCACCCGGCTTAAAAATTTTTTAAGAATTTCAAAATCATCCAAGCAGAATTAAAGAACATATTTGAGAGAAAACTGAGCAGGCCCCCCAGGGCATGGTGGCTCACGCCTGTAATTCGAGCACTTTGGGAGGCCGAGGCAGGCAGATCAGGAGGACGGGAGATCAAGACCGTCCTGGCTAACACAGTGAAACGCCGTCTCTACTAAAAATACAAAAACTTAGCCAGGCATGGAGGCACACACCTGTAGTCCCAGCTACTCGGGAGGGTGAGGCAGGAGAATGGCTTGAACCTGGGAGGCAGAAGTTGCAGTGAGCCGAGATCACACCACCGCACTCTTGCCTGGGTGACAAAGCGAGACTCCGTCTCAAAAAAAAAAAAAAAAAGTTTAAAAGATAGATACGCCACATTATCTTGAGTTACCATGTTACCATATTGTCCTCATTAACAGCAAAAACAATAGCATGAGCACCTACCACCTACTGTCACAAGGGCACTTGGTATGTGACATAATTAACTGAACATTAAATGGCATAAAACCTAAAATATGATTTTGGAATGTTAGGATCTTTATATTTAAAGTACAATCCTCTGCAAATGATTTAGTCTATAAGCTAGTTGTGACTGTTCATATTACACAATTGACTAGGTTTTAGAATGTGTCAATGAAGCTCGCATATCCACTGGAGGTAAAAAGTAATAATCCCTCAATTACTAGGGATCCCTAATGAAGAAAAAAATTGGTGGTATTAAAATAAATCAAGTCAGAAAAATGCTTCCAACTTTCTAGACTTATTTTGGCAAAGGGTGAACAAATAAATTAAGTGGTTAGTAAATACATCTGGGATGCAAAGCAGCAATGCAAATAACAATCCATTTTTTATAATTAAAGCTTAGCTAAACTATCATTTGGTCACAAGGATAATTTTTTATAGAACTGTAAATACCAACAGGGTATTTGTAGAGAAAAATTGCCTTGCAGCATTTTTGAAAAAAAATAATGCATATTCAATATTGATCTTGAATTGTGCATGTTAAACTGTGCCTCTCAAGTAAAATATTCTTGAAGAAGTCAATAATATGCCATAATTTCATATGACACTAATAAAATAACGAAAATGACAATTCATTTTTGTTTACTTGTCTATGACTTAATGGATGGATAAATTTTGTTAAAAGATGAAGCACAAACTTGGTGCATAGTAGGCATATTTATAAAACAATTGTGATTGATTTTTTGGGTCACTTTCCTAAGAGACAACGTGAAACAATCAATCTCTTGGAATTCCTTCCTGAAAAGTGTTTTTATAGCCGTTGATATATGCAATGAATTTCAGAGGACCAAAGCCACATATATTAAGTAGTTTGTTTGTTCCCTAAGATATAATAACGGTGTTGCAAATAAAGTCCAAGGAAGCTAAAAATATGCAAAACAGTGCCATTATAATGACTTTATATGTAACATTACTAATTCTATTAACTCAAAATTGCCGAAATTAGTAACACTAAAGCTGTTTTCTTGTACTCAAGGGACGCTTGTAAGGGAAAAAATAACTGAGCAGTGAGATAGCCAAGTGAAGTCTTAGATTCAAAAAAAAAAATACAGAGCAAATGAGAACTATTTTCCATCTAATCCAATTTTGCTGTTCATCCATTATGAGAATGCAATGAATCAAGGACTTAGGTTTACTCAATACACCAATGAGATTTGCAGTAACTAGTTTGCACAAGAAAATACAAACAATGTATCTTAAGAAAATAATTCTGAACCTGATTCTCCCTGGTGCCTGTTATTTTCTAGTCATCATTCAAATTCTTAGAAAGGCATGTTAACCCTTTCAAGACACTGATAATCCATTTAGGCTATAGTAGAAACATTAAAGTAACAGTTAATTTGCCTCTTAAACCCACAAACTTGCAGCCCGGGAGTTCCTTAGGTGATGAGAATTCCTCTGAGGCACACATTTTCTGGAGAAAATACTGTTTGTCCACAGTGTGAGATTAACTATGATGTTTGGAGAGCTGGAATGTTAAGCAGAATAGTAACTTAGGTAAAAAAAAAACCTAATTTTAAAAAATTAGAGTTGGCTCATCTATGAAACAATAGGACTTAAAAGAAAAAGGAAGATCTAGCCCCTTCTTGATTTATTGGAGTCTTCCAAAAAAAAGGGAAAATCCAAGTTAGTAAATCTTTTCCATCACCATGTTAAAAAAAAATTTTAACTCAAAATGGAGCATAGAACTAAAATGTGAAAACTAAAACTGTAAAACATCCAAAAGAAAATTTAGGGGAAAAAATCTCTGTGACCCTAGCTTAAGGAAAGATTTTTTAGATATGACACAAAAAGCAGGATCTGTAAAAGAAAAAGAAAAATGATAAATCAGACTTCATTAATATTAAAATCTTCTGCTCTTTTAAAGATGCTGTAAAGAGACGGAAAAGACAGATCAACATTGATCTGGAGAAAATATTTGCAAAACATAATTTGATAAAGAACTCGTTTCTGGATATATAAAAACTCTTAAAATGGAAAACAATGTAATTTTTAAACGGGCAAAAGATTTGAACAGACATCCACCAGAGAAGATATACTTACTGCAAATAAGCACATAAAAAGATGGTAATTATTATTAGTCACTAGAGAAATCCAAACTAAAACCACAGTGAGATACCACTAGATACCTATTAGAATGTCTAAAATTTTAAAGACTGGCTATACCAAGTTTCAACAAAAACGTGGAGTAACTGGAACTTTCATACACTGCCAACAGGAGTGGAAAATGGTACAACCACTTCAGATACAGTTTGGCAGTCTGTTAAAATGTTAAATAGACACCTGCCATATGATCCAGCCATCGTATCCTTCTATTTACCAGAGAGAAAGTAAAACTTATGTCTATACAAAAACTTGTACATGAGTGTTCATAGTTTCACTTGTAATTGCAAATATGTCATTATTATCATTTCTATTTTACCATAGAGGAAACTTGAATTCATATGGATTAAGTAAAGTGCTCAGAATTCAAAACAACCCAAATGTCCCCCAACAGGGTAATATAGTCATACAACACAAACGAGCCACAAAGGGATATACTGCCGATGCACAGAATGATATGGATAAATCTCAAAATGATTATGTTGTGTCAAAGAACCCAGATAAACAAAGAGTATGTGCTGTGTGATTCCATTTATATAAAATTCCAGAAAATGCAAGCTAATCTAGAGTGACAGAAGGTAGATCAGCGGTTTCTGGGACAAGGCTAAAGACAGTAGGAGAGTTTGGAAGAAAAGGTATGAGGAAGAAGTACAAAAAGGGATAAGGAAATATTTGGGTGTGATTGATATGATCATCATCTTGATTGTGATGATGACTCCACAGGTCAAAACTTTTCCAGTAGTATACTTTAAATATATGTAGTGTATTGTATACTAATTATATCTCAATAGAGCCTTTTTGTTTGTTTGTTTTTGATGGAGTCTCGCTCTGTCGCCCAGGCTGGATGTAGTGGCACGGTCTTGGCTCACTGCAAGCTCCACCCCCCGGGTTCACGCCATTCTCCTGCCTCAGCTTCCCAAGTAGCTGGGACTACAGGCACCTGCCACCATGCCTGGCTAATTTTTTTTTTTTTTTTTTTTTTGTATTTTTAGTAGAGACAGGATTTCACCATGTTAACCAGGATGGCCTCGATCTCCTGACCTCATGAGCCACCCGCCTCAGCCTCCCAAAGTGCTGGGATTACAGGCGTGAGCCACTGCACCCAGCCAATAAAGCCATTTTTTAATGAAGCTCTAATTCCTTTTTTCCTTTACTGGAATCTTTCAGACCAAGGAAAATACAAATAAGTAGAAAACATTTTCATCATAAACTACTGAGTGTAGTCTGTTTAATGGAATCCGAATTCAGAGCATCTTACTTTCAAACTTCTTGGTGCATATGGCACTCCCATTACTGATCTCACATTCTCAAGTGAAGTTTACAGTTCTTGTTTGTGCACCTAGGAATCTTAACTGGCTTTTAAAAGCTAATCTTTAAAGCTAATTTAAATGTTTGATATGCACTATTTCATTTAAGTCTCATGATAATGCCATGAGGTAGACATCATCGTTATTATTTCTATTTTACGATACAGGAAATTGGGGCTCATAAGTTAATTGCTCAAGGTCACATAGCCGTAATTCCTAGAGCCAGGATTTGAATTCAAGCCATCAGAAACTAGAGCGCGTGTGCCTAAACACAATGCTATGTTGCTTCAATGTAGTACAAGACTGTGTGGTCATGTGATCATTGATTTGCCACTAGGAAGAAATAGATAAAAGGAATATTAATTTCCTAGATCTGCCATAATAAAATAAGAAAAATTAGGAAACTTAATAGAAATTTATTGTCTCACAGTTCTGGAGGCTAGAGGTGTGAAACGAAGGTGTTAGCCCCCACACTCTGTTTCTGATGGGTCTAGGGAGGATCTTTCCTTGCCTCCTCTACTTTCTGGAGTTTGCTGGCAATCCTTAACATTCTTTGGCATGTAGACTCATTATTCCAGTCACATAGGCATCTTCTCCTTGTGCCTCTTCACATCATCTTCTCTCTATGCAATATCTCTTTCCGAGTCCAAATTTCCCCCTTTTTAAGGAACTTAGTCTTAGAGGATTAGGACCCACCCTAATAACCTCATTTTGATTACCTCTGCAAAGACCCTATTTCCGAATAAGGTCATATTCTGAGCTACTGAGTATTAGGACTTCAACATTTCTTTTTTTTTTTTTTTGAGACGGAGGCTCGCTCTGTCGCCCAGGCTGGAGTGCAGTGGCGCAATCTCGGCTCACTGCAAGCTCCGCCTCCCGGGTTCACGCCATTCTCCTGCCTCAGCCTCTCCGAGTAGCTGGGACTACAGGTGCCCGCCACCACGCCCGGCTAATTTTTTGTATTTTTAGTAGAGACGGGCTTTCACCGTGGTCTCGATCTCCTGACCTCGTGATCCGCCCTTCTCGGCCCCCCAAAGTGCTGGGATTACAAGCGTGAGCCACCGCGCCCGGCCTTAGGACTTCAACATTTCTATCTGGGAGAACATACTTCAACCTATAACAATAGGTAATAGGAAATAGAGCTAAAGGATGTGAGAAAACTGTAAGATTTGCTTTATAATGATGAACCAATTCCTGATCTTAAACACTGGTAGAACCTATTGTGGATCCATAAAACTGTAAGAATGAGTTTGCAATCAATCAGCTACCTGGAAATTTGTAGGAAAAGAATGCATCATAGGCGGCTTTCTTACTTAAAGCCCTAGTTTTCTGTACAATGTTCTGATTTTTACAAATTATAATATCACTAGTTGGGCATATAATGGCTTCACTCTTTTATTGATTCTGTAAATAGTAATTGAGCCCTTTATTATATGCCAGGAATAGTGCTGGCTACTGGGGATAGAGTTGAAACATCAGAGTCTAGCAGAAAGGCAGATAAGTTTATCAAGTGCAATAGTGTGAAAAAGGCCTTCATAGAGGTTTACACAGTATGCTATTGGGTCCAAAAGAAAACAAATTACTCTACTTGAAAGGGAGGTAATTAATGATCAAGGAAAACCTGCGACAATTTTTAAAAGACTCGGAGCAGCCTGGCAGGCAGCAAAAGTTGGAAGGGGCATTTCAGAATGCGTGAAGTTAACATGGCCCAAACAACCCCTGTTCATTCCCCCAAACCCTCCCCACATCAGTCAACAGCAACTCCATCTTTCCAATTGCTCAGAACAGAAGACTTGGACTCATTTTTGCCTCCTCTCCTTTTCTCATACCTTTATCCAACCCATCCAGAAAGACGGTTGTTTCTACCTTCAAAATTTATCCACAATCTGACGACTTTTCACGACCACTGCTGTTCAAAGCTACCATCATCTTGCATGTGGAATTGAAGGCTTCCTAGCCTTGCTGCTTCTAGTTTTGCCACCCTCTATAGTCCTTTCTCAACATAGCATCCAGCATTATCACTTCAAAATGTAAGTCAGATCATGGTGACCCTCTGCAATGACTCCCCATTTCACTGAAACTAAAAGCCAAAGCCCTTACAATGGTCTAGAAGACTTTCAAGATTAAGCCCTTCAACCTCCCTCTCTCCCTTCCCTACCACCATTATCTCTTAGACTCCTTCATCCTACTCATTGCTATCCAGTCACACTGGTCTCCTTGCTATTCCTAAGACAGGACAAGCATATTCCCATACCAGGGTGTGTGCACTGGCTGTTCCTCTGCTGGAATATTTTTCTTCCAGATACCCACGTGGTTAATTCCCTCTACTTCAAGTCTTACTCAAATGTCACCTATCCCAAATACCCTATATGAAATTGCATCTCACCTTTACCACCAA
This sequence comes from Nomascus leucogenys, assembly GCF_006542625.1. Lineage (NCBI taxonomy): Eukaryota > Metazoa > Chordata > Mammalia > Primates > Hylobatidae > Nomascus > Nomascus leucogenys. The sequence goes on from NC_044385.1 coordinate 98,395,781, forward strand.
ACTACCACCTCACATTCTCAATTCCTGCTTTAACCCCATCATAGTACTTATTATCTTTTTTTTTTCTTAAGACTGAGTCTCACTCTGTCACCCAGACTGGAGTGTAGTGGCATGATCTCAGCTCACTGTAACCTCCAATCCCCAGGTTCAAGCGATTCTTCCACCTCAGCCTCCTAAGTAGCTGGGATTACAGGCGCATGCCACCACTCCCAGCTAATTTTTGTATTTTTAGTAGAGACGGGGTTTCACCATGTTGGCCAGGCTGGTCTCAAACTCCTGACCTCAGATGACCTGCCCACCTCGGCCTCCCAAAGTGCTGGGATTACAGTCATGAGCCCCTGCACCCAGCCTCCTTCCAACATGCAGTAATTTACTTATCAATGATGCTCATTGCTAGTCAATCTTCCTTCAGCAGAATATAAGCCCCATGAGGGTAGAGGTCTTTGTTCTCTTCATAGATCTCTTCTAGACACAGAGGCTGTTACATAATATTCACCTTTTTCAAAATAAATGAAAAGCTTATTGAAGTGAGAAAAAAAGGAATTCCATTGACTGCAAATAATTGTTGTCACCAGAGCATTAGGAGCATGCAGGATAAGTGCAGAAGGGAAAATTGGATTTGCAGAGGATCCTTCCATGCTCTGTTAACAAGAACCATTGATTAGATTTATACAGAGAATGAACATGCTCATATTTGCATATTATATCACTCTGACAATCATGTAAATTAACCATCACCCACTTTCAATGTTCACCAAAATCGAATTTCTAAAATGGTTTTTATGGTATCATAAAACTGACCCTTTCTGAGTGCAATAGAAGCGTAATTCTTCAGAGTACACACCCTGGAACAGACCGCCTGAGTTTAAATCCATTTCCACCAATAGCTATAGGACCTGCAGCAAATTACTCAGCTTCTTTTTGCCTCATCTGTAAATAAAATGGGTTGTTTTAAGGCTTAAAGAGTCTTTAAGTAAAACACTTAGAACAGTAACCTGGACAGAGTAAGAACTGTATAATTTTTTTTAACATAGTGTTACTGTTCAGTGGTTATAAGCAAGATTTTTGTTCTCTCAATAGTCTCTACAAGAAGTAATATTTAAGTTAATCAGGCCAGCAATCCTCTCATAGATAATATTTTTTAATACTAAAAGAAGAAAAAAATGTTGGCAGAGTTAAAGTTTAACAAAAGAAAAAAATTCATAGATCTTTTAAAAGGATTTTTTTATGAAAATATAATTGCATCTTCCCTCCAATAGTTTTGAATTTTCTGAACTGAGTCAGCATTTTATGCTTAAGTATTTGTGGTATTTTCATATCTTTTAAATTAGCAAAACTTAAAGACACTATTATTGAAACTAACACTTCAAAGAGTAAGTATTCTGTTGTGTTTTGACTTTACTTTTGTCTCAGATTTCCACAAATTCCAATCTCGATTAGCAATATTCATTAAAGTACCCACTGCTTGTTTTATTATTTATAATTTAGTGTCTTTCCGTTCAAACAAAGAGGCATATTGTCTTCTAGCTGAGACACCTGGAAGGTGGGTGAAGTACAAAGGCCATGATTCAAAAGTCTGCAGTGCAGTCAACAAGCAATTACTTTTGCATGTGATAGGAGACTGTCAGCTTCAAACACAGGACATTCTTTGGGAAGATTAGTCCAAATTACATTTTATTACCTTGGCCCACTTGAATGGCCTAAACTTCATCTATTTCTTATTCTAATGGAATTCCAACTGGGGCATTAATATATTGTTTATGACATGTTTGGAGTTCTTGTGTTATCAGCATGCATTCATGAGAGAAGCTTCAAACAGTATCAGATAACAGTGAGCTGGATGTTGGATGTTGTACAGCACAGAGGATTTTATCATCTTGTTGAACCAGTGGCAGTGATTAAATTAAACTGTCTGAACAAAGCTTTTGCATGTCAGACTGTTGAATGGCAAAATGAAAGAGTGACACACTTCAAAGACCAGAAGAAGGAAGAGAGGGCTAGAAAAACACAGTTATGTAACCCCTTATTGAAGAACATTCAGAAACAACATCAACAATTAAGAACAGTTTCCATTTTACTTCATCTTTTAATTTTTCAGTGTCATTTCATTCATCTTCCAAGTACGTTTCCCCACCTTCTTTCTCACATTACATATTTAATTTAATTTGGAACATTGGCTGAATAATGAGATAGTTTCAGGGTTTTCACTTGTTCTGTTTCTTTGTGAAAGGAGGGTTTTTAATTTGTTTTAATTTCTAATTTTTCTCTAAATATTTCCAAATGAGATATTATCACAAGAAAATATCAAGGAGATTATGATGTTTCCATAATTTACAAGCACAATTTTTATTCAGAGCTAAAAGTACACGAGTGATTTTTTCCCCCACTTCAAAAACAAAATTAATATTTTGAAATAAATTAATGGATGGAACTAAGATTATTTTTATAAACTGAAACATTGTGATGTATAAACTCTCTGAAGAAGTTCATGAACAGAAAAGTTTTCATGTATCTGGGGTACAAAGTAACCTTATAAAAATCCACATGTTTCCCATCCATGAGATTTTTAAATCAACAAACAGTTCTGACATTTATTTATTATTATCTTTGTTAGTTAAAAAAAAAAAAATCGTTTGTTAGTATTAAGAAAAATGTCATTTCCTCTCAAACAAAATAAAACTGGGAAAAAATCCAGGAAAAGCAAATTAAGTTTCAGTGCTGTTTCCATTACAAAGTCTACATAGCTTCATTTCTGAATTATTGGCTAGATTGGTGGTTTCCTCTTTATTTAAGTCTCTAAGTCAGCCACTCAGAAATATTTAACTGACTTCAGTGTGCCATAGTACTTATAAAAGATAGGTTTTCAGATGCTATTACCCCTTGTAAATGTATACACTTCTACTTTTACTTCAATTGTGATTTATACAATTCTCAGAACTGTAAAATAATGTCCATTTTGAAATAAATGCTGGTTCTTAGTAAGTATCTTCACAATTTAGTTTACTTACTTATTTATTTATTTATGATGGAGTCTCCCTCTGTCACCCAGGCTGGAGTGCAGTGGCATGATAGCTCACCGCAACCTCCGCCTCCCAGGTTCAAGCGATTCTCCTGCCTCAGCCTCGAGTAGCTCGGACTTCAGTAGTTGCACCACCATGCCCAGCTAATTTATTTGTATTTTTAGTAGAGACGGGGTTTCGCCATGTGAGCCAGGCTGGTGTCAAACTCCTGACATCAAATGATCTGTCTGCCTTGGCCTCCCAAACTGCTGGGATTACAGGTGTGAGCCACTACACCCGGCCAAAAACACGTAAGTACAATATTATTCAGCATAAAAAGGAATGAAGTTCTGACACATGCTACAATACAGGTGAACCTCGAAAAGCTTAAGCTAAGTGAAATAAGCCAGACACAAAAAGATACACATTGTATGATTCCACTTATATGAAATATCTACAATAAGCAAATTCATAGAGACAAAAAAATAGATTAGAAGTTATCAAGCACTATACAGGAGGGGAGAATAGTTATCAGAGACTATTGATTGGAATAGGCAATAATGGGGAGTTATTGTTTAATGGCTACAGAATTTCTGTTTGGAAAGATGGAAACATCTGGAAATAATTAGTGATAATGACTGCACAAAGTTGTGAATGTAATTAATGCCAGGAAATCGTACACTTAAAAGTGATTCAAGTGGAATATTTTGTTGTATATATTTTACCACAATAAAAATTTAAAGTCCAGGTGCAGTGGGTCACACCTGTAATCCCAGCACTTTAGGAGGCCGAGGCGGGCAGATCACCTAAAGTCAGGAGTTCGAGACCAACCTGACCAACATGGAGAAACCTCATCTCTACTAAAAATACAAAATTAGCCAGATGTGGTGGCACGCACCTGTAATCCTGGCTACTTGGGAGGCTGAGGCAAGAGAATCGCTTGAACCCGGGAGGCAGAGGTTGTGGTGAGCCGAGGTCACGCCATTACACTCCAGCCTGGGAAAAAAAAAAAATTAAAAACAAGTGCAGTCCACAATTACTTATCTACAATTCTAAAATCTAAAAAGTTCTGAAATCACAGACTTGTTTTTTGGAACTCATTTGATGGCAGAATTGGACTTGGTCTGAATTCATTTGGCTGAAAAACATGACCTACATTGAAGTGAGTCTATTTAGTGTCATTTTATTGTACTTGGTGCTAATATCATTTGTTTTGCTCCATAAATATTAACACATTTGATCATAGGATGCGATCCTGGATCCCACTGGGATATTTTATAATATATGGCATATATTCCTTTTTACCTTTCTACAATTTAAAATGTTCAGAATTCCAAAGCACAAAAGATTTTGAACCTGTAGAAGTTTTGTGCTCTCCACTGGTCAAAAATCACCATTTACGATGGCAAAAATATTTTTCCCCCAAACTGTAATACCATCCTGGAGGGATCATTTTCCCTAAAGGTTTTAAAAATTCAACTTGGCAAGGAAATGACAGTTACTAAATATTTCACTGACTGTCTCAGGAAAGTTATTAAGAGATGATGGAGGAGAAGGTGGGTATGTTTCTACAGGGGTAGCAAGAGGAAGTTCCTTGTGGTGAAGAGTTCTTTACCTTCATTTTGGTGGTGGTTACAAGAACCTACACATGTGATAAAATGGCTATAGAACTATCTATGATAAAATAGAACTACACACACACATTGTACCAACGTCAGTTTCCTGGTTTTGATATTGAACTATAGATATATAAGATGTAAACATTGGGGGAAACTGAGTGAACGATGCATAGGAACACTCTTGTCTTAGTCCATTTGGGCTTCTATAACAAAATATCATAAACTGGGTGGCTTATAAACAAAAGTTATTTATTTCTCACCATTCTGGAGGCTAGCAAATCCAAAATCAAGGCACAGTAGATGTGGCATCTAGTGAGGGTCTGCTTTCCAGTCTGTAGATGCTGCCTTTTACTGTGTTCTCACGTGGCAGAAGGGGTGAACAAGCTTTCTGGGGACTCTTTTTTTTCTTTTTTTTTTTTTTTTTGAGACAGAGTCTCTCTCTGTCACCTAGGCTGGAGTGCAATGGCGCAATCTCGGCTCACTACAACGTCTGCCTCCCGGGTTCAAGCAATTCTCCTGCCTCAGCCTCCTGAGTAGCTGTGATTATAGGCACCCGCCACCGGGGCCAACTAATTTTTGTATTTTTAGTAGAGACGGGGATTCACCATGTTGGTCAGGCTGGTCTTGAACCCCTGACCTCATGATCCACCTGCCTCGGCCTCCCAAAGTGCTGGGATTACAGGCGTGAGCCTCCGAACCCAGCCTCTGGGGACTCTTTTAAAAGGGCATTAATCCTATTCATGCAGGCTCTGCTCCCATGACATAATCACCTCCCAAAGGCCCCACCCTCTAATGCCATCATCTTGGGGGTTAAGATTTCAACATATGAATTCAGAGAACACAAACTTTCAGACTATAGCAACTCTGTACTATCTTTGCAACTTCTTGTGAATCTGTAATTTTTTCACAATAAAAGGTAAGAAAAAAAATTCCACAAGGCAAGGAAATGACAGCTCACTTTTTAATGAGTCTAAATGCTTTGCTTACTGTCTCAAAATGCTTTGCTTACTGTCTTCATTTTCTCAGCTCCTCCAGGCATCCTGAGGGGAAGATGTAAAGAATCAGAGCCAGAGGATAAATGGTGACTCTGCGGGTCCCAGAAACCCTTCAAGATCTTTGAAAATAAGGCCTGCTGTGTCATTCACCGTGTGTATCCCCATTCCTATGCTACAGGTAACCTATAGGCTAGCCCTTTGGACAATTTCAGTATTAAGGTCTTAAAGGTCTCAACTCTGCAGTACAGGGACTTCGTGTAACAAAATTAATTATACTGAGACAACTTGTTGCTGTGATTTACCCTCGGCTCTACCCTCCATACTGAAGTCTAAACCATGTGAAGACTTCCATCCAAGAAATTAGGTATTTTTAATATTTGCATAGCTACCAAACTCCTCTTTTTTCCTCTGAAATACCACTTTCCTATGAAAAGGTATGCTTTATTTTTTCAATCACATTAGTTATACCAAAACATTGTGTACCATCTACTTAGTAATATTTACTTTCTTTATTAAATTTCTCTAATTACTCTTCTTTCAAAAAGCTAATAATCCCTTAAACATTCTAAATTATATAATTTTATAAGAACTTTTAAAATAATTTAATATTAAAAATAAGAAGGAAAATCTAACACAGCATAAAGAATGAGGAAGGAGTGGCAGAGTGAAAAAGAATGAAACTCTCAAAGAACTCTAAGAGGATTTTGTAATATAAAAGATTAGCAAATTCATCTAAAGACTTCCCGGTCTCCACATGAGAGTGCCTATAAGATTCTACAGCCAAAAGAATCACCCCAAACACAACTAGAAAAGAAATTCACAGATAGTAGTATCATTGGCAGTGAATTAAATAAGTAATACAGTGCAGTTCATTTTTTAATTCTTTAAACTGTAAATTTTTTTGTTTATATTTTCTTTGGGAAAAAAAATCAGTGAAGGACTAATTATGAGTTTTCATAAGAAAAAGAACAAAGTCCAATGATGTGCAAACTAGAACCAAAAATTGCAAACCATATTATTACCACAATATTTAATGCACCATTATTTGCAATGTAGAAAAATTATAATCAACCTAAATGTCCATCAAAGTGGATAGAATATTGTTTAGCAGTTTAGAAATAAAAAGTTCCACATACACTTATTAACATGGAGAGATGTCCATGGCTTGTTACAGGACTAAACACAATTTGTTCAGTAATATGTATCATATAAATCCTATTCTTGCAAGAAAAAATAGGATTTTATGTGTGTATTTGTACACATATACATATAATTATGGCATATGAGTAGACAAAAGGGCAGAATGATAAGCACCCTGTTGTTAACATTGATTACCTCTGTGCATTGAAATTGGAGAGTACATTAGTTATTGATTGCTGTAAAAAAATTATCCCAAAACACTGTAGCTAAAAACAACAAACATTTATTATCTCACAGTCTCTGTGGATCAGAAACCAGGGAGCAGCTTAGCTGGGTGGTTCTAGACAGAGTTGCTCACAGAATGCATACAAGGTGTTGGCTGGGTCACTTCAAGGATCCCCCTCCCAGGGGAGACCCCACTGTTGGTCAGCTTCAGATCTGCTTCCAAGCTCATTCCCCAGGGCTGCCTCAGTTCTCCACGTGGCCCCTCGTCTCCCAGGATCTCTCTTTTCCATGTGGACTCTTCAGAGCATAGTGAGAGCCAGGTGTGGTGGCTCATGTCTGTAATCCCAACACTTTGGGACTCCAAGGCGGGCAGGTAACTTGAGGCCAGAAGTTCGAGACCAGCCTGGGGAACATGACAAAACCCCGTTTCTACTGAAAACACAAAAATTAGCCCCACACGTGTAGTCCCAGCTACTCGGGAGGCTGAGGGAAGAGAATCTGCTTTAACATCCCCCACCAAAGTGATACACTTGCTATAACTGATGAACCTATATTGACACATCATCATCACCCCAAATCCATAGTTTATATTATACTTCACCCTTGGGGCTGTACATTTTATGGGTTTGGACAAATGTACCACATGTATCCAGCAGTATAGTATCATACAGAATAGTTTCAATGTCCTAAAAATCCCCTTCCCTTCTTGCTAATTTCTTTGTTTTCTTTGTTTTGTTTTGTTTTGAGGCAGAGTCTCACTCTGTCGCCCAGGATGGAGTGCAGTGGTGTGATCTCAGCTCATTGCAACCTCTGACTCCCAGGTTCACGCGATTCTCCTGCCTCAGCCTCTCTAATAGCTGGAACCACAGGTGCACACCTCCATGCCCAGCTGATTTTTGTATTTTTAGTAGACACGGGTTTTCACCATGTTGGGCAGGCTGGTCTCAAACTCGTGACCTCAGGTGATCTGCCCGCCTCAGCCTCCCAGAGTGCTGGGATTACAGGCATGAGCCACTGCATCCAGCCCCTTCTTCCTAATTTCCGACAGTCACTGATCTTTTTTTACTGGCTCCATAGTTTTGCCTTTTCCAGAATGCCATACAGTTGGAATCCTAAGTATGTAGACTTTTCAGATCAGAGCCAGACTTTTACTTTCACTTAGTAATAGGCATTTAAGTTTCCTCCGTCTTTCATGGCTTGATAGCTCATTCCTTTTCAGCACTGAACAACATTCTACTATTTGTCCATTCACCTCCTGAAGGTCATCTCCGCTGTTTCCAAGTTTTGGGAATTATTAATAAAGCTGCTATAAATATCTGTGTGTAGTTTTTTTGTGTATACATATATTTTCAATGTTGTGGGGTAAATAAAAAGGAGGAAGATTGCTGGATTGTATACATGGCATACGTATGTTTAGTTTTGTAAGAAACTTCCTTCCAAAGTGTCTGTAACACTTTGCATTTATATGGCCAACTAGCCTTATATACTTATACAGGATTTTAAAAAAATTCAACACCAGTTGAAAGGAATCTGATGCAAATATTTTGTGTAATTCCCAAATAGTTCAATTGATAATATTTTTAGTTAGCAGTTTTCATTACTCCAGAGCAAATTGAAATGAATGAACATCTAGTAAGTAATGAGTGATGTATATGCATAAATCAATTCAGGAGAGACTTTTTAATCATTTTAACTATTACAAGAAATTTATGTCATTATTAGCGATCATTATTAGGGGTATAACAACACACAAACAGAAGTTTTCATCTTTCTGGGAACTTGGAAACATTTAATATCTAATCCTCCCTGTGTCTGCTAGAGTTTACTCTTTATACTTGGTGTTTTCATCAATATAATATTTTGTCTCAGTACTATTCTTCAGTCAGCAATGGCTTTCCTGGAGGGGCAGTTCAAAGTGGTGCTTAAGAGCATAGACTCTGGAGCCAGATTGCCTGAGTTTAAATCCCAGCTCGGTCATTTCCCTTAGGCAAGTTACTTAACCTGCCTGTGTCAGTTTTCTCATTCATAAACATGGGGGAATTATACTAATAATATATACTCTCGTAAGATTTTTTTAAGGACTAAATGATTTAATATACCCAAAACTCTTAGAGTAATACTTTACATATAGTTGTAACTCAATAGTTGTCAGACATTATAATTATTATTACTTATATCTAACTTATGAGAAGGGTTAACATAAGCAGATTTAACATGAAAACACTTTGTTACAAATTAGAAGCATGGCCCCTGATATGGTTTACTCTGTGCCCTCACCCAAATCTCATCTCGAATTGTAATCTCCACATGTCAAGGGAGGGTCCTGGTGGGAGGTGATTGGATCATGGGGGCAGTTTCATGATAGTGAGGGAGTTCTCATGAGATCTGATGGTTTAAAAGTGGCAGTTTCCCCTACACTCTCTCTCTCCTGCTGCTATGTAAGAAGTGCCTCGCTTCCTCTTCTCTTTCTGCCATGATTGTTAAGTTTCCTGAGGCCTTTCCAGTCATGCAAAACTGTGAGTCAATTAAACCTCTTTTGACAACAGAAGTCTTGAAACAGTGTTATGAATTGAAGTAAAAGGAGGGAGAGTCCAACCAGCTTTTAGGTTTGGCACTCCGCCTCTTTTGATTACAAGCTGATGTGCCCTGGACATTGTACCTATTGTCTTCTCCATTTTTCTCCAACATTTTGAGGAAGGAGGCTTCACAGACCAAAAGGAAATACAATGCAGTTTAGAGATGAAAAGGCATATGGGCCTTTACACATGTTGTTTCCTCCGTTTGGACTCTTATTTTTTTTAACCAAAGCTCTATGTATATGGCAAACTTGATTTTCAGGTCTTATTTAAAATTTACTGGCTCCAGAAAACAACTTTCCAGATCCCTCCAAAATAGATATGTGTTCACTTCCCTTAGGCAGTTACACACTGTCTTAGTCCATTTTGTGTTGCTATAAAGAATGCCTGAGGTGGGGTAATTTATTTAAAAAAAAAAAGAAGCTTATTTGACTCATGGTTCTGCAGACTATACAAGAAGCATGGTGCTGGCATCTGCTTCTAAAGAGAGCTTCAGCTGCTTTCACTCACAGAAGAAGGTGAAAGGGAGCCAGCATGTACAGAGATCACATTACGAGAAAGGAAATGAGAGAGATGAGGGGATGCCAAGCTCTTTTTAACAACCAGTTTTCACAGGAACTAACAGAGTGAGAACTTAACTCATTGCTATGAGGATGTCATCAAGACATTCATGAAAGTTCTGCCTCCATGTCTCCATCACCTCCCAACAGGCCCCACCTCCAATATTGGAGACCAAATTTCAACATGAGGTTTCGGGGGACAGACATCCAAACTATAGCACACACTGAATTGGAATAGCTTATTTTTAGTCTTTACTAGTTTGTGAGCTCCTCCAGAATAAAAGTTTCTACTCCTCTTTGTATCTGCATTGACATCTTTCATGCCTTGCACACTGGAGGCACTCAATAAATACTGGTCAAATGAATGAATGAACAAAAGCAAGGACTTCAAGGAGGCAAAAAGATGATTCTTCAGTCCTTTCATGTTCTTTTTGTTTTGCTTTGACTTGGAACTGAGCACACCCTGATCCTTTGTCCCTTAGAAGTAGAGCTAATGTTAGGTCCAGAGAAAAGGATGGTGCAAAGCTGGCTGCAAAGAGCCCTTCTGGTCCAGGCAACCTGGAAGAGAGTTCTCAGCAGAACGCAACCATGCTGACACCCTGATCTCAGACTTCTAGCCTCTAGAGCTGTGAGAAACACATTTCTGTTGTGTATAAGTAACCAAGTCTATGGTATTCTGTTGTAGCAGCCCAAACAGACTAAGACAGCAGGTGAACAGGTATAAATCAAATAGAGGAATGAAAACCCCAAACATGGACACTCAATTAAAGCTCACTTTTACAGAGAGAAGATCTGTCCTCTACTGCCACAGTGGATAAGGGCAAATTAGGAATAAGAAAGGAGCAATGTTAAGAGCAGAAAGAAAGCTGGGCTGTCCACTGGGTAAGTTCTCTTCCTGCCTGCCAAGCAGGCCATCTGTGAGACCAGTCTGAAAATACACAGGCGAAATGGTAGAGAAGCTGTCCATCCATTGTTATCATTGTTATTGCTGTTAAAAATAGCTTTCAGTCATTCAGCATATTTATGGAAGGAGTTGGTTTCCGAATTAGAGATAAGCAAATACCACTATATTCCGCTTATGGAAATCAGAGCTGAGCAGTTAAATGCACTGAAAGAGACCATTTTCTAGCTCAATAGATCTAAGGAATTCTTAGCTTTTAAACTCGGTTTTATCAGATGGAAGGAAGTAATATTGGAGAATAGAGGAGATTAAATGTCAAGACTAAGGCCATATCTACATACAGCAATCAAGTTAGCCAAAGTGGAGTGAACTCAATATGCTTTGTTGTTTCCGTGATGAAGCTGTGCAGTGATCAACCATGTCAACTGTTCATTGATCCAACTTAGTCTCTTAGAAACAATCCAGTCAGCTCTGTAGTAATCCAGTGACTTTGGTTATAATCTTAAATTTGTTGTCTTTGGTCTTCGTTTAGAACTTCATAAGGAAACACAATTCAGTTAAAATGACCAAATCTCTTGAAGACTGAAAACTAACTTCAAATACAGGATTTCTCCAAACTTCAGATGCTTTCCAGAAATGACTGCTTACTTAAACATACTCATTAAGGTTCACATTTTTGTTTTAATTACTGAACTTTTCTTATGTTATGTATTTTTCTTTGAGTGTATAGTTTTATCATGTTTGTCAAATTGCCTAATAAGCAAAATGGATTTTGGCAACATTTGCCTACCTTTTTATATAGCATGATGAACATAGAGTTCTCACGCATAGCATAACAGTAGAAACAAATGTCCAACAACTAATAACATGTATGACGATAGTTATGAATTGACCACATAAACAGACTGTCCATTTTCCTGTTCCCATTTTATGAATGTATAATTCAATTTTACTACCTTTGATGTCAACCCTTAATTTCTCCTCTAGTCTTCTCTATTCCACATCATCTTGCTTTTCCCATTTTCTCACTTTGCCTACATGCATGCAAAAGAAATTCATAATAAGAGCCAGCATTTATGTACTTTATGCTACAGGAACTGTTACTTTCTTTATAGACCATATCTTTTTTCCCAGTAGCCCTAAAGAGAGCTACTATTATTATCATATCTATATATGACATGAGGACACTAGGGCTGACTAAGATTTAGCTATTTATTCAAGTTCATACAGGCAGGATGTTTAGATTATTGTTCAGCAAATACTCTCTTCCCTTCCCACTGTTGCAGAGTAGACATCTCTGCATTATTGATGTTGTACTTGACCATAGGATTTGCTTGGGTCCATCCAATATTAGCAGACATGATGTGAGCAGAGGCCTTAAATATGCGTCATGAATTTGGCTTGTCTCTTTCATTCTGGTGATCTGTCATGAGAGGAGCATGTTTCATGTGAATGCTGCTTCTTCATTGTAAGCCACATAATGAAATATAGACAGCAGAACTCCTTCCCTAGGAAGTCAATGATCCCAGGAGTATCAAGACTCATGATATAAACCTGAGTTAAACCTGTAGCCTAGAAACCAGAGCCTCGCTGAGCCAAGTTGCCACTGACTTGCAGTCCCATGAGCAAGGGAATCAGTGTCAGTTGTTTGATGTCACTAAAATTAGGGTAATTTTGTTGCTAGGAACTGAATGTTTGTCTACCCATGAAATTCATATGTTCATATGTGAAAGTCTTAATCTCCAATGTGATGGTATTTGGAGGTGGGGGCTTTTGGAGATGACTCGGTGATGAGGGGGGAGCCCTCATGAATGGGATTTGTGCATTTATAACAACACAAGTAAAGCGATCTCTCTCTCTCTCCACCATGTGAGGATATAGCAAGAAGACCGCTATCTGCAAACCAGGAAGAGAGCCCTCACCAGGAACCACACTGGTCCACACCTTGATCTTGGACTTCCCAGCCTTCAGGACCATGAGAAATAAATCTCTGTTGCTTAAGCTGCAGTCTATGGTATTTTGTTATAACAGCCCAAACTGACTAAAACACTAGTGGTGCAGCATTATTGAGGAGATACTAGATAGTAAGTTGTAGAGCAGGGATGCAAACCTGTATCTATCACATGCCAAAATGGAAGCACTCACACCTTACTTGATACTGCCTATGTGTGAAATGATAGAATAAGGGATTGAACACAAGATGTGTAGCTTCAAAGTCTGAGGATTATAGGTTAAGTGATTTTTAATAGTAAAAAGGAACATAACCCAAGACAATGAATAGGGAAGATCAGGGCCTTAAAAGCATCTGGGGAAAGGAGATAATATCTATGACAAAGGGCCTCCCATGTTCAGACTTCACACCCACACCTCTTCTTCCACCCTCCTGACCCAACCTGCACCTGTGGATACCACAGAGAGGACAGAACCAATATGTATTTGTTCTGGCCCAAGGAAAGCACACTGCTCTAGAAAAATCCTGGAGTTACTATTTTGCATATTTTTTTCATCTTTCACTTTAAAGGATTAAAGAATACTTCTACACATATTTCCACTGGTTGCAAGGATCCAGAAAACCACTTATGAGTCAGTATTTTACAAATGTTCAAATGTAAATGGATTCTTTTTGATAGCAACATCACTTTCTGATGGGATAGGGACCCAGAAATTCACAATAGTGGTTTTCATTAAAGAGCATTCTTGGCACTTTTTATGGCAAAAATTATTAGCACTTGCCTTTTGGCAAAATTCCAAGCCAAGAAATGATATCATACCTGTTTATGCTCCTCCCATGATTTCAATGTCATTCTTCTTGCTGTCTTCCTTGAAACAATGTGACATTACTATGAATGCCTAATTCACTTCCAAAGTCAGTGAGCCATGGTTTCTCTTTTCTTAATACCAAGGCTTTTAGAGTTTTAATTAACTAATCATTATAAAGCAATCATATGAAAGGAAATATAGTATTTATAACATTGATATCAACTGATTTTATAATACTTAAAGTCAGGAAGATCAGTAAAAGAGACAAATTAGGAAACCTCCTAGTTCTACTGCAATTCCAACACTTATGATATTTTAAATAGTTTTTGCCAGCATTGAGGCTTCTCTAAGCAAGACTTACTGCTTAATCTAGATTTCAGTTTCACTTGATTAAAGATAGAAGCACTTTAGAGCAAGAATGAGTGAGCCTAGATTTTATTTTACTTTGGGCTGCTAAATTTATTAATATCACGCATGAACCTGGGATTTATTATAATGCCTGAAATCATGCCTTCCCAGAGGTTGAAAGTGCTTCCTAACTCGTATTAGTCATCGTGTGTGTGTGTGTGTGCCCACCCGCATGTGTAGACAGTGAGACAGAGACAGAGATAGAGAAGCAGAGAGCGAGAAAGACAGAGATTTTAAGAAATTAGCTCAAGAAATGTGGGGGCTGGGAAGCCAGAAGTCCTCAAATCAGGCTGGCAAGCTGCAGATTCTAGTAGGAGTTGAAGTCTCCAGTCTGAAAGCAGTCTAGAGGTAGAAATATTTTCTCTTTGAGGTACTTCAGTTTTTCTCTTAAGGCCTTCACCTAATTGGATGAGGTTTACCCACGTTATAGAGGGTAATCTGGTTTACTGAAAGTCTACTGATTTAAATGTGAATAACATCCAAAAGAATCTTCACAGCAATATCTAGACTTGTGTTTGACAAAATAATTGAGTGCCATAGCCTAGCCAAGTTGACACATAAAATTAACCATCATTCTCATTGATCACCAAAGTAGGATAAATGTATTGCAGGAAGTGCTCTGGACAATCACATGACGTGGAGAAAAAAATAAAACTCCTTTTTACATTAATTTTTCTCCAAAAAAATTATTTTCACCAATATTTAATGGATAGATTGACACTAATACTTTGCTCAATCCACATGTGAGACGTTACATGTAATTGTCAGCATTTAGGGTGTCCTATAAGAACAATGTGGGGGTTCAAGGCAGAGTCTACTTTTCAAGTTTATCTAGGACACTGTGGCAGACTGTATAACGGCCCCTCAAAGACATTGATGTCCTAATCCCTAGAACCTTTGAATATATTACTTTATATGGTATATTATTCAGAATTCTCCAGATAAACAAAACCAATTGGTTAGATATAGATATAGATACATTTACTATGAGGAACTGGCTCACATGATTATGGAGGCTGCGAAGTTCTATGATCTGCCATCTGCAAACTGGAGACTCAGGAAAGCCAGTGGTATAATTCAGTCTGAGTCCCGAGGCTTGAGAACCAGGGTAGTTGATGGTAGAAATCCCAGTCTGAGAGCAGGAGAAGTTGAAATGAGATGTCCTATCTCAAGTGTTTAGGCAGAAAAAAGGGGGCAGATTCATTGATCTTCCATCTTTTTTTCTATTCAGGCCCTCAATAGAGTGGATGATGACATCCGCATTGAGGAGGACAATCTACTTTACCCAGTCCACCAATTCAAATGTCAACCTTATTTGGCAACACTTTCATAGAAACACCCAGAAATAATATTCAATCTGGTCACCCCATGGCCCAGTTAAGTTGGCACATAAAATTAACTATCACACATGGCAAAATGAATTTTGGAGATATGATTGAGTTAAATTTTTTGAAATGGGGAGATTTTCCTGCATTATTTAGATAAGGCCAACATAATCACAATTCATCATAAAAAGGGTGCAGGAGGATACAGAATCAGGAAAGAACGGTCACAGTGGAAGTGGAAATTGGAGTGATATCCTTTAAAGACAGAAGA
Source organism: Nomascus leucogenys (assembly GCF_006542625.1). Lineage (NCBI taxonomy): Eukaryota > Metazoa > Chordata > Mammalia > Primates > Hylobatidae > Nomascus > Nomascus leucogenys. Next base: position 98,411,560 of record NC_044385.1, read on the forward strand.
AGAAGCCACAAGCCAAGAAATACAGGTGGCCTCTAGAAGCTGTAAAAGGCAGGGAAACACAGTCTCTCCTAGAGCTTCTAGAAAAGCTGCAGCTCTGTTAGCACCTTGATTTTAGCCCAGTTTGATCCATGTTTGCAAAGGCAGTGTATTAACAATAGAAAAGGTAGATATTTCTAGCAAAATTTTAGTGCAACCTCTACATCATTTTTTATTGGGATTTAAAAACACATACCATGATTTCAAATAAGCACTACACATCTGCAATTACCAGCTAGTATCTTTGTGAGTTAGTTCAGTTATGGCAGCCATTAATCATGTATCAAAAAAACTTCAGGCTCTTGCCCTCTCATCATGTGATGCCCTCTGACAAGTTATGATGCAACATGAAGGTCCTGACCAGATGCTGGTGCCATGGTATTGGACTTCCAGAATTGTGAGCTAAATTATGAGCTCTTTTCTTTAAAAAATAAAACCCCAAAAATTTCAGAATCATTTCTTCAAATTATTTAATTACAAATGGGTAAGTCAAATTTCAAAAATAATATTACATATCCATTTGCGCTGAGAGCCTATCTTAGTCTATTTGTGCTGCTATAAAGAAATACCTGAGGCTGCATAATTTATAAAGAAAAGAGGTTTATTTGGCTCACTATTCTGCAGGCTATACAAGAAGCACAGCAATGACATCTGCTCAGCCTCTGGTGAGGGCTTCAGGCTGCATCCACTCACAGCAGAAGGGAGCCAGTGTTTGCAGAGATCATGTAGAGAGAGAGAGGTGGGAGGTAACAGGCTCTTATTAACAACCAGTTCTTGAGTGAACTAATAGAGTAAGAACTCACTTTTTACCATGAGGACTGCACCAGCCATTTATGAGAAATCTGCCCCCATGATTGAAACACCTCCCAATAGGTCCCCACCTCCAACATTGGGATCTAATTTCAACATGAGGCTTGGCAGGGTCAAACAAACCAAACTGTAGCAGAGCCTAACTCTATTAGTCCGTTCTCACTCTGCTATGAAGAAATATCTGAGACAGTAATTTTAAAGGCAAGAGGTTTAATTGACTTACAGTTCCTCATGGCTGGGGAGTCCTCAGGAAACTTATAATTACAGCGGAGGCACCTCTTCACAGGGTAGCAGTAGAGAGAATGGGTGCTGAGTGAAGGGGGAAGCCCTTTATAAAAACATCAGATCTTGTGAGAACGCAATCACTATAATGAGAACAGTATGGGGAAAACCACCCCTATGATTCAATTATCTCCACCTGGTCCTGCCCTTGACATGTGGGAATTATTACAATTCAAGATAAAATTTGGGTGGGGACACAGAGCCAAACCATCTAACTAACACACCACAAAACCACTGCTAAGAATACTGGTTGATATAGTTTGTATATTTGTCCCTGCCCAAATCTCATGTTGAATTGTAATCCCCAGTATTGTAGGTGGGGTCTTCTGGGAGTGATTAAACCATGGCTGTGGATTTCTCATGAATGGTTTAGTACCATCTCCTTGGTGCTGTCCTCATGATAGTGAGAGAGTTCTTGAGAGATCTTGTTGTTTAAAAGTGTGTGGCACTTCCTTCCACCTCTCTTGCTCCTGCTCTGGCCATGTGATGTCCCTGCCTCCCTTTTACCTTTTTCGATAATTGTAAGCTTCCTGAGGCCTCTGAAGAAGCTGAGCAGATGCCAGCACCACACTTCCTGTAAAGCCTACAGAACCATGAGCCAATTAAACCTCTTTTCTTTATAAATTACCCAGTCTCAGGTATTTCTTTATAGCAATACAAGAATGGCATAATGCAGAAAATTGCTAACCAGGAGTGGGGCCTTGCTATGAAGATGCCTGAAAATGTGGAAGCAACTTTGGAACCAGGTAACAGGTAGAGGTTGGAAGAATGTGGAGGCCTTAGAAGAAGACAGGAAGTTGAGGGAAAGTTTGGACTTTCTGAGACTGGTTAAATGGTTGTAAACAAAATGCTGATAGTTATATCAAGAGTGAAGTCCAAGCTGCTGAAGTCTCAAATGGAAATGAGGAACTTGTTGGGAACTAGAACAAAGGTCACCCTTGTTATGCCTTAGCAAAGAACCTGGCTGTGTTGTGTTCATGCCCTAGGGATCTGTGGAAGTTTGAACTAAAGAGTGATGATTTATAGCATCTGGCAGAAGAAATTTCCAAGCAGCAAAATATTTAACATGAGGCCTGGCTCCTTCTAATAACCTACACTCAGATGTGGGAGCAAAGAAATGACTTAAAGTTGGAATTTATAGTTAAACAGAAAGCAGAGCATAAAAGCTTAGAAAATTTGCAGCCTAGTCACATGGCAGAGAAAGAAAAAGCTTTTTGGGGAGAGGAATTCAAGCTGGCTGTGAAGCAAGCACTTGCTAGAGAAATCTGCATAACTAAAAGACAGCCAAGTGCTAATAGCCGAGACAATGGGAAAAATGTCTGGAAGGCATTTTGGAGATTTACATGGCAGCCCCTCCCATCACAGGCCCTGAGGTCTAGGAGGAAAGAATGGTTTTGTGGGCCAGACCCAGGGCCTCACTGCCCTGTGCAGCCTTGGGAAATTGCTCCCTGCATCCTGACCCCTTGGCTCGATTTGTGGCTCAGTTTCCCAGATACAGCTCAGGCTGCTGCTTCAGAGGGTGTGAGCTCTTCACCTTGATGGCTTCCATGTGATGTTAAGTCTGTAGGCATACAGTGCAAGACTGAATGAGGCTTGGCAGCCTCCATATACATTTCAGAAGATATATGAAAAAGCCTAGGTGCCCAGGCAGAAGCCTGCTGCAGGGGCACAGCCCTCATGGAGAACCTCCACTAAGGCACTGTAGAGGGGAAATGGAGGCCCCACACAGAGTCCCCACCGGGGCACTGCTTAGTGGAGGTGTGAGAAGGGGACCAACTGTCCTCCAGACCCCAGAATGGTAGATCCACTGGCAGCTTGCCCTCTGTACCCAGAAAAGCTGCAGGCACTCAACAACCTTTGAGAGCAGCTGAACCCTGCAAAGCCACAGGGGCAAAGCTGCCCAAGGCTTGAGAGCCCACTTTTTGCACCAGCATGCCCTGGTTGTGGAACATGGAGTGAAAGGAGATTATTTTGGAGCTTTAAGATTTAATGACAGACCTGCTAGGTTTCAAACTTGCATGGGGTCTATATCTCTTTTCTTTTGGCTGATTTATCCCTTTTGGAATGAAAATGGTTACTCAATGCCTATAACCCCATTATATCTTGGAAGTAAATAACTTGTTTTTGATTCTACATGCTCATAGGTGTAAGGGACTTGCCTTGTCTCAGAAGGGACTTTGGACTTTTGAGTTAGTGCTGAAATGAATTAAGACTTTGGGAGACTATTTGGAAGATGTGATTGTATTTAGCCATTTGAGAAAATCATGAGATTTGAGGTTGGTTCGGGGCAGAAGGATATAGTTTGGTATTTGTCCTTGCCCAAATCTCATGTTAAAATGTAATCCCCAGTATTGGATATGGGGCCTGGTGGGAGGTGTTTGGATCATGGAGGCAGATCCCTCATGGATGGCTTGGGCCATCCCCTTGGTAATCAGTGAACTCTCACTCTCAGTTCACAGGAGATCTGATCATTTAAAGGTGTGTGGCAGCTCCCCCTGACCCCCCACACTATCTCTCTTACTTCTCCTTTCACCATATGACATGAAAGCTTCTGCTTTACCTTCTTCCATGAGTAAAAGTGCCCTGAGGCCTCCCCAGAAGCTGAGCAGATGCCATGCTATGCTTGTAAAGCCTGCAGAACCATGAGGCAATTAAGCTTCTGTTTAAAAATAAATTATTCAGTGTCAGATATTTCTTTATAGTGACGCAAGAATGACCTAACACATTGGTTTACTGTCACCCACCAAGCAGTTCCTGTGGTCAGGGCAGAATTGGGAGCAAATATTCTCCGCAATTAGAGACCCAGAAGCCTTGGGAATGTGCCAGGGGAGGAATGAGGAGTGAATGACCAAAGGCTGGTCAGTACATACCTGATTTTATCTTGACCTGCAGATTATCACCCCTGGGTCTGAGTGGTCCTGGCTGTGGCAGCTGATTTCCATGGAAAATGGGCAAGTTATGATTATACCAAGGCAATGTGAAAAGGAGAAAAGAAAAGAAAGTAAACCAACACCCTCAGTCTCCCCTAACATACATACAACTGTTAAGATCATCTTCCCCCTCCTTTGCAATTTCTCAGTTAGTTGGTGCTATGATCTGAATGTTTGTGTTCTCCAAAACTCAAATGTTAAATCCTAACCTCCAAGATGATGGTATTAAGAGGTTGGGCCTTTGGGAGGTGATTAGGTCATGAGGGATGTGCCTTCATTATTGAAATTAGTACCCACATAAAAGAGGCCTGAGGGAGCTCATTCACCCTTCCATCCTGTGAGGACACAGGGAGAAGAGGGCCCTTATCAGACTCCAGAATCTGTTGGCACCTTGATCCTGGACTTCCTAGCCTCCAGAAGCATGAGAAATAAACTTCTGTTGTTTATGAGCCACCCAGTCTATGATATTCTGTTATAGAAGCCTGAATAGACTAAAACAGGAAGGAAGGCGTCTAATTGCTTCCTAATATCCAAATCAAAAGCCTCTATTCTTTTCTTCCATGAGCCAATTAAAGATTTGATACCTGTACTGTATAACTCCTTTCTTGGCTACACCACCCAGATTTACTTGCTACCTTTTAACCACCTTTATTTTTCCTCAACATCTTTCAAGTCCTGAGGCTGAGTCTCAAACTTTAATGATTATGAGAAAAATATTGGCAGCTTATTAAAAATATAGAGTCCTTATTCCAAAATTCTGATTCAGTAGATGTGATGGTTAATACTGTCAACTTGATTGGATTGAAGGATGCAAAATATTGATCCTGGGTGTGTGTGTGTGAGAGTGTTGCCAAAGGAGGTTAACATTTGAGTCAGTGGGCTGGGAAAGGCAGACCCACCCTTAATCTGGGTACCATCTAATCAGCTGCCAGTGTAGCTGCTAGTGTAGCTAGAATATAAAGCAGGCAGAAAAACGTGAAAAGATTAGACTGGCCTAGCCTCCCAGCCTACATCTTTCTCCCCTGCTGGATGCTTCCTGGCCTCAAATATCAGACTCCAGGTTCTTCAGTTTTGGGACTTGGACTGGCTCTCCTTGCTCCTCAGCTTGCAGACAGCCTATTGTGGGAACTTGTGATCATGTAAATTAATACTTAATAAACTCCCCTTTATATATATCTATCTATCCTATAACTTCTGTCCCTCTAGAGAACCCTGACTAATACAATCCATATGAATAGGGTTCAGGAATCTGTATTTTCAGCATTTCCTTTCCTGCCATGGTCTTTAAGCCTAGATTTTCACTCAGTAAAAATACTTCTGTAATTTTATCTATGTTTTTGACCTCAACTTCTATTAAGATGGATCCTAATTCTATATTTCTTGGTTTACATTTACATTAGAGCTCCAAATCTGCATTTCCAAGTGTTAACCTCTCTTTCTCTAATTTTAAAGCTAACAGCTCACACTCATGCGGTTTCAGAAAGAAAATCATTGGCCTCCCCCAAAACCTGTTTTTATTCCTATCTGCCTTAACTCTGCTAATGACTATCTTTCCAATTACTTGGGCTCTAAAACCTCAGAAAATCTCAGGCATTACTGTTTTACGACCCAAGCGAATGTCTGTAACCATTCCCTCCTTTAAATTTCCAGGAAAAGCTGAAACTATCTTTCACCTGATCTTGCCAGCATCCTAGTCTTTACTAGTCTTTATTCTCCAGCCAACCCACTATGCGGCTACCAGATTAATCTTCCTTAGAAACAATACTGATTCTAGAAAACTTTGATGACTCTTTTTCATCAAATTAAATTCAAACACCTAAGCTTGTAATCAACCTCCTCCTCTGGGACTCTAACGTTTCCCTCCAACTTCTCCCAAGTATATATCCTCTTCCTAATTGTCCTACAAGCAGGACATTAACCATTTGTCAGCCATAGGTACGACAAGTTTTTTTTATTCTGTTTTGCTTTCTGTAGATTTTTATGACACTTTTATGTCTGTCCAGAAGTTTGAAACTGTTATATTGTCAAATCTGTCAACCTTTACTTTTTCTTTTTTTGCTTCAATCTTTTTGTTTGTTGGTTCAAGGTTTTTGTAGGCCACCCTGGGGAATCTTATCTTGTTTTATATTATTCCTGTACGTGTCCTGTCTTAGACCTTAGATGATACCTTTCTTTTTTTTCCTTTTCTTTTTTTTTGTTTTTTTTTTTTTTTTGGAAACAGTGTCTTCCTCTGTCGCCGAGGCTGGAGTGCAGTGGGGTTATCTCAGCTCACTGCAACCTCCACCTCCTGGGTTCAAGCAATTCTCATGCCTCAGCCTCCCAAGTAGCTGGGGTTACAGGCATGTGCCACCACAGTCGGCTAATTTTTATATTTTTAGTAAAGACAGGGTTTTACCATGTTGGCCAAGCTGGTCTTAAATTCCTGGCCTCAAGTGATCTGCCTGCCTCAGCCTCCCAAAATGCCAAGATTACAGGCGTGAGCCACTGCGTCTGGCCTAAATTTCTTGATGGTAATAATGTTCTTATTTACAGATGTAGTGAACATATTAATGAACACCTACTGTGAGCCATTATTATTTTTATTCATATTAACATCACACAATAAAATCACACAACTAGTCATCCTGGTGGAGCCAGGGCTATTATCTAGGCAGTTTGACTCCAGAAACCTGGCTCCAAACCACTACCTTATGCTGCCCTCACATGTGTGGAAAAATAATGGGCACTCAACAAGTTCTTGTTGAATAAGTGAAATTTAACCCAGGCAAGGGTTAGTATTTCTGAGATAAACACTTTCTCAGAAGACCACACAAGTGTTTAAGAGGTCACGAGAAATGACTGGCTAACCATAAAAAAAAAAAAAAAAAAAAAAGAACACACAACAGAACCCCAAACTGAGACTCCAAGTTAGAAGGCTCGTCGAGCGTACCAGTTTTCATGCACCTGGTTGGCTAAGAGGGAAATCTCAGATGATGAATGGAGGGGAACACACAAAAAAAGTGGGATCCAAAGCAATGGGCAGTTTTCCACATCATTATAGCCGTATTTTGTAACAATTTCTTTGGCAACTGACAGCAGGCATTTAAATCAACTATTTCCTCCTCAGAATTCCTCTCCAAAGAATAATAATGGCCTCTGCAGCTCTGAAGGAAATGTAGCCCCTACTCGGATACAATCTTATCTGGGAAATTGCCGTGGTATTCGTCACAGCTGTCACTGCACTGAGCCCGTTAAAGATGTGCTGAGTGTAGATCCACAGGGTCCTGTGCTCGGAGGAGCCCTGCTACACATTCTTCCCAGGTTTCAGCAGAAAGACAAAAACCACTCAGTGTGCTGGGGGCAGAGTCTCCTCAGAGCTGGGTCAGCACGAGAGAGCCATTCATACAGTCCTAAAGAAGTTACTCTATGGCTCAGGTTATAGATATAGAAAGACACTTGCAGTGACACCATTGAGATGGGCAGAACACAAGAAAGAATTTATGCAAAAAGCCCAGATTTTTATTTCTTTATTTGGAGAGCAAAAGGAGAGCTGAAGACCTGAAACACTGGGGTGAGGGCGTCAGCCTTGAGACTGCACCGGAGTTCTTTTCGGTTTGTTTTAGTTGAATAGTGAGCTGCTGCAACCTCCATTCTTTACAGTAAAAAGCTGAAAGTCTAATCCTTGATGATACGTCATTTAAGAAACTGGAGCACAGACTGACCGGGGTCCCACATTTAGCATCCAGTAGGACCTGAGGTGCCGGAAATAAGACCAGTAGGACTTTCTAAAATTTGGTTCTGCAAGGAAATAATGCTCCTGCAATCCAATGTAATGTTTCTTTATACAGAGTACCACAGATCAGATTCTCTTTCATTCTAATATTTATATTTGTTTTTAACCCACAGTTGCCTTTACAAAGAAACAGGCATGAAAAATAGCCTTCCACTCAATATGCCAAGGAAGATAATTTACTCAGAAATTACATTGTCCTGGAAACTAATTTACTGAGCAGCTTAAATGTGAGCAGCTTATTCCCAGAAAGTTATTGACTCACCTTGACTCTAAATAAGATCAAGTATCTTTGCCATCCACAGCACAGAGTTTTCTAAACCAGAGACCCCAGGACTGTGTATAACTTACTCTCGAAGAAAGCAAGCCACTTGGAAGTCACTACGGATGTGCTTTACATCCACCCTTCTCAGAACACAAGACCCTCCCTAGATCCCTGAGGATTGTGCCCATTCCCAGCACACTCCAGAGTTTTACTTTTTTGTTTTGTTGGTGACGAGGCAGTTAGGCAAAGGTGGGAGAGAAGTGAGCTCAGGTAACACCACCACCATAACTATCATGAAATTTCATCAATTCTTTCACTGCTTTCTATTTACTCACCCCTCCCCGACTCTCTCTATTGTACTTTCATCGTAAGAGAAGAAGCCATGTCTCTGTTCCCACTACCATTCCTGACCTGGAGCGAACATTCAACAAATGTTTGTGGACTGAATGAATGATAGGACTTTACTCCATTTCATCACTTCCCATTTTCCATTCTCTATTTTTCCTCCTTTTTTGCTGATGGTTCACTATTTTTTTGAAAGCCAGTTCTAAGATAAACAGTAGCAAAAGCAATAGCTGAAATAAAGACAAAAGACTTAGTTTCTTTGAACTGGTTTTTATTTTACAATTTGATATTACATTATTAAATTATGTTACTGTTTCCTAACACATTTTCCTTTGTGTAACTCACTTATCACCATTTTGCTCCTTGTAGGTGCATAAAATAATTTTCTCTTTGATTGTAATGAACTAGAGTAAGGGTACGACTGTCTACGCAGCTCTACTCAAGTGCCTAGTAAAGTAGTGTAATCACAGATGTCTCTGAAGAATGACTGTTGATAAATGTCAATGGCACACAAATACAATGGAAAAAAACACATTAGAATTACTGGCATGCTAAGAAAAGCTATATACTGTATTTAACTTTTGTGCTATATTTACCTAGTCTTCACAGTTTTTATCTTCTTTTTTTTAAGAGAACATTTTGAGTTTACAGCGGTGATTTTATCACTTTTTAAACTTATATTATTATCCCTACCTGCAATATATCATAATTAAGTACACTTCATTTGTACCCCCAATTAAATCCATGTGTAACATAAAAAATTATTCTGTATTAATTTTAAGTATATTAAATACTACCTTTTATGTAAAGGTCTGCATTAAAAGAGAGTATAGTAGTATTCTAAAGCCAATGAAACTCCATCATTTATATCTTAATTGAGATGTCTGGACATAGATGTACTTATATAAATACAAACTAATTTAAAGTTTTCTTTTTAATTTTAAGCTTAATATGATTAAATTAGTTATGGAATAATCGGTTGTACTATAATCGTATTCTACTGTTCAGACTGAAATGAAATATACCTCCCTTTATTAAAAAAAAGTCTGCAGAATTGATTAAATAGACGACAATGTAATTTCCATTACAAGTGCTTTTTCTGCCATCTAGTGGAAAAATGAAATCTATGAGGATTCATAATTTATACATTTTAATTCTATTGTCTCAAACTATTTAGGAAAGGCTTATTGGAAATCTCAGAAAAGAAAACCAAATGTTGCATTCTCTCCCTATTTCTGATTTGGTTTGCAGGTAGACCAGCTGTGGATCACCTTGAGCATTCCTCATGTTGCCAAAGAAACTAAATACAGAAAAAGGTAGAGGGAACTCTCTTTTAATTAATTAGTTGGGGGGAGGTGAGTTGTTTATTTTTAAAGACTACCCATTTGCCCAAGCTTTTTCAAGGGCTGCCTTACTCTCTGTTTTTTGCCTGTGGAAGTATTTTTTTTAACCATTTAAATACCAGCTCAAAGGCAATTCCCTTGCAAAAACCTCCCTTGGTTCCTGGTGGAATGAACTCCCATGGCTTGCTAACTCTAACTCCAGTTCCTGTTCAATGATTACACCATGCTGCCAAGTTCTATGTTGTAATTTGGTGAGTCTGTCTCACTTGATTGTGAATATCTTGAAGACAGGGAACCTGTGCTGTTCATCCGTCTAGTCTGTGGTACTATTCCAGGCAATGAATATATGAACACACTTGCTGCATATATCATTTTAAACATGTAGAACTGGAGCCTACTAAAAGCCATTTCTAATATAGGCCAGCCAGCTCTCACATGGGCTATTCTGGGGTGTATACATAGATTTCAGAGCTGGGATTTGACTAAACTTCCTAGCTTGGATTATTGATTCATTTTATCAACCTTTTTCCCCCAGTATGTACTAGGTAATATATGCTGTTGACAATTCCAAGAAGTGGAAAAGCTAGCTGCCATCCTCATATATAAAGGCCCTGTTGGGTGCCTTTCTCTCTGTGTTCCTGGAATGATCTGTTCTTTCTTCTATCATGGTGCTTATTCCTGTACTGCATGTATTGTCTTCATGAACTCCTTGAGGATGAGAAGACTGTCTTATCCATTGGTATTTTCAGCAACGAATATACTGTCTGCATATAGCAGAGGCTCAGTAAATATTTGTTGAATAAAGAATCATGAAAGATACAAAGAATTGCAAAGGATAAAAAAGAAGTATTAGATAGTGTGTTGTCTTAAAGGAGCTTAGACATCATTTAGGGAAATAATTACTTAAATATTCTGACCAGAATGTTCTATAGTTAATAGACATTAAATATATTTTTGTTAAATTAATGAAATGAGAGTCAACTTCTATTTCCAGGAAAAATGCTAAACACTTATGCTCTATCCTCCGGAAGAGCATAATCAAGTGTGAAGCAATAAAAATGTTCACCAATACCTACATTATTCAGCACGTTGTGTTTCCTGCCAATGTGTTAGACATCCCACCATAAACTGGTGTAGTTAGAACTGGCTTCCCAAAGGAGGAAGATCTTTGTCAAGAACAAAGATCTGAAAAGTGTGGAAAAGTCTGAGATTTTACCCTAGTTGTAAGCTGAAAAGTTAGATCGCCACATTTTCATAGATGCTAGCAAAGAAGGAGAGATTCCTGGGTCAGAAACAAAAGACTTTATTACTCACAGCACAGCAAACACCACGAGCTTCATGTTCGCATTTTTTCTCCTTGTCCTCCAAGTCCCATAGGGGTGATAAAACGCAGCCTCCAAGATGTTGCACATGCTGTGAGTTTGTATCACAACAGAGGAACCCCAAGCCAAGGAAACCTCAATTCTCTAAAGGGGACTTTTAGCAAACCTGTCCAATCTTTGTCCTGGAGGGAGCCATTATACTCATTATCCTGGTCAGAAAACAAATCTGCCCTATGCCCTGGTGAAAGACACTATCTCTGTGTTTCAAGGTTGCTTGCTACACAAACATCCTTGAAAAGACAGCCCAGGACAAAAGCTATCAACATCTTCTCAGAAGATGGATAGAAATACAAGAGCTTCATGGAGAACTTTCTCTTGACAGTTTTAATTTGGTTCTCAAAGGCTGAGTTTGATTTGGTCAAGTAATAGGAAAAGAACAGACGTTCCAAGAGGAAGAAGACTTTTTTTTTTTGAGACAGAGTCTCACTCTGTTGCCCAGTTTGGAGTTTAGTGGTGCGCTCTCGGCTCACTGCAACCTCTGTCTCCTGGGTTCAAGCGATTCTTCTGCCTCAGCCTACAGGCATGCACCACCACATCCAGCTAATTTTTTTGTATTTTTAGTATAGACGGAGTTTCACCATGTTGGCCAGGCTGGTCTCGAACTTTTGACCTCAAATGATCCATCTGCCTCAGCCTCCCAAAGTGCTAGGATTACAGGTGTGAGCCACTGCACCCAGCTGGAAGAACTATATGTGCGCATATTTATTTCACAACAGATCTCTTTGGACCTCAATTTCTTCATCGGTAAAACTAGAATATTAATACCTACTTTATAAGGTTGCTATGAAAACTATATGAGGTAATGTGTGTAACATATGTATGGTATCCAGCCCGGTGTCTGGCATGTAGCAGGTGTCAAATTGTTAGTTCTTTTCCATTTCTCCCTGAACATATGGAATGTGACTCTGCAGACTTCCCTGATATCAATAAAAAGGGGGAAATGAGAGGCATTTAACTAGACCTTTCACAAATTTTTTAACTGAGCATCTACTATGTGCCAGGCACCAGTCTAGACACCATGACTGCCCTCTTGAAGCTTATAGTATGCTTCATGGGAGAAATAGAGGAGAGTAGATTTGTCTTGCTTCTATCACATAAACTTGTAGAGGGCACGCCTCCAAAGTTTTATGGCAATCCATGTGATAGAAAGCTAGGGAATTATAAAGACATAGGCAGAGCATTAACCTAGAATAATAACAGTCAACAGTATGCTTTCCCAGATCACACCGAGAAAAAGGATACTAGTAATTGCAGCAGGAAATGTTCATGTGAACATTATTGCTACCAATATGTGATTGTTTAGCCATCCATTCAGTAAATATTTATTATTATGACATGTTGTACTTTGTTGTAGTGAATACTCAATATATCTTTTTTAAGGATGTTGTGCATAGTGATAGGTGCTGGAATTCCCTTGAGGGTGAGCTGGCTCCAGGGATAAGGAATTGATTTTGCACAAGTTGTTGTCAATGTTCATCTTTATATGGATGAAGAGAGTTGTGATAATCTGGGAGATACTGTGAATAAGATGTGTGATTTCAAGATGATTAGAATATTGATTTATGGGATAATCCTAAATTAGACTGTGAATAAGGAAAGTTGTTAAAATTTTTTATTGGTGAAGAAGGTACACAATTATTTGTTTTATTATAGACTATGTTTATGCTTCAAATATTTTATGGAAATAAAATAGCAATTTGTTTTGTTTTGGAGACAGGTTCTTGCTGTGTTGCCCAGGCTGGAGTGCAGTGGCATGATCATAGCTCACTGCACCCTCCAATTCCTAGGCTCAAGCGATCCTTATGCTTCAGTCTCTCGAGTAGCTGAGACTACAGACACACACCACTATGCCCAGCCAATTTTTTTGTACTTTTTGTAGAGATGGATTCTTGCTTTGTTGTGCAGGCTGGTTTGAACTGCTTCAAGCAATCCTCCCATCTTGGCCTCCCAAGTGTTGGGATTACAGGCGTGAGCCACCCCATTCAGCCTGTAATTTTTCTGAGAGAAAATAGTTATAAAGACTATCCCTGCTTTGAGGGTGAGACTTGATCATATGACTGCTGTGTTAAATTAGACGCATTAAAATAGTATATGAAAAGGCAATTCTAGTTGGGTTTTCTGGAAGAACTATGGTAATAGCACCCTTTTCCTACCTTGTTTCCAGCACAGTGCAGACTGAATTCATTATTTGTCTAGAATCTACCTACTGGGCTAGATTGTGAAAAATGCACAGGCTGCCTGACAGCTGAGTGATGGAGGCTAACCAGGAGGGGAAGTGAATAACCTTTGAAATGGGAAGCTGAAGACAAGCTGCAAGCAAAACCAAAGAGAGGAGTGCTTCCTCTATAGTTCCTATTATTCAGGGATCATGAGATGGGCTTTAGTCAATGCTAAGATCTGGCTTCTTGTTAGGTGGCTTAGAGGAGTGATAGGACCAGCAAACAATTCAAAGGACGTCACCCCCCGACCATTGCTCTCCCACCCTCCCCTACCACCCTGTGCTGTCTAGTGGGCTGCATTCCTTCAAGTTAAATGGTGCCTCTGGGACTTGCATCTCTCCAGCATGATGGGGGCTAACCAGAAGTGGAAGTAACGTCTCAGTATGTCTGATCTGCATTTATGAGAAACAAAGCTTGGCACATAGTGCTGAAAGTGGGAGAAGACCTGAGAAATCCCAAGTGAGAAAGCATCTTCTGGCTGCGCATGGTGGCTCACGCCTATAATCCCAGCACTTGGGAGGCCAAGGCAGGCAGATCACCTGAGGTCAGGAGTTCAAGACCAGACTGGCCAACATGCTAAAACTCCATCTCTACTAAAAATACAAAAATTAGCCAGGTGTGGTGGCTCACACCCGTAATCCCAGCTACTTGGGGGGCTGAGGCAGGAGAATCACTTGAACCCAGGAGGCAGAGGTTGCAGTGAGCCAAGATTGTGCCATTGCACTCTAGCCCGGGTGACGGAGTGAGACACTGTATCAAAAAAAAAAAAAAAAATCGCTTGAACCCGGGAGGCAGAGGTTGCAGTGAGCCGAGATTGCGCCACTGCACTCTAGCCTGGGCGACAGAGCAAGACTCCTCTCAAAAAAAAAAAAGCTTCTTCTCTCTCCCACATTAGTTCCCCTGGGGGCTGCCTAGTTAACCACATTTACTGCTAAATCTCAACATAGATTCTCAAACCTTTCCAAAACTGATGAAAGTAACAATGCAGGGATCATCATAATTCATCACAATTATTTGTATCTAAGTCATGCTAATGTCTGCTACATTGAAAGGTCAGGTTAATACCAGTTTTTCCTAAAATCCTAGGGCTCCCAGGGTCTTGCATTTTAACACGAGTGGTAGTTTTGTGAAATTAAAACACTTTTGTCTTTGTTCCATGCAAAACGCCTCCCTCCCTCCCTCTCTCTCATTGTCTTTGAACTTGGCCTTGATTGATAAAATCCATTTCTATTAGGTAAAGCTGGTGAAAGCAGGAATAGAGTTTATCCAGGGCTTAAATTAAATCTTACAGAGCTTTTTCTCTGACTGCCCCTAGCTCCCTACAGTTTTCCATCAGTAGACTTCCAAGGAAGCTTTCATTTAGCCAGCTGTTTGCTCCTATTTTACATGATGGTTCTCGGTGTTCGGCAGGAACAAAGATCATGGATATTCCCATTTGGGTTTATCAGAAGCAACTGAGAACAACGAGCTCTTTTTATGTTGAAAATAGAGATTTAAAATTTATTCATAATCTTTACTTCTTCTCCCAACACATTCTCATCCCCATGGGCTCCTTTCTCTAATTAGCTATGCAAGTCTTGACACTAAAATTTAGCTACATGTTAATCTTTCATTTTTATTAGTATGGTGTCTTTATCTTCCTTCCTATATAAGCGCAGTATATGCTTATATTTAAATACATTATATGTTTCCAAAAATGAGTACATTAAAATGACAACTTATAAAAACATTCAGTCTAATTCTATTGATGAGAAAGAAAAGTACATCTTAAATATGTCACTTCACAACCACTGAGCCACTCCTGAAATGAAGTTACTAGGTAGGTCTAATTTATACAAAAGAAAGTGGAGTTGAACATTTATGAAGCTCCTACTATGTGCCAAGTGGGATGCTATGGATTTTATATCCATCATCTCCATTTAATCTTCACAATGCTGTGAGCTGTTGTGTTGTTATTGCCAGACTTGGAGAGGGTACAACGAGTCCAAGCCTCCTGTCTGACACCAAAGCCTGAGCTGCCTGCTGAATTATATGACAGCCAACAGGAATCTTGGGGATTAGCTAAGATAGTGGTTTTCCAAAGTATGGGATGGGTACGAAATGAGGTGGTACACAGGGACATTGCATTTAAAATGCATTAAATACCACAGTGAAGAAGTTGATTTCAATACTCTTCTAATCCTTCTGGCGACATCTAGAGGAAATGCAGTTCTGTTGTGTTCTGACACTTGCTCATCTGCTTTAGTTTTTTTTTTTTTTTTTTTGAGACGGAGTCTCGCTCTGTCACCCAGGCTGGAGTGCAGTGGCATGATCTCAGATCACTGCAACCTCTGCTTCCCAGGTTCAAGTGATTCTCCTGACTCAGCCTCCCGAGTAGCTAGGATTACAGCTGCGCACCACGATGCCTGGCTAATTTTTTGTATTTTTAGTAGGTGGGGGTTCACCATGTTGGTCAGGCTGGTCTCGCACTCTTGACCTCAGGTGATCCACCCGCCTCGGCCTCCCAAATTGATGGGATTACAGGCGTGAACCACCGTGCCCAGTGCTCATCTGCTTTTCTATAGAAGGAAAAGTAGGTGTTAGAATCATAGTTTTAAAAGACAATACCTAGCAAAGATATAATTCCATATTTAATTTTAATTATTTTTATAGCTATGGGGAAATAATGCTGGTTTTCCACTTAAGTAGTCATGGATATTTTAATTCTCAAAGTACATGCAAAATAAAGGTATTGCTGTTACAATAAAAAGGCAATTTGCTCGTAGGAGAGTAGGTAGATTCACCTCTAAAAAAAAACAGGTGAAACAGTTTTCCACATATGTGAAAGTAAAATTATCTGAACGACCTCTTTGAAGGCTTTTCATATAACTCTCCAAGTGTACATCTGGTGATTTACTGCTTTAGGTAATCGGAGGTCATGGTGTGGACTGCTTCTGACATAACATGCATGCATGTTCACTCAGCTTCTGGGGAGCCATAAGATACCTCAATATTCTGGCCTTTTGGCCAGAACCGCCATCTTCCGAAAATTCGCCAAAATGACAAACACAAAGGGAAAGAAGAGAGGCACCTGATATATGTTCTGCAGGCCTTTTAGAAAACATGGAGTTGTCCCTTTGGCCATGTATATGCGAAATCTACAAGAAAGGTGATATTGTAGACATCAAGGGAATGGTTACTCTTCAGGTGTTACTATGGCGAAACTGGAAGAGTCTACAATGTTATCCAGCAGGCTGCTGGCAGTGTTGTCAACAAACAAGTTAAGGGCAAGATTCTTGCCAAGAGAACTAGGAACACATTAAGTATTCTAAGAGCTGAGACAGCTTCTTGAAACATGTGAAGGAAAATTATCAGAAAAAGAAGCCAAAGCGAAAGGTACCTGGGTGCAACTGAAGCACCAGCGTGCTCCACCCAGAGGAGCACACTTTGTGAGAACCAATGGGAAGGAGTCTGAGCTGCTGGAGCCTATTCCCTACGAATTCATGGCACAATAGGTGTTAAAATAAAAGACCTCTGGAGTGTTAAAAAAAAAATTCTGCCCTATTCTAATGGACAGGGTCACTTAACAGATTTCCTGAGACTGCTATTTAGGGCTGTCACATGCACCATCTTTATTTATTTATTTTTTTTAATTACACTTAAAGTTCTAGGGTACATGTGCACAACGTGCAGGTTTGTTACATATGTATCCATGTGCCATGTTGGTGTGCTGCACCCATTAACTCGTCATTTACATTAAGTATATCTCCTAATGCTTTCCCTACGCCCTCCCCCCACCCCACGACAGGCCCCGGTGTGTGATGTTCCCCGTCCTGTGTCCAAGTGTTCTCATTGTTCAGTTCCCACCTATGAGTGAGAACGTGTGGTGTTTGGTTTTTTGTCCCTGTGATAGTTTGCTGAGAATGATGGTTTCCAGCTTCATCCATGTCCCTACATGGACCTGAACTCATCCTTTTTAATGGCTGCATAATATTCCATGGTGTCTATGTGCCACATTTTCTTAATCCAGTCTATCATTGAGGGACATTTGGGTTGGTTCCAAGTCTTTGCTGTTGTGAAGTGCCACGACAAACATATGTGTGCATGCGTCTTTATAGCAGCATGATTTATAATCCTTTGGGTATATACCCCATAATGGGATGGCTGGGTCAAATGTATTTCTAGTTCTAGATCCTTGAGGAATTGCCACACTGTCTTCCACAATGGTTGAAGTGGTTTACAGTCCCACCAACAGTGTAAAAGTGTTCCTATTTCTCCACATCCTCTCCAGCACCCGTTGTTTCCTGACTTTTGAATGATCGCCATTCTAACTGGTGTGAGATGGTATCTCACTGTGGTTTTGATTTGCATTTGTCTGATGGCCAGTGATGATGAGCATTTTTTCATGTGTCTTTTGGCTGCATAAATGTCTTCTTTTGAGAAGCGTCTGTTCATATCCTTCGTCCACTTTTTGATGGTGTTGTTTGTTTTTTTCTTGTAAATTTATTTGAGTTCTTTGTAGATTCCGGATATTAGCCCTTTGTCAGATGAGTAGGTTGCAATAATTTTCTCCCATTCTGTAGGTTGCCTGTTCACTCTGATGGTAGTTTCTTTTGCTGTGCAGAAGCTCTTTAGTTTAATTAGATCCCATTTGTCAATTTTGGCTTTTGTTGCCATTGCTTTTGGTGTTTTAGACATAAAAGTCCTTGCCCATGCCTATGTCCTGAATGGTATTGCCTAGGTTTTCTTCTAAGGCTTTTATGATTTTAGGTCTAACATTTAAGTCTTTAATCCATCTTGAATTAATTTTTGTATAAGATGTAAGGAAGGGATCCAGTTTCAGCTTTCTACATATGGCTAGCCAGTTTTCCCAGCACCATTTATTAAATAGGGAATCCTTTCCCCATTTCTTGTTTTTGTCAGGTTGTCAAAGATCAGATGGTTGTAGATGTGTGGTATTATTTCTGAGGGCTCTGTTCTGTTCCATTGGTCTATATCTCTGTTTTGGTACCAGTACCATGCTGTTTTGGTTACTGTAGCCTTGTAGTATAGTTTGAAGTCAGGTAGCATGATGCCTCCAGCTTTGTTCTTTTGGCTTAGGATTGTCTTGGCAATGTGGGCTCTTTTTTGGTTCCATATGAACTTTAAGATAGTTTTTTCCAATTCTGTGAAGAAAGTCATTGGTAGCTTGATGGGGATGGCATTGAATCTATAAATTACCTTGGGCAGTATGGCCATTTTCACGATATTGATTCTTCCTATCCCTGAGCATGGAATGTTCTTCCATTTCTTTGTGTCCTCTTTTATTTCGTTGAGCAGTGGTTTGTAGTTCTCCTTGAAGAGGTCCTTCACATCCCTTGTAAGTTGGATTCCTAGGTATTTTATTCTCTTTGAAGCAATTAAAAATATGGAACGCTTCACAAATTTGCATGTCATCCTTGTGCGGGGGCCATGCTAATCTTCTCTGTATCGTTCCAATTTTAGTATATGTGCTGCTGAAGCGAGCACCACATGCACCATCTTTTTTACAACATTTATAATTCTACAGTCTGGTATATATGAGCCCAACAGTGAATTTCATAAAAGAGAGATCTTTCTGTTGTTAGAACTGGGTTTCTCAAGTATAGCACCTCTGGAAAGGGAATGACTTTAACCTGTTATTTACATTGTTGTAATTAAAAAGCAGTAATATAGATCTGCTGAGATGCTACAAAACTTCACCAGCCTACCATCATCAATGGTATATTCCCTAAGAATGGGACAACCCTGGGAAAGAGAAGCATCTGTCACTAGTCTTCTATTAAATTCTCAGCATCTACATCCAGAGCTTCAACTACCACTTTGGCCATCTGATTTTCAATCTCCTTCATCTCCTTCTCCAGTTGTGCCTCTTCATCCCATGAGATGATGTATAGTAACAGGCACTAAGGTGTGTGGGCTCCAGACTCAATTTACCAGGGTTCAAATCCTGGCTCTACCACTTCTGAGATTTAAGTTCTATACCACTTTGTGCCTCAGCTTCCTGACCTATAATAGGATGATGCTATCTATCTCTTGTGGTTGCTGTAAGCCTAAAGGTTAAACAATTTGATCTATTAAAAGCACCAAAACCAGTGCCTTGCATGCAGCAAGTTCTCAATGTTAGTTATTTTCAACTGCATGGTACATATTGTTTCCTGGATGCCCAGTCTATCCATTCATTCAGCCAACATGTATTTATTGAGCATTTATTACGTGCTAGGCACTGTTCAAGATACACTGATGGAAACACAGAAATATCCCCGCCCCTGTGGGACTTTCAGGTACAGGTGTATTTGTTTATATTAATAGATATAACTAAGTAAATTGTATACTATGTTAGAGAGTGGTAATGCTGTAGGACAAAAAAAAATGGAGATGGGCAATGGTCTTTGGAAGATTGGCAAGGTTTAAGATTTAGTATGTATGTTAAACACAATATTCTTTAAATAAAAATCATTTTTTCCTGGAAAATTATACTCCCTTCTAGATTTCCATTTGCTGATAATATCTTTGTTACCCAGGCTTAGAAACTCAGTCACCTTATTTTCTTTTCTATTTTCCCCATAACCTGCCATTAAGTCTCATGTTTTTTATTTTTTTGTAATGTCTCTTGAACCTACCCAGATGTGAGCACTGAGGCCTGGGTTACTGTCATAGTGTTCTAACTAGTCTCTGCTTCTAACCCCTCCCTGCTCAAATCAAGCCTACATGTCACTAGCAAAGCAACTCTCAAAAAAAGCTTGACCATGTCCCCTTCTTTCTCTAATGCCTATAGAATTAAAGTCAAACTTTTAAAAAAATGTTTAAAAGCTGCCAATTCCACTTCTGGGTATACACTCCAAAGAACTGACAAGGACCTGAACAGTTATTTCTATACCAATGCCCATAACATTGTGGCTATTGTGAATAGCCTTTTCAGAATAGACAAAAGGTAGAAACAACCCAAATGTCCACCATATATATAAAATAATACCTGTCTCCCATGTATACATATGAGAGACATATTCATCCTTAAAGAGGAAATCTGGATACATGTTATAACATGGATAGATCTTGAAGACATGCTGCGTAAAATAAGATGAAAACAAAAGGACAAATATGATTCCACTTATATGAGGTATCCAGAATAGTCAAATTCATTGACAAAAAAGTAGGAAACTGTTTACCAGGGGCTGGGAGGAGGAAGCAATGGGGAGTTATTGCTAAACAGGTACAGAGTTTCAGTTTGGGATAATAAGGAAGTTCAAGAGATGGACAATAGTGATAGTTACAATACAGTAAGAATATTCTGAATGTCACTGAACTATGAAACTTAAAAATGGTTAAAAAGGGCAGGGCATTGTAGCTCATCCCTATAATCCCAGCACTTTGGGAGGCTGAGGCAGGCAGATCACCTGAGGTCAGGAGTTTGAGACCAGCCTGGCCAACATGGTGAAACCCCGCCTCTACTAAAAATACAAAAAATTAGCCAGGTATGGTGGCAGGTGCCTGTAATCCCAGCTACTCGGGAGGCTGAGGCAGGAGAATCATTTGAACCCAGGAGGCAGAGGCTGCAGTGAGCCAAGATCATGCCAATGCACTCCAGCCTGGGTGACAGAGTGAGACTCCATCTCAAAAAAAAAAAAAAGCTTAAAATGGTAAATTCTATGTTCTGTATCTTTTGCCCTATAGAAACACAAGTTGAATTAACAAAAGCCTGTATTAAAACAAAAGTACAGGCCAGTACCACCAAAACGGTTTTATTTCTGTCACTGACAACAAGCACAACACTGCAATCGTATCATTATTTTGTTTAGTTTCTTAAATATTACTTAAGTATGCATTAAAAATGTTTACATCTTAAAAATGTGACACATTAAAGAAGTCCTCTGTAAACACGATCCCTTCTCAATATATTTTCCTGCTTTGTTTCATACATAAATAACTTAATCTACAAAGTCATAAATAATACTATCAACTCTTATGGCCTGGAAGTATATACAGATTTTGGAGTTTGACAAAAGTGTTCTTTATGATTTTATAAATAACACATAGTATTTGTAGTGTTTATTATCAATCAGATGACTTTTTACAAATTCCTACTGTCTCCTCAACCTGTTCTACCAGTAACAAATCTTCCAGTTTACTTGGTAAAGATGCCAGGCATTTAAAAAGTCAAAATGGTCAAAATTAAAAAAAAAAAAAAAAAAGCAGAGAAGGTTGCTATTTAAATATTAGTAAATCTTAATAAAACCGCTTCAGCTTGTCTGAAAAACAAAGTATGCTACTGAAGAGTGAATGCTTGTACAATCATATAAATGGTACCCAATAAAATCTAAAATTTAAGAAATAATAAAATCAGATGAAATCCGTATTAGTTTTGCAAAAAAAACTGCCCTGAGATTCTATGACAGGAACAGAATCAATACTATTCTACATTTTCTAAAATTTATTTTTGAATCTTCACTTTGATGAGTTAAAATTTTAAAGGCAAAAATAATGACAAACAAAACAATTCTGAAAAGCCATACTTATAATCCTTGATATCAAGACGTTAAGAAGGTTTTTTAAAAAAAAGCCATACTTAAGATTCCTAATATAGAACATTTGATTGTTTAGTTTTGTTTAATGACTGGAAATCCTTATTTCTTCAAAACATAGCAAGTATCTTTTGAAACACATCACCCATCTAATAAGATTGTTTAGTTTTGTTTAATGACTGGAAATGCTTATTTCTTCAAAAAATAGCAAGTATCTTTTGAAACACATCACCCATCTAATAACTTATTAAATAACCATTCAAGATTTATTAGGTAAGCACTAAAATTACTTTTATGTAATAAAAGTAAATAGGAATTTTGCATGTTTGCTGTTTGATTTTACAAATTTTTTTTTGTCTCTATTTATAGGATATAAAACTTTAAGAAAACATTCTCAACTAACATTCTTATTAGATGTAAATGATTCAAATTACAAATAATACTAACCTAAGCATTGTCATTACTTTTAAAATCCAAGTTTCTCAAAGTTTGATTTTTTACTCAATACAAAAATGACCTGGTTCACCCTATTAGCTGCCCAACAAACTGTTTAAAAAACTAAATATTCTTTGTGCAAGAGCAGATTACAAGAAATGTTTTCCATGCTCTTATTTCAAAAAACAAGATTCTGACATACATAATGAATCTAAATCAAAATTCACAAATGGTGGCTGAAATCCTGTCAACTTTCAGCCCAATACAATATAAATCCACAGTTATAATGCATAAACAATTCAAAATTAAAGTTTATAATGGAAATGTCAACAAGTCATAACTACTACACATTACTACTGACGGGTTCCACTATACTTCAACCTGGCACAGCAGATGTGCACATCTGATAGACAGACTGCTTAGAAAATTAAAGCTATCAGAGATATAAATAAGGAACACATAAATATGAATATAGCAATGCCAAAGCATTAGAGCTGTTAAAAAAAGTGAATAAGATGTGATGTAAACACATCTGATAGTTCTCTCTGTAAGCCACTTTCCACTGATTTATAAAGCTATGGTTTTATAATTCTTTTAAAAAGGAAAATTTTTCTACACTGCTGCATGCAGTAATTTCATTGTACATTCTCAACTACAATGCAATCTTCAAATCCTCTTGCAGAGCTTGACATATCTCATCAGAATTTCTCCAGAAAGTCAGCTTGTCATATTTTCAGCAGCCTAGAACAAGAAAGTAAGATTCACTACAATAAAACCCTGGAAAAAGAGGCATCATGAAGATAAATTTGTCAATACTGCACTGTCATTAACAAACAACTATTCCCCATAAAACAGAACCACTTTTATCACAGTAATGCAGTGCTTTTCATGTTTTGCTATACATCAGGACTACCTTTTGAATGTACAGTTAACAGTCCACAGGCTAACAGTGGAAAATAGTTATATCACCTAAAATAATAGTTAAGAGCACAAAAAACATACTGCTACTTGAAACATTAACCTATGGCAGACCTGTTCCCACAGACTTCATTAGTTTGTCTGTTTCTGTGTGTTTTATTCTAGTAATAGGGATTAAGAATGAAAAAGACCTTTCATGCTACAAGGCAGAGGGAACAAGAGCAAAAGATGAATAATGAACATCCTATCTAATCCTGTCTCATCTACATCCCTAACTACTATTCTTTCCCAGGTGATTCTGAAGAAATTCCAAGATACCATATCATCAATAAATGCTTTGATACGTTATTTCTAGAGACTTAAACAAATCACCATACTATTATCCTACCTAACAAATTTCTTAATGTCAATATAAAAAGATATAATTTTAAATAAGTTTAATTTTAGAAATACGTATTAGTATTTTAATTCATTTACCTTTCTAACTCCTTTTTATAAGACCTACCTACACAGGGACATATCGCAGATTTACACTAAAGTATTAGTAACAGTACAGGACATCTGTAAGAGAAAGAGCAAGGCTTAGTCCACAGGACTCCACCATAATGGTATAACTTAAGACACTGGGGTACTAAAATAGAAGATACAGGAAAGTAGGTTTTGCTCAGAACTTCTCAAATTACAATCTGTAGATGACTGCTTACACATAAATCCTAGAACTAAGGAGATAATATAAAAATTCAATGTCAATAAAGAATCACTAATAAAATGCACTTAATTAACAGTCCTATTTATGCTGTGGGAGATGCATATAAGGTGGCCTATTTATTGCTGTTGAGTAACTTATGTAATTAGGGAGATACATAGCTAGCTACTTTTACTATAAATGACTTAGACCACATCAATATACAAATCTGTGAAAGTAAAAAGCAAAAAAATTCACAAAAAATAGTTACTATTTTCTAAATAGCCAACCAAAGAGCAAAAGAAAAAAGTAATGTCTCAGACCAACAGTTTTTTGCAACATTTCAAGATACGCTTGATTTGTTATTCTACATATTCCAAAAAAGAGACAATAAATACCATACAGTTAAATTCTAAATACCAGGAATTCTAGATAAAGATAGAACACAGCAGGAACAATTTCTCTTTACCTTAATTTTAAAACTGAAAGAAATTAACAAAAAAAAAATGAGAGAGAAAAAAATTCATGAGCAGCAACCACACAAGGCAAGAAGAACCTTATGCTTGTAAAGCCAAAAGGGTGGTCAAGGAAAGGCAGATGTGGCTCAGTGTATCTCTAAACCCACCAGCTCCCCAACTCTGCCCCAAATGGCAACAACAGAGAACGAGACTTTATAATCTAGGGAGAGGCAAACTGATGAGTTATTCTTTTTCAATTCACTGAAATCAAGTCTAACACTTTTATTTTTAAAATACCATGATACTATCTGGAATGATGTTCACCAAACATTATTACAGGTTATCTCTTTGGTAATCTTGAGTGATTTTTTTTTTATTTTTTGTATTTTCTGAATTAAATATCTTAAAAGTATAAGGATGCATTACTTTCATAAAAATTATACAGATTATGTAAATTACTTCAAAAAAACAAGTTCTAATAAACGCTTGTTTGCTAGAAACTCTCTAGTTGTTGCTGTTGTTGTTTTCACTCTGTTGCCCAAGCTGGAGTGCAGTAGCACAATCACAGCTTACTGCAGCCTCAAATGCCTGAGCTCAGGCCATCCTCCTGAATAACCAGAACTACAGGTGTGTACCACCATACCTAGCTAATTAAAATAAACATTTTGTAGAGATGGGGTCTCGCTATGTTGCCCAAGGCAGTCTTAAACTCCTGGCCTGAAGTGATCCTTCTGCTTTGGACTCCCAAAATGCTGGTATTACAGGCGTGAGCCAGCACACCTAGCTGAAACACCCTAGTTTTAATGAGATGCTGGTATACTGTTTCTAGATCATAGGAGAAATGCATTTTAAGAGGCTTCGTGTATGTGAGAGACAGATTTTCCATTCAAATAGTAAACACTTTCTGATGCTGTGTATCTTAATTACTGATTTTACCTCCCACATCTCACTATGACCCACTGGATGCAGAATAACTCGTATGCTAAAAGCTGAAAAAGCTATGTTAAATTGGCATTTCTGAACTGCCTATCCTAATATCGTAGCTTATGTTTTGCCTAAGAAAATGCTATGCCAAAGCACTTGTCAGTCACCTGCCTCAGCTAGGTTTATTTGACTCTGGTTCTCTTATATGCACTCAAACTGTAGTACAAAACAAAAATATCTTCCCATTATGTTAATTCCCTTTCAAATTCAAGCACAGTAAAACAAAAACTCTTGCAGTTGTGGCAGATGTGTACTAAATAAATCTTTCCCTCAAAAATTTCGGAAATACACTGATAAAATACTATAATACTCTTTTTTATTTTTATTAAAAGAGTTATTAGATAATATTAAGTCAGGGAATGTGCCCATGCTAAAGCCCAAGGACTCTTGTTTCTAATAACGACTTCATCTTTTCCTAAACTGCTGGCTCAGGTATTCTTGAGATTTTACTGGAGGAGAAAACTTAGTAGTTAAGTAAACAACTCTGAAGTGAGAGAGCCCAAGTTCAAATCTCAGGTCAATCACTAGCTGTAAAGTTCTTGAGGTAAGTAAATTAGTCACCATAAGCTTTAGTTTCCTTAGCAGTAAACTACTAATAGTAGCATAGGATAAGTATCCCTTGTCAGAAATGCTTGGGACCAGAACTGTTTCTGATTTCAGATGTCCTAAAATTTTGGAAAATTTGTATTAACGTTGTCCCTTGGTATCCATGGTGAATTGTTAGTTCCAGGACTCCCTATCTCCCCCACCTCACAGATACTGAAGTCCACAGATGCTCAAATGCCTTATATAAAAGGGTACAGTATTTGCATATAACCTACACGTATCCTCCCATATACTTTACATCATCTCTGGATTCGTTGTGGTACCTAACACAATGTAAACGCTATGTAAATAGTTGTTATCCTGTATTGTTTAGGGAATCATCAGAAGAAAAAAAGTCTGTACATTTTTAGTACAGACACAACCATCCTTCCCCCTGTTCCCCAAATATTTTTGATCCACAGCTGGTTGAATCCATGGATGCAGAACCCACAAATACAGAGGACTGACTGTACTTGCTGACTGAACATCCCTAATTAGAAAATCTGAAATGTTCCAATGAGGATTTCCTTTGAGTGTCATGTTGGTACTCAAAAGTATTTCAGATTTTGGAACATGTTGGATTTTCAGATTTGGAATGCTCAAACTGTAGTAGTTATCACTGTTATAATGATAGAGGAAATAATGCCAGTAAAGCCTGTAGAACATACGGTCTGGCATGAAAAAAGTATTCATATAAATATTAGCTATTCTTGTTATTCAGTTATTTTTCTTTCTGCCATATGAAAGCCATAGGTTTGAGTTAAAAAAGAAACTTCCTTATCTAAATAGGAGAGAAGTGCTGATAGCCAAGATAATGGGTAAAAGGCCTAGACAGCATTTCAGAGATCTAAGACGTGGCCCTTCCCATGACAGGCTCCAAGCCTAGGATCAGGACCTGGAGCAAAGATCATGCATGTTATGCTTTAGCAAATAACTTGGCTGCACTGTGTCCATGTCCTAGGGAACTGTGGAAGTTTGGACTTGAGAGTGATTTAGGGTATCTGGTGGAAGAAATTTCTAAGCAGTAAAGTGTTCAACATGTTGCATGGCTCCTTCTAACAGCATATGCTCAGATGCATGAGCAAAGAAATAACCTAAGGCTGGAACTTATACTTGAAGGGGAGGCAGAGCATAAAAGTTTAGAAAATGTGCAACCTGTCCATGTGGTAGAAAAGAAACGCCCATTTTCAGGAGAATGCAAGGGGGCTGCAAAGCAACCCCTTGCTAGAGAAATTTCCAAATCTAAATAGGAGGCAAGTGCTGATAGCCAAGACAATGGGTAAAAGGCCTAGACAACATTTCAGAGATCTAAGAGGCAGCCCTTCCCATTACAGGCCCTGATGCCTAGGATAGAATGGTTTTATGGGCCAGGCTCAGGGCTCTGAAGCCCTCCACAGCCTTGGGACATTGCTCCTTGCATCCCAGCCACTCTGGCTCCAGCCATGACTCAAAGTGGCCCAGGTATAGCTTGGGACACCAAGCCTTGGTGACTTTCATGTGGTGTCAAGCCTGTGGGTGCACAGAGTACAAAGGCTGAGGCTTGGCAGCCTCCACCTAGATTTCAGAGGATATATGGAAAAGCCTGGGTATCTAGGCAGAAGCCTGCTTCAGGGGTGGAGCCCTCATGGAGAACCTCTACTAGGGTAGTGCAGAGGGGAAATATGGGGTTGGAGCCCCCACACAAAGTCCTCACTGGGGCACTGCCTAATGGAGCTGTGAGAAGAGGGCCACCGTTCTCCAACCCCAGAATGGTAGATCCACTGACAGCTTGTACCCTGAGCCTTGAAAAGCTGCAGACACTCAACAATGCCAGCCCATGAGAGCAGCCATGGGGGTTTAACCCTGTAAAGCCACAGGGGCAGAGCTGCTCAAGGCCTTGGGAGCATACCCCTCCCACCAGTGTGTCCTGCATGTGGGACACAGAGTCAAAGGAGATTGTTTTGGAGCTTTAAGATTTAATGACTACCCTGCTGGGTTTGGAACTTGTTTGGGGCCTGTAGCCTCTTTCATTTCGCTGATTTACCCCTTTTGGGATGGGAATGTTTACCCAATGTCTATAATCCCATTGTGTCTTGGAAGTAAACAACTTGTTTTAGATTTTACACGCTCATAGGTGTAAGGGACCTGCCTTGTCTCAGAACTTTGGACTTTTGAGTTATTGCTGAAATGAGTTAAGACTTTGGGGGACTGTTAGGAAGGCATGATTGTATGTTGCAATGTGAGAAGAACACACGAGATCTGGGAAGGGCCAGCAAGGGAATGATAGTTTGGATGTGCATCCCCACCCAAATTTCACCTTGAAATGTAATCTCCAATGTTGGAGGTGGGGCCTGGTGGGAGTTGACTGAATCATGGGGGCAGATCCGTCATGAATGGTTTAGCACCATCCTCTTGGTGCTGTACTCACTAAAGTGAGTGAATTCTTAAAAGCTATGGTTACATAAAACTGTGTGGCACCTCACTCTCTCCCTCTCTTGCTCCTGCTTTTGCCATGTGACGTGCCTTCTCCCCCTTTGCTTTCCATAATGATTGTAACCTTCCTGAAACCTCCCCAGAAGCAGATGCCACTATGCTTTCTATACAGCCTGCAGAACTATGAGCCAATTAAACCTCTTTTCTTTACAAATTATCTGGTCTCAGGGTTTTTTGTTTTTGTTTTTTTTTAAGAGGAAGTCTTCCTCTGTCACCCAGGCTGGAATACAGTGGTGTGAATCTTGGCTCACTGCCACCTCCACCTCTTGGGTTCAAGTGATTCTCTTGCCTCAGCCTCCCAAGCAGCTGGGATTACAGGTGCCTGCCATAATGCCTGGCTAATTTTTGTATTTTTAGTAGAGATGGGTTTCACTATGTTGGCCACGCTGGTCTTGAACTCCTGACTTCAAGTGCTCTGCCCACCTCAGCCTCCCAAAGTACTGGGATTACTGGCTTGAGCTACCATGCCCGGCAGGTATTTCTTTATATCAATTCAAGAATGGACTAATACAGAGTCTACCATAAAAGTGAGGATAGTAGTTACTGGAGGGGAGAGCAAGAGGGAGGGGTTAGTGACTGGGGAGGGGGCAGAACGGAGATTATCTGGTGCTGGCAGTGATGGTTGCATGGATATTCTCTTTATGATACATTTTACCTCTACGAATGTGGTTTACCCTTTTCAGTTAGATTTAATAATCAAGAGATTTTTAAAAGCAGAAAAACAAACCTAAAGAATAAGAGCTCGTTGGAAAATAATCTGAAAGATATGTAAATTGCATGTTTTAAATAGTTGTTTTCTTAAAGGTAAGAAAAAAGAGAAGTCACTTTGTATCAGGTATCAGAAAGTTTTATTTGTTTGTTTGTTTTTCCCCCCATTGACCGTCTCTGTGAGCCCATGTTTTGGACAAGTTTTAAGATGAACTAACTTAAAGTTTCAGTATTCAAAGTGAGTTAGTGCTATATAAAAAGGGAAATAAAATCACAAGCTTTTAAATCAGAAAGTCTGTGGAAGAGAGAATAGGACATGTTTTTAGTTGCCAATCTGAGCAATTAAAAGGTGGTTAATTTGAATTTGAAAAAAGGTGGCCCTCTGGGAGCCTGGTGGCAGCAGCAGTCCCCTGGTCTCTGAGGCACTCTTGGAGTCACTTTTTCCTTTTCTTGAAGGATAACACGTGGGCCCTCAGCTGAGCAGCTCTATCAGCCAGTTTCCTGTCTAAAGAATCCCAGTAATCTGACAGCCTTCTTTCACTTCATCCTGTCCAAGCTGGCAGTGTTTGTGCTGAGATGGTTGACTGGCTCTATCACATACCTAATGTCTTCACAAAAGTCTAGCCACACTCTTAGCCCTGTCTC
Source organism: Nomascus leucogenys (assembly GCF_006542625.1). Classification (NCBI taxonomy): domain Eukaryota; kingdom Metazoa; phylum Chordata; class Mammalia; order Primates; family Hylobatidae; genus Nomascus; species Nomascus leucogenys. Next base: position 98,441,350 of record NC_044385.1, read on the forward strand.
CAGAACATGTTATTCAGAGAGGCTGAGAATTTTCTAAATTCTCAAATGCTAGTTCCTTTTCTCTTGGCAGGTCCTTACTCAATTGCTCATTTGTGTCACATTATTAAGCAGCAAAAAGAAATCAGGCTACACCTTCCACAATTTGCTTGGAAATTTCCTCAATGAAATATCCAAGTTCATTGCTTACATATTCTATTCTCCTTCCAACAGTAGAACATAATTCAGCCACAACTTGTCACTTTCTTTTTTTTTTTTTTTTGAGATGGAGTTTTGCTCTTGTTGCCCAGGCTGGAGTACAATATCGCAATCTTGGCTCACTGCAACCTCTGCCTCCTGGGTTCAAGCGATTCTCCTGCCTCAGCCACCCAAGTAGCTGGGATTACAGGCATGTGCCACCACGCCTGGCTAATTTTGTATTTTTAGTAGAGATGGAGTTTCATTATGTTGGTCAGGCTGGTTTTGAACTCCTGACATCAGGTGATCCACCCACCTTGGCGTCCCATAGTGTTGGGATTACAGGCATAAGCCACTGTGCCTGGCCCATTCTGTCACTTTCTAACAAAGACCACCTTTCTTTTAGTGTCCAATAAATGTTCCCCATTTCCATCTGGGTCTTCACTAAAAGTGCTTTTAACATTTATATTTCTAGCAACATTCTGATCCTAACGTTAGTCTCAAAAAAACCCTGAAGCTTTCTCTACAGTTCTCTTCTCTTCTTTCTGAGCCCTCACCAGAATTGCCTCAACATTCACAGTTCTACAAACAGTTCCTCTTCAAGGAAATCTAGTATTTTTCTATCAAGCACCTTAAAACTTTCCAGTCTCTATCCAATTCCCAATTCCAAAGCCACATCCTCACTTTTAAGTATTTGTTACAGCAACACTCCACTTCCCAGTACGAAAATCTGTATCAGATTTCTGGGACTGCCATAATAAAGTAACCACATATTAGGTGGGTTAAAACAACAAAAATTTATTTACAGTTTGAAGGCCAGAAATCCATACATATTATACATATTTAACCAAAGCATTAGCTGGGTCATGCTCTCTGACAGCTCTAGGGGAATATCCTTCCTTGCCTCTTTCTAGCTTCTTGTGGCCACAGAAAATCCTTAACTTTCCTTGGCTATTTGTGTCCAAATTTCTCTTGTCTTACAAGGCCACCAATTATTGGGTTAGGATCTACCCTAATCCAGGATGACCTCATCTTAATTTGATTATATCTGCAAAGGTATTATTTCCAAATAAGGTCATATTCATTGGGACCAGGCGTTAGGACCTGAACATGCCTCTTCTGGAGCAGGCACAATTTTACTCACCAAATAGCACAATTCTAAAAACAGAGACTTCTGGGAAAACATAACATGGTCCATGGTAGCAGTAATTTTTCGTTTTTTTGAGACAGAGTCTCGCTCTGTCACCCAGTCTGGAGTGCAGTGTCGCCATCTCAGCTCACTGCAAGCTCCGCCTCCCGGGTTCACGCCATTCTCCTGCCTTAGCCTCCCGAGTAGCTGGGACTAAAGGTGCCCGCCACCACACCCGGCTAATTTTTTTGTATTTTTAGTAGAGAATGGAGCTTTACTGTGTTAGCCAGGATGGTTTCAATCTCCTGACCTCGTGATCCGCCCACCTCAACCTCCCAAAGTGCTGGGATTACAGGTGTGAGCCACTGCACCTGGCCTGGTAGTAGTAATTTTTATGATATGAACATACACTATTAAGCTCCTGGTCTTCTGGTGGTGTTGGATGTTAGTTTAACCTTGTTTAACCCGGATGTTTCCCATAACTTCATCATTAATCATTTTTCTAAATAAAAGCATCTTTATTTAGAATGAACTAATAGGAATCTCCAACCTTTAGTGCTTCAGTAGCCTTGCGAAGCTCCTTAATAACCGATGATAAAGCTTCTGGGTTAATTCCTTGTTCACAAAGCCGTACACAAATAGACAGAGTTTCCATATCTAAGCCAGTATTCAAAATTCTTGAAATCTCAAGCAGAACTGAAAAAAGATACCAAAAAAAAAACTTAAAAAAAGGTTTACAGCATTTAAAAATATGCATATAGTACTTTCATTAATTTATATATCACTGCACAATACCAAGGAATTAGCACAGCATCCCAGGTTTTGGAAATCTGCATGTAATACTTTCTTGTCTTTACTTAGTTTTAGAAACTTAAATATAAACTTACACCTGCCCTTCACATAACTGCCTTTTACAGCTTGCTATATATTCTAGCACTCGTTTAATATCTAACATGTATCCACCATACTTAGGATAATTCTGAACACTTGCTTATTTTTTAGTATTCTTTTAAAATGCAGTTTAGTCATATATTATTCCATTTTATGGAAACACTATACTTAACTACTCTGTTACTTAAAAGTTAGGCTGCTCTCATGTTTCTCTCATTAAAATAATATTGATAAGAATCTGCACATACTAAATTTTATTTCATTAGGATAAATTTCTAGAAGTAGAACTGCTCAGTCAGTAATATACATATTTAATTTGCTCAATTGACATACAATAGTCAAAAAAAGGTAATGTACATATTTAAGGCTTTAAAAGTGTTTAGAAACTTTTATAACAATTTGACAGCGTAATCGTGTTGTTGAATCTAATAATAAAAATGAAACCTTATATTTTTTAAACTTCATTTGTATAGTACTGCATTTTATTGTAGTTGATAGAACTCTTTGTAACATGAGAAGCACAAACAGAGAAACTTGGTTTCCAAAGTGATTTTCAGAATCACTTCCATTACAGGTTGTAAGTACACCGGTTCCACTGAATTTTGTTTTGTGATTGCTTCGCAGAGAGTATTTAGAATATTTTAAGTCAACTGTCAACATATTATCTATTGTTTCCTCTATCATTTCCCCTTGGCATTATGCTTAGAAAGTTATTCCCCATGAAAAGATTATATCCACCAGTATTCTTTTCCAGCACTTTAAAAGTTTATTTCCCAATACCCCCCATAAGTATTTATCTCCCTGGAGTTTGGGTGGAAAATAGAATCTAACTTTTCCTCCCAGAAATCAGCCAGTTGCCCCAGTAAAATTTATTGAATGACCTAAGTTTTCCCCACCCAGTTGAGATGCCACCTTTATTCACAGTAAATTCCCATATACTTACAAATTTGTTACATGTCTATCTTTTGTAAGGGCAACCATTTAATTTCTAACTTTATATTGCATGTAGTAGGGTAAACATTCCGTTGTCATCTTTCATTTATATAAGCCCTTTTATTCTTTGGATGAACTGAAAATTTTTCATCAATTCTAAAAACAAATTGCAACTGGATTCTGATTAACTGTATAAAAACTACATATTATTTTGGGAAGAATGGACACGTTATCAATATTCAGTCACCCATTAATTTAAGTCTAAGTCTTTCTAAAAATTCTTATAGTATTTATCATGCTCATGAGATACATCCCTCCCATTTTTTCCATATCAGATATTCACTTTCATCCCTAAAAGTTCAATTTGAGCCAGGCGCAGTGGCTCACGCCTGTAATCCCAATACTTTGGGAGAGCAAGGTAGGCAGATCACCTGAGGTCGGGAGTTTGAGACCAGCCTGACCAACATGGAGAAACCCCGTCTCTACTAAAAATACAAAATTAGCCAGGCAAGGAGGCACATGCCTGTAATCCCAGCTACTTGGGAGACTGAGGCAGGAGAATTGCTTGAACCTGGGAAGTAAAGGTTGTGGTGAGCCGAGATTGCGCCATTGCACTCCAGCCTGGGCAACAAGAGCGAAACTCTGTCTCAAAAGATAAAACAAACAGACAAAAAAAGCAGTTCAATTTGAGTCTTAAAAAAAAAATGTCTTCCATGCCTCTACTAAACTTTTTGGAGATATGGAGTATAGTTCTGATGCCCTTGTCTGCTAATTCTAACATCTGTGTCATCAGGGGGGTGTTCGTTACAATTGACTGAATTTTTCACATCATGGGTCATACTGTTCTGCCTTGCATACCTGGTAATCTTTGATTGGATGCCATGTACTTAGAATTTTACTTAGGTACCGGCTATTTTTATATTTCTATATTCTTGAGCTTTATAATGAGATACCGTTATCTGGAAATGGTTTGATCCTTTTGGGTATTACTTCTTAGATCTGTTAGGCAGGACCAGAGCCCTGTTTAGCGTAGGACTAATTATTCCCCTTACGACTGAGGTAAGAATTCTAAGTACTGTATCCAATGTCTCATGAATTACAAAATTTCCATTCTGGCCGGTAGTTACAGGCACTATCCTCATCCCTGTGTAAGCATGGTGCACGGTTCACTCTAATCCTTCTAGATGGTTCCCTCCCAGCTTTCTGAGTACTTTTCTCACACATCTGCTAATCAATCCTCTGAATACTTACAGGGGACACTTCCACAGATCTCCAGCATTCTTTCTGTGCAGTTCTCCCCTCTCAGGTACTGTTATTCAAACTCTACCTGCCTTGGTCTCCCAGGTCTTCTAAACTCCTCCCACTCACTTCAGTGTGTCTACTGGGTTCCGCCTCAGTTCTCCCTGCTATACTGAGGCCTGGAACTCTCTGAAGGCAGTGAGCTGGGGGCAACCCAAGAACTCACTTTGCTTGTTTCCTGTCTCTAAGGGATCACTGTACTCTGATGCTTGATGTCCAGTGTCCTGAAAACCATTGTTCTGTATGCTTTACCTGAGTTTTCTTGGTTGTTTCAAGTAGAAGCAAAAATCTAATCTCTGTTACTCCATCTTGGCTGGAAGATGACAGCTCTTCCCATTTTCATTTCTTCAGTTTTGATATTCCAATTTACTGATACTTTGCTCTTCAGCTGTATCCAGCCTGTTATTCATATCATCTGCTGAATTTATTTCAACTTTATTTCAATAGCTTTCAAGATTTCTAATTTCTCCCCATAATCACTTGTTTTATAACTAAATGCTTATTTATAGTGACTAATTTCACAGCTGTTGTTCCTGCCTTCATCTATTTAAGGCTATATTCTTAAACTGTATTTGAGATTGCTCTATTATCTCTATTTCTTGCAGTATAAGCAAGCAGCAAAAGACAGTGGTTAGGAGTGTGATCTCTAGAGCCAAACTACCTGTGTTCAAATTCTAGCTGTAGTATTTAGTAGGCAAGTTACTCTCTCTGTGCCTTATTTCACCATTCTCGAAAGTGAGAATAAGAGTACCTATTTTAAAGGATTAGTGTGAGAATTGAAGGATACACTTAGAATGGTATCCATTTGTTTTGCTGACACTGCCTTGCAGTCCTTTGGAATGGTGCTTGGCATATGGTGGGCTCAATAAAAAAAGAGTTCCCTGTTACTACCACTTTCCCTGCCCTCTTTTTCATTTTCCATGTTAGTTGCTCATGTTTTTCATTTACCTTAGGTGCTTTGTCATTCTTGGCTGAAAACTCATCTTCCATAGATTTATTTTCGGTGTCCTGGACTGGTGGCCCATTCTAAGATAGGAAGCCGTACCCTAGCCTTGGGCCTCTAGATCAGGCCTTGTAGTATTTTTTGTCCAGATCCAAAAATCACATGGATGGTGCTTCTCAATCTCTGGCTGTGACAAATGGCACATTTCTGACTCCCAACTTCAGTGAGGCAGGGTAGCATGCTTTGTCAGGTTCTATTCCCGACAATCCTCTGCTGTGGTTCCCATCTGCTCCTTTCTTTGGGGGGAAACCTCTCTCTTCCTAATCAATGGGGACTTCCCTTCTTGCTTTTGAACAGGTCTATCCTGATAATTATATTTTGTTACTATTTCCTATTTTTTATATGCTTAGAGTTTCAGCAAGTGCTCAGTCTACCATATTGAATCTTCACTTTATTTTTGACTGTCTTCATAAACGGATTCTACTTAGCCCTTGTACATTCTAAGTGGTTACCATCAGTATACTGGAACACTACATATTAAATTTTTTAATCACCAGTCACCTTGATGAATTCTATGATGCTTCTAACAGTTTTTCAGTTGATTCTCTCCCTTCTCTCTCCAGTTTCCAGTTTGTTCTCTTCATGGTAGACCCCCCCACGTATAAAGGCTATGCTTATTCCTGACTTCATGCCTTTGTTCTTGCTTTTCTCCTCTGCCTTTTATCCTCCCTTCATATAACTCAATGCCGTTTTCTTAGTCCATCTCATTTCTAGTTTCTTCTTTAAGCCTTCTTTTCAAATGGATACCTATTTTCACAAATTGCCTGTAATCAAAAACTATTTCTTTAGTGCCTACCATATGATCAGTATAGGTTGAACGCTCCTAATCCCAAAATCTGAAATGTGAAATGCTCCAAAATCCAAAACTTATTAAGTACTGACATAACACCATAGTGGAAAATTCCACACCTCATATAATGGATCAAAGTCAAAATGCAGGTGCACAATACAGTTCATTCAGCATCCCTGAGGGAAAAAAAACAAAATTACCTTCAGGCTATGTGTATAAGGTATATATAAAACATACATGAATTCTGTGTTTGGACTCGGGTCCCATCCCCAAGGTATCTCATTATGTATGTGAAAATATTAAAAAAAAAACATCTGAAATCCAAAACATGGTCCCAAGGTTTTTGGATGAGGGACAATCAACCTGTAACTATATGTATTTTGTGCCTCTTATGCTACTGCTGCAAATACAGTTATGAACAAGGTATATATGGTCCCAATCCTCACAGATATTAGTCCAGGAGGAGACAGAGATATTAAATAACCGATTCCAGATATAAGTAAAATAAAGAAAGAGTGGAATACTTCTGAAACAAATTACAAGGGCATCTTACCAAGTTTGGAAGGACACAGTGTTTAGCAAAGACTTGTCTGAAGAAGTGACAATTACACATAGACATCAAAAGTGAGTAGAAATCAACCAGACTAATACAGAGGCAGGAGGAAGGGTGATGGGTGAGAGCAAAGAAAACAGCTTGTATGATGGTTCCTACACTAGAGGGAACTTGGTAAATTCACAGACCTGAACTGCTATTGTGAAGGCAATGTAATTAACGGGGTGAGTGGGTATAAAATAAGAGGTAAGTCCTAATGAAGATCTTAGAACTGTGGAAAGCTACTGGATGATATAAAATAGGAACATAAAAAAATCAAGTTTGCATTTTAAGGACTTTTTGGCTGAGTATCAAATGAATCTTTAAAAAGTCCAGTTATATCACAATTTTGATAAAAGACTGGTGAGTAGTATGAACAGGAGATCTTTAGCCAACCTGAAATGAGTCAAGAATTGAAAGGGCTTAGTGAAGAACAGGAGGCAGAGGAGGTGAGAAAGCAAGACTGACTTCTAGATTTCTTTCTCAAATGTGCAACTGGATTGATGGTGGTAGCATGGACTGTTTCGCTGGCACTGCCTTGCAGTGCTAGTCAAATGGAATCTATATACCATAGATTCTCTTAACTCCTTTCTCTATGTGTTCCTTTTTTTTTTTTTTTTTTTTTGAGATGGAGTCTACCCCTGTCACCCAGTCTGCAGTGCTGCAGTGCATTGGCGCAATCTCGGCTCACGAAAACCTTCGCTTCCCAGGTTCAAGCGATTCTCCTGCCTCAGCCTCCCGAGTAGCTGGGATTACAGGTACCCGCGCTTACTACTATATATATATATATATATGAAGTGGTGCTACAGGCCGGGCACAGTGGCTCACGCCTATAATCCCAGCACTTTGGGAGGCTGAGGCGGGTGGATCACCTGAGGTCAGGAGTTCGAGACCAGCCTGGCCAACATGGTGAAATCCTGTCTCTACTAAAAATACAAAAATTAGCTGAGCATGGTGGTGGGTGCCTATAATCCCAGTTACTCCAGAGGCTGAGGCAGGCGAATTGGTTCCCATCCCCAGCTTGAACCTGGGAGGCGGAGGTGGCAGTGAGCCAAGATCGCGCCGCTGCACTCCAGCCAGACTCGGTCTCAAAAAAAAAAAAATAGTGCTATGATAAAGCCTCTCATAAGGAATAATTATCAAAATTAAAATTCAGATGCACAGGATGATTTTAGAGGAAAATAAAAATTAAAGTATAAAAAGCAATCAATAGAGAGTACCTAACATATCAAAAAGTTGAAAAGCAAAGGAGGCAATCATACACAGTGGGTTGGGGGGGTGTTGTTGAAAAGGCATGACTATTTTAAGCGTGTAGAATTTTAGGGATATAAGGATGAAAGCAGAGATCTCATGCAGACCTTATTCTAAATAGGCAGAGACAGTTATTTTCAGAGTGAGGTGCACAGATAATTTATTAATAGAAAGTCAGCCTGCTTCCTCCCATGTCTTTAACAAAAGGCTTTCATTTCATGATCAAAATGCAAATGTAGCCAAGAGTTCTGCAATTCATATGACTTAAAGGGGGGTTCACAAATGCTGCCATTGAGGGGAGAAATGGTATTCAAAAAGTTTTGAAAATTTCACTTTTGATCTCACAGGTTGATTTAAATACCGTGTAACACCACATCCCCTCTCCTTCATTTTTTGTTTTACTTCACTTTTTCGTGTTCTTACTCTCTCATATAATCTTCATTTCACACCAAGTTTTCTCAGAAGAGATCTTGATGATGCAGCCAACACAAACCATCAGTTCTCAATTGTACATCAGTGGTTCCACCAGAGAAAATGTGAGTTTTCTATTCAAATGGGATCCTGCGGCCATATACATAAGGAACCTAAGTACAGCTAACATAAGAAAATAGGCTAGAAGTGAGGTCTTATACTCTTTCTTTTTCCAAGGAAATATACAAGATAGTAAATTTATATACACACACACACACACACACATATATTCATACATAAATCCACTTACAAAATAAAACTATTAAGTGTTGATACAGCGAAAAGGATAGAAAAATAGGCTGAATATTAAGAGTAACATTCTTAAAAAAACAGCAAGGTAGATACTGAACAAGTGAAAAATTAGATGCAAAGGCTCTAAAAGTGTAATTCTTTGAAAAGAAAACCAGAACCAGTGCAGAAAAAGCCAGCAGCCCCTCTGCAGGTGCTATATAAGAAAATGAGGCCGGGCATAGTGGCTCACGCCTGTAATCCTAGCATTCTGGGAGGCCGAGGCGGGTGGATCACCTGAAGTCAGGAGTTCGAGACCAACCTGGCCAACATGGGGAAACCCCGTCTCTACTAAAAATACAAAAAATTAGCAGGGTGTGGTGGCAGGCACCTGTAATCCCAGCTACTCCGGAGGCTGAAGCAGGAGAATCGCCTGAACCGAGAGGCGGAGGGTTGCAGTGCACCGAGGTTGCGCCATTGCACTCCAGCCTGAGCAACCACAGCAAGACTCTGTCTCAAAAAAGAAAAAAAGAGCCTACGGTGAAGGAGAGAGAGATACAGCAGTGAGAATTTCATAGGGTTATCTTTTAACAGAGAGGGAAGCTGACGTGAGTAGACCCTGGAAAACGTTTAGGCCCACTGCAAATGACAACATCGATCAAACACTCATAATACAGGTGGACGTGAGTAAAAAGGAGAGAAAGAAGACTACAAGAGAGAGGCCATCTGAAATAAAAATAATTGATCATCTTTGATGTGTTTTTACATGGTTGTCTTATTTAAATATTCACAACTCTTGGAGGTAGGGTTTTATTTTATAGAAAAAAAAAAAAAAAACTAAACAGGCTCAATGATGTTTAAGTATCTAGTCCAAGCTCACCACAGGGGCATAAAGTGGCAGAACCGACATTAGAGGGTGGACAGAGGATAACCGCAAGACACTAATTTCGTGTTCTGCAACGCTTGTGTAGGCTTCACACACACGTGCCTCCGGGGCCGAAAACAGGTGACACCATAGCACTTGGGCACTGGCGTCACCCGCTTCAAGAGGAAACTAGGATAATTCTGACGAAAGGGGAACTTGTTCATTCGCAGGATATTAAAGGCGCCTACTTAAGTGCGAAGAACAGGAGGCATAGCGGTGACCAAACACCTGTCCCCTGTCCCCGCCGGGATCCCAACCTTGGGGACCCCCGAAGCGCCCCGCGCGGGAATCGGGTGGGACGCGGCGCGCAGGAGGGAATGGGTGTACTGTGTGGGGTGGGCGTGGCGCCGTCACCGCAGGAGATCGGGCGGGTAGGGCGGAGCTGGGACGCGGGATAGAGGGGTCGCAGCATTCGCGCGAGAGGGACGAGGTGCGCCACCGGCTGACTAGGAGGCCGCAACGCCTAGCGCGCGCGACAAACTACGCAGCGGCGGAAACAACTCTCAAGGGATAGGGCCATCAGCCCTGCGGCCCTGTTAGGTCCCTATCAAAGATCTTGGAAGATGGCGTTTGGGGCACGAAGAGGACCTGAAGTCCTCCACAGGCTCAGCCCCGCCTGGGGGCCTTGGCTCTAGGAAGGCAGGCAAGGTAAAGGGAGTGCAACGGACACTCACCGTCCATGGTCTCCCGCACCGCATTCAGATTCGCCGCCGCGGCCGCCGCCGCCGCCCCAGCACCGCTGCTACTCGCCATGGCTAAGACGAGGGAGGCGGGAGAAGGGCCTGACCCGGAACTGGAGCGCCTTCCTCTCTCCGGGGCAATCACACAGCGCGTCTCGGCTCACGCCGAGCAGGCTCCGCCCCTCGCGCTCGCCGCTGGCGTGAGGCTGCGTTGATTTGAATTTGGAGCCTCGTTCCTCTGCCGGGAACGTGGAGCCAGGAGTTGCTATTCGAATTTCCTACGCGGCCTCCGTGCGATTGGCTGGTTCGCGGATGGCGGGACGACACGATTGGCCAGTCGCTCACAAGCCCCGTGCCCTGGTTGGCCCAACACAGCGCGGAAGCGGGGAGTTAAAGAGTCTGTGCCTGTCGGGAAGCTGGCCTGGCCCCCGGGAGCTCCCTGGAGTCGGTATTGGGGGCTTCGTTTTGTACGCACCGGTAGGTACGCTCTTTGTGGTCCCTGGCCTTTCCTCCTGTCTGAATGGAGAAGTTTCTTTTCCCAGCTCCTGACTTGCCTGCCCGCTCGCCCCTGGTGAATGGGAGCAGTCAGGGAGTAGGTGTGGAAGAGAGGGGCACCAGAAAGAGTGGCCACGTAGGGTTGGGGGCGACGCCTCCTTCGCGCTCCATCCAGGGAAGCCGGCTGCATCTCAACTTTCCAGAAGTAGACTCTTCTCCACCCCACCCCGCCAATTTGTAGCCTCTGTAGCCTCCTTTGATTGGAAGTAATGCAGTCTTGCTTTGTATCCCGGGACGGGTGGAGGGGAGGTCTTGGCGAAAGGAGGATTTTTGGAGGAAAGGGGACCCAAGGCAGTTAATTTCCTAGCCCCTGTCAATCATACTTCTCTGGCTAGGACTCATGTGCAAGAAAGGCACAAGCTTCCTCATCTCTTACCTGCTTGCTACAAAGAATTGTTTAATAGCAACTGTAGTTGGATAGGGTATCCGAAGAATGTTCATAGTGTTGAGACATGAGATGATGAATTTTAAAAAAATTGTAGCTATAAGTCCTTTAGTTGAGAAGAGATCTGGGCCTGTTGTAATCTTCAGTTTCCTCAGAGGCAGATCTGAATTCATTCATATTTGATTGCTGCTAGTATAAGCCACTTCACTTCTCTGAGCTTGTTAATACTTTCGCAAAATAATATCACTAATAACTTACTGCTATAGCTTTCAAGGTTATTTCGAGGATCAGTTAAGAACATTTATATGTGATACTTTTTTTGTAAGCTGTATCATAGTCCCAAGAGTGTTAGGTTTTGAGTTGTTTTTGTGACACATTTGTCGAGTACATTTTAATAGTTAAAATTAATATCTATGGGACTTTGTAATTTTAACATGCATACTCTTGATTTCTTTTTAGTTTTCTCTCTGTGCTATGGGAGATGTCAAGGAATCAAAGATGCAAATAACACCAGAAACTCCAGGAAGGATCCCTGTTTTAAATCCTTTTGAAAGTCCTAGTGATTATTCTAATCTCCATGAACAAACTCTCGCCAGTCCTTCTGTTTTTAAATCAACAAAATTACCAGTAAGTTATTCCTGACTAGTGTTTACAACTAATTTTAAATGTAAGTAATTACAAATAATTTTAAATATAAACATCTGTCTTTGCAAGGTAAGGAGGAAATACATTATGGAGCATATATAGCTGCAATGTACTTTTTAAAATTGTAGTGTTCATTATAATCTCGTGGTTAGGTTAATAAGTTAGCTAGAAGTTTTTTTTTTTTTTTTTTTTTAAGTTCAAGAACAACATATGTTAGCTTCCTGCAGTTGTGGGTGTAGCTACATTCTGTGGTTGATGATATAGCTACTAATACATCAGAGAAGAAGCTGCATCATCTAATATTATGTTCTCACTTATTTGGCAAACATTATTTGAATGTTGCTATGTGTCAGATACAGTGCTAAGCAGGGATTACACTGTGAACAAGTTAGGATCATTCGGCACAAATCCTTAAGGAGGTTATACTCCAATGTAGGGGTCACAAACTTTCTGTTAGGGGCCAGACAGTAAATATTTAAGCTTTACAGGTAATTTGGTCTCTGTTACAACTACTCAATTCTGTCTTGTATCACAAAAGCAGCCATAGGCAATGTGTAAAGAGATAAATGTTACTCTGTTCCAATACAGCTTTATTTATGGACACATTTGAATTTCATATAATTTTCACATGTCACAAGATATTTTTTTGTTTGTGTTCCCAACCATTTAAAACTGTCAAAATAATTCTTAGCTTGCAATCTATTATAAAAAGAAACTAACCCCTATTTTATGTGTTAAACAGAACTAGATGAGTAATATCAAGACAGTGTGATAGGTGATATGATTAGTGCTTAGCACAATAATAATATGAAGGAAAAGTGTTCTTCAGTATATTAGAAAAGGCTTCACCACTTTATCTTTTTTTTTTTTTTTTTTTTTTTTTTTTTTTTTGGTGGAGTTGGGATTTCACTATGTTGGCCAGGCTGATCTCGAACTCCTGACCTCATGTGATGCACCCAACTCAGCCTCCCAAAGTGCTGGGATTACAGGCATAAGCCACCGTGCCCGGGCCACTTTATCTTATTTTACTGTTATTTGCTACATTGGGTAAGTTCTTTTGACCTTGGATCTTTCAACCTATCAAGTTACTTAGAAAAACTGCAAATAGGGTGGCTGTTTCTGCTACACTTTCATACAGGTTTTACAATGAGCAGGTATGTACTAGTGGAAGGTCGAGCAGTTTATATTGAGTCATTTCATCAATCTGACCTTATGATTTTTAATTGAATCATTAAAATTTATCTCTTGGTCTTACTAAAAATAAATAATAGATTGATGGCAGCTTAATCCTCAAAGTTGGACTGTATGGCATCTTGCGTTTTTAGGACTGAATTTGCCTAGAATATATTTCTAATTACAGATTAGGATTTGGATAAACCTTTAATTCAGTTGCATGGTTGAGTACAGAAAGGCAGCACCGGTTGCCATTCATAATTATTTTAAGGATCAACTATGTTATGAGCTTTTGCAGCCATCTCCAAAGTGACTAAGGACTTTAATTTCAGTTCCTTCTTCGTGAAAGTAAAGACGTTTGATAACTGTGAGAGATTTTTACTTTTACATGGGCTTAGTTTATCACACTGATGAGTGTTAATTGTGAAAGTTTTATATCTTTATTACTCTGTTGTGATTTTTCTCGTATTACGTATTTCCAACCCAGGTGAAAGATTCTGATATTTTAAAAGAGATACAGGCTGGGCGCTGTGGCTCATGTCTATAATACCAGCACTGCCAAGGTGGGCTGATGACTTGAAGTCAGGAGTTTGAGACTAGCCTGGCCAACATGGTGAAACCCCGTCTCTACTAAAAAAATACAAAAATTAGCTGGGTGTGGTGGCGGGTGCCTGTAATCCCACCTACTCAGGAGGCTGAGGCAGGAGAATCACTTAAACCCAGGAGGTGGAGGTTGCAGTGAGCTGAGATTACACCATTGCACTCCAGCCTCGGTGACAGAATGAGACTCTCTTAAAAAGAGAGAGAGATACAATTAAGCCAGTTGATCGAATGTGATATGATTACCCTTTGCCATTTAATTTCATGGTAAAGTCAAATTTTAAAATATAAGCTTTAAAATATTTTCATATTATAACCATTCATATTATTTCTCACATAGGTTAGCATTTTGATGAACTATTTTAGTTTGCCTTTACTCATAAGCTCACTTTCTTTTGTTAAGACTCCAGGGAAATTTAGATGGTCTATTGATCAACTAGCTGTAATAAATCCTGTAGAAATAGACCCAGAAGATATTCATCGTCAAGCTTTATACTTAAGTCATTCTCGGTAAGTTTTCCTTTCTTGCACCTAAGTCTAATAACACTCTCAAGTGAAGAGAGGTAGGAAATTCTAAATGTTGAGTATATTTTTATGTAAAGGTATCAGGGAGAAAAAATTTTGATGCAGATTTTTCCTATCTAAATGAATGAGTTCAAAGAACTACATTCAGAGAGATTTTCTTGCCAACAATTCCAGACCTGGGTAGATACCTTTTTCTTTTACGGGTAACCTTTTCCCTCTGCCACTGAGGTGACAGCTCTGTACCCCGAGCACTCAGTTAAGAGAAGAACATTTTGAAATTTGCACTTTTCTACATGGTTGTGGCTTCTGCCATTAACTTGTTTCAGTTTGTCTTTTTGATGGTTTGGGGTAAAGCAAAATGCTGTTTCATTGTTATCTATGTTTGGGGAAACCTAAAACCCCCTTAAAGAGTTACATACGCATTGAGTGGAAGGGTATCCATTAGCAACAGAGCGGTCCAACTGTAACAATTCACTTGGAATCAGAATTACATTTTCTAGAATTCTACATATCACCCAGTGCAGTCTTATTTGTTGATGTGTTGTTTAGGTTTCAAGGCACTAATGTACTGCAGATTTTGTTTTTTATTACAAAGTGTAAGGTCATATTATTCTTTTGTAGTTTCAGGGACTCTTGTTTGTATGTTTTATAGTCTGATTTTTTAATATTTGAAAAAAATCAAATACATGGTATGACCAGATTTTAATTTGCTGTCCTTAGTAGACATGTTGTTAGTCCAAAACAAAGGATAATCCTTTTCCCTTTGACTTAAGAATTCAGTCACACAGTGTTGCACACATATTGAGATATTCTGGTAAATACTTACTGGCTTTTCTCCTCTATCTTCTCTTTGCTTGGTAACATGATGACCATTCACTCATAAAATTAATGTCCATCCAGACAGAGTGTTAATAGGAAGGGAATAGAATGAGGATAAAACATGAAAGGATTTTAACTTAAATTTAAATAATACCTTTGAGGTTGGGTGTGGTGGCTCACACCTGTAATCCCAGCACTTTAGGAGGCTGAGGCGGGCAGATCACTTGAAGTCATGAGTTCAAGACCAGCCTGGCCAACATAGTGAAACCCCATCTCTACTAAACATACAAAAGCATTAGCTGGGCATGGTGGTGCACACCTGTAATCCCAGCTACTCGGGAGGCCGAGGCAGGAGAATCGCTTGAACCCGAGAGGCAAAGGCTGCAGTGAGCTGAGATCGTGCCATTGCACTCTAGCCTGGGGGACAGAGCAAGACTCCATCTCAAAACAATAAAATAAATAAATAAATAAGTAAATAAATAATACCTTTGAAAGAAGGTGAGATGAATATCTTAAAGCAAATGAGTCACAGTTAGTGACTAATTTTTTGTTTCACATGAACTTAATTATGCTTAATTATTTTGTCTCATTTCTTCAATATATTGAATGATGTACAATTATTATATTGATCAGTCAAGAGATATTTATTGAGTACTGTGAGGGACTGTAAGAAACATTGAAGAAGTACAAGATATTAAGAGTCAAGAGTCTATAATTAGACCAAAGTTGTAACACAGTGCTTCTGTACTTACTACTAAATGATATATTGTCTGCAAAGGTTTATAAAGATAATCTTGGTGTCTCTTAGTACATAGATTTTTCATATAGAAGAATGGAAAAGAGTGGGAAAATATTATAATTTAATGATATCATTCAATGAATGGTTATGGCTTCTACCAAGGATAGTCAATATATTCTTCACAGAGCATCTCGTTTCATCCTTAGAAACAAGCAGTATCTTTCAGTATCTCTTCTTACATATTAGCCCTCTACTTCAATTCTTCCCATCCTTTTCATGCCACCATCCACACAGAAAATTATAACTGTAAAGCATACCAGTGTAAGCAGGTGAGTCTTGGCCATGTAGGTGACCAGTCCTGAGATCCCCTCTCCTTTGCCACCGTGCAAAGGCTCAACATTCAGGCCACACCTATACCCATATGCATCATACTGGTGTTCAGTGGTATGCTGGTCAGGATGCTCTCCCCTGTATGACTTCTTAGAATCTTCTTTGATCTGACTGCAGAGTATTTGGCCACAGTGATTTTTACTGTTTCCAGCAATCACCTGAGTATTTCATGTTCTTGAAGTCCCTCTGATAAAGTAGCAAAAGGTTTCTGAATGCAGTAATCCTAGTTCAGAGCTTACTTGCTATTTGCTAAGCTTGTTATGTGCTGCCATTTTGACCATGATAAGATGAAGAGAACCATTGATAAGATGAAGGCTATTTTGTTATCCTCAAAATGGCTACTGTTCAAGCTGGGATATGTGGATTGACACTGTAGTTTATTTTCTCATACTTCTCCCACTTGAAAAATCTACTTAATTTCTGAAATGTATACATTCTCATATAAGCTTTATTAAGCCATGAGCAAGTCTATATGTGAAAAAAAATTCACACCATGGAATACTGTGCAGCCACAAAAGCATGAGAGCGTGTCCTTTGCATGGACATGGATGCAGCTGGAGGCCATTATTCTTAGCAAACTAATACAGGAACAAAACCAAACCGCTCATGTTCTCACTTATAAGTGGGAGCTAAATGATGAGAGCACGTGGACATATAGAGGGGAACAGCACACACTGGGGCCTGGTGGAGGGTGGGAGGAGGGAGATCAGGAAAAATAACTGATGGATTCTAGGCTTAATACCTGGATGATTAAATAATCTGTACAACAAACCCCTATGACACAAGTTTACCTGTGTAACAAACCTGCATTTGTACCCCTGAACTTAAAAGTTAAAGAAAAAATTCTGAGACAAAATAATTTTAAGTTGTAAAAAAAATATGTCTTACCAATTTACTGATGGAAGGCAAGCATTCTTTCCTGTAATGGAATAAAGAAGTAGTCCTAGAAAGCTAACTTCTGAGTCCTTGGCAAGTATATGCTTTGTGCTTGTGACCCAAAATTTTATATTAAATCTTGTAGCTGAGAAGTTTATGTTGCGGTAATTGCAGATTGTATCAAAGTGAAAAAAGAATTCATTTGGAAAAAATGTTATATTGTCAATGTTTTATTTCAGATTTAATATTTTTGACTGTTTAGAACTGTGATAACTGTCCTCGTCTATTTTACAGTAAAAGTTGATTCTAAAATTATTGCCATGATAAACTTGTTATAATTGAAGAGGAAAACTTTGGACAATTTTTAGATGTATGTTGAATTAAATACTTCTTAATTTGTATTAAGGGACAAAGTTTATCAAATTTATATTGTTAAAAGCAATTTAATATCAATGTAAGTCTTTTGAAATAAAGTATCATTCCATTCAAACTTTGAATGGAAAAGAGGGAGGTAAACCTAATAGCTAACTGCTGAATTTCAGAATACTGCCATTTACTAAATGTTACAAGATACCACTAGTATTTATTATAAAGTGAGCTTAACATTTGCCAGTTTTCAATGAAGGGAGATTATTTATTTGAAAGGTTATTTTTTTAAATGTTCAATAAGCTTAAGTAATAGCATGGTTATTTTTCTTCTTTATCTTTGTATAGAATAGATAAAGATGTGGAAGACAAAAGACAAAAAGCCATTGAAGAGGTAACTTAAACTGTTACTGATCATTAAACCAGTTAAGGATCAATTCTGCATGTACATCACTTCTTTTAGGAAGACTTTCTTCAAATCCTTCACTGTCCCATCTCCCCTCCAAGCCCTTCGCAGTCCCATCTATATAAAGCACCCTTCTGTACTGTCCTAAGACCAATAATTTCCAGCTATCCCAGTACCTTGCATAGTACTTGTATACTGTTGTAATGATCAGTTTAGTGTTTCTGTCCCCTGGACGCAATCTTTTTTGGCCAATACCGTACTTCATCCTTTCATTCTCAGGACCTAGCACAATTTGTCTTCCTTGTGCCTTCAAAATATTGATTAGCACAAACTTTGTTTCAAGTTGGAGTTTACATAGAGGAAGTCGAATATTCTCAGGCCTTCAGAGTCTAGATTGGCATTGGGAATGGCTTTGTCTTTTTTTGTTAATACTTTGGATTTTTAAGATAATCATGAAATAGAATCTCTTACTGTTAAACAGGAAAGGTATATCATAATGTAGGCTTTTTAAAAAATAAAAAGAATTAAGTTTTTTGCTTTTTTCTGTCTGTTGAACTGCCTTTCTTAGCATCTAAATAAGGGTCATTATTATTATTTTGTTTTGTTTTGTTTTTTGAGACGGAGTTTCGCTCTTGTTGCCCAGGCTGGAGTGCAATGGCGTGATCTCGGCCCACTGCAGTCTCCGCCTCCCGGGTTCAAGTGATTCTCCTGCCTCAGTCTCCCGAGTAGCTGGGATTACAGGCATGCGCCACCACACCCAGCTAATTTTGTATTTTTAATAGAGACAGGATTTCTCCATCTTGGTCAGGCTGGTCTCGAACTCCCAACCTCAGATGATCTGCCTGCCTTGGCCTCCCAAAGTGCTGGGATTACAGGCGTGAGCCCCGCACCTGGCCTAGCATCTAAGTAAGGGTTATTTACCTTGTTCTTTCCTCAGAAAGTCTTTATGTGATGGCAGCATTTCTGATTTTTACTTTTCCGCCCCTCTAGCCCCCTCAACCCTCCTCTATTCCTTAGCCATACTTAGCTCTTCAGTACCACAAAAGACTATGTTTACTCCTGCCAAACATTACCTACTTCTTCATCTACCTAGTAACTGCACAGTTTTCATTCTGACTCAATCACTTGGTTCTTCCCCACCTGAATATTCTGACTCAAAATTTCCAACATTTTGAAAAAATGCTTTCTTTAAGAATCCTTAATTTTAAAGAGAAACCCAGCAGGCAAACTTAAGAAAATTTGTTTCTTTTCAATATATATTTTTGAAAATGAAGAAACATATACATATAGTAAAAACAAAAAGAAAAAATATAAAATAAAAAGCCTTCTGTTTCCCCACCCCACTTCATGAAGGTAATGACTATAACATTTCTTATGTATACTTTCAGATTAATTTTATGTCTTTAATAGCATATGTCCTTAAAATATTTTCGACAAATAGGATTATCATTTGCATACTATTATCGTTCTCATACTGCATCCTCCTTTTTTTGCTTCATGATTTTTCTTAGAAATTTTTGATAACCAGCATATAGATTTTTACATTCTCTTAGCAACAGCATAGTAACCTAGCCCCTGTTGACAGATGTTTAAATTGTGTTTATTATTTTTCTGTCACAAATAATGCTGCAGTGATTGGTATATATATCTTTATATTCTTGAAATGGACTTAGTAAGTCAGAGGCTTTGTGAATTTTCAGTTTTGGTAGATTTTACCATATTGCCCTCATAAAAGGTTATACCAATTTATACTCCTGGTTACAGTGTGACACTGCTTGATTTTCCATATCTCCAATATTGATTATTATCAGAATTCTTTATTCTACTCTTATTACTTTAAAAATGACATTTTTTTGTGTTTGTATTTCTTTACTTTTGAGTGAACTTATCCATCACTTTGTAAGTTTATAGGTCCTTTAATTTTTTTTCTGGTAATTGTCTATATCTGCCCCAGTCCACCTTTTTTTTTAAAAAAAAAATATATTTTCCTCATAGATTCATGGGTAATTTAGTTAAGAAAATTAGCTCTTTGTCATGTGTATAGCAAAATATGAAGAAAACGTGTTTGGTTACTTGCAAAATCTACGGAAGGGAAAATACTGTGTTAGAAATGAAAGAGGAAAGAAAAGTATCCAAATGCTCTATCTCATTTGAATATACTGGCCAGTAGTGTGCTGGTAAATGTTTAACAACTTGCTCTCTGGTCATGGAAGGAGTATGATTTATAGCAATTGCTGCTATCCATAGTATAAGTACTCCAACCATGGCCAATTTCAAGCTACTGATGTGACATCACTGAATCGGAAAGGAAGAATAGTGGCACACCATTATATGTAGGAATTCCATCATACAGATACAAAATACATTATTAACCTCAAGAGCATAGACATTGATAAATGTATAAAATAATTAGCAAGTGGTGAGTTTTGAATATTTGTTCTTTATTTTTAATATATTTAATTGTAAGTTTACATAATTTTATTTTTAATACTGGTTTTAACAACTGGTGCACAGAATTCTTGAAAATTTAATAATCAGATCTTGAGAGCCAGAACAAACAAGCCAGCTTCAGTGCCACCATTCATACTGGCCTACTTGCATATCTCTGTCTTAATATATTCCTTTCCTTTTCATCCTTTTTTTTGTAACCCCATCAAAAAAACCTGGGAAAGAAATTTAAAATACTTTGTCTATGATTAATCCTCTTAGTTTAGTTTACAAGTTTCAAATTTAACTGGTTGATTTGAAGTATTAAGATACCTCTTTATATATACTTTAAATTTCTTCCATTTTTCCTTTGGTCATTTGTATTAAAATTTTTACATACAATTATAAAGTTAGTATATAACATGTTTAATAATTATTTGGAAAAACACAGGTACCGTCTCACATTTTGGGTGGAATTTATGCCTAATTGTATGACTTTAATTTTCCTAGTTTTTCACTAAAGATGTCATCGTACCCTCTCCTTGGACTGATCATGAAGGGAAACAGCTTTCACAATATCATTCCAGTAAATGTGAGTGTACTAAAAATGATATGAATAAAAATAAAAAAAATCAGTGAATATAAAGCAACATATCGTGAAGTGCTAGTATATCTGCTTTGTAAGGAGCTTGCTTTAAAATTCTGGATAACATAGAATTTAACTCCTTTTAGGGTTAGAATTAAAAATTTGACTAAAATTTATTGAATTTATTTTTAGCTGTTATATTCTGAATTTAACTTTTTCTTCATGACTATTGTGAATGTCAGTTATAATGATGGTTATAGAGGATCCATAGATGAAGAAATAGTTGGTATTGAATATAGAGATGAGTTGTTAATGACTTTAGCAGTATTTTGAAGGTTAATATTTTAGATAAAACCCTAAATTGTGTTGCCTTTTCCTACTCTGCTGATTTCTTATAAACGTAAAGAAAGGATGAAGACTTAATATGACCTCTGGGACAGTGTATTATTGCTGAGTATCTGCAAAATTAATAAGGAAATTAAAGGGCAAGCCAGTAAGCTATCAAGTATCTTTCTACCTCCAGGCAATGGTTGTCATATATTTGTTCTCACTACCCTTATAGAAGGTCACTGTGCATGCAGTGACAAAGTCATCTGCATCCAAAATTTTCTTTATTTATTTACCCGTTTTGATAGTATTTCACAGGGAACTTTAATTTATTCAGCAACCCACTTACCCATTTTAAAATTTAGGATTGTTAGGTTACTACACTCTATTTTGTCATTTTATTTTAGAATTCCTGAGTTGTTTCTGGTTTTGGGGGGAGGGAGGTTTGTTTGGTCCCCTTGCTTTTTCTTCCTTTTATTTTGCTTATATTAGTCTTTTTTGAAATGGTTTTAGTTTTTTAGTTTTTTTAATCTGGTGATTTTTTAACTTATAAAACTTCAGAGTTAAAATAATTTGCACCCATATTTTTAACTCTTCTTGTGAAAGAAACTGTATGGTTTTATTGATCAAATTTCAGTTTTTGTCAAAA
Organism: Nomascus leucogenys; assembly: GCF_006542625.1. Taxonomy (NCBI): domain Eukaryota; kingdom Metazoa; phylum Chordata; class Mammalia; order Primates; family Hylobatidae; genus Nomascus; species Nomascus leucogenys. Next base: position 98,463,184 of record NC_044385.1, read on the forward strand.
TAATCTGGCATTTTAATCTGTTGAGGACATTGAGGGTAGCTAAAGGGTATCCCTAACCTTTTAAGGTTGACGTCATGAAGAGTAACCATCATTTCCTTAAAAAAAAATACTACTTTGGGATTCATCAGTCCTACTACTGGGTATATATCCAAAGGAACCGAAATTACTATTTCAAAGAGGTACCTGCACTCTCATATTTATTGCTTCATCGTTAATCACAACAGCCAAGATATGGAGTCAACTTAAATGTCCATCAACAGATGAATGGATTTTTAAAAATGCGGTGTGTGTGTGTGTATGTGTATATATATATATATATATACACATACACACACACACAATGGAATACTATTCAGCCTTAAAAAAGAGGAAATTTTGTCATTTGTGACAACATATATGAATCTAGAGGACATTATGCTAAGTGAAAAAAGCCAGCCACAGAAAGACAAATACTGAATGATTTCACTTATTATGTAGAATCTAAAAAAGTCAGACTCTTAGAAGTAGAGAATAGAGTGGTGGTTACCAGATGGTAGGGAGGAGGGGTCATGGGGGAGATGTCGGTCAAAGGGTACAAAGTTTCAGTTAGACAGGAGGAATAAGTTCTGGTGATCTGTTGCACAGCCAGGTAACTATAGCTGATAATGAGGTATCATATATTTCAAAATTGCTGAAAGTGGATTTTAAATGTTCCCACCACAAAGAAAAGTATTTGAGGCAATGGATATGTTAATTAGCCTGATTTGCTCTTGTCACAGTGTATACATATATTGAAACATCACACTGTACCCCATAAATGTATACAATTATTTAAAGAAAAATGTAAAAAAAATATTGCTTGATGCCTCCTTATTTGCTGTGGTAATCCTTTAGTTTTATCCTTGTATTCCCTCAAAGGTAAAAAAATAATAGAAACATACCAAAATATATACTTATATATGCAGATTTTTTTTAATGTTACAAAATAAGTTTCCACTTTCTTAATTTTTTACTTTGGAAAAAGTAATGCTAAAGCAAATGAAGAGTATAAAACATAGGATTTTTCACTTAAAATGTCTTACAGGCACTAACACAAATAGCGACTCTCCAATTGGAAAAAAGCTGACCATTCACTCTGAGAAAAGCAATGGTGAGTACGAACACAATTTGAAAAGAAGTATGTTCCATTTAAGCTACATTGGATTCTAAACCCAGTTCAGGTAGTAACACTTTACTCTGGAATTGAAATTGTTTCCTTTTTCTTTTTTTTAATTTATTTTTATTTTTTTGAGACAGGGTCGCACTCTGTCACCCAGGCTGGAGTGCAGTGGCACAATCAAGAGCTCATTGCAACCTTGACCTCCCGAGCTCCAGTGATCCTCCCACCTCAGCCTCTTCAGTAGCTAGGACTACAGGCACCCGCCACCACACCTGGCTAATTTTTGTATTTTTTTGTAGAGACAGCATTTCACCATGTTGCCCAGGCTGTTCTCGAACTCCTGGGCTCAAGCGATCCGCCCACTTTGGCCCCCCAAAGTGCTAAGATTACAGGTGTGAGCCACCAAGCCTGGCCTGTTTGGATTTTTTCAATGAGCTACATAATAACCATATGAGAGCTGACCTTTAAAAACAAGTATAGTAGAACAGATGCATCCAGCCATGTTTTAGAAATAGCAGTAGTGTTTTGCTTTCTTGTTCAAAGCATGTGAATTGATTTCTGGTCTTGGAAAGCATTCTTATGAAAATTGGTTAATGTGAGAAATCTCCCCCCAGATATAGGCTGGCTTCCTTTTCAAGTGCCAGTACCAGAGCCAGGAGTTAACTTTTACTATTAACATGTTTACACCAGTGGCGGAGAGTGTGGGAAACCACTTCTAGAAAGGTGGCAGGGTATGTAATAGAATGCAGAAATGGAATAATTCCATTTGGCTGGAACATTACAGGGAGATGGTTGACTGGGCAGCACATGCTGAATTGCATATTGTATACTTCCATTGATTTATCCCACGTTTGAACTTGTTTATTTATTTGCTTGTTTCCAGCTGCTTGTCAGACATTGCTGTCTCTTCCTGTGGATTTTAATTTAGAAAATATATTAGGTAAATACTGTATTTGTTTAAACCTTTAATAACTTGAACCAAAGGTTTTGTTTGGCTGGCTTTTTGTAAATGGTAACATGGGAAATATGTGGCAGTGCCTCTTTCTAAAGAAGTGGGGAAACTGCCCTGAAATTTCTCTTTTTCTTGAACATGGTTTGAATTAGCCTTATTATCATAGTGAGCTTTATTACTATAGACAGAAACTATAAACATTTTATTGATAGTATACTAACAATGTAGCACTTAAAAACTAAGGAATAATTTAAGATGTAAAACATCACATATGCAATTAAACTTTGCCCTCTTTTCGGGAAAAAATTCAAACATAGTGCATGCTGGCTTCTTAAAAGTTGAGTAACAGAAGTATAATTGCTCTTTAAAATGACTGGCTTTGCCTTTTCTCCTATTATTAAATATAGGTGACTATTTTAGAGCTGATGAATTTGCAGATCAATCTCCTGGAAACCTCAGTTCTTCATCCCTCAGAAGAAAGCTGTTTTTAGATGGGAACGGAAGCATCTCTGACTCCTTATCTTCGGCTTCTCCCAGAAGTCCTCATAGTGGTGTTCAAACATCACTTGAGATGTTTTATTCAATAGATTTGTCTCCTGTAAAGTGTAGGAGCCCCTTGCAGACACCAAGTTCGGTGAGAAGTATACTAAAAAGCAGTTGGCTAATATGCTGTCAAGCTTGAACCCACATTTTGTTGTTGTTCTATCTTAGGCTTTCAGCAGCCTGAAGCCATGGTTTTTGGTTTCTGTCTCTAGTAATAAGTGGAAAAGAGGGATGAGGAAGGGCCTTTACTGGCCTAACCAGAAACAGAAACTAAGAACTCATGACTGTATTCTCTCCCTTGGACACCACTGTGAGATGTAGTTGGACCGAGCTGCCCAGATTGCTTTCAGAAGGAGGGATGGTTGTCTTTTGAGTATGATGCTTCACAGAAACTAACTCTAGTTCATATGTTATCATTAGTCATAGGCATGTTTTAGGTCAGACTCTTCAATTTTGTATTTAGATATGTAAAGGATGACCAGATTTATCATGAGTCTCAAGAAAATTCAGCATAGGTTATTTACTAAAGTAGGTGAGATTTACAGTATAATACAACTGGCTTGGCATTAATAGAGTAAATTATTTAAAAATTTTTCACAGATGGTTGCTTAGTGTGAAACTTAATGGTTTGTTCAAATACAATGTGTTTATATTTTGACAAACATATTTGATACTATTTCAGAATTTTTGTAGCAATCTTCTTAGTTGTCTTTGTTGCAAGGTGTCTTTTGGTGGTTCTTGTGAACTATTCCTAGTTTATAAGTGTGTTTTGAAGACCGTGATAAATAGTATGCAGCATAAGAGTTAAGGAAGAGAACGATGTACATTTATTTACTATTTAATTTTATTACAGGGGCAGTTTTCTTCTAGCCCTATTCAGGCTAGTGCAAAAAAATACAGCTTGGGAAGCATAACTAGTCCTTCGCCTATTTCTTCACCCACTTTCTCACCAATTGAATTTCAGATAGGAGAGACTCCACTCTCAGGTATGTCTCATAATAAAATACCTAGTTAAAAGTTTTATACTATCAATATTTGTTATTAGAGAGGTTCTTTTAATTTGTCTTAATGATAGAGCTCAAAATGATCACTAACCTTCTAACATTTAAAAACTTTGATTTTTAAATAAAAGAACAGTTTACCTTCAAAGGCGGGAATTCTCACCAGTTTCTACTGTAATGTTAAATACAGTTACTTTAATTAGCAATATTTACATCAAACACTATCAAAGGAAATTTAGCAATTTTAGAGACAAGTTGGTTTTCGTATGCCTTCTGACCTGTAGGTTTAGACTTTGGTAATATTCACATTTTGTATAGGTATATTTGATTAAAGTTTTTAATGTAAATATGATGTGTGGAAATTTACACATTTCTCTCTGCAATACATGAATTTCTCTTTGTAAAAATTATAGCACTTTTTGAAAACTATTCACAGTTTTTAAAAACTTAGTACACAAAATTGGAAAACTGAAAACTCTATTTTGCTAGTCTTTGTGTATATATGGATATACACATACGGTTACATACATGTATGTACATATATATAGATGGTTCTAGATCCTGCTTTTTTCACAAAGCATTCTATGAGTGTTTTCATAGGTTGTTCAAGTCATTTATAATTGTCTCAAAGCACAACTTTGAATTGCTATATATTTCATATGAATGCATCATTCGTTTTCAACCATTGATAAACATTTAAATTTTTCTAAGTTTTCTTTATCACAAAACTAATATCCTTATGGGTACGTGATATTATACATATTTATATTCTTAGATTAAATTCTCAGAAGTGAACTTATTTGGTCAAAGGGGGTGAATGTTTTTAAGGCTTTTGATGAATCTTGCCAAATTTTCCTCATAAAAGGTTGTACCAATTAAAATTTTCATGAGTAGTTTGTAAGAAAATCATTTCTTCCCAACGAGAAACACTGGTATTATTTTTGATGTTTACAAATTTGGCATATTACAAAAAGATCTCTTACTGCTTTAAATTTTGTATCTTTGGTCACTAATGACATTAAGTTCTTTCCAAATATTTATTGTCATTTATGTTTTTGGGGGGGAATTGTTAGTTCAACCTAGTGTTATTATTAAATGAATGGCCTTCCCTTGCTTTAACTTCCATATTTTTTTTATTTATGTGGCTGAACACTTTTCATATGCATGTTTACCATTGGAAAGGTTGTTACGTCCATTTTTAAAACTTTTGTTTTTATTAAGCTAATTAAGTTACAAAAAGTATTTTTTAAAGTTTTAAAGCATTTTTATCATTCTGATTATCATTGTTAGGCTCTTTATTGTTGCAGATATTTTCCAATTTTTTGTTTGTTTTTTCATATTGCTTATGGTATTTTACATAAACACATGTATTTTTACATTTTTCATTTGCCAGGCACAGCTGTTAAGTTGTAGGTTTCAGCTGATTTGCTAGGGATTTTCCGTGTATTTGAACAATGTTAGTATAATAGCAGTATGCTCATAAGCAAATAATTCTCAGTGAGTAAAATAATTTAATTAAAAAAGAGAAAGTGACCAGATGCAATGGCTCACACCTGTAATCCCAGCATTTTGGGAGGCCGAGGCCAGTGGATTGCTTGAGCCCAGGAGTTCAAGCCTGGGCAACATGGTGAAACCCCATCTCTACCAAAAAAAAAAAACCACAAAAAACCGAAATTAGCCAGGCATGGTGATATGCCTGTAGTTCCAGCTAACTTGGGGCTAGGGTGGGAGGATCACCTCAGCCTGGGGAGTTCAAGGCTGCAGTGAGCTGTGATTGTGCCACTGCACTCCAGCCTGGGCGACAGAGTGAGACCCTATCTCAAAAAAAAAAAAAAAAAGAGAGACAGTACCAAATAAATTATTTTTTAAGAGCCTCGTCTTGCTTATTAAGACACATCCATTTGTGCTATTGTTTTTGACATCAGAATTTCACTTTGGTAAACAACACAACTATTAGAGAAATGCAGTTTTTCCTGGCATGAAACATGATTACCATTTAGTAGTGACTTTTCCATTTTCATGTTTTTGTGATGTGATTTTTTTCCCTTCCCACCTTTCAGAACAAAGGAAGTTTACTGTTCATTCTCCTGATGCTTCATCTGGAACAAATTCTAATGGGATAACTAATCCATGTATCAGAAGTCCTTATATAGATGGCTGCTCGCCAATTAAAAATTGGTCTCCTATGAGACTTCAGATGTATAGCGGTGGTACTCAGTATCGGACCCCACTGATTCAGATACCTTTTACTCTTGAGATTCAAGGTGAAGATGAGGAAGATAAAGAGAATATTCCTTCCACAGATGTCTCGTCACCAGCCATGGATGCTGCTGGAATACACCTACGGCAGTTTAGTAATGAGACTTCTACACATGGTACACATTTGGTTGTGACTGCCATGTCTGTTATACAAAATCAGTCCAGTGCTTCTGAGAAAGAATTAGCACTGTTGCAGGATGTTGAAAGGGAGAAAGACAATAACACTGTGGATATGGTTGATCCTATAGAGACAGCAGATGAGAACACTTGGATTAAAGAGCCGGTTGATAATGGCAGTTTACCCATGACTGATTTTGTGAGTGGCATTGCCTTCAGTATTGAAAACTCTCATATGTGCATGTCACCTCTTGCTGAAAGCAGTGTCATTCCTTATGAAAGCAGTAACATTCAGGTAAGGTATTTAATATTCTATAGCCCCTTCCTCACTGCCTTGGTGTTCTTTATCCTTTCTTTCTAAGATTGTAGTATAACAAAGATAATGGATTAAACATGAGGACTATAGTATTATATAATATTTTTAAAAAATATTAATACTAAGTGATAGGAGAAGGGTAAATTTATTTTAATTATGACTGATAAGACATATTTCATATTCACATTAACTGATTATATGGAGTAGGAACAGATGAGAGCAGAAAAGAAATTAGCCTGCTCTAGAGAAATCAATCCTGCTAGAGTCAGGCAGGATTCATCACTGTTTCATGTGGATCCAGTCCCCCAAAACATGCAAGGTCTGGTATAGTATTTGTATTCTAAAAATAAAATCATTTTTGTTTTTCCTTTATGTGATTTAGGGGGGATAAACAGAGTTTAGAGCACTTGTTTTTTTTTTTTGAGATGAGATCTCACTCTGTCACCCAGGCTGGAGTGCAGTGGCTTGATCTTGGCTCAGTGCAACCTCCACCTTCCGGGTTCAAGCAATTCTCCTGCCTCAGCCTCCCGAGTAGCTGGGACTACAGGCGTGCGTCACCACACCCGGCTAATTTTTGTATTTTTGTAGAGATAGGGTTTAGCTTTGTTGGCCAGGCTGGTCTCGAACTCATGACCTCAGTCGATCCGCCCACCTCAGCCTCCCAAAGTGCTGGGATTACAGGCATGAGCCACCGCGCCCAGCCTTAAAGTTCTTTTATGTATGCATTTTTGTACTTTTCTTTTAGAAACGTGATTTATAGCAACATTTTTCATGAAATTATACATTTCCAATTTTGCAATGTCTCTGACAACAGGAAAACTTGATCCATTTGACAGATACGTATACTTCATAATTAGCACTTTGGAAAGGCATTTGTTCCATTCATTGTTGTGTTCTTTGAGCTGAGAATTTTGAAGGAACTTCAAAAGTCAGAAGGGGATAGCAATAACATCTAACACTGATGTAGCATTACTAATATGCCAAGTCCTATTCTGAGACCTTTACATGTTTTAATTTGTTGAATCTTTACAGCAATCCTGTGAGGTATGTGTACTATTATCCCTGTTTTACAGATGAGGAAACTGAGGGTCAGAGAGGTGAAGTAAATTACCTAAAGTTTCTATACAACTAGTAAGTGGAAGAGCTGAGATTTGATCCCAGCAGTCTGGCTTTAGAGTCCATGTTCTTTAATCCAAAAGTTAATACTGACTCATAATAATAGCTAATACTCACATAGTGTTTTGATATACCAGGCACTCTTCTAACCACTTTATTAATTCATTTAATTCTCACACCAACTCTATAAGGCTTTAGTGTTGTCAGTTTTGGCATGCTGAAGTTAAAACTCAGGGAAAGATTCTAAATGACCCAAAATTAAATATAGTATTTTGCTCATATTTTTATGCTTCTGTTGCCTATCCTGACTTATAGCTTCATTGCTCAAAAAAGATCATACTAGAATCACTTGTACGTATTTTAGCTTCTCTACAGTTTCATAAATAGAAAAAAGCACATACAGGCTTAAAAGTATATGCCTTAAAGGCATTGTTTGCTTCTTTTACTCTCTGCCTTTTTTCACTTTCTCTCTGTCTCTCTTTTTTTTATATAGAGAAATTACAAAATACTTTTGTTGAAATAAACCTTAGTCATCATCTAATCCAACTAACCTTTGGAAGCCGTGGGTAGCATATTCTCCCATAATTGTAGTCACTACTAACTTGTCAAACAATCTATGCTTAATTACACTTGCAGGGCTATTCCATTCATTTTTTAATTTCTCTTACTATTACAAACCTCTTCCTTCTATTGGGTAAAAATATGTTATGTGATACCCCCCAAGCAGTCTCAGTTTTACTCTTTGGGCCATAACATCATAATGTCTACTAAAAATGTTTCATACATTACAATTCTGCCACATAGTTAGCTTTCTACTAGCTTTCTGAGGAAGAGTACATTTCTAAAGACATTGCATGTCTGATCATGTGTCTGTCTCTCACATTTGAGAGTTTGGAAATGTCCTTCAGAGTTTGAAGGTATTGCTTCCATTTCAGTGAGAGATCTGAAGCTATTTCAGTGCTTAATCTTTTGTTTATGATCTCTTTTTATCCCCAACTCCCTGGACATGGATAGGCATTTTTCTTTGTCTACAGGGTTCTGAAATTTCAGTGATGTCCTTTAGTGCAGGTTTCTTTCCATCCATTATACTCTTCACTCAGAATGCCCTTACAGTCTGTAAACTTATTCCCCTCACTTCTTGGATCTTTTCTTGAATAATATCTTAGATTTCTCCTCTGCCGCTTCTAGTGTTCTCTCTGGAACTCCTTTTGATTCTCCACTTTCTAAAAATCTCTTTTTTTAAATCTCCTTTTTGTTTGAATTTTTGGGCAATTTCCTCCAGTTTATATAATAACCTTTCTATTGAGTTTTTTATTTTCTACATTTTTGAAATGTGTTCGGTACTAATTTTAAAAGTCTGTAATGTGGCTGGCAAGGCTGGTCTTTCTACTCTCCAGCTTGTTTTCCTTCATTCTCTGTTTAGGTCCCACTAGCTTTCCAAAGTTTTAAATAGCCACGTTTTCTCTTGTCACAGGGCCTTTGCACATACTATGTAGCATTTCTATCCCATTTTACTTAGTTAACTCCTATTTATTTTTTTCATTGACAACTTATTGATTACATCCTCAAACTTTCCCAGATCACATTAGCCAGGCCAGACCATATGCTTTCATGATTCCATGTACATTTTGCATTCTTTCCAGTCAGACGACTAATCCAGCAGTCATGCATGTTTTTATCCCCAGTGCTTATAAAAAAGAACCTGGCACGTAATAGCCGCTCATTAAATATTTGTGTAACAAAAACAGAAGGCATGCGTAGGTTAAGTTCAACCACAGGGATGGTATTTACTGAGAGTAACAGGGAGCCAGGATTTGGAACCCTGAGGAAGAATTGAGGGATCAGGTAAAGGAAGCACAGCCCCTGAAGGAGACTGAAAAGAACCAGCCAAAGAGGAGAAAGGGACACTTAGAAAGCACAGTGTCATGAAGCATTTTAAACAGGAAAGAATAGTTAGCATTGCCAAAATAGGAGCAAGGAACATTGGGCTTGAAAAGGGGCTATTGGACTAGTAAGAGAAGTAATTAGTAACTGAACAGCCTCAAGGTGAAAAGTGAATGGAAGGTTAAAGAAGGGGAAGTAATGAAATAACGTGTGTAGATAACTGGAGTTTAGTTGTGAAGGGAAAGAAAATGATACCTAGAGAAAAGCATCAACATCAGATCTTTTTGTAGTTTGCTTTTTTACTTTGTTTTTACTTAACCCATTTATGCCTAAGGTGGCAATTTTTTGAATTTTCGCCATCAGACCTTGGCGATGACCTTGAACAATAGGATATAAGTAACTCCCACATGCTTCATGTTCCAATAATGGAACACAGAAGAAACAGCATACAGCATTTAAATGAAGACGAGAGGGAGATTTTTAAAAACTAGGAGTTGGGCAACGTGATTATTAATATAATTATTAATAGGTATCTGTCGCCTGTCCTTTTCAAGTACCAGAGAGCATGCCAAGCATTTTACAGTCAGAAGCTAATCCCTGTGATACCTTACAGATATAATAGATACTGTCATCTGTCAAATGGTGATCTGTTTTATAAATGACAGAACTGAGGCATGCAAGAGGGGGTAGAATCTAGAGCCCTGATAGGAGTAGCCGTGGTAACTCCTCTATGTTTAAAGGAGGGCAGGGTGCCAGGATGGGTGTGGATGCAAAGGTATTTAGTTGAGGGGCGAGCATGGCATTAAAGAACATGGGCTTGGGAAACCATAATGGCAGATTTCGGTTTATAGCTCAGCTCTGTTAGCTTTATAAATCCCAGAAAGTGACCGTTTCTTTCAGCTTGTTTCTTCTTTAAATGGAGATAATAATAGGATTACAGGATATTAGCATGATCATTGTGATTAATATAAGTAAACAGTGCCTGAACACTGTTGGTGGAAATATGAATTAGTACAGCTATTATGGAAGTTCTTCAAAAAACTAAAAATAGAACTACCATGTGATCCAGGAATCCCACTAGTAGGTATATATCCAAAGGAAAGGAAATCAGTATGTCAAAGAGATACCTGCACTCCAGTGTTTATTGCTGCACTATTCATAATAGCCAGAATATGGAATCACCCTAAGTGTCCATTAATAGATGAATGGATAAAGAAAATGTGGTATATATACACAATGGAATACTATTCAGCCATAAAAAAAGAACGAAATCCTTACATTTGCAGCAACATGGATAAACTGGAGGACATTAAGTGAAATAAGCCAGGCACAGAAAGATAAATACCACATGTACTCCCTCATATGGAAGCTAAAAAGGTTGATTTCATAGAAGAGTGTAGAATAGTGGTAGGTAGTAGAGGATGGGAAGGGTAGGGGGAGCAGGGATAGGGAGAGGTTGGTTAATGGATCCAAAAGTACAGCTTGATAGGAGGAGTAATTCTAGTGTTCTATAGCTCTATACAGTGAGTGTAATTAACAATTTATCGTATATTTTCAAATAGCTTGAAGAGCAGATTTTGAAAGTTCCCAACGCAATGATAAATGTTTGAGTGAATGGATATGCTAATTACCCCGATTTGATCATTACACATTGTAAACATATCAAAATATCATGTACATCATAAATATGTGTAATTGTGGTCAGCTTAAAATAATAATAAAAGCAAAAACATAAGTAGTAATGGAAGGCAAGGTCCTCTGAATGGTAACAAACAAGGGGGACTGAGAATGATGAGGGAAGGGCTAAAGTGCTGGGCCCAGATGTCAAGGAATGTTATCACAGGGCACAACTGTTGCCAATTAAAAGTTTTAAAAGACAATGACATCTGATTTATGTGGTAGAAAAATAAATTTAGTAAGAAAGTGCATGTTAAATGACTGACATAGGACACCATTTAAAGGCACCATGGCCCAACTGGAATATAAAGTTTGAAATTAGAACCAAGTTTGAATTAGAGTTCTTTTATTTCCAGGCTGTGGGATCTTAAGGCAAGATTTACATAGCAGTGAATCGAACATGACTTTTTAATTTTTATCCCCTTATCCTTCTTAGCTATAAAGTGAGATTGATGCCTACCTTGATGCCTGTGGGGGATAACAAGGTATCTGTTGCCTGGTTGGTACATATTAGGCATTGACATTAGCAGAAGTCTAGATGAGAGACAGTGAAGTCAGCCACCATCTCAACTTGGCTCCTGTCGATCCTGCTCTTCCCATAGTGTGGGACAAACTCCCCGCATGCCTTACTTCCTGCTGTACTAATGAGTAACTTTTCCCTCCATATATATCCAGTTACATATTAGTATTGCATTATAAGCCAGCTATTTGGCAGTGATGAATATTAGAAGGAAGAGCTATTGGCAGAATCTCTGGGAGCAATCTGACATTTATATTTTTGATCAAGTAGCTATTGAATGATAGCAGAACAAGGCTTTCCCCCAAAAATGTTACACTTCACAAGGCTTTTGTTCTAATGGAACATGACCTCTAGTAGTAAGCAGATATGTATCCAGCCCTGAAAACTGGGAACATTTTTTCAGGATTATTAAGTGTTAGACTGCAGTTTCTAGGCTAGTCTGTACCTTTGTGAGGGAAACAAAATGACAGTCAGCTTTTTCCTTCCCTCTGATCCTAACTTGCAGGGAGGGCTTAAATGCAAAGTGATTCCCTTGTGGATTGCTTTCTTTGGTGCTCAGCATTATACAGGTAAATGGAGTGTTGTGCAGTGAACAGAACCTGGACTTAGGTCTCACATCTCCATCACCTCATCACTGGATGACATTGTGAAAGTTAAGCTTTTTTAGCCTTAAGTTCCTTCTCTAGTAAAGTAATAGGGTTGTTGAAAGGAGAAAAAAATATTAAATATGTAGAGATAGTGCCTGGCCTTTTTAGAGACACTCAATAAATGTTTCCAAGCTGGAAGTTTGCTAGAATCTTTCTTTTTTGCTCTTTTGCACTGAAACAGTGTATCTTAGGATGCTACAATTTTTATTAACATGAAAAGCTCAACTAACATCTAGAGCCATTGTATATGTGGCATTATTGTGATCAACTAGGCGTGAATATAATATAACCCACTTTTTTAAAGGCAGCATGCCTCAAGCCATTTACAGACAAGCCTGGAAAATGCGTTGGAAGGTGAAGTTAGTTGTAATACTCATTTTTGTCTACTAGGTACGATCACAAAATAACAGTAAAGCATTTTGTCAGTAGGCTGTTCACTGATTCTTAAGGAAGTTACAAGATATATTTCATTGAAAGGAATTGTAAAATGACTACAATAATCAGTACTATGCAGAACTACCTTTTATATTTGTGCATTACTTTTGAATTTTGTTCAACATGATCAATATTACATGTTAGGATCGTTCAGATGTAGTGAATGACAGTTTATAGTGGTTTACTTATTTAAATATTTGACTTTTAAGTTCCTCACAATGTATTTTTTTCTTTTTTCTCCTGTCAGATGGATAGTGGCTATAATACGCAGAATTGTGGAAGCAATATTATGGATACAGTTGGGGCAGAAAGTTACTGCAAAGAAAGTGATGCACAAACGTGTGAAGTTGAGAGTAAATCTCAAGCATTTAATATGAAGGTATGGAGAAAATATAGAGAAAGCTTAATATTGTTTAGATTAGAAATATAAAATAATTTTGATTATTAGACAATAGTACTATTGAGAAACTATATGAAATTTAAAACACTAAAAGGTAAGCCTGTTTTAACATCCAGTAGCCTTTAAATATATTGGTTACTCTGAATATAGTAACACGAGTATCTTACATACTACAAAGTGTGCAAAGGTAGCACATATTTGATGAGGGCATTTACCGAACCTTCCAGGTGATGGTTATATATTCATACTTGAAGAAACTCATCATAATTTCAGGCACTAGTCAGGACAGTCTTTAATTTTATATGCCAATTTTTTTTGCATTTTATTTTTTTGTAGAGACAGGGCCTGCTGTGTTGCCCAGGCTGGTCTCAAACTCCTGGTGTCAAGCAGTCTTCCTGCCTCAGCCTCCCCAAGTACTGGGATTACAACATGCCCAGCCTTGTATGCCATTTCTTTTTTTTCTTTTTTTTTTTTTTTTTTTTGAGACAGGGTCTTACTCTGTCACCCAGGCTGGAGTGCAGTTGTAGAATCATAGATCACTACAGCCTTGAACTGCTGGGCTCAAGCAATCCTCCTGCCTCACCCTCCTGAGTAGCTAGAACTACAGGTGTGAACCACCTCGCCCTGCTGTTATATGCCAGTTTCTTATAAAATACTATAAATATCAGCAAATGTGCAACCAACGTTTAATAGGGAGGCCACCTTAGTTTTCCTTTCTGTTATATGTAGTACGAGCAAATTGCCTTTCTGTTGTACGTAGTATCAGAGCAGGTCTCTTCTAATATTAACCTGAACAAAATCCATCCTATTTCAGGATGCAGTTGTCTGTCTAAACATAAGTAGAGATACGTGAAGGATTTTTTAAAATTTTATTTTTTTTTTGAGACGAGGTCTCATTTTGTAACCCAGGCTAGAGTGTAGTGGCATGACCACAGCTCACTGTAGCCTTCACCTGCCAGACTCAAGCAGTCTTACCACCTCAGCCTCCTGAGTGGTTAGGACTACAGGCATGTGCCACCACACCCAGCTTTTAAAAATTTTTTGTAGAGACAGGGTCTCACTATGTTGCCAGGGCTAGTCCCAAACTCCTGGGCTAATGCGATCCTCCCACCTTGGCCTCTCAAAGCATTGGGATGCTTTTTGATACAGAATATTGATATATAAAATACTGTATCTTTACTGTCCCTTCAGAGTTCAGCTAAAAAAAACGTGCTTTTAGGTTTTAAAAACAGTCCCGATAATTGCATCCTCCAGTGGTCCTACTTAAACTGAAAACAAGGTATTGTCTTCTTTTTCACAGCAAGACCACACAACACAGAGGTGTTGGATGAAAACAGCAAGTCCTTTTCAATGCAGCAGTCCATAGAATACCTCTGTCAGAATCAAAGACTAAGCTTAAGAGTTCCTCGCATATATCATGCTGCACAGGATCAATGTGATGGTGACTGGGAAAAAATTACTTCAAGTAACATGCTTAGCTTTCCCTCCTTAATGTGAAAAATCAAGGGCTTACTGACATAGGAACAACAGAAATGCTCCTGGAACTTCAAGTTGCTGAATTATAAGTTTATTTTTTATTAATAAATATTTTTATACTTACATTGAGTGATGTGTTTAACAACAAATTGTGACAGAGCTGAGTGCTCCTATCTTACAGGGCCAATGAACTACTTATTAAGCCTTACTGATGGCACTGAATTTAGCAGTTCTGAGAACATGTGAAACTATGTTAAAACTGAAGGCACTATATATTTTTACATGAAAGCTTGAACATACAGATGAATTATAACCCATGTGAAGAAATCTTAGATATAAAACTAACTTATCGAAGATACAAAAAAGGAAATTAAACAGGTTTCCTGAAATTTTAATTATTGAACTGTCTGTTCACCTCTGTGGGGAAAATTCTTAGTTCCAGTGATAACTGTTCTAGTTACTACTTTTAAGTATGTAAATACTAGAAAGGTAGTACTAGCGACATCATCACATGTATTGTTATCTATGGGGCAAATGTGTGGTGCCCAGAATAAAATATACCTCATGCCTAGGGTAGGGACATCCTTTCCAGCTCAAACGTGGGTAAGGATGTGGGAGAGAAAGAATGTGGGAGAACCAAGAGAAAAAGGGGCTGGGAGAGTGGAGTTCCTATAGGGCGTAGGCCTGTGAAGTAACACTGGGGCAGATACATATGTTATATACAACTATTTTTTAAAAAAACTTATATCCATGTTGGGAGTAGATGGGTATATAACAGTTTGGAAATACTATCTTCGGAGAATGTATTTTTGTATTTATAAATCAACTTTTAAAAACTGTCTCATTCAAAAGGGAATCATTCATATGTACCCTTAGGAAATAAAGACCTATGTTATCAATGTGTCATTTTCTTCTTTCCTCCATAAGTGTACCTTGAAACCTTACTGCTGATCTGCAGAAAATGTGCCGCGTTATGTACCTGGCTCATCTTCTTCAACACACTAACCATGAACACTAATAGCCATTAGGGGCCATGGCTACAGATACTGCATTGGAAAGTTGTCTTTAATCACACAGGTGTTAAACTCAATATAAATTTACCTAAAAGCAATTGCTATACATAAAAGGAGTTCTGGGTACTAAGGGTAGAAGCCTCACTGGCTACAGTTTTTTACTAGTACAAGTCAAGAAATAACAAAATAGTGACTATAACCTGTATTCAAATCCCTACTCTGTCACTACTTGATCTGGGCTGATGTGGTACGGCTTTGTGTCCTCACCCAAATCTAACCTTGAACTGTAAAACAATCCCCACGTGTCAAGGGTGGGACCAGGTGGAGGTAACTGGATCATGGGGGCGGTTTCCTCCATGCTGTTCCCGTGATAGTGAGCCAGTCTCATGAGATCTGAAGGTTTTATAAGCGTCTGGCATTTCCCCTGCTGGCAGTCATTTCGTCCTGCCGCGCTGTGAAAAAGGTGCCTGCTTCTCCTTTGCCTTCTGCCATGACTGTAAGTGTCCTGAGGCCTCCCCAGCAATGCGGAACTGAGTCCATTAAACCTCTTTCCTTTGTTAATTACCCAGTTTGGGGTATTTCTTCATAGCAGTGTGAGAACAGACCATAAACTTCCATTTTCTCATCTGTTAAATGGAGATAACAGTCCTGGCTTAACAGGGCTTTTTGAGTTAAGTGATATATTCCATGTAACCTGCTTAGCATAAGAACTGGCACTAGAAACAGAACATTTTAGATTATGGAATAGAAACTTAGGGGAAAATAGCAAAGTCTCTGATCATCTTGAACTACTCAATTGGGACTTACCCCTGAATTAAACCTCTCTAGTAGCTGAAGCACAAGAAAATAAACTTGGAAAGAAAAAACCTAAGGCCAGTCATGCACTGCCCTACTTCCCTTTCTTCTCTATTGCAGGTTAACTATAGCCTGTAGGCAGTTTTTATTCTTTTTGTTTTTTTGAGACAGTCTCGTTCTGTCACGCAGGCTGGAGTGCAGTGGCGTGATCTTGGCTCACTGCAACCTCTGCCTCCCAGGTTCAAGCGATTCTCCTTCCTCAGCCTCTTGAGTAGGTGGGATTAAAGGCACTTGCCACCACACCTGGCTAATTTTCTTTTTTTTTTTTGCGACGGAGTCTCACTCTCATCACCCAGGCTCAACTGCAGTGGTGCGATCTCGGCTCACTGCAACTTCCACCTCCTAGGTTCAAGCTATTCTCCTGCCTCAGCCTCCCACGTAGCTGGCATTACAGGCGTCTGCCATTACACCCAACTAAGTTTTTGTATTTTTAGTAGAGATGGGGTTTTACCATGTTGGCCAGGCTGGTCTCAAACTCCTGACATCAGGTGATCCACCCGCCTCGGCCTCCCAAAATGCTAGGATTACAGGTGTGAGCCACCGCACCTAGCCAGCAAACTTTTTTAAATGGTTGGCAGGGGTAGGGGGAATCAAATGAGTAATGTTTTGTGACACATTAAAATTATAATGATGTGCTGCATAACTTTTGGTCAACAGTGGCCAAATATATGATAATGATCCCGTAAGATTACAATGGAGCTGAAAAATTCCTATTGCCTGGGGACACAGCCATGGTAACATCATAGTGAAATTACTTTATGTAGCCTAAGTGTATAGTGTTTATAAAAGTCTACAGTAGTGCACGGTAATATCATGGCCTTCACATTCACTAAGCACTTACTGACTCACCCAGAGCCAGCTTCCAGTCCTGCCAACTTGTTCATGGTAAATGTCCTAAATAGGTGTACCATTTTATATCTTATATATATCTGTATATGTATTTTTACTGTACCTTTTTTATGTTTAGATATGTTTAGATACACAAATACTTAGCACTGTGTTACAACTGCCTACAGTAATCAGTACAGTAATATGCCATACGGGTTTGTAGGTTAGGAGCAATAGGCTATCCCATATAGGATACCATAGGGTATACCATCCAGGTTTGTGTAACTACATCATGATTTTCGCACAATGATGAAATTGCCAAGTGACATGTCTCAGAACATATCCCTGTCATTATGTGACACATGACTATATATGAAACTTAACAAATCAGGCCTTGTTGGAACACAGTCATGTTGATTTGTTTACACATTGTATGTGGCTCCTTACACACTATCAGCGGCAGAGTTGTGGACTATAGTTGCAATACAGACCATGGCCAACAAAGTCTAAAATGTTATAGCACTTCACAGAAAAGGTTTTTTGACTCCTACTCTACTGTTTTAGTGTCACTGACCCATTTTACCTGGACCAAAGACTACTCGTCTATTTTCCTCCAATTGACACAAGTTTCTGCCTCAACGTATGGAGGTTTTCCTCAGTAATAGGAAACTGGAAAAATTAGTCAACATTTATTGAGTGCCTAAATGACTACCTATTTAGTATACCTGCTGATTTACTGGCCAGGCTTTTCTCACTATACTGCAAGCTCCTTGAAGGCAGAGATAGTTTACTTGAGTGGAACCTGGCACAACGTTAAGTGCTTTAGAAATTGAATAAGCCAAATAAAATGTTTTAAGGCAACCCTATCCCAAAATATTCCTGAAGATATTAATTTAATCATTACTAATCTCTGTGATTAGCAAGGGAAGTAGTCAGTCTGGCACACCAAATTTTATTAGTAATACTTACTTTAATCTGTTCCCTTTAGTATGTCTTTATACAGTTCCCCTCGTGTATATACACTGATATAACTACAATTTAAAAGCTACTAATTATCTGTTTTTTATTTTGTAAGTAACAAGATGTAGACATTTGAATGCCAATGTCTTATTCTGGAGAGATATTGGAGCTGAAGTTCAACAATGATCACACTTATTACCTGGTAATAAAAACACAACCATTTTTCCAGTCAGGTCAAAATATCCTACTTTTTGCCTTTCTACCAATTCCCAAACATTCACAGTTTTTCAAGGACCACTAATAAAATACAGGAAGCTTTTAAAGACAGTAAGAGAACACCTAGTGTAAGGTAGGTGAATTAAAAGATGGCAAAGGAGATTACATCCTCAACACTGACAGCTTCCAAGACTTAGAAAAGAGATTGTTCCTTGCTTCTAAAATTGTTCTATTTTCCTCTGTAGGAAAATGAAAGTTTTTTCTTACAAATATTAAATAATCAAAGTACTTATGCAAAATTAATCCGCTCCTCAATGAGATGAGCACTCCATTTAAATGATCTTTACAGATCCCTGAAGTTGCTGTCCTGTCACTGTATTTAAGTGATGGATATTCAATTGAATTATTCTGCATAAATAATTCTGTTCAACCCAGAAGTAAAGTAGCATGATGGGACAGATACAGTCAACCGTTCAATAAAAATGCAAATGTCTGAAATTATTAAAATGTACTTAAAAGTAACAAACTGTATCACACATTTAGGCTTAGAAGTGTTCTTTCAAGTTTTTTCTTTTAAAAAAGAAACCAGTCTTTGAAGATTTTTGTTGAATATAGCTATTTTCCAAGCTTCATCTTCTTTTTCTTTGGTCCATTAAGTTCCATGTTTGAAGTATCAGTAGGAATGCTTATTCCTGGTATCTAAAGTAATGCAAATGGGGGGAAATAAGGTGATTTAAAGGATAAAATACATCTCATCCTCATCTTCCCCTTCCCCACTGCCAGTTTCAAATTTAAAAGGATGTAGTGGTAGGGAGGGGAAAGGGGGCTAATTAAAGGTTTTATACACAGAATGTATTTTACAAAGCAGCAGTGGTTCAAAAATGTAAAAGGTAGACAATAGGTGAGAAGCATGTCATTTAGGAAGTGTTCTTTTTAACTATAAAACAGCCTTCCCCATGGGGAGCCACTGTGATTGACAGAATCAGAGTTGATTTCAAGTGTGTTGGGGAAGGACAAAAGTTAAGAACCAGTATCTTAGGTGAAACACCTACACTTCATCTTCAAAGTGCAGAGTTCAAAACTTCTAGACAGAAAAGACTAGGCAGGAGAATGGAAGATCTTTTTATTTTGGCACCAAAGACCTGAACAGAATCTCAGATGTCTAGAATCCCGTGGCCTAAAGAAATCAGTGAGAAAACAGGATTTGCTATGCAAATATTTGGTTTCTACACTACTTACAGGGTTCCCTCTAACATTAAACAGAAATGACTATGTCCCTTCTTTGACAAAATATGTACTGTTTGTTCCATCACAACAAGGAAATTTTAAGTTTGGCCTTACCTGTGGTTCTACCAGGGACATTCGGATTTTCTGATGCTGAAGATTAGATGAGTCTAACATGATTTTCACTTTAACTTTATCAAATACATGGAACACTGTATCTTCTATTTTAAGTGAGGGTATCTAAACAAAACACATTTTATCATTCTTAATTGCTTCCTTACATTTGAGGCTTTGTTCTAATCCTTTACAATTTATCTTACACAGTAGAAGTTTAAATATAAAAATTAGTAAGCATCTACGTGTTCAACATAACAAAGGCCACAAACCTGGTAGTCTCACATAGATATGGCCTATTTATGTGCATACTTTCTCCTTCATTAAGGTAGTTCTAATATATATGTTCTTAAATTCTTGGTGATTAATTAATCACCCCACTAATAAATAGGAAATTTTTAGTCTAGTAGAGGAACACAAAGGTACTTTGGCCAGTTTATTGTTCAAATATTCTCTCAGGGCTGTGGTTTACCTAAGGAGAATAGGGAGTATGTGTGTCACATAAGAAACACTAGAAGTAAGTTTAAAAAAAAGTTCCTTCCCTGAGTTATAAAGAGTCATTTATCGTTCCAAGTAGGACAAAACTTTACATGGTATAAAAGAAAGAAATCAAAGACAACAATTGCATATGAGAGGATATATAGTGGTGAGAAATTATGAGTAAAACCATAGCTTAGTTGGCAAAATTAAATGTAGATTTTCTGGCCTGTATTTAGAGATCAGGATAAATTCTTTAGGGTACAAAAAATAATTTTATGCTTTATAGGTACCATTTATGAACTCTCAAAGAAAAAGTGCCCCCCAGAAAAGAAAACAAACATGAGAAATACCGTACCTCATCATCATAAATAAGCTGCGGGTTTGGTTTGTCCTTTTCTTCAAAAAAGACTGTCCCTTCTAAACCATACTTTGGAATTAATACCACAATGGCATTCTTTCTTACAAATAAAATATAGGCTTCTTCACTTACTATTCCTTTGCTTTTGAAAAATAACTGTAAAATAACATACACCTTATTTAAATAGTCTTAAAAATTTTGAAATTAACAAAAAATTGAAATTAAATTAAAAATGAACAAAACTTCATTTTTTCTAGCAGTATCGGCAGAAGGCAAATACCTGGGTATGAAAAGCCACTGATGCACGTTGGGCATATTGAGCCATTTTGTGCCGGAAATTTAGATTTTTACATATATCTGCAAGCTTGTGTTTGTCTGTCAACTCCGGATAAGTACAGTCAGCCCCAATAGCCACAGCCAAAAGCCGATGAACAATGACATCTGCGTATCTAGATAGATGGAGAAATAAGAACCACGGTATGTCAGTACTAATATTGCTTTTAAAATTCAAAATTAACCATTTTCTATCTCCTTTAATTTCATAAGGAAAAAATACCTTCTGATGGGTGAAGTAAAATGTGTGTATATTGGAGATGCTAAGCCATAGTGATGAAAATCATTATCCATTCCAGAACAGAAGTACACAGCTTGCATCATACAGCGAGTGGCTAATATTCTCAACAGAGTGTTTAGATATGGAAAAGTAGGAGATTCGGCCTGATCCAAAGACTCAGCCAAAGACTTGGCTGTATCAGTCTTAATTTCCAAATTCTGTAAACAAAAAAGAGGGAAGAGCACCATATTAAACATTTCTAAGTCAGTGCCATTATGTCTTCAAAATATAACTGATCTGACTGAACAAACATCATGTTTTTGTTATTTTCCTTCCCTTCAAAGTAGAAGTAATAGCCAGAAACAAAACTGTACTAGTCACTACAGTTTTGTCAGAACAATGTTCGGATTCATCAAATTTAGCTGCTTTGTTCTACCCTAGGGAGATGAGTCAAATATACATCTCTTCTCTTAGGTCTTTGGAAGAAAAAATATAATGAAGGAAAAAATCCCTATTTACAGAGTAAGCCTTGGAGCAGAGGAGTGAGAAGCTGATTCAATTCCTATGAATCTGGAGAAGCTGGGCATGCATGCCGTAAAGGTCTGATCCAAAATCAGAAACCAATGCCATCGTGTTCGAATAATGCCCTGCAGTCCAACATTACTGCTCCCAGCTCTCTTCGAGATGGGAAGGATAGGGCCTTACTAGGTAATCCAAGGAAATGCAATGTAGGCCATAGTCACCCAAGGAGTAAGCACCCCTAAAAGAAAATCTACTAACAAGAAGTAGTGGGTATACAGGGCTGAAAAAATGTGCCCTTTCTATAGTTTCCTCTTTTCCATGTATGCAATAAATATACTTTTCTTACGAACATGAAATGGAAAGGATTTAACTGAGTTGAAGTAAATAAATAAAAAAATACATTATTTGTAAAGTCAGGCAGTTGACAGGAGCCATGAAGCAACACAGACATATGAAACATGCATAAAGACAAGGAAACATGGAAGAGTTTTATATGACCAGGGCGCTGCATAGATCTTAGTCTAAACATCTGGCTTTAGCATAGGGTGCTCTTTAAAAACATTAGGCTGGGTGCGGTGGCTCACACCTGTAATCCCAGCACAGCACTTTGGGAGGCCGAGATGAGATAATTACTTGAGTCCAGGAGTTTAAGACCAGCCTGGGCAACATAGTGAAAACCTACCTCTACCAAAAAAAAATACAAAAAATTAGCCACTCATGGTGGTGTGCGCCTGCAGTCCCAGCTCCTCAGGAGGCTGAGGCGGGAGGATGGCTTGATACTGGGTGGGAGGTGGAGGGTGCAGTGAGCCGAGATCGTGCCACTGCACTCCAGTCTGGGTGACAGTGAGACCCTGTCTCAAAAAAAAAAAAAACCAAAAGAAAAAAGAACTATTGGCATATTCTTGTTATTAACAAACAATAAAACCTTTATGGAAATATGAATATAAATAATTCAGAACAACAGGTAGATCAAAACACAAATAGATGATTTTTCAAACTATAGGACCTTACCCTTGACCTGGCTGCCTTAACAAGAATTTCATAATTTGATGGAGGTGGAGCAGGATGTTTTCGAAGCAGAGCATGTTCAGAAAATTCCTCATGAATTTTTTTTGCAACAGAAATATTGGCAAGTAACATAAATTCTTCAACCATGGAATTTGTTTCCCTGCCAATGGAAAAAGCATTAAACAAACAAACAAAAAAGAGAATCTGAGACTTCTATATATCATATTTTTTCACAGGTTACCTTTGTTACCAAGAATAAGAGCATTTCCTATGTAAACATTCATATGTGTGTGTACATTTGTATTTTAAATAACTTACGATTATTTCATCTCTCAGTTACTCTAACAATCCCTTATTATGCAACTACTGCATGAGTAAATCTTACATGCTAGAGGAGACTTTACAAATTGCACTCAGCCAGTTGCAGTGGCTCACACCTGTAATCCCAGCACTTTGGGAGGCAGAGGCGGGCAAATCATTTGAGCCCAGGAGTTCGAGACCAGTCTGGCCAACATGACAAAACCCCGACTCTACTAAAAATATAAAAAAATTAGCCAGGTCTGGTGGCACACTCCTGTAGTCCCAGCTACTTGAGAGGCTGAGGCATGAGAATCACTTGAACCCAGGAGGTGGAGGTTGCAGTGAGCCGAGATCACATCACTGCACTCCAGCCTGGGTGACAGAGCAAGACTCTGTCAAAAAACAACAACAAAATTGCACTCAAAAACAGAAGCTTACTACTCTATATATGAAATGAAAACAAGCATTTTTACTTGATTTTACTAGGTCCAAAAATATTTTTATTTAATTGTAAATCAATAAAGTTTACAAGAACTAAAAGCTATTTAGATCATACAAATTTTGGCTTAAAAACCAAAATTTTTAACAATAAGTTACTCAAATGAAGAGACCATAGTTATAATAGCTAATTTGGATACTTACAATGGGTCAGTCATTGTGCTATAAGTACATCCTGCCCTCAACACACACACCCACACACTCTGTTTAAGAAAACTGAGGATATATTCATTATTCTCTTGTTCAAGGTGAGAGTTATTAGCAGTATGAGAATTTGAGTCCACATAATCTAACTTCAAAACTCTTAACCAATCTGATACTGCTGTGATTCTCTATATAGTTATTCACATACATTTTTCGGTTAGTTTAGTAAATGATCCACCTTCTGTTGATACAGTGCTTTCTGTCTTGCAAGTCAATGAACATATATTATTAACCTTCCATTCAAGTTTCATCTTGTAACTTCTTGACAATACTTCTAAAGTATATTCATTTTAAAAATATTAGACCTCCAATCATATGGGGACATCTCAGAAATGTGTTCTTTCTTCTTCTTGGTAAGAAGAAATGGCTGATGTTTTACTTTGGCAAAGCTAGTGTCAACCTTTTGCTCATAAAAGCTCTTAGTACTGGGCTCATTATTAGCATTAATATTAGACATACTTACACAGAAGTTCTACTATAAGGGATTTTTAGATATTATAATAGCACTAAAGCACATATTTATTCTAAGTAAAAAATTTGAGTATATTCCCATTTTTAACCCTTGGTCATCTATTAGAAAAGTGCATATGCATGTTGAATTCCAAAATTACCTTAATGTAAATAAGAGGCAGGGAAAGACGCCTAAACCCTGATTTAACAAAAAAATTCTTGTTTCCTACATCTTAACTAAATCAACAACAATAAACAACAATAATAAACAACAATAGCTAATATCACCCTCACAGCACCCTATGAGGTAGGTGCCATTATCAATCATAGGCAATTTACAGACAAATAAATTGAGGTATGGAGAAGTCAAATAACTACTTTAGTGGGAAATATAATAGTAATAACAGCAGAGGGATCCAAACCTAGGGAGTCTGGATTCATAACCCATGATCTTCACCATTATTCTACCCTACTATCTATCCTACTATCCATTATTCTATCCTACCCCCATCTTTCTGGCACCAGGGACGGGTTTCATGGAAAACAATTCTTCTATGCGACGAGGGGAGGGAAGGATGGTTTAATCAGGCATTAGATTCTCATAAAAGTGCGCAACTTAGATCCCTCCTATGCACAGCTCACAATAGGGCTGGCGCTCCAATGAGAATCTAATGCTGCCACTGATCTGACAGAAGGCAGAGCTCAGGTAGTAAAGCTCACAGCCCAGGGGCTGGGAACCCCTGCACTACAGTATATTCTACTTTAGAAATTAATTGAGGTAATTTTTTTTTATCTTACTATAACTCTTACTAGTCAAGTTCTAATATATCACACATCAAAGCAAACAAATTCAAATTGAAAGTTCTTCTATTATGTGACTAAACGCAGTTTTATAGAAGAAAAACTGAGCTTAAATTTACTTTTCTGTCCTTTGCAAGCCAAATAAAGTAGAAATCATGATCCTAATCCTTATTTTGTATATAAATGTTTTCATTATAAGTACTTACAGTAGAAGTGACAATTAAAATAAAAAATCTTATTTAATGCCCATCAAAAAAATTACAAACCTAAGTTCCTTGGTCTGCAGATCTATAGGATCATGAGTTTCACTGTCCATGTGGAATCGAACTTCAGGAGAGGACAGAGTCAAAGCCCTACATAAAAATTAAAGAGAAAAATTATAGTCAAGCAAGCCAATAAGACAAAATTATAGAAATTATTCTTTTAAAAAAGACAATGACTACAGCAAGTGTGTAATAGTTGCTCTCCTGAAGGCTTTATGACCATCTGCTGTTTCATGTTCCATTTTCATAAACAGCTCAGTAGAGCTTTCATGAACAGCTCAGTAGATTTAAAATGCATTTAACAAGAGAGGACGATAGCAACACAAGGAAATCTGAATCCCTGTGCTTCTGAGGGTTTATATATCTTCTGTATCCAAACGATGAGTTTTTATTGAGCTGCATAGGTTTTTAATCACTTTTACACATAAAGAAGGGGATTGGCTGTATTTAATTTACTACAGAAAACAGTTACTGGGGCAGGGGACAATAAAGAGGGGCAAAAGGGAAGCTGCTGAGGGGAGCTTAGTAACACCAGAAGATCCACAGTTCAAAAGTATCTTCCACAAAGACTGAACCAACAGAGAAGCAACTGATAACCTACTATCACTAATAGGTTACAAGTAGTGATGGCTATTAATATTTGAGTGCTAAGTGTCAGATAAACAATCCATGCTCAGGACTTTACACACATGGTTCATTTAACGAGCTAGCAAGTTCTCCTTTGGAAAGTAAATTCCCACAAGGCAAGGCAAGTCTAATGTTTCTTGTAACTTGACATAACTTTCATGAGGTCAGCTCCAAATCAACCTAAAACTAAAAATTTTAATGAGGCTGGGCAACCTTGAACAATCATGGAGAAGGAAAAGAAGGGGAGGAGAAAAATTAAAATAAGATGGAGCAAGTTAAATGAAACACTAAGTCTAAGTCCTTGTCTTCCTCAATTCCTCACCTTTATTAAAAGAACTATAGTAGGAATACATACTAAAAAGAGAATCTCAAAAATATTCCTTTCTTGCCTTGTAGTGTGCACTTAAAACAAGGCTCTACTTCAGGTCTGATATGTATTTACTAATGGATTTTGACGTAAAAAGCAAAGTATACTTATCACATTTTGATCATTTTTCCTCATAGAACGCCTAAAATGTTATGTCTACCCATAAGTATTAATACTTTAAGAAGGCAAAACATGGTTGCTTTTTTTTTTCTGGTTGCTTTTTCAATTCTCCCTAAGACTAGAATGATTCAATGATGTTTTCCCAGTAGGCAACCATCTACTTACCAAATTAAAAATACAGAAATTTAAAAAATCCTTCCCAGTTTTAAAAAGCTATGTTACAAATGCGAAGTACTTTAAAACTATTAAAATAAATGTAGCTTCAATTTGCATTTTATTTACATTGCTTAAAAAAAAATCTTTGTGGTGTTTTGTGTCATATAAAAAAATTTAATTTTCTTCTTCTTATATCCAAGTGGCAAGCTTGAGCAAAAGTTTTGCTCAAGTTTAATAGCATCCGCTCGGTTTCAGCATGCCCAAATGATCCTTTCAGTTTCAAGTTTCATATTTAAGATCGCATAAAAAATTCCCTGAAAACTGAGGTGTTAGTAGACATAGATATATAACTACCTCAAACATGTCCAACAGAACATTCTGCAGTGATGGAAATGTTCTATGTGTGCCCTGTCCAATGTGATAGTCATTAGTCACAGGTGGCTATTGAGCACTTGAAATATGGCTAGTAACGCTAAGGAACTAAGTTGTTAATTTTATTAATTTTAATGAATTTAAATAGGCGCATCTTATGAAATGACACAAATGTACAATCCGCACTCACCACACCTTTAGAAACTGCTTGTGACCCTATCCTGGAGGGGCTTGGGAACTCTGAGACCAACATCTGGAAGGTTCATGTACTTGGTTTCCTCTGATAGTCAACAACGTCTTTTAAGAGTCAAATTTCTCTTAACTGGTTTCCTTCAACATGCCTGAGTTAATACTGTATATCGTATGCCTTTTGTAATTAGGCAAAAGCCATGACTTAACAGCTAAAAGACTCAGATCTGTTACTAATCAGATCTTTGGGAAGACTCCTTTTATGCAACTTTTAATTGTCTAAAAAATGAGGAGGTTGAATTAAATAATCTCTAAAACTTAAAATGCAAGGAGGACCTAATCTACATTTATTTAAACCTCTGAAACCCAATGTCCAATCTGGAAACTCAATTCTAATTAAAATTAGAAACAATTTCTAGAAGTCTTAGGGAGTCCTTGCCTTCCTGGAATTTCTTCAAGATCTTTAACTCAAACACAATTTTTTAACACAACAAATTACAAGGATGGAACTCCTGAACAAACGTCAGTCCAGAATCAAGTTGCTAACATTTAAAAGGAAGCCAGAGGCTAGGCATGGTGGCTCATACCTGTAATCCCAACACTTTGGGAGGCCGAGGCAGGTGGATCACCTCAGGTCAGGAGTTTAAGACCAGCCTGGCCAAAAGGTGAAACTCCGTATCTACTAAAAATACAAAAATTAGCTGGGCTTGGTGGTGGGCACCTGTAATCCCAGCTACTTGGGAGGCTGAGACAGAAGAACCATTCGAATTCGGGAGGTAGACGTTACAGTGAGCCGAGACTGTACCACTGCACTCCAGCATGGGTGACACAGTATAACTCCATTTCAAATACATATATACATAAATAAATGGAAGCTAGAAGAAACAGGAGTCTCTATTCACTCTTTTAAATAATTCACCATTGCCTATGATCAAACAATGTAAAGAGTATAAAAATTATCTTAATACTATGAAAAACAAAATATACCCTTTTTCAATCCTTCTTTTCTTCAGAATTTTGGCTAGTTTATTCAGTGCACGGAGACTAGTGGTAATATCATCATTCATGTTTGCTGAATCAATTCTCAACTGAGCTTCAGCATATGTCAGAGATGCCTAAAAAAGAAAATGTATGTTATATAATTCTTATAAATGATAGAAAAGTGGTTTTCAATATGTCCTCCTACTTTCACTACATAAAATCCATGATTTCAGAAAACCTAAAATCAGTAACAAAATAGAAATTCTTAGCTATGATATTATACTTCACATCTGTGATTTCTGGTTCATTAATTCTTATCTGAGGCATTATACAACTTAAACAAACATATTTTAAACGGTAAAATGGCAATGTTGTTAGCAGATAAACTTTAAACTTTACTTGTATATTCCAATTACTATATAAATACCCAGATAATGCTAAAATAAAACACAAAGGTGGGTTAGATCGATTCCTTCTCTGATAACAAATATGAAATCCTTTCCAGATGATCATTATTCCCCTGCAAATAATTAAGACTGTAGGAGTCGAGACACCATGTTTTGCAAGAAATCTAATAAATACCCAAAATTAAGCATGTAAAAACCAGACAAATCCTAGTAGAAAAGAGTTAAAGTAATCCCCAATGACAAATAACCCAAATATACAAATAACTGCTTCTGTTCCTATTTCTCTCAGAGAAATCCACCATTTTTTTTCCTTTTTTTTTTTTTTTGTTTGCCTAAAGAGTAGCTTCACAAGTGAAAATAAGAAATAGCATAACAGAGTTAGATAACGCAGGTCAGGTCAGATTCCTGGGAGAGCCAACTCATCTACTAAAGGCTAAGAGTTTCCCCTCTGAAAAAGGTTTTATGTTATATGTTCACTAGGTTTGTTTTCATATAATTTTGTTATACTGACGAAGTCTTACAGAATTAAAAGGCATTCTTATTTTAAAGTACAAACTGTGATGGCTTAAATAATTCACACCATCATTATTTATCAGTCCAACACTGTTTCCTTTGCAACCACTAGTTAGCAGAACAGCAAGAAGGATGCCAAAGGGCCAGAAAAAACAGGTTAAGCTTGGAAAACAGATCATTAGAAGATAAAGGGTTTGTCAAACCTTGAAGAAAGATGTAAGGCAAAATAAGAGAGAACATAACGGATTTTTGGGAGAAGTACAAAAAAACAGGAAAAGGACAAGAAAGACAACCTGGCTCCATTATGAATAAACATGATCTCAGGCTAGTTCTACTAAATCCAACGGTGACTTAAACATCATTTCTGTGAGAAAATGTGAAGAAAGAAGTGGTGTACCTGCTGCCTTTTAAAACACTAACCATTTATAAGTAGGAGCAGCTTCAATTACTAGGGTTCTTGAGTTAGGGCATAAAACCACTAGCTGCTCTTCTCAAGTATATATACTTCGTAAGTTTCTGAATACAGGACAACTGCAACATGAACTAATTTCTGAATCACATCAAAAATTATCTGCTTATAACTGGAAAAAAAAACCCTCAAAATTTTGCTGTAACAATGCCCCCTATTCTATCCTGAGGGCACAGACCTAGCCCTTGTTTTTCTGCCTAGAAAGACTCTTCCCCTCCTACCCAAACTGAAATTCATTTGTCTGTATCCACTTTACATGTTCAAAAGAGCATCTAGCTTGATTGAAACATTCTCAAGAAGTGGGCAGCAATCTCAAATTTAGGTGATGGCAGTGGAGCTGGGGCTGGTTACTTTGGCTTGGTACTAGCTGGGTCAAGAAAGCTGGCAATAAGACTCTGGTGGCCTGTTCTGCATTCTTGTCTGAGAGTAGGTAGCAAAAGGGCCAAATGAGTTTTAGTGTAAATTTAAGTGCATCTGTACGTGTGTAAGCAAGTGCCCGCAGCTGTGGACTTTTTTAGACTATGTTTATATCTCAGGCATTTATATGCATATGTTTTTTCTACTTTAGGTTAAGTAAATATACATATAAATAATTATACGACATCTCTTTTCAAATATATAAATATTTTTATATATGTGTATATATACGTATATGTGAATCTTTAAAAAATTTATTTAGCTTTTTTCAAAAAAGTACCAAAAAGATTAAAGATTAGAGATTAATAGCCATGAAACAAACCTTTGAATTAATAACACTTTTGGTAAACTTCGTTTTTAAGATTTCAGCGTTATGACTCATTTCCCAAATACATGAAAATGCCAGCCTGTGAAGGAAAATACAGAGTATTTGTTAATGGGAATCAGGTTAAAGTAGTAAATACAATGTCTTCAAGGAAAAAAAACCATGCAGAAATACCTGTCAACGTCACATTTTAAGGAACACAAGTTAGAGCTAAGCAACTCTGGAACCATGTCAATCCTCTGCAAAAGATAAAAATAGAACCACAGATTACTTAGCTATATCCATACATTTATTTGAGGTTCCATTCTCAAATAACATTAATTAAACAAGGAACGAAAAGAGTGTTCTGGTTTTTGTAAATAGGAGAATTGAGAAAAGGTCAAATAAAAGGTTTGTTTCTATAAAAGCACTTATACAAAATTGTTAAAGAAGGAAAGCTATGAAGGAAAATTGGACTTCATGCCAATTAATCTAAGTTTAAGTCCTCTACACTAACGACCTAGCTGTCCTCTGAAAGTTTTAAATCTCTGGTCTGTATAAGTTTATACTTGATAACTGACACACTCTATGACTGGACCTTTCTCCAGTGCTTCATATAAACTACAAGGTGTTTTTAAAATACTAAAAAAAGAACAGAGAAACTAAATTTTTACGGAAAAAAGTATACAGAAGAACTCTGACAATAAATCACTAATAGACTAAGTTTAACCTTCCCCTTGACTTTCACAATACTTTACTTGTTATTTGAAACACTCGATAACAAAAATTTGCAATATATTTAGTGATTTAAAGCCACCTTATTCCATGTATTTTTCTTAGCTAATTCATGGCCGTTTAAGAATCCTTAAGCGTCCATGATTGTTAAATTTTTAAATTCAATACATTTACCTTTTCACAAAGATACACAGTTGTTCCTCTTCTGGCTGATTCTTGATCCAAGGCATTTCCTGGCCTAATAAAATGGCTCACATCAGCAATATGAACACCAACCTTAAAAAGATAAAAATAAAACCATGTCAATATGCTTGACTGGGTAAATGTATCTAATGGAGTTTTAGTAAGATAAAGTTTAGCTAAATTTAAAAAAGACTCAGTCACCTCTCCCATTTCAACTTCTGACATATGGCCAATAGCATGCAGCTACAATTATACTTCACAAGAGTAATTAACAAACAAATTCTATTCTAGGTCAAAAGAAAATGAACTCAGAACAGAACTATATTTAGGTAAGAACACTATTACATATGAATACCTCCAAATTTCCATTTTCGAGTTCTCGACAATGTAGAGCATCATCTATATCAGTACATCCTGGTGGGTCGACACTACAAACACACAGATGCCTCAGGTCTTCTCGGTTTTTCATGTCCTAGAAGACATGAAATGATAAACAAATAAATTATTTCCAAAGCACAACTACAACATATTAATAGCTCTTGTGAAATCAGTATTATGTATACAAAAACAATTTAGCTGTATTTTCTTGATGACACCCACATTTCTTTTTCCTGCACTGGAGCAGAGAGACACCACATATGATTTGTAACTAATGGTTTCCTTCCCTTTGAAACATTTAACATATCCAAGTGTCTGCCACATAGAAAAACTTACCCTTCAATGAAGAAGCAAATGACTTCTTCTGTAATTCCTAAGAATGCTATACCCAACAAAATTCAGGAAAAGAGGTCCCATGGTGTCTACATATTTAAAAACACTTACAGAAATTAAACAAAACTAGGGAAGATATAATAATTTATAAAGTCACTACAAATTACTTTCAATTTACCTTTTCAGTAATGCTCCAGGGCATCTTTGGCAGAAAACTAAGAACAGCCTGTGAAAAAGGCTGATGGGGAACATCGTGTTCAAGTAACAAAACTTCTGTTTCAGTCTCTTTCTCTCCAACATCGCCTAAATTTTTCACAAAGTGTCCCTGAAACCAAGAGGCATTATTAGAAACGCCTATTTTATAGCAAATTTATATCTTATCATATTAAATTCTTCAGCATTTATGTATCTTCTCAGTATTCCTAAACATTCCCATAACGACTTCTGAAAAACGACCCTTTAGTAAATTAGACAAGACTTCTCAACTGATTTATGATGGAAACTTTGTAACGGTTCAGCTCTTACATTCTAAAGCATCTATTTCTTATTAACGTTCAAGTTTAAAATGTGCTTCCAATATAATCTTTTCAAAATTTGTTGATTAGAATCTATATAGAACTCACTTTTCATAGTCATGATCAATAAAATTTATAGGTTTAAAAACTTACATAAAAGAGGCCAGGCACAGTGGCTCATGCCTGTAATCTCAGCATTTTGGGAGGCTGAGGTAGGTGGATCACTTGAGGCCAGTTCAAGACCTGCCCGGCCAACACAGCGAAACCCTATCTCTACTAAAAATTAGCTGGGCACAGTAGTGCACACCTGTAGTCCCAGCTAATCGGGAGGCTGAGACACAAGAATTGCTTGAACCTGGGAGGCTGAGGGTGCAGTGGGCCGAAATCACAAAACTGCACTCCAGCCGGGGCAACAGGGTGAGACTCTCTCTCAAAAAGAAGAAATTTACATAAAAGTAACCAAAAGATTTACACTGGAATTTCATAAAATTAATTTTCAAAGTAGACACGCTACTTACCAGGTCACTTTGTGAAATATCTCTAAATTTCAGTACAAATTCTACATAAAAGTAGATTCTATTTTTATTAAAAGCAGAAATACTATTCACAAAATTTTAATTAAACATCCCCACATAAAATTAATACTTTAAGCTTACATTTGGATATCTGGAATTTCTGGGCCAACCATCAATAGCAACAATAATTCTTCGTCCTTCTAATGTAGAAGCCTGTCTGGTTTCTATGCGAATTCGAGGGATTCTCTTATCAGCAGGTGTAAAGAGATGTCTTCTTGACTAGCAAAAATTAGGAATAAAGATTTTACACAAAAAAAATCTGAGGATGGAGGCAAAAGAAAGGCTGTAAGTTCTGTTAAATGTTTATCATTTTTTTATTACACAGTAAATGCTCTTTACTCACCTCCTTAATGTCAGACTTGGAAAGCATGCCACAATATGGTCTCCAATTCCTTTTTATTATTCCAACAACTCTACCTGTAGGCTTCAACATTTTCTCGCTTACAGCAGTCTTAAGCTGAGATATAAAAATTAAAATGTTCAGTTATATTCCTCTAAGTATTATCAGGCAATTTCCTTTCAAAATCAAAATACATACATGGATACTAATCCATTCAGGCAGTAAATTATGACATAAGACTACAGAATGTTGATGTTTCAAAATTCTAGACAAGAACATGCCAAACCAAACCACAGACATTCTCTCTTGATAATAAACTACTACAAAACAATCAAAAAGCAAAAACAAATAAATAAATATAACTGAATACATATGTTAGAACTCAACACTTTTCAGGATTAACATGAGGATTTACTGACTAAAATACACACACAGGTCTGGGAATTAGATTAGGCTTTTAGTACTAGTTTGTACAAATTAGCTATGTGGTATGGTGACTAGTTCCCTTTGGACCTTTATTTATTAATTCTAAAGGTTCTTCCTTATAAAAAATAAAAACCCAAATAAAGAGTGTCTGCTATTAGAAATAACAAAAGTTCCTATGGTATTTCACCTCTTAACACTATCCAAAGGCCTTGACTCTCCATGGATAATTTTATAGTGAGACTCCAGAGCAATGAATATAAATGATGGAAAAAGAAGAATAAAAAAACTGTTACATGCATTCCAACTATTTATAATATTGTAATTATAAAATACAGAAATAGGTCATATCAAGTAGACTTAGCTCATAAGAAATAACTGAAAGTATTCTCTTCATAATATGGTATCAGATAAGTTGCCCAAATATAATGGCCCAGAAGTACGTCTATTATGTTAAGGGAATTTTACCTAAAGCATTTTCTAAAACATTTCCTAAAACATTACTTAAAGCATTTCAGAAAATTTTAAATACGTATTTACTTAAATCTCACTAAGTCTAATAACATACTTGAATGTCACAGATTTTCAGTTTCATACTTGTATTAACTCATATTAACAGTCTGTTTGCATTTAAACCCATTTATTTGAGCAAATTAAGACAATAAAAGAAAACTACATAGAAGAGAAAAAAAACGTGTATGACATGCGTTAAATATACAGAACTATGATTTTATGCAATAAATCTGAAAGCAATGAAACTTGTTTTCCAAAGCTGACATATTAATAATACAAAGCTACACAGACAAAAAAAAAAATCCTGCTTAGATTCATACCATTCGTTCTCTCTCTTCTTCTTTCTCTACATCTTCTTCATTTTGACCTTCATCATGTAAAACCACAGAAGATGGTGCCACCCACTGACTCTTGGGGAGAAGCTCCACAGCCACAATATCTTCGTGAATAGCTCTGTTTAAATGTTTAAGTCCCTGTAAGATTATCTGTTTAAAACAACAGAGGGCACGTGCCCAAATATTTTTAACGGCAATATAATAAAGGGAAGATCATCTAACAGATATTTACATACACTCTGAATATCTCTATGGAATCTTTATTTCTCCTTTATAGATTTTCTTTCTCTATTGTGTCCCTAATTCCACAATCTTAATTTCTCAGTATCAGGTAGAAAAAATGTAAGTCAGAAAATACAGGTTGTGTTCATGGCTCCATCAGAACTTACACTGGTACCAAGAGACTTTGGAAAAATTATTTATGCTCTCTAAATCTCAAGGTCCTGATCGGTCAAATAAGAGTACACTACCTAGTTTTTATAGGTTGGGTTGAATATTTAATGAAATGCCATGCGCCAAGATTTAAAAAACTACTGGACAAATTGTGAGCACTGCAAAAAAAAAAAAAGAAAAAAGTTACTATTTGCTTTAAAGTATGTGAAGCCTCATATGTTATGCAAATAGTATTTACCATTAAGTGTTCATAATATATAAAATATCATCTTTATTTTAGTGTATAAGGAATTTATTTATATACTTGCCTCTTTATTTTCTTCATTGTCGCCATGAATCCATACTGTAGCTTCTAAGTAATTTTCCCTGCTGGCTCTAAATGTTCCTTGAAGGTATATACCAGATTTTACACCTTGCTGTAGCTTACTTAAGGGAAGATGCTCTGAAAATATTATTTTTCCACTTTCTATTTCATTCTATGAAAGAAGCAAACCAAAAGATGCCGCTAATAAGTCTTCTGTTCACTCAATACACAACTATTATTAATATCAGAGAATTTTTGAAATCTGCATTATGATATACACAACTCTGAATAGGAGAGAAGATAGCAGTGTTTCTTATAGGCCAGTGCTAACAAAAACAGCTTTCTATGATGAAGGAAGTATTCATTTTGCGATCTCTAATATGGTAGGCACTAGACACAAGTTTCTCTTGGGCACTTGAAAGATAGATAGTACCACCAAGAAACTGAATTTTTAATACATATTAAATTTAAACAGTGGCTACATATTAGGGCAATACTAAATCTGTATTTCAAATATCAAACCCAACTTTTATCTTCTCATTTCCTTTTGGTTTCATAAAGTATCATAAAGGTAAGAAGGGATGACAGAAATGTAAAGACTGGATTTATGTATAATGTCCTATCACTTAAAACCTATTTCTATAACAAGGGCTACCATTTATATTTACCATACCTATGTGCCAGGCACTGAGATGAAAATTGCATTAATGCTACAGTTATCATCTTATTTGATCCTTATAACAACACTATGAAGTTATTATTGCTAAACATTATATATTTATATATAAGAAAATGAAGGCTCAGAATTTAATTATTCCCTTAGCACTCCTTCTCACATCAGCTATTGTAATGACTCCTTTACTCACCTCTCTGCCTCTAATCTTTCCTGGATAAAATGCTTAATGTTACACACTGACATGAGAGTGGTCTTACAAATAAATACCATTTCTAATCATTCTCTCCTGCTCCACCAATCCACATTCACATATCATTACTTTTTCTTAGCCTGACATGTAACGAAGGGATCTCAGAATCCTTTCCCCTTCATAGCAGCCCTTCACGGAGATCTTTATAAATCAATTGAAAAATTACTAACTTACAGAATAAGTTCTAGGTCTTTACTATCTGGACATTCCCCTCCCTCTTCTTTCATCTGTCTGCAGTGCCTGCCACTTCTTTATTTGTCAACAGCTACTCTTTATTCACAAATCAGCCATGGACTCCATTCATTTTTTCCTCAACCAAACAGTGCCACCACGTACCAGGCCCTACCCAGGTTAATGGGAATATATCTATTTTAGAAAGTTAACTCCTTTAGGAATGGCATTTCAATAAGCCTATGACATCCACTCCTGTTTATAACACAACTATTCCAAATCCAGCTTACCCACCCACATTCCAATTTTTAAATTTGATAACTATATGCCTAATATTTCAAAGTGGCTATTTTAATATTTTTACTTTTCAAAAACAAAATAAAACAAAAACATACCCCTTCTTCAGACAAACAAGCAAGACGATCTATGAGTTCGGGGTTAGCAGTTAGGCTCTTTACATATTCTTCACCTGAAAAAATAAGTTTATGTTGTTTTTGATAAGTGTTTTTTCCTTAGATATGAAAAAAATGGATAGTCTTGTTTGCGACAGTATACATGTCATTCTTTCATTCATTGAGAGACACTGAGAGTCTCACTCTGTCTCTCAGGCTGGAGGGCAGCGGCGCAATTACACATCACTACAGCCTAGAATCCCTGGGCTCAAGCTATCTTCCTGCCTTAGCCTCCCGAGTAGCTGGGACTATAGTTACATACTACCCTGCACCGCTTTTTTTTTTTTTTTTTTTTTTTTAATTCTGTAGAGCTATAGTCTCCCTATGTTGCCCAGGCTGGTCTTGAACTCCTGGTCTCAAGCAAGCCTCTTGCCCTGACCTCCCAAAGTGTTGGGATTACAGCACCTGGCCTCAATTTATTTAAAAAACAAAACCCAAAAATCTGTTGATGTGATAATACCTAAGCAGAGGCAGGGGTTCCAATATATTTATGAGATTTCATTGCTAAACCAGTTGCAAATAGTGAGGCGAAAATTAACAGCCATTGGGCACCACAACATATTTAGGTTAAAAACTATGTGAAATTTAAAAATACAAAAATATCACATGAAGTTATACAGGACTACGAAAATACTAAATAGTAAAGTGAACATCTGACTATAGGCCTGATGATTATTTTTACACGCATTTGTAAACATGCACTAAGTACTTCTACATTTAGACTTACAAGTGAAAGCTGGTATTCCTTCTTCTACGGCTTTCTCTTTGTTTTTCCTGTCATTTGTTATGAAGATAACTTGCAGCTGGTTGTCTGCTGACATTTTTTTCAAATGTTCATTGTACCATTTTGCTGCTACTCGAATTGCTCTATCATTCCTGTCATTAGCATTTTCTCCCTGTTCTTGTTCTACATAGGTTTCTCTAAATGGAAAGGAAAGAAAAGACGAAATAAAAGGAAATCAGTAGAAACGAGGATCTGTGAAAACTCTTAGCACATAAATGCTTAACCACTAAACTAGAAAAAAAGCCAATGGTATATCTTTTCTCTTGAATGTATTCAGATGTACACTTCAGAGAAGAAATTAAGATTCATATAATTCTTATAATTAAGAAACTTATAATTAAGTTTTTAAGAAACAATTTGCTTGCAAAAGAAGAAAATTATGTTATTAAGGGGACAAGAAAAAGGCTAATACAATTTTATTTCCTAAAAAGAAAAATTCAAGATCAGAATCTATACTTTAGGTTGAGACACTAAGTAATAGTTTGTTGAGACAAATTATAATACAATTTCACAGGTCTGATAATCAGATTTCATTCAAACTGTAGGTTAATAGCAATTCCTAAAAGCTACAAATAGTATAATTAGATCATTTATAATCAGAATTCTACAGTCATTAATAAATAATGCATATAAATTATCCATGGTAAACACTAATAGCTGAAGCTATGTAGAGACTGAAAAGTCAGGTATATTAATAGATATTACGTATTTCTTCTATCTAAACTCCCAAATATGTCAACACATTCATCTATTTCTCTAAATCTGCTCATCAAAGCCAGGTTTAAGTACAACAGCAAAGCTCACCACAATAGCTTCCAGTACTTAATGGTAATAGATTCAATTTTATAATTTGATTTATATTAATAGTTTTAGAATCATTTTATTCCTCATCGTTGAATGCACTTTCTAATGCCTTTTTTTTTTTTTTTGAAACAGAGTCTTGCTCTGTAGCTCAGGCTGGAGTGCAGTGGCATGATCTCAGCTTACGGCAACCTCTACCTCCGGGTTCAAGCAATCCTCCCAACTCAGCCTCGCAAGTAGCTGGGACTAGAGGCATGTACCACCACAACCAGCTAATTTTTGTGTATTTTTAAGAGACAGGGATTTTCCAGGTTGGCTAAGCTGGCCTGGAACTCCAGGCCTCAAGTGATCTGCCCACCTCAACCTCCCAAAGTGCCAGGATTACAGACATAAGCC
Organism: Nomascus leucogenys; assembly: GCF_006542625.1. Classification (NCBI taxonomy): domain Eukaryota; kingdom Metazoa; phylum Chordata; class Mammalia; order Primates; family Hylobatidae; genus Nomascus; species Nomascus leucogenys. The sequence continues at coordinate 98,501,791 of NC_044385.1, forward strand.
ACCATGCCCAGCTGCTAATGTTTTAAGCTTATCAGTGAAAGACACAGTCATAAATTTTTGAATTGGTTTTAAACTTGGGTCTTTCTGCACTGAAAAACAAGTGATGTTTCTATTTCTGGATTTCAAGGAGGTACTAACAATGAGAAGCCTACAAGGGCTTTACTGGTATTCTTTACAAGAACATTGAAGTTTGAGATATAAGAATCAAGAAAGTTGAGAAATTAAGGTTTTTAAAAATGTGCATAATCTGATGGAATTTCATTACCAGAAGTCTACACTCTAATCCAATGGTTCTCAATTGAGTGAATTTGCCCCCCAGGGCATTTTGCATCATCACAACTGAGTGGTGGTGGTGGTGGGGGTAAGGGGTAGTGATTCTGCCAAATAGGCTAGGAACACTGTTAAACATCCTACAATGTATAAAACAGCCTTCCCACCACAAAAAAATTACTCAGTTCAAAATATCTATAATGCCAAGATTGAGAAGCTCTGATCTAATCCAATAAAAGTACTCTAAATACTCATCATAGATTATTTATGTAATATAACATAATAGGCAATATCATATTTTTTGAGACCACACACTGAGTTCAAAGGTCTTGAACCTAAAACCACAACAAAGAATTATATTCCTGGCCAGGCGAGGTGGCTTATGCCTGTAATCCCAGCACTTTGAGAGGCTGAGGCGGGCAGATCACGAGGTCAGTTATTCCAGACCAGCCTGACCAACATGGTGAAACCCTGTCTCTACTAAAAATACAAAAATTAGCCGGGCATAGTGGTGCACGACTGTAATCCCAGCTACTCAGGAGGCTGAGGCAGGAGAATCGCTTGAACTTGGGAGGCGGAGGTTGCAGTGAGCCGAGATCACGCCACTGCACTCCAGCCTGGGCGACAGAGTGAGACTCTGTCTCAAAAAAAAAAAAAAGAATTCTATTCCTTAACCTAATCTTGCTCAATGTAATCAGTTGCAAAGTATTAAACTTTTAGACCATTAAGAATAAATCTACTTTCTATTTTTAAACAACACAGAAACTTCACAAACTCATATATTTTATTACCCTCTGTTAGTTGTTCACATACATAATATGGTATTCCAGTAACTTAGGCAAATCTCATCTTCCAAGATTCTATGGTCCAACTCATGCTAAAACCAATGCAAAATGAAAACATTTTGGAAATAAAAGTACCTATTGTAGTCTAGGAGTCAGCAGACCTTGGTTTTAGGCAATGCCTGTGTGACCTTAGAGAGATCCACTTAGCATTACCTTCGGCACAGCCATGTAAGAATCAAATAAGGTATGAAATCTATCACTTATCTTCTGACAATGTCACAAATTACTCACAGGAACCCTCTCCCGAATTTAGCTAATCTTGTGGTTTTCTGATATTTAACGTAATATTCCTCCTACCTATGGTGCTCATTAGTGAAAGTATAGAAATGCTTCTCTTGATTATTAGTCACATCTCGGATGCGTTTATATACGGGGGCGCTGCGATTTCTCACTTCTTGAAGAACTGTTTGTAGCACAATTACATTCCTGATGGCAGGGTCCTCAAGAACATCAATCTTAAAAAAATAAAGATACAGTTAATTTTTCCTATATTCATTTGTAAGTAGCTCTGTCAAACATAAAATCCTGTTTTATGTTGGGCATACATACTTTATGTTTTAAAAACATTGAATAAGTTAAGCCAAGAAGCTATTTGGCTATAGAAAACGAGACAATAGTCACTAAACCCTTCATATCTATTTAAAAAGCACACTTAAACACCAATCACAAGACTTCGTAGAATTAAGGGTATTAATAAATACGTTGGCCCACATAGTTTTTGTTCCTAGGCACTTACAAGCTGCCTGGGAGTCGCAGGCTGGAGGCCACAGAAGCCCAGGTCCCCGGCCTCCAGGCACTTACAATCTAAGGCAGAAGAGACACCAGGAGTTAGAAAAATAACGTGTCTAAAATACGACTCCAAGAACTAAATTTTTTAAAGCACAAGGAAAAGAACCTCGGCCTGGGGAACAGGAAGCTTCGGTCCCGAGGGGGTTTCCCTTTCCCTAGGTATGTGACACTACCAAAGACCCTCCTCCCTGGGCCTCAGTTTCCCTATCTGTCATACCCCCTTGTTCCCCTGGGGCCGCGCTGTCCGTGGTTCGCCAGCCCACGCACCTGGTGCAGTAACACATTAGTGTCGGGCAGCAAGTAGTGCGGCTGCGGGCAAAGGCTGCTGGCCGGGTCCTGGGGCTGCGGCTCCAGGGCCGGCCCCTCGTGCGCCCCGCCACACGCTGCGCACCCGGGCGCACCGCAGCCGATGTCGTCTCGCAGGTAGTGCTCGCGCACGATTTTCATCACGCCGCCCGCCCGAGTCTTTTTTAAGAACGTCTTGGATTTGAGCATCTTGCCTCGCCGCGCAGAATCCTAACCCCAGCAGTGCTCTTCCAGCAAAAGGCGTCAAGCTAGGGTACAACTATGCCTCACCCGGAAGTTCTCCCCTTTCCATTCCCGGATATTAGTAACACTTGTCGCGGGAAAATGCCGAGACAAACATTGGTTGGCTCTCTGACGGCCGCAGGGATTGGGCGAGAGTGAGGAGGGGCGGCAAAGCAAGGCGAGGAGCCATTTCCGCCCGTGGCCTAGGCGGGGCTTGCCTCTGGACTCCACCTCCCAGCGTGTATTGCTTTCCGCTCCTCGGAACATCCGGGAGAGCAGACTTCCGGCGGCTTGTGGGAGTGCTGCTTCTGTCCTCCTTGCGGGTGCGGAGGTGGTTGTCGTGGTTACGGGTCCTAACGGTCCCCTGCCTTGAAATCCCTTGTTGAGGGCCTGCAACCTTGTGCTTCCGACTGGAGACGCCTTTGGTCCCTCGAAGTGTCTGCACTGGCGGCTGGTCAAGCCTTCAGTGTGGAGTAATTGACGCTTTCCGGGTAACTTGGGACTATCATCGCTTTCTTTCCCGCGTGGGGCAAGGAATCCCCCGAGCTGCCAATTTTGGGGCTTACTTTTCACGCCGAGTGTATAGGCAGTCCCCGTCCCGGGTCCTTTGTAATCGAGGAGAGAATTTGTCTTTGAATTCACTTTTTCTTACCTGTTTCCCTTCAAAAAGGAAGGAGGCCGATCTTAGTATAGTTCTCGCTGTTTCCCCTCCACACACCTTTCCTTATCATTCAGTTTAGAAAAACTGAAATATTTAATAGCATAATTTGTTATATAATGAGGTATTAAAACGAGGTAGTTACTAACATTCTTAGGAAAGAGTAAGAAGTAAGTTCTATTTAGAATTTCTTGAATTTTTCTTATACCCTGTTGTTTTCATTCTATCTATAAAAAATGTTTTTGTCCCCGTTTTCCCTATTTAAAACATCTTCAATGATGCCTCATTGCCTGTAGAATAAACTCCAATCATATTTTGACATTTAAGGCTCTCCAGTCTTGATCGTTAAGGGCGTGTGTGTGTGTGTTTGTGTTTGTGTTGGGGGGGTGTGAAAGGAGTAACTATTCCAAGACTTGGCTTTGTTTTTTTACTTCCACTAACGTATCATTAATAACTGCATGATTTCTCCTTTTTACCATGCCTGTCCAAATCTTTCAAGATTCTAAGTGCTACCTCTGTGTAACCTTTCCCTGACCAACTCAGACGTGATTTCTGTTATCTTTGAGCATGTGTTGTTTTTAGTGGTGCCATTCTTGATTATAATGGGCTTTTTTCTTCATCTTGTACATTTCTTTGTTTCCTCCAAATAAGATTCCTCCTCCGAGGAACTGTTTTTTTAAGTTCCTCGAAGGCTGACTTCATAGTAGGAATTAATGTGTTTGATTTGAGCATTAACTTAACTGCAATAATCTGTTCTAGATTTGGGGTGCACTAAATTGCCTAATATTTATTTAAAGAATCCTTAGTCTCTAATACAGTCCATGATTTCTGTAATTTTATAGTACATTTGAATTAATGTTTTTTAACCTACAGAATATTAAAATTGAATTAGAGAAGAAAACCGAACCATAATAATAAAAATGTCTCGAAAAATTTCAAAGGAGTCAAAAAAAGTGAACATCTCTAGTTCTCTGGAATCTGAAGATATTAGTTTAGAAACAACAGTTCCTACGGATGATATTTCCTCATCAGAAGAGCGAGAGGGTAAAGTCAAAATCACCAGGCAGCTAATTGAACGAAAAGAACTACTTCATAATATTCAGTTACTAAAAATTGAGCTATCCCAGAAAACTATGATGATCGACAATTTGAAAGTGGATTATCTTACAAAGGTAAGATCAGGTTTAAATTTTGTGTTCTATATGCTTTATTGTCTTCAAACGGCAGGTAAATAAGAATTAAATGCACACAAACATTATCTGAACTTGAAATGATACATTTATATTTCTTGACAAGTACAGCCTTTAAATAATTTTGGTGTTCATAGAAGTAGAGAATAGAATGGTGGTTACCAAGGGCTGGCGTGGTTCAACCCTCCGGGGTTGAAGGAGGATTGGGGAGATGTTGGTCAAAGGATACATAATTACAGTTGAATAGGAGGAATACCTTCAAGAGATCTATTGGACAGCATGGTGACTATAGTTAATGACATTGTAATCTTGGAAAACATTGTGCTTTTGAAAAACACAGCAGATGTTAAGTGTTCTCATTTCTAAAATAACTGTGAGGTAAAACATTTGTTAATTAGCTAGAGTTAACCATTTCACAATGTACATATGCTTCAAAACATTATGTTGTACATGACATATACACACAGTTTTATCTATCAGTTGGGATCACCTGAGGTCAGGAGTTTGAGACCAACCTGGCCAACATTGTGAAACCCCAGCTCTACTTAAAACAAAAACAAAAACAAATTAGTCAGCCGTGATGGCGGGTGCCTGTAATCCCAGCTGCTCAGGAGGCTGAGGCAGGAGAATCACTTGAACCTGGGAGGCAGAGTTTGCAGTGAGCCACAATTGTGCCACTGCACTCCAGCCTGGGCAACACAGCAAGACTCTGTCTCAAAAACTAATAATAATAATAATAATAATTGGAGGCCAGGTGTGGTGGCTCACACCTGTAATCCCAGCACTTTGGATGCTAAGGCCAGTGGATTGCTCTCAAGCTCAGGAGTTTGAGACTACCCTGGGCAACATGGTGAGACCACCCTTGCTACTAAAAAAATAAAATAAAATAAAATAGCCCTGTGTGGTGGTGCTGCGCCTACAGGCCCAGCTACTTCCGAGGCTGAGGCAGGAGAATCACTTGAATCCAGGGGCAGAGATTGCAGTGAGCCGAGATCATGCCACTGCACTCCAGCCTGGGTAACAGAGTGAGACCCTATCTCAAAAAAAAATAATAATAATTTGAGTATTGAAATATGGAGTGATTTAAACGTAGATATAGATGAATTACTTTTGTAGGCTCAATTTTAAAAATCTAACATGAGGTATTTTGTTGTTTTTTTTTTTTTTGGACACAGTCTCGCTCTGACGCCCAGGCTGGAGTTCAGTGGCACAATCTTGGCTCACTGCAACCTCCACCTCTTGGGTTCAAGCAATTCTTCTGCCTCAGTCTCCCACGTAGCTGGGATTACAGGTGCTGGCCACCATGCCCAGCTAGCTCTCTGGGATCACTTTTATAAAGGCACTAATCCCAACAATGAGGGTTCTACCCTTATAACCTAATCACCCCCAAAGGCCCCAACTTCCTGCTACTCATGTTGGTGATTAGGTTTCAATATACAAATTTTGAGGGGAGAAAAGAAAATAACCACACGAGAAGTGTTAGCCGTTGTTGTTATCAGCTAACATAGCATCCTTATCTGTTTCATCCCTTTTCATTTTCTGTGCCTTTTAGGGCCATTGGACTGAATTTGTTTGTTACTTGTCTGTGAATAGACTATGAGGTCCATGAGGACGGGGATGTTTTTGTATTCACGGTTGTATTTCCAGCACTTAGAACAGTGCCTGACACAAATTAAGTGCCTAGCTATTTCTTAAATGAATGACTGAACCCATTTTACTCTGATTAAACAAAGCCACTAGGTGGTTAATAGCATACCCAAGGCCATTCAGATGAAAGTGATAGAGCCAGATAGGATTCAAACCTAGGAAGTCTAAAGCCTATACTCTACAGTATAGGCTTTATACTATAAGTGAAGCTCCAAACACTTTCTTTTAGGTACCCTATACAGTCACCAACCTAGTCTAGGTCACTTGGTGGTTTATCCATGCATCCAGTGGTTTCCCATCCCTATTCCCTTACTCTTTTTGCATTTCACATGAGCTCCATCTACCTTCACCTCTCCAGATCTTAGTGCAACTCATTGAAGAAACCTGAGGTTATCTCCCATTCATTAATTCACTCACTCAGTCAAGTATTTTTTTAAGTGCCACCTATATACCATATCCAGACTTACATTTTGTTCAGCCACCTCTTGTATTATTTGTTTTCAACTTGCATTGTGCTTGGTTGTCAATGGCTTTGCTTCTTTTTAGGTGTAAGCTTCATATTATAGAAATACTGGCTGATTCATGACAGGCTTTCTAGTGTAACAAATCCAAATTACAGTTCTAGGTGCACACAGTTTGGGTTTTGAATTCCAGCCTTACTAAATTCCTTAATGTTTTTATTCCCTGATTTCCTATAAAATGATAATAGTATTTATTCCGTGGAATTATTGGGAGGATTAATCAATGTATGTAAGCTCATAGATGCTTGGCGTATACTAATAATAAACTTATTATTTACATATTATTTTATTTGTAGCTATACTTACTCAGCACAGTATTATTATTTTTCTACTTCCATGGTGCTTAATGTAGTTTTTGTTGTGGTTTTCTAGTTTGACTGAAAATGTAGAAGATTGAATTAGTCGTGTTCCTGAGTTTGACACATAATCATCATTGATCCCTGAAAGGCTGCTGTTTTTCTAATGTATTTATTCTTTTCATTCCTATAGCTCATTCCGTTTCTTAATGCAAACATTTTAATGTTTTGTTTACACGTATTCTTGAGAATGTGTATCTTTTAACTTTACAGAAATGTAAATTATATGCTTTGTTTTAGTTATCATCTCTTTTTTCCTACTCAGCACTGTTTCTGAAGTTATCTGTTACTTTGTATACATCTAGTCCTTTGCTTCCACCTCTTACGTAATTCTTTGTGTGCGTCTACCAGTCTTTCTACTCCTACATTGCTAGGCATCCAGATTGCCTCCAGCTCCTTGGAACACATGCAGCATTAGACATTTCTCTTCTGGACCTCTGTGAGCATGTCTTTGACATATATAAATGTCTCCTTCATTTATCTAAGTGTACTGCCAGATTCTCTCCAAAATAGCTGTCCTGCTGTATATTAGTAGAGTTTTTTCTCTATCATATAAGCACTCAGGATTTTCTGCTTGAAGACCCCTTAGGAATAAGATGTTTGCTTTCAAATATGTGAAGAAATACCTATTGTAGAGTTAGCCTTCCATAATTTATTGAACCTAAAATCTTCCATAATTTATTACACCTCTGTTGTAAGATGCATCATTACATACATTGCTAAGGTTAAAAACTTCCAGTTGAATTGTTAAGTGCCTTAGATTGTAAAATGCATTCCAATTTTAGAGATGTTAAAATGTGAGAAAGTGTGAGTCTGGAGTTGATGAAAGAATATTTAAAAAATATTTTTATTAAAGAATATGTACATGTACGTTAATGTGTGTGTGTGTGTGTGTGTGTGTGTGTGTATGTATATGTTTACTTCTTACATGCCCTGGGAATACCACCTTAGACAGGCAAACAGCACTACACATGATATATATTTTTTCACTTATTTGTTTATGTATAAATTGGTATGTGACATATTTCTTTATATGTTTTAAAATAACACCTTTATTTGTATGTGTTATTATATGTTTAGTTATGTCTTTATTTTTGTCTGTATCTGTGAAGCACTCCAGATGAACAGAAAGTGCTACACTGTTTCTTGTGAGCAGTGATTCTAAAGCTAGTACACCCCACTGAATTTTGTCCCTCTGGTCGATTGTGAGGACTCAGAAGTATATTGGACTCCTGGTGTTAGAGCTGTTTGTTTTCTTGGTGTTTCAATGAGGTCCAGCTCTAGAAGAAAGCAAAGAAGGTTCATGGGGTATTTTGAAATGAACAGGGTCCCCAAAAGCCTAATGGATCTGGTAACACCACGTGGTATTTGATTCAAATCTATCTGGTAGCATCCTCTCTGATTTTTTAAGCAAAGAAGAAAGGGGCTCAATTTGGTAGTGCTGCCATATACTTTTTTTTTTCTTTTAATTTTTTTTTTTTTTTTTTTTGAGACAGTCTCACTGTCATCCAGGCTGGAGTGCAGTGGCATGATCTCAGCTCACTACAACCTTCACCTCCTGTGTTCAAGCGATTCTTGTGCCTCAGCCTCCTGAGTAGCTGGGACAGTAGGCCCGCACCACAACGCCCAGCTAAGTTTTGTATTTTTGGTAGAGATGGGTGATTCACTATGTTGGCCAGGCTGGTCTCGAACTCCTGGCCTCAAGCGATCCACCCATTTCAGCCTCCCAAAGTGCAGGTGTGAAGCCACTGCACCCAGCCATGCCATACACTTTTTAGCCTGGGCAGAAAACCTAAAGCCTAGGTCTTGAAAGAAAGGTATTTTTAATTGGTCATTCATTCTCCAAAGTTTATTGAGCATCGTATGCTAACGTTATGAAAAATAAATTTTCCTCACTAGACTATAGCTCCATGATAATGGTTGGAAGTCACAGGAAAGGTAGATTTCTGCTCAATGTAAACTTGTTATTGCTATTAACATTGAAATGGCCTGATCTTAAGTTTCTGAGCTTCCTGTTATTGGAAGTATTTAAGTAGTCCTGAATAGTCAACTGTTAATAAATATTATAGGTATTTCTATTTTGGAAAGAGATTGAACCAACTGCCCAGGGTTTCAAGGATTAAGTTCAGCAGTTAATACCAGAGACTTAAAAAATGGTGGTTGCTGGTAACAGAGATCTGGAAACCATGGCTTAAGCAAGAGAAGGATTTTGTTTCTTTGGTGTAACAAAAATCCAAAAATAGGTATTTTAGTAGACCTTGTGTGATTACTCCTTGATCGCCTTAGGAACCCAGGCTCCTTTTAACCTTAGCTATTTTCAACATATGCTTTTCACCTGAAATCATAAGATAGCTTATCTGCCTCCAGTATTGTGTACATGTAACAGGCAGTAATAAGGAGAAGGATAGTGGAAAAGGGGGCATGTGCCAAATGAGTCAGTCATCTTTAAAGAGTTCTTCCAGAAGTTCAAGCCAGTGGCCTCAATTAACTAACATTGTATAGCATGACCACCCCTACCTACAAGGGATGGGAAGCTAACTGGACATGTTGTTACTTATAAAAACCAGAGTATGTCAGAAAGAAGGGAAGGTTTGATGTTGGGAGGCAAGTAAGTTTTTTCTTCTACCCATCAAAATCTTTTTTTAGTTAGAAAATATTTGAATCTAACATGTCCCACTCCATTGTGGCAGCAATACAAATGGTTATGGATACATGGCTTTATTATAGTTTGTTACTAGGAATAGTCTTGGCCATATTGATTTGAATTCTCCATGTCTAAAAACAGGAACAAGCAGGTCCAAGAAAACTTTAAAAGCACTTCCCACTCAGCTGCTTGTTAACTGAAAGAATGTAGAAAACCTACTCAGAAGAGTAGCTATTCAGGCCAAACTTCCTGATAGTAGAGCATTGTTAGCTTTACACTTTTATTTCCATCCATTGCTGCCTAGATTCCCTTCCTTACTGTACTTCTTTATTCCTTTCCTCTTCTCTGTTCTTGCCTTTCAAATTTTTAGACAGGGTCTCACTCTCTTGCCCAGGCTGGAGTGCAGTGGCTTGATCACAGCTCTTTGCAGCCTCAAATTCCTGGGCTCAAGCAATCCTCTCATCTCAGCCTCTTGAGCAGCTGAGACTACAGGCGTGTACCACCACACCCAGCTAATTTTTTTTATTTTTTGTAGAAACAGGGTCTCACTATGTTGCCCAGGCTAGTCTCAAACTCCTGGCTTCAAGCACTCCTCCCACCTTGGCCCCCCAAAGTGCTGGGTTTACAGCTTGAGCCACAGAATTGAGCTCTTTCAAATTTTTAAATGCCCCAAACTCTTTTTGTTTATCTCTCATTAGAGATCTGTGTGTTCCTTATTACCTGGGAAATGAATACATTTCCCAGCTTGTCCCTGAGTTAAGGGACTCAATTTAGAAGTTAATTGAAATTGTAAACGTTGAAACCCTGAAAAAAATGTTTTGTTTTTTTTTTTTCCTTGTGATACTGGTTGTTTCTTATCTAAAATGCTTGGGACCAGAAATATTTCAGATTTTTTTATTTTATTTTTTTAATTTGGGAATATTTGTGTTAGAGCAGTTGAGCATCCCAGATCTGAAAGTTTGAAATCCAAAAGGGCCCACTGAGCATTTCCTTTGAGTGTCATAGTCACTGTCAAAAAGTTTCAGACTTTGGAGCATTTTGAATTTCAGATTTTAGGGTTTGGGATGCTCAACATATAACAGTATTCTTGATTTGGGAAATAGTAATTATAAGGAATGTGTTTATTTTACCTTTTATATTGATTTAAGTTATTTATTGAGATGTTGCTGGATATATGCCAATGAATATGACAGAGGTCCCCCTTTTTATGGCCAAGACAGAAAATATTTTATGCTTTGTAGGCCACCTATGCTCTATCAGATTTTCCTCATGGGCTGGATTTAGCCCATCACCATTTTTTAACTCTTGCTTTAGACTATGTAGTCAGAAAAGCCATTGGCAGATTTTAGCAGTTAGAGTTACGTGTCCTAATTTCTGTATTCAAAATGGCACTAAAGTAATAGACTAAGCGCAGACAAGACAGAATCAGAAGAGTTAGATTCCTAAGTTTTTGGCTTATTTAACTGGGGCCATTTATAAGAATGGAAGGCTGGGAGAAAACTGATCTGGGAGGTAAAATATATTAATAAGTTCAGTTTTGAAGATATAACTTATAGATTGCTAAATGTAATTGTCAGAGTTTAGGAGGATCCATCACACACACACACACATAGATAGATCACACACACACATTATAGATAGATAGATAGATAGATAGATAGATAGATAGATAGATAGATAGATAGATAGATAGGATACATCAGCATATAAGTGACACCTAAAGCCATGGGATTGTATGGTATTTCCTAGGGAGAACAGAGGGCTATAAAGTAAGTCAAAGGGGTAGTCCAGCTGAGGAGCCTAGAAAGCTTAAGAGTATTTAGTGAGTTAAGAAAACTAGAGAAGAGTATCATGGAAGCTAAAAGGGAATGAAGTGGTTAGCTGTATCAAGTCATGCTGTCAAATAAGATAAATAGGCAGAAAAAAACAATGGACAGGGCATTATGGACTTTAACAAGAATAGTTTCACTGGAATAGTATGGGGCAAAAACTATATTGAAGTTTTGCTCTGAAGACCAGCAGAGAAATGCTGCTGTAGCAAAGAGAATGATGTGATCAAGGGAGCATTTGCTTGACGATAGAATGATTCAGTAGAGAAGAGGGACTTGATGATGCAAGAGGAGGGATTTACTTGCATATGTTACAGATTGGCTGTGAAATTCATGTATTTTTGTTTATTTGTTTGTTTGTTTTAGATGGAGTCTCACTCTTGTCACCCAGGCTGGAGTGCAGTGGCACGATCTCGGCTCACTGCAACCACCACCTCCCGGGTTCAAGTGATTCTCCTGCCTCAGCCTCCCGAGTAGCTGGGACTACAGGCACATGCCACCACACCTGGCTAATTTTTTGTATTTTTAGTAGAGACAGAGTTTTAACATCTTAGCCAGTATGGTCTCCATCTCCTGACCTTGTGATCCGCCCACCTCATCCTCCCAAAGTGCTGGGATTACAGGTGTGAATCACCACGCTCTGCCTGAAATTCATGTATTTTAAGGGGCAAACAGGAATCGTCTTGGTTGAAGCAAAGGGAATAAAGAATTTTCTAAATAGACTAAGAGCAAAATCCAAGTGCTTGAGAAAGCACAGCATACTTGGGGGATGGCAAGCACTTATACTGGCTGAAATGGAGTTTCCTTTTAAGCTAATGACAAAAGTAGTTGGCTAGATCAAGAAATACCACTGTATTATGCCACAGTGTTTAGAATTTATTCTGAGGACCGTGAGGATCCTCTGAAGAATTTAAAACTACGAAAATAATTTTTTTTTTCTGAGGCGGAGTCTTGCTCTGTCTCCCAGGCTGGAGTCCAGTGGTGCAATCTCGGCTCACTGCAGCCTCCACCTTCCAGGTTCAAGTGATTCTCCTGCCTCAGCCTCCTGAGTAGCTGTGACTGCAGGCGCCTGCCACCATGCCTGGCTAAGTTTTGTATTTTTTTAGTAGAGATGGAGTTTCACCATGCTGGCCAGGCTTATCTTGAACTCCTGACCTCAAGTGGTCCGCCCACCTCTGCCTCCCAAAGTGCTGAGATTACAGGCGTGAGTCACCGCACCCAGCTGAAAATAAATTTTTGATAGCATTTTTTAAAGCTAAGATGGAGGAATATAAATTTGGAGGTTGGCAAAACTGGAGGCAGGAGGCCGGGCACGGTGGCTCATGCCTGTAATCCCAGCATTTTGGGACGGCAAGGTGGACTAATCACTTGAGGTCAGGAGTTCAAGAACACCCTGACAAACATGGTGAAACCCTGTCTCTACTAAAAATAAAAAAATTAACCGGATGTGGTGGCGCTTGGCTGTAATCCCAGCTACTCAGGAGGCTGGGGCAGTAGAATCACTTGAACCAGGCGGGAGGAGGTGGCAGTGAGCCAAGGTTGCGCCACTGCACTCTAGCCTGGGCGACAGCACTTGGCCTTCCAAAGTGCTGGAATTATAGGCGTGAGCCCCTGTGCCTGGTCCCTCTATCCATTTTTAGCGTGTTTCTTTCAAGTGTTTTTAAAATACGTTTATTATGAAACTGAAAGTTTTTCTTTATGACAAATCATATAATTTATCTTTTTCTCTTTATGAAGATTGAAGAATTGGAGGAGAAACTTAATGATGCACTTCACCAGAAGCAGCTACTAACATTGAGATTAGACAACCAGTTGGCTTTTCAACAGAAAGATGCCAGGTAAGAAAAGTTTTTTTTAAAAAAAAACAAAACACATCTATTTAGCAGTTAAAAGTAATTTTATTGCCTGTTCATGTTTGTGATTGTAAGCTAAAATAGAGAAATTTTAAGTCAGAGATAGCAATAATTTTTACACCTAGACCACAAAAAAAGTAGGATACTTCATATGGTACATAAAATACAGAAAGTCAAAATTCAACATTCATTCAACAAACGTTGGTCAGTGTAAACCATATATGATAAAGGAAGCTCTCTAAACTGACCACCATTAACCTTTCTTCTTTTACGCAACGTATTGATTGATTCTCATGACCCATTGGACTTTCCTGGCCTGAAGTACTTTCTATTATTCCTGCGTACTTTCTCTAGCTCAGTTGTGTGCTTATCATGCTTAAATATGCCTATGGAAATTATACTTACATGTAACTTAATTAAAAATAATATAAATAATGAAATAAATTCTTTGGAAAGACTTAATAAAAGGAGCTAAAAAATTATGAAATTAAATATAAGCAACACAAGTTTAAAGATTGAGGGCAAACATGAAATCCATAAAAGATACCTTCATTGGTTTCTTCCTAAATGTCTTTTAGGATCTTATGCCATTGTAAAGAAATTGAACTTGGAAATCATACATGATGATTTACACAAAATCAAAGCATACCTCTGTATTCAAAATACCTGGATCCTATATAAAATGTGAACGTTTAGTTCTGTGTTTTAATTACAGGTAAACGTGTAAAACAGGTATATTTTCCCTTTTTAAGATTTTACTACTTAACTGATATTGTAAAAAATTATCAGACCTTTTTATCAGCCACTATCACATTAGATTATTGGACCTCAAACTTTAGCATGTATCAGGAACAGTTGGAGGGCTTGTTAAAAAAGACTACTGGATCCCACCTTCAGAGTTTCTGACTTGTGGGGGGTGGGGTCCTGAGAATGTGCATTTTTACCGGGTTCCCAGGTGATGCGGATGCTGCTGGTCCAGAAACAATACTTTGAGAACCACTGCATTTGATACTAGGTCTTCTACGCTAATTCTGTAAGACATATATCAGATTGAATGATTCTGCTGAGAGGGCAGTCACGAGTCTTGTAATAAAACTCTTGATAGCTGATGGTGATAAAAAATGGTTGGATTCTGAATATTTTTTGGAGGGCTGATGGATTCAATGTGGGGCTTAAGAGAAAAAGGAGAGTCAAGGATTGCATCAAAAGTTTTGGCCTGAACAAATGAAAAAGTGGAATTTCTGTCAGCTAAGAAGGAAGAAATCATGGTAGCAAAGGTTTTGTGAGTAAAAAGCAGGAGTTCAACTTGGGACATGTTAAGTTAGAGTTTTCTTGTTAGAAATCCATGTGGAGGTATGTGAAAAGTCTGGGGTAGAGGTACAAATCTGGGGATCATTAGGCTATAGACAGTATTCAAGTCATGAGACTAGATGAATTCCCCAAGGAGGAGTGCGTACAGACAGAAGAGGACCAAGTACTGCAACATTAAGACAAAGCAGAAAAGGAGACTGAGAAGGAACCACAGTAAAATAGAAGAAAAATGAACAGAATGGTGTCTTGGAAGCCAGTTGATGAAAATGTATCAAGGAAAGAAAAGTGACTTGTGTCAAGCTCTATCATTAGGTCATGGATGAAAAGAACTAAGAATTGATCATTTGCAATTTAGATGTCATTGAGATTTCATTAGAGACAGTAAAAATATGATCGCCCTGGGTTTAAGAGGAAAGGATTTGGACACAATAATTATAGACAACTTTTGAGTAAGTTTGCTGCAAGGGGTGGCTAACAAAGAGGGAAGTGCAGTGAGGTCCAGAGTTGTGGTTTTGTTTGTTGATTTGTTGTAAGATTGAAATAACAGAATGTTTGTCTGTTAATGGGATTGATATAGTAGGGAAGGGGAAAATCAGTAATATGGTTTGGCTGTGTCCCCACCCAAATCTCATCTTGAATTATAGCTCCCATAATTCCTACATGTCATGGGAGGGACCTGATGGGAGGTAATTGAATCATGGAGGTGGTCTTTCCCATGCTGTTCTCATGATAGTGAATAAGTCTCACAAGATCTGATGGTTTTATAAATGGGAGGTCCCCTGCACAAGCACTCTTGTCTGCCACCATGTAAGACATGCCTTTGCTTCTCTTTTGCCTTCCACCATGATTGTGAGGCCTCCCCTGCCATGTGGAAGTCTGAGTCCATTAAACCTCTTTCCTTTATAAATTACCCAGTCTTGGGTATGTCTTTATTAGCAGCATGAGAACAGACTAATAACATCAGATTGTCCCTTTCTGATCAGAATCTTTCAGTAGGCAACTAACAATAATGTCTGCCACATGTATTCTTTGAGAAAGATGAGTATGTGCAGATTACTGTTTTCATTACCTCATTGGTTGTGTGAATACTTTATGGTGGTTCAGTGTTACCATCTTAAAGAGATATCCTTGAAGTATCAGGATAAAAGGGAAATGAAAATTAATAAGTAGAGTCCTTGATGTTTAGCATCACTTAAGCAGAAGAAATATATAATTTTATAATTTGAATTTCTAAAATTATTCTGTAAGAATATCAATTCTGTTTAATTTATATGGCTACACATTTAATAATTAGTATGGAATTGTCATTCCATATTTAACTGATTAATATGAGTAAATAAGCATTTAGCTGGAGTAAGTAAATAATACTGTCAGGCTTCTCATTTCCTAACTTTATGTTGATATAAATAGGAAACTGTGAGAAAATTAGATCTCAAATACTTTTTTAAAGCCTGCCATAAATTCTCTTCTAATGTAGCAAATATCAAGAATTAATGAAACAAGAAATGGAAACCATTTTGTTGAGACAGAAACAACTAGAAGAGACAAATCTTCAGCTAAGAGAAAAAGCTGGAGATGTTCGTCGAAACCTGCGTGACTTTGAGTTGACAGAAGAGCAATATATTAAATTAAAAGTTTTTCCTGAAGATCAGCTTTCTATTCCTGAATATGTATCTGTAAGTATCTTATATCCATTTTTAACTATGACATATATTTTCAGACTAAAATATACCTTTTATATAGTAGCAATTACTTTTGAAGTACCCAATTGATACATTATTTTATGGCTATGGATGGTGAATGGTGTTGAGATCCAAATTTTAAAGGATCATGACCATTGATCTCCAAAGTAAAGCAATAAATAGCTTTCTGAAGTTAATGACTGCATAGTCCATAGAAATGAATTATCGTCAACTGGTGGTTTCTTACATTCTCAAAATGAAAAATTATAAACAACCGAGTAGTTGTTGCCAGGGGTTGGTTGGGGATAGTGGGAGAGAGGAGTCAGCATGATTATAAAGGGATAGGATGAGAAAGAACTTTGTGGTGAGAGATTGGCTCAAGATCTTGATTGCAGTGCTGGTTACACAAATCTAGAACACCTAGGATTAATCTATGGCAGTGGTCTCAAATATTTTGTTGTCAGCATTCATTTACATTCTAAAAGTTATTGAGGACCCCATTGAGTGTTTGTTTATATGGGCTGTATCTATTAATATTTACCATACTAGAATTTTAAACTAAGAACTTTTTTAAACACAAGAATAAGCACACAATTCCATTGGCCTTAAGAGTGATAATGTCATATATCATGTAGCCACTGGCAAACTCCACTGAACAGTCATGAGAGAATGAGAATGAAATGGGGAAAAAAATCTTAATAATTACTAGGAAAGTCGTTTTGATCTCGTGAATTCCCTGAAAGGATCTCAGAGTGGCGGGTGGGGCAGAGTCCAGGAGTCCCAAAACCATATGTTGAGAACTGCTGCTTTTTAATATATAGATGTCATTTTACCTTAAGAGGCTTGAATTTTTTCATCTGTAAAAAGGGTTAATAGTAACAGTGCCTTTCTATTGGGGATAATTGTAAAGACTTAAGACTATGTATGTAAAATGCTTGTGAGCATAGTGCTTAGAAGATAGTAAACACATAAAAATGTTGTCTATTGTTTTTGCTGGAGTGGTGGTTGCTATTCTTGGTTCTCATCGGGAAAAGATTTGCAGATTAGTGATGTCTGATAAAATGAAGTTACTTTTTTGTTCAGCTGTTTTTTTTTTTTTTTAAAAAGGCTCAAATACAGCTTTTCTGTCCAAAGTGTACTGTCCAAAACAAATTAAATATCTCAAATTCTGTTTTTGAGGCTTCATTTACAGTAGATATAAAGTATCACACTGGTGGCAGTTACACATACTTTTGCTGTTTGTTTTCTTAATATTCCTTCTTACATCTTTTGTTTTCACAGACAATATTATCCTTAACTACTTAATTATATGCAGATTCATTTTGTTGAGGGCTAATATTAAGATTTGCCTCTTACCAAATAATGGTATTCTTGTTATACAGTCATATGTTAAGGAGTTTCAGATTGCATGCCTATATAGTAGCCCCTAATTACTCTCTCCTAATTTGCTGTGATGATTTCTTAGTTTTATGGGACCTTGTCAGATGGAACACTTTACTGAGCTAGGGTAGGAAAATTTCTCTGAGAGAAGTATGAGTGGAAAGAGAGACCTGAACTAAATGGAAGGAATGACGTGAAAGATACCTCTTGATTCATTCTAATTAGACTTCCACTGAAGGGACAGCGGTAAATAAAGCTTTGCCAAGAGCCTGGGATGAAAATAAAGAATACACTTTACCTCTTCATGAAGTATTTATTGAGTGCTTATCATATATTTAGGCATTGGAAATAGAGCAGTGTATAAACCAGACAAAAATCCCTGCTCTCAGGTTGTCGAAGTGGAGCAACACAGGCAATAACTTAAAAATTAAATACATAGAATATCTGTTTGTCAAAGGTGCTATAGAGAAAAGAGCAGGGGTGAAAAATAGGGAGTGCTACTTTAAATTAGGTAGAGAAATCAGGGAGGGCTTTACTAACAAGGTGATATTTGGTCAGAGACCTATAGGGAGACAAGGCATGAGCCATGCATTTATATGGGGGAAGAACTTCTCTAGCAGAAGAAACAGCAAGAGCAAGACTCCTGACCATTTGTGATATGTTCCAGAAGTTTACAAGCAGTTAGTGTGGAGTGAGCAGTAGTAGATGAGTAGTAATGGGAGTGTCAGTAGAATGGAGGAAAGACTGTCGAAGATAAGAAGTTATAAATCATCTGGCCCTTAAGGGAAGTTAATTGAACATTAAGGATTGATAGAAAGTATTAGTGGCTAGAGTCCATTAATGACTGTCTTGTTGTAGTTTTGTAAATATTTATCTTTATTACTGATAAGTGAGAGCACTACAAATTAGCAAATTTTAATTGTAATTTGGATTTAAGACTGCTTATTAATTTTTTTCAAGGTTCGCTTCTATGAGCTAGTGAATCCATTAAGAAAGGAAATCTGTGAACTACAAGTGAAAAAGAATATCCTAGCAGAAGAATTAAGTACAAACAAAAGCCAACTGAAGCAGCTGACAGAGGTTTGTATGGTTTTGATTGCTGGTGGGAAGAAGCTTCAGCTTTTTCTATAGAGTCCCTCAGGATTTGTGATAAGGAATATAAAAGTCAGCGATTGAAAAATGGGACTATGGGATGGTGACTGCTACAGTTCAGTAATGGGAAGGAGGTTAAATTGGAAGTAGTCATCTTAAACATTGACAAGACAAGTCTATGATATTGACGTATCCTATAGTTGAGCTTTTATTGTTGCAAGTCAATTTTATAATCAACTGCTTTTGAAATCCTAATATGGGCTATATCTGAAAATTACTGTGTATCCTTAGATGATGCATATGCATGTATTTATTTAGTATTTAGTCTCTATTTTTAACATCACTTTGTCAGGAAATTTAGGCAAGAAACAAGAAATGTAGGCTGAGATATGCAGGGAATCTCTTGCAGGTAACATAAGAAAGAAGAAAAGGAGAATTCTTCTACTTTGAACTAAGTTGACTCATAGGTTCTGGTTTGCCTAAGACTGTTGCCATTATTCCTGTGAATAAATATTAATAGCACCCCTTTATTTTCAAAAGTATCTCAGCCTAGACAATGAATATAGTAATCATAAATCAACATTTGTATAGAAGGGTGGACTAATCATTAACTTGCCTATATTATTGACCAGATATCCTAAAATACTATTTTGTAGTTATAGTCTACTAACAAAAAAATAATGGTAGATTGATTCATTCTACCATGTAACAGTTGGAAATGGGTGGCTGTTTTTCTTCAAATATTTCATTGTTTCATTATTCTAAAAGGTAAACACTTCTAGTTTACAAATGGGGTCTGCTGCAGTTCTTCATTACAAGTTAGCCTTGTTCGTGATATGAGATGGAGCTACTGTCCATTTATTACTTACGTGGCTTCTTTGTCAAGTGCAGTTAACTCTCATGATATTTATCCTGAGCATGCGTACTGATACTAGCATTAACCCCAGTGATGTGCATGATGCCGTGCTAGGTGCTGGCCGTGAACCCAAGAGAAGCAATGCCCGCCCTTCTAGAGTTTACTTTCTAGCAGGTTAGAATTAGAACATTAGGTGGTATTTTGACACTCTCATTTACTGTGTGACCATGTCCAGGTCATTTTATGTTTCCCGTTCTATCAAATGGAGAAAATAATACTGTTGGTTCATTTATTTAATTGCATTGCCTATATTTCTGTTTCAGAGTAAAAACATGATTTTAGCAAAGTTGCATACAAACATTAATGTCCTAATTTAAGGGCAGTTTTTATCAATGATATTATCCAGAAATAAATAATTATAATTTAATTTGTATTTTTAATTCTCTGCTGCACTATTAGTCTTAGAGATAATTTACATAAGTCTTGCCATAGAACCAATATTTCAGACAAAATAAGAAGGCTTAGCTTCCTTCCACTCCTCTGAGGAGCAGTGACATCAGCAGGAGCAATCAGAGGGGCAGATGTGCCCCCACTCCAAACTTCAGTTGTTTTCTTGTCCTAGCATGTCATATTGTGCAGGTAAACTGTTTTGCACATTTAGAAAGATAGTTCAATTAAAAAAAAATTCAACTGTAGTCAAAATAGTAGAGAACAGAGAAGGCCACAGTTTGGCCACTTTCTAATTTTGCAGCCTTGGGCAAATCATTTATACTCTATTGTTTCTGTAAAATGCCCAGGATGGTTTTGGTGGTACAGGGGTTATTGGGGAAGAGGCAGTTAGACAAGGTCTTAGAGTTGGTTCTACACACCTTATGGTACCTCAGCATCCCTCAAGGACTTCTTATTGTGTAGTAGGAGGGCTGGAGGAGCTCCCTATCCTTGTTTTTATCAAGCCACCCTTTTTAAAATAACCTTAATATTTGGGACTTCTCAGCGTGATTTCTCTGAACATGGATTCCTCAGGCCCTTCTTAGAGTTTGTGGTTTTTCTGCTCTGTCAAGGACCTGGTACAGGTCAACTTGCCAAACACTAGGAAAAAAGTAAATATTTTTAAATAAAAAGCAAAACCAGTATCATTAAACAGCTTTATTTATTTAAAGAGTCTTGCTCTGTCACCCCAGCTGGGGTGCAATGGTGCCATGTCTGCTCATTGCAACCTCCACCTCCTGGATTCAAGTGATTCTCGTGCTTTAGCCTCCCCAGTAGCTGGGCTTACAGGCATGCGCTACCACACCTGGCTAATTTATGTATTTTTAGTAGAGATAGAATTTCGCCATTTTGGCCAGACTGGTCTGAACTCTTGGCCTCAAGAGATCCACCTGCCTTGGCCTCCCAAAGTGCTGGGATTACAGGCGTGAGCCACCGCACCTGGCCAAACAGGATGTAGTAAACAATAAATAGTAGTACTCAATATTAAAATAAATGTCGCATATTCTGGAGTTTATTTTTTGAAATGATTCATTAAATTATTTACTGCTATTTATTTGCGGAATTAAAAGACAGTTTCTCATCTCTGCGGCTTGATAACAATGTGATGATCTTGGATAAAAAACAGTCTGTGTCCTATCTTAACAGCTTCTCCGTCTGTAAAATAGGGATGATAACATGTAACACCTACCACATGTGGTCATTATTATAAAGAATGAAATTCATTCAATAAATGTGTATCCTGCATTTACTGTACGGCATGCATTATTCTTGGTACTTGGGATAATACCTTGTTAAACAAAACAGTAATCCCTGCCATCATGGAGTTTATATTTTTAAAGGATATCTGTGAGATGTATATTGTATTTTAAAAGGGAAAACAATAGCAAATCATGTAGTGTGACAAAAGTTGATAATTGCAATAGAAAAAAGAAAAAATAGTTCAAGATAAGGTGAATTGAGTGCTATATGGAGAGCATGGAAGAGAGCATTGTCAGAATTGTGTAAGGTTGGCTAGTAGGTCTCATTAAGCAGCTTAGAAATTTACAAAGCCTTGAGGAAGTGAGAGAGAACAAGGCTGTCTTCCTTGAGACAGCTCAGGGAAGAGCTTCTAGGTAGCAAGAACAGCCAATGCAAAGGCAGGGGGGTACTTTGGTATTTGTGGAACAGTGAGGAGGGCAATATGACTGGTATGCTTGAAGGGAGGAGGAGAATAGTTGTAGTTAAGACAGAGAGGTAATGAGTCTGTTGAGGTCATCATACAGACTTTGATTTTAACCTTAAGTGAAATGAAAAGTTGCAGGATTTTGGAAAGAGGTCTGACATGATCTGACATGTACAGTTGACTGTTGAACAACATGGGTTTGAACTGTGTAGGTTTATTTACATATAGATTTTTTTTAAAATAGATATACTGGAAAATTTTTTGGAGGTTTGTGATAATTTGAAAAAACTCGCAGATGAACTGTGTAGCCTAGAAATATAGAAAAAAAATCAAGAAAAAGTTATGTAATGAATGCATAAAATATATGTAGGTACTATCTTTTATCATTTACTACCATAAAATGTACACAAATCTATTATCAAAAGTTAAAATTTATCAAAGCATGCATACACAGACCTTACATGGTGCTATTTTCAGTAGAGAGAAATGTAAACAAATGTAAAGATGCAGTATTAAATAATAACTGCATAAAATTAACTGTAGTACATACTTTACTACTGTAATAATTTCTTAGCGTCCTCCTGGCTATTCTGGTAAACTCAAGTGTTTGGGAGATCCGCTTAAAACGCTATATGATGCTTATCATCCCCACGTGAGCAGTTCTCCAGTAAAATGTGAATCACAATAAAAAGTGATTTCTCGCAGTTCTGGCATATTATTTTTCATCATGTTTAGTGCAGAACTGTAAGCCTTGAATAACACCATGGGAACCATATGAAGTGTCACCAGTGATGCTGGAAGACCTCTCAAGCAGCAGAGAAAATTTATGACATTGTAAGAAAAAGTTAATGGGTTGCCTACCATTTTGGACAGACCATTAATTTTGTAAACAAATTATGTAAAACTTAGAGCATCCATAATACAGTACAGTTCCGTAAATGTATTTTCTTAGGATTTTTTAAAAATGTTCTTTTCTCTAGCTTTTATTGTAAGAATACAGTATATAATACATATAACATACAAAATATGTACTAATAGACTATGTTATACTAAGGCTTCCAGTCAACAGTAGGCTATCTGTAGTTAAGTTTTCAGTGAGTCAGAAGTTACACATGGATTTTTTTTGACTGTATGGGAGTTGGTACCTCAACCCCTGTATCGTTCAAGGGTCAAGTCTATTTAAGGTATCATTCTGGCTGGTACATAGTAGACCGTCAACAAATGTTTTCTTTATTGAATTTCTTTTTAATGAGTATTTTTAAACTTTCCTATTGTTCTGGATAATGTTTTTTAAAGAAAGTTCTCTCCTGAGAATAGACTGTAGAGCTGTAAGGATGGATACAAAGAGACTTGTTAAGAGGCTGTTGTAATCTAGGTGAGAGATTATTGTGTTTCAGATCTAGATGGTAACAGGGGAAGTGGTAGATTCTGGATTTATTTTAAAAGTAGAGCCAATAGAAAAAAGGTAGAGTCATGAATTGGATGGAGGATGTTAAAGAAAGATAGGAGTCAAATTAACTCTAAAAAATGTTGGTTTGAATAACTGGAAGGATAGATTTCTGTTCAGCTGAGATGGGTAGGTTGTGAATGAGGCTGACTTGAGTGCAAAAGAGTGGATCTTAGACATGTTGAGTTTGAGAGATCTGTTAGATGTACAGTCAAAGATATGTGGATGTACAGGTGTGAACTTTACAAGATAAACATTAAAGAGTCATCAGCATAAAGATGATATTTAAAGCCAGGATGAGATTACCAAAGGAGAGTGAGTCTAGAGAAGAGAAGAGGACCACAGCTTGAGCTCCAGGGTGCTTCAACATTGAAATGTGGGAGAGAGAAGGAGGAGTTACCAGTGAAATAGGGAAATTAAGAGAATTTCATATCCAGGAAATGAAAGGGCAAAAGTTTGTCAAGGAAAAGAGAGTGATGAGCTGTTTCAAATGCTGTTGATAGGTACAGTTAGATGAAGACTAAGAATTGACATTGTATTTAACAAGGTCATTGAAAACCTTGTCAAGAGTAGTTCTGGAGGAGGAATAGGGTCAGCAGTTTGATTACAGTGTTTGAGACTGAATGGAGGAAATAAACTGGACATAGGGTATAGACAACTCTTAGTAATACTGCTGTATAGAGGAACAAAGAGAGTTGGCAATTACAGGAAACATGGAGCCAGGGAAGGTTTGTTTTGTTTTTTTTTTTTCCTTAAGAAAGATCACAGCTGATGTATTTAAAATCACATTGTAACCATAAAAATTTTCTCATTGTCGACAACGGTAGAAGGACATTCATGTAATTGTTAACCAACAGTGTAGGCAGTACTGTTGGATACCCAGTTATAATTATGTTTAAGGCTCCCCACTTTAGTGCTATCCGTGTAATAAAAAGAGTCATGTATATTTGGGGTATTGTCAATAATATATGTTTCTGTGATTATGATATTTGGGGAAACTATTAGAACAGAGGGGTGTTTGTTGATTGAATTACTCCTGATGAGTTCTGTCGGACTTCCTTAATATCTAAATAGTGGTTTAAAGAATAATAATTTAGTAAAGTGAGATAATTTATCTCTTAATAGCTAGAGTTTTAATTATGTCACAAAAAGTTGAGTTTTGATTTAAAAAACAACTGAAGAATATATTTATAAGTGAGTAAGGAAGATAGAGAATGTTATGACCACTAGAGGAGGGTTTACAAAAAGATCTGGGTTATTTAAATGGGGCTAGGGGAGGTTGAAGAGGTGATTGGACACTGTCAGGTTACTGAGGTTCAGTTGTCATCAGTGAGGACCAGTGTCTCTAGGACTTTTAAAACTAATCACAAACACCTAATTTATGAAAGTGCTAAATGAAGTTGTCAGTTTTTCATTTGAAAGTTTCTGGTTTTTCTTCTGTTACTTGGAGTGTTATCTGAGTGTTTTTTGCCCAGTGGTATTTCATGTTTCTTTCCTCTTCAGTCTGTGGGCTGCATATATATACTTATTGTTGGCCTGAAGCAAACAATAAAAACAGAGAAATGCCTATCATATCCAAAGGAAGTAGCAAGAAAATTTCGACTTTTCCGATGGTGTCATTAATTTTAAGTTTCTTGACCCTAAAGAGTAAATTTTCCTCTTAACTATAGTGGGAGAAAAAGTAATATATTTTCCTCACCCATTGCAAGGTTTATGGCTGAGACTCCAATAATAAAAGTAATAAGAGAAAAACATAACAAATTTATATATAATTTGTATGTATAATTTAATATAAATTTTATGTGATATGGGAACCTTCAGAAATGAAGACTAAAAGACCCAGGGAAAATGTATTTTTGTGGATAGTCATGCATAAGTATGATTGGAAGACAAAAGTGTATTTTCTGATGGTAATCAACTGGGAGAATTTAGCAAGGCTTGTTTGTTCACATTCTTCTTGGGCTCTCTGTGACATTCCTTCCCACTGGGTATAGGGCAGGATGCTTGTCACCTTAGGGGAGAGGGGAGGGAGAAAGAGAGTGGCCTTCCTAGGTTTGATGACCTGCTTCAAGGGAGAAAGAGGCAAGGGGAATTTTCATTTATGTGGCCCACTTCAAGAGAGATGGGTTGGGAGAAGGTCAGGGAGACCCCCTTGTTTCCGCAGTTTTCTTAATTTCCTTCAGGTTAAAATACTCAGTATGCCAGGGTGCCGTGTTTCAAGGTGTCTGTTCTAAGTCCTAACAGAGGAATGAATATTTTATTTTGTAGTGAATAAATTGAAAATATATCCAGTGAAAGTGTGTTCACTGATTCTAAGTTTTCCTAAATTTGACAAATAAAAGGAAGTGTTACTTTGTTCAGTAAGCGGTAAGATACACTGCCATAGTAAGTTTCGGGACAAGGTCCATAATATATAACTGCAACCACTATAAAGTTACTAAATTTTTTCTTTTTTGAGCCAGAGTCACACTCTTGTCACCTAGGCTGCAGTGCAGTGGTACAATCTCGGCTCACTGCAACCTTTACCTCCCAGGTTCAAGGGATTCTCCTGCCTCAGCCTCCCAAGTAGCTGGGATTACAGGCACCCACCACCACACCCAGCTAATTTTTGTTTGTTTGTTTGTTTGTTTTTTGAGACGGAGTCTCGCTCTATCACCCAGGCTGGTGTGCAGTGGCACGATCTCGGCTCACTGCAAGCTCTGCCTCCTGGGTTTATGCCATTCTCCTGCCTCAACCTCCCGAGTAGCTGGGACTACAGGCACACACCACTATGCCTGGCTGATTTTTTGTATTTTTAGTAGAGACGGGGTTTCACCGTGTTAGCCAGGATGGTCTCGATCTCCTGACCTCGTGATCCGCCCGCCTCGGCCTCCCGAAGTGTTGGGACTACAGGTATGAGCCACCACACCTGGCCTGAAGTTACTAATTTTTATTAAGACCTGATCCAAATTTTTCATATGACATTATTCGAAAGATCTTCATAAAGTGATTCAACAAATATTCTTCAACTCATACTTATTTAAGGTTGGATATTTTAAGATAAGCGACATTAGTCTTAGTAATGACTTTATGTAATTTTAAAGTTGGATGCAATATAAGCTTTGGGGAAAAAAACATGACTGGATGGTATTCACCCAAGAATTTTAAGGGACTTAGAGGATGAACCTGAAACTGCAGCACATGTATAATATTGCTATCAAAAAGAGCACTTGAAGTAGGTGTAATTGCTTGAAAGCTGGTAAATTGCCTGCCTGACTCTAGAAACTAAAGACCTCCACACTTACAAACTGATAAAGCACACTTTTATGCTTACTAAGCTTGTGTAATGCATGAAGATTAGGATAAGTGAATACTTAGGCAAGTTAAATACTTCCCCTTATGGGGGGAAGGTCAACAGAGTGGTACAAATGGACAAATTATATTTCACATATATATAAAGAGAAAATAGAGAACAAATTATATAGACTTTCAAAAAGCCGTTGACAGGTTTTAAATTCTAGTTTTTAAAAATTGGCAGGCTTTTTAAAAATTACAGTGAATAACATAACATTAAATTTACTACTTTATTTTCATGTATACAATTCAGTAAAGTATACTCACATTGTGCAACAGATCTCTAGTACTTTTGTATGTTGCAACACTGAAAACTACCCACTAGACATTAATTCTCCCTCTCCCCTCCCCTAGTCATTGGTAACCATTTTTTAACTTTGTTTCTATGATTTTGATTTGTTTAGATTCGTCATATGAGTAGAGTCCTACAGTATTTGCCCCTTTGTGATTGGTTTCAATTAGCATAATGCCCTCAGGGTTTATCCATGTTGTAGCATGTGACAGAATTTTCTTTTTTTTTTTTTTTATTGTACTTTAAGTTCTGGGGTACATGTGCACAATGTGCAGGTAGTGTTACGTAGGTATACTCCTGCCATGGTGGTTTGCTGCACCCATCAACCCATCATCTACATTAGGTATTTCTCCTAATGCTATCCCTCCCCTAGTCCCCCACCCCCTGAGAGGCCCCAGTGTGTGATGTTCCCCTCCCTGGTCCAAGTGTTCTCATTGTTCAACTCCCACTTATGAGTGAGAACATGTGGTGTTTGGTTTTCTGTCCTTGTGATGGTTTGCGGAGAATGATGGTTTCCAGTTTCATCCATGTCCTTGCGAAGGACACTAACTCTTCCTTTTTTATGGCTGCATAGTATTCCATAGCGTATATGTGCCACATTATCTAGTCTATCACTGATAGGCATTTGGGTTGGTTCCAAGTCTTTGCTATTGTGAACAGTGCCTGCTATTGTGAACAGTGCCACATTAAACATATGTGTGCATGTTTTTATAGTAGCATGATTTATAATCCTTTGGGTATATACCCAGTAATGGAATTGCTGAGTCAGATGGTATTTTTAGTTCTAGATCCTTGGGGAATCACCACACTGTCTTCCACAATTGTATTTCACAATCAGGTTGAACTAATTTATGCTCTTTTTTTTTCCTTCTTTTTTAAGGTTACATAATATTCCATTGTGTGTATATACCACATTTGCTTTATCCATTCATCTATAAATAGGTATCTGAATTGCTTCTACCTCTTGGGAGAAATGGGCAGACTTTGTAAGAAGTGTTATCATGAGTTCTCAGGAAATTGTTTTCTCTTTAGTAGGTGAAGGATAAGAGCCAAAAAAAAAAAGGAATAAAAAGAACTAAATGAAAAACAAAAATAGAAGTATTCTTCAGATATAACTGTTAAGTCCAATCTTACTCATTATTTATCATTTTAATACATTTATTGGGCTGGGCACAGTGGCTCTCGCTTGTAATCTCAGCACTTTGAGAGGTCGAGGTGGGCAGATCACCTGATGTTAAGAGTTTGAGACCAGCCTGGTTAATGTGGCAAAACTCCGTCTCTATTAAAAATACGTAAATTAGTCAGGTGTGGTGGCAAACACATGTAGTCCCAGCTACTCAGGAGGCTGAGGCAGGAGAATCGCTTAAACCCGGGAGGTGGAGGTTGCAGTGAGCCAAGATTGTGCCACTGCACTCCAACCTGGGCAACAGAGCAAGACTCTCAAAAAAAAAAATTAATACATTTATTGATGAGGAAGCACAAAGTATAATCTCAAGTTTGTAGACAGTGAAGTTTTCTGAGCAGTGGAACACCAAACTAGTAGGGCAAATTGGAGGAAGGTCTCAAAAGGTAAGTGGACTGATTATAAATGAATGTGTTTTCTTTTTAATAACTATCAATCAGCTTATATTCCCAAAATTAGCATGTTCAAAATTGATCACCTGCCCCAGAGTGTAATTTTTTGCCATTTTATTATAGAAATTTTCAAACATAACTTGAATTTCACAATGACACCAGTACATTTATCATTAAATTTCTGCCATTAAAATTTTTATTATATTTGTCTTACCAAATATCTCTCCATCTATCCATCTGCCACTCACATTTAATTTTATGGGAAAATGCTGAACGTTTTTTTCCATTTGTCAGTAATTTCTTCCTTTGAATTACTGAGTGGTATTACATTGAAGGGCTCTAGTTATTTACCATTTAATGGGCATTTGAGTTATTTCCAATTCAGAGACTTTACAAACAAAGCTCTGAGAACATTTGAGTATGGTTTTTTGTGTGGACATGTTTTTGTTTCTCTTGAGTAAGTACTTAAGTGTGGAATTTTTTACTTCTAGAATTTCAGTTTGGTTATTTATTATAGCTTTTATTTCTCTGCTATTTGTTTACTTATTATGAACATATTTTCCTTTACACCACTGAGAATTGTTAAAATAGGAGCTTTAAAATTCTTGTCTGCTAATTCCAAACACTGGTTCACCTTGGAGTTGATCTCTGTTGATTGTCTTTTCTTTTAGAAATGAGTCACATGTTCCTCTTTCTTCAGATGTCAAGTAACTTAAAATTGTTTAGACCATCGAGTAAGTGTAGATGAGAACATTGTGAGTATTATGTTGTTGAGACTCTGCATTTTATGTACCTCTAAACAGTGGTGATGTTCTTGTTTTAGCAGGAAATTACTTGGTTGTACTCAAACAGCATACTCTATCTATTGGGCAGCTGTTCAAATTTCAGTTCAATTTTTTTGGTCTTAGTGGGGCTACTCAGAGTCTGTCCTACACATGTGTTGTTTAGAGGGTAGCCAGATACTTAAGCAGAAATTACCCAGAGAATTCAGTTTCCCCTCTCTGGCTGTCTCTGAAATTTCCTCCTCATTTAGAGCAGCTGCAGTTCTCATAAATACCAAAGATTTTCTGATGCACCTTGATCCATCCAACCTGGCACAGAATGGGACTGGCCTCAGGCTAAGGGCTACTAAACAAAAACAAAAAATACAAGGAAATTCACCTAAATGCTGAAAATGATAGCAATAATGAAAACTCCAGTGGTTTACTAAGAGAAACTAAGGTATTTGTTAGGCATATCTCTGAGTTTTGAGACCGGCAATTAAGAAAACAAATTTTCCATTTTACTTAAAAAGTTTATTCTCTACAGAGAGTTCATGAATCTGGAGAAAATAAAATTACTCTCAGTCTTTCCGTTTTACTTTATGGATCTTTCTTATCCAAAATGGTCTTAATTTTTTTCACCACTTGGGGGCAGTATATGTCCTTTTTTTTTTTTTTTTTTTAAATTAAATCTGTTGGGGGCTATTTGGAAAATCTGGTTATTTTTGACCTAGAGACCCAAAGCTTTACATTTAGTTACCTTATTTTCATTTATATTCATTATTTCATATAAAATGCCTGCAATCAATCAGATAGTATCTTTTTCTAGTAAAATTTAATATATTTAGAACTTGGAGAATGGAGTATCAAAACAAAAATTTGTGTTCCATAATATGTATTCAGAGATGTCTCAGTTATTGCACTAATTTCATAATTATGCCTACCAGAAATATTGAGAATTTTTAATTATGTTAAAACCAAAAACATTCAGGATTTTAAATTCTGTTAAAGCCACATTAAATCATTAAAGCCACACAATTACACAGTTAATTTGACTCTGCTTTTGTTTGTATGAGATTAAAACTGTTTAAGAAATTTAATAGGAGGTTTTTTTTGGAGATGGAGTTTCGCTCTTGCCCAGGCTGGAGTGCAATGGCGTGATTTTGGCTCACTGCCACCTCTGCCTCCTGGGTTCAAGCGATTCTCCTGCCTCAGCCTCCCGAGTAGCCAGGAGTACAGGCATGCGCCACCGTGCCTGGCTAATTTTTATATTTTTAGTAGAGAGGGGTTTCACCGTGTTGATCAGGCTGGTCTTGAACTCCTGACCTCAAGTGATCCACCCGCCTTGGCCTCTCTAAGTGCTGGAATTACAGGCGTGAGCCACTGCGCTTGGCCAGAATGTGATTGATTCTTGACCTTTAAAAAGAAATTACTCTTTCTGAAGTGGCAGTTTTAGTGGATTTCTGGGATTTCCTTTTGTAATTTTTTCCAGATCTTTAGTTATTTGCAAATAACGTCTAGATACTATTATAACACTGGAAAATAGGGCTCATCTTTTACTTCCAAGTCTGGAGTTTATTTACAAGTGTCAGTAATGTAGTCTAATTCTGGCATATTTTGAGCTATATTATGTGTGTGATCTTGTGTATGGTACTTTATGTTTATAAAAGTGCTTATAGATAACTTTATTTCCTATTTATGAATTTTCTCCATTAGCAGGTCAAAATTTTGGTTGATCACATGCAACTCAGCTATATGTTGCTGTTTTGCCATTATAGAGTTAGTTCAGCATGCTTTTTCATTTCAAAAGGGTGTGATGTTAGAGATACAGTGTAAGGCATTAGTGAATCTGCACTTAATAGAACTATTAAATTTCATGAGGAAATGGTGAAATATTTTTCTTTTATGAGAACTTTGGTAACTAGGAAGCAAGAAGTACTTCCTTGTTTAGAAACATAGTTACGTTCTTTAAAAAATTCTGCAAGATTATCTTGAGGTTCATCTTAAGTATTCATATGTAAGTAATTCAGTTAATTTTATTTGTATGAAAATGAGTTATTTCATCGATGAAACATATTTGTTTATTAAAGTTTTTATATTTTAGGGGGTATTAACTTTTCTGAGATTTCTTTTTATCTTATCCAAGTGATGAGCTTAAAGTTTCTTTATAAGGTACATATTTATGATGATACCCATCAGTTATGATTATCCTAGAATGCTTAACAAATTAGTAAACAGTGATAGATTTGCCTCTTTATATTAAATTTAAAGTGTATAAGCATTGCTTAAAGTTTAGTTCATAGCCACCTGCATGGGTTCTATTTTGGTCTGAGGTGGAACTAATAACCTCAATTTTTTTTTTTTTTTTTTTTTTTGAGACGGAGTCTCGTTTTGTTGCCCAGGCCAGAGTGCTTTGGCACGATATAGGCTCACTGCAAGCTCCGCCCCCCGGGTTCACACCATTCTCCTGCCTCAGCCTCCCGAGTAGCTGGGACTACAGGCGCACGCCGCCACTCCCGGCAAATTTTTTGTACCTTTTTAGTAGAGACAAGGTTTCACTGTGTTAGCCAGGATGGTCTCGATCTCCTGACCTCGTGATCTGCCCGCCTCCGCCTCCCAAAGTGCTAGGATTACAGGCGTGAGGCACCGCACCCAGCCAGAACCTCAATTTTTAATAAACAACCCAAGATTCTTTTTTTTTTTTTTTTTTTTTTTTTTTTAGGTTTTAGGGTACATGTGCACAATGTGCACATTTGTTACATATGTATCCATGTGCCATGTTGATTTCCTGCACCCATTAACTCGTCATTTAGCATTAGGTATATCTCCTAATGCTGTCCCTCCCCCCTCCCCCCACCCCACAACAGTCCCCGGAATGTGATGTTCCCCTTCCTGTGTCCATGAGTTCTCATTGTTCAATTCCCACCTATGAGTGAGAACATGCGGTGTTTGGTTTTTTGTCCTTGCGATAGTTTACTGAGAATGATGTTTTCCAGTTTCATCCATGTCCCTACAAAGGACACGAACTCATCATTTTTTATGGCTGCATAGTATTCCATGGTGTATATGTGCCACATTTTCTTAATCCAGTCTATCGTTGTTGGACATTTGGGTTGGTTCCAACTCTTTGCTATTGTGAATAGTGCCGCAATAATACGTGTGCATGTGTCTTTATAGCAGCATGATTTATAGAACTTTGGGTATATACCCAGTAATGGGATGGCTGGGTCAAATGGTATTTCTAGTTCTAGATCCCTGAGGAATCGCCACACTGACTTCCACAATGAACAACCCAAGATTCTAATGCGGCGGGTTCATGGACACTGACCACAAATCATTTTTTAAGCTATTTTTGTTAACTTATTAATTGAGATTTTAAAATAACTTTGAATTTTTAATTACATTTCCTGATTTGAAATTTATATATTAGCTGGGCACCATGACTCACTCCTATAATACCAGCACTCTGGGAGCCCGATGTGGGTGGATTACCTAAGGTCAGGAGTTTTAGACCTGAACATCGGGAAACCCGGTCTCTACTAAAAATACAAAAATCAGCTGGGTGTGGTGGCAGGCACCTGTAATCCCAGCTACTTGGGAGGCTGAGGCAGGAGAATCACTTCAACCCAGGAGGCAGAGGTTGCAGTGAGCTGAGATCGCACCGTTGCTCTCTAGCCTGGGCGACAGAACGAAACTCCATCTCAAGAAAAAAAAAAAAGAGAGAGAGAGAAATGTATATATTAATGCCATTTCTTGCCTCCAATATAAAATTAATATATTTTAATGTATTTAACATATTCAAGAATATAATTGAAGTCATACACTATTACGTTACAACTTGGACTTACTAAAATCCATCTCTTGCCTGTACCTCTAGAACCTCTAAAAAATTGCTCCTTCACAAACCTGTTAAGTTTTTACAACTAATACAAATGACTTAGGGATAAAAGTGCATGAGGGAAAAAAAAATTCATAGGAAAGCTAAAATGAATGCAATTTTAAGTACAACATTATTGGGAAGAAGTTTCATTTAGCTGATTGTTTTATACATGCTGTATGAAGAGACATAATCTTTTAAAGAGTGGTAAGACTTTTTTTTCCCTTTGCTACTGTGTGTATAATCTTTAGTAAATCTAGGAACTTGTAAACTTTAGGGGCAAGTTTTGAGGGGCTTATTGGGTTTTGAGATGAAATTTTGAACCCAGTGGCCAAAAGGATGTATCACTACATTATGGCACGGGAAAACTCAGGGGACCTTACCAAATACCTTGGTTTAAATCCAGAAATACCATGATAACTTCGTTCTCTTGATCTGCATAGTGTTTCTCAAGCCAGATTCCACAGATATGTTTTGAAGTATCTAAGAGTTCTTTTTGATAATTTTCAATTTTATGATTTAATTTTTTTAATGACCTCAGAAGTTAATAGATGCATATGATGGTTTATCTCAATAATTTATAGTAGAGTACTATCACTGTGATGTCATTGCCCATGTTTGCATTTAATTTTGTCATGGCATTAGCACCACAGATGACAGTTTAAAAAAACAGTAGTCAACCGTCCAGGCACAATGGCTCATGGCTGTAATCCCAGCACTTTGGGAGGCCAAGGCAGGAGGATTGCTTGAGCTCAGGAGTTCGAGACCACCCTGGCCAACCTGGTGAAACCCTGTCTCTACCAAAAATACAACAACTCCAGCCTGGCCAACATGGTGAAACCCTATCTCTACC
Source organism: Nomascus leucogenys (assembly GCF_006542625.1). Lineage (NCBI taxonomy): Eukaryota > Metazoa > Chordata > Mammalia > Primates > Hylobatidae > Nomascus > Nomascus leucogenys. Next base: position 98,535,532 of record NC_044385.1, read on the forward strand.
AAAAAATACAAAAATTAGCTGGGTGTGGTGGTGCAGGCCTGTAGTCCCAGCTACTCGGGAGGCTGAGATGAGAGAATTGCTTGAACCTGGGAGGCAGAGGTTGCAGTGAGCCAAGATTGTGTCCAGCCTGGAAGACAGAATGAGATCCTGTCTCAAAAAACTACCAAAAAAAACCCCCAAAACAAAAACTTATCCAGGTGTCGTGGCACACATCTGTGGTCCCAGGTAGGAGGATTGCTTGAGCCCGGGGTAGGGGTGGGGGAGCAGAGGTTGCAGTGAGCCAAGATCGCACCACTGTATTCCAGCCTATGTGACAGAGTGAGACGCCGCCTCAAAAAAAAAAAAAAAAAAGAAAGAAAGAAAAAAGAAAAGAAAGAAATAGCCATCAACTTAATTTGTAAGGTAGGTATTTCAGCCAAATAAAGGCCAGGTGCTATCATGCATCACAGTGTGAATAAAAGTTGCACAGTTCAAATAGAGAAAAATGATGACATTATAAAGTCATCACACTACTGAGCATAGTCATGCCAAACTCAAAGCTAAATGAACTTCTACTTATTTTACTATTTTAAGGTTAAATTATATAGTCAACATTAACTACTGAATAGAATAAGCATTGCTGTTTAGGCTTAGGTGAAAGGAGGAAGTAAAGGGATTCTAGGAGATGAAAATGTGAATGCATTTCATTTTTCCTTTCTTTTCCAGTTCAAAATATCCCTCTCTCAGCTGTCTTCTCGCAGGCAGCTGGATCAGAGTGGAAGTCTTGGGCTTTGGGAAAGCTAGTGTTCCAGTTACGTATTGCTGCATAACAAATCACCCTAAAACTTGCTGTCTCAAAATAATTTGTTATTTGTTACAGCTCTGAAGGTTGATAGGTTCAGCTGAGTTTTTCTTACCTCACTGAGGCTGGGGTCATCTGAAGTCTTCTTTAGTCACTGTTTTGGAGCCAGGATGATATGACCAAAACATTACTCCCTTTGCACTTGGCCTCTTCATGTGATTAGTTTAGGCATCCTTCAACATGGCAGTCTCACAGCATGGCAGCTGGCCACCTCCAAAGCAAACATTCAAGAAACTCAGGCGAAACATGAAGACTTCTTAGGATGTAACTTCAAAATCCCAGAAAATTGCTTCTCCCACATGCTTTTGGTTAAGCAGATCATTAAGAGGAATAGACCCACTTCTTAATCAGCAAATAGCTTCCCGCATACAAGGGAAGAAATTGATAGAGACCATCTTGGAGATAGACTACCAAAATTTGAGATTTCTCTCCCCTGACTTGAGTGAAATCCTAGAAATAGTGTGAGAGAACCCTGAGCAAGAGCAGAACAGACTGTCGGCAGAGCTCGGCCTATAAAAATCTATGGATTACTCCCTTCACTCCTCACCCCAAATAAGATGGATAAAGTCTCCTTTGCCTCCACTAAGTGAAGGAATGGATGTACAGTGTTCTGTTAAAAGAAAGACTCTCAGATTGACCTTCAAACCAAGCCCAGCTCTATTTGTTTATAGGAAATATGCTTAATGAAAATTGATAAAGATTGAAAAATGGGCCAGGTGTGGTAGCTCACGCCTGTAATCTCAGCACTTTGGGAGGCTGAGGTGGGTGGATCACCTGAGGTCAGAAGTTCAAGACCAGCATGGCCAACATGGTGAACCTGTCTCTACTAAAAATACAAAAATTAGCCGGGCGTAGTGGTAGGCACCTGTAATCCCAGCTACTCAGGAGGCTGAGGCAGTAGAATTGCTTGAACCCAGGAGGCAGAGGTTGCAGTGAGCCAAGATTGCGCCATTGCACTCCAGCCTAGGTGACAAAGCGAGACTGTCTCAAAAAAAAAAAAAAAAAAAAAAAACTGAAAAATAATTATTTAAATAATTTTTAAGTAAAAAATTGTATAATTTTAAGTACAGATTATATAGTTTGTATTTTTTATCATAATTTAGTGAAACCAGAGATAAACGATGAGGAGGAATAAACTTACTTGGCAATTAGAAATGTATCTTTTGGATTAAAGAGCAAAGAAAAACTGAAATAAAACAATGAAAATGAGAACATTTTTATATCAAAATTCTTAGACACATTTAAAGCTATGCCAAAGGAAAATGTATAGCCAGAAATGCCTTTATTATTTAAAAAAATGAAAAATAAATACATGTAGTACTCATCTTGAGAAAGCTTGGAAAAAGATGAGTAGAAATAAGGTGTTTGGAATTAACTGACATGAAGTAAGGGAAAATACATACAGTTCTATGGCAGTAAGCTTGAAAACAAAAAGGAAAGTGAACTGTGCCAACAAAATATAGATTACTAAAATTCACAGAAGTGAGAACTTGATTTAGAACAGTTACCATAGAGGTATTACAAAAATAAGTAAAAGTGTACAACTGATAAAATTACCAACAGATTCACAGATAGATTACCCCAAATGGGTTCACAGTTGATTTAGAAAAAGACAGCTAGTTCCACTTACTTGTACTGTACCAACTATTGAAAAAGAAAGTTCTGAGAAAGAGACTACAAAAGCAAAATAAAACATTTAGGCCAATTTTGCTTGTTACTACAGATGTAAAAAATTTGAAATAAAATGTATCAAAAGAATAATACTTTATGATTAAACAGAGTATATTCCAGCACAGAAAGAAGAATCCATTGCATCAGTAAATTAATGGAGAATAGCTTCATGAATACATGAACATATCAGATGCAACAGCACTTAGTGTTGAACACTTAAGATTTTATCGCTTTTTTCATATGAGTTTGTTACCTTGTGAAGGAAATATTTTCCCCCACCGTTCATCTCTAGCAAGAAAAGAAATTGATTCATATGAAGAAAACTATAAAATCTTGGAACATGGAAGCATCATACCTTAAGTAAGACAAGCTCATTAAAATAGCAATTTTTATGATTAATTTATTTTATTATTATTATTATTTATTTTATTTATTAATCAAATGTGGTTAAGTTATAGTCTCATTTTTTTTCCTGATAATTTGCAGGGGTTGTTAGAGGGAAGAAGTGTGGTACAGGACTTTATCCTTTCCATCACCTGTGTTAATACTTTTTAATTTTTATTGATCTATATTTCCAGACAAGGTCTCAGTCTGTCATTCAGGCTGCAGTGCAGTGGCATGATCACACCTCACTGCAGCCTTGAAGTCCTGGGCTTAAGCCATTCTCCCACATCAGCCGCTTGAGTAGCTGGGAGTACAGGCATGCACCATCACACTGTTAATACTGTTAAGGCTTATCTCAATTATTCAAAAGGCATGGGAAACCATACTTTTCTTGGATTGATAAATTTGGGGGTTAATATGTGATACTTTTAAGATAATTTAGCAACTTGATCTCTTTAACATTAAGACTCAAATTTGTTTGGTTCAATCATATTTGGGTCAATGCCTGTTGAGAAGCCAGTATTTCAAATTTGTTACAGTAGTTTGCTGAATAAAATGTTAGCTATAAAAATTGCCCCCAGTGAACCGAGATCGCGCCACTGCACCCCAGCCTGGGGGACAGAGCGAGACTCCATCTCAAAAAAAAAAAAAAAAAGAAAAAAAAAAATTGCCCCCGATACATCAGTGTAGCATTTTGCAATGGTGGGGTGTGCTAGACCCATTAGCTAGTGGGTGATGTCTTAATACTAGTAATAGAATGTTTAGTACAATAATAACCACATAAAAATAAATGAGCCAGTGAATCAGTTAGTATACACACTCTGCAGAAGCATCAGGTAAGTCCAGAAAAGTTGACTTGCTAGAGCAATAAGTAGGAGAGACAAAATCTGAACCCATGTTTGTTATTCCAATCTAGGGTCCACCACATGTGATGAAAATTACCTTTCCTCGTTCTTGAGTTTTGCTGGGCGTAGTGGTTCACGCCTGTAATCCCACTTTGGGAGGCTATAATCGCAGCACTTTCGGGGCTGAGGCGGGTGGATTGCTTGAGTCTAGGAGTTCAAGACTGCTCTGGACACCATGGCAAAACCCTTTCTCTACTAAAATGCAAAAAACTAACCGAGCATGGTGGCATGCCTGTAGACCCAGCTACTTGGGAGGCTGAGGTGGGAGGATCATCTGAGCTCAGGAGGTTGAGGCTGCAGTGAGCCAAGATTGTGCCACTGCACTCCAGCCTGGGCAACAGAGTGAGACCCTGTTTCAAAAAAAAAAAAATTACTGAGTAATTTTTTTCTTTAAAAAAAAAAAAGCCTTAAGTTTTTATTTGAATTCGCATGTATTCAAATAGATATAATTGAAAATTTAGCATGTAATAGAAATCATTAAGATTTTTGTTTTAACGCATAGTAGACTTTACCACTTCAGATTTCGTCTGTCTTTAGAAGTCAAATTTTTTTTTGAAAAATTTCTTGAAGATCTTAACAATGACAAGAGTTGTCTCTGGCAGCAAAACAGACTTCATTGTCGCTTATAGAGGGACAGCCTATAGCAGTCAAAGCTTAATTAGGTTTCTTGTTCTTTTCAGTATTTAGTTGCTTGGATTAGATTATTGATAATGTGAAACTTGTGGGAATTCTGACAAGTGAATTCTCAGTTTTCCAGAATAGCTAACCAACTATTTCTTACCATTCACTGAACTGCTGTCCAATGTAAACTGCTTCAGATTTGAACCTTAAGGTAAATGTCACTATATCCTATTTCCAATTTCCTTAGTTGTCCTCCACACAGGCGGGAGTTGTTCATTTATTAAAGATTTATTTCGAGACATAGATTGCTGCTTTCTTCTCAGTTTACATCATGGGAGAGACAAAAGACTTAAATGAAGTTTAGAAATTCATTACATCCATAGTAATTGCCTTTTATTGAGAACAGAAATTGAGACTTGGCTATTATTAGCCCATTTACTGTGATGTAGAAATTTTCTGTTAGAAAGGGCTGGTGACTGGAAATTTTACGTGTCCATTTCTTTATGTTTGAAAAGTTTACTTTTTTTGCTTCTTTTGTTTTAGTCTATTTAATGTCCTCTTTTGTTCCTCTTCTTCCACAGACATTAATTGCAAGCCTTCTATATAATAGGCAGAGTATTAGTTACTAGGATTATAGAAAACTTCCTTAAAGTTTTCCTTATGATGTGGGAGACAAGTAATGGCTGCCCACAGCACATGTGATACATTTTCTGACAGGTAAGAATCAGGTGTTGTGAAAAAATAGGATAAACTCTAGGTTATTGCTGGAGCTTAGTCTTCCCACAAAGGTTGATGCTAAGCTCAAGACATGGAAGGATGCAGAGGAGAATACAAAATAGTCTTTTCTACTCTCTATAGCTTTAACCATGGTTCTACATAGTCATGGGGTTTATTTTGAGGGAAGATGCTATTTTTCCTGTTTCCAATGCTATGTCTTACTCTATTTTAATTGCTAACAACAAGTGCAGGAGATTTTTAAATTCAAAATACAAAAGTAATAATTTTATTTAAGGGGAAATTGTCCAATTGAAAAATTGTAAATAAAGTGCTGGTCGAATATATGCATTCTTATACTGCACTTATACTTGCTTCTGTTTATACTTGCATATGGTATTTATATTTAAAGGAAATTTATAAATATATACATATATATATATACTATGTATATAACATTAATAATATACTCTGTATGTTTATTCTTCCATGGAACTACTCTCTGAATATCCTAAAATACTCTGCATATTTCAGGGTCAGATGATCTTTACCTTTTTAGATCTTTGCAGTTGCACTCACAGAAAACACTGGTTCTTTGGGAACTCATCATCTGGATACCCCACCTTAACAGTATTCCTCATTTGCAGACCACTGGGACATTCCTCTTTGTTTAATGAAAGCCTTGCTCTAGATTTAGTCTTCCTTTCCACTTCAGCTGCTACCTAGGTTACTTATGTGATTAATTCATCTATAGCCTTGGCCTTGAATTGTATTGATCTCATCTCTAGTGATTGCCTTTTCTCCACTTTAACACTCAGTCTTATAGCCCACATTTGGTTCCTTGCCATCCAGAACTGATTTACTTCTGAAGTTATCAATTCATTTTCATCCACTAAACATCGTATTTCTTATATTTTTATGTTTTACCATCGTCTGCTTTCAACTTGTCTTTAACAAAATTTCCAATCCATATAATTTATTTCTTTATCAATCCTTTCCTAAATTTATTTTCTTCCCTTGCCACCATGTTATCAGTCTTAAGCTTTTTTTTTTTTTTTTTTTTGCCAGTATCATCTAATTCCTCTCCCAGCTTTCCTTTTGTCAAACCAGACTGAAAAACTCTCAACTCTTTATTTTTCTAGCTGAGCACTACTGGCAAAAATCACACAAGCAGTAACAAGCACTGTCAGTTTATTGTTATCACCCTCAAATGGACCCACACAATTGGTCGTAATTCTATTATTTCTAGTTCTCTCATTTTTCACAGAGATTACTTAAGGCAACCAGCCACTCTTCTTACATCTCCAGTTTTCCACTTTTCTTGTCACATTCAGCAGATGACTTGGTATTTCATTTCACAGAGAAAATGGAAATCCTCAGATGAGAACTCCCACAGTGTCCTTCCACCAAATCTACTCACATCTGCACTCATTCTGGTTTGTTTGTTCTTAGTGTTTATAATGGAAAGAGTCTTGCCCTCAAGGGATGGCAAAATCATATGCCTCTAGAAACCAGGTGGATAATATAAATTTGTGAAGCCTTAGGGTAAGATTAGGCTGTGGCCTGTAGCAAATTGATAAGAGCTATCTAAATTATTCAAGTTGTTAATACTCTGTATCAGCTGGAAAAAAGCCTGCCTTGATGAACATGGCCTCTGATCTAAGACTAATCTGCACATCTAAGCTGTGGATCCCATCTCCTAAAGCCTTTTTCAGGAGTATGCTTCATTCCCCTGAGTATGCCCCCTTTTCTCCAACAGTAATTCATCTTTTGCTATTAGTTGTTTCTCACCAATATTTGAATATTGTCAAGCTTGTTTCATCTTTTAAAACCTTCATTGGCCCTGTTTTCTTCTCTAGCTACTATACTTTCTCCACTTTTACTATTAAACTCCCATTATGACTGACACATGGTATTTCTTATGTATATGGCATTATGCCAAAATATGATAATTATTGGAGCTTTAAATCCATGAGAGTTGTGCTCAGTGGGCTCTGGAATAAAGCTGGAGTTCAAAAGAAGCATTTAAAAATGAAGTAGAGGGCATAGTGGCACATGCCTTTAGTCCCAGCTACTTGGGAGGTTGAGGTGGGAGGACTGCTTAAGCCCAGGAATTCGAGGCTGCAGTGAGGTATGAAAGAGTTGCTTACTGATTTGGATTTGACAAACTTAGATAGGAGTCCTCACTCTACTACTTACGAGCTCTGAGACTTTCCAAGCCTCAGTTTTTTTCATCTGTGAAGCTGGGGATAATTTTTAGATCCCATCATAAGTATTAAGTCAACAATGTATATAAAATAGCCAAAAAAGAGGACATACTGAGTATTTAGATATATTTGTTTTAGTCCCTAGCACTCTACCTTCTGCCCCTACCAATGAATACCTTAAAGGCTTTTTGTTGGTTCTCAGGAGTATTTCTTAGTACCTATCAGTAGTGTTTCTCAATATTATTGACTGCTTCAAAGCACTGTCTTCCACTATTTTTCTTGACACACACCCCTGGTTTACCCATTGTTTCTGCGAATACTCCTTTGGGTTTTTTGGGATCCCTGTTTTTTGCCCATCCTTTAATGTTTATATTCCTTGTATTTATGTTCCTCTAAATTCTGTCATGGCATTTGTGCAGTTATTAAAGTTGAACTGTTAATTTGGCTATGATCTCTTTGGAAGCCAAAGCAAAGAGGAAGCATTATAACAATATTAATTTATAGTTAATCAGCATTTACTACAAGTTAGGCATTTTTGTAAGCACTTTACATGTATTACTTGATATATGCTTCACAAGAACTCTGAGGTAGGACACCAGAATAGAGAGGTAAACTAACGTGCGCGGAGTCTTACTGCAGGAATTCAATTTTAGACAGTTGAATTCTGGAGCTTGCCTTCCTAGCCATAACACTATACTCTCTTCCAAAACAGTGACATGATTAATGATGTTTAGAAGGATAAAGCATTCTTCAGAAGAACTAAAGATTCTTGTAGGACTTAGGTCCGAAATGATATATGTGATGATCTTTCGGGAGGTGTTAGCGTATCCTCAGCTGTAATCCCATAATAAGTACCATAGTAACATTCCATTCTCATGGAAAACTTCAGTGTAGAACAAGAACATAATACCAAAGCAAAACACACTGAATATAGTTTTTCCATAATTGCTTCTCTCAAATAGCCCTTTGATAGAAATTTGGGGACTAAAATATCAAAGTTATATTTAGTAGTTAAAAAGGACAAAATTGTCTTACTCATCTTTGTATCTGTAGTGCCTAATCCAGGACCAGTCACACAGAAATGATCCAGTCAGTATGTGTGGAGTGAATATGACCTCATTTAGCTGGTCAGCTACTTAAACAGTAATGACTTAACACAGGATGCATTTAACATGCCAGCTTCTGAAGGTGGAGTTGATGATTGGTTGCAAGATTTGATGAGTTCAAAGAAGGAAAATAAGTAGGAATTTAGTCCCATCTCCTTCCCTTCCCAGCTTCCCATATTTAATCATTTCTTTTTTAGCTTTTATTTAATTCTTATTATGTATCTGGCAGTGTTCAAAGTGGTGGAGGTCCAGCAGTGAGCAAGACAAAATCCCCATGCTTAAGATGTTTACACTCTGGTGAGATAAAGAGAAAACTAATATGATGGTAATGATACAGTGATATCAGTGCTCTGAAGGAGACAAGCATTTAGATTATATGCAGGTATTCAGGCAGTGGGAACAGGTTAGAAGAAGCATTAGTGGGTTCAGACAACTTCAGATCTCCATTAGGGTTGGAGAGTGAAGTGTGAATATTAGGAATGGTGAGAAATGGGGCTTATAGGAAGCAGCACCAGATTGTAAAGAACCTTGTGACCAACTTTAAGGTTTTTACTTCCATTGCTCTTTCCATATCAGCAATGCCTTTCTTACATGCTACTGGCATGGGGAGAGTAGAGGGAAGAACAGTGTAAAGATGTGTTTCGAGGGTCACACGATTCCTTTTTTGCTGAATAACAGAATTGGAACTGCATGATTAATCTCTTCAGTAATTATTTTTCATTGTAGATACTGATATCCATATGACTTTTCATCTCTAAATTGTAAAATCCTCAAGAACAGGAAGTGTGTTTTATTCACTTCTGTATCTTTAGCATCTGATAGTAACTCAGTAAGTGTTTTTAAAAAGTCATTTAACATTTGTAGTCATTTTATGTTTTAGCCTAGTAACTAAAACATAGTTGTTGTGTTTTTTATTTGAAAACCAGTTTAAGTTTTAAACAACTGAGTTTACAGACCATTCTGTGAACTTAAGATTACTTGCCTTTGAATAGGGAAAAATTACTAAATTTAAAAATTGAGGAATTTTTTTATTGTTTAATTTCAAGGACAATCACAGCTTAACAGAAGACTTCAATACAGAATTTGGTCAACTATGTTAAGTGTTTAGTCTGAAATGTGTTATTATTCCTTTGATTTATAGACGTATGAGGAAGATCGAAAAAACTACTCTGAAGTTCAAATTAGATGTCAGCGTTTGGCCTTAGAATTAGCAGACACAAAACAGTTAATTCAGCAAGGTGACTACCGTCAAGAGAACTATGATAGAGTCAAGAGGTAAGTAGTTAAAATGGCTGCAGTAGTAGTACTCCATTTTTAGCGTGCATCAAAGTCACCTGAGTTTTTACCAACAATCAATTGTTAATTTTACTTTTACCTTATTCTTCTTTGCACAAATGCATGCAGTTTTGGCAGTTTGTTGGGTTTATATTGTATTTTTATATTAGTTGTTTTTGTTTTATTTAGATGTCACTGCTGTCTTAAAATGTAAACAGAGATAGAAACCCAGTAAAATCACACGTGTAAATATTTTTTCAGTGTTATTTGATGATTATTTTTATGTAATGGAATCAATTTAAATACTTAACAGTTTTCCCTGAAGTTTTTTTCAGCTGTTTCTTCCTGACAAAAGACACACGCTCTTTCAAAAAAAGACACTTTCCGAAAATATGTTTCCTAATGTTTGCTACTAAGTAACTATAGCAAATACCTTTTTTTAACTGGAATATTCTTTTCTGTTGTTTGTTCAGTAATTTAGTGAGCTACTACTTAGCTGTGTGTCCCTCAGTACATCTCTTTTCATTCTGAGCCTAAGTTTCATCATTTATGAGATGCTCCTAATACAGATAACTGCACTATATAAACTAAGATCAAATAAATATTTATGAAAGCCTTTAAATATTATGTACTGCATATGTAATATAAATGGAATGACCTTACCTTAATTGTTCACTCCACCTGAAATAATTCGTAAAATGTAGTAGTCACTCAGTGAATATTTGTTAAATGAATGAATGAATGATTTAAATTGCATAATTTAAATTATAAATTACATAATACCGTATGTGAATTTGCAAAGATCTGTGGACAGAAGATTGTCATTTCTACTCCCATTATGACTGACACATGGTATTTCTTATGTATATGGCATTATGCCAAAATATGATAATTATTGGAGCTTTAAATCCATGGGAGTTGTGCTCAGTGGGCTCTGGAATAAAGCTGGAGTTCAAAAGAAGCATTTAAAAATGAAGTAGAGGGCATAGTGGCACATGCCTTTAGTCCCAGCTACTTGGGAGGTTGAGGTGGGAGGACTGCTTAAGCCCAGGAATTCGAGGCTGCAGTGAGCTATGATCATGCCACTGCACTCCAGCCTGGTGGCAGAGTGAAACTCCATCTCTTAAAAATATAAAATAAAAAAAAATAAAAATGAAATAGATTATGATGCTAGGATGGTATCAGTTGGTATTTTGGTGTCCCCTCTGCCACTATCAGTCTATAGCAATGACAGATACAATATAAAAAGAGAAAACTAAAAGGCACAGTTATCAGAATAATCCATCAGGGCCACAGATGATCAGTGAAACAAGATGAGTCATGAGTTGATACTTATTGAATTTGGGTAATGGGAGCATGGGTGTTCATTATGTCACCTCTATTTTTACATATGTTTTCATTTACTATAATAAAAACCTGGGAAAGAAAAATATAACCTTGCTCAAAAAGCATGATAAGCATCTTTATGGTAGAAATGGAATAGTAAAACAAGAAAGGACTCAAACTGTGACCCTTTTTAGTTCACTCAGCAGAATGAATGAGTTTCAAAACATCAGTCATAAAATATAAGATAAACTGGGGAAGAAAAAAAAGCCCTTTTATGCCCTGGGTAAATTCTCACGAATGTACAAAAGGAAACAGGTATATGGATGTTAATTGTGTCATTATTAAAAGAAATTCAAATGCTTTTCAGTAGCAGAATGGTAAATAAATTGAGATTTACTCTGCAATATAATTTTATGTAGCAGTTAAAATCATTAAATTAGATCTGAATGTGTCACTTTTTTTACTAAAAGTTCCTTATTTTCTGGCATAACATAATGTTCCTAGTTTTGGTTTTTGTTTGTTGGTTTTGTAATTTCATTGCCTCAGCTATTTCTCTAAGAAGCCTTGATCTCTTTTAGTGGGGAATGCTATTTAGAAATTTAAGATTTGGGTGCTGTGGTCATGGCTACATTGGTCATTATTTCTAGGCCCTTTGAGTAGGCAGAGACAGTGGAGGGAGAATGAGGAGGAGGCTTAACACACTATGGATGAGATCATAGTGATACTTCTTTTTTTTGAGACGGAGTCTCACTTTGTCACCCAGGCTGGAGTGCACTGGCACGATCTCGGCTCACTGCAACCTCTGCCTCCCAAGTTCAAGCGATTCTCCTGCCTCAGCCTCCAACGTAGCTGGGACTAAAGGTGTGCGCCACCATACACAGCTAATTTTTTTTTTTTTTTTTTTAAGTAGAGACATGGTTTCACCATGTTGGCCATGGTTGGCCAGACTGGCCTTAAACTCCTGACCTCAGGTGATCTGCCCACCTCAGCCTCCCAAAGTGCTGAGATTACAGGTGTGAGCCTCTGCGCCCAGCCCACGTTGATACTTCTAATTCCGATTCAACACTGCAACAGCCACTTTGAAGAGGTGCCAACTGGCTAAATATAGCAAACTTGAATATCGCAATAAATATTGGCAATAATGAATTACAGGCCATTGAATAGAATAAGAGTTTATAAGTGTAGGCTAATAATAAATACAGAAAGAGGATCTTAAACTTTTTTTAATACATCATCTTTACCATTTTTAAGTGTACAGTTCAGTGGTAATAAATATATTTATATCCTTTTTGGGAAAGAGGATCTTTATGGTTGAAATCCAACCAATAAATGTATATGCATGTAAGAATGACCATTTTGTAGCCACATAATAATATTGATTCAGAATCATCACTGGAATATAAAACCATCAAGTGTAAGTATGTTAGGGAATAGGATATTTACACAAAGCATCTCTTCACAATTACTTATTAATTTTAAAGGGCAAAAGGATACCTTTATAGTTAAACTCTGGCAGATGCTACCTTAACCTAGTGATCAAAGTTACTATCACCAATAATGGGATAAACTGACATCACATACCTCAGTACATCTTCACATAACATACTGAGAATGTGTTTCTGTATCTGAGAATCATTTCTGAGAATCATTTCTGTAGTATTCCTGCCCAAGTGCCTAACCTGAATCTAATAATGAAGAAACTTCAGACAAGTGAAAATTGAGGAGCATTCTATGATGCAGCTAGCCTCTGCTCTATAAAAAGTCATAAAACACAAGGAAAACTAAGAAATCTTAAAGGTTAAAGGAGACTAAAACCACATGACATCCAGATGCATGGTAATAGATTATAATATTATGAGACTAGATCCTTGGATTACCATTATGGCAATAGATCCTTAGCTCAGGGAAAAAAAAATTCACAAAGGGTATTTTGGGAGACAGTTGACAAAATTCGAAAATGGATTGTATATTAGGTAATATTGTATTGGGCTAAGTCTCCTGAATATGATAATTATACTGTGATTATCTTAGTAAATTCACACTAATTATTTAGGGATAAAGGGACTTAATGTCTCAGTTGAGGAAACAAATGCACATGTATGAGTATGTGTGTGTAGGTGTGTGTACACATATAGATACATGACCCTTGACCAACATGGGGTCCGCTTATATTCAGGTTTTTATCAACCTAACACCAATCGAAAATACAATTTTCACAGGATGTGAAACCTGAATATACAGAGGACTGACTGTTTGGTGGGATCTGCAACAACTGCAGGACTTCAGCGTGTACAGATTTGCATATTCAGGTTGTGGGGGTGGGTCTGGAACCCATTCTTCACATATACCATTAGCTGCATATATTCACATATATTAACAAGAGAGAGAATTTGAATAAATATGACAAAGTAATAATTATTTAATATTACAAAACAAATACAACAGTGTTAATGATTGGTAAGTAAAAGCATTAAAAAGAACCAAGCTGGTTACAGTGTGTCATGTCTATAATCCTAGTGCTTTCAGAAGTGCAGGCAGGAGGATCACTTGAGCCCAGGACTTTAAGACTAGCCAGGGCAACATAGCAAGACCGTCTTTACAAAAAAAAAAAAAAAATTTAGGCACATGGTGGCATGCACCTGTAGTCCTAGCTATCTGGCAGGCTGAGGCTGGAGGATCACTTGAGTGCAGTAGTTCAAGTCCAGCCTGGGCGACATAGCGAGACCCCCATCTCATAAAAAAAAAAAAATTTAAAAAAAAGATTTTTTAAAAAATTGCATGTAAAAGCACAAAATAAAATTTAAAAAAATTTTAATTAAAAATAAACATTCTAAAAATAAAAAAGCACAAAATACTTATAGTAATATGTATCAGAATAGTAATACTGATAGTCATCTTTACTTATTGGGTTTGTAGGTGATTGTTATTTTGTACTTTGCTCAGTTTTTCTTCAATAAACATAATATTTTGTTAACTAGAAGAAAAAAGGCTTTCTAAACGTTTTTGAAAAGCTGATGCAAAGGAAAACAATTCCTAACAGCCCTCTCTTTGGAAATACCAGGTGGGTCAGTGAAATAAAGTGCAAAGGCACTGCTTCTGACTGCAGGGAAGTAGTTAAGAGTTAGTATATCTATTTCTCTGCTCATTTTAAAAAATGTCTGTTGTAGGTTTTAGTCCAATTCTTGGTATAACTTTTTTGGGGAACTTGTCTTAAAATGGAAATTAAAATCTGAGTAATCATAAACAATTTGTGAATGAAATAGTCACAAGAATGCCTGCCTACATATCTACTATGCAATCTAAATGATAAGTTGTATTTTTTTTACCTTAACTGAACTAAAAGCCTAGAGCCATGTATACATTCTTTAAAAGTTTTGACCTCAAGATAAGATTGAAGATGACTAATGAAAAAATACCAAATGTATGTTAGTAAGTTTTATTATTTACTGTACTGGCTTATGTAGTTTATATATCCTTAAAGGTAATAAATTGATATGTATGTATTTGAACAAGGTCTGAAACAGAGTCCCTTCTAAATCTGAAAAGTAGATACTTTATAGTTCATAGAATTACGCTCAAGCCCCATTGCTAGTGTCTCTATTCAGTGTCCTAATACATAGTCAACCCTTTTAAAGTATACACTGTAAAAGGGGATGTAAAATTTACATGTCTCTTTGAATTTTATTTTAATAGTGAACGTGATGCACTTGAACAGGAAGTAATTGAGCTTAGGAGAAAACATGAAATACTTGAAGCCTCTCACATAATTCAAACAAAAGAACGAAGTGAATTATCAAAAGAGGTAAGCTTATAATAGAGTCACTTATATTATATTGTATGGTATTAGTGAAAAAAATAGCCCGGAGTAGATTTGAGGGAGAGACATTTCTTTTTGTTACGATTCCTCCCAAAAAGAGAATTTTTTTTTTTTTTTTTTTTTTTTTTTTTTTTTGAGACAAGAGTCTTTCCCTGTTGCCCTGTTGCCCAGGCTATAGTGCACCGGTGCAATTTTGGCTGACTGCAACTTCTGCCTCCCAGGTTCAAACGATTCTCCTGCCTCAGCCTCCTGAATAGCTGGGATTACAGGCATGTGCCACCATGCCTTACTAATTTTTACGTTTTTAGTAGAGACAGGCTTTCACCATGTTGGCCAAGCTGGTCTCAAACTCCTGACCTCAAATGATCCACCTGCCTTGGCCTCCCAAAGTGCTGGGATTACAGGTGTGAGCACCCATGCCCAGCCCCAAAAAGAGACTTTTAGTAGCTGTTTTTAGATTTTAAAAAAGTTGCATGCTAAGAATTAGCCCTTTTTAAAAGGAAAATTTTCATGTGGTGAATGAAAACATGAAGGAAAGAAATTAATACAGTCAAGCTTGAAAAGTAAGATGGCATCACTCTGGATACTTTTTGTTTCTACATGTATGTAGGTAGCCACCTTAGAGCAGACTGTTACTTTACTGCAAAAGGATAAAGAATATCTCAATCGCCAAAACATGGAGCTTAGTGTTCGCTGTGCTCATGAAGAGGATCGCCTTGAAAGACTTCAAGCTCAACTGGAAGAAACCAAAAAGGCTAGAGAAGAGATGTATGAAAAATATGTAGCATCCAGGCAAGATTTGCATTATTTCCCACGTAAATAGATATCAATTAACACATTTTCTTTGAGGGAACTCTTGGCTTTAGGGAAGATTTAGTGATTTTTTTAAGGTCTATTCTATACGATAATACTAAGATAATACCTAATTTTATTTTATTTTATTTTATTTTTTGATTTTGACATTTCTGCTTTCTGTTTGCATACATTTAAGTGGTGTCATTTTCCCATGTGCCTTTATTTTAAAACTTTGTCATTTGTTTTTAGGTATGTTTCTTGAATATAGTAATGAGCTGATGTATCCATTAGGATAATTTGGGTTGCAAATAATGCAGAAGGGTTTAAAAAATGAAGTGAGATATGTTTGCTTTTTTTTTTTTTTTTTAATAAATTAAACTTTACGTTCTGGGGTACATGTGCAGAATGCAGTTTTGTTACATAGGTATACACATGCCATGGTGCTTTGCTGCACCCATCAACCCGTCACCTACATTAGATATCCCTACCCTAGCCCCCCACTCCCCGACAGGCCCCGGTGTGTAATGTTACCCTCCCTGTGTCTGTGTGTTCTCATTGTTCAACTCCCGCTTATGAGTGAGAACATATGGTGTTTGGTTTTTTGTTCTCGTGATAGTTTGCTGAGAATGATGGTTTCCAGCTTCATCCATATCCCTGCAAAGGACTTGAACTCATCCTTTTTAATGGCTGCGTAGTATTCCATGGTGTATATGTGCCACATTTTCTCTATCCAGTCTATTATTGAAGGACATTTGGGTCGGTTCCAAGTCTTTGCTATTGTGAACAGTGCTGCAGTAAACATACATGTGCATGTGTCTTTATGTTAGAATGATTTATAATCCTTTGGGTATATACCCAGTAATGGGATTGCTGGGTCAAATGGTATTTCTAGTTCTAGATCCTTGAGGAATTGCCACACTGTCTTCCACAATGGTTGAACTAATTTACACTCCCACCAACACTGTAAAAGCATTCCTGTTTCTCCACATCCTCTCCATCATGTTGTTTCCTGACTTTTTAATGATTGCCATTCTAACTGGCGTGAGATGGTATCTCATTGGGGTTTTGATTTGCATTTCTCTAATGACCAGTGATGATGAGCATTTGTTCATATATCTGTTGGCTACATAAATGTCTTCTTTTGAGAAGTGTCTATATCCTTTGCCCACTTTTTGATGGGGTTGTTTGGTTTTTTCTTGTAAATTTGTTTAAGTTCTTTGTAGATTCTGGATATTAGCCCTTTGTCAGATGGATAGATTGCAAAAATTTTCTCCTGTTCTGGAGTTTGCCTGTCCACCCTAATGATAGTTTCTTTTGCTGTGCAGAAGCTCTTTAGTTTGATTAGATTCCATTTGTCAATTTTGGCTTTTGTTGCCATTGCTTTTGGTGTTTTAGACATGAAGTCTTTGCCCATGCCTACGTCCTGAATGATATTGCCCAGGTTTTCTTGTAGGATTTTTATTATCCTAGGTCTTACATTTAAGTCTTTGATTCATCTTGAGTTGATTTTTGTATAAGGTATAAGGAAGGGTCCATTTTCAGTTTTCTGCATATGGCTAGCTAGTTTTCCAAACAACATTTATTAAATAGGGAATATTTTCCCCATTGCTTGTTTGTGTCAGGTTTGTCAAAGATCAGATGGTTGTAGATGTGTGGCGTTATTTCTGAGGCCTCTGTTCTGTTCCATTTGTCTATGTATCGGTTTTGGTACCAGTACCATGCTGTTTTTATTACTGTAGCCTTGTAGTATAGTTTGAAGTCAGGTAGCGTGATGCCTCCAGCTTTCTTCTTCTTGCCCAGAATTGTCTTGGCTATGTGGGCTCTTTTTTGGTTCCATATGAAGTTTAAAGTAGTTTTTTCCAATTCTGTGAAGAAAGTCAGTGGTAGCTTGATGGGGATAGCATTGAATGTATAAATTACTTTGGGCAGTATGGCCATTTTCATGATACTGATTCTTCCTATCCATGAGCATGGAATGTTTTTCCGTTTGTTTATGTCCTCTCTTATTTCTTTGAGCAGTGGTTTGTAGTTCTTCTTGAAGAGGTCCTTCACATCCCTTGTAAGTTGTATTCCTAGGTATTTTATTCTCTTAGTAGCAATTGTGAATGGGAGTTCACTCATGATTTGGCTGTTTGTCTGTTACTGGTGTGTAGGAATGCTTGTGATTTTTGCACATTAATTTTGTATCCTGAGACTTTGCTGAAGTTGCTTATCAGCTTAAGGAGATTTTGGGCTGAGATGATGGGGTTTTCTAAATATACGATCATGTCATCCACAAACTGAGACAACTTGACTTTCTCTCTTCCTGGTTGAATACTCTTTATTTCTTTCTCTTTCCTGATTGCCCTGGCCAGAACTTCCAGTACCATGTTGAATAGGAGGGGTGAGAGAGGGCATCCTTGTCTTGTGCCAGTTTTCAAAGGGAATGCTTTCAGTTTTTGCCCATTTAGTATGATATTGGCTGTGGGTTTGTCATAACTAGCTCTTACTATTTTGAGATACGTTCCATCGATACCCAGTTTATTGAGAGTTTTTAGCATGAAGGGGTGTTGAATTTTGTCAAAGGCCTTTTCTTCATCTATTGAGATAATCATGTGGTTTTTGTGATTGGTTCTGTTTATGTGATGGATTACGTTTATTGATTTGTATATGTTGAACCAGCCTTGCCTCCCAGGTATGAAGCCAACTTGATCATGGTGGATAAGCTTTTTCATGTGCTGCTGGATTTGGTTTGCCAGTATTTGATTGAGGATTTTTGCATCAATGTTCATCAGGGATATTGGCCTGAAATTTTGTTTTTTTGTTGTGTCTCTGCCAGGTTTTGGTATTAGGATGATGCTGGCCTCATAAAATGAGTTAGGGAGGACCTCTTTTTCTGTTGTTTGGAATAGTTTCAGACGGAATGGTACCAGCTCCTCTTTGTACCTCTGGTAGAATTCAGCTGGGAATCCATCTCATCCTGGATTTTTTTTTGGTCGGTAGGCTATTACTGCCTCAATTTCAGAACTTGTTATTGGTTTATTCAGGGATTTGACTTCTTCCTGGTTTAGACTTGGGAGGGTGTATGTCCAGGAATTTATCCATATCTTTTAGATTTTCTAGCTTATTTGCATAGAGGTGTTTATAGTATTCTCTGATGGTAGTTTTTATTTCTGTGGGATCATTGGTGATCTCCCCTTTATCATTTTTTATTGTGTCTGTTTGGTTCTTCTCTCTCTTCTTCTTTCTTAGTCTGGCTAGTGGTCTATCTATTTTGTTGATCTTTACAAAAAAACAGCTCCTGGATTCATTGATTTTTTGAAGGGTTTTTCGTGTTTCTATCTCCTTCAGTTCTGCTCTGATCTTAATTATTTCTTGTCTTCTGCTAGATTCTGAATTTGTTTGCTGTTGCTTCTCTAGTTCTTTTAATTTTGATGTTAGGGTATCAATTTTAGATCTTTCCTGACTTCTCTTGTGGGCATTTACTGCTATAAATTTCCCTCTACACACTGCTTTAAACGTGGCCCAGAGATTCTGGTACGTTGTGTCTTCATTCTCATTGGTTTCAAAGAACGTCTTTATTTCTGCCTTCGTTTCGTTGTTTACCCAGTAGTCATTCAGGAGCAGGTTGTTCAGTTTCCATGTAGTTGTACGCTTTTGAGTGAGTTTATTAATCCTGAGTTCTAGTTTGATTGCACTGTGTTCTGAGAGACAGTTTGTTATGATTTCTGTTCTTTTGCATTTGCTGAGGAGTGTTTTACTTCCTATTATGTGGTCAATTTTAGAGTAAGTGTAATGAGGTGCTGTTGATTTGGGTGGAGAGTTCTGTGATGTCTATTAGGTCTGCTTGGTCCAGATCTGAGTTCAAGTCCTGAATATCCTTGTTAGTTTTCTGTCTCATTGAGCTATCTAATATTGACAGTGGTGCGTTAAAGTCTCCCACCATTATTGTATGAGAGTCTAAGTCTGTTTATAGGTCTCTAAGAACTTCCTTTATGAATCTGGGTGCTCCTGTAATGGGTGCATGTATGTTTAGGATAGTTAGCTCTTCCTGCTGCATTGATCCCTTTACTATTATGTAATGCCCTTTATTCTCTTTTGATCTTTGTTGGTTTAAAGTCTGTTTTATCAGAGATTAGAATTGCAATTCCTGCTTTTTTTTTTTTGCTTTCCATTTGGTTGGTAAATATTCCTCCATCCCTTTATTTTGAGCCTATATGTGTCTTTGCAAATGAGATGTGTCTCCTGAATACAGCACACTCATGGGTCTTGTCTCTTTATCCAGTTTGCCAGTCTTTTAATTGGGGCATTTAGCCTGTTTACATTTAAGGTTAATATTTTTATGTGTGAATTTGATCCTGTCATTATGATGCTAGCTGGTTGTATTGCCCGTTAGTTGATGCAGTTTCTTCATAGTGTTGATGGTCTTTACAATTTGGTTATGTTTTTGCAATGGCTGATACCAGTTGTTCCTTTCCATGTTTAGTGCTTCTTTCAGGAGCTCTTTTAGGGCAGGCCTGTTGGTGACAAAATCTCTCAGGATTTGCTTGTCTGTAAAGGATTTTATTTCTCCTTCGCTTACAAAGCTTAGTTTGGCTGGATATGAAATTCTGGGTTGAAAATTCTTTTCTTTAAGAATGTTGAATATTGGCCCCCACTCTTTCTGGCTTGTAGGCTTTCTGTAGAGAGATCCGCTGTTAGTCTGATGGGCTTCCTTCCCTTTGTGCGTAACCTGACCTTTCTCTCTGGCTGCCCTTAACATTTTTTCCTTCATTTCAGTCTTGGTGAATCTGACGATTATGTGTCTTGGTGTTGCTCTTCTCAACAAGTATCTTTGTCATGTTCTCTGTATTTCCTAGATTTGAATGTTGGTCTGTCTTGCTAGGTTGGGGAAGTTCTCCTGGATAATATCCTGAAGTGTTTTCCAACTTGGGTCCATTCTCCCCATCACTTTCAGGTACATCAATCAAACGTAGTTTTGGTCTTTTCATGTAGTCGCATATTTCTTGGAGGCTTTATTCATTCCTTTGTATTCTTTGGTCTCTAATCTTGTCTTCTCTCCTTATTTCATTAAGTTGATCTTCAGTCACTGATATCCTTTCTTCCACTTGATCGATTTGGCTTTTGAAACTTGTGTATGCTTCGTGAAGTTCTCATGCTGTGTTTTTCAGCTCCATCAGGTTATTTATATTCTTCTCTACACTGGTTATTCTAGTTAGCAATTTGTCTAACCTTTTTTCAAGGTTCTTAGCTTCCTTGCATTGGGTTAGAACATGCTCCTTTAGCTTGGAGGAGTTTGTTATTACCCACCTTCTGAAGCCTACTTCTGTCAATTCGTGAAACTCATTCACCATCCAGTTTTGTTCCCTTGTTGGCGAGGAGTTGTGATCCTTTGGAGGAAAAGAGGCATTCTGGGTTTTGGAACTTTCAGCCTTTTTGCACCGGTGTCTCCCCATCTTTGTGGATTTATCTACCTTTAGTCTTTGATGTTGGTGACCTTCAGATGGGGTCTTTGAGTGGACGTGCTATTCCTTTGTGTTTGTTAATTTTCCATCTGACAGACCCCTTTGCTGCCAGCCTGCTAGAGTTTGCTGGAGGTCCACTCCCGACCCTGTTTGCCTGGGTATCACCAGCGGAGGCTGCAGAACAGCAAAGATTGCTGCCTGATCTTTCCTCTGGAAGCTTCTTCCCAGAGGGGCACATGCCAGATGCCAGCCAGAGCTCTCCTGTATGAGGTGTCTGTCGGCCCCTACTGGGAGGTGTCTCCCAGTCAGGATACACGGGGGTCAGGGACCCACTTGAGGAGGCAGTCTGACCCTTAGCAGAGTTCAAACGCTGTGCTGGGAGACCCGCTGCTGTCTTCAGAGCTGTTAGGCAGGGATGTTTAAGTCTGCTGAAGCTGCACCCACAGGCACCCCTTTCCCCAGGTGCTCTGTCCCAGGGAGATGGGGGTTTTATCTATCAATTTTATTTTCTTATACAATATTCCTTTCTAGTTGGTTTTTTAAAAAACACTGTGGTTTTTTTCAGCAATACCAAAAACCTATTTCTTTTAGATAGATAGATATATGCTATGACTGTTTTTTCATTTGTGACATAATTTTTTAAATTCCTATGACTAATATCTCTGTAGAAGTATTTTTTTAAAGAAAGTATGAAAGTATCTTTATAGAAGTATATTTTGGAAGAAAATCTCAGTATGCTGACGATTTCTTGTGTGAAACGTAAAAGAATTATGAGGAGGTGGTATCGCATTGTGTTTTAACTTATATGCCCTTCAATCAGACTCCCTATGCTTTGGTCCTGCCTTCTTTCTTCTACTAGATGTGTAGAAGTTACTAAAGTACCTTAATATCAATAGCTTTTATAACCCTTGAATTATTCTTATCAACATACCAAAACAAACATGCTGGGTGCAGTGGCTCACACCTGTAATCCCAGCACTTTGGGAGGCCAAGGCAGGAGGATTGCTTGAGGCCAGAAGTTTGAGACCAGCCTGGGCAACATTGAAAACCCTGTCTCTATAAAAAAAAAGTTTTTAAATTAGCAAGGCACAATGTCAAGCACATGTAGTCCTGCCTACTCAGGAGGCTGGGGCAGGAAGATGGCTTGAGCCCAGGAGTTCGGGGTTACATGATTGTGCCACTGTACTTCATCCTGGGTGAGAGAGCAAGGCATTATCTCTTTAAGAAAAAAAGAAAAAATACTAAAACAAAACAAATTTTACCTTAAAGGTAAAGGTAAAGGTAAATTTTACTCTTAAAGAGTTCACACATTCATAATTTTTCCTAGCCTGTAGTAGTTTTTCATACCCTGTATAGTACTTTGACTTGGCTAAAAGATCACAGTGTGGCTGTGGTTGTCATGCTTGGAAGCAAAGGATTCATAGACTCAGAGTCATTTCATTTTTATATTTTTGTTAATGTTATTCATCTCTCAACATCATCCTGCCAGATTATTATTTTTAAATGAAGGACATTCTCAATTTTGAAGCCCCAACCATATGCATTAAAACTACTAGAAAAGTGTTTTGGAAGATGAATAATTATCCCACATGAATTACTAAGATTTTATATAGTAATTAAGTCTTTTGGAAAATAATGTTTAACAGGTTGAAATCTTAGATCATACTAGTTAGGAACAGTATTTTTAGGAATTATAAAACTTTATACTATTAATAGTTAAGTTTTTCAGGTAACACAGTTTATAGAGCATACTCGATGAAAGGTATTAAAATCTTACGTAGAGTGCAAAAGCCTATTTGTTTCAAAAGAAAATTTATGGCTGTTCCTTTTCACTCCTTGCAGAGACCATTATAAAACAGAATATGAAAATAAACTGCATGATGAACTAGAACAAATCAGATTGAAAACCAACCAAGAAATTGATCAACTTCGAAATGCCTCTAGGGAAATGTATGAACGAGAAAACAGGTAAAAAAAAAAAAAAAAAAAAGCTTGTATTTTATCTTTGGAGGTTTTAGAAGCTTTATTGAAATTAAATGCTATTTCCATTATATAATGTCTTTTTGAATACATTAGAGAAAACTTGTCATAAATCGAAATCTAAATATAATGAGAACATGAAAGTTCTAAAGTCTTAGAACAAGATTTACTAGACTTTAACCTTTTTGCTCTGTTATTCCTGTTATGTCTTTTTTTTTACCTTAGTGACTTCTCTTTTTGCATTTGCTTCAGTTCAGATTAAGGACAGATAAAAAGTAAAGAGTACTGAGATACCAGTTCTTCCTGTATTATACCAACAATTTCTCCTGAAAACTTGTTGAAACTAGAATAGTAATTTGAAATATACATATGCATTTAGCTGCTGGCTCTGAAAGATGTCATATTAGGTAATCCTGAAGAAATACCATTTTTGGCCAGGTGTGGTGGCTCACACCTGTAATCCCAGCACTTTGGGAGGCTGAGGTGGGCAGATCACAAGGTCAGGAGATCGAGACTATCCTGGCTAACATGGTGAAACCCCGTCTCTACTAAAAATGCAAAAAATTAGCCGGGCGTGGTGGTGGGCGCCTGTAATCCCAGCTACTCGGGAGGCTGAGGCAGGAGAATGGCATGAACCAGGGAGGCAGAGCTTGCAGTGAGCTGAGATCGCGCCACTGCACTCCAGCCTTGGCGAAAGTGCAAGACACCATCTCAAAAAAAAAAAACAAAGAAAAAAGAAATATCATTTTTATTCATGCAGTTACTTTTGGATCAGTAAATATTAGGCTCACCTAGTTAGTGATTGGCAGAATTCAGGGAAAATAAATACTATTTATTTCAATGGCAGATATTTTTATACCATTATTTTAGTCAGTGTGGTTTTTGGAAGTTTATGTTTTAATGAGAAAATTATTTTGAAATTGACTTGTGATACTAGTTTATCAGCACTGATTTGCTTATATGATATTTTGATGGTTGTCAGCAAGGCTTTAAATCAGACTTAATCTATAATAGCATTGTAGCATGTCATTTCTACTAGGAATATAGTAGCAGAAAATTTGGTACGTCCACCCCTCAATTCCAGAAAAAAAAAGCTGCTGTATTATAGTATTTATAAGTTGGCCACTACTATAAAAACTATATATGTAGAATTATCCTTTGGTAGTAAATTAACAAAGATATTTTTAAATTACTGTTAAATTGTTATTTAATATAGCAGGTTGGTAGAGATTTTTATGCTACTGCCTCTGAGGGGTATGATTTTGTTCTCGGGTTTCTTTGTTCTTGGGTAAAAATATTTGTGGTGATAAGAGAGTAGATATACAATTTATGACAGAAGTTTTTTAGGATTTTTGCTAAATATGACTTAGTAGAAAGTCATAAAATGACTTTCATAAAAATCAGATTATTATTTTCCTCATAAATTTGGCTTGCATAGATCTTTATCTACCTGTTTGATCTTTTTTGAAAGTCTGCATTAGAAGTATACACCAAAGGAAATTAATATGAACTTCAAACACTGAACACAAAAGAAATCATTTATTTGTGCATTCAACAGATACTTTGTGATTATACTCTTCTGCCTATTTTTTCTTGTTCTTCTCTTATTTGAGCTTTAAAATAATTATGTCATATTTATAATCTAGGATTATATTTTCAATGAAAATGGCAAAGAATTTCAAAATATAAAAATTCTAAGTCATCATTCAATACTATCTTAGCAGTAGGCAAACTAAAAATATGCTTTGGGCACTAGCAAATATGTATGCATGCCAGAAGAAATTATACATGTTCTTAAAAAATGTTTTGACATATTAATTTTTAAAATAACTTTTTTTTTTTTTTTTTTTTTGAGACGGAGTCTTGCTCTTTCGCCCAGGCTGGAGTGCAGTGGCGCAATCTCGGCTCACTGCAAGCTCCGCCTCCCGGGTTCACGCCATTCTCCTGCCTCAGCCTCTCCAAGTAGCTGGGACTACAGGCGCCCGCCACCACGCCCGGCTAATTTTTTGTATTTTTTAGTAGAGACGGGGTTTCACCGTGGTCTTGATCTCCTGACCTTGTGATCCGCCCGCCTCGGCCTCCCAAAGTGCTGGGATTACAAGCGTGAGCCACCGCGCCTGGCCTAAAATAACATTTTTTATCTTGGGAAAAATAAAAACACTTCTGCATTTGTTTACACTTAGTTTATGTTTTAATATTTGAGTATCGAATTACTATTAGGAGCACCATAATCTTTTCTGTGAATAAGGCTTTTGAAGTCCTAAGCTAGCCTTCATATGTTGAATCCTGAGAAAATTTTGTTACAAGTAGCTCAAAGAAATATTGGACCATTCTTTAAATAGCGTTATTTTTTATTTTAGTTACTATGTTATGATTGTTCTCTTTCTTGACCATATATGTTTGCATGTATGTGTATAAAATAACAGATGTTCAGAGAAAATTTCCTAGTGTTCATTAAATAAATAATTATAAAGAAGTAGAATAATGCAGCACTACAGAAATGTCCTTGAGACTCTTTCTGCTTAACTCCTTTCTTCCATAACTGCTATTCTGTTATGCTAATAACTTCCTTGCTTCTCCTTAGACTTTTATTATCTATGTTTCCAGTAAATAAACATCTCTGCACAATATAGTTTAGTTTTTCATATTATATTAGTATCATATAAATGGAATTATGCTGTATACATATATATTTTTGTGGCTTCTTCACATAAACTTAGGATTTTAAGTTTCATTTGCTTTTGCACTTAGTTGTCCGTTCATGTTCATAACAAAAGTATAACAGTTTTATGAATGTACATGCTTAGGGCAGCAGAGTTATTAAGAGATTGGAGAGAGAATTCCAAAGACATTCTCTATCTTTGGCAAAATTTTACTTCGTCCCAGCCCTACATTAGAAAGGAGGATCCTGTACCTTGTGATTACTTGCTCTTAAAGTTCAAAATGCAGACTAAAAGAAGAGGTATACACCTATTATATGCTAAGCTTTATGTTGGAAAGTTTCACGTTTGCACCCTCATGTAATTTTCAGAGCAATAAATTAATGTATTTAGCAAATATTTATTGAAACCTACCATATGCCAGCTAAATGCTAGACATCATAGATAGTGGTGACCTTTGTCTTCACAAAGCTGGTAGTCTAATAGAGGGTAAAGACAAATAGAGAAACAATTATCCTAAGTATGATGATGATGGACAAAATGATAGGATAAAAATGAGACCATCTGTGTATCTAACCTAGCCTTGGGAGGAATTGGGGAAGACTTCATAAATGAAGAACTGCCCCTTTTGACTAAAACTACTATTAAAAGTAAAACTTCAGACACATTAAATTTAAAGTTTAATTGAGCAATGAACAATTCGCAAATCAGGCAGCTTCCAGAATCACAGCATGAAATTCAGAGAGACTCCAGGGGTCCCTCGTGGTCAGAACAAATTTATAGACAAAAAAAGTAAAGTGGCATACAGAAATCAGAAGTGAGATACAGAAACAGCTGGATTTGTTATAGGTTGGTGTTTAACTTGTTTGAACACTCAGCAGTATATGAATGGTTGAAGTATGGCTGCTGGGGTTGGCCAAGACTCAGCTGTTGTTATAGGCACATACCCCCAAGTTAGGTTTTCTATCTTGTCTGCCTATTAAGTTAGGTTGCAGTTTGTCAATAAGGACTCAAATATAGAAGTACGGAGTCCTTCTTAAGGCCATATTTAGTTTGCATTAACACTATGAACTAAGGAAGGAAAGGGAATTGGGAATGAATATATAGCATATATAAAAGCCTGAAAGTAAGACAAAAAGGACAAAATGAAGCTTTTTGAACAAACTAATTCGGTATGGCTGAAGGATAGACTGAGAGGCAGGGAGTTAAAAGAGATGAAACAGAAGCAGGAAATGGGCCCAAAGAATGCATTTGGACCATTATTAAGACCTGTGGGGAACAATTGAAAGATTTTAAGAAGAGGCATGAATTGATCTGATTTTATATCAAAAGATCTGTAATGTAGAGAATAGATTGGAATGGCATAAGCCTGTTAGACAGAGAGGGTCTACTTTTAGAGGTTATTTCCATTATCCAGATGAGAGGTGATAATGAAACTGGATTAGTAGCAGTAAAGATGAGAGAAATGGGCCAGGTTGGAAAAGTATTTAGGAGACAGAGCCGACAGGACTCAGTGACTAGATTGGATTGGTGGGATGAGAACTCATTAAGGATGTCAGCGAGGTTTCTGAATTAAACAGCTGCATAGATAGTGATATAGTTTTTAAAACATTAGAAAATACAAAGCTTTAATAGGAAAACATGATAAATTTAGTTGTTTCACTTGAAGTGTCTGTGGGGTATACAAATAAAAGAGTTGACTGTAGAAGAATCTGAACCTCAAGAGAAAGATCTGGGAATTAGAGAGGCCTGTGGTATATATAGTATTATTACTATTTTACAAATAAGTACTGTTGGTTCTGTGGTTCAATTCTGTTGTGGATCTAATAGGCTTTTGTTGACTGATATAATAACTTTAAAATATATGGGAACTTCCTATGGTTATTCCTAAGCAATCCACATAGCCATATAAACTTTGGTGTGTAATCATCTTGAAAATTTCCTCATTTTTGAGGTTTTTGCTGTTCTTAAAAAAAAATGTTTAAAATTTATCCCATTGTAACATAAATGTGGTTGGTAGGGGTAGGTTGGTAAGGCTGTGTGGGGAAACAACCAACAGAGCCGTTTCTGGAAGTAGGAAAACTGAAAGCAGATGTCCTTGTCTCCTTGTCTCCAGTGTTCTTCTGGCCCCCTATCCACATCAAAATGGACACTACCTAACCAGGGGATTCCTGGGATTTGGGCTGCCCTGTGGATGCCCCAGCCAGCCACAGGGATCAGAATTGATCGGATGTCTACTGAGGCTAGAGTGGACAATTGCCACCAGGTGGTGCCAAATTGCAGCCTGAGCCCAGATGAATTTGAATTTCCCAGGACACCTAACTAGCTAGGTGTACAGGCTTGCCTTTATCATTTTAATCTCACAGTAATCCAACTCTATATTTTATGTAATCTTTGGGGATCCTAGTCTCTTCATTATGGCAGATTTAACTGTAGTTTGAGCTTGTATCATACTAATCTTCCACACAGTAAAAAATAAATTATAAATTACTTCTTTTGAAATCTTAGAACTTAAAATGGCTAAAGAAAGAATTTTAATATTTCCTGTTATAAAACATGAAATTCATAATAAGTTTACACATTTAGGGTTGTGTGTGTGTTTAGGTAAATTAATCTTTTGCTTTGGCCTGAGATGTATAATTGTGTTAGTTACTGGTATTTTATCAAAGTGTGCTGTTACAGTGAGTTGAAATGGATGAAGTACTTACACTTGCATATTTATATTTGGTCTCCTTATCTCTCCCCCAATAAACTTTTTTTTTTTTTTTTTTTTTTTTTTTTTTTGATGGAGTCTTGCTCTGTCACCCAGACTGGAGTGCAGTGGCGTGATCTCAGCTCACTGCAACCTCCACCTCCCGGGTCCAAGCGATTCTCCTGTCTCAGCCTTCTGAGTAGCTGGGATTACAGGTGTGCGCCACCACGCTTGGCTGATTTTCATATTTTTAGTACGGATGGGGTTTCACCATCTGTTGGCCAGGCTGGTCTCAAACTCCTGACCTCAGATAGTCTGCCTTCCTTGGCCTCCCAAAGTGCTGGGATTACTAAAGAAACTGAAATGATTAGTGAAATATATTTTGCCTTTAATTTGTTTTCTATACATTGGAGGATATTAAAAGGATACTTTTTCTTTTCTCTTCTTTAATATGGAAAAGGCACATGGAACTTACTCTGTCCAATCTTGGTATGTGACCTGCAGTCATTCCACTAGTTCTTGAAGCTAAAGTATTGAGAGAAAAGAAAGAGAGTAGAAGATATAAAGACTTAAGAAAAGGGCAATTATAAATGAAGAGAGAACTTGGATATTTAGATACATCACACATACTGTAGTTGAAATTATAGTATGTATGTATGCTTTGGTCCAGTTTGTGAATTAAGCTTTTTTGTCTTTTCTGTATTTTCTAGTTACTTAAAATTCCACTTTGGAGCTGTAGGAAATGAGTGAAAGGTACTACAGTGCTGAGATGTATTATATAAATAACTTCTTGCTTAGTAGGTATTATGTGACAGAAATGTTATGGACCCTCTTATGCATTTGGAAATAAGACATTCTGTGAGTGGGAGTATATTATGAAAGAGATTTGGATCAAAAGACTGAACTTGATCCCGGTTCTACCACTTATTAGCTCAGTGGATAAGTCACTTAATATCCCTGAAGTTTAATTTCTTCTTTTATAAAATGAGCTAATAGGCTAGGCGTGGTGGCTAACACCTGTAATACCAACACCTTGGGAGACTGAGGCAGATGGATTGCTTGAGTCTAGGAGTTCGAGACCAGCCTGGGCAACATGGCAGAACTCCGTCTCTAGTGAAATACAAAAAAATTAGCCAGGCCTGGTGGCACAGGCCTGTAGTCCTATTAAGGAGGCTGAGGTGGGAGGATCACCTGAGCCTGGGAGGTCAAGGCTACACTGAGCCGAGATCATGCCATTTGCACTCCAGCCTGGGCAAATGGAGTGAGACCTTGTCTCAAAAAATAATAATAACTAACTAATAATACTTCTTAGGGTGGCCCGTGAGGTCTAAATGAGATAATATATGCAAAAAGTACATTATAAATTATAGACATAAATGAGTTATTTTGGTACCTTGTGCCTATGTAGAATACTTTAAGAAAATGTTTTCATCTGTTATGTTGACAGTTTAAGGAAAACCACCATTATATAAAAGTCCTCTGATTATATTATGGGATTATTTATCATTAGAAGATACTAATACGAAATATATATTCTTAAGTGTTTATCTCCATAGCATTTAACTAGTTTTCTTAAATGATGTAATATAGACGTAGAGGGTCTACATGCCATTCTTTTCTGTCTAAATTTCTGCATAAGATGGCTAGCTTATGTTTCCTAATTAGGTTATGAGATAATAAGGTAAAGGGAGATAAATTCAGCTGATTAAGTTTTTCTATAAAGTAAAACTACCTTTACTTAAGGTGGTCTTGTTACTGTAAACACAGAAAGAGCTATTCTGAGTGGTGCTCTACAAAAGATAATAGAGGCATTCATGATGCTCTTGATGCAGTACAGAATCTGGAAATTGAAATAGCTTTACAGTTGTTTGAAAGGGGGTAGGCAGTAAAGAAAAAGAGATTGAAAAGATGCTTTTAAGTGCAACAATTAGTATTGCTTTAGTGATTTTATTTTCCTTCCGAATCAATAAAAACCATCTTGACCACAATTTATCTTCCAAAAGTACTCAAGAAGAAACTTTAATGATATAAACTTGAAATTTGTGTAGAATCTTAGAGTGATATTAAACAACTTTGAATCTTGAATCTATTTACAAAGATTAGTTGAGTATATGTAATGTATTACCATGGTGAATTTAACTAGTGTACAGAGGTTCCATTCATCATTTTAAAAGTGTATGTCCTCATTAGTGCTTAAGCAAACAAACAGACTTCTTTTGTTCATATCTTACCAGATATCTGTATAATGTTTTAAGTTCTTCTGTGGAAAAATTTAATAATAATTACTTTGTCTTTTCAGTTAGATAATTCTTGAAGTATATGGCTCTGCAGATAACTCTCTGAGCTCTTCTCAAATATTTTAATTTTTATTATCAGTTATCTTTTATTGTTAACTATATTCTTTACTCCTTAGATGTTTACAACATGTGTTCACTGCTTCATTAATAATACTTAAAATTTTCAAGCTCTATAGGGTGTTCCAGATATGAAGCAAGGTAAGTTCGGGTTGCATAGGAATTTAGATTTACCTTTGTGCTGTAGTTCGTTGTGTGGTAGGAGAGGCTGGTAAAGTAAGATTGGGCCAGATTTTAAAGGTTCTGTTGTCAGTGGGGAATTTCCAGAGGTTTTATAGTAGGAAAGAACATGACTTACTCATTTTTTATAACTATGGTTGCAATGCAGGGTGGATTATAGTTGAAGAAAGCCTAGAAGCAGGGAGATCACGTAGGAGGCTGTTGCACAGTTTAGGTGATGAAAATGAGAAGTAGAAAGAAAATGATGGATGAATTTAAAGAATAGGTAGGAGAATTGGCAAGATCTGGTGATTGACAGGAAGTGAACCTCAGGAACGACCCCAACTTTTCTACCTCAGTAGTCTCAGAGTGATTGGTGATAAGGCATGGCCATTAGCTCCAGAATGCAGACTTTTTGAGACAGAGTTTTGCTCTCGTCGTCCAGGCTGGAGTGCAGTGGCACAGTCTTGGCTCACTGCAACCTCTGCCTCCCGGGTTCAAGTGATTCTCCTGCCTCAGCCTCCCAGGTAGCTGGAATTATAGGCATGCGCCACTATGCCCAGCTGATTTTTGTACTTTTTGTAGAGATGGAGTTTCGCCATGTTGGTCAGGCTGGTCTGGTACTCCTGACCTCAGGTGATCCACCCATCTCGGCCTCCCAAAGTGCTGGGATTACAGGCGTGAGCCACCGTGCCTGGCCTAATTTCTGATCTTTTACAGATGTGGCAGCCCTGACCAAGCTCAAAAGTGCTTATCTGAGATCACACAGATTTTTACTAGAGATATTTCTCTGCTGTGCCTCAGATTTCACTCCCCTTAGCCCTCAGATTAGTAGAAGGAACCCTAAGCTGCTAAAGCCCCTCCAACAGTCTTCTCTGTTTTCCCTAGGATGCCTTTAAAAATAGTATCACTTTCATTTCGTACAATAAAAACTTTGAGGAAACATTGCTGTAATTATCAACCTTTAAATGAACATCACATTTTAATTTACATTTTCATATTTAGGTAGCATAGTAACCATAGCTACTATTTATTGAGTACCTGTTATGCATCTAGCATTGTACTCAATGCTTTACATACATTGTAGAAAAAGAAACACATTTTATGAAGTTTAGGTATTAATAACCCTATTTTACAAGTAAGGAAATTGAGACATCAACTGTGACCTGCCTGTGATTATTATAAACATTTATTGGTAAAAACTAGATACATCTGACTCTGCAATACAGTGCACACTCCCATTTATCTGGTCAGTGCTATGTAAACTGATCAAATATTTCCGATCAAAACTACAATTTTGAAGGTAATTTACTTAAAATAGAAATTCTGTCTTTTTTTATTATTATACTTTAGGTTCCGGGATACATGTGCAGAACGTGCAGGTTTGTTACATAGGTATACACATGCCATGGTGGTTTGCCGCACCCATCAACCTGTCATCTACATTAGGTATTTCTCCTAATGCTATCCCTCCCCTAGCCCTTCACCCCGACAGGCCCCAGTGTATGATGTTTCCCTCCCTGTTTCCATGTGTTCTCATTGCTCAACTCCCACTTATGAGTGAGACCATGCAGTGTTTCGGTTTTCTGTTCCTGTGTTAGTTTGCTGAGAATGATGGAGAAACTCTGTCTTTTAAGAGAATTTGCAAACGACATTCCATGCTTGAGGGCTGAGTATGGATCATTAGAGCTTTATAAAAGCATTTATAATTTTATTTATACACACACACACACACACTCACACGGATGAAGTCTTACTGTTTTGTCCAGGCTGGGTCTTGAACTCCTGAGCTCAAGTGATCCTCCCCCCTGACCTCAGCCTCCCAAAGTGCTAGGATTACAGGTGTGAGCTACCATTCCCAGACAAGCGTTTATAATTTTTGAAGTTAGCAAAGAAGACTTTATTTTTCTTTTCTTTTTTATTTTAGTTTATTTTATTTTAAGTTCTGTGATACAAATGCAGAACATGTAGGTTTGTTGCATAGGTGTACATGTGCCATGGTGGTTTGCTGCACCTATCAACGGGTCATCTAGGTTTTAAGCCCCACATGCATTAGCTGTTTGTCCTAATGCTCTCCCTCCCCTTGCCCCCCACCCCCCAATTGGCCCCAGTGTGTGTTGTTCCCCTCCCTGTTTCTGTGTGTTCTCATTGTTCAGCTCCTCCTTATGAGTGAGAATATGTGGTATTTGGTTTTCTGTTCCTGTGTTAGTTTGCTGAGGATGATGGTTTCTAGCTTCGTATCCATTTCCCTGCAAAGGACATGATCTCATTCCTTTTTATGACTGTGTAGTATTCCATGGTGTATATGTACCACATTTTCTTTATCCAGTCTATCATTGATGGTCATTTGGGTTGGTTCCATGCCTTTGCTACTATAAATAGTGCTGCAATAAATATATGTGTCCATGTGTCTTTTTATAGTAGACTGGTTTATATTCCTTTTATAGTAGAGTGATTTATAGTCCTTTTGGTATATATCTAGTAATGGGATTGCTGGGTCAAATGTTATTTCTTCTTGTAGATCCTTGAGGAATCGCTACACTGTCTTCCACAACGGTTGAACTAATTTACACTCCCACTAACAGTGTAGAAGCATTCCTGCTTCTCACCAGCATCTGTTGTTTCTTGACTTATTAATAATTGCCATTTTGACTGGCATGAGATGGTATCATTGTGGTTTTGATTTGCATTTCTCTAATGATCAGTGATGATGAGCTTTTTTTCATGTTTCTTGGCCACATAAATGTCTTCTTTTGAGAAGTGTGTGTTCATATCCACTATCAAGTGTTTGGCACCCCCGTACTACTCCAACAAAGATGTTTTTACCAAAGCCCCTAAGACCTTCATGTTGCCCAAATCCAGTAGTCATATTCTCAGTTCTTACCATACTTGACCTTACTAGCAGTATGTAACACAGTTGATCACTCCCTACTCCTGGGAACACGTTCTTTAGCTTCCATATTGTCACACACTATTAAATTTTTCTCTTCCTCATTAGCTGCACCTACTCATTCTCTTTGTTGATTCCTCCTCATCTTCTTGACAACTTTTGCAGCTGCCTCCATGGCATTTCCACTTGGTTGTCTATTAATAATATTCATCCTAATGTGTTCAGAAGCAAATTTCTGTTCCATTCTACCTCCCAATTCTGCTCCACCTTCAGTCTTACCCAGTTGAATTAAAGACAACTCTATTCTTCCACTTGCCCAGACCAAAAACCTGAAGTCATCTTTTTTCAATTCCATATTCTATTCATTAGCAAATCCTTTTGGATTTATGATCTCTGCCTCACGTATATTACCTTGCTTCAAGTCACCATTATTTCTTGCCTAAAAATTACTGCAGTGGCCTCTTAAGTGGTCCCCAGCTTTCTTCCTTGCCCTCTTCAGTCTCTTAGCACAGTTCTTGTTAAATGATAAGTCAAGTTGGATCACTCTACTCAAATAAAAAGTCTCCCCATCATTAAACTTAGTAAAACTTTAAATGATTACAGTGGCCTGTGATCCTACCTGATCAGTATTCAGTTACCCTATCCTCATTTAGGATTTTCTTCTGGTCACTCGCATAGTCATGCTGGCCTCCTGTTCTTTTACTTGTAGGCATGCTCATACCTCAGGTCCTTTGTATTCAGTTTCCACCGCGTAACCATCTACTCCTGATGATACACCTGTTCTTGTGGTCTTTTCTGACTTTGTTCTACGTTGTCTTTGCTTTGTTTTTAATCTACCAACATACTACATATTTATTTACTTTGGGGTATTTTTCCTACTAGAATGTGATCTCCATGAGTGTAGGAGTTTTCATGTATCGTTCAGTCCTGGACTCCCAGGTACCAGTGCCTGGTACGCAGTAAATGCTCAGTATACGTAATATTTATTGAATGAAAGAATGAATTGGTACTACTTTTTAGAAATTAGGTGGCTGTTGGTTTAGATGAAAACCTACTCAAAGGTTTATAATGGATTTGATCAGGACTGAGTGTAGTGACAAGATATATAGTAGTTAGTTAACCATCTACCAGATTCATTCTGTTTCATTTTGATATGTTACCTTTTATCCTGTCAGCTACTTTGTAAATCTTAACACATTAATGGATTTAAGCAAATATTTTGCATTTTGGTACTTAAATTTTTTATAATTTTTCAACCATAATTTGGGTTCAATGTTTATCTACTTTGTGCTTAAGTTTTCATGTCTAGAAACAAACAAAAATCTGCTTGAGCACCAATTGTCTTCAGTCCATTTTGTGCTGCTATAACAGGATACCTGAGACTGGATAATTTATAATGAACAGAAGTTTATTGGCTCACAGGTCTGGAGGCTGGGAAGTCCAATATCTACGTACTGGTATCTGGCAAGAGCCTTCTCACTACATTATCACATGGCATAAGGCAAGAAGGTGGGAGACAGAGCAAGGGGGAGCCAAACTCACTCTTTTATAATGGCACCATTCCCACTCTCGTGGCCTAATCACCATTATCAGGTCCCACTTCTTAATACTGTTAGAATGGCAGTTAAATTTCAGCATGAGTTTTGGAGGACACAAACTTTTAAACCAAGGCACCAACTATAATAAAAGGATAGGAAAGTGTAGCATTTTCAGTCAACAATGATCTCAAAAAGTTTCTACTCTTAAAATGTATAGCTTCTCCCAAGAAATTTATTAAATAAGATTTCCACTTTGCTTATTTCGTTTTTATGTCCTACTCGTTAACTTTTCAGTCATCTATGATAAAGGTAAAACTACAGTCATAGAATAGAAACAAGATAATCTACATGCAACCCTTCTATTTTGTGCCATCTTAAAAACAAAGGCATCAGATATGGAAATGAGCAGTTTTATGTTGTGTCCAGGAAGACTCTGGAGGTAGAGATGATAAATTCAAACACTTTTCCTATAAATAAGCCTGTCATATAAAACAGCCTATTTTAATCCTTTGTTGTTCTAACTAGAAAAATATATTTACTTCTATTAGCCAAAAATATTTTTACTTGAAGACAGAAGGAAGAGTTTGGATTGCTTAGTTGCGCCTGCTGAGCTCTTCTGACAGCCATGGGTTTTTTTTGTTTGTTTTTGTTTTTGTTTTTTCACTATTTATGCTTAAATTTACGGTAAATTTTAAGTTCTGAGGCATTAGGGATGTTTATTCAGGCTGAGACGTATTCCTTGCATTGCCAAACTGTGATTTGATACTGTTTGAATTTTGAAGGGTCCTAAAGTTTTTCTCATTCTTCTGACATTTTTCTTACCACTTTTCAGATATAAATATAGATTTAGCCTATTGGTACTGTGAAATTTATCATCTAGTAGTAGGCAAATACATTCTACCCTGTACGTTAGTCTGTTGTTATGAATGTTTTATAATGAGGTTTTCAAGTTTCGGTTGTGAGCTACTGTTGAATAAACTTCTGTGTATTAAATTATCTGATGCACAAATGGCACTATATTGCATATGAACTATGTCTATTTTGTTATAATATTAAAACCCTTTTATTTAAGTAAATGATTAAGAACTTAACTCTTGGCTGGGCGCGGTGGCTCACGCCTGTAATCCCAGCACTTTGGGAGGCCGAGGCGGGCGGATCACGAGGTCAGGAGATCGAGACCACGGTGAAACCCCGTCTCTACTAAAAATACAAAAAATTAGCCGGGCGTGGTGGCGGGCACCTGTAGTCCCAGCTACTCAGGAGGCTGAGGCAGGAGAATGGCGTGAACCCAGGAAGCAGAGCTTTCAGTGAGCTGAGATCGCGCCACTGTACTCCAGCCTGGGCGACAGAGTGAGACTCTGTCTCAAAAAAAAAAAAAAAAAAAGAACTTTTTAAGTTTCTCATTTGAATGTTATAATTTAAGTAGCCATATCTCTTGGTTTGTCTAATAAAGTAGTGGTTTGTGCGTGTTTCTTTGGCATAATTTTTGTGGTTTTTTTTTTTTTTTTTTTTTGAGACAGAGTCTTGCTCTGTCGCCCAGGCTGGAGTGCAGTGGCGCAATCTTGGCTCACTGCAAGCTCCGCCTCCCGGGTTCACGCCATTCTCCTGCCTCAGCCTCTGGAGTAGCTGGGACTACAGGCACCCGCCACCACGCCTGGCTAATTTTTTTGTATTTTTAGTAGAGACAGGGTTTCACCGTGTTAGCCAGGATGGTCTCGATCTTCTGACCTCATGATCCACCTGCCTCGGCCTCCCAAAGTGCTGGGATTACAGGCGTGAGCCACCACGCCCGGCCCTCTTTGGCATAATTTTTAATAGCACCCTCTTTTATTCTAAAAAGTGCCCCAGGTTGAAAAATACATTATTTGAACACTCTAGTTATAAAAGTAGTATACTCACTTTCCCTTTGCGTTTCACATAGTATTTATTTAAGATTTATTTTCTTCAATCTTTCCTCTCAATATGTCTCCATCCCACAACGTAGGTGGATGAGAGAAATACGTATGTGTATATGGGAGATACATAGAGTTGCTAGGAAACAACATGAAAGAATCATGAAAAACACAGCATTGGAATCTAACGTTAACTTTATAAAAGTATTTTAAGGATGATATATTCAGATTTTTGCATTTTAAAACACTTATCTTTCTTTGTTATAATTACATTTGATTATACACTTGGTTTGGACTTCTAAAACTTGAGCTTCATTAGCTTGTACATGCTACAAATAGCTTCTATCAATTTTTCAAGTTTCTCTTTTGAAGAACATTTGAATTCCTGTAATTTGTTCTGTAATTGTATTTGTTATATTTTCTAATGCATTTAACATTTAGAAATGGATTACTTATTAGTTATATGAAAGTTATTGTCTTATCTGTGGAAGGAATACATCTAGCATTTTATCAAACAGTTTATTTTTGAAAGAGCATATTATATACTGTGGGCCATAAAAGCTAATGTATAATATATTCACAATTCTTTCAAGGCTTATTTTGATTTTACATCTATTGGTGCCTTGAGGTGGTCATGTAATATAAATCTCATAATGTCAGAATTTCTCAAGGAGAAAACATCTGTGAAGCAAAGGAAATTTTAAGAGGCAGCATAGTATGATTCACAGCACAGACTCTGGAGCCAAATTGTTTGGGTGCACATTTGGGCTCTGTAGCATACTTCCTGTGTGACTTTAAGCTAATACTTAACCTCTTTGTGTTTTAATCTTATCATTTGTAAAATGGAGGTACCGATACAACTGCTGTGTGGGATTGTTGTGACAATTAAATGAGTTATGATATGTAAAGTGCTTAGAACGGCTTCTGGCACATGGTAAACAGTATGCTATTGCTATTATTGTCAGTGGAAGAATACATTCAGTTTTTCTCTCTCAGACTTCATATGAAACCTGTGAATTGGTAATATTAAATAAAGTATCTATTTCTTACAAGGAATTATGCTGCTTTTTGCTAAAGAATGCAGGTTTTGGACTGGATATGGAAGGTGTGGTACTTGATAAGGAGATTGGGTTTACACAGAAATGTTACCCACAAACGCTTGTGAGAGGACCTCTTGGTGGAAGCCTTAGCTTCTTCTGGTCCATTCCCCAGTTCATTTCTGTTTTCTCTTTCTGAATTGCTTTACCTATTTGTCCTTCAAGGCCCAACTTACATGTCACTTTTAAAAAATGTTTCACTTTATTCACCTACCTCTCTTAGTCCAGTAAAGAATAATCGACTCCTCTTTGTGGCCATAGAATTTTATTTATGCCTTAACATAGTACTTAACATAGTACCCTCTAATCATACCTCCTTTCACAAGCCCTGATGTTAGCTTGTTCTAGGTTTTATTTCATTCCCTGTGTCTTGTTTTCATTTCTTATGTCCATTGTTGCAAGAAAGGAAATGTTATTAGGGACTGAAGCTTCTCCATCTACCAATTGAGCATTCGTGGTTCATTAGTCCTGTAAATGTGATCTACCTGTAATTGTGCTGCCGAAATAACATATAGAATAATGAGGCTGTATTTGAGAAATGAACATTGAAACCAATTTGTGGTGATTTACTGACTAAAATATTTACATCATTTCGAAATGAAAAATATATAAATGTTTAATATAGTTTGAGAATTTTATTCTATCTATAACATTAATTTTTTATGTTTCAGTTTGAGAATATTTTTGAAGGTTGTTGCAATCAGGATGACATCTGAAAATAACAATATGCCATTTTTTGATAGCTACTTTAGAATGCACTTCCACTTAGATAGTAACCCACAAAAGTAGTTTACTTTCTTTTCAATAAGAGTTACCTATACTCCAACATTTCTGAAGAAACTATTTTATTTCTGGCTCGTAAACTATTTTACTGACAAATCTCTAATGGTTGACATTTTTAAAATTTTAAATTTGTTGTTAATATTGATGGCAGCAGCGGCCCATCTGGAGCAGCTGCTGTAAAGATGCCAGCTGCAGTGGGGGAGGCGCATCCAGGGCTGCATGCTCCACTGAGCCAGCAGGAGCCAGAAACAGGCAGAAACCCAGACCCCTTCGGAGTTGGAGGGGCGGGAGCCCTCCCAGGCGCAGCTGCAGCGGCCCAGTCGCAGCTGCGGACCCAGGCATTCCCTCACTATCTTCAGCCTAGGGAGCCACCTTCCCCCACAGGCTCAGAAATGCCTGTTCCCGCTGCCTGACCTCTCCCTAGTCCCAACACCCACTCTGATTTCAGAGCAAAGTTGAGGCCAAGCCTGGGCACTGTTGCAGGTGTGCCTGCTCTTGGGGCATTGCTGACACCCCAGCCCCCTGCCACCTCGGCCTCTTCTGGACTTTGGACACTGACAAGCACGGGAGGGAGGCTGGCCAAAGTGGAGGATGAGGGCGGCTTGGTGCAGGCCTGCAGGTGCCCTTTGGCACTCCAGCCTAGGCACCAGGTTACAGCTGGTTGATGGCGGCAGGAGGCAGGCAGGCTCCTGGGCAGAAAGGGATGGGTCCCCGGTGAAGCCCCACCTCAAGCCAGGGATGGCCTGGAGCATGGGAGTTGCACCACCAGTTTCACAGAACAGAGTGAGAACTTACGGTACTTTTTTCCCCCGGCCCACCCATTGCCACCTATGGACCAATCAGCATATACTTCCTCCCCACTGACGCCCACAAAAACCCCAGACTCTGGCAGACGTCTGGACGATCTGCCTGCAGAGAGGAGCTACCAACTGTGGGTCTTCTCTCAGCTGAGAGCTGAGCAGACATTGGGATGGCCTGCCTGCAGTTAGGAGCTACCCACTCCAGATCTCCTGAGAGCTGTACTGCCGCTCAGGAAAGCACCTCTTTGCCTTATTCATGCTCCAGTTGTCTGTGTACCTCATTCTTCCTGGACACAGGACAAGAACTTGGGACCTGCTTAATGGTGGGACTGAAAGAGCTGTAACACAAAAAGGGCTGAAACATGCCCCTCACTCGCCACATTGCAACAAGGAGAGAATTGCTGCAGCCCTTTGGGGAGCCCAGACCTAGGAGCTCCCTGAGCAAGGGCTCTGACACCTGTTTGGGGATCTACAGTTCCTGGCATCTCCAAGCTTCCGGACACTACCACATTCCCCGGTGCCAGCAGTGGAAGCTGCTTTCAGTATGCCTGTCCAGTCGCAGCCTCACAGGATGCCTGGAGCCGCCTACCCCACGGCAGCCGGTGTGCCCGGATGTGCGCAGTGGTTGAACCCTGCACTCGCTCACTTGCTCACGCACCCCTTGCTGCTCTGCACTTGGCTTGCCCTCGGCAGGTGTGGGATCCCGGCCAGTATATCTTGAGCCGAGTACAGCCTGTGAGGCCGAGTGGGTGGAACAAGCCCAGTGGGCCTGAGCATAACTTGGGCAAAGGCACCACTGGCCACAAAGGTTTCCAGCTGACAAAGTGACAACCCAAGGATCCTGTGACAGCACCACCATGCAAAAGACTAGATTGAGTACTGGTACAGCAAGTATGACTACTAAGCATTTCTATCCAATATTCAGTAGATAGGTTTATTCAAACTTTATGGCTTTCATGACTCCCTACTCACATTCTATATGAATAATAAAAAATAATAATTTCCAGTCCAGTTTTTCATGAGAGATAGTGTGGCATGATGTAAAAAGCCCTGGCTTTGGAGTAGGAAATAACTGGATTCAAATTATGGTCCTGTTAGGCTATGTGACTTGAGGCTAGGTACATGAGCTCTCTAAACTTCAGTTTACTCAGCTAAAAAGTAGGTTATAACATAAAGGGCTTTGTAGGGATTAAGTGAGCAAAATCATTTATATTACATTCTTTTTATTTATGTTGTAACTGCTAGAGAAGGAGATTTAAAAAAAAATAGGTGACTATCTGAAAGAAATTTACTGTTGGTATTTTTTTTTTTTGATTCAAAGTTTCATCTTGATTAAAAGGCAAAAGTTTTGATCTTTGGAAGCTCATGGCTAGCTGTGTAATCTCCCAATTAGTCATTGTTGTTATCTTCCAGCTCCCCTTAACTGACACTAAATGTATTCTTTCTACAATTTCAGTTCCTTCCTAGTGTCCTCACAACTGTTAAGTAGATGACTTCCAATACCCTAGCTTCATACTTCCTTGAGCCCTACACGAATATTGACCTTCATCTCAGCTCTACTTAATTTAGTCATACTAATTTTCATACCCTATCTTGTTAGCCACCAAAATTCTGCCACTGAAAAGTGCTGTTCTACCTCCAAATCACCATTCTCCAGTCTTCTATCTTGCTTGTACAACTATTACACTTTGACTTAATCTGTCATATCTTATCAGGACCTCTAATTCTTTGTCCCTTCTACTTTCTCCTGTCTGTCAACCTGTGTTTCCTTCCCATTCCTTCCTATATAACTGAGACTTCAAGGTTCGTCATTTCAATGATTCTCTTGCTCATATCCCAAACTGCACTTTTATTTTGATTCTCCACAATATATCTTTCACTTAAAATATTCTATGGGACATTTATTAACCTCCCAAAACCTCAGTTTTCTGGTGGATAATATATGAGTAATTACACCTATCTCATTGGATTCTCGTAAGGAATACATAAATTACTGTATATACAAACTGGTTAGCCTACCCTTTGACCCGTGTGGAGAAGGGTGGTGTGACATAGAGATAGACCATATTTGCACCTACACTGGTGTATCCTGCTCTTAGACACTCAACCAAGCCAGGCAGGTTTATATAGTGTACACTTTGGGTCCCCACCTTCTCAGATGGGTCCTTAAGATTGTCAGATAGTCCATCTTTAAGAAAGAACATAGATAAATCACGCATTTGAAATAACTGAAATCCATGTTTAAAATTTAGAAATCTCCGAGAAGCAAGGGATAATGCTGTGGCTGAAAAGGAACGAGCAGTGATGGCTGAAAAGGATGCTTTAGAAAAACACGATCAGCTCTTAGACAGGTAAGCATCATAAAAATAGAAATGTTAAAACTTCCATTATTGTTTCTGTTACATATTCATTTAGAAAATGTATTTTAAGGAGAGAATAATTTTCATTTCAATTGAGGTATAATTTATATGCTTTATTTTTACAATATACAATTATTGTGGATATTGAAAATGTGGTATAGAACAGTTCAGTTATCCAGAGAGTTTCCTTATGGCCCTTCAATCCTTCTTAACCGCTACTACTCAAGAGGCACCACTTTCTGATTTCTGTCACAATAGATTAGTTTTGCTCCTCTTAGACTAAAAATACTCTGTGTCCAGGTTCTTTCATTCCACTTTGTTGTTGTATCAGTAGTTCATTCCTTATTATTGCTGAGTATGAATATATTTTATTCACCTATCAATGGTCATTTTGGTGGTTTCCAATTTGTTACTATCATGAATAAAGCTGCCATATAATTTTTTGAAAGTGTGTGTTTTTATTTATCTTGGCTAAATACCTAGGAGTGGCATTGTTCATCATCGGGTAGATAAATGTTTTACTTTTAAAAAACCTACCAATGGTAACACCAAAGTGATTGTACCATTGTATACTCCCTAGTTTTTTTTTTTTTTCAAAATCTATATGTTCTAAAGTATGTGTTTTGGAAGGAGGGTATCAGAGAGAACGATATATCTTTAATTTACCAATAGAAAATGATATTTATTTTTAATAGCCTTGTTAAAAGGAAAATAACTGATGGGCATTATGGTAAATATCATTACTTCATTAAACATTCTACACTTTCCATTGTTTGACTGCATAGAGAGTAAACAGTGGCTACCTTATTTTTTTAACTTTACATTTTGAAATTATTTCAGAAAAGTTGCTAAAATGGTAAAGTTTCTGCATACCGTTCACATACTAATAAACTTTTGAAATTAAGTTCAATGGATCTTTTAATTGTTAAATGAAGACCAGATTAATTTGAGGTATAAGCAATACATAAAACTAAAATTTGAGGCAAGTCTTCATATAATTAACCTATTGTAAAAATCTTTTAGAATGGCTCAAATTGTCATACTTCTGAATTCACATCAACTTTATAAACTTGGCCTATGGAAGAATTTTAATAAATGTTATATTGAAGAAGTCA
The DNA here is from genome assembly GCF_006542625.1 of Nomascus leucogenys. Taxonomy (NCBI): domain Eukaryota; kingdom Metazoa; phylum Chordata; class Mammalia; order Primates; family Hylobatidae; genus Nomascus; species Nomascus leucogenys. The sequence goes on from NC_044385.1 coordinate 98,578,958, forward strand.
TTCCTATAATGTGGAAGTATGTCTTATTCTAAACATCATGGTATCAGGCTAGGCACAGTGACTCATGCCTGTAATCCCAGCACTTTTGGAATGCTGAGGCGGGTGAATAACTTGAGGTTAGGAGTTTGAGACCAGGTTGGGCAACATGGTAAAACCCCGTCTACTAAAAATGTAAAAATTAGTAGTGTGTGGTGATGCATTCCTGTGATCCCAGCTACTCAGGAGGCTGAGGCACGAGAGTCACTTGAACCCAGGAGGCAGAGATTGCAGTGAGCAGAGATCATGCCATAGCACTCCAGCCTGGGCAACAGAGCGAGACTCTGTCTCAAAAAAAAATTTTGTAGTTTATCTAAAAAAAATAAAGATCGTGGTGTAAAAGATCATGGTATATAAATCAGCTCCTTTTGTTAGAGTTCCTATAAAGCATTTATGTTTTATATTTTATTACGTGTAACCCTTCCACTTACAAAACTGTATGATGTCCCCTAAAGATTCATTTGACTTTGTGTTGATATTAGTTTTTAATGTGTAGTTTTAGGGATGGCTTTAGAATAAGATTTATGGGCAAACTAATAAGGTTTAAAAGAAAACATAAGATATTACCTAGTAAATCAGAACTTATATTCATCACTTGATAGCTACTGTATGGTTTCATAAAGTTGGAGAGAATAATACATCTGATCATAAAATTGACCAATTTATATTTATCGTAAGCTCTGTTAGTCCTACACTCTTAACCTAAATCCTTCTTATCCCACTTGTCCATACATTTGCAGCTGATGTTCATCTGAATGCCATGCGATACTCTAATACCTAAAAGTATCTATTAAACAATAGAGGATTCAATTATTTAATGTTTTTAAGCACTTAGAACAGTGCCTTCCTATGATAACTACCATTATCATAGAATAATTTGTCCAATTTAGTTTTGTTGTGAAACTTTACTAACTGAAATTTGTTCTTCACAAGATGATATCTTTCCAACGAATTTTTCACTAAAATTTTAGATAAACGGGAAGACCTCATTTTCAAACTGCCAGATAAGAGGAAGCTTATTTATTAATAATTCTTTGAAGTCATAGTAAAGCCTTGCTTATTCAGAGCCTAATTTTCTGCCAACCTTAAATATTTGTGATAGTTTTAAAATCAAGACAAGGAAAAAAAGGTTAGACAGCACTAAAAATAACCCTTGAGCAGCAAATAGAGGTAATGCTCAGGACTGTAAAGGACATTACAGAACCAGAGACTTATGAATAAATGAGTGAATGAATGAGAATAATATCTGGGAATGTAAAACTCAAAATTAAGCTTAGGCTTTAACAAAATGCTTAAAATAGCTAAAGTTACTTATCTGTTTTTTAAGATATAATATCAATAAATGAAGGGAAAAGTATCCCTGGTTAGGATTGTAATGTTGATAAATGACATTTTTAAAAGTAGAATTCTAGATGTACCATCAGTTTCTTTGTTAATTAATATATAAATTCAGTGCAATTCATGTCAAAATTTTCAAATGACTTTGTGAAACTTGACAAACCAACACTAAAAATTCTTTTTCACAATTATTATGCCCATTCTTGTACATTTACTCTTCCACATAAATTTTTGTAGTTATAGTTTTTACGTTATGCCTTTTCTTCATCTGAAGTTCAATTTTGAGGTAGTGTACATAGAGAACTAATTTTATTTTTCATGAAAATGTCAGTTTTCGTAAGTTATACTATGCATTTAAAGTAAGCCAAATAGAATACCAAAAATATTTTTTTGAAGCCAGACAAATAAGTTCTGTGGCTTATATGGAAAAATTAAGTGCATTTCTAAATAAGAACAATGAATTGTGACAGGTCACTAGGGTAGACAGCTAAGGGGAAAAGAAAATTGAGATCCATACCTCATAACTTACACCAAGATAAATTTCATATGGATCAGAGATTTAAATGTAAAACCATTAAAAACCTAAGAAGCCATAGGAGAATGTTTTTATAATATTGAATTACAAAAGGCCTTTGCAACTTAGGAGTTATAGAAGTAATAAATTGATAAACTTGATTCCCTACAAATGAAAAATGTTGGTGTGGCATTACTGCCATAAGGAAAGTCAAAAAACAAATGCAAATGCAATCTTGGAAAAAATATTTGCAACGTCTGTCACAGTCATGTGACTGATTTTCCCTTCTCCAAATCAGTAAATCAACATTAAATTCATATTAAAATTATACCTATTTTCAGCTGGGCATGGTGGCTCATGCCTGTAATCCCAACACTTTGGGAGGCCGAGGCGGTTGGATCACCTGAGGTCAGGAGTTCAAAACCAGCCTGGCCAATATGGCAAAACCCTGTCTCTACTAAAAATGCAAAATATTAGCCTTGCATACTGGCATGTGCCTGTAATCCCAGCTACTTGGGAGGTGGAGGCAGGAGAATCGCTTGAACCTGGGAGGCAGAGGTTGCAGTGAGCCGAGATCGCACCATTGCACTCCAGCCTGGGCAACAAGAGTGAAACTCTGTCTCAAAAAAAAAAAAAAAAAAAAAAACTATGCCTGTTTTCCACTAAAAACCAAAAGGTTGATAATACATTGTGTTTGTGTGGGTATGGAAAAACAGGCAGTCTTAACATTGTTAGTGGGATTTTAAATTGGTACAACTAATATGAAGAGTAATTCAATAATACCTATCAAAAGTACAAATGTACATTGCTTTTTGTGTATGTATGTATTATGTGAGATGGAGTCTCACTCTGTTGCCCAGTCTGGAGTGCAGTGGCACAATCTCTGCCCACTGCAGCCTCTATCTCCCAGGTTCAAGTGATTCTCGTGCTTCAGCCCCCTGAGTAGCTGGGATTACAGGCATGTGCCACCACACCCGGCTAATTTATGTATTTTTAATAAAGATGGGGTTTTGCCATGTTGCCCAGTCTGGTCTCGAATTCATGACCTCAAGTGATCTGCCTGCCTCAGCCTCCCAAAGTGCTGGGATTACAGGCGTGGGCCACTATGCCCAGCCGTACATTGCTCTTGATCAAGAAATTTTATTTCTAGCACGTTATCCTGCAGGTATACTTGCTAGGTTCAAAATGCTATATATACCACCTTATTTACTGTAGCATAGTTGACATTTAGGCAGTAGTTAAAAGAATTGTAATTCATGAATACACTTATAGAATACAACAATGTAGTTGTACAAAAGGAAGTAAGTGGCTCTTTATATCAGGACCAGGAAAAATCTATTAACATTTATTGCTTCTGGAGAAGGAATTTAGGTGTTGCATGGTTGGTGGACAGATATTTTGTACCTCATAAATACGTATCTTCTTTTGTACCTCATACGTATTGAAACTTACAATGTGTTTTTTTCTTTTTTGTGTTTTTTTCTTTTTTGTGTGTTTTTAATTAAATTTAAACAAAGAGTGATTATTAAGAATACTTATGTACAAGTCTCAAATCATAGTTACTGAGAAACTTCAGAAATCATGTTTTTAATACTCCTGGTGAACAATGGGAGTGAATAAAGGGAGTCAACAAATACCATCTTGTTTTCATAAAAGGGAAGAAGGTAGCAGATTCTTGCAACTATTAAGGAACATATAAGTAGATTACATAACATTTTGATAAATTATACTCTGATGTAATAATTTGATGCAATCTTCTATAAACTTTAAGCAAATTACTTGACTTTTTTTAACTAATGGATGTAAATACTTTGATAAACCTTTGTTTTTTTCGTTGTCAGATACACATGATAATTCTAACCATTTAGGATTGCTTTGAGCCTTAGATATAATATATTTTAAGTGTACGGCATAGATTATGCTCAGTAAGCAGCCATGCTTGCAGTGGTTTTTAAGATTGCTACTGAAAAAGCAAGTATCACCAAGAGTTAGGATGGGTTCTCTAAAAATAAATCAAAGAAGACTACATTTCAATTTTTAAGAGATATATTGCAGGGGTAAAGCATGAGAATGAGTTAGATAGGGAACAAGGGATTTGGTAAGACTTTCCATGACATCCTTTTAAACAATATGGGGAAAATATGGGAACAATCCAAGGCCAGGTAAATGGATTAGTAACTGTTGAAGGGCTTTATCCAAATGTTGTTAGAGAATTATTAAGAAGTGAGTATGTGGTGCGCATCGATAATATCCTGCAGTACTATATTTCTGCATTTTTGTCAGTGATTTCAGGAAAAAACCACATTTAACAAATTTGATATAAAGCAGAATAACAACAAATTAATTGAATAATGAAGTAAGGATCTAATAGATCTTTTCAGGCAGAAGTAATTAACTGAATGAATTTTAGTAGGAATAAATGTAAGATCATGCAGTTGGGTCCAGAAAACCTATGGTTTATAGGTTTATAGGCTTAGGTGTGAAATGTGAAAATGACCTGGATGGTTTCAATATGGAGATATTATCCTACAGTAATAGAAGTTATATGTAGAATGTGATCTGTAATTACCTTACCTATAGAATTATGCTGATACCTGGGCACCCAAGCTTTAAACTAAAAGGTCTTCAGAGGAATATGGCCATAACTGCAAAAAGATTTAAAAGTGCCCTATTAGTGCTAGGCTATAACTACCTACAAGTATTTTAAGCATTCATATATGAAAGAGCTGGATTTCTTACTTGGCAAGACTTAAAGTAGTAGAATTGGGACCACTGGGTAATCACTACAAGAAAGCATAAAGATAGTAGGACTTTTCAGAATGCCTTAGCATCTGATACATTCTCTATCAGTAGAAGTATTCAGGCATAAGCCAAATTCAGTAGAAATGTGCTTGTAAAGATTGAAGCATCAAGTGGGTAGCTTAATGAGTTTAAAGCCCCCTTTCATCCTGATGTGACAACCGTGTAAAAGAGTTGACGCACTCATTAAATTACCATGCAAAAGAAATGGTGAACCCAAGCCAATTTTGAGGATATTATTTAAAAGATTTCTGTAGTTCGCTTTCCCCGTGTTTTTTTAGAGGTGTGTGTGTGTGTGTGTGTGTGTGTGTGTGTGTGTGTGTGTGACAGTAGAGAGACAGATAATCTACTGAAGTTATTTTGAGTATAGAGTGCCTATGTTGCCTATGTGTTTAAACTCATATATTTTGGGAATATCGTATATATTTTGTATATAGTGAAACTTAAGGAAAAATATTTTAGTCTTCAGAGGTTAAATTTTTAATATTCAAATATGTGATTCTGGCTTCCTTTGTCACTTCCTATGTTTTAATCTTTATGTGGAATGTGATTTCCCTGAATCATGCTTAAGTAAAGCGTCTGGCATGCCTATACATAATTTTCTAGTCAGGTATAATTAGTCTCATCTTTTTCATTTATGTTAGAAGTTTTTATCAAATGTCACATTTTTATGATTAAACAACCTGTGTTATAAAGAGAAATGAATGGAAACGGTGTGCCATTTTTCAAACGAATGAAAATGCCTTTCTACTCAAAGACTTTACTTTTCTACGAAGGAAAAGACTTTTCTCAGGCAAATGAAAGACCCATGTATGCCCCAATTCAAGCTCAACATTTGATAAGTAACAAATACCCCGTTTTCATGAACATGAACAGTTATTACGTCATGTTCTGTTGCTTTGAATCCCTGCATGCACTCCTAAGATTCTTTCCTCCAAAAAGTGGAAATTTTAAAATTCAGTGTTTGTAGTAGAATAAATTGAATACACTGTTACATTTGTGGGCCACTACATAGAATACTATATTGGGATCTAAAATGTAAGGTTGCAATTCAAAATTAATTTTAATAGTGAACTTTTTTCAGTTATGGTTTGTTTTATTTAAAAAAATATATTCTATGCAAGGTACAGTGGCTCACACCTGTAATCCAGGCACTTTGGGAGGCCAAGGTGAGAGGATCACTTGAGCCCAGGAGTTTCAAACCAGCCTGGGCAACATCGTGAAACCTCATCTCTACAAAAAATGTAATAATTATTATATATAAGAATATATATTATGTACATATATTATGTATTTTAAAATAATTTTCATTGCAAGTATTTTTAAATTAATATTGTTTGAAATTATGTTTTCAGTCCCAACTTCTCTGGTAATGGTAGGATTTTTGTCCTCATTTTATACTAGTACAAGGCCAAAGTAATAAGGCATGGGAAATCAGTTAAGCAGAGTAAGTGATTTTTATGTCATATTGGGCTAGTTTAAAGCTTGATAAACCAGCTGTCCTAAATTTCCATTCAGTGCTTTTTTTCATATTTCTCTATACTTTTATCTTTATGTTTTAATCTGCTACCAGGCCAGAGTGCAGTGGCATGATCTTGGCTCACTGCAGCCTCCACCTCCCAGGGTTCAAGCAATTCTCATGCTTCAGCCTACTGAGTCGCTGGGACTACAGGTGTGTGCCACCACACCCAGCTAATTTTTGTATTTTCAGTAGGTATGGGGTTTCGCCATGTTGGCCAGGCTGGCCTCAAACTCCTGACCTCAAGTGATCAGAAAAAACACAGCAATCTTTGAAGCCAAAAATACGGCAATAGAATAAGATGGCAAAAACTAATGAGAGAAACTATATATGAAAATGATAGTATAGAAATAAAAAGGAATGGAAGAGAAATCGTATTTAAGGTCGGGAGTTCCAGAAAACCATGTTGGTAATTTGAGGCTGGAGGTTTATAGAGCAGAAAAAAGAATAAAGGGATGAAAACTGTTAGAGAAAAAGTAATTGACAGGGGGGACAGACAGTATATATTCACCATCAGTGTGCCAAGGGAAGAAAACAAAATGCAACAGGAAAAAAACATTTAGAGATACAATAGAAGAAAACGTTTTCTCAAATAAGGAATCTGCAATTCAGAAGAACTCATCACATTCTGGGTAGTGGGAAGAGGATGATGGGAAACAGCAATGTCGTAAATCTAAGTGAAGTTACAGAACATGAACGTTAAAGGAATAGAATTAGAAGTATCTGGGCAGAATAAGTAAGTCATTTACTAAGGAAAAAATAAATCTAAGCTGCATGCAGTGGCTTGCCTATAGACCCAGGTACTTGGGAGGCTGAGGCAAGAGAATCGCTAAAGTCCAGGAGTTGAGGACCAGCCTAGGCAACATAGTGGGATGCCCATCTCAAATAAATTAATTAATTAATTTGATTGAGCTCAAGGTTTTCTTCCATAATAATACTTTATTTATTTAGCAATATTTATTAACCACCAATCACCATTTTCAGGCACTGTGATTAAAGGTTTGACAAGATGAAAGGCTCTGTGTCTTAATGGAACTTATATTTCTGTGATGTAAATCAGAAAATATACAAATAACAAAATAAATAATTTTTAGAGAGTAGCAATTATTTGAAATATATGAAATCGAGTATGATTCAGGGAGGTTTGCAGTCTGAAAGATGAGAAGGAATCAGTCATGTGAGGTCCCATGAAACATAGTACCTATATGGCCTTCCTGAAAAACCTACTGGAAATTGTAACTTCACCAAAGAAGGAAAGAATCAAAGAACTCATGGATTGAGATGTCAGGGTAAAGAAGAACTGGCAGTGAACATTTAGTGGAAAATGTAATCTTAATGACCTTTGTCATTTTGGTTACAAAACATTGTAATCATAATTGTTAACAAGAAATTGTAAAAATTATAACATAAAAATTATAACAAAAATTATATTATAGCATAAAATTATATGAAATATAACAAAATTATAACATAAAAATAATAGAAGTACAGGCAAAACAGCAGAAACTTGCAACTAAAATTAGGGAATTGATGGTAAGAGAAATAGTGTTCGTACATATATAATGTTCTCAAATTTCATGAAAGAATCAATAGTTTTATGAAGAAATACATGTTTTAATATATAACTTAAAACTATAAATGGAACAGACTGTATATTTTGCATACTACCAGAGGAGGGAAAAAAATCAATCACAGGCTATGTAACAAAGGACAGATAGCAAAGCAAACACCAAAGAAGTAAAAAAACAGAGACCATAAATTAAGATGGAAGAAGGCTAAACACATCTTTTCTAATAGCAATTGTAAATGTGACAAACACACCATGTATATAGGAAAATACAGTTTGGATCAAAAATAAAATTTTTTCCACATTAATGTGACTCAGGGCCAGGCGCGGTGGCTCACGCCTATAATCCTAGCACTTTGGGAGGCTGAGGCGGGCAGATCATGAGGTCAGGAGGTCGAGACCATCCTGACTAACACAGTGAAACCCCATCTCTACTAAAAATGAAAAAAAAAAAAAATTAGCCGGGCGTGGTGGTGGGCGCCTATAGTCTCTGCTACTCAGGAGGCTGAGGCAGGAGAATGGCGTGAATCCAGGAGGCGGAGCTTGCAATGAGCGGAGATCTCGCCAATGCACTCCAGCCTGGGCAACAGAGTGAGACTCCGTCTCAAAAAAGAAAAAGGGACTCAGGATTTTTAAAGATGGAAAAAAGGCAAAATAATACAGAATTAAAACTATTCTGCAATAATCTATTACGGATTGTCTTAAAATAATTCAGAACCTTAAGAATCCCTCTGTAATGACATTATGTACACAATAAAGATATACTCAAAAATCTTTATGCGTGAGATTTCCAAGAGGGAAAGTGCGTATTTTCCCATTCTGGGTTCCATGCCCAGCCCAGGCAGCTCAACTGTTGCCAGAGGCGATGATCACATTTTAAAAACATGGTTTAGGGGTATGTATACTGTCTAGATAAAGTTCTAAATAAAAAGCATGCTGAACAGATAATTCAGTTAATTACTTACTATGGTTCCTGCTTCAAAACACATTTGATGAAGCCAGGAAACTAAACTCAGAAAATATAAACAAGTTGGAATCATGTTGTTAATTCATAAGCACTTATAAACTTATAAATCCTGCTTAAGGCCACATTAAAGTTACAATTACGGATATATATTTAAGTGTGTGACTCATAAATTAGCTTAAAAATCAGGTTCATTCATCTTACAGACCTTGTTTGAGAGTGAGGAGGATGGGGTGTTCCATGGTCTTTTCTAAGTCTAGCTAACTGCCTCCCAAATGTGTAATTTGGGGTTACACGTTGAGAGAGTAGACTGAATCAATACAAATATGTGTTACTAGAAAAAGAACTCAAGTACATGTTCTTCTGATTATTCATCAATAGCATCAAAAAGAAATGATGTGGATGAAGGAAACATTATATGTGTGCACATTTTTTAGGATGTTTCTTAGAAATCTAGCGTCATAGTTGGTCATTATGCTTGTGAACTGAAAACCAGAGAAAGTAAGAGAGAGAGAGTGAATTGTGTGTGTGCGCATGTGCGTGCATGTGTGTGTGTTCATACAGCTTTCTTTATAGGCTACTGCTCTGTTGCCATAGGGGGAAATTTTCATAGATTTACATTTGGTAAATATACCCACATCCAAAAAAAGATGTATGAAAAATTGGAATGCCAGCTAACTAAATCAACTCATAAAAACTAAAGTTAAGGGTAAGATTATTTTCCACGATTATTTTAAAATATGATGTTTACTGGAAGGAAAGTCCGGAGAATTACCACAGATGAAGTGTGAGTGTATTTCTCCCACTTGTAAATGAGCTCTTATTTCCTACAGTGTATATTCTGGTCCACAATGAGTCATTTTCAACATGTTTCAGTTTAACTTCTAATACATTTTTAAACTTGGCAGGCAAATTTAGATGAACATTACTTCCAGTTTTAGAGACTGCTTCTAAATTATACTTCAGTGTTGTAGTCATCATGAAAAGTTCTTTCAGTAAAAGGAAACAGGATTGATTGGAAATGTATGTTTTGGAGGAGCAAAAAAATGGTTACCATTTTTAAATTTTGTTACTACATAAACCCTCTTAACATTATCTTAAAAAGTTGTAGTTGTGAGGTCCTTTTATGGATAGAAGATACTTTGGAGAAAAGAATATATGATGTATCCTAGATAATAATAAAGTTAATATTTATTAAACTTTTACTATGCCTAGCACTGTTTAACTGTTCTATACGTATTAGCTATTTTAATGCCTGCATAATAGGCAGTAGTATGTTTTCTGTAAGCCATTCAGGCCGTGTTTCTATTAGAAAACATGAAGCCCGGCACAGTTCTGGCCGTATAACTAAAACTTCATGTTTGTAAAAACTAGCAATTTATATAGAGAATTTTACATAGTTGCCAGCTCTGAATAAGTATTTAATAATTACCTTGTATAAATTTATGCAATCCTATGAATCTTCTGGCAAATTTCAGTGGCCAACCTATCTACTGTTATCTTTTAAATACGCTTGATTTTTGTTACTATGATTTTTACATTGTGCCTTATTATTTTTAACACTTTATTTTTATATATTTTTTAACACTTTAAAAGTTCATAAAAATTTAGTTTGAAAAAATGCTTCAAGATGATTGCAAACATTGCATTCATTTTGCAAACGAGGAAACAAGTCTAAAGAGGTACTGTTACTAGAAACGGAGCCATAATTACACATCTGTTCTCTTTGTTCCCATCCCAGTTGTTCTTTCTGCCACACCATTATGTTATACTTAGTAAATAGTATATGAAGCATATATGTGTGAAGTTGAACATCAGTAGGTATATTTTTGTTCTCAAATATACACATCAAGAACAACACAATTTAAAACTATGCTGTAATAATATCATAGGGTTGCAATGATAAATTGCCAAAACTTGGTGGCAAAACAACAGAAATTTATTTTCCATTCTAGAGGCCAGAACTCTGAAACTAAGATGTTGACATGGCTTTACTGTCTCCTAAGGCTCTAGGGGTAATCCTTTGCTTGCTTCTTCCAGCTTCTGGGGTCCTCCAGGCATTCCTTGACTTTCTTGGCTTGTAACCACATCACTCTAGTCTCTGCCTCTGTCTTCATGTGGCTTTCTCCTTTGTGTGCCTCTTATATGGATACATCTGATTGCATGTATGGCACACTCAGATAATTCAGGACAGGTCTCTCATCTCAAGATGCTTAACTTAATCACATCTGCAAAGACTCTTTTTCCAAATAAGGTGACAGTCACAGCTTTTGGGAGTTAGGACATGGACTTCTGTTTTTTGGCGGGGTTGGGGGCACCATTCAGCCTACCACATATACCTTTTAATTGATGTGAATTATATTTACTTGAGTTTTTCAATAAAGGTAACATTTTATTTTGAAATTATTTAACTAGAATTTTCTAATTTTAGGAGTTACTGAAATTCTGTGATATTTCTATGGACTGTCTTTTCAACCTACTAATGTGCCATTTGGCAACTGTTAGCTGTTGAACAAAATCATACCTTAGAGATTCTAGAGTCTGCCATATGATCTATGACATACATTTATTATGACTTAAAAGTCTTCCTGTGTGACTTTTAATAACATTCTTTAAGAACATCATGACAGTGACATTAAGATTAAAGAAACAGTAGTTACACATTTTTAACAGATACAGTGTAAAAACCTAGCATTTAGACAAGCTGTGTTAGCTTCATTTAGGCCATTTAATTGCTAGCAATTAAATTTTGCTTTACTGTGTTTGAGATCCTTTAGATTTGGGATGCTCTTATAATGACTATTTCATGTTTTATTTTCGTTCCTTATTTTTTTCATTCAAGTCATTCCTGATTTTAATAAATGTTTATGCATAATGTGTATCTTTGTATTATGTATCCCAGATGTATGATCACTCAGTTTCTGCTTCTGTAGAAATTATTACTAGATGTGAAGATATGCTGAATTCATTTTAGCCGTTGAAAGTATATTATTGTAAATGAAAGGAAAAACAACCAATATATTATATAAGTCTGCTTCATACAGTTATTGATATGGTTTGGGTCTGTGTCCCCACCCAAATCTCACCTTCTAGCTCCCATAATTCTTATGTGTTGTGGGAGGGACCAGGTGGAAGATAATTGAATCATGGGGGCAGATCTTTCCCATGCTGTTCTTGTGATAGTAAATAAGTCCAATAAGATCTGGTGGTTTTAAAAATGGGAGCTTCCCTGCACGAGCTCTCTCTCTTTGCCTGCCACCATCCACAAAAGATGTGACTTGCTCCTCCTTGCCTTCACAAGGAGGCCTCCTCAGCCATGTGGAACTGTAAGTCCATGAAACCTCTTTTTTTGTAAATTATCCAGTCTCAGGTATGTCTTTATCAGCCGCATGAAAATGGACTAATACAGTTACTAATAGAATTAAATGAAATTCTTTATTTAATTTTAAGTACTCAAAAAATATTAGCTATTATTATTACCATCATCTAGTTAATTGATTTTTAAAGTAAGATGTGTCTGTGTTCTCTTTTCAGCACCATAAAGGTAGAGCAGTCTCTGACTAGATCTGGTAAAAAAAATATTTCATGCAGATGAGTAAACTTCACTATTACAGTGAGCTCTCTAAAGAAAGAGTCCCCTTTCCTCAACTTACTGTATATTCTAATTGTTAGCAACTCATACAATTGGGATTTTTCTTGCATCTTTTTGTAAATTATAAAGAAAATCCATGTGTTTTAAAATTGATGTGTTTTTTAAAACTCCAAGGTAGTGTGTTTTCATTTTACAAATGGAAAGTGTCGATATTTTTTGTAAAAAGTAGAAAATTAAGTTTATGCATCTTCAAATAGCAAAGCTTAAGTGACAGTTGCATATTTATCATTAAAATTCAAATGTTTTAATTCACTTGGACCCCAAATGTGAATTTCTCTTGGCTAGATTATTCATAGATTCTCTGCATGTAATGATGCCTATGATTTCTAAAATTCTTTTTGTCTAAAATCATGAAGATGGCAGATGCACAAAATAATACATCTCCGGGCTGTGTGTGGTGATTCACACCTGTAATCCCAATACTTTAGGAGGCTGAGGCAAGAGGATTACTGGAGGCCAGGAGTTCAGGAACAGCCTGGGCAACAAAGTGAGACCCCATCTCTGCACACACACAAAAAAATTAACCACGCAGAGTGGCATGTGCCTATAATCTCAGCTCCTCAGGAGGCTGAGGTTGAAGGATCCCTTGAGCCTTGGAGTTTAAGGCTGCACTGAGCTAAGATGGTGCCACTACACTCCTGCCTGAGCAACAGAATAAAACCCTGTCTCTTTATTAAAAAAAAAAAAAAAAAAAAAAAAAAAAAGACTATTTCTCCTTGCCTTCAGGCAAGAATGCACCCAGATCATCCTAGTCTGATAGGCTATCCATATGCAAACCTGTAAAGGAACTCACATACCTGTAAAGGTACTCACGTACCTGTAAATGACAATGAAATGTTAGCTTCAAAATACTTTATATATGTAGTTTACAGGAAAGTCAAGGTATGGTAAATAACCTGTCATTTATAAGAATGGAATGTTCCGTATGTTGGTGTAACAAAACATGTCTATTCTTTTGTGTCATGTTTTGCCATTGGTTAAACCATACATTTGATCAAGAAGTAAGTCAGCAGATACTTCAACTTGGTATCCAGTATAACCAATATCACCTCTTCATTATAGAAACAACCTCTTCCATGGTTGGGTGCAGCGATTCATTCCTGCAATCCCTACACTTTGGAAGGCCATGGTGGGAGGATCACTAGAGGCTACAAGTTTGAAACCAGGCTGGGCAACATAGTGAGACCCCAGCTCTCCCAAAAAGTAAAAAAAAAAAAAAAAAAATTAAAGATGAAACTACTTCTTCCCCATTATTGTCTGTACCCTAACTAAATATTAAGCATTCCACTTACAAGAAAGTTATTAGCTCTGGTCGCCTCTCTTTATTCTTATGTATGAGTTTTCATTCCACAAGTTTTAGACAGTGTTTACAAAGTATAAGCTATACCAAGGCATAGCTAAAGGTTGTGGCTACTTAACCACATATATATATATATCTGTAATGATAGAGACCACTAGAGCAGTATTGACTTAAATGGCTCAAATATTTCATGAGTTTTCAATAAAAAAGACTAGCAATAGTAATTCTTTTGAGTTTATTTAGGTAGAATTATGAAAAAGTTACCTTTTTTCTTTTTATTAATTTTGTTTGTAAAAATTATAATTTAATTGTATAAGCACTTTTATGAATTTTTAATTGCAGATACCATCTGATAAATGTTATAAATTTGTTCCCACATAATTGTACATGACATACAATTCCATATAGCTAAACTCATTTTCCATTACCATTTTATAATAGAACCTAATGGAAATTAATTACCATGACTGCCTTTTTCCTGTGAGAATTGAGTCTCCATAGCCCATTTTATGAACTGTTCTCTGCCTTCCTTAATTCTTTAATGTATAGATGAACCTAACATTCCCTTCCTGTCAATTTCAAATGTTTAATATTGCTTGCCTTGTTTCCTTTTATTTTAAATGAGAGCTGACATTATGAACTCAGCACTTTACTGAGTACATCAAAAGGCAAAAGAGAAACATATCTCTCCCCATGGTTTCAGATGAGAGTCTGGAGAAAAATATGTACGTGTGCTCAGATTTCTCTTTGTTGGAGTATGGACTATGGAAAGAGAAATAAAATGCCAAAGTTTCTCTCTAAACTTTTCCTATGGTGGGCTAGCAATTGTTCAAGTCAATATTTATTGAACCTTTGTGCATGACACACTGTAGAGAATTTTAAAAATTAAAACAATTTCTGTTTTGAAAGAGCTGAAATACATATATACATATTTATATTTTAAAGCAAAATTTTATATATGTTAAGAAGTCTGTTGTAGGCTGTGAATGTCCCTATCTGTTTTGGGAATGGCCTTTTAGAAGAGGTGGTACATGAAACAAGCATTTGAAGTGTGAAATTTGACATGCAGATATGAGGGAAGACTATTCCAAAAATTTTGTAAACCTAAATATAGAAGAAACAAAAGGATTGTCAAAAAACAACAGATAATTCATTCACCTGATTCAGAGTGTACAAGTAGATAGGAGATAAGGATATACAGTTTCATTTTTTGGTAGAATGTCAGAATAAAGAGCTTTTATTTACTTCAGTGTGCAGTGAGGGCTGACATGATGAGATTTACATTTTAGAGAATTAGCTTGGCAGTAATATATGTATATATATTTATGGTAATTCAAGATGCCCTGAATAGGAGTTCCTGAAGTCCAGATGATTGGTAACTATGGCCTGAATTGGATGGTGGCATAGATAATAAAGATGGGAAAATTGGTTTTAGAAATACAACTTGGAGGTGATGGGTGGTAGAGATTTTTCCACCTGTTCTCTACTGCCATCCTCCATCCCTCACAAAGAAATTTTTAATGCGTTTAGATCATATTCCAAAATATAGTTTGGGCCATGTTTCTAGTCAAGTGGTGTCTGTCTGTCTGTCTGTCTCTCTGTCTCTCTTTCTCTCTCTCTTTTGAGACGGAGTCTTGCTCTGTCGCCCAGGCTGGAGTGCAATGGCACAATCCTGGCTCACTGCAACCTCCACCTCCCGGGTTCAAGTGATTCTCCTGCCTCAGCCTCCCGAGTAGCTGGGATCACAGGCGCCTACCACCTCACTCAGCTAATTTTTGTATTTTTAGTAGAGACAGGGTTTCACCATGTTGGCCAGGCTGATCTCGAACTCCTGACCTTGTGATCCACCCGCCTCGGCCTCCTAAAGTGCTGGGATTACAGGCGTGAGCCTCTGCGACCGGCCTCAAGTGATCTTTCTCTAAAAGATTACAGTCATGATTAGAGCTTCCCCTTCCACATCATCTTTTCCTAGCTGTGGAAAAACAGGTTGGAGCTCACTTGCACCACTTGTCAGTCTTCTGCCATATACACGTGCTAATATCCTCTCTTAAACCTTATCAGAGTTCTACGCAAGAACTCTTAGTTGGAGTTTTTACTACAAGCCCAGCTAATAACGTAGTCATAATTTTATTTCCCATTTGCTGCTAGCCCCTTTTTCAGAAGCCTCATGGTAAGGGAATGCTTATTTTAATAAAGCATTTAGAAATTTTTTGAATTCACCCTAATATCATTTAATAGCACCCGGTCCCTGTATCACCGCTAACAGATGGATCCTGTTACAATAGAGGCAATATAAGTTACATTTAAGAGTACAGTTTCTGGAGGGTAAATAGCCTAGGAGGTTATGATACTGGCTCTATTGTTCCTGGGTGCATGACTTCAGGAAAGTTACTTAACCTCTATGTCTCAGTTTCCTCGTGTATAAAATATAATAATAGTAACTTATAGAACTGTGAGGATTAAATGAGTGTTAGAGATAGTGTTTGTTACATAATGTGTTAAATATTAGCTATTGTGATTATTACAGGATGCAGTAACTGACAATAATTCAAAGTATCTCGGAGAGTTACCAATGATTCCTGCAGAATTTTCTGGGTAGTTTGAGATGATAGTGATTTCGTTATCAGAAATAGGACTTTGAGAAAACAGAAGTGATTCATCTGTTAATGAAGGCTATAATTTTGATTTAGGAATTGTACTTGAAATGCTAAAGCACCATTTAGGTATAGAAATAGAGTTGACAAATAAGAATAAGGATCTCGAACCTGGGAGAAAGAACAAGCCTATAGATAAAGATTTGGGATATATCAAGAATGCTGAAACCTGTAGTAAGTGCCCTGAAATTGGGGAAGAGATTTAATAATTGCTGTGGAGTAATATTGTGCTAAATGTTTTAGGAGTTTTAATTAATTTTATTCTCAATTTTTATTTCTCATAATTGCTTTGTGTGAGGAAATTAAGGCTCAAGGAGGTTTTCTGAAAATGCCATGGCTAGGATTTACAAATAAATTACAAAAACTTTAAGTAACTTTAGCAAGATTACAGGATACAAGTTACTATGAAAAAATTTCATTGTATTTCTGTATGTTAGCACTATGCATTTAAAAATTGGAAATTTTCTAAAATAAACCTTTACAACAGCAGAAAAATATCAAATACTTAGGGATAAAATTAACAAAATACAAAGCAAGTACAGGACCTGTACACTGAAAACTAGTAAATATTGCTGAGGAAAAAAGAAAAACCTAAATAAGTGGAGCAAGATATCATGTTCATAGATTTGAACACTTAATTTTGCTGTAGTGTCAAATTTTCCCAAACCGACTTACAGAGTCGGTGCAATTCTGATCAAAAACTCAATAGACTTTTTTTGTAGTCTAATCAGCTAACCTAAAATTTACATGGAAATCGAAAGGACCAGAACATCCAAAACAATTTTGAAAAAGGGAGATGAAGGTGCCTAGATAGTTCAGTGAGGAACTGATAATCTTTTCAACAAATCTTGCTAAACCATTTAGATACCATATTCAAAAAAGTGCACCTCCACCCCTACTTCGTACATACAAAAATTAATTTGTAATTCATACATCTAAATGTAAGATCAAAAACTAGAAAAAATGGGAAAACCTTAGAAACCTTGAGTTATCAAAGGTTGCATAAATAGGACATAAAGAACGGGAACCATAAAGAAAAACTTGTTTTCTTTTTTTTTGAGCTGGAGTTTCGCTCTTGTTGTCCAGGCTGGAGTGCTGCAGTGGGCGCGATCTCTGCTCACTGCAACCTCCACCTCCCCAGTTCAAGCGATTCTCCTGCCTCAGCCTCCCAAGTAGCTGGGATTTCAGGCATGCATCGCCACGCCCAGCTAATTTTGTATTTTTAGTAGAGGCGAGGTTTCACCATGTTCGTCAGGCTGGTCTGACCTCAGGCACTCCACCTGCCTTGGCCTCCCAAAGTGCTGGGATTACATGCATGAGCCAACACACCTGGCCTAAGGAAAACTTGATATTCCAACTTGGCTGGTAGTTGGGGGACAAAAAGAAAAACTTGTTAAATTGGACTTAGTCAAAACAAAAAAAAAATTGCTCTTCTGTTAATAAAGGAGAAAGACAAGCCATAGTCTTGAGGAAAATATTTGAAAACCACATATCAAATAAAGGGCCTACATCCAGAACTCTTGCAACTTAAGAAGACAAGCTACTCAATTTAAAATTTTTTTAAATGGCCAAAGGATTTGAACAGACACTTGATGAAAGTAGAAATACAGATGACCAATAAGCACAAGAAAAGATGCTAAACATTATTAATCATCAGGAAAATGGAAATTATACCAAAATTCATTACCACTACCACCACTAGAATGGCTAGATTTTAAAACACTGATATTACCAAGTGTTGGTAAGGTTCTCAGTTAACTCGAATGTCCACACATTGCTTATGTGAATGCAGAATCACAGTCACTTTGTGTGACTGTGTCAAACAGTTTGACAGTTTTTAAGAAGGTTAAACATAAACTTAGTATAAGACCCAGCATTCCTATTTCTAGTTATTTACTCAAGAGAAATGAAAAACCTATATACATACAAAGACTTCCGTGTAAATGTTTATAGCCGCTATATTTCTGATGTCCCCAAACTGAAACAACTAGTGCATCAAACTAAACTTGAGTTTATACATGCCTTGGAATACTACATAGCAATAAAAAAGGAGGAAACTACTAATACATGGAAAATATTTTTATTATAAAAGCTCTATGTTGAAAGAAGACAAGCACAAAAGACTACATAGTGTTTTATTCCATTTATATGATGTAATAGAAAAGGCAAAACTAATGACACAAATCCAATCAACAGTTGCCAAGAGCCAGGGGTGGAATGAGAACTGACTGAAAAGCAGCAGCACAGAGAGTTTTTGCGGGTGATGGGAATGATGTTATGATCGTAGTCACGGTTGCATGGCCAAAACATTTGTTGAAACTTACGAACTTGTACACTTAAAATTAGTGAATTTTGTATGTAAATTGTGCTCCAATAAAACTGGTTTTTTAAATGGCTTAAGTGGCTGTTTATTTTTTAGAGCAGTTTTGGGTTCACTGCAAAATTGAAAAGAGGTACAGATTGCTCATATAACCCCTACCCCTACACGTGTATAGCCTACCCCATTATGAACATCCCCACCAGAGTGCTACATTTGTTACAATTCATGAATCTACACTGACAAATCATTATCACCCAAACTCTGTAGTTTTCATTAGGGTTCACTCTTGGTCCAACTACTTTTTAATACTTTCATCTGTGGTCCAAGTTTACTCTTAGGTTGTACGTTCTGTATGTTTGGACAAATCCGTAATGCATATATCTATCAATGTAGTATCATTCAGAATAGTTTCATTACTGTATTATTTTACTGTCTCCATGGTTTTACCTTTTTCAAAATGTCATAATCATACAGTATGTAATCTTTTCATACTGTCTTTTTTTACTTAGTAGTTTGCATTTAAGGTTTCTCCCTGTCTTTTCATGACTTCATAGCTCATATCTTTCAGTGCTGAATAATATTCTATTGCTGAGATGTATCACAGTTCATCTGTTCACCTACCGAAGGACATCTTGTTTGCTTCCAGGTTATGGCAGTTATGAATAAATCTGCTGTAAACATCCTTGTGCAGTTTTTTGGGTAGATAAGTGTTTAATTCCTTTGGGCAAATATGCAAAGAGTGTGATTGTTGGATCTTATGGTAAGAGTGCTTAGTTTCGTAAGAAACCACAAAATGTGTCAGTGTAGTGTGGGGGAAAAAAAGAAGAAACCACCAAACTGTTTTCCAAAGTGGCTATATCGGTATGCATCTCCACCAGCAGTGAATGAGAATTCCTGTTACTCCATATCTTTGCCAGCTTTTGGCATTGCCAGTGTTCTGGATTTGGGCTGTTCTAATACATGTATAGTGGTATCTCATTGTTGTTTTAACTTACATTTTCCTGATGACATATGATGCAGAGCATCTTTTCATGTGTTTATTGGCCATCAGTGTATCTTCTTTGGTGATGTGGCTATTAAGATCTTTAGCCCATTTTTTAATAGGGTTGTTTGTTATCTTGTTGAGTTTTAAAAGTTCTTTGTATATTTTGGATAACAACCCTTCGTGAGATAGGTATTTTGCAAGTATTTTCTCCCCGTCTGGGGTTTTTATTTTCCTTCTCTTGATGGTGTCTTTCACAGTGCAGAAACTTTTAACTTTAATAAAGTCCAGTTTATTCTTTTTTTCATGGATTATGCATTTGTTGTTTTGTCTAAAAAGTCATGGCCCAGACCAAGGTTATCTAGATTGTCTTATGTTATCCTTAGGAATTTTATAATTTTTCATTTTACACTTAGGTATATGATTTATTTTGAGTTAATTTTTGCAAAGGTGTAAGGTCTGTGTTCAGATTCTTTTTTTTTCTCATTTTATAAACAGCTGTAGAAAATAAAAATGTAATTATAACATAATATGTGTTTACTGAGTGCCTAACATAAGATTATATTTACTATCTATTTGTTTGAACATCCCAAGATAGAATTTAACAGAAATACTAATAAGTAATTATTTGGTCCATTAAGTCTAATGAGAGAAATAAGAGGTGGGGAAATAGTGATTTACTTCTTATTATGTCTTCTATTTATGTCTTTTTTGTATGCCCTCATGATAAACTTTATTACATTCTTGTAGGTAGGCTAGTGAGTCACACATAGATTCCTAAAATTGTGTATAAAATTTGTAATAATTTTAACTTGTTACAGAACTCAGAGCCTGTCATATCACACTACTTTTGCTCCCTTTTTTTGCATTTCTTTTTTGTAAGTATTTTTAGAATGTTGTCATGTCTCCTTCTACCACCATAGCCATTATCCAAACTGTATATTTTTTGAAAGTTTAATCTTTTTTGTAGTTTGGACATACCTAACCTATAATCATTTTGGTTTCTCTTTTCTTCACTCTGTGTAATTTGTTTTCATCTTTTACAGATACCTAAACCTGGAAACAATAATCTTAATTCACTGGTTTTTTCATACTTCAAAAGAGACTGCCCCTCATCAAATTAGTATTTAATATTTTAATGTTTTCTATCCTGGCTTGGACCTATTTAGCATTCTAATTTTATAACACCTAAAAACCTGATGGTTACTATGACTCCATTCATTCACTCAGTAAACATTAAGAGTTAGTAATATTCTGGATATACCATTATCTCATTAAGAGCTTAATATGCCAGAATATATACTAGATCCTAGGAATCCAAAGACGGATTAGACAAGATTCCTGCACTGAAGTAACTTATATTTTAATTGTACAGTGTGTTGTTGTGAGCATTTTACTTTTGTTAGCTCACATTATCATCCAGAACTCAACATGCCCAAGTTTTCCCCCAAGAATTTTGATTCAGAAAGTCTCAGGCAGAACCATGGCATCTAGAGTTCTTAGAAGTTCCACAAGTGATTCTGATGGTCCTCCCTGGTTAGGCTAGATAAAGTCAACCTCAGGTGTCATCCTCATCCTTGGAAAAGAAAAAAGTGTTGCTAATGATCCAGCTTTACTACCAGACCATCTAGGCTTAAAGACCCATGACTCTGGTTGCTGTATTCAGGAGTTTTTTGGAGTATTCCTTAGCCCATTTCAGAACACTAATTTGGATAAATTAACATTTATAGGGCTTCCCTGTTATTAGGAAGTTGATCTAAATAAATGACTTTTACATCCCTTTTTGCCTTTTACAATATGTATGTTAACCATAGTAAATTCATTTCTTTTCGAGCTATATATTACTGAAAAATAGGACAAAAGCATGATTAGCCTCCATCCTGCTACTATTAATACTTTACACTATTCTTCATAAAAGCATCCTCCTAAAAGTGCTTTTTCTAATGACTTTTTAAGATTCAGTTTACATGTTCTGAATTTTTTTCTTTAGTATAGATCAACACTGAGATATACATTAAAAGCAGCATGAAATAGAGTTTTGAGTGCTATGAAGCACTAATATAATAAATACTCTTGGTTCGGAGGATAATTCAAGCTGAATTTTAAGTGTTTGTTGTCATGTTGACACAAAAGGGAAAACAGACCCAATCAAACACTGTTATAAAATGTTTTACTCTAATTTTATCTCATACATGCTTTTATTTTATGGCAACATTCCTTTCCTTACATTTGTTTCAGTTAAGTACTCTTCACATACCTGTAGTACCTATTTTTTTTTGACTTTATAAGATGGCCAGATATTACTACATGTTGTTTATTTTATTAATGGCATTACATATTTTATTTGATCATGATATGATAGATGCATTGAATTACTCCAAATACATGCTTGAAATTCTTATAAATCCATGGTACAGTTGTCAAACATACTCAGCATTTTTAACTCAGCAAAAAAAGACTTCTCACATTCATTTAAGAATTAGCTTGTAAGCCAAAAATGACAGATGTAGTATTGCAGCTGAGAAGTGAACTGGTTGAAGAAATCATCTAAATGGCAGAAACGTTTGGAGAAATACCCAAACTTCTTTTAAATTCCTTTCTCACGTTCTTTAGTCATCATTGTTGCAACATTAATGTTGGCTTTAAAAGTTTTCCCTACTTTCTTTCTTTTCAGTTTGGAAAATTTCACGTTGAAAACACCTGAGTTAATAGAACTGTGTTACTCTATAGTTTTTCTTTTTTTTTTTTTCCAACTCCCTGGACATCTTTGGGCTCTATAATTGTATATGTACATTTTTGAACTAATGTAATTGCTCCCCTAATTTTCATCAAAAATAATTTTGATTCAGTATCCAGGTATATATTTAAAATTTTTAAATATACAGATAACTAAAAAGCAAAAGAAAACAGTTGATAGAATAATAGGTAGCAGTAATGCACAAAAGTACACTCTAAGATAACATTTTGTATTTTAGTAACATGAAAGGAAAGTAATTTCAGATATATTCTCTAAGTTATGATATAGATATATATGTGTGTGAATATAGTTTTATAGTTTTTGAAATACATAAAACTTGGATACTTTTTGTTTTCTTAAAGTAAAAAAATTAGAAGTTATATATTGGGTATAATAGGGTAAGTGTGCTTATTTTTGTATTCTGAGATCTTTCAAATATTTTCAGAATATAAAAAATAACTAACCAAAGACCTATACCATATACTAGCCACTGATGTAGTAATACTTCATCTCTGTTTAGCTAATAACACTTTGTTGTGAGAAGTAAAAGATATATCTAAGCCAAAATTATTTAAATGGAAAGTACTTAATTTTTTATTTTTAAATTTCTCATATAAAAATTTTTTGAGTTGCCTTCAGTAAAATTAATTTTAAGTTGAACCATGTAATATAAAAATGTAATTTTCTCCTCTCACCTCTCTTTTCCCAGATACCTTTACCTATATGGGATATTATTTCTTATTTCTTCAGGATGTACACTTCCTTTCTTTTTATATAACTCAGTGTCCTTGCGTGATTTCAGATATATCCATGATTCATGTCTAAATATGTATATAATGAGTCAAGTTTTTATTTTTAAAAGGAACACATCAGAATATATGGACCCAAATAAGAATACCCTCCACCAAGGTCAATACAGTAGAAGCCCGTATGCTTTTTCCGACCATGTTGGTATTGCTCAATTCAGTTATTTTACAGCACAGTTCTTGGAATAACTTTTCATTTTAACAGTCTTATTCCTTCAAAGATAAGTTTTTGTTTTTGGAAATTCAACCATTCAGAGTAAAGCCCATTGCATTTGGTGGGTGAATAAACTAGGTATACTGTTTGTTGTGAACAATGGGTGAGAAATTGGGGAGATGTTAACTATTTAACAATGAAAGAATTGTTGAGAATGGAAAATTATGAGGCCAATTGAAAATCTTATTTTTGAAGGAGGTTTAATAACATAAGATTTTTAAGTTATAATATTGGGAGAAGGATAGCAAATTCTATATGAAAGCATAATTCATATGTAATATGCATAGCAAACATTTATAGAGAATAATATCAAATATTGGTGAGGATATGGAGAAACCATATTTCATACACTTAGAGTTGCATTTTAAATTGATGTAGCCATTTGGGAGGAAAAATGGCAGTATCAAAATGTAAAATCTTTGACCCAACAATTTCACTTCATGGTATCTTTCTTAAACGTTTGCTTGTGCATGGGAGGCAATTCTTAGGATGATCTTTGAAGCACCGTGTATAATGCTTTGAAGCAATCTAAATGTTAATCCATTTAGAATTAAATAAATGGGAATTAATTAAATGATTATGTCCACATTGTGGTCTATTATATAGCAAATGGAAAGAACGAGGTATAGACATGGAAAAAACGGATCCCAAGACAGTCTATACGAAAAAAGGAAGTTACAGAGAAGAATATGTGTGATATGCCATTTGTTTAAAAAAAAGAAAAAGAAAACTGATATATCAATTCATATGTGACATACATGCATGTTAAAAAAAACAAACCTGTTAGATACACAGAAAACTAATAACAGTGATTATCTCTCAAAGGAGAAATGGAATTGAGAGTAGTGATAGAGGTCTGGGCTGGGTGCAGTGACCCACACCTGTAATCCCAGCACTTTGGAAGGCTGAGATAGGAGGATGGCTTGAGCCCAGGATTTCGAGACCAGCCTGGGCAACATAGTGAGACCCTGTCTCTACAAAAAATACAAAAAAAAAGAAAAGAAGAAGTCTGTAATCTTTA
Source organism: Nomascus leucogenys (assembly GCF_006542625.1). Taxonomy (NCBI): domain Eukaryota; kingdom Metazoa; phylum Chordata; class Mammalia; order Primates; family Hylobatidae; genus Nomascus; species Nomascus leucogenys. Next base: position 98,603,381 of record NC_044385.1, read on the forward strand.
TTTGTAATGTTTGGAGTTTTTAGCCTCACATTGGATTTGATAAATTATTTATAGAATTGAAAATAAATTTGAAAATATTTACTTGTGCAGAGAAGAAAATTTATGAAAATATAAACAGCTTATCCTTATGAGCAAGATTGAATTCTCAGTTGACTAGACACATCAGCTTCTGTCCTTGTCAACTCCAGTTTCTTACAGCTGAATCTACCAAAGACTGAATGTATCTGGAGATTCAGGCCCATCTTTGTTTCACAGTTCTTTCAAGTGTAGAAAGTTTGTCAATCTCTGCCCCACTTGCTTGTGGAATTTAAAACTAAACTTTCCTGCCCAGACAAAAGACTTAGCAGTCTATCTCTGACTACCTACTTCTGTGTATTCTTCTAAGCTCCAGTATTCTTTCTTTATTGACCCATCTCCCCATATTTCAGCATAAAGTTGAAAGTATCTTTCAGTGCTGTGTTATTAGTTAATTTGCCTAATAACTGAATACTAAAAATCCTTCCCTGAACCCTTACTGGTACTGGAGATCTTGTGACTTTGCTTAACTTCTTTTGCCAGTCTACCTTGGGGCAGGGTCTTACTTCCCATACTCTTTATCTGTACCCAGTTGTCCTGCCACATACAGATAAATGCTTTGCCTCAACTGCTGCACTATCTTACTTCCAACCTGGACCAGTTGTTAAATTTCTTAACGCAAGTACCATATTCTGGCCCTGGTTATTACGTGAACCTCACCACTGAGTTTTAATACTTTTTAGGTATTATGCCTTAGAAAGCCTGTTTACTGAATGAGATTTGATAACTGGGTTCAAAATTTTTAATGTAATACAAGCCATGAACATTTTGTGTACAGAATTCAAAAATCAGTTGTTTCTCATTGAAATAAAAAAGATTAAATAAGCAGTTAAAATGGGTTAAATATGGGTCTTTCACTGTATTACTCAATGATGATCTTGTTAATAAGAGTTGGAAATAAACCATATACATGCGTGGCTTAATACGTCAGAGTCTAACAAGTAAAACTTCCCCTGTAGAGTCTACATGTAAAGACTGCCAATGTAAATTTTGTTATGAAAACCTGTTATTTGATGTTTTATCCAGTACTTTTATTACCAAATATGTTTTCCTATTTCTGAGACTCCACTGTCACATTGATGTCTCTCCTGTGGTTATTTCTCAGCATCCCAGAACATGTCCTGCTACTGGGAGTTTAATTCATCCTAGCCTGAGAGCACTTCTTATGGATTACTTTCTTTGTAGCTCCCTGTGTAATGGCTGATTTTCACCTTTTAACATTTTTTCTCCCTGTACTTCCAAACCCAGAAGTGCTGTTGCAGTGAATATTCCTTCAGAGCAAACCATTAGTTCTAGTCCTTTCTGTTATTTTTAAAGTAGTATTTGGTATATGGTTGGGTCTTATGAAAACTAAAAACCCGGTTACAAATGTAGCATAAAGACAAATTGAGCCAAATTTTAGGCCTGGGGATGAGATGGTTGTGAGAATAGGTGGAAATTCTCTGTGGAAAATTTGACCCCTTAAGGTTACTATGCTAATAAATTAGAATATCAAACGTGAAGTTGTTAATGTATGAATAATACTGACTTACCTCAAATAAGATGTTCAGATTGAGAGTATGAGATGAGAAGTCTGAGTCAACAAAGTAAAATGTGGTGGGTTATATTAGCAAAACAAGGTAAGTGGGAGTTACCCGAAACTAGCTCCTGGGCATCATCAGTTCCTCACTGTTGGAGCCACTTTTGTAGCTATGTTTGTTCAACATTTTCAGAGTTCAGTTTAACAAAATAATTACACAGGCTTAATAATTTGAGGCAGATCCTTTCACTTACGTAAACAACATGGAAATAGACTAGTCCTTTAGAATTACCATTTCATTTTACGAAGCTTCAGTTTATGAAACTTAACTATATTCAAATTTTTAGGAGATAATTCTTGTTACCGCCTCGGTGGTTTATTGTTTAACTTCTGTTAAATTTTCTATATTCTAAATGTCTAAATATTGTTTACTGTTTAACTTTTCAATATAAGGAAATAATATTAGTGCCAAAAGTAACTTTCAGGTGCCATGTAATGAATAAAAACAGGTGATGCTAAAAGCTAAGTTTTTAATTATCTATTTGGAGTTGGCATTGATATCCAAAGCAACAACGTCCCGAATCCATAAAAAGGCAAAATTTGCAGTTTAATCTTTTTAGGATAAATTATCTTAAAGATCAATATTACATTCTAAATAACTTATCCAGAATTTATTTCATAATATGGTCTATGTATGTCCTAGTCTCACATACAAAGAAAGTATTGATTTCACACATTTAGTACATTTATATTTATAAACCAACTGGCCTCAAAGAGTACAGGGACATTTGTATGTCATAAAATGTTGAATTAATACTTTTTTTAGTAAAAAGTATTTTTTTTTACCACTTCACACACACTAGGATGTATAATCAAAAGGCAGACAATGATAAGCGTTGTTAAGAATGTGGAGAAATTGGCACCCTCGTTATTGCTGATGGGAATGTAAAATGGTGCAACCCTGTTGGAAAAAAGTTGGGCAGTTTCTCAAAAAGTTAAAAATAGAGTGACATATGACATAGCAATTCTGTTCCTAGGTATATAACCAAGAGAAATGAATTCATGTTTACACAAAAACTTGTACATAAATGTTCATGGTAGCATTATTCATCATAGCCCAAAATCAGAAACAACCCAAATGTCCATCAACTGATGAATCATAAGCAAAATGTGATGTAGTTATTGAATGTTATTCGGTTATAAAAAGGAATGAAATGTTGATTACAACATGAATGAACCTTGAAAACATCAGAAGGCCACATATTATATGAGTCCATTAATACGAAATGTTCAGAGTAAGCTAACTTTTAGAGACAAAAAGTAGATCAGTGGTTGCCAGACCTGGATGAAGAGGAGAATGGGGAGTGACTAATGAACATGGGGATTTTTTAGGGTAATTAAAATGTTTTTAATTAGATAATGATGCACAACTTTGTAAATAAGCTAAAAACCACAGAACTGTGTATGTTAAAAGAGTGAATTTTATGGTATATGAATTATGTCTCAGTAAAAAATTTTTCAGTGTTTGTTTTTCTATATAAAAAGGTATTTGTTAATAAAATTGTAAAAAGTTTTATATAATTAATGCCAGGATTTTCCAAAAAAGTCACAAAAACTGACATTCACTTTAAAACTTTACTGTATATTAATGTGAAATGTGCATTGTATGGAACTTCCACCGATCTGAGACTTGAAGTAGCCCATGGTGTATATCTAATGCCTGTCTTCTCTGATTATATTTTGAATGGTATTTTCACTCACTGACAGGAATGAAATAGCCTTTAAAAAGCATTTTAAAGTTTATCTTACCTCAGAAATGTCAGTTATGAATATTATGTAATAGCAGAAAGACTATCACTGTGAAGTCGAATATAAAATTGGGCTTCATCCTGAAATTTACTGGCAGTGTGTTCCTGTTAAAGAAATTATTTGACATCTCTGAGCCTCAGGTTCTTCATCTGCAAAATATCTAGTAGATCCATTGTAAGAATTAAATGAGATACCATAGATAAAACAGACTATGCTCTCTGCTTCACTGCCCTGCATATAACTCACATTTCTTCTCCCTAGAATACTTCCCACCCCTTACCTCCTCCTGCCTTACACACACACACACACACACACACACACACACACACACACACACGCCCCTCTGCACAAACCAAGTTAGGTCTCCTTCATATATGTTCCCACTGAACCTAGGGATTACCCTATTGAAGTACTTACCATTGAATTTTCGTGTTTATTTGCCTGTTTTCCCCAGAAAACTGTAAGTTCTTTTAAAAAGCAATATTTTTTCTACCAATGTATACACATTACCTAGCATACTGACTAGCTCAATAAATATTTGAATAAATGAATTTTAATACATACCCAGCATTATACTGGGTTCATAATAGCTCCCTGAAAAGATACAGTGTATCTGTATTTTGCTTTTGTGTTAGAACACAATCAACCTTAAGTATTTTCAAATTTATAGTATGTGGTGATTTATATGTTAAGTGGAAATGTTTTTATTACTGGTTATACCTATGGAATGAAGAGAATTTTCCTTATCTGAGTTGTAATAGCCTACGTGTAGGTCTATATTTATCTTCAACAGTTTGTACATTTTTTTCTTGTAATATCAAAATATATGTGTATTTACTAAGTTTATTTTGCAAGTGTTTCAAGAATTTGTAGTTTAATGTGCATATTTCATTGCTTTCTTCTCCATCTGACATTATTTAGACTTAGGATGAAACAGCAAGCTGGGAAACAATGCCATAGATTTAAAAAGGCCTATGAGAAATATAGAAATTAAATCATTCTAAGCAATGTAACTGAAATTTGCTCTTGCCATTTACAAAATGATAGGAAATAATTATTTTGGCTAGGAAGAATGAAAATAAGGGTAGAATGGTGAAAGTTAATTGATATGTTCACTGGAATTACTTATTTTCATACATATACCTACCTAAATTATTTATAAAAGCTTTGCTGAATAAATATAAATTATTAACTCCACAAATATGGGGGAGTAGAAAACATAGAAGTAAGGTTTATGATTACTTAAATCATTGAGACTGCTTTCTTTAGAGTGTCATAACCATTCTGCTTCTTTCAGGTACAGAGAACTACAACTTAGTACAGAAAGCAAAGTAACAGAATTTTTCCATCAAAGTAAATTAAAATCTTTTGAAAGTGAGCGTGTTCAACTTCTACAAGAGGAAACAGCAAGAAATCTCACACAGTGTCAACTGGAATGTGAAAAATATCAGAAAAAATTGGAGGTACATGTACAAGCTTTTCTTTCAACATTAGCATGGCATGTAAACTCCCTAAGTACAAGATTTATATTGAGCTTTATTTCTCCTATAGGATGTGGCACTATCCTGCACAAAAAAAAAAAAAAAACAAGGAAATATGTATTTCAGAAAGATGTATACTGAAAAGGACTAGAATTGTTGGGAAACAAAAAAAGCAAGAAAAGATGTCATTCACAATAGCAACCAAAAATATATAATGACTTGGAATATTTTAAATAAGAACAGTGCAGAATGTATATGAAGAAAACTGTAGAACTTCACTGACACGTGAAATGAAACACCATGTTTCTAGGAGGGAACGAAGTATACATTTTTTCAGTTTTCATCAAATAATATGACGTGTTTCTATCTAATCAAATGCCAGCATATTTTTTAACTGAAAGTAAATCTATAGAACAACTGGAAGGAAAAACAAATACAGAATAGTCAATATTTTTAAAAGTACTTTTTAAAAAGAAATAATGGAAATATATATCACATTTTAAAGTGTGTTCTGAGGCAAGAATAATTAAACTGCATACAAAATTAGTTCACAAATGGTATAAAATGTAAAGCCCCAAAACATATTTACATAAATTTAAGAATTTATACATGGTAAAGGTCATATTTCACATCAGTAGGGAAAGTATGGATTGGACAATAAATGATGCTGTGATAATCATTTGAATATTTAGAGAAAATAGTTGACTCAATACCTCATACCATATAGCAAAATTAAACTCAGATGGATTACTAGGCCACATATATGTACAATATATAATATATATATTATATATATATATAGTGTGTGTGTGTGTGTGTGTGTGTGTGTGTGTGTGTGTGTGTAGCTATAAAGGTATGAGAAGTAAATACAGATGATCCAGGCGCAGTGAGTGACTCACGCCTGTAATCCCAGCACTTTTGGAGGCTGAGGTAGGTGGCTCACCTGAGGTCAGGAGTTCTAGACCAGCCTGGCCAACATGATGAAACCTCGTCTACTACTAAAAAAATGTAAAAGTTAGGTGTGGTGGCACACACCTGTAGTCCCAGCTACTTGGGGGTTGAGGCAGGGAGGATTGCTTAAGCCCAGGAGGTCGAGGCTGCAGTGAGCTGAGATCACGTCACTGCACTCTGGCCTGGGCAGCAGAGCAAGACTACATCAAAAAAATTTTTTAAAGTAAATACAGATGAAATTATATCTTATGTTTACTTTGGGAATTAATCTGTTAATCTGATGAAAGCAAGGAAAGAAATTATATAGGAAAAATAAAACCTGAATTTGTTTTTAAAATTCATAAATTTTAAAATTCATAAATTCATAAAATTCATAAATTTTTAAATTTATATTTAAACTTAATATTTAAAATAATATAAATAATATTAAAGGCAAATTAGAAACTGAAAAACAGTATTTGTGTTATATATGACAAAGGGCTTGTGTCCTTAAGTTTAAAAGATATTTTATCAAGAGGACATGCCTTCGCCTTCTACATAAATAAGTGGGAAAAAAAAGGAGTGGACCATTTCCAAGAAATGAAATGCAAATTGCTAATAAATAAATAAATGAAAATATGAATTCTCACTGATAATTACTAAAATATAAATTTAAACTTTTTTTTTTTTTAACCTTTAGATAGGTCTGTGTGTTGTTTTTAAAGTGCTGGCAAGAGTACCCTTAAGTGGGAAATCTCATGAGTTAGAAAATGAAACAGCCCTTCTGGACATTATGGTAATCTGTGTTAAAAGCCTTAGGTTGATCCAGATTGTGAATTTTAGATCCAGATTGTGAATTTTAGCTCCAGATCGACTACAAGAACAAACCAGCAATCCTGAGAGGACCCACAGACCCTCTGAAGGAAGCGGACTGCTCCTGCAGGACCCGGGAGACACCCCAAATACTCTGGGAGGTGGAAAGCCTCGGGCAAGTTTTCAAGCCCAACTTGCTCTGGGCCTGGAAACAAGACTCTTGGGCTGTTGTGTGTGTGTGTGTGTGGGGGGGGGGGGGGGTCGGCAGTGGGAGCGAGACCAGCCCTTCAGTTTTCATGGGAACTGGGTGAGGCCTGTGACTGCTGGCTTTCCCCCATTTCCCTGACAACCTGCGTGACTCAGCAGAGGCAGCCATAATCCTCCTAGGTACACAACTCTAGTGACCTAGAAATCTCATTCCCATTCCCGCAGCAGCTGCAGCAAGACTCACCCAAGGGGAGTCTGAGCTCTGACGCAGCTAGCCCTGCCCCCACCTGATGGTCCTTCCCTACCCACCCTGGTAGCAAAAGACAAAGGATGTATAACCTTGGGAGTTCTAGGACCCCACCCACTGCCGGTCCCTTTCCATACAGCTGATTCTTTCTGGAAAGCACCACCTCCTTGCAGGAGGCCAACCAGCACAAAAATAGAGCATTAAACCACCAAAGCTAAGAACCCTCATGGAGTCCATTGCACCCTCTGCCACCTCCACCAGAATAGGCGCCGGTATCCAGGATGGAGCGACCCACAGACAGTTCACATCACAAGACTGTGCAGAAACCCCCAGTACCAGCCTGGAGCT